>NC_090709.1:41684975-42884975 GCF_040954835.1 Lepisosteus oculatus | reverse complement strand
CATACTGATCTGAGAGCAGCCTCTCATACTGATCTGTGAGTAACCTCTCATACTGATCTGTGAGTAACCTCTCATACTGATCTGAGAGTAACCTCTCATACTGATCTGAGAGTAACCTCTCATACTGATCTGTGAGTAACCTCTCATACTGATCTGAGTGTAGCCTCTCATACTGATCTGAGAGCAGCCTCTCATACTGATCTGAGAGTAACCTCTCATACTGATCTGAGAGTAACCTCTCATACTGATCTGAGTGTAACCTCTCATACTGATCTGAGTGTAACCTCTCATACTGATCTGAGAGTAACCTCTCATACTGATCTGTGAGTAACCTCTCATACTGATCTGAGAGCAGCCTCTCATACTGATCTGTGAGTAACCTCTCATACTGATCTGTGAGTAACCTCTCATACTGATCTGAGAGCAGCCTCTCATACTGATCTGAGAGCAGCCTCTCATACTGATCTGTGAGTAACCTCTCATACTGATCTGAGAGTAACCTCTCATACTGATCTGTGAGTAACCTCTCATACTGATCTGAGTGTAACTTCTCATACTGATCTGAGAGTAACCTCTCATACTGATCTGAGAGTAACCTCTCATACTGATCTGAGTGTAACCTCTCATACTGATCTGAGAGTAACCTCTCATACTGATCTGAGAGTAACCTCTCATACTGATCTGTGAGTAACCTCTCATACTGATCTGAGAGCAGCCTCTCATACTGATCTGTGAGTAACCTCTCATACTGATCTGTGAGTAACCTCTCATACTGATCTGAGAGCAGCCTCTCATACTGATCTGAGAGCAGCCTCTCATACTGATCTGTGAGTAACCTCTCATACTGATCTGAGAGTAACCTCTCATACTGATCTGTGAGTAACCTCTCATACTGATCTGAGTGTAACTTCTCATACTGATCTGAGAGTAACCTCTCATACTGATCTGAGAGCAGCCTCTCATACTGATCTGAGTGTAACCTCTCATACTGATCTGAGTGTAACCTCTCATACTGATCTGAGAGTAACCTCTCATACTGATCTGAGAGTAACCTCTCATACTGATCTGTGAGCAACCTCTCCAAAGAGATGGCAAATGCAATGAGTTTTATACAGTAAACACACACAGGAAAGCCCATTCTGAATTTCCATACGAGGAGTTGTTTTTTCTCTCCACAAAAGATGTCTTTGTCATTGACCACGTCCTTCTTAAGAAGTAATTTCATCTGGTCTATAGACAAGAGGAAGTAAGTAAACCGCAGGTGTGAAACGAGCTGGACATTCTGCGGTTGTAGCACTAATAATAATAAACTTTATTTTATATAGCGCCTTTAAAGGTGGCTTCTCAAAGCGCTTTACAGGATGACAACATTGATAAATAAGAAGACTACACCAGATAAAACACAATGACAATACACAGAGGAGACTGTGGATGGTGGTACTAGGAGAAGCAGAGGGGTGAAGAACAGAACCAGTTCAGTAAAGGCTCTTCTGAAGAAGAAGGTTTTGAGTCTGGATTGGCAGGAGTTTAGAGAAGGTGACTCTCTGATATCCTTGGGCAGAGAGTTCCAGAGCTTGGGGGAATAACAGGAGAAGGCCCTGTCACCCCTAGAGTGTAGATGGGCTTGGGGGTACAGTAAGGAGGGCAGAATTCGAAGAGCGAAGGTTGCGAGGTGGGGAGTAGGGCGATGATAGCTCAGACAGGTACTGAGGCGCCCAGCCATGCAGAGCCTTATAGGTGAGCAGGAGGATTTTAAAGTCCAAATGGAATTTGACCGGAAGCCAGTGCAGGGACTCCAGAATAGGAGTAATGTCAACAGTTGCACTAGACCTGGTCAGGATTCTGGCTGCTGAATTGTGGGCCTACTGCAGTTTGTTCACAATAGATTTACATACTACCCCCAGCCACTTCATAAGAATGAATCACAAACACGTTTTCAATTTTCAATTCAATTCAAGGTGCTTTATTAGCATGACCGATAGGTACAATCAGTGTTGCCAAAGCAAATAAAAATAATAAAATTAACATAGAACAAAACAAAAAATAGAAGTAAAATAAAATCTACAGACATGTTACAGACATTTACAACAAAGACATATTATATAATATCGACATATACTGTAGGCGGCTGGAGCATTATTGGGAGACAGACTCACTGTTCCTCAGGCTGTGACAGGAGATCACATACTGGGCTGCCAGATCAACTGAGTTCCCTCCTCCCTCTCCCAGTAGGATTGGGACCTGTTGTGGTTTTGGCAGGTGTGGGAACTCTGGGATTAGATTTCTGAATTTCGGGAAGAATGTTTCTCTAATCCCAGAGTATCTGTCACAGTGCAGTAGGAAGTGCACCTCTGTCTCTATTTCTCCCCGCTGGCAGTGGGAGCACAGCCTGTCCTCTCTGGGCAGCCAGGTCTGCCTGTGTCGCCCAGTTTCTATGGCCAGGTTGTGGTCACTGAGCCTGTACTTCGTCAGGGTCTGTTTCTGTTTGTTATTTTTTATTTTGGTCAAATATTCAGCTAGTGTGTATTGTCTGTTTAAGGTTCTGTAGCATTCCAGTTTATGTTGTGTTTGTGTGTGTGTGTCCCAGTGTGTGAGATATTGCTGTTTGATCTGTGCTGTGATGTGGTTGAGTCTGGGTTGTGGTGCTCTAGCAGTGCTGTCCTGAGGCTGGTTAGTGTTGGTGTGGCTCAGGTCGGTGAGCCTCAGGACCAGCTGGCTCAGGGGGCTCTGTTTTGGGCTCAGCTCTTGGCTCAGCAGGGCTTTGTGGTGGTAGGAATTTTGGTCACTGTTTTTTAGGTGTAGCCAATACTTTAATTTTCTTTTCTGTATGTTTATCAATAGTGGGTACTGGCCTAATTCGGCCCTGCACCCGTTGTTAGGAGTTTTTCTCTGCACACGGAGGATGATTCTACAGATCTCCATGTGCAGAGTTTCTGTGGGGTGTTTGTCCCATTGGGTGTAATCCTGGTCTGTGAGGGGACCCCAAACTTCACTGCCGTATAGGGCAATGGGTTGGATTACACTTTCAAATATTTGGAGCCAGGTTCTTGTTGGTGGGTTGATGTTGAAGAGCCTCCTTCTTATTGCGTAGAAAGCCCTGAGTGCCTTCTCCCTCAGTGCCTTCACTGCCAGGTCAAAACTCCCGGAAGAGCTGATGGTGAGACCGAGATATGTGTAGCTGGATGTGTGCTCCAATGTGTTGTTGTTCAGTGTGAATTTGTACCTGTTTCCCTGAGGTCTGGCTTTCTTCTGGAAAACCATAACTCTGGTCTTGTCCAGATTGACTGTCAGTGCCCAGGTCTGACAGTACTGCTCCAGCAGTGCCAGGTTCTGCTGCAGCCCCTGTTCTGTGGGCGACAGCAGGACCAGGTCATCTGCGTAGAGCAGGAACTTAATTTCTGTGTCGTGTAGTGTAAGACCAGGAGCTGCAGACTGCTCCAACATTCCTGCTAATTCATTGATATAGATATTGAACAGTGTTGGGCTCAGGCTGCAGCCCTGTCTCACCCCGCGGCCTTGGGTGAAGAATTTAGTCCTTTTGTTTCCAATTTTCACTGCACATTTGCTCTCTGAATACATTGATTTAATTATGTCGTACACTTTGCCCCCTATGCCACTTTGGAGTAGTTTATAAAACAATCTCTCATGCCAAATCGAGTCAAATGCTTTTTTGAAATCGACAAAGCAGGCAAAAATTTTTCCTTTGTGTTTTTGGTGGACGTGTTTGTCTATCAGTGTGTGTAGGGTGTAAATGTGATCAGATGTGCGGTGATCTGGCAAGAAGCCAATCTGACTTTTACTCAGGACATTGTGTTCGGTAAGGAAGGCCAGTATTCGTGTATTTAGGATACTGCAGAATACCTTCCCCAGGTTACTGTTCACACAGATGCCCCGGTAGTTGTTGGGATCGAGTTTATCTCCACTCTTATAGATGGGCGTGATCAGTCCTTGGTTCCAGGCCTCGGGGAAACATCCAGCTGTCATGATGAGATTGAGGAGTTTGAGCAGGGCTTGTTGCAACTTTGGGTTGCTGTGTCTCAGCATCTCATTTATGACTCCATCATGGCCACAGGCTTTGCGTGGTCTGAGGGCCTGGAGTTTGTCCAGTAGCTCCTGCTCAGTGATTGGGGAGTCTAAGGGGTTTTGGTTGTCTTTGATAGCCAATTCCAAAATTTTGAGTTTTTCATAAATGGTGTTTTGGTCTGATTGATTTGTATTTGGGAGCTTTTCATAGAGATTTTCAAAGTATGTTTGCCAGATTGTTCCATTTTGGATGGCCAATTCTTCTGGTTTTGATTTGTTTAAGTTGTTCCACTTCTCCCAGAAACAATTCTGATTTAGTGACTCCTCAATTTCTGCAAGTTGTTTGTCTATGTATGTGTTTCTTTTCTTTTTCAGCGTGTGTTTGTAAAGTTTTACCATGTCACAGTACCTGAGTCGCAGATCTGTGTTGTGTGGTTGTCTGTGTTTTTCATTTGAGACTTTTCGTAGTGCATTTCTGATGTTTTTGCATGAAACGGTAACACGTTTTCTCTCAGTCCTGCCTGACCACACTGAATGGCCATTCATACATTCACCCTCTCATAACTCAGGGCTCTGGTCTTCAGCAGAGGTCTCAATCGCAGAACAAATATCATAGATTTCACAGGTGAGGAGTCTAACTCTATCGGGGCTCTGCTCTGTATTACAGAAGACAGCTAATTCATTTTACCAGGTGAGGAGAGCATGTTACTGTATAGGAACAGGATTATGTATCGTACGCTACATAAAAAAAAACTTCAACTAAGACAATAATGCATTTGGATCATCATATTATTTATTGTCCAGATTATGGCGTATGTATGTAAGAAAAACAGTTTGAACAGATTACTAAAGTACAGTATGTGGCTCAGGATTTGTGCCTGTGGCTGGAAGGTTGCCGGTTCAAATCCTGTGGCTGTTGGGGCCCCTGAGCAAGGCCCTGAACCCCAACTGCTCCCAGGGGTGCTGTATAAATGGCTAGCAGGGTGAAATGGATTCGCTCGTTATAACAACCGTGACAGGTTTTGCTCAGTCATGTTTGGTTTAAAACATTTCCAACTCAATCAACTGCAAAGCCAACTTATTACTGCAGAGACGGTGTGACTTTCTGGGCATACAGTCTTAGCATGTCGCAGTTGTGCAGTTTAATTGACATATCTAGACAGTTTGCACTCCGTCCTTTATCTCAGATGTGACCATGAATTTGATCTGAGCTGCAGCTCTTTCCATTGTTTATTGTGCAGTGGTGATCAGCACAAATGTTCTAAGAGATTAGTTTGTAGATATTTAAATCGGCTTGAAATATCAGGTAACTCCACAACAATGCGATTGTTCTATTTCTCGAGGTGAAATCCTTTTTTTTTTTTAGATTTGTAGGCTTTTTGCGCCGACTGACAAGACTTAGGGGTGGAAATGATTTGAGCAGAGCTGACAAAAAAAAACTACATTGCGCGGCGAAGATTGTATTCTGTCACTGAAACGTCTTTTTTTCCCCAGGTTTTTTAGAACATTAAATAATACAAGCAAATAAGAACAAATAAAGTGTTTTCTCGGAGAATTTGAATGTATAAAGTGTCGTTTTGATAGGATAAAACACGTCAACAATCAATCCAGCCGCTCTGTAAACCTCGGCTCTTCAGCCGTTTGAAAGCCGCGGCGCAGCTGAGCAGGCGCGATCTGATGACGTATTTCCTGCCGACCTCCTAGGCGACCCGACCGCTTCCTTTGTTTCGGATCGGCTCTGGAGCAAGATGGCGAGCTGTTCGTTAACAATGCAAGGCGAGCTCCACGCCTTCATGGAGGTGCTGCTCAAGGCGATCGTGTACGAGGTGGCGGAGGTTTTCCGCGACGGGATGGCCGACTCCGAGGACGGGCGTCAACACAAGCTCCGCGGCGTCTCCCACATCCTGGTGAGGCGGGCGGTGGTGAAGATCACCCAGTGTGTGGAGGAGACTTTCGGGAGTGAGATGGCGCAGCTGAAGAGGGAAAACGAGAGGCTGAAGGTGAGATTGCGGTGCTGGGAGAAGGAGCCGGGAGCAGGAGGAGATCGGGGACAGACAGATCGTGATGGACACACGCTTCCCTGTGAAGACCCTGCAGAAGTAAAGGAAGAAATGGACACGGAACCGGAGCTGTCAGGTCAGTGGGGTGACTTGTCACTCAGTGTGTGTGTGTTTTAAAATCGTGCCTTTAACTTCCTCACTGGTGAGAATCCAGTGGAGGGATGCAGAGTGAAGTGGGAGAGTTTTGTGTGATGTAGCGACAGGAGTCTTTACTGGAAACTGAAGCATCCGTCATAACAGCTTAAGAGACACGTCGTTTCAGCCTGGAGTATGGTGTCACTGAATCTTTTAACTCTTTAGCTAAACGCTTGTAAATGTCGTTTTAGTGGCGTTGATTGGACTGTACTTGTGTCGTTCCGACGTTTCTGCTGTTTTATATAAAAGAGCACGTCGTTTATTATTCAGATGAAACTTAGCACGTAAACAAAACGAGGTGAAGAAGAACTACACACACGTTAAGTTTCTGCCCACTGTTATTTCAGAGTGGATCTCTAGGTGCTCATATAGCAGACCTCTTAATTGAGAAAGTTTACAAATGCCAGTCCTCTGTGATCTACTTGTGGTTGTCTAATAATGACAGTTTTGTCAGTGATTAAAGTGCATATTGATCCGTTGTCATTTTCACATTCTTGTGAATTAAATGCTCTTTCTTGTTGGTTGGGCAACCTAAGCTGAAAAGACACAAACAGATCAAGCTTATCTAGAGGGTTCAGCATTCACCCTTTAATGGGGATGTTTAATATTAACCCCTCTCCCTCTCAGTGCAGTGTTCATGTACTGGAGTGTCCAGTCAGTGTGTCTGTATGAACCCCTCTCTCTCAGTGCAGTGTTAATGTACTGGAGTGTTCAGTCAGTGTGTCTGTATGAACCCCTCTCTCTCTCAGTGCAGTGTTAATGTACTGGAGTGTCCAGTCAGTGTGTCTGTATGAACCCCTCTCTCTCTCGGTGCAGTGTTGATGTACTGGAGTGTCCAGTCAGTGTGTCTGTATGAACCCTTCTCTCTCTCAGTGCAGTGTTAATGTACTGGAGTGTCCAGTCTGTGTGTCTGTATGAACCCCTCTCTCTCTCTCAGTGCAGTGTTAATGTACTGGAGTGTCCAGTCAGTGTGTCTGTATGAACCCCCCTCTCTCTCAGTGCAGTGTTAATGTACTGGAGTGTCCAGTCAGTGTGTCTGTATGAACCCCTCTCTCTCTCAGTGCAGTGTTAATGTACTGGAGTGACCAGTCAGTGTGTCTGTATGAACCCATTTCTCTCAGTGCAGTGTTAATGTGATGTACTGTCAGTGTGTGAATAGTTTTATTTTAATTATTTGTGAAGATGTTAAAAAATTGAAACGAGACTTGAACGTTACTTATTTTTTCTGTGATGATTTTTGTGTCTGGCAACACCATCTCTGTAGCTGTCACCTGATAACGTTAATAGCACAAGAACTCCCATTGGTCATTTTTTATACAGTACCTAAAAGCCATATATCTGTTTGGGAAAGGAATAGGGGAAGAACTCATAGACATGCAAGCTGTGCAGGATATTGCTCCAACATATGTCCCCTTTTCCGGTTATTCAGGAAACAAAACAAAATGATTATATTGTCTTGACATGCATGATTTAAAAGTCTGTCCACTCCACACTGGCCTTTTCGCCCACATTTTATCCAGCAGCCAGATCACCCTGCAACTCACCACTGGCAGCTCAGCAGGTGTGAGCCTGGTCAGTACCTGGAGGGGGATTATTAAAGGGGCCATGACTGGTAAGGGCACTATACTGGGGCATTAGGACCCACACGGACCGCAGGGTGAGAGCGCCCCCTGCTGGCCCCACTAACACCTCCTCCCAGCAGCAACCTTAGTTTTTCCCAGGAGGTCTCCCCATCCAGGTACTGATCAGGCTTGTAGAAAATATACGTGGCCTTCCTTCTCACAATTCATAGACGCGTGAATGCAAGTTTGCGACGACACCTTACTGTACTTTCACAAAGTTCGAGATTTTGTGCTCAATTTTAAATTTAATAATAATAATAATAATTGCTTACACTTCTAGAGCGCTTTTCTGGACACGCCACTCAAAGCGCTTGACAGGTCAGGGGGAATCCCACTACCGCCACCAATGTGCAGCCCCACCTGGATGATGGGACGGCAGCCATAGTGCGCCAGAACGCTCCCCACACAGCAGCTCTCAGTGGGGAGGAGAGCAGAGTGATGAAGCCAGTTCAGAGAGGGGGGTTATTAGGAGGCCATGATTGGTAAGGGCCCATGGGACATTTGGCCAGGACGCCGGGGTGACACCCCTACTCTTTTCGAGAAACGCCCTGGGATTGTTAATGACCACAGAGAGTCAGGACCTCAGTTTTACATCTCATCTGAAAGTCGGCGCCTGTTTACAGTACAGTGTCCCCGTCACTATACTGGGGCATTAGGACCCACACGGACCGCAGGGTGAGAGCGCCCCCTGCTGGCCCCACTCACACCTCTCCCAGCAGCAACCTTAGTTTTTCCCAGGAGGTCTCCCATCCAGGTACTGACCAGGCTCACACCTGCTGAGCTCCAGTAGGGGGGGGCTGCCAGTTGTGAGTTGCAGGGTGATCTGGCTGCTGCCCATACCCTCCCCTTTTAAATTTAAAGTGTTTACTCTCCCCAGCGTCACAAACGTGATCTAAAATGTAAGAGACACTTCAAAGTCCCTTACAAAGGCTTTCACAATCGGTACACAATAAGTTTTAAAGTTTCTGGAGGGAGGAAACTCGTTGAGCCCCAGGTGTTCTTTGAGGGGTATCGTGTTTTAGAATCGCAGGATGTGGCGCTGGGGAAATCAGCAATTTTTGGGATGTAAAAGTGGACGTTTTCAGTGTCACTGTGTGCATTTTAATTCCCTGTGGTTTGGAATGCACTCATTCAGTGCTAATCCTTGATCTCACTGGGCTGCACTCCACTGTCTTGTGCTTTTACTACAATCTCACTGGGCTGTACCGCGCTGTCCTGTGTTTTTACCTTGATCTCACTGGGCTGTACTGCGCTGTCCTGTGTTTTGACCTTGATCTCACTGAGCTGTACTCCACTGTCTTGTGCTTTTACTACAATCTCACTGGGCTGTACTGCACTGTACTGTGTTTTTACCCTGATCTCACTGGGCTGTACTGCGCTGTACTGTGTTTTTACTACAAACTCACTGGGTTGTACTGCGCTGTCCTGTGTTTTGACCTTGATCTCACTGGGCTGTACTGCGCTGTACTGTGTTTTTACTACAATCTCACTGGGCTGTACTGCGCTGTACTGTGTTTTGACCTTGATCTCACTGGGCTATATTCCACTGTCTTGTGCTTTTACTACAATCTCACTGGGCTGTACTCCACTGTCTTGTGCTTTAACTACAATCTCACTGGGCTGTACTGCACTGTACTGTGTTTTTACCCTGATCTCACTGGGCTGTACTGCACTGTACTGTGTTTTTACCCTGATCTCACTGCGCTGTACTGCGCTGTCCTGTGTTTTGACCTTGATCTCACTGGGCTGTACTGTGTTTTGACCTTGATCTCACTGGGCTGTACTGCGCTGTACTGTCTTTTGACCTTGATCTCACTGGGCTGTACAGTGTTTTGACCTTGATCTCACTGGGCTGTACTCCACTGTACTGTGTTTTTACTACAATCTCACTGGGCTGTACTGCACTGTACTGTGTTTTGACCTTGATCTCACTGGGCTGTACTGCGCTGTCCTGTGTTTTTACTACAATCTCACTGGGCTGTACTGCGCTGTCCTGTGTTTTTACCTTGATGTCACTGGGCTGTACTGCGCTGTCCTGTGTTTTTACCTTGATCTCACTGGGCTGTACTGCGCTGACCTGTGTTTTTACCTTGATCTCACTGGGCTGTACTGCGTTGTCCTGTGTTTTTACCTTGATCTCACTGGGCTGTACTGCGCTGTCCTGTGTTTTTACCTTGATCTCACTGGGCTGTACTGTGCTGTCCTGTGTTTTTACTACAATCTCACTGGGCTGTACTGCGCTGTACTGTGTTTTTACTACAATCTCACTGGGTTGTACTGCGCTGCCCTGTGTTTTGACCTTGATCTCACTGGGCTGTACTGCGCTGTCCTGTGTTTTTACTACAATCTCGCTGGGCTGTACTGCGCTGTCCTGTGTTTTTACTACAATCTCGCTGGGCTGTACTGCGCTGTCCTGTGTTTTTACTACAATCTCACTGGGCTGTACTGCACTGCACTGTACTGTGTTTTTACCTTGATCTCACTGCGCTGTACTGCGCTGTCCTGTGTTTTTACCTTGATCTCACTGGGCTGTACTGCGCTGTCCTGTGTTTTTACCCTGATCTCACTGGGCTGTACTCCACTGTCCTGTGTTTTTACCTTGATCTCACTGGGCTGTACCGCGCTGTCCTGTGTTTTTACCTTGATCTCACTGGGCTGTACTGCGCTGTACTGCGCTGTACTGTGTTTTGACCTTGATCTCACTGGGCTGTACTCCACTGTCTAGTGCTTTTACTACAATCTCACTGGGCTGTACTGCACTGTACTGTGTTTTTACCCTGATCTCACTGCGCTGTACTGCACTGCACTGTACTGTGTTTTTACCTTGATCTCACTGGGCTGTACTGCGCTGTACTGCGCTGTCCTGTGTTTTTACCTTGATCTCACTGGGCTGTACTGCGCTGTACTGTGTTTTTACTACAATCTCACTGGGCTGTACTCCACTGTCCTGTGTTTTTACCTTGATCTCACTGGGCTGTACTGCACTAAAGTGCACTATACCCTAGTTTCTCTGAAGCCACAGATAATATTTCAATTTCAAGTTCAAGTTTATCGTCATTATACTCATACACGGGTCTATGGCATAACGCAATGCTATTTAGCGAGCTCTCAGACATTAAGTAGTACAAAAACAACAACAACGATACAATTGCATAAGAAAAGAAAGACAAAGACAACAGGCAGTGTGCAAAAACCAACAACAGGTGATGTGCAAAACAACATCAGATGTGCAAAATCATACATCAGCAGAATGAAATAAAGGGATAGAAATGAGGGTCGATTTCAATGTGTGTTTGAGTTTTGATAAAGAGAGAAGGCACTGTGAGGGTTCAGATCGTAAATGAGAGAGGCTGGGAGTTTCATAGCTTGATAGTGTGGGGGTGAAAACTCTCTCTGAGTCTGGTAGCCCGGGCCCGAATGCTCCGGTACCGTTTTCCAGATGGTAGAGGGTCATACAGTCTGTAGCTGGGGTGTGTGGGGGTCTTTGATGATGCTCGGAGCTTTCCTCAAGCACCGTCTGTCATAAATGCCCCGTATAGATGGGAAGGGCCACCCCAGTGCAGTATAATTTAGTCGTCCTAATACAATCGCATACAAATACAATCACAAGCTACAAGAGCAAAAAAAAATCCCATCCAGGACATATACAACACCAGGAGTCTGAAAAAAGCCACCAAAATTATGTCTGACCCCACTCACCCCGGTCATAACTTGTTTGTTCCCCTACCATCTGGCAGAAGGTTCCGGTCACTCCAGTCGCACACAGACTGTCAAGTTGGTGACGCCCCCACTCCCTTCCACCTTATTATGATCTCTCCAACATCCTTCTGTACCCACAACCACTGTACTCCTACACCACCACACACACATGTAAGCCAAAATTGTACTGTCCCCTCGATAGCCCAGTAAAATTGTAACAGGCATAATAATATTTAATATTAATTAACCATACTACTTTTAACCACACTATTTTTTTGCACTGTTCCAAGAATTACCTTGCACTGTTTTTGTCCTGTTACATTTTCTCTGTTTGCAGAATTTTGCACAGTTTTCGATGACTTGATTACATGTTATTTATGTTATGTTATTACATGTTACTATTATTGCTATTGTGTAACTGTCTTATTGTGTAACTGTCTATTGTCTCATCTTCTGTCCTATTTATATACTGCACCTGAGTGACTCATGAGAAACACTTTTCATTATACTGTGCACCTGTGTAAGTTTAATGCCAATAAAGTTGAATTGAATAGTCTTAGTTGACCGAAATGTCTGTCCTATTGAGGCATGCGCTTTTTAATTTAGTCTACTGATTTGGTTCAGTTTTGTTAAACAGGAGGAAAAAAATGCCTCAAAGAGATTAGCAACCCAGCCTAAGAACTGTCCATTTGAAACAGATTCAAATCATGAAAAATGTTAAAAATGGAATTATTTCACTCTTAGATGGTCTGTACCGAGTTGGAATAATGGACTGTGCTCTTTGGTTTTCTCTGACATTGTTTTCACTCTGCCTACCTTCTCCTGCGATGGCATTCATTGTCTTCTAAGTTTTAGCCAAATAGGTGATTCTGTCTTGTCCTCATTTTTTTTTCCAGATCATGCAGAGCTGTTGAACATTCATTTTCATTCAGGATTACATTTGCAGGCTCTTCGGTATCGGCGACAAACATGGGAAAAACAGTTGAAAACGTATTTTTCACCTGCGATCTGAAGCTCACAGTGCCTTCTCTCTTACCAAAAACACAAACACACATTGAGATCGACCCCTACGTCCCATGTCAAGAAGCTCACTCCCCATAATTGTCTATCCTTTTATTTCATTCTGTTGATGTATGTTTTTGCACATCTGATGTTGTTTTGCACACTGCCTGTTGTCTCTGTCTTTCTTTTCTTATACAATTGTATTGTTGTGTTTTTGTACTACTGATCGTCTGAGAGCTCGCTAAATAGCATTGCGTTATCCCACATACCTGAAATGTGAGTATAATGACGATAAACACTGACACACTGGAGGAAGTGAGTGTCTTCAGTCTGAAGGGATTGTCCCGCACTGACAGGCTGGAGGAACTGAGTCTCTTTAGTTTGAAGGGAGTGTCCCACACTGACAGACTGAAGGAACTGAGTCTCTTTGGTTGGAAGGGAGTGTCCCACACTGACAGGCTGGAGGAACTGAGTCTCTTTAGTCAGAAGGGAGGCTCCCACATTGACAGGCTGAAGAAACTGAGTCTCTTTGGTTGGAAGGGAGTGTCCCACACTGACAGGCTAGAGGAACTGAGTCTCTTTAGTCTGAAGGGAGTGTCCCACACTGACAGGCTGAAGGAACTGAGTCTCTTTAGTCTGAAGGGAGTGTCCCACACTGACAGGCAGAAGGAACTGAGTCTCTTTAGTCTGAAGGGAGTGTCCCATACTGACAGGCAGAAGGAACTGAGTCTCTTTAGTCTGAAGGGAGTGTCCCACACTGACAGGCTGAAGGAACTGAGTCTCTTGAGTCAGAAGGGAGTGTCCCACACTGACAGGCTGAAGGAACTGAGTCTCTTTAGTCTGAAATTGACTTTTTTTTTCTCTGAGGTTATTTTGCTGGGGAAAGCCCATTTTAAAGGTCTTTTTTCTCTTGTCCTGTGTTTTTCAGCTACAGCGGCTCCTCTTGACCACCAGTGCAGTGAGGAGGAGTGGGACTACCGTCTGAGACAGTACACAGAGCTCACTGCTGCCGAAGGGAAAGAGACGCTCAGTGAGCAGCAGCGCACAGAGAGCAGACAGCGGGTGGGGGAACTGGACTCTGTGCCCGTGATGAAGACCGAGCCTGAGAGTGAGACACCTGGGCTCTTAGTATCTGATGATTTTACAGTGACGATGAACAATCTGGACACCAAGAATATTGCAGCACACTGTATTGAACTGGGCCGTGTCTCTGTACAAGAGCTCAAAGAAGAACTGGGTGAGTTTAATCTTACAGAGCAGGACATGGAGTCCAAATTGACTGACCCTGCAGATAAACTAATCCATGCATACATAAACTAAAGTCATCCATGAACTGAAATATCTTAGCTCTCTTCTTTTGTGTGCATGGCATGTATAGTCGTGTGCTTGTGCCTTTGCACGGCTTCTAATCTGGTAGATGTTTTATTGATCTTGATTATCATCACAATTCTTCCTTTGGTCTTCATTGTTTATGATTATTCAGTTATTGCTACGTTAAACGTTCTCTCGGAGAAGGTCTTGACCTTTACACTCAGCCCATGTTAAAGGTCTTGTTCCCTTGTCCTGTGTCTTGCAGGGTCAGAGGTCAGCGCTCTCCCTGACGCTGGGGACAGGGCTCCTCTTGAACAGCAGCCCAGTGAGGAGGAGGAGGAGGAGGAGGGGGGGGGCTCCCGTCTGATGCAGGAGACAGAGCTCGCCGCCGCACACGGGAAAGAGACGCTCAGTGAGCAGCAGCACGCAGAGAGCAGACAGAGGGTGGGGGATCTGGACTCTGTGCCCGTGATGAAGACAGAGCCTGAGTGTGAGACAGCTGGGCTCTTAGTATCTGATGGCTTGAATCATCTGGACAGTAAGAGTATTACAGAACGAGAATCTCTGTCTCTCAACGGGCTCAAAAAAGAGGAGCTGACTGACGTGGATGTCGGCGTCTCGGCCCAGCACGCCGTGTCCCGGACCCCCCACCCCGCGGGGCAGCAGGCCGACGCCGCTGGTGGGGAGTTCCAGCACCCGGATGATGAGGGTCGGGGCGGAGAGGGACCTCCGGCAGACCGGGGGGCCGGGGCGGAACCGGCCCGGCCCCCCGCCCCGCCACGGAGCGCGAGCCGGAAAGACCCCCCCGGACCCCCCCCGAAGGAGCGGCCCTTCGCCTGCCCCCAGTGCGGGAAGGGCTTCCCCCACTCGAGCACCCTGAAGAGGCACGAGCGCATCCACGCCGGGGCGAAGCCCTTCCGCTGCGCCCAGTGCGGGAGGGCCTTCCGCCAGTCCTGCCACCTGAAGACCCACCAGTACACCCACGGCGCGGGGCGGCGGCCCCTCGGCTGCCCCCAGTGCGGCAAGGGCTTCAGCCTGCCGGGCCCCCTGAGGACCCACCTGCGCACCCACACGGGCGAGCGGCCCTTCCGCTGCCCGCAGTGCGGCAGGGGCTTCAACGAGGCGGGCAACCTCAAGAGGCACGAGCGCACCCACGCCGCCCGTCGGCCCTTCGTCTGCCCCCAGTGCGGCAGGGGCTTCATCCAGCGGGGGGACCTGCGCCGGCACGAGCTCTCCCACTCGGGCGAGCGGCCCTTCCGCTGCCCCCAGTGCGGGAAGGGCTACACCCAGCCGGCCGACCTGCGGCGGCACCAGCGGGTCCACGCGGAGGAGCGGCCCCTCGGCTGCGCGCGCTGCGGGCGGCGCTACGGCCACCCGGCCGACCTGCGGCGGCACGAGCTCTCCCACTCGGGGGCTGCCCCCGGTGCGGGAAGGGCTTCAGCCTGCCGGGCTCTCTGAAAGCCCACCAGCTGGTGCACACGGGGGAGAGACCCGGCCGCACTCGCGCGCGGGGTGGGACAGTGCAGCCGGCGTTGCCGCCCGCGCGGGAGGAGTCTTAGCGCCGCGCGGGCTTTAGAGACACCCCCGCCGCGGTCCCGCAGGGGAGAGAGAGGGGCCGGGGGGGAGTCGGTGAAGGGATCTCGGCGGATGTTGGCGTCGCAGGACGCGGTATCCCAGGTCCCCCAGCCGAGCAGGGGCTTCATCCAGCGGGGGGGACCTGAGGCGGCACGAGCTCTCCCACGCGGGGGCCCCCCGAAGAGCAGCAGACCCACGCAGCTGGTGGGGAGAAGGTACCGCGCTTCAGCCCGCCAGGCACCCCTGAGGACCCACCTGCGCACCCACACGGGCGGGAGGCTGTTCGGCTGCCCCCAGTGCAGGAGGGGTTTCAGCCTGCCGGGCTCTCTGAAAGCCCACCAGCTGGTGCGCATGGGGGAGAGACCCGGGCGCACTCGCGCGCGGGGTGGGACGGTGCCCCTGCTGCTGCCCGCGCGGGAGGGGTTTTAGCGCCGCGCGGGCTTTAGAGACGCCCCTGCCACGGTCCCGCAGGGGAGAGAGAGGGTCCGGGGGGGGGGAGTCGGTGAAGGGATCTCGGCGGATGTTGGCGTCCCAGGACGTGGTATCCCAGATCACCCAGCCCCGCAGGGGCTTCATCCAGCGGGGGGACCTGCGGCGGCACGAGCTCTCCCACTCGGGCGAGCGGCCGTTCAGCTGCCCCCAGTGCAGGAGGGGCTTCAGCCTGCCGGGCTCTCTGAAAGCCCACCAGCTGGTGCACATGGGGGAGAGACCCGGGCGCACTCTCGCGCGGGGTGGGACGGTGCCGCCCGCGCGGGAGGAGTCTTAGCGCCACGCGGGCTTTAGAGACACCCCCGCCACGGTCCCGCAGGGGGGGAGTCGGTGAAGGGATCTCGGCGGATGTTGCCGTCGCAGGACGCGGTATCCCAGATCACCCCTGCCCCCCCGAAGAGCAGCAGCCCCACGCAGCTGGTGGGGAGAAGGTACCGCGCTTCAGCCCGCCAGGCACCCCTGAGGACCCACCTGCGCACCCACACAGGCGGGAGGCTGTTCGGCTGCCCCCAGTGCAGGAGGGGCTTCAGCCTGCCGGGCTCTCTGAAAGCCCACCAGCTGGTGCACATGGGGGAGAGACCCGGGCGCACTCTCGCGCGGGGTGGGACGGTGCCCCTGGTGCCGCCCGCGCGGGAGGAGTCTTAGCGCCGCGCGGGCTTTAGAGACGCCCCCGCCGCGGTCCCGCAGGGGAGAGAGAGGGTCCGGGGGGGGAGTCGGTGAAGGGATCTCGGCGGATGTTGGCGTCCCAGGACGCGGTATCCCAGATCACCCCTGCCCCCTGAAGAGCAGCAGACCCATGCAGCTGGTGGGGAGAAGGAACGGTACCGAGTTCCGGCACCCGGATCCGACTTGGGGACGGAGAGGGATCTCCGCCAGACCAGGGGGGCCGGGGGAAGAACCCCTGCCCCGCTACGGAGCGCAGGTCGGCGTCCGGAAAGACCCCTCCGGACCCCCAGCGCAGACGCTGCAGCCCTTTGCCTGCAGCCAGTGGGGTGTTCAACCCACTCGATTACCCTGAAGTGGGGGGAGAGAGGGACAGTCCGGCGGCAGTCTGTGAAGGGTTTTAATCGGGCATCCGAGGGGGAAGGGACATCAGCAGAGAGCCGGTTCGTCCCCAGTCGGCGTGGGAGGAGAGTTATCTTTGCGCTCCACAGCATGATCTGAGCGATTCAGGAGGTAAAGCACAGAGGGTCTTGTCCCGATGTCTTTGCCTTGCTGTCTGTGGGGAGGGGGGGAACACAGGGAAAGGTGTATTTGATAACAGGGTGTCCCCCCGTGCACTATTTAATCAACCTCACGGTCAGTCACGGGGCCGGCTTAATAAACCGTTAACATTCAGCAGGGGCTGCTAGGGCGTCTACAGGAAAGAATCGCAACTTCAATACGGGGAAGCAACCACAAAACGGACAGAAAATGCGAGAGGAATGAGCACCGTCTTTGGACTTGACCCATTTCTGGCTCGGTAATCTTTTTTTTTTTTTAACATAGAGCTTGCCGTCTTCTTTATTTTAGGGAATAGTTGCTTTATGTCTTGTGGAATCTCTCTTATGTAATAATAATCATTCTTGCACTTATAGAGCGCTTTTCTGGACACTCCACTCAAAGCGCTGCACAGGGAATGGGGAATCCCACTACCGCCACCAGTGTGCAGCCCCCCACCTGGATGATGCGACGGCAGCCATAGTGCGCCAGAACGCTCCCCACACAGCAGCTCTAAGTGGGGAGGAGAGCAGAGGCCTCCTAATAACCCCCCCTCTCTGAACTGGCTTCATCCCTCTGCTCTCCTCCCCACTGAGAGCTGGGGTGTAGGGAGCGTTCTGGCGCACTATGGCTGCCGTCGCATCATCCAGGTGGGGCTGCATATTGGTGGCGGTAGTGGGATTCCCCATGACCTGTAAAGCGCTTTGAGTGGAGTGTCCAGAAAAGCGCTCTAGAAGTGTCAGCAATTATTCTGAGCAATAGTCAAAAGTTCTAGCGAATTAATAAATAATATAGCGATTAATAAACGGTATGTTTTAAAAAAAGTCTATTCTTGCCGAGATTTCATCAAATCACGTTGTGCTTGCGAGTACAGCGCATACCTCACGCCCCACAGATCTCTCCTCCCCGCCGGTCCGAGAACCTGCTCGCTGTGGTTTCATTGTTCGGAGGGAGTCAACATCACACAGCTTGGACTGCACTGAATATCGACTTTATTGTTCCTAAGGGACTCGGTCTCGCACAGCAAGAGCTGATCACATAGATGACAATAATACAGTACAGCACCATGATATGCCTAACCCTAACCCTAACATTTCACCACATTGCTCGGCCCCGAACTCAAGCCAGATTAAAAAACGGACGATTTGCTGGTACAACAGCAGCAGCAATCAGATCTGTACCCCCAAAAACCACCTTTTCATTTTCTCACCATTGAATTCTTTAAGGTATAAATGAAGTAAATGCTTGCTTAGTCGTTATACAGAGGGTAGGAGGACTATATTTAAAAAAGAATACGCAGAAATGGCAAAAAAAAAGGTGCTAGATTCAAAATATGTTGCTCTGTGAGACGTTTTGTCGTGTGCAAGCATGCAGCAGTAACCCTTTCACCAGTTTTGAACACCTACATGTTTGTGCTGTAAGGACAAGGCACCTACCCAACTCAGAATACACCAGGTTAGAATGCTCTGAATAAATCTCTTATAAAAAAAAAGTGTCAGCGCTGTGCTTTCTACATTAAAACACCTCAATTTCCTTAAAAAAAAAAACACCACCACCTTTGTCGCACCTTGAAATACCTCCCATCTTCTTTCCAGTGTTCAGACTTTATGGATATATCCTTTATAATAATAATTAATACTTACATAGCTCTTTTCTGGACACTCCACTCAAAGCGCTGTGCAGGTCAGGGGGAATCCCACTACCACCACCAGTGTGCAGCCCCCACCTGGATGATGCGACGGCAGCCATAGTGCGCCAGAACGCTCCCCACACACCAGCTCTCAGTGGGGAGGAGAGCAGAGGGATGAAGCCAGTTCAGAGAGGGGGGTTATTAGGAGGCCATGATTGGTAAGGGCCCATGGGAAATTTGGTCAGGACGCCGGGGTTACACCCCTACTCTTTTCGAGAAACACCCTGGGATTTTTAATGACCACAGAGAGTCAGGACCTCGGTTTGACGTCTAGTCTACTTTTTAGTCCTTCTCAGTTTTAGCCCTAAAGGTCTTTCTCACCAGGAAGACAACCTCTCGCGGTCCAGTTATTTATCATCTGCCAACATATCTTCAGTCTTTTTCTTGATGGAGGGGGTCTATAAATAGGACTTAAACTGCATTTTGACCCCTCTTCGTCCACAGAGCCCAAACGTGCCTTTTAAAACACAAATGCTTGTTTTAAAATCTTCACATACCACAGATACTAAATGTACTGCTAGGCCTGCCTTAGGAGAACAGCCGGTTTAGTTCATCAAAATAGAACAATAGATTCTATGCATATCTCCATATCTCTGTGTCGGAGAACATCTGAAGCCGAACATCCTTCGGATGAGACGTCAAACCGAGGTCCTGACTCTCCGTGCTCATTAAAAATCCCAGGGCGTCTCTCGAAAAGAGTAGGGGTGTAACCCCGGCGTCCTGGCCAAATTTCCCATTGGCCCCTCACCCATCATGGCCTCCTAATAACCCCCCTCTCTGAACTGGCTTCATCACTCTGCTCTCCTCCCCACTGAGAGCTGGTGTGTGGGGAGCGTTCTGGCGCACTATGGCTGCCGTCCCATCATCCAGGGTGGGGGGGGCTGCACATTGGTGGCGGTAGTGGGATTCCCCCTGACCTGTACAGCGCTTTGAGTGGAGTGTCCAGGAAAAAGCGCTCTATAGAAGCGTCGGCGATTATCATTCATTCGAGGAAACGGACGAAGGGGGAGGTGGGGGAGGTGGGGGGTCAGACCAGCCCCCCGGCGTGAACGTGCTGGTGCCGCCTTAACCCACCAGCCTTGTTGAACCGCCGCCCACACTCCGGGCAGCCGAAGGGCCTGTCGCCCAGGTGGGTGCGCCGGTGGGCCCTCAGGGTGCTGGCGTCCCGGAAGCTCTTCCCGCACTGGGGGCAGGCGAAGGGCTTGGCCCCCGTGTGGATGTGCAGGTGGGTCTTCAGGGTGTTGGAGTGGGTGAAGCTCTTGCCGCACTGGGGGCAGGCGAAAGGCCGCTCCCCGGTGTGGACCCGCAGGTGGGTCTTCAGGGTGTCGGGGCGGCCGAAGCTCCTGCCGCACTGGGCGCAGGAGTAGGCCCGCTCCCCGGTGTGGACCCGCCGGTGGATGGCCAGGTGGGCCGGGCGGCTGAAGCCCCGCCCGCACTGGGCGCAGCCGAAACGTTTCTCGGCCGCCGCCGCCGCCCTGCTGCGCTGGGGCACCCCAGGGCCCACCTCGGGGTGCGCCGCCGTCAACCGAGGCCCCTGGTCCCGCTGGGTCAGACCGAAGCCGGCCGGTTCCCCTCCGGGACGAGCTTCTGCGAAGCAGGCGTCCGGATGTCTCCTCGTCTCTGTCAAATCAGATAGTAGGAACCCAGGTGTCTCTGTCTCGGGCTCGGTCTTCATCACGGGCACAGAGTCCAGATCCCCCACCCTCTGTCTGCTCTCTGTGTGCTGCTGCTCACCGAGTGTCTCTTTCCCGTGTGCGGCGGCGAGCTCTGTCTCCTGCATCAGACGGGAGCCCCCCTCCTCCTCCTCCTCCTCGCTGGGCTGCTGTTCAAGAGGAGCCCTGTCCCCAGCGTCGGGGAGGGCGCTGACCTCTGACCCTGCAAGACACAGGACAGGAGAACAAGACCTTTTACATGGGCTGAGAGTAAAGGTCAAGACCTTCTCCGAGAGAACGTTTCATGTGGCAATAACTGAATAATCATCAACAATGAAGACCAAAGGAAGAATTGTGATTAGAATTAAGATCAATAAAACATCTACCAGATTAGAAGGCATGCAAAGGCACAAGCACATGACTATACATGCCATGCACACAAAAGAAGAGAGCTAAGATATTTCAGTTCATGGATGACTTTAGTTTATGTATGCATGGATTATTTTATCTGCAGGGTCAGTCAAGTTGGGCTCCATGTCCTGCTCTGTAAGATTAAACTCACCCAGTTCTTCTTTGGGCTCTTGTACAGAGACACGGCCCAGTTCAATACAATGTGCTGCAATATTCTTGGTGTCCAGATGATTAATCTTCTCTGTAAAGTCATCAGATACTAAGAGCCCAGGTGTCTCACTCTCAGGCTCGGTCTTCATCACGGACACAGAGTCCAGATCCCCCACCCTCTGTCTGCTCTCTGTGTGCTGCTGCTCACTGAGTGTCTCTTTCCCGTGTGCGGCGGCGAGCTCTGTCTCCTGCATCAGACGGGAGCCCCCCTCCTCCTCCTCCTCCTTACTGGGCTGCTGTTCAAGAGGAGCCCTGTCCCCAGCGTCAGGGAGAGCGCTGACCTCTGACCCTGCAAAACACAGGACAGGAGGCCTTTAACGTGGGCTGAGAGTACAGTTCAAAAGGAATTGATCCGCGCAGAAAAAGCGTGTTTGAGAGAGAGCACAGAAACGGATCATTAAGTGATTTATCAATACTTTCATAACTGCCTTGAAATGAAGACGCTAAAGCTAATTTTCCAACCTGACGCACATGAAAGGTGAAAAACAAACCGTAAAACACCCAAGAGCTCTTTGACCTCAGAGTGGAAAAGGAACAATCATAAAAAAAAGCAGATTTCACCCAAGTCTCTGTCCAGGTGGGGTTCCGGACGAAACAGCAAACGGAAAAGTTCAGCCACATACGTAAAAAAAATCCTAGATGAAACTATTCAGAAGAAAAAAAAACATTGACAAGAGAGAATAATAAAAAAACAACAAGGAGATCAAACTGAAAGAACACACTGTCCTTTAAATTTTCCTGCAAGTCCACTTCAGCTACAAGCAGGGAGTGCTCACTGAAAGCAGAGTCATTTCATCTTAAACCACAGGCGTCTTATAGCATCTAAACAGAGCACTAGCCTCACCCAAATAATGCCGGACGAAAATAAATGGAGATTATTCATGGTTTAAAAAGGAATATCCACTAAAATAGCGACGCTTAAAGAATGGGGTAGAAATATTCTTCAATACCTTAGAGTGAAATTACAATGTGGATGCACTTTGAAACTGAATTTTCACCAGCCAAAAAGAAATACACCGGTTCAGTTCAAACAAAGAAAGTGGGTGGAATGTGGGTGAAGAGACGACTATAAAAAAAATCATCACACTCAGCCAAAATCAGAGAGACCAACCTGGCAGGACAGTTTGTCCTTGACATTAACCTGCTGATCCAGAAAGAAACAGGACTACGTCTCCAGAAATGAAACAGTGTCAAGTGAAGAGTGGCTTCCCTTAACCTCCAGAGACAGGTTGATACAGACACACTGACTGAACACTCCAGTACATGAACACTGCACTGAGAGAGAGAGGGGTTCATACAGACACACTGACTGGACACTCCAGGACATGAACACTGCACTGAGAGAGAGGGGTTAATACAGACACATTGACTGGACACTCCAGTACATTAACACTGCACTGAGAGAGAGGGGTTAATACAGACACACTGACTGAACACTCCAGTACATTAACACTGCACTGAGAGAGAGAGGGGTTAATACAGACACACTGACTGGACACTCCAGTACATGAACACTGCACTGAGAGAGAGGGGTTAATACAGACACATTGACTGGACACTCCAGTACATGAACACTGCACTGAGAGAGAGAGGGGTTAATACAGACATGCTGACAGACTAGATTAATAATGGCAGAGAGAGGTGTTAATATACACTGCACTGAGAGAGAGAGAGAGAGAGAGAGAGAGAGAGAGAGAGAGGTTCATACAGACACACTGACTGGACACTCCAGTACATTAACATTGACATGCTGACAGACTAGATTAATAATGGCAGAGAGAGGTGTTAATATACACTGCACTGAGAGAGAGAGAGAGAGAGAGAGAGAGAGAGAGAGAGAGAGAGAGAGAGAGAGAGGTTCATACAGACACACTGACTGGACACTCCAGTACATGAACACTGCACTGAGAGAGAGAGGGGTTAATACAGACACACTAACTGACTGGACACTCCAGTACATGAACACTGCACTGAGAGAGAGGGGTTCATACAGACACACTAACTGACTGGACACTCCAGTACATGAACACTGCACTGAGAGAGAGAGAGGGGGGTTCATACAGACACACTGACTGGACACTCCAGTACATGAACACTGCACTGAGAGAGAGAGAGGGGTGTTCATACAGACACACTGACTGGACACTCCAGTACATTAACACTGCACTGAGAGAGAGAGAGGGGTTCATACAGACACACTGACTGGACACTCCAGTACATTAACACTGCACTGAGAGAGAGGGGTTCACACAGACACACTGACTGGACACTCCAGTACATTAACACTGCACTGAGAGAGGGGGGTTAATACAGACACACTGACTGGACACTCCAGTACATTAGCACTCCACCGAGAGAGAGGTCAACACAGACACACTGACTGAACACTGCAGGACATTAACAGGACCGAGAAAGGGGTTAATACACAGACACTGCCTGACTAGACACAAACTAACACTGTACCAACAGGAATTGATACAGACACGCCGACTGGACACTACAATGCAACGCTTGGAGCGTCACAGAAGCATTTCGACGCACAGCTCATAAACAGACAATCTGCAGTTTCCAGTGTGCATCCAATCGGCACAACCAGTATTTAAAAAGTTTTTGCGTTCTCTGCAAGCCGTCCTGTCATTCCTCTATGGGCCCTCGTTTTGACAGTCAAAATATCACATCATAAAATGATCTTTTATTACTTTTAGTAAGATAAACCAGATTAAACCTGTATAATCAAGTACGTTCGAGTATGCCTTTATTATAGGGAGGCGTGAAGAATGTTAATATAAACAAAACGAAAAAAACACAGATAGCTTTCCTCTTTGATCGCTATGAAGTCTTGTTAACTTGCTCTCTGCCCTCTGGAAAAATCTGTCCTTTAGGGGGGAAAATGAAGTTGAACAAGCACTTATACATACATATATAAGCATTAGAATATCTCCAAAAATCTCATCGAAATACAGCTGCTGCTCATAAAGACGCCTGGGTGTCGTGACGTTAAATTGAGACAATTACAGTTTTGAGTTCGAACCGATGTTTACTTTATACAACAAGTCACCCTCACTGACCTGACAGCTCCGGTTCCGTGTCCATTTCTTCCTTTATCTCTGCAGGGGCTTGACAGGGAGGCGTGTGTCCATCACGATCTGTCTGTCCCCGATCTCCTCCTGCTCCCTGCTCCTTCTCCCACAGATGCAATCTCACCTTCAGGATCTCGTTTTCCCTCTTCATCTGCGCCATTTCTCTCCCGAGAGTCTCCTCCACACACTGGGTGATCCTAAACACGGCCCGCCTCGCCAGGAGCTGGGGGACGCCGCGGAGTTTGCGTTGAAACTCGCCCTCGGCGGCGGCCGCCCCGTCGCGGAAAACCTCCGCCACTTCCCACACGATCGCCTTGAGCAGCACCTCCATGAAGGACTGGAGCTCGGACTGCAGCAGGGGCAGGCAGCCCGCCATCTTCTCGGCGACGGCGACCCGGGAGGGAGGGCTAATCCGTGCGAACTGCAGCTCTGACACACGGATCGGTGTTTAAAAACAGGGCGGGGGTCGCGGTTTGCCGCTGTTGCGCCTCACAGGAAAACACGGGGCCGCTCTTCCATACTGGTTCCGGGTCAGACGCCTCGCTTCCTGGGCGACCGGTGGGCCTGCGGGGTAAACGAGGGACTCCGGTATAGTTCTTTAATAAAATTAGATAACGCAGAAGAGAACGAGCACCTGACGGAGAGAAAAATATAAAATCCAAATTTAAAAAAAAGGAACTAGGAGAGGGGGGTTCATACAGACACACTGACTGGACACTCCAGTACATGAACACTGCACTGAGAGAGAGAGGGGTTCATACAGACACACTGACTGGACACTCCAGTATATTAACACTGCACTGAGAGAGAGGGGTTCATACAGACACACTGACTGGACACTCCAGTACATTAACACTGCACTGAGAGAAAGGGGGGTTAATACAGACACACTGACAGGACACTCCTGTACATTAACACTGCACTGAGAGAGAGAGGGGTGCATACAGACACACTGACTGACTGAACACTCCAGTACATTAACACTGCACTGAGAGAGAGAGGGGTTAATACAGACACACTGACTGACTGGACACTCCAGTACATTAACACTGCACTGAGAGAGAGGGGTTCATGCAGACACACTGACTGGACACTCCAGTACATTAACACTGCACTGAGAGAGAGAGAGGGGTTCATACAGACACACTGACTGGACACTCCAGGACATTAACACTGCACTGAGAGAGAGAGGGGTTCATACAGACACACTGACTGGACACTCCAGTACATTAACACTGCACTGAGAGAGAGAGGGGTTCATACAGACACACTGACTGGACTCTCCAGTACATTAACACTGCACTGAGAGAGAGGGGTTAATACAGACACACTGACTGGACACTCCAGTACATTAACACTGCACTGAGAGAGAGAGAGAGGGGTTCATACAGACACACTGACTGGACACTCCAGTACATTAACACTGCACTGAGAGAGAGAGGGGTTAATACAGACACACTGACTGGACACTCCAGTACATTAACACTGCACTGAGAGAGAGAGAGAGAGGGGTTAATACAGACACACTGACTGGACACTCCAGTACATTAACACTGCACTGAGAGAGAGAGAGAGAGAGGGGTTAATACAGACACACTGACAGACTGAACACTACAGTACATAACACTGCACTGAGAGAGGGGGGGGTTCATACAGACACACTGACTGGACACTCCAGTACATTAACACTGCACTGAGAGAGAGAGGGGTTCATACAGACATGCTGACAGACTGGATTGCGCACTAGATTAATATTGCATAGAGAGAGGTGTTAATATACACCCTCATTGACTGAACACTACAGTATATTAGCACTGCACTACGAGAGGGTTTGCCATTCATATTCACTTTGAACTCTTGAGACATGCACAGTACATTACAACACAGTAAATAACAGAAATTACTGTAAAATAAATGACAATATCTTTCAACTGGTAGCACAGAACACCGTAAAACTGCACCGAGAAAGGTGTTAATTTTCACACACTGCCTGACTGGACACTACAGTACATTAACATTGTGCTGAGAGAAAGAGAGGGGTTAATACCCACCCTGACTGTTACTAACTTCTAGTCTAAAAGAATTATTGTAGCGCTGCGTTACTCAAAGCCTGCACTCTGCTTCAATCTGTTAGCATCGCTAGTTGGTCAATTTCTCTCAGTACGTTCTGTGTAGTAGTGTGCAGTTTTCTCAGCAGGTGTGAGCCTGGCCAGTACCTGGATGGGAGACCTCCTGGGAAAAACTCAGGTTGCTGCTGGAAGAGGTGTTAGTGGGGCCAGCAGGGGGCGCTCTCACCCTGCGGTCTGTGTGGGTCCTAATGCCCCAGTATAGTGACGGGGGACACTAGACTGTAAACAGGCGCCGTCCTTCGGATGAGACGTCAAACCGAGGTCCTGACTCTCTGTGGTCATTAAAAATCCCAAGGCGTTTCTCGAAAAGAGTAGGGGTGTAACCCCGGCGTCCTGGCCAAATTTCCCATTGGCCCTTACCAATCATGGCCTCCTAATAACCCCCCTCTCTGAACTGGCTTCATCACTCTGCTCTCCTCCCCACTGAGAGCTGGTGTGTGGGGAGCATTCTGGCGCACTATGGCTGCCGTCGCATCATCCAGGTGGGGCTGCACATTGGTGGCGGTAGTGGGATTCCCCATGACCTGTAAAGCGCTTTGAGTGGAGTGTCCAGAAAAGCGCTATATAAGTGTAAGCAACCTATTTGTTATTTTAGCCTTTTAGTGAACATGGTATTATACAAGTAATAGGTTTATTCCATGCTGAAAAAAAGAAGAAAGAGAACACAACGTTTCGGCCGTGGAGCCTTCTTCAGGCGTGAGAGAGACAGGGCAGTAGGCAAAGGTACAGTAGCAGGAGAACAAAGGCTGGGAGGGAGGAGGAGTGAGAGGCGGGAGCAGGGGACAGAAAGAGAGGCCAAACAAGAGGTTTAAAGTCAGAATGGGTGCAGAGAGGTGTGAAATGAAACTTCCAATGAATGGAGAAAATTTAAAAGAACAGTAGTTGTTAAGGGAAGGGAGAATGTTTGATCCTAGCTGCAGAATCATTTTAGTTTCGGTGGTCTTTCTGATGTATGAGTTCGGAAAACCGTCTTTGAGAACACAGACGGAGAGATTAGAGTGGTCGTGGCCGTCAGAGGTGAAATGAGAAACAATGGGCTTGGAGAGATCTTTAATCTTCACAGCCCTGACGTGTTCTCTGAAGCGGTCTCCGAGTCTCCTTCCTGTTTCTGGTATTATACAGTATATGTTAAAGGTATTATGGTATTATACAGGATATGTTACAGGTCTTAGGCAGAGACACGTGTAGTGATTATTGTTATTGTTAGAAGAAATATGAGTGGAATTAGTTGGTCTTCCACATTTACTCCCGAAGGAAATATCATTTCTTAACATTGTTTTAGATAGGTTTCCTCGGAATACAATATGTGTCTTCATTTTTTTTTCAGCTCGACAATATATATATATAAAAGCTTCCACAATCAAAACGTAACGTTTAAAGCGTCTCACGACACTTCATTGATTCCTCCCGTACACGGGGGAAAAAAAAACAAGTAATTAAACATTTTTGCACCGGTATAAGATGCGTTAAAATTTTCTCTTTAAAGTACCCGCAATCGTATTTTTTTAACGTTTCAAAGCATCTTCTTTGATTAATCGAACTGTTCGCATCCACCAGGGAGGCATTTACAGCAATACAAACGTGGTTTTCTGGACTAAGTTGCAGACTTCTATTAAAAAAGAGACCAATATTAGGATTTGTTTTGATGGAAAAGATGCTAAGTTTCAGCCCCCATCGAAAACAATATTAAAATTTCGGTTGTAATAAACTTAATGATTATAATGGCACGCTATTATATACATAAAATGAAGTGGTCCGGGAAGAACCCTTTGTCTGAGCATTTGAAACTGGATGTACGGGGGTATTTGCGGACTATTTCGAAGTGCAAGAATTTGAAAGCGGTGCGGACATTATTTTTATTGAATTTGTTTCATCTTTTTTCATAACTTGAATCCATGTAGTAATATGTCCCCCTGACGATCCTTTTGTCTTGAATTGTTATATGTGCTCTTGTTTGTATTGTAATTTTTGTACTTTGTTAAGCATAAATATTTTTGTTTTTAAAAAAAGGCAAAACAAACGTGGCTGGTGTGCGGTGCATAGCAACAGTCACTAAGGAAGCGGGGTCTGACCCGGAACCAATATGGAGGAGCTATCCCTGTTGGCTTGGTGCTGCTTTTTTTTTTTGTTGTTGTTGTTGTTGTTGCGGATTGCCTTTGAAAGATGGAGAATCGCCTGCCGATCCTGGAAAGCGAGCTCCACTCTTTCATGCAGGTGCTGCTCCGATCGATCGTGTACGAAGTGGCAGACGCTTTCGGCAACAGGACGCCTGACTCGGAGGACGAGTTTCAGGACAAACTCCGCGGCGTCTCCCAGCTCCTGGCGAGACGGACCGTGTTTAAGATCACCCAGTGTGTGGAGGAGACTTTCGGGACTGAGATGGCGCAGATGAAGGAGGAAAACGAGAGGCTGAAGGTGAGATTGCGGTTCTGGGAGAAGGAGTCGGGAGATCGGGGACAGACAGATCGCGTTGGACACACGCTTCCCTGTGAAGCCCCTGCAGAAGTAAAGGAAGAAACGGACACGGAACCGGAGCTGTCAGGTCAGTGGGGTGACTTGTATGAAGTCAGAGAGTGTGTTTAAAACCAGTATCGTTAACGTCCTCACTGGTGAGAATCCAGTGGAGAGATGCGGAGTGAAGTGGGAGAGACCCGTGTGATGCAGCAACTGGAAACTGAAGTGTTGTTATGGTGCTAAAAGTACATTAACGGGACAAAACACGTCGTTCAGACTCCGTAATCGTAAGACATATTAGAGTTGACTATCGTAGCGTTGAACGGACGTTCATACAGACACTACCTGACTGGTCATAGTATGTATATATGGATATGGTTGTAATACTATATTGATTCCTCTCTCATTGCAGTGTTAATGTAATAAACAGTGTTCTGTCAGTGCAGTTTTAATGTACTATAGTGAACTGTAATGTAGTGTACAGTGACTAAGTGTGTCTGTGTTTTATATCACTCTCTTTTCATGTACTGTAATGTCCAGTCAGTGTGTAGGTCTGTATTCAACTGCCTCTGTCTAATTACAGCGTAAATGTACTGTGTTTGTCTAGTCAGTAATTGTCTGTATTAACCCCTTTCTCTCTCTCTCAGTGCAGTGTTCATGTACTGCAGTGTTCAGTCAGTGTGTCTGCATGAACCCCTCTCTCTCTCAGTGCAGTGTTAATGTACTGGAGTGTCCAGTCAGTGTGTCTGTATGAACCCCTCTCTCTCTCTCAGTGCAGTGTTAATGTACTGGAGTGTCCAGTCAGTGTGTCTGTATGAACCCCTCTCTCTCTCAGTGCAGTGTTAATGTACTGGAGTGTCCAGTCAGTGTGTCTGTATGAACCCCTCTCTCTCTCAGTGCAGTGTTAATGTACTGGAGTGTCCAGTCAGTGTGTTTGTATTAACCCCTTTCTCTCTCAGTGCAGTGTTAATGTACTGGAGTGTCCAGTCAGTGTGTCTGTATGAACCCCTCTCTCTCTCTCACTACAGTGTTAATGTACTGGAGTGTCCAGTCAGTGTGTCTGTATTAACCCCTCTCTCTCTCTCAGTGCAGTGTTAATGTACTGGAGTGTCCAGTCAGTGTGTCTGTATTAACCCCTCTCTCTCTCTCAGTGCAGTGTTAATGTACTGGAGTGTCCAGTCAGTGTGTCTGTATTAACCCCTCTCTCTCTCTCAGTGCAGTGCTAATGTACTGGACTGTCCAGTCAGTGTGTCTGTATGAACCCCTCTCTCTCTCAGTGCAGTGCTAATGTACTGGACTGTCCAGTCAGTGTGTCTGTATGAACCCCTCTCTCTCTTAGTGCAGTGTTCATGGACTGGAGTGTCCAGTCATTGTGTCTGTATGAACCCCTCTCTCTCTCAGTGCAGTGTTAATGTACTGGACTGTCCAGTCAGTGTGTCTGTATTAACCCTCCTCTCTCTCTCAGTGCAGTGTTAATGTACTGGAGTGTTCAGTCAGTGTGTCTGTATTAACCTGTCTCTGGAGGTTAAGGGAAGTCACTCTTTTCAGTTTACACTGTTCATTTCTGGAGACGTAGTCTTGTTTCTTTCTGGATCAGCAGGTTAATGTCAAGGACAAACTGTTCTGCCAGGTTGGTCTCTCTGATTTTGGCTGAGTGTGATGATTTTTTTTATAGTCGTCTCTTCACCTACATTTCACCCACTTTCTTTGTTTGAACTGAACTGGTGCGTTTCATTTTGGCTGGTGAAAATTCAGTTTCAAATTGCATCCACATTGTAATTTCACTCTAAGGTATTGAAGAATATTTCTACCCCATTCTTTAAGCGTCGCTATTTTAGTGGATATTCCTTTTTAAACCATGATTAAACGACATGTTAAAGGCCTTGTTCTCTTCCCCTGTGTTTGCAGGGTCAGAGGTCAGCGCTCTCCCTGACGCTGGGGACAGGGCTCCTCTTGAACAGCAGCACAGCGAGGAGGAGGAGGAGGGGGGGAGCTCCCGTCTGATGCAGGAGACAGAGTTCACCGCCGCACACGGGAAAGAGAAACTCAGTGAGCAGCAGCACACAGAGAGCAGACAGAGGGTGGAGGATCTGGACTCTGTGTCTGTGATGAAGACCGAGCCTGAGACAGAGACACCTGGGTTCCTACTATCTGATGATTTTACAGTGACGATGAACCATCTGGACACCAAGAATATTGCAGCACATTGTATTGAACTGGGCCGTGTCTCTGTACAAGAGCCCAAAGAAGAACTGGGTGAGTTTAATCTTACAGAGCAGGACATGGAGCCCAACTTGACTGACCCTGCAGATAAACTAATCCATGCTTACATAAACTAAAGTCATCCCTGAACTGAAATATCTTAGCTCTCTTCTTTTGTGTGCATGGCATGTATAGTCTTGTGCTTGTGCCTTTGCATGGCTTCTAATCTGGTAGATGTTTTATTGATCTTGATTATCGTCACAATTCTTCCTTTGGTCTTCATTGTTGATGATTATTCAGTTATTGCTACATGAAACGTTCTCTCGGAGAAGGTCTTGACCTTTACTCTCAGCCCATGTAAAAGGTCTTGTTCTCCTGTCCTGTGTCTTGCAGGGTCAGAGGTCAGCGCTCTCCCTGACGCTGGGGACAGGGCTCCTCTTGAACAGCAGCCCAGCGAGGAGGAGGAGGAGGAGGAGGGGGGCTCCCGTCTGATGCAGGAGACAGAGCTCGCCGCCGCACACGGGAAAGAGACACTCAGTGAGCAGCAGCGCACAGAGAGCAGACAGAGGGTGGAGGATCTGGACTCTGTGCCCGTGTTGAAGACCGAGCCCGAGAGTGAGACACCTGGGCTCTTAGCAGAGGACCTGACAGAGAAGTTTAATAATCTAAACACCGAGAATGTTTCTGAAACTTGTAACGAAGCGGCCTCTGTATCTGATAACTGGTACAAAGAGGGCAGGCTGAATGAGCTTCAGGTAACTCAAAATGATGCTTTTAATCCTTTAAAGCTGGAGAAGGAACCCCAGGCGATTCAGCACGCAGGGGGACACGAGGAAGAGAGCCCAGCTCGGGGTCGGGGCACAGCACAGGATCATCACAGGGAGCATCTGCACAGTGCGCGAGCACGGCCCAACCAGGGGATCGGGACCCCCCGTTCGAGGTCCGGCTCGGATGGAGGGGACCAACGGTCACAACAGCAGGGGCGGGGGCGGCGTCTGTCTCCGTCCAGCCCCTCGAGATCCCGTCCGCGCCTCCACGCGGGAGAGAGGCCGTTCAGCTGCAGTCAGTGCGGTAGGAGTTTTGGCACGCCGAGCCTGCTGAAGAGGCACCGCCTCGTCCACTCGGGGGAGAGGCCCTTCGTCTGCAGCCAGTGCGGGAAGAGTTTTAAACACCGGAGCAACCTAAAAACCCACCAGAGCCTTCACACGGGGGAGCGACCTTTCGTCTGCAGCCAGTGCGGGAAGAGTTTCAGTCACTCGTGCCACCTGAGAAGCCACCAGCTCGTGCACACGGGCGAGAGGCCGTTCCGCTGCAGCGGGTGCGGGAAGAGTTTCAACAGGATCGGGCGCCTCAGAGTCCACCGGCTCACTCACATGGGGGAAAAGCCGTTCCGCTGCAGTCAGTGCGGGAAGGGTTTGAGCACGCCGGACAACCTGAAGAGGCACCAGCTCACCCACACGCCGGGGCGCTACACCTGCTCCCGGTGCGGGAAGAGTTTGAGCACGCCGGACAACCTGAAGAGGCACCAGCTCACCCACACGCCGGGGCCCTACACCTGCTGCCGGTGCGGGAAGAGTTTCGGGCGGTCCAGTGAACTGAAAACACACCAGCTCGTCCACACAGGGGAGAAACCGTTCAGTCGTAGTCGGCGCGGGGAGGGTTTCGAACGCGCGCGCGCCCCGGAGACGCGCCGGCGCGTTCACGCCGGGGAGGGGTACAGCTGCGGTCAGTGCCGGAAGACGTTCAGCCGCCCGAGCGGCTTAAAGGCGCACCAGCGCACCCACGCGGGCGAGAGGCCGTTCAGCTGCAGCCAGTGCGGGAGGAGGTTCAGTCACTCGGGCAACTTGAAGACCCACCAGCGCACCCACACGGGAGAGAGGCCCTTCGTCTGCGCGCAGTGCGGGAAGGGTTTTGTGAAATCGAGCAGCTTGAAGACCCACGAGCGCGTCCACACGGGAGAGAGGCCCTTCGGCTGCGCCCAGTGCGGGAAGAGCTTCAGCGAGATGAGCAAGCTGAAAAAGCATCGGGGCGTCCACACCCGGGACCGTCCAGCCGCCGTGTGAGACCGGGGGTCTCTGTGGCTCAGGATCTGGTCCCGGGTTTGCTGGTTCGAATCCCGCAGCCGGCAGAGGAATCCCTCGTCCCAGCCGCTCCCAGGTGGCGCCGTATACAATGGCCGACCCTGCGCTCTGACGCCCCCCCCAGCTTCTCTCCCTCCCCCTGTCTGTGTGTCTCCTGGAGAGCCAGCAGGGGTCTGCGACAAGATATGGCCAGCAGCCATATCACCCTGCAACTCACAACTGGCAACCCACTGAAGCTAAGCAGGTGTGAGCCTGGTCAGTACCTGGAGGGGAGACTCCTGGGAAAAACTAAGGCTACTGCTGGGAGAGGTGTGAGTGGGGCCAGCAGGGGGCGCTCTCACCCTGCGGTCTGTGTGGGTCCTAATGCCCCAGTATGGTGACGGGGGACACTGGACTGGAAACAGGCGCCGTCCTTCGGATGAGACGTAAAACCGAGGTCCTGACTCTCTGTGCTCATTAACAATCACGGGGTGTTTCTCGAAAAGAGTAGGGGTGTAACCCCAGCGTCCTGGCCAAATTTCCCATTGGCCCTTACCCATCATGGCCTCCTAATAACCCCCCTCTCTGAACTGGCTTCATCCCTCTGCTCTCCTCCCCACTGAGAGCTGGTGTGTGGGGAGCGTTCTGGCGCACTATGGCTGCCGTCGCATCATCCAGGTGGGGGCTGCACATTGGTGGTGGTAGTGGGATTCCCCATTACCTGTCAATGTAATGAGTGGAGTGTCCAGAAAAGCGCTATATAAGTGTAAGCAATTCTTCTTCTTATTATTATTATTAAGACCAATTCCTCAGGCAAGAAACTGTATAGGGCCGACAAAGCAGCGTGATCATTACGACATCAAGAGAGGATTTCTTCAGCTGTAATTGGTGGGGAAATGATCCAGTTTTCAAACGCCTTCAAAAGTCCCTGTTCCATCCGCGCAGGAGAGAAACCACTCCCTTTCAATGCGGGGAGCTCTTCCTGCCATTGAATTTAGGAACGTTTCCATACCCTTTTTGTACAATGCCCGTAGAAAGTCTACACGCCCTTGCCAAAAAAAGTCCCACACATTTTGGTGCTCTATAAAAAACTGTAAGAGGTTTTTATTCTGTTTCCCTGGCGTAGCTCGCCTGTCTCTCACTGTTCCTCTGCATAGGCCTTTTCCGACCTACGCGGGTCAGCTGGTTCTCCTTGGCGGCCATCTTGCTGAGGTCTATACCGAGCATATTCAGTGTTGCGTCAGAAATGACCCTTCTCCCCCCCGGTCGTCTCACACAGCTTGAAGTGAAGACGCCTTCAATCAGAACGTGTTTGGCCTTGCGCGTCGCAATATATATATGAAACGGAATCGGCTGAAAGCCATTGCGAAAGGAAACCTTTAAAGATGAGGGTCTGGGCAAGTGTCCAGTCCCGGTACTTTTTGGTACCTTTTGCGTCTCTTATCGCCATCATTCTGTTTCGGTTTGCCCATTCCTCTCTTTAGGGAAATACTTGACTGGCGCTTGATCTGTTTCTGCTGAAAGGTGACCGTCTGTCCCAGTGTTGGCTTTCTCGCAGGGGGCAGGTGGTCTTCAAGGACTTTTCTGTGCTCTGTTCCTGTTCGTTTTTCCCCCTTCTACCCTGAGTAGGTTCGATGAGAAATACTCTGGTAAGTTGATGCTGCCACATCCCAGTGGAAGATGGTGTCCTTCGGGCGATGTGCTGCGCTGACTTTGTGCCACACGGAATACTCTGCATTTCGGGAAACGAAATCTCTTTCTAGTTCCGTCAGAGCGCAGATCTTTTTGCCCAGGGACAAGTAATCGGCTGATTCCGGGCCGGAAAGAGAAGAAACGACGTTTCGGCCAGGGGAGCCTTCTTCTGGGGGCGAAAAGAAAAAAAAAACAGATGTTGCCAGCAGCCGGATCGCTCCGCGACTCGCAGATGGCTCTCTCTTTCAGCAGTCACGTGTGTAATCGAGTAATTTGTCACGTTTTTCATTCGTCCGCAGACAGATCACCCTGCCACTCCCAGCTGGCAGCCCCCTCCCCCACTGGAGCCCAGCAGGTGGGAGCCTGGTCAGTACCTGGAGAGGAGACTCCTGGGAAAAACTGAGGTTGCTGCTGGGAGAGGTGTGAGTGGGGCCAGCAGGGGGCGCTCTCACCCTGCGGTCTGTTTGGGTCCTGATGCCCCAGTATAGTGACGGGGGACACTGGACTGTAAACAGGCGCCCTCCTTTGGATGAGACGTCAAACCGAGGTCCTGACTCTCTGTGGTCATTAACAATCCCAGGGTGTTTCTCGAAAAGAGTAGGGGTGTAACCCCGGCGTCCTGGCCAAATTTCCCATTGGCCCTTACCCATCATGGCCTCCTAATAACCCCCCTCTCTGAACTGGCTTCATCCCTCTGCTCTCCTCCCCACTGAGAGCTGGTGTGTGGGGAGAGGACTGGAGCATCATCCAGGTGGGGGCTGCACACTGGTGGCGGTAGTGGGATTCCCCCTGACCTGTACAGCGCTTTGAGTGGAGTGTCCAGAAAAGCGCTCTATAAGTGTAAGCAATTATTAAATTATTATTGTTATGTTTGCAGTGTCACTTTAATGCTCTGTTGCTTGGTTTTCTTCAGTATCGGCTTGTTTCCTGCCCTCCTGCCATACAGGCCAGATCCATGGAGTGCTAGAAATATCGTTATCGTTGACCACACTTGGCCAAAGAACATGTAGCTCTTTCAAGGTTGTTATTAATGTCTTGGTAGGCTTGTCCTGGTCTCTGACCCATCTTTTCTTTGCTCAGTCAACCATTTGTGAGGGACAACCTGATCTGGGCAAGGTCTTATTAGTGCTATACACTTTCCATTGCCTAATGATGGTCTTGATTGTGTTCCAAGGGAGTTTTAATAATAATAATAATAATAATAATAATAATAATAATAAACTTTATTTTATATAGCGCCTTTAATGTGAATTGGCTTCATCCCTCTGCTCTTCTCCCCACTGAGAGCTGGTGTGTGGGGGGCGTTCTGGCGCACTATGGCTGCCGTCGCATCATCCAGGTGGGGCTGCACATTGGTGGTGGTAGTGGGATTCCCCCTGACCTGTACAGCGCTTTGAGTGGAGTGTCCAGAAAAGCACTCTATAAGTGTAAGCAAGTATTATTATTATTATTATTATTATTATTATTATTATTATTATTATTATTTTATTTAAAGTTGGCTTCTCAAATCGCTTTACAGGATGACAATAATAATAAATAAGGAGAATACACCCGATAAAACACAATGACAACACACAGAGGAGAGCGTGGATGGTGGTACTAAGAGAAGCAGAGGGGTGAAGAACAGAACCAGTTCAGTAAAGGCTCTTCTGAAGAAGAGGGTTTGGAGTCTGGATTGGCAGGAGTTTAGAGAAGGTGACTCTCTGATATCCTTGGGCAGAGAGTTCCAGAGCTTGGGGGGGCACAACAGGAGAAGGCCCTGTCACCCCTAGAGTGTAGACGGGCTTGGGAGGACAGTAAGGAGGGCAGAATTTGAAGAGCGAAGGTTGCGAGGTGGGGAGTAGGGCGATGATAGCTCAGACAGGTACTGAGGCGCCCAGCCACGCAGAGCCCTATAGGAGAGCAGGAGGATTTTAAAAGTCCACAGGGAATTTGACCGGAAGCCAGTGCAGGGACTCCAGGATAGGAGTAATGTGATCACTTGCACTAGACCTGGTCAGGATTCTGGCTGCTGAATTTTGGAAATACGGCAGTTTGTTCAGAGTAGATTTAGATACCCCCAGCGAGTAGAGCATTACAGTAGTCAATTCAAGAGAACACAGATGTGCTGATCAGCTTTTCAGCCACAGTTGGTGACAGCATAGGGCGTAGTCGAGCGATATTTCTGAGGTGAAAAAATAATAATATGAATAATAAACAGGTAACGGTTTAACACACGCTGAAAGGACACACGACGTTCAGGCCGCGGTGTGTGTGAGTGAGAGAGAGAGAGAGCGAGAGAGTCACCTTCCCTAAATTCAGAAATCGAGTCCCAGAGTTCCACACCTCCCAGAATCACAACAGGTCCCGATCCTACTGGGAGAGGGAGGAGGGGACTCAGTTGAACTGGCAGCCCATTATGTGATCTCCTGTCCCAGCCTGAGGAACAGACAGTGAGCCTGTCTCTCAATAATAAGAATCCAGTGTGTGACCTCCTGTCCCAGCCTGAGGAACAGACAGTGAGCCAGTCTCTCAATAATAATAATCCAGTGTGTGATCTCCTGTCCCAGCCTGGGGAACAGACAGATTATTATTATTGAGAGGCAGGCTCGCTTTCTCCTTCTTCAATTTGTACTCCTCCTCTCTCTCCCTCCCTCTCTACCTCTCCCTCACCTCCTTGAATTTGTACTCCTCTCTCCATCTCCGTCCCACTCCCTCTCTCACCTCTCTCCCTCCATCTCTATCTCTCTCTCCTCTCTCTGTCTCTCACCTCTCTCTCGCTCATCAGTCCCTGACGTCCTTCCCCCGCCACTCTCTGTGTAAAGCACTGTCGTATGGCCCTGACACCCCACCCCCACCACTCTCTGTGTAAAGCAGTGTCGTCAAGCCCTGACACCCCACCCCTGTCACTCTCTGCGTAAAGCACTGCTGTCAGGCTCTGACATCGAACCCCCACCACTCTCTGCGTAAAGCACAGTATTATGGCCCTAACACCCACCACTCTCTGCGTAAAGCAGTGTCGTCAGGCCCTGACATCCCACCCCCTCAACTCTCTGCGTTAAGCACTGTTGGCGGGCTCTGATATTCTACCCCCGCCACTCTCTGCGAAAAACCCTGACATGCCTCCTCCACAACTCTTTGCGTAAAGCACTGTCGTATAGCCCTGACACCCCACCCCCACCACTCTCTGCATAAAGCAGAGCCGTCAGCCCTGACATCCCACCCCCCCACTCTCTGCGTAAAACACTGTTGTATGGCCCTGACACCCCACCCCCACCACTCTCTGTGTAAAGCAGTGTTGTATGGCCCTGACACACCACCCCCGCCACTCTCTGCGTAAAGCAGTGTCGTATGGCCTTGACACACCACCCCCGCCACTCTCTGCGTAAAGCTGAGACTTATGGCCCTGACACCCGCCCCCGCCACTCTCTGCGTAAAGCACTGTCGTCAGGCCCTGACACCCCACCCCAGCCACTCACTGCGTAAAGCAGAGTCTTATGGCCCTGAGATCCACCCCCGCCACTCTCTGCGTAAAGCACTGTCGTCAGGCCCTGACACCCCACCCCAGCCACTCACTGCGTAAAGCAGAGTCTTATGGCTCTGAGACCCACACCCGCCACTCTCTGCTTAAAGCAGTGTCGTATGGCCCTGACATCCCACCCCCGCCACTCTCTGCGTAAAGCAGAGTCTTATGGCCCTGACACCCACCCCCGCCACTCTCTGCATAAGGCAGTGTCGTATGGCCCTTACACCCCACCCCCACCACTCTCTGCGTAAAGCAGAGTCTTATGGCCCTGACATGCCACCCCCACCACTCTCTGCGTAAATCACTGTCGTAAGGCCCTGACACCCCACCCTCACCACTCTCTACGTAAAGCAGTGTCGTATGGCGATGACACTCCACCCCCACCACTCTCTGCGTAAAGCACAGTCAGCCCTGAAATCCCACCCCCGCCACTCTTTGCGTAAAGCACTGTCGTATTGCCCTGACACCCCACCCCCGCCACTCTCTGCGTAAAGCACTGTCGTAAGGCCCTGACACCCCACCCTCACCACTCTCTACGTAAAGCAGTGTCGTATGGCGATGACACTCCACCCCCACCACTCTCTGCGTAAAGCACAGTATTATGGTCCTGACACCCACCCCCGCCACTCTCTCCGTAAAGCAATGCCGTATGGCCCTGACATCCCACCCCCACCACTCTGTGTAAAACAATGTCGTCAGGCCCTGACACCCCACCCCTGCCACTCTCTGCGTAAAGCAGTGTCGTTTGGCCCTGACACCCCACCCCCACCACTCTCTGCGTAAAGCAGAGTCTTAAGGCCCTGATACCCATCCCTGCCACTCTCTGCGTAAAGCAGTGTCGTAAGGCCCTGACACCCCACCATCACCACTCTCTGCGTAAAGCACAGTATTATGGTCCTGACACCCACCCCCGCCACTCTCTGCCTTAAACAGTGTCGTCAGGCCCTGACACCCCACCCCCGCCACTCTCTGTGTAAAGCAGTGTTGTATAGCCCTGACATCCTACCCCCACCACTCTCTGCGTAAAGCAGTGTCGTATGGCCCTGTCACCCCACCCCCAAAACTCTCTTCGTAAAGCAGTGTCGTATAACCCTGACACCCCACCATCAGCACTCTCTGCGTAAAGCACAGTATTATGGTCCTGACACCCACCCCCGCCACTCTCTGCATAAGGCAGTGTCATATGGCCCTTACACCCCACCCCCACCACTCTCTGCGTAAAGCAGTGTCGTAAGACCCTGACACCGAACCCCCACCACTCTCTTCGCAAAGCAGAGTCTTATGGCCCTGACATGCCACCCTCACCACTCTCTACGTAAAGAAGTGTCGTATGGCGATGACACTCCACCCCCACCACTCTCTGCGTAAAGCACAGTCAGCCCTGAAATCCCACCCCCGCCACTCTTTGCGTAAAGCACTGTCGTATTGCCCTGACACCCCACCCCCGCCACTCTCTGCGTAAAGCACTGTCGTAAGGCCCTGACACCCCACCCTCACCACTCTCTACGTAAAACAGTGTCGTATGGCGATGACACTCCACCCCCACCACTCTCTGCGTAAAGCACAGTATTATGGTCCTGACACCCACCCCCGCCACTCTCTCCGTAAAGCAATGCCCTATGGCCCTGACATCCCACCCCACCACTCTCTGCGTAAAGCAGTGTCGTATGGCCCTGACACCCCACCCCCACCACTCTCTGCGTAAAGCAGAGTCTTAAGGCCCTGACACCCATCCCTGCCACTCTCTGCGTAAAGCAGTGTCGTAAGACCCTGACACCCCACCCCCACCACTCTTTGCGTAAAGCACAGTATTATGGTCCTGACACCCATCCCCGCCACTCTCTGTGTAAAGCAGTGTCGTATAGCCCTGACATCCTACCCCCACCACTCTCTGCGTAAAGCAGAGTTTTAGGGCCCTGACACCCCACCCCCACCAGTCTCTGCGTAAAGCAGAGTCTTATGGCCCAGACACCCACCCCCGCCACTCTCTGCGTAAAGCAGTGTCGTATGGCCCTGACACCCATCCCTGCCACTCTCTGCGTAAAGCAGTGTCATCAGGCCCTGACACCCCACCCCCACCACTCTCTGCGTAAAGCAGTGTCGTAAGGCCCTGACACCCCACCCCCACCACTCTCTGCGTAAAGCAGTGTCGTAAGGCCCTGACACCCCACCCCCACCACTCTCTGCGTAAAGCACAGTATTATGGTCCTGACACCCACCCCCGCCACTCTCTGCATAAGGCAGTGTCGTATGGCCCTTACACCCCACCCCCACCACTCTCTGCGTAAAGCAGTGTCGTATAACCCTGACACCCAACCATCACCACTCTCTGCGTAAAGCACAGTATTATGGTCCTGACACCCACCCCCGCCACTCTCTGCATAAGGCAGTGTCGTATGGCCCTTACACCCCACCCCCACCACTCTCTGCGTAAAGCACTGTCGTAAGGCCCTGACACCCCACCCTCACCACTCTCTACGTAAAGCAGTGTCGTATGGCGATGACACTCCACCCCCACCACTCTCTGCGTAAAGCACAGTATTATGGTCCTGACACCCACCCCCGCCACTCTCTCCATAAAGCAATGCCCTATGGCCCTGACATCCCACCCCACCACTCTGTGTAAAACAATGTCGTCAGGCCCTGACACCCCACCCCTGCCACTCTCTGCGTAAAGCAGTCGTATGGCCCTGACACTCCACCCCCACCACTCTCTGCGTAAAGCAGAGTCTTAAGACCCTGACACCCCACCCCCACCACTCTTTGCGTAAAGCACAGTATTATGGTCCTGACACCCATCCCCGCCACTCTCTGTGTAAAGCAGTGTCGTATAGCCCTGACATCCTACCCCCACCACTCTCTGCGTAAAGCACTGTCATATGGCCCTGACAGACCACCCCTGCCACTCTCTGCGTAAAGCAGTTTCGTATGGCCCTGACACCCCACCCCCACCACTCTCTGCGTAAAGCACTGTCATATGGCCCTGACAGACCACCCCTGCCACTCTCTGCGTAAAACAGTGTCGTCAGGCACTGACACCCCACCCCCGCCACTCTCTGCGTAAAGCACTGTCGTATAGCCCTAACACCCACCCCCGCCACTCTCTGCGTGAAGCAGTGTCGTATGGCCCTGACACACCACCTCCACCACTCTCTGCGTAAAACAGAGTCGTATAGCCCTGACACCACACCCCCACCACTGTCAACGTAAAGCAGAGTCTTAAGGCCCTGACAGCCACCCCCGCCACTCTCTGCATAAAGCAGTGTCGTATGGCCCTGGGATCCCACCCCCACCACTCTCTGCGTAAAGCACAGTATTATGGTCCTGACACCCCACCCCCACCACTCTCTGCGTAAAGCACAGTATTATGGTCCTGACACCCACCCCCGCCACTATCTGCGTAAAGCAGTGTTGTATGGCCCTGACACTCCACCCCCACCACTCTCTGTGTAAAGCACATTATTATGGTCCTGACACCCACACCCGCCACTCTCTGCGTAAAACAGTGTCGTCAGGCCCTGACACCCCAACCCTGCCACTCTCTGCGTAAAGCAGTGTCATATGGCCCTGGGATCCCACCCCCACCACTCTCTGCGTAAAGCAGAGTCTTAAGGCCCTAACACCCCACCCGCACTCTCTGCATAAAGCAGAGTCTTAAGGCCCTGACAGCCACCCCCGCCACTCTCTGCGTAAAACAGTGTCGTCAGGCCCTGACATCCCACCCCCACCACTCTCTGCGTAAAGCACAGTATTATGGTCCTGACACCCCACCCCCACCACTCTCTGCGTAAAGCACAGTATTATGGTCCTGACACCCACCCCCGCCACTATCTGCGTAAAGCAGTGTTGTATGGCCCTGACACTCCACCCCCACCACTCTCTGTGTAAAGCACATTATTATGGTCCTGACACCCACACCCGCCACTCTCTGCGTAAAACAGTGTCGTCAGGCCCTGACACCCCAACCCTGCCACTCTCTGCGTAAAGCAGTGTCATATGGCCCTGACACCCCACCCCCACCACTCTCTGCTTAAAGCACAGTTTTATGGTCCTGACACGCCCCCCCGCCACTCTCTGCTTAAAACAGTGTCGTATGGCCTTGACACCCCACCCCAGCCACTCACTGCGTAAAGCAGAGTCTTATGGCCCTGAGACCCACCCCCGCCACTCTCTGCGTAAAGCACTGTCGTCAGGCCCTGACACCCCACCCCAGCCACTCACTGCGTAAAGCAGAGTCTTATGGCTCTGAGACCCACACCCGCCACTCTCTGCTTAAAGCAGTGTCGTATGGCCCTGACATCCCACCCCCGCCACTCTCTGCGTAAAGCAGAGTCTTATGGCCCTGACACCCACCCCCGCCACTCTCTGCATAAGGCAGTGTCGTATGGCCCTTACACCCCACCCCCACCACTCTCTGCGTAAAGCAGAGTCTTATGGCCCTGATACCCTACCCCCGCCACTCTCTGTGTAAAGCAGTGTCGTAAGGCCCTGACACCGAACCCCCACCACTCTCTTCGCAAAGCAGAGTCTTATGGCCCTGACATGCCACCCTCACCACTCTCTACGTAAAGCAGTGTCGTATGGCGATGACACTCCACCCCCACCACTCTCTGCGTAAAGCACAGTCAGCCCTGAAATCCCACCCCCGCCACTCTTTGCGTAAAGCACTGTCGTATTGCCCTGACACCCCACCCCCGCCACTCTCTGCGTAAAGCACTGTCGTAAGGCCCTGACACCCCACCCTCACCACTCTCTACGTAAAGCAGTGTCGTATGGCGATGACACTCCACCCCCACCACTCTCTGCGTAAAGCACAGTATTATGGTCCTGACACCCACCCCCGCCACTCTCTCCGTAAAGCAATGCCGTATGACCCTGACATCCCACCCCACCACTCTGTGTAAAACAATGTCGTCAGGCCCTGACACCCCACCCCTGCCACTCTCTGCGTAAAGCAGTGTCGTATGGCCCTGACACCCCAACCCCACCACTCTCTGCGTAAAGCAGAGTCTTAAGGCCCTGACACCCCACCCCCACCACTCTCTGCGTAAAGCAGTGTCGTAAGGCCCTGACACCCCACCCCCACCACTCTCTGCGTAAAGCAGTGTCGTAAGGCCCTGACACCCCACCCCCACCACTCTCTGCGTAAAGCAGTGTCGTAAGGCCCTGACACCCCACCCCCACCACTCTCTGCGTAAAGCACAGTATTATGGTCCTGACACCCACCCCCGCCACTCTCTGCATAAGGCAGTGTCGTATGGCCCTTACACCCCACCCCCACCACTCTCTGCGTAAAGCAGTGTCATATAACCCTGACACCCCACCATCACCACTCTCTGCGTAAAGCACAGTATTATGGTCCTGACACCCACCCCCGCCACTCTCTGCATAAGGCAGTGTCGTATGGCCCTTACACCCCACCCCCACCACTCTCTGCGTAAAGCAGTGTCGTATAACCCTGACACCCCACCATCACCACTCTCTGCGTAAAGCACAGTATTATGGTCCTGACACCCACCCCCGCCACTCTCTGCCTTAAACAGTGTCGTCAGGCCCTGACACCCCACCCCCGCAACTCTCTGTATAAAGCAGTGTTGTATAGCCCTGACATCCTACCCCCACCACTCTCTGCGTAAAGCAGTGTCGTATGGCCCTGTCACCCCACCCCCAAAACTCTCTTCGTAAAGCAGTGTCGTATAACCCTGACACCCCACCATCAGCACTCTCTGCGTAAAGCACAGTATTATGGTCCTGACACCCACCCCCGCCACTCTCTGCATAAGGCAGTGTCATATGGCCCTTACACCCCACCCCCACCACTCTCTGTGTAAAGCAGTGTCGTAAGGCCCTGACACCGAACCCCCACCACTCTCTTCGCAAAGCAGAGTCTTATGGCCCTGACATGCCACCCTCACCACTCTCTACGTAAAGCAGTATCGTATGGCGATGACACTACACCCCCACCACTCTCTGCGTAAAGCACAGTCAGCCCTGAAATCCCACCCCCGCCACTCTTTGCGTAAAGCATTGTCGTTTTGCCCTGACACCCCACCCCCGCCACTCTCTGCGTAAAGCACTGTCGTAAGGCCCTGACACCCCACCCTCACCACTCTCTACGTAAAGCAGTGTCGTATGGCGATGACACTCCACCCCCACCACTCTCTGCGTAAAGCAATGCCGTATGGCCCTGACATCCCACCCCACCACTCTGTGTAAAACAATGTCGTCAGGCCCTGACACCCCACCCCTGCCACTCTCTGCGTAAAGCAGTGTCGTATAACCCTGACACCCCACCATCACCACTCTCTGCGTAAAGCACAGTATTATGGTCCTGACACCCACCCCCGCCACTCTCTGCATAAGGCAGTGTCGTATGGCCCTTACACCCCACCCCCACCACTCTCTGCGTAAAGCAGTGTCGTATAACCCTGACACCCCACCATCACCACTCTCTGCGTAAAGCACAGTATTATGGTCCTGACACCCACCCCCGCCACTCTCTGCATAAGGCAGTGTCGTATGGCCCTTACACCCCACCCCCACCACTCTCTGCGTAAAGCAGTGTCGTATAACCCTGACACCCCACCATCACCACTCTCTGCGTAAAGCACAGTATTATGGTCCTGACATCCACCCCCGCCACTCTCTGCCTTAAACAGTGTCGTCAGGCCCTGACACCCCACCCCCACCACTCTCTGTGTAAAGCAGTGTTGTATAGCCCTGACATCCTACCCCCACCACTCTCTGCGTAAAGCAGTGTCGTATGGCCCTGTCACCCCACCCCCAAAACTCTCTTCGTAAAGCAGTGTCGTATAACCCTGACACCCCACCATCAGCACTCTCTGCGTAAAGCACAGTATTATGGTCCTGACACCCACCCCCGCCACTCTCTGCATAAGGCAGTGTCATATGGCCCTTACACCCCACCCCCACCACTCTCTGCGTAAAGCAGAGTCTTATGGCCCTGACACCCTACCCCCGCCACTCTCTGCGTAAAGCAGTGTCGTAAGACCCTGACACCGAACCCCCACCACTCTCTTCGCAAAGCAGAGTCTTATGGCCCTGACATGCCACCCTCACCACTCTCTACGTAAAGAAGTGTCGTATGGCGATTACACTCCACCCCCACCACTCTCTGCGTAAAGCACAGTCAGCCCTGAAATCCCACCCCCGCCACTCTTTGCGTAAAGCACTGTCGTATTGCCCTGACACCCCACCCCCGCCACTCTCTGCGTAAAGCACTGTCGTAAGGCCCTGACACCCCACCCTCACCACTCTCTACGTAAAGCAGTGTCGTATGGCGATGACACTCCACCCACACCACTCTCTGCGTAAAGCACAGTATTATGGTCCTGACACCCACCCCCGCCACTCTCTCCGTAAAGCAATGCCCTATGGCCCTGACATCCCACCCCACCACTCTGTGTAAAACAATGTCGTCAGGCCCTGACACCCCACCCCTGCCACTCTCTGCGTAAAGCAGTGTCGTATGGCCCTGACACCCCACCCCCACCACTCTCTGCGTAAAGCAGAGTCTTAAGACCCTGACACCCCACCCCCACCACTCTTTGCGTAAAGCACAGTATTATGGTCCTGACACCCATCCCCGCCACTCTCTGTGTAAAGCAGTGTCGTATAGCCCTGACATCCTACCCCCACCACTCTCTGCGTAAAGCAGAGTTTTAGGGCCCTGACACCCCACCCCCACCAGTCTCTGCGTAAAGCAGAGTCTTATGGCCCAGACACCCACCCCCGCCACTCTCTGCGTAAAGCAGTGTCGTATGGCCCTGACACCCACCCCCGCCACTCTCTGCCAAAAACAGTGTCGTCAGGCCCTGACACCCCACCCCCGCCACTCTCTGTGTAAAGCAGTGTCGTATAGCCCTGACATCTTACCCACGCCACTCTCTGTGTAAAGCAGAGTTTTAGGGCCCTGACACCCACCCCTGCCACTCTCTGCGTAAAGCAGTGTCGTATAGCCCTGACACCCCACCCCCACCACTCTCTGCGTAAAGCACTGTCATATGGCCCTGACAGACCACCCCTGCCACTCTCTGCGTAAAGCAGTTTCGTATGGCCCTGACACCCCACCCCCACCACTCTCTGCGTAAAGCACTGTCATATGGCCCTGACAGACCACCCCTGCCACTCTCTGCGTAAAACAGTGTCGTCAGGCACTGACACCCCACCCCCGCCACTCTCTGCGTAAAGCACTGTCGTATAGCCCTAACACCCACCCCCGCCACTCTCTGCGTGAAGCACTGTCGTATGGCCCTGACACACCACCTCCACCACTCTCTGCGTAAAACAGAGTCGTATAGCCCTGACACCACACCCCCACCACTGTCAACGTAAAGCAGAGTCTTAAGGCCCTGACAGCCACCCCCGCCACTCTCTGCATAAAGCAGTGTCGTATGGCCCTGGGATCCCACCCCCACCACTCTCTGCGTAAAGCAGAGTCTTAAGGCCCTAACACCCCACCCGCACTCTCTGCATAAAGCAGAGTCTTAAGGCCCTGACAGCCACCCCCGCCACTCTCTGCGTAAAACAGTGTCGTCAGGCCCTGACATCCCACCCCCACCACTCTCTGCGTAAAGCACAGTATTATGGTCCTGACACCCCACCCCCACCACTCTCTGCGTAAAGCACAGTATTATGGTCCTGACACCCACCCCCGTCACTCTCTGCGTAAAGCAGTGTTGTATGGCCCTGACACTCCACCCCCACCACTCTCTGTGTAAAGCACATTATTATGGTCCTGACACCCACACCCGCCACTCTCTGCGTAAAACAGTGTCGTCAGGCCCTGACACCCCAACCCTGCCACTCTCTGCGTAAAGCAGTGTCATATGGCCCTGACACCCCACCCCCACCACTCTCTGCGTAAAACAGAGTCGTATAGCCCTGACACCCCACCCCCACCACTCTCTGCTTAAAGCACAGTTTTATGGTCCTGACACGCCCCCCCGCCACTCTCTGCTTAAAACAGTGTCGTATGGCCTTGACACCCCACCCCAGCCACTCACTGCGTAAAGCAGAGTCTTATGGCCCTGAGACCCACCCCCGCCACTCTCTGCGTAAAGCACTGTCGTCAGGCCCTGACACCCCACCCCAGCCACTCACTGCGTAAAGCAGAGTCTAATGGCTCTGAGACCCACACCCGCCACTCTCTGCTTAAAGCAGTGTCGTATGGCCCTTACACCCCACCCCCGCCACTCTCTGCGTAAAGCAGAGTCTTATGGCCCTGACACCCACCCCCGCCACTCTCTGCATAAGGCATTGTCGTATGGCCCTTACACCCCACCCCCACCATTCTCTGCGTAAAGCAGAGTCTTATGGCCCTGATACCCTACCCCGCCACTCTCTGTGTAAAGCAGTGTCGTAAGGCCCTGACACCGAACCCCCACCACTCTCTTCGCAAAGCAGAGTCTTATGGCCCTGACATGCCACCCTCACCACTCTCTACGTAAAGCAGTGTCGTATGGCGATGACACTCCACCCCCACCACTCTCTGCGTAAAGCACAGTCAGCCCTGAAATCCCACCCCCGCCACTCTTTGCGTAAAGCACTGTCGTATTGCCCTGACACCCCACCCCCGCCACTCTCTGCGTAAAGCACTGTCGTAAGGCCCTGACACCCCACCCTCACCACTCTCTACGTAAAGCAGTGTCGTATGGCGATGACACTCCACCCCCACCACTCTCTGCGTAAAGCACAGTATTATGGTCCTGACACCCACCCCCGCCACTCTCTCCGTAAAGCAATGCCGTATGACCCTGACATCCCACCCCACCACTCTGTGTAAAACAATGTCGTCAGGCCCTGACACCCCACCCCTGCCACTCTCTGCGTAAAGCAGTGTCGTATGGCCCTGACACCCCAACCCCACCACTCTCTGCGTAAAGCAGAGTCTTAAGGCCCTGACACCCATCCCTGCCACTCTCTGCGTAAAGCAGTGTCGTAAGGCCCTGACACCCCACCCCCACCACTCTCTGCGTAAAGCAGTGTCGTAAGGCCCTGACACCCCACCCCCACCACTCTCTGCGTAAAGCAGTGTCGTAAGGCCCTGACACCCCACCCCCACCACTCTCTGCGTAAAGCACAGTATTATGGTCCTGACACCCACCCCCGCCACTCTCTGCATAAGGCAGTGTCGTATGGCCCTTACACCCCACCCCCACCACTCTCTGCGTAAAGCAGTGTCGTATAACCCTGACACCCCACCATCACCACTCTCTGCGTAAAGCACAGTATTATGGTCCTGACACCCACCCCCGCCACTCTCTGCCTTAAACAGTGTCGTCAGGCCCTGACACCCCACCCCCGCCACTCTCTGTATAAAGCAGTGTTGTATAGCCCTGACATCCTACCCCCACCACTCTCTGCGTAAAGCAGTGTCGTATAACCCTGACACCCCACCATCAGCACTCTCTGCGTAAAGCACAGTATTATGGTCCTGACACCCAACCCCGCCACTCTCTGCATAAGGCAGTGTCATATGGCCCTTACACCCCACCCCCACCACTCTCTGCGTAAAGCAGAGTCTTATGGCCCTGACACCCTACCCCCGCCACTCTCTGCGTAAAGCAGTGTCGTAAGACCCTGACACCCTACCCCCGCCACTCTCTGCGTAAAGCAGTGTCGTAAGGCCCTGACATGCCACCCTCACCACTCTCTACGTAAAGCAGTGTCGTATGGCGATGACACTCCACCCCCACCACTCTCTGCGTAAAGCACAGTCAGCCCTGAAATCCCACCCCCGCCACTCTTTGCGTAAAGCACTGTCGTATTGCCCTGACACCCCACCCCCGCCACTCTCTGCGTAAAGCACTGTCGTAAGGCCCTGACACCCCACCCTCACCACTCTCTACGTAAAGCAGTGTCGTATGGCGATGACACTCCACCCCCACCACTCTCTGCGTAAAGCACAGTATTATGGTCCTGACACCCACCCCCGCCACTCTCTCCGTAAAGTAATGCCCTATGGCCCTGACATCCCACCCCACCACTCTGTGTAAAACAATGTCGTCAGGCCCTGACACCCCACCCCTGCCACTCTCTGCGTAAAGCAGTGTCGTAAGGCCCTGACACCCCACCCCCACCACTCTCTGCGTAAAGCACAGTATTATGGTCCTGACACCCATCCCCGCCACTCTCTGTGTAAAGCAGTGTCGTATAGCCCTGACATCCTACCCCCACCACTCTCTGCGTAAAGCAGAGTTTTAGGGCCCTGACAGCCCACCCCCACCAGTCTCTGCGTAAAGCAGAGTCTTATGGCCCAGACACCCACCACCGCCACACTCTGCGTAAAGCAGTGTCGTATGGCCCTGACACCCACCCCCGCCACTCTCTGCCAAAAACAGTGTCGTCAGGCCCTGACACCCCACCCCCGCCACTCTCTGCGTAAAGCACAGTATTATGGTCCTGACACCCCACCCCCACCACTCTCTGCGTAAAGCACAGTATTATGGTCCTGACACCCACCCCCGCCACTCTCTGCGTAAAGCAGTGTTGTATGGCCCTGACACTCCACCCCCACCACTCTCTGTGTAAAGCAGTGTCATATAGCCCTGACACCCACCCCCGCCACTCTCTGCGTAAAGCATTGTCATATAGCCCTGACACCCACCCCCGCCACTCTCTGCGTGAAGCAGTGTCGTATGGCCCTGACACACCACCTCCACCACTCTCTGCGTAAAACAGAGTCGTATAGCCCTGACACCCCACCCCCACCACTGTCAACGTAAAGCAGAGTCTTAAGGCCCTGACAGCCACCCCTGCCACTCTCTGCATAAAGCAGTGTCGTATGGCCCTGGGATCCCACCCCCACCACTCTCTGCGTAAAGCAGACTCTTAAGGCCCTAACACCCCACCCCTGCCACTCTCTGCATAAAGCAGAGTCTTACGGCCCTGACACCCACCCCCGCCACTCTCTGCGTAAAGCACTTTCGTCAGGCCCTGACACCCCACCCCAGCCACTCACTGCGTAAAGCAGAGTCTTATGGCTCTGAGACCCACACCCGCCACTCTCTGCTTAAAGCAGTGTCGTATGGCCCTGACATCCCACCCCCGCCACTCTCTGCGTAAAGCAGAGTCTTATGGCCCTAACACCCACCCCCGCCACTCTCTGCATAAGGCAGTGTCGTATGGCCCTTACACCCCACCCCCACCACTCTCTGCGTAAAGCAGTGTCTTATGGCCCTGACACCCTACCCCCGCCACTCTCTGTGTAAAGCAGTGTCGTAAGGCCCTGACACCGAACCCCCACCACTCTCTGTGTAAAGCACATTATTATGGTCCTGACACCCACACCCGCCACTCTCTGCGTAAAACAGTGTCGTCAGGCCCTGACACCCCAACCCTGCCACTCTCTGCGTAAAGCAGTGTCATATGGCCCTGACACCCCACCCCCACCACTCTCTGCGTAAAATAGAGTCGTATAGCCCTGACACCCCACCCCCACCACTCTCTGCTTAAAGCACAGTTTTATGGTCCTGACACGCCCCCCGCCACTCTCTGCTTAAAACAGTGTCGTATGGCCTTGACACACCACCCCCGCCACTCTCTGCGTAAAGCTGAGACTTATGGCCCTGACACCCGCCCCCGCCACTCTCTGCGTAAAGCACTGTCGTCAGGCCCAGACACCCCACCCCAGCCACTCACTGCGTAAAGCAGAGTCTTATGGCCCTGACACCCACCCCTGCCACTCTCTGCATAAGGCAGTGTCGTATGGCCCTTACACCCCACCCCCACCACTCTCTGCGTAAAGCAGAGTCTTAAGGCCCTGACACCCATCCCTGCCACTCTCTGCGTAAAGCAGTGTCGTAAGGCCCTGACACTGAACCCCCACCACTCTCTTCGCAAAGCAGAGTCTTATGGCCCTGACATGCCACCCCCACCACTCTCTGCGTAAATCACTGTCGTAAGGCCCTGACACCCCACCCTCACCACTCTCTACGTAAAGCAGTGTCGTATGGCGATGACACTCCACCCCCACCACTCTCTGCGTAAACCACGGTCAGCCCTGAAATCCCACCCCCGCCACTCTTTGCGTAAAGCACTGTCGTATTGCCCTGACACCCCACCCCCGCCACTCTCTGCGTTAAGCACTGTCGTAAAGCCCTGACACCCCACCATCACCACTCTCTGCGTAAAGCACAGTATTATGGTCCTGACATCCCACCCCCGCCACTCTCTGCCTTAAACAGTGTCGTCAGGCCCTGACACCCCACCCCCGCCACTCTCTGTATAAAGCAGTGTTGTATAGCCCTGACATCCTACCCCCAACACTCTCTGCGTAAAGCAGTGTCGTATGGCCCTGTCACCCCACCCCCAAAACTCTCTTCGTAAAGCAGTGTCGTATAACCCTGACACCCCACCATCAGCACTCTCTGCGTAAAGCACAGTATTATGGTCCTGACACCCACCCCCGCCACTCTCTGCATAAGATAGTGTCATATGGCCCTTACACCCCACCCCCACCACTCTCTGCGTAAAGCAGTGTCGTAAGACCCTGACACCGAACCCCCACCACTCTCTTCGCAAAGCAGAGTCTTATGGCCCTGACATGCCACCCTCACCACTCTCTACGTAAAGCAGTGTCGTATGGCGATGACACTCCACCCCCACCACTCTCTGCGTAAAGCACAGTCAGCCCTGAAATCCCACCCCCGCCACTCTTTGCGTAAAGCACTGTCGTATTGCCCTGACACCCCACCCCCAACACTCTCTGCGTAAAGCACTGTCGTAAGGCCCTGACACCCCACCCTCACCACTCTCTACGTAAAGCAGTGTCGTATGGCGATGACACTCCACCCCCACCACTCTCTGCGTAAAGCACAGTATTATGGTCCTGACACCCACCCCCGCCACTCTCTCCGTAAAGCAATGCCGTATGGCCCTGACATCCCACCCCACCACTCTGTGTAAAACAATGTCGTCAGGCCCTGACACCCCACCCCTGCCACTCTCTGCGTAAAGCAGTGTCGTATGGCCCTGACACCCCACCCCCACCACTCTCTGCGTAAAGCAGAGTCTTAAGGCCCTGACACCCATCCCTGCCACTCTCTGCGTAAAGCACAGTATTATGGCCCTTACACCCCACCCCCACCACTCTCTGCGTAAAGCAGTGTCGTATAACCCTGACACCCCACCATCACCACTCTCTGCGTAAAGCACAGTATTATGGTCCTGACACCCACCCCCGCCACTCTCTGCCTTAAACAGTGTCGTCAGGCCCTGACACCCCAGCCCCGCCACTCTCTGTATAAAGCAGTGTTGTATAGCCCTGACATCCTACCCCCACCACTCTCTGCGTAAAGCAGTGTCGTATGGCCCTGTCACCCCACCCCCAAAACTCTCTTCGTAAAGCAGTGTCGTATAACCCTGACACCTCACCATCAGCACTCTCTGCGTAAAGCACAGTATTATGGTCCTGACACCCACCCCCGCCACTCTCTGCATAAGGCAGTGTCATATGGCCCTTACACCCCACCCCCACCACTCTCTGCGTAAAGCAGAGTCTTATGGCCCTGACACCCTACCCCCGCCACTCTCTGCGTAAAGCAGTGTCGTAAGACCCTGACACCGAACCCCCACCACTCTCTTCGCAAAGCAGAGTCTTATGGCCCTGACATGCCACCCTCACCACTCTCTACGTAAAGCAGTGTCGTATGGCGATGACACTCCACCCCCACCACTCTCTGCGTAAAGCACAGTCAGCCCTGAAATCCCACCCCCGCCACTCTTTGCGTAAAGCACTGTCGTATTGCCCTGACACCCCACCCCCGCCACTCTCTGCGTAAAGCACTGTCGTAAGGCCCTGACACCGCACCCCCACCACTCTCTACGTAAAGCAGTGTCGTATGGCGATGACACTCCACCCCCACCACTCTCTGCGTAAAGCACAGTATTATGGTCCTGTCACCCCACCCCTCCCACTCTCTGCGTAAAGCAGTGTCGTATGGCCCTGACACCCATCCCTGCCACTCTCTGCGTAAAGCAGTGTCGTAAGGCCCTGACACCCCACCCCCACCACTCTCTGCGTAAAGCACAGTATTATGGTCCTGACACCCCACCCCCGCCACTCTCTGTGTAAAGCAGTGTCGTATAGCCCTGACATCCTACCCCCACCACTCTCTGCGTAAAGCAGAGTTTTAGGGCCCTGACACCCCACCCCCACCAGTCTCTGCGTAAAGCAGAGTCTTATGGCCCAGACACCCACCCCCGCCACTCTCTGCGTAAAGCAGTGTCGTATGGCCCTGACACCCACCCCCGCCACTCTCTGCCAAAAACAGTGTCGTCAGGCCCTGACACCCCACCCCCGCCACTCTCTGTGTAAAGCAGTGTCGTATAGCCCTGACATCTTACCCACGCCACTCTCTGTGTAAAGCAGAGTTTTAGGGCCCTGACACCCACCCCTGCCACTCTCTGCGTAAAGCAGTGTCGTATAGCCCTGACACCCCACCCCCACCACTCTCTGCGTAAAGCACTGTCATATGGCCCTGACAGACCACCTCTGCCACTCTCTGCGTAAAGCAGTTTCGTATGGCCCTGACACCCCACCCCCACCACTCTCTGCGTAAAGCACTGTCATATGGCCCTGACAGACCACCCCTGCCACTCTCTGCGTAAAACAGTGTCGTCAGAAACTGACACCCCACCCCCGCCACTCTCTGCGTAAAGCACTGTCGTATAGCCCTGACACCCACCCCCGCCACTCTCTGCGTGAAGCAGTGTCGTATGGCCCTGACACACCACCTCCACCACTCTCTGCGTAAAACAGAGTCGTATAGCCCTGACACCACACCCCCACCACTGTCAACGTAAAGCAGAGTCTTAAGGCCCTGACAGCCACCCCCGCCACTCTCTGCATAAAGCAATGTCGTAAGGCTGTGACACCCCACCCCCACCACTCTCTTCGTAAAGCAGTGTCGTATAGCTCTGACACCCCACCCCCACAACTCTCTGCGTAAAGCAGAGTCTTAAGGCCCTGACACCCACTCCAGCCACTCTCTGCGTAAAACAGTGTCGTCAGGCCCTGACATCCCACCCCCACCACTCTCTGAGTAAAGCACAGTATTATGGTCCTGACACCCCACCCCCACCACTCTCTGCGTAAAGCACAGTATTATGGTCCTGACACCCACCCCCGCCACTCTCTGCGTAAAGCAGTGTCGTATGGCCCTGACACTCCACCCCCACCACTCTCTGCGTAAAGCACATTATTATGGTCCTGACACCCACACCCGCCACTCTCTGCGTAAAACAGTGTCGTCAGGCCCTGACACCCCAACCCTGCCACTCTCTGCGTAAAGCAGTGTCATATGGCCCTGACACCCCACCCCCACCACTCTCTGCGTAAAACAGAGTCGTATAGCCCTGACACCCCACCCCCACCACTCTCTGCTTAAAGGACAGTATTATGGTCCTGACAAGCACCCCCGCCACTCTCTGCTTAAAACAGTGTCGTATGGTCCTGACACAAACCCCCGCAACTCTGCGTAAAAGAATGTCATCAGGTCCTGACACCCCACCCCCGCCACTCGTTGCGTAAAGCACTGTCGTATAACCCTGACACCCACACCCGCCACTCTCTGCGTAAAGCAGTGTCGTCAGGCCCTGACACCCCAACCCGGCCACGCTCTGCGTAAAGCAGTGTCGTATGGCCCTGACACCCCACCCCCACCACTCTCTGCGTAAAACAGAGTCGTATAGCCCTGACACCCCACCCCCACCACTCTCTGCGTAAAGCACAGTATTATGGTCCTGACACCCACCCCCGCCACTCTCTGCGTAAAGCAGTGTCGTATAACCCTGTCACCCCACCCCCACCACTCTCTGCGTAAAGCAGTGTCGTATGGCCCTGACACTCCACCCCCACCACTCTCTGCGTAAAGCACATTATTATGGACCTGACACCCACCCCCGCCACTCTCTGCGTAAAACAGTGTCGTCAGGCCCTGACACCCCAACCCTGCAACTCTCTGCGTAAAGCAGTGTCATATGGCCGTGACACCCCACCCCCACCACTCTCTGCGTAAAGCAAAGTATTATGGTCCTGACACCCACCACCGCCACTCTGTGCGTAAAGCACAGTATTATGGTCCTGACACCCACCCCCGCCACTCTCTGCGTAAAACAGTGTCGTCAGGCCCTGACACCCCAACCCTGCAACTCTCTGCGTAAAGCAGTGTCATATGGCCGTGACACCCCACCCCCACCACTCTCTGCGTAAAACAGAGTCGTATAGCCCTGACACTCCACCCCCACCACTCTCTGCGTAAAGCAAAGTATTATGGTCCTGACACCCACCCCCGCCACTGTCTGCGTAAAACAGTGTCGTATGGTCCTGACACAAACCCCGGCAACTCTGCGTAAAACAATGTCATCAGGTCCTGACACCCCACCCCCGCCACTCTCTGCGTAAAGCAGTGTAGTCAGGCCCTGACACCCCACCCCCGCCACTCTCTGCGTAAAGCAGTGTCGTCAGGCCCTGACACCCCACCCCCGCCACTCTCTGCGTAAAGCAGTGTCGTCAGGCCCTGACACCCCACCCCCACCACTCTCTGCATAAAACAGAGTCGTATAACCCTGACACCCCACCCCAACCACTCTCTGCGTAAAGCACAGTATTATGGTCCTGACACCCACACCCGCCACTCTCTGCGTAAAACAGTGTCGTCAGGCCCTGACACCCCACCCCTGCCACTCTCTGCGTAAAACATTGTCGTCAGTCCCTGACACCCCACCCCAACCACTCTCTCCGTAAAGCACTGTCGTATGGTCCTGACACCCCACCCCCGCCACTCTCTGCTTAAAGCAGTGTCAAATAGCCCTGACATCCCTCCCCTGCCACTCTCTGCGTATTGCACTGTCGTATGGTCCTGACACCCACCCCCGCCACTCTCTGCGTAAAGCAGTGCCTTATGGTCCTGACACCCAGCCCCGCCACTCTCTGCGTAAAGCAGTGACGTATAGCCCTGACACCCCACCCCCACCACTCTCTGCGTAAAGCAGTGTCGTCAGGCCCTGACACACCACCCCAACCACTCTCTGCGTAAAGCACAGTATTATGGTCCTGACACCCACCCCCGTCACTCTCTGCGTAAAGCAGTGTCGTATAGCCCTGACACCCCACCCCCACCACTCTCTGCGTAAAGCAGTGTCGTCAGGCCCTGACACACCACCCCAACCACTCTCTGCGTAAAGCACAGTATTATGGTCCTGACACCCACCCCCGTCACTCTCTGCGTAAAACAGTGTCGTCTGGCCCTGACACCCCACCCCCGCCACTCTCTGCGTAAAACATTGTCGTCAGCCCCTGACACCCCACCCCCGCCACTGCCTGCGTAAAGCAGTGCCTTATGGTCCTAACACCCAGCCCCGCCACTCTCTGCGTAAAGCACTGTCGTATGGTCCTGACACCCACCCCCGCCACTCTCTGCGTAAAGCAGTGCCTTATGGTCCTGACACCCAGCCCCCACCACTCTCTGCGTAAAACAGAGTCGTATAGCCCTGACACCCCACCCCCACCACTCTCTGCTTAAAGGACAGTATTATGGTCCTGACAAGCACCCCCGCCACTCTCTGCTTAAAACAGTGTCGTATGGTCCTGACACAAACCCCCGCAACTCTGCGTAAAAGAATGTCATCAGGTCCTGACACCCCACCCCCGCCACTCGTTGCGTAAAGCACTGTCGTATAACCCTGACACCCACACCCGCCACTCTCTGCGTAAAGCAGTGTCGTCAGGCCCTGACACCCCAACCCGGCCACGCTCTGCGTAAAGCAGTGTCGTATGGCCCTGACACCCCACCCCCACCACTCTCTGCGTTAAACAGAGTCGTATAGCCCTGACACCCCACCCCCACCACTCTCTGCGTAAAGCACAGTATTATGGTCCTGACACCCACCCCCGCCACTCTCTGCGTAAAGCAGTGTCGTATAACCCTGTCACCCCACCCCCACCACTCTCTGCGTAAAGCAGTGTCGTATGGCCCTGACACTCCACCCCCACCACTCTCTGCGTAAAGCACATTATTATGGACCTGACACCCACCCCCGCCACTCTCTGCGTAAAACAGTGTCGTCAGGCCCTGACACCCCAACCCTGCAACTCTCTGCGTAAAGCAGTGTCATATGGCCGTGACACCCCACCCCCACCACTCTCTGCGTAAAGCAAAGTATTATGGTCCTGACACCCACCACCGCCACTCTGTGCGTAAAGCACAGTATTATGGTCCTGACACCCACCCCCGCCACTCTCTGCGTAAAACAGTGTCGTCAGGCCCTGACACCCCAACCCTGCAACTCTCTGCGTAAAGCAGTGTCATATGGCCGTGACACCCCACCCCCACCACTCTCTGCGTAAAACAGAGTCGTATAGCCCTGACACTCCACCCCCACCACTCTCTGCGTAAAGCAAAGTATTATGGTCCTGACACCCACCCCCGCCACTCTCTGCGTAAAACAGTGTCGTATGGTCCTGACACAAACCCCGGCAACTCTGCGTAAAACAATGTCATCAGGTCCTGACACCCCACCCCCGCCACTCTCTGCGTAAAGCAGTGTCGTCAGGCCCTGACACCCCACCCCCGCCACTCTCTGCGTAAAGCAGTGTCGTCAGGCCCTGACACCCCACCCCCGCCACTCTCTGCGTAAAGCAGTGTCGTCAGGCCCTGACACCCCACCCCCACCACTCTCTGCATAAAACAGAGTCGTATAACCCTGACACCCCACCCCAACCACTCTCTGCGTAAAGCACAGTATTATGGTCCTGACACCCACACCCGCCACTCTCTGCGTAAAACAGTGTCGTCAGGCCCTGACACCCCACCCCTGCCACTCTCTGCGTAAAACATTGTCGTCAGTCCCTGACACCCCACCCCAACCACTCTCTCCGTAAAGCACTGTCGTATGGTCCTGACACCCCACCCCCGCCACTCTCTGCTTAAAGCAGTGTCAAATAGCCCTGACATCCCTCCCCTGCCACTCTCTGCGTATTGCACTGTCGTATGGTCCTGACACCCACCCCCGCCACTCTCTGCGTAAAGCAGTGCCTTATGGTCCTGACACCCAGCCCCGCCACTCTCTGCGTAAAGCAGTGACGTATGGCCCTGACATCACCACCCCCGCCACTCTCTGCGTAAAGCACAGTATTATGGTCCTGATACCCACCCCCGTCACTCTCTGCGTAAAGCAGTGTCGTATAGCCCTGACACCCCACCCCCACCACTCTCTGCGTAAAGCAGTGTCGTCAGGCCCTGACACACCACCCCAACCACTCTCTGCGTAAAGCACAGTATTATGGTCCTGACACCCACCCCCGTCACTCTCTGCGTAAAACAGTGTCGTCTGGCCCTGACACCCCACCCCCGCCACTCTCTGCGTAAAACATTGTCGTCAGCCCCTGACACCCCACCCCCGCCACTGCCTGCGTAAAGCAGTGCCTTATGGTCCTAACACCCAGCCCCGCCACTCTCTGCGTAAAGCACTGTCGTATGGTCCTGACACCCACCCCCGCCACTCTCTGCGTAAAGCAGTGCCTTATGGTCCTGACACCCAGCCCCGCCACTCTCTGCGTAAAGCAGTGACGTATGGCCCTGACATCACCACCCCCGCCACTCTCTGCGTAAAGCACAGTATTATGGTCCTGACACCCACCCCCGTCACTCTCTGCGTAAAGCAGTGTCGTATAGCCCTGACACCCCACCCCCACCACTCTCTGCGTAAAGCACTGTCGTAAGGCCCTGACACCCCACCCTCACCACTCTCTACGTAAAGCAGTGTCGTATGGCGATGACACTCCACCCCCACCACTCTCTGCGTAAAGCACAGTATTATGGTCCTGACACCCACCCCCGCCACTCTCTCCGTAAAGCAATGCCCTATGGCCCTGACATCCCACCCCACCACTCTGTGTAAAACAATGTCGTCAGGCCCTGACACCCCACCCCTGCCACTCTCTGCGTAAAGCAGTGTTGTATGGCCCTGACACCCCACCCCCACCACTCTCTGCGTAAAGCAGAGTCTTAAGGCCCTGACACCCATCCCTGCCACTCTCTGCGTAAAGCAGTGTCATAAGACCCTGACACCCCACCCCCACCACTCTTTGCGTAAAGCACAGTATTATGGTCCTGACACCCATCCCCGCCACTCTCTGTGTAAAGCAGTGTCGTATAGCCCTGACATCCTACCCCCACCACTCTCTGCGTAAAGCAGAGTTTTAGGGCCCTGACACCCCACCCCCACCAGTCTCTGCGTAAAGCAGAGTCTTATGGCCCAGACACCCACCCCCGCCACTCTCTGCGTAAAGCAGTGTCGTCAGGCCCTGACACCCCACCCCCGCCACTCTCTGTGTAAAGCAGTGTCGTATAGCCCTGACATCTTACCCACGCCACTCTCTGTGTAAAGCAGAGTTTTAGGGCCCTGACACCCACCCCTGCCACTCTCTGCGTAAAGCAGTGTCGTATAGCCCTGACACCCCACCCCCACCACTCTCTGCGTAAAGCACTGTCATATGGCCCTGACAGACCACCCCTGCCACTCTCTGCGTAAAGCAGTTTCGTATGGCCCTGACACCCCACCCCCACCACTCTCTGCGTAAAGCACTGTCATATGGCCCTGACAGACCACCCCCACCACTCTCTGCGTAAAACAGAATCGTATAGCCCTGACACCACACCCCCACCACTGTCAACGTAAAGCAGAGTCTTAAGGCCCTGACAGCCACCCCCGCCACTCTCTGCATAAAGCAGTGTCGTATGGCCCTGGGATCCCACCCCCACCACTCTCTGCGTAAAGCACAGTATTATGGTCCTGACACCCCACCCCCACCACTCTCTGCGTAAAGCACAGTATTATGGTCCTGACACCCACCCCCGCCACTCTCTGCGTAAAGCAGTGTTGTATGGCCCTGACATCCCACCCCCACCACACTCTGCGTAAAGCACAGTATTATGGTCCTGACACCCACACCCGCCACTCTCTGCGTAAAACAGTGTCGTCAGGCACTGACACCCCACCCCCGCCACTCTCTGCGTAAAGCACTGTCGTATAGCCCTAACACCCACCCCCGCCACTCTCTGCGTGAAGCAGTGTCGTATGGCCCTGACACACCACCTCCACCACTCTCTGCGTAAAACAGAGTCGTATAGCCCTGACACCACACCCCCACCTCTGTCAACGTAAAGCAGAGTCTTAAGGCCCTGACAGCCACCCCCGCCACTCTCTGCATAAAGCAGTGTCGTATGGCCCTGGGATCCCACCCCCACCACTCTCTGCGTAAAGCAGAGTCTTAAGGCCCTAACACCCCACCCGCACTCTCTGCATAAAGCAGAGTCTTAAGGCCCTGACAGCCACCCCCGCCACTCTCTGCGTAAAACAGTGTCGTCAGGCCCTGACATCCCACCCCCACCACTCTCTGCGTAAAGCACAGTATTATGGTCCTGACACCCCACCCCCACCACTCTCTGCGTAAAGCACAGTATTATGGTCCTGACACCCACCCCCGCCACTCTCTGCGTAAAGCAGTGTTGTATGGCCCTGACACTCCACCCCCACCACTCTCTGAGTAAAGCACATTATTATGGTCCTGACACCCACACCCGCCACTCTCTGCGTAAAACAGTGTCGTCAGGCCCTGACACCCCAACCCTGCCACTCTCTGCGTAAAGCAGTGTCATATGGCCCTGACACCCCACCCCCACCACTCTCTGCGTAAAACAGAGTCGTATAGCCCTGACACCCCACCCCCACCACTCTCTGCTTAAAGCACAGTTTTATGGTCCTGACACGCCCCCCCGCCACTCTCTGCTTAAAACAGTGTCGTATGGCCTTGACACACCACCCCCGCCACTCTCTGCGTAAAGCTGAGCCTTATGGCCCTGACACCCGCCCCCGCCACTCTCTGCGTAAAGCACTGTCGTCAGGCCCTGACACCCCACCCCAGCCACTCACTGCGTAAAGCAGAGTCTTATGGCCCTGAGACCCACCCCCGCCACTCTCTGCGTAAAGCACTGTCGTCAGGCCCTGACACCCCACCCCAGCCACTCACTGCGTAAAGCAGAGTCTTATGGCTCTGAGACCCACACCCGCCACTCTCTGCTTAAAGCAGTGTCGTATGGCCCTGACATCCCACCCCCGCCACTCTCTGCGTAAAGCAGAGTCTTATGGCCCTGACACCCACCCCCGCCACTCTCTGCATAAGGCAGTGTCGTATGGGCCTTACACCCCACCCCCACCACTCTCTGCGTAAAGCAGAGTCTTATGGCCCTGATACCCTACCCCCGCCACTCTCTGTGTAAAGCAGTGTCGTAAGGCCCTGACACCGAACCCCCACCACTCTCTTCGCAAAGCAGAGTCTTATGGTCCTGACATGCCACCCTCACCACTCTCTACGTAAAGCAGTGTCGTATGGCGATGACACTCCACCCCCACCACTCTCTGCGTAAAGCACAGTCAGCCCTGAAATCCCACCCCCGCCACTCTTTGCGTAAAGCACTGTCGTATTGCCCTGACACCCCACCCCCGCAACTCTCTGCGTAAAGCACTGTCGTAAGGCCCTGACACCCCACCCTCACCACTCTCTGCGTAAAGCACTGTCGTAAGGCCCTGACACCCCACCCTCACCACTCTCTACGTAAAGCAGTGTCGTATGGCGATGACACTCCACCCCCACCACTCTCTGCGTAAAGCACAGTATTATGGTCCTGACACCCACCCCCGCCACTCTCTCCGTAAAGCAATGCCGTATGACCCTGACATCCCACCCCACCACTCTGTGTAAAACAATGTCGTCAGGCCCTGACACCCCACCCCTGCCACTCTCTGCGTAAAGCAGTGTCGTATGGCCCTGACACCCCAACCCCACCACTCTCTGCGTAAAGCAGAGTCTTAAGGCCCTGACACCCATCCCTGCCACTCTCTGCGTAAAGCAGTGTCGTAAGGCCCTGACACCCCACCCCCACCACTCTCTGCGTAAAGCAGTGTCGTAAGGCCCTGACACCCCACCCCCACCACTCTCTGCGTAAAGCAGTGTCGTAAGGCCCTGACACCCCACCCCCACCACTCTCTGCGTAAAGCACAGTATTATGGTCCTGACACCCACCCCCGCCACTCTCTGCATAAGGCAGTGTCGTATGGCCCTTACACCCCACCCCCACCACTCTCTGCGTAAAGCAGTGTCGTATAACCCTGACACCCCACCATCACCACTCTCTGCGTAAAGCACAGTATTATGGTCCTGACACCCACCCCCGCCACTCTCTGCATAAGGCAGTGTCGTATGGCCCTTACACCCCACCCCCACCACTCTCTGCGTAAAGCAGTGTCGTATAACCCTGACACCCCACCATCACCACTCTCTGCGTAAAGCACAGTATTATGGTCCTGACATCCACCCCCGCCACTCTCTGCCTTAAACAGTGTCGTCAGGCCCTGACACCCCACCCCCACCACTCTCTGTGTAAAGCAGTGTTGTATAGCCCTGACATCCTACCCCCACCACTCTCTGCGTAAAGCAGTGTCGTATGGCCCTGTCACCCCACCCCCAAAACTCTCTTCGTAAAGCAGTGTCGTATAACCCTGACACCCCACCATCAGCACTCTCTGCGTAAAGCACAGTATTATGGTCCTGACACCCACCCCCGCCACTCTCTGCATAAGGCAGTGTCATATGGCCCTTACACCCCACCCCCACCACTCTCTGCGTAAAGCAGAGTCTTATGGCCCTGACACCCTACCCCCGCCACTCTCTGCGTAAAGCAGTGTCGTAAGACCCTGACACCGAACCCCCACCACTCTCTTCGCAAAGCAGAGTCTTATGGCCCTGACATGCCACCCTCACCACTCTCTACGTAAAGAAGTGTCGTATGGCGATGACACTCCACCCCCACCACTCTCTGCGTAAAGCACAGTCAGCCCTGAAATCCCACCCCCGCCACTCTTTGCGTAAAGCACTGTCGTATTGCCCTGACACCCCACCCCCGCCACTCTCTGCGTAAAGCAGTGTCGTAAGGCCCTGACACCCCACCCTCACCACTCTCTACGTAAAGCAGTGTCGTATGGCGATGACACTCCACCCCCACCACTCTCTGCGTAAAGCACAGTATTATGGTCCTGACACCCACCCCCGCCACTCTCTCCGTAAAGCAATGCCCTATGGCCCTGACATCCCACCCCACCACTCTGTGTAAAACAATGTCGTCAGGCCCTGACACCCCACCCCTGCCACTCTCTGCGTAAAGCAGTGTCGTATGGCCCTGACACCCCACCCCCACCACTCTCTGCGTAAAGCAGAGTCTTAAGACCCTGACACCCCACCCCCACCACTCTTTGCGTAAAGCACAGTATTATGGTCCTGACACCCATCCCCGCCACTCTCTGTGTAAAGCAGTGTCGTATAGCCCTGACATCTTACCCACGCCACTCTCTGTGTAAAGCAGAGTTTTAGGGCCCTGACACCCCACCCCCACCAGTCTCTGCGTAAAGCAGAGTCTTATGGCCCAGACACCCACCCCCGCCACTCTCTGCGTAAAGCAGTGTCGTATGGCCCTGACACCCACCCCCGCCACTCTCTGCCAAAAACAGTGTCGTCAGGCCCTGACACCCCACCCCCGCCACTCTCTGTGTAAAGCAGTGTCGTATAGCCCTGACATCTTACCCACGCCACTCTCTGTGTAAAGCAGAGTTTTAGGGCCCTGACACCCACCCCTGCCACTCTCTGCGTAAAGCAGTGTCGTATAGCCCTGACACCCCACCCCCACCACTCTCTGCGTAAAGCACTGTCATATGGCCCTGACACCCCACCCCCGCCACTCTCTGTGTAAAGCAGTGTCGTATAGCCCTGACATCTTACCCACGCCACTCTCTGTGTAAAGCAGAGTTTTAGGGCCCTGACACCCACCCCTGCCACTCTCTGCGTAAAGCAGTGTCGTATAGCCCTGACACCCCACCCCCACCACTCTCTGCGTAAAGCACTGTCATATGGCCCTGACAGACCACCCCTGCCACTCTCTGCGTAAAGCAGTTTCGTATGGCCCTGACACCCCACCCCCACCACTCTCTGCGTAAAGCACTGTCATATGGCCCTGACAGACCACCCCCACCACTCTCTGCGTAAAACAGAATCGTATAGCCCTGACACCACACCCCCACCACTGTCAACGTAAAGCAGAGTCTAAAGGCCCTGACAGCCACCCCCGCCACTCTCTGCATAAAGCAGTGTCGTATGGCCCTGGGATCCCACCCCCACCACTCTCTGCGTAAAGCACAGTATTATGGTCCTGACACCCCACCCCCACCACTCTCTGCGTAAAGCACAGTATTATGGTCCTGACACCCACCCCCGCCACTCTCTGCGTAAAGCAGTGTTGTATGGCCCTGACATCCCACCCCCACCACACTCTGCGTAAAGCACAGTATTATGGTCCTGACACCCACACCCGCCACTCTCTGCGTAAAACAGTGTCGTCAGGCACTGACACCCCACCCCCGCCACTCTCTGCGTAAAACACTGTCGTATAGCCCTAACACCCACCCCCGCCACTCTCTGCGTGAAGCAGTGTCGTATGGCCCTGACACACCACCTCCACCACTCTCTGCGTAAAACAGAGTCGTATAGCCCTGACACCACACCCCCACCACTGTCAACGTAAAGCAGAGTCTTAAGGCCCTGACAGCCACCCCCGCCACTCTCTGCATAAAGCAGTGTCGTATGGCCCTGGGATCCCACCCCCACCACTCTCTGCGTAAAGCAGAGTCTTAAGGCCCTAACACCCCACCCGCACTCTCTGCATAAAGCAGAGTCTTAAGGCCCTGACAGCCACCCCCGCCACTCTCTGCGTAAAACAGTGTCGTCAGGCCCTGACATCCCACCCCCACCACTCTCTGCGTAAAGCACAGTATTATGGTCCTGACACCCCACCCCCACCACTCTCTGCGTAAAGCACAGTATTATGGTCCTGACACCCACCCCCGCCACTCTCTGCGTAAAGCAGTGTTGTATGGCCCTGACACTCCACCCCCACCACTCTCTGAGTAAAGCACATTATTATGGTCCTGACACCCACACCCGCCACTCTCTGCGTAAAACAGTGTCGTCAGGCCCTGACACCCCAACCCTGCCACTCTCTGCGTAAAGCAGTGTCATATGGCCCTGACACCCCACCCCCACCACTCTCTGCGTAAAACAGAGTCGTATAGCCCTGACACCCCACCCCCACCACTCTCTGCTTAAAGCACAGTTTTATGGTCCTGACACGCCCCCCCGCCACTCTCTGCTTAAAACAGTGTCGTATGGCCTTGACACACCACCCCCGCCACTCTCTGCGTAAAGCTGAGCCTTATGGCCCTGACACCCGCCCCCGCCACTCTCTGCGTAAAGCACTGTCGTCAGGCCCTGACACCCCACCCCAGCCACTCACTGCGTAAAGCAGAGTCTTATGGCCCTGAGACCCACCCCCGCCACTCTCTGCGTAAAGCACTGTCGTCAGGCCCTGACACCCCACCCCAGCCACTCACTGCGTAAAGCAGAGTCTTATGGCTCTGAGACCCACACCCGCCACTCTCTGCTTAAAGCAGTGTCGTATGGCCCTGACATCCCACCCCCGCCACTCTCTGCGTAAAGCAGAGTCTTATGGCCCTGACACCCACCCCCGCCACTCTCTGCATAAGGCAGTGTCGTATGGCCCTTACACCCCACCCCCACCACTCTCTGCGTAAAGCAGAGTCTTATGGCCCTGATACCCTACCCCCGCAACTCTCTGTGTAAAGCAGTGTCGTAAGGCCCTGACACCGAACCCCCACCACTCTCTTCGCAAAGCAGAGTCTTATGGTCCTGACATGCCACCCTCACCACTCTCTACGTAAAGCAGTGTCGTATGGCGATGACACTCCACCCCCACCACTCTCTGCGTAAAGCACAGTCAGCCCTGAAATCCCACCCCCGCCACTCTTTGCGTAAAGCACTGTCGTATTGCCCTGACACCCCACCCCCGCCACTCTCTGCGTAAAGCACTGTCGTAAGGCCCTGACACCCCACCCTCACCACTCTCTACGTAAAGCAGTGTCGTATGGCGATGACACTCCACCCCCACCACTCTCTGCGTAAAGCACAGTATTATGGTCCTGACACCCACCCCCGCCACTCTCTCCGTAAAGCAATGCCGTATGACCCTGACATCCCACCCCACCACTCTGTGTAAAACAATGTCGTCAGGCCCTGACACCCCACCCCTGCCACTCTCTGCGTAAAGCAGTGTCGTATGGCCCTGACACCCCAACCCCACCACTCTCTGCGTAAAGCAGAGTCTTAAGGCCCTGACACCCATCCCTGCCACTCTCTGCGTAAAGCAGTGTCGTAAGGCCCTGACACCCCACCCCCACCACTCTCTGCGTAAAGCAGTGTCGTAAGGCCCTGACACCCCACCCCCACCACTCTCTGCGTAAAGCAGTGTCGTAAGGCCCTGACACCCCACCCCCACCACTCTCTGCGTAAAGCACAGTATTATGGTCCTGACACCCACCCCCGCCACTCTCTGCATAAGGCAGTGTCGTATGGCCCTTACACCCCACCCCCACCACTCTCTGCGTAAAGCAGTGTCGTATAACCCTGACACCCCACCATCACCACTCTCTGCGTAAAGCACAGTATTATGGTCCTGACACCCACCCCCGCCACTCTCTGCATAAGGCAGTGTCGTATGGCCCTTACACCCCACCCCCACCACTCTCTGCGTAAAGCAGTGTCGTATAACCCTGACACCCCACCATCACCACTCTCTGCGTAAAGCACAGTATTATGGTCCTGACATCCACCCCCGCCACTCTCTGCCTTAAACAGTGTCGTCAGGCCCTGACACCCCACCCCCACCACTCTCTGTGTAAAGCAGTGTTGTATAGCCCTGACATCCTACCCCCACCACTCTCTGCGTAAAGCAGTGTCGTATGGCCCTGTCACCCCACCCCCAAAACTCTCTTCGTAAAGCAGTGTCGTATAACCCTGACACCCCACCATCAGCACTCTCTGCGTAAAGCACAGTATTATGGTCCTGACACCCACCCCCGCCACTCTCTGCATAAGGCAGTGTCATATGGCCCTTACACCCCACCCCCACCACTCTCTGCGTAAAGCAGAGTCTTATGGCCCTGACACCCTACCCCCGCCACTCTCTGCGTAAAGCAGTGTCGTAAGACCCTGACACCGAACCCCCACCACTCTCTTCGCAAAGCAGAGTCTTATGGCCCTGACATGCCACCCTCACCACTCTCTACGTAAAGAAGTGTCGTATGGCGATGACACTCCACCCCCACCACTCTCTGCGTAAAGCACAGTCAGCCCTGAAATCCCACCCCCGCCACTCTTTGCGTAAAGCACTGTCGTATTGCCCTGACACCCCACCCCCGCCACTCTCTGCGTAAAGCAGTGTCGTAAGGCCCTGACACCCCACCCTCACCACTCTCTACGTAAAGCAGTGTCGTATGGCGATGACACTCCACCCCCACCACTCTCTGCGTAAAGCACAGTATTATGGTCCTGACACCCACCCCCGCCACTCTCTCCGTAAAGCAATGCCCTATGGCCCTGACATCCCACCCCACCACTCTGTGTAAAACAATGTCGTCAGGCCCTGACACCCCACCCCTGCCACTCTCTGCGTAAAGCAGTGTCGTATGGCCCTGACACCCCACCCCCACCACTCTTTGCGTAAAGCACAGTATTATGGTCCTGACACCCATCCCCGCCACTCTCTGTGTAAAGCAGTGTCGTATAGCCCTGACATCCTACCCCCACCACTCTCTGCGTAAAGCAGAGTTTTAGGGCCCTGACACCCCACCCCCACCAGTCTCTGCGTAAAGCAGAGTCTTATGGCCCAGACACCCACCCCCGCCACTCTCTGCGTAAAGCAGTGTCGTATGGCCCTGACACCCACCCCCGCCACTCTCTGCCAAAAACAGTGTCGTCAGGCCCTGACACCCCACCCCCGCCACTCTCTGTGTAAAGCAGTGTCGTATAGCCCTGACATCTTACCCACGCCACTCTCTGTGTAAAGCAGAGTTTTAGGGCCCTGACACCCACCCCTGCCACTCTCTGCGTAAAGCAGTGTCGTATAGCCCTGACACCCCACCCCCACCACTCTCTGCGTAAAGCACTGTCATATGGACCTGACAGACCACCCCTGCCACTCTCTGCGTAAAGCAGTTTCGTATGGCCCTGACACCCCACCCCCACCACTCTCTGCGTAAAGCACTGTCATATGGCCCTGACAGACCACCCCTGCCACTCTCTGCGTAAAACAGTGTCGTCAGGCACTGACACCCCACCCCCGCCACTCTCTGCGTAAAGCACTGTCGTATAGCCCTAACACCCACCCCCGCCACTCTCTGCGTGAAGCAGTGTCGTATGGCCCTGACACACCACCTCCACCACTCTCTGCGTAAAACAGAGTCGTATAGCCCTGACACCACACCCCCACCACTGTCAACGTAAAGCAGAGTCTTAAGGCCCTGACAGCCACCCCCGCCACTCTCTGCATAAAGCAGTGTCGTATGGCCCTGGGATCCCACCCCCACCACTCTCTGCGTAAAGCAGAGTCTTAAGGCCCTAACACCCCACCCGCACTCTCTGCATAAAGCAGAGTCTTAAGGCCCTGACAGCCACCCCCGCCACTCTCTGCGTAAAACAGTGTCGTCAGGCCCTGACATCCCACCCCCACCACTCTCTGCGTAAAACACAGTATTATGGTCCTGACACCCCACCCCCACCACTCTCTGCGTAAAGCACAGTATTATGGTCCTGACACCCACCCCCGCCACTCTCTGCGTAAAGCAGTGTTGTATGGCCCTGACACTCCACCCCCACCACTCTCTGTGTAAAGCACATTATTATGGTCCTGACACCCACACCCGCCACTCTCTGCGTAAAACAGTGTCGTCAGGCCCTGACACCCCAACCCTGCCACTCTCTGCGTAAAGCAGTGTCATATGGCCCTGACACCCCACCCCCACCACTCTCTGCGTAAAACAGAGTCGTATAGCCCTGACACCCCACCCCCACCACTCTCTGCTTAAAGCACAGTTTTATGGTCCTGACACGCCCCCCCGCCACTCTCTGCTTAAAACAGTGTCGTATGGCCTTGACACCCCACCCCAGCCACTCACTGCGTAAAGCAGAGTCTTATGGCCCTGAGACCCACCCCCGCCACTCTCTGCGTAAAGCACTGTCGTCAGGCCCTGACACCCCACCCCAGCCACTCACTGCGTAAAGCAGAGTCTTATGGCTCTGAGACCCACACCCGCCACTCTCTGCTTAAAGCAGTGTCGTATGGCCCTGACATCCCACCCCCGCCACTCTCTGCGTAAAGCAGAGTCTTATGGCCCTGACACCCACCCCCGCCACTCTCTGCATAAGGCAGTGTCGTATGGCCCTTACACCCCACCCCCACCACTCTCTGCGTAAAGCAGAGTCTTATGGCCCTGATACCCTACCCCCGCCACTCTCTGTGTAAAGCAGTGTCGTAAGGCCCTGACACCGAACCCCCACCACTCTCTTCGCAAAGCAGAGTCTTATGGCCCTGACATGCCACCCTCACCACTCTCTACGTAAAGCAGTGTCGTATGGCGATGACACTCCACCCCCACCACTCTCTGCGTAAAGCACAGTCAGCCCTGAAATCCCACCCCCGCCACTCTTTGCGTAAAGCACTGTCGTATTGCCCTGACACCCCACCCCCGCCACTCTCTGCGTAAAGCACTGTCGTAAGGCCCTGACACCCCACCCTCACCACTCTCTACGTAAAGCAGTGTCGTATGGCGATGACACTCCACCCCCACCACTCTCTGCGTAAAGCACAGTATTATGGTCCTGACACCCACCCCCGCCACTCTCTCCGTAAAGCAATGCCGTATGACCCTGACATCCCACCCCACCACTCTGTGTAAAACAATGTCGTCAGGCCCTGACACCCCACCCCTGCCACTCTCTGCGTAAAGCAGTGTCGTAAGGCCCTGACACCCCACCCCCACCACTCTCTGCGTAAAGCAGTGTCGTAAGGCCCTGACACCCCACCCCCACCACTCTCTGCGTAAAGCAGTGTCGTAAGGCCCTGACACCCCACCCCCACCACTCTCTGCGTAAAGCACAGTATTATGGTCCTGACACCCACCCCCGCCACTCTCTGCATAAGGCAGTGTCGTATGGCCCTTACACCCCACCCCCACCACTCTCTGCGTAAAGCAGTGTCATATAACCCTGACACCCCACCATCACCACTCTCTGCGTAAAGCACAGTATTATGGTCCTGACATCCACCCCCGCCACTCTCTGCCTTAAACAGTGTCGTCAGGCCCTGACACCCCACCCCCGCAACTCTCTGTATAAAGCAGTGTTGTATAGCCCTGACATCCTACCCCCACCACTCTCTGCGTAAAGCAGTGTCGTATGGCCCTGTCACCCCACCCCCAAAACTCTCTTCGTAAAGCAGTGTCGTATAACCCTTACACCCCACCATCAGCACTCTCTGCGTAAAGCACAGTATTATGGTCCTGACACCCACCCCCGCCACTCTCTGCATAAGGCAGTGTCATATGGCCCTTACACCCCACCCCCACCACTCTCTGCGTAAAGCAGAGTCTTATGGCCCTGATACCCTACCCCCGCCACTCTCTGCGTAAAGCCGTGTCGTAAGACCCTGACACCGAACCCCCACCACTCTCTTCGCAAAGCAGAGTCTTATGGCCCTGACATGCCACCCTCACCACTCTCTACGTAAAGCAGTATCGTATGGCGATGACACTACACCCCCACCACTCTCTGCGTAAAGCACAGTCAGCCCTGAAATCCCACCCCCGCCACTCTTTGCGTAAAGCATTGTCGTTTTGCCCTGACACCCCACCCCCGCCACTCTCTGCGTAAAGCACTGTCGTAAGGCCCTGACACCCCACCCTCACCACTCTCTACGTAAAGCAGTGTCGTATGGCGATGACACTCCACCCCCACCACTCTCTGCGTAAAGCACAGTATTATGGTCCTGACACCCACCCCCGCCACTCTCTCCGTAAAGCAATGCCGTATGGCCCTGACATCCCACCCCACCACTCTGTGTAAAACAATGTCGTCAGGCCCTGACACCCCACCCCTGCCACTCTCTGCGTAAAGCAGTGTCGTATGGCCCTGACACCCCACCCCCACCACTCTCTGCGTAAAGCAGAGTCTTAAGGCCCTGACACCCATCCCTGCCACTCTCTGCGTAAAGCAGTGTCGTAAGGCCCTGACACCCCACCCCCACCACTCTCTGCGTAAAGCACAGTATTATGATCCTGACACCCACCCCCGCCACTCTCTGCATAAGGCAGTGTCGTATGGCCCTTACACCCCACCCCCACCACTCTCTGCGTAAAGCAGTGTCGTATAACCCTGACACCCCACCATCACCACTCTCTGCGTAAAGCACAGTATTATGGTCCTGACACCCACCCCCGCCACTCTCTGCCTTAAACAGTGTCGTCAGGCCCTGACACCCCACCCCCGCCACTCTCTGTATAAAGCAGTGTTGTATAGCCCTGACATCCTACCCCCACCACTCTCTGCGTAAAGCAGTGTCGTATGGCCCTGTCACCCCACCCCCAAAACTCTCTTCGTAAAGCAGTGTCGTATAACCGTGACACCCCACCATCAGCACTCTCTGCGTAAAGCACAGTATTATGGTCCTGACACCCACCCCCGCCACTCTCTGCATAAGGCAGTGTCATATGGCCCCTACACCCCACCCCCACCACTCTCTGCGTAAAGCAGAGTCTTATGGCCCTGACACCCTTCCCCCGCCACTCTCTGCGTAAAGCAGTGTCGTAAGACCCTGACACCGAACCCCCACCACTCTCTTCGCAAAGCAGAGTCTTATGGCCCTGACATGCCACCCTCACCACTCTCTACGTAAAGAAGTGTCGTATGGCGATGACACTCCACCCCCACCACTCTCTGCGTAAAGCACTGTCGTATTGCCCTGACACCCCACCCCCGCCACTCTCTGCGTAAAGCACTGTCGTAAGGCCCTGACACCCCACCCTCACCACTCTCTACGTAAAGCAGTGTCGTATGGCGATGACACTCCACCCCCACCACTCTCTGCGTAAAGCACAGTATTATGGTCCTGACACCCACCCCCGCCACTCTCTCCGTAAAGCAATGCCCTATGGCCCTGACATCCCACCCCACCACTCTGTGTAAAACAATGTCGTCAGGCCCTGACACCCCACCCCTGCCACTCTCTGCGTAAAGCAGTGTCGTAAGGCCCTGACACCCCACCCCCACCACTCTCTGCGTAAAGCACAGTATTATGGTCCTGACACCCATCCCCGCCACTCTCTGTGTAAAGCAGTGTCGTATAGCCCTGACATCCTACCCCCACCACTCTCTGCGTAAAGCAGAGTTTTAGGGCCCTGACAGCCCACCCCCACCAGTCTCTGCGTAAAGCAGAGTCTTATGGCCCTGACACCCACCCCCGCCACTCTCTGCGTAAAGCACAGTATTATGGTCCTGACACCCATCCCCGCCACTCTCTGTGTAAAGCAGTGTCGTATAGCCCTGACATCCTACCCCCACCACTCTCTGCGTAAAGCAGAGTTTTAGGGCCCTGACAGCCCACCACCGCCACACTCTGCGTAAAGCACAGTATTATGGTCCTGACACCCCACCCCCACCACTCTCTGCGTAAAGCACAGTATTATGGTCCTGACACCCACCCCCGCCACTCTCTGCGTAAAGCAGTGTTGTATGGCCCTGACACTCCACCCCCACCACTCTCTGTGTAAAGCAGTGTCGTATAGCCCTGACATCTTACCCACGCCACTCTCTGTGTAAAGCAGAGTTTTAGGGCTCTGACACCCACCCCTGCCACTCTCTGCGTAAAGCAGTGTCGTCAGGCCCTGACACCCCAACCCTGCCACTCTCTGCCAAAAACAGTGTCGTCAGGCCCTGACACCCCACCCCCGCCACTCTCTGTGTAAAGCAGTGTCGTATAGCCCTGACATCTTACCCACGCCACTCTCTGTGTAAAGCAGAGTTTTAGGGCTCTGACACCCACCCCTGCCACTCTCTGCGTAAAGCAGTGTCGTATAGCCCTGACACCCCACCCCCACCACTCTCTGCGTAAAGCACTGTCATATGGCCCTGACAGACCACCCCTGCCACTCTCTGCGTAAAGCAGTTTCGTATGGCCCTGACACCCCACCCCCACAACTCTCTGCGTAAAGCACTGTCATATGGCCCTGACAGACCACCCCTGCCACTCTCTGCGTAAAACAGTGTCGTCAGGCACTGACACCCCACCCCCGCCACTCTCTGCGTAAAGCATTGTCGTATAGCCCTGACACCCACCCCCGCCACTCTCTGCGTGAAGCAGTGTCGTATGGCCCTGACACACCACCTCCACCACTCTCTGCGTAAAACAGAGTCGTATAGCCCTGACACCCCACCCCCACCACTGTCAACGTAAAGCAGAGTCTTAAGGCCCTAACACCCCACCCCCGCCACTCTCTGCATAAAGCAGAGTCTTACGGCCCTGACACCCACTCCAGCCACTCTCTGCGTAAAACAGTGTCGTCAGGCCCTGACATCCCACCCCCACCACTCTCTGCGTAAAGCACAGTATTATGGTCCTGACAACCCACCCCCACCACTCTCTGCGTAAAGCACAGTATTATGGTCCTGACATCCACCCCCACCACTCTCTGCGTAAAGCAGTGTTGTATGGCCCTGACACTCCACCCCCACCACTCTCTGTGTAAAGCACATTATTATGGTCCTGACACCCACACCCGCCACTCTCTGCGTAAAACAGTGTCGTCAGGCCCTGACACCCCAACCCTGCCACTCTCTGCGTAAAGCAGTGTCATATGGCCCTGACACCCCACCCCCACCACTCTCTGCGTAAAACAGAGTCGTATAGCCCTGACACCCCACCCCCACCACTCTCTGCTTAAAGCACAGTTTTATGGTCCTGACACGCCCCCCCGCCACACTCTGCTTAAAACAGTGTCGTATGGCCTTGACACACCACCCCCGCCACTCTCTGCGTAAAGCTGAGACTTATGGCCCTGACACCCGCCCCCGCCACTCTCTGCGTAAAGCACTGTCGTCAGGCCCTGACACCCCACCCCAGCCACTCACTGCGTAAAGCAGAGTCTTATGGCCCTGAGACCCACCACCGCCACTCTCTGCGTAAAGCACTTTCGTCAGGCCCTGACACCCCACCCCAGCCACTCACTGCGTAAAGCAGAGTCTTATGGCTCTGAGACCCACACCCGCCACTCTCTGCTTAAAGCAGTGTCGTATGGCCCTGACATCCCACCCCCGCCACTCTCTGCGTAAAGCAGAGTCTTATGGCCCTAACACCCACCCCCGCCACTCTCTGCATAAGGCAGTGTCGTATGGCCCTTACACCCCACCCCCACCACTCTCTGCGTAAAGCAGAGTCTTATGGCCCTGACACCCTACCCCCGCCACTCTCTGTGTAAAGCAGTGTCGTAAGGCCCTGACACCGAACCCCCACCACTCTCTGTGTAAAGCACATTATTATGGTCCTGACACCCACACCCGCCACTCTCTGCGTAAAACAGTGTCGTCAGGCCCTGACACCCCAACCCTGCCACTCTCTGCGTAAAGCAGTGTCATATGGCCCTGACACCCCACCCCCACCACTCTCTGCGTAAAATAGAGTCGTATAGCCCTGACACCCCACCCCCACCACTCTCTGCTTAAAGCACAGTTTTACGGTCCTGACACGCCCCCCGCCACTCTCTGCTTAAAACAGTGTCGTATGGCCTTGACACACCACCCCCGCCACTCTCTGCGTAAAGCTGAGACTTATGGCCCTGACACCCGCCCCCGCCACTCTCTGCGTAAAGCACTGTCGTCAGGCCCTGACACCCCACCCCAGCCACTCACTGCGTAAAGCAGAGTCTTATGGCCCTGACACCCACCCCCGCCACTCTCTGCATAAGGCAGTGTCGTATGGCCCTTACACCCCACCCCCACCACTCTCTGCGTAAAGCAGAGTCTTATGGCCCTGACACCCTACCCCCGCCACTCTCTGTGTAAAGCAGTGTCGTAAGGCCCTGACACCGAACCCCCACCACTCTCTTCGCAAAGCAGAGTCTTATGGCCCTGACATGCCACCCCCACCACTCTCTGCGTAAATCACTGTCGTAAGGCCCTGCCACCCCACCCTCACCACTCTCTACGTAAAGCAGTGTCGTATGGCGATGACACTCCACCCCCACCACTCTCTGTGTAAAGCACGGTCAGCCCTGAAATCCCAACCCCGCCACTCTTTGCGTAAAGCACTGTCGTATTGCCCTGACACCCCACCCCCGCCACTCTCTGCGTTAAGCACTGTCGTAAAGCCCTGACACCCCAGCCCCGCCACTCTCTGTATAAAGCAGTGTTGTATAGCCCTGACATCCTACCCCCAACACTCTCTGCGTAAAGCAGTGTCGTATGGCCCTGTCACCCCACCCCCAAAACTCTCTTCGTAAAGCAGTGTCGTATAACCCTGACACCCCACCATCAGCACTCTCTGCGTAAAGCACAGTATTATGGTCCTGACACCCACCCCCGCCACTCTCTGCATAAGATAGTGTCATATGGCCCTTACACCCCACCCCCACCACTCTCTGCGTAAAGCAGTGTCGTAAGACCCTGACACCGAACCCCCACCAGTCTCTTCGCAAAGCAGAGTCTTATGGCCCTGACATGCCACCCTCACCACTCTCTACGTAAAGCAGTGTCGTATGGCGATGACACTCCACCCCCACCACTCTCTGCGTAAAGCACAGTCAGCCCTGAAATCCCACCCCCGCCACTATTTGCGTAAAGCACTGTCGTATTGCCCTGACAACCCACCCCCGCCACTCTCTGCGTAAAGCACTGTCGTAAGGCCCTGACACCCCACCCTCACCACTCTCTACGTAAAGCAGTGTCGTATGGCGATGACACTCCACCCCCACCACTCTCTGCGTAAAGCACAGTATTATGGTCCTGACACCCACCCCCGCCACTCTCTCCGTAAAGCAATGCCGTATGGCCCTGACATCCCACCCCACCACTCTGTGTAAAACAATGTCGTCAGGCCCTGACACCCCACCCCTGCCACTCTCTGCGTAAAGCAGTGTCGTATGGCCCTGACACCCCACCCCCACCACTCTCTGCGTAAAGCAGAGTCTTAAGGCCCTGACACCCATCCCTGCCACTCTCTGCGTAAAGCAGTGTCGTAAGGCCCTGACACCCCACCCCCACCACTCTCTGCTTAAAGCACAGTATTATGGTCCTGACACCCACCCCCGCCACTCTCTGCATAAGGCAGTGTCGTATGGCCCTTACACCCCGCCCCCACCACTCTCTGCGTAAAGCAGTGTCGTATAACCCTGACACCCCACCATCACCACTCTCTGCGTAAAGCACAGTATTATGGTCCTGACACCCACCCCCGCCACTCTCTGCCTTAAACAGTGTCGTCAGGCCCTGACACCCCACCCCCGCCACTCTCTGTATAAAGCAGTGTTGTATAGCCCTGACATCCTACCCTCACCACTCTCTACGTAAACCAGTGTCGTATGGCGATGACACTCCACCCCCACCACTCTCTGCGTAAAGCACAGTCAGCCCTGAAATCCCACCCCTGCCACTCTTTGCGTAAAGCACTGTCGTTTTGCCCTGACACCCCACCCCCGCCACTCTCTGCGTAAAGCACTGTCGTAAGGTCCTGACACCCCACCCTCACCACTCTCTGCATAAAGCAGTGTCGTAAGGCTGTGACACCCCACCCCCACCACTCTCTTCGTAAAGCAGTGTCGTATAGCTCTGACACCCCACCCCCACAACTCTCTGCGTAAAGCAGAGTCTTAAGGCCCTGACACCCACTCCAGCCACTCTCTGCGTAAAACAGTGTCGTCAGGCCCTGACATCCCACCCCCACCACTCTCTGAGTAAAGCACAGTATTATGGTCCTGACACCCCACCCCCACCACTCTCTGCGTAAAGCACAGTATTATGGTCCTGACACCCACCCCCGCCACTCTCTGCGTAAAGCAGTGTCGTATGGCCCTGACACTCCACCCCCACCACTCTCTGCGTAAAGCACATTATTATGGTCCTGACACCCACACCCGCCACTCTCTGCGTAAAACAGTGTCGTCAGGCCCTGACACCCCAACCCTGCCACTCTCTGCGTAAAGCAGTGTCATATGGCCCTGACACCCCACCCCCACCACTCTCTGCGTAAAACAGAGTCGTATAGCCCTGACACCCCACCCCCACCACTCTCTGCTTAAAGGACAGTATTATGGTCCTGACAAGCACCCCCGCCACTCTCTGCTTAAAACAGTGTCGTATGGCCTTGACACACCACCCCCGCCACTCTCTGCGTAAAGCTGAGACTTATGGCCCTGACACCCGCCCCCGCCACTCTCTGCGTAAAGCACTGTCGTCAGGCCCTGACACCCCACCCCAGCCACTCACTGCGTAAAGCAGAGTCTTATGGCCCTAACACCAACCCCCGCCACTCTCTGCATAAGGCAGTGTCGTATGGCCCTTACACCCCACCCCCACCACTCTCTGCGTAAAGCAGAGTCTTATGGCCCTGACACCCTACCCCCGCCACTCTCTGTGTAAAGCAGTGTCGTAAGGCCCTGACACCGAACCCCCACCACTCTCTTCGCAAAGCAGAGTCTTATGGCCCTGACATGCCACCCCCACCACTCTCTGCGTAAATCACTGTCGTAAGGCCCTGACACCCCACCCTCACCACTCTCTACGTAAAGCAGTGTCGTATGGCGATGACACTCCACCCCCACCACTCTCTGCGTAAAGCACGGTCAGCCCTGAAATCCCACCCCCGCCACTCTTTGCGTAAAGCACTGTCGTATTGCCCTGACACCCCACCCCCGCCACTCTCTGCGTTAAGCACTGTCGTAAAGCCCTGACACCCCACCATCACCACTCTCTGCGTAAAGCACAGTATTATGGTCCTGACATCCCACCCCCGCCACTCTCTGCGTAAAGCAGTGTCGTCAGGCCCTGACACCCCACCCCCACCACTCTCTGCATAAAACAGAGTCGTATAACCCTGACACCCCACCCCAACCACTCTCTGCGTAAAGCACAGTATTATGGTCCTGACACCCACCCCCGCCACTCTCTGCGTAAAACATTGTCGTCAGGCCCTGACACCCCACCCCTGCCACTCTCTGCGTAAAACATTGTCGTCAGTCCCTGACACCCCACCCCAACCACTCTCTGCGTAAAGCACTGTCGTATGGTCCTGACACCCACCCCCGCCACTCTCTGCGTAAAGCAGTGCCTTATGGTCCAGACACCCAGCCCCGCCACTCGCTGCGTAAAGCAGTGACGTATGGCCCTGACATCACCACCCCCGCCACTCTCTACGTAAAGCACAGTATTATGGTCCTGACACCCACCCCCGTCACTCTCTGCGTAAAGCAGTGTCGTATAGCCCTGACACCCCACCCCCACCACTCTCTGCGTAAAGCAGTGTCGTCTGGCCCTGACACCCCACCCCCGCCACTCTCTGCGTAAAACATTGTCGTCAGCCCCTGACACCCCACCCCCGCCACTCTCTGCGTAAAGCAGTGCCTTATGGTCCTAAAACCCAGCCCCGCCACTCTCTGCGTAAAGCAGTGACGTATGGCCCTGACACCCCACCCCCACCACTCTCTGCGTAAAACAGAGTCGTATAGCGCTGACACCCCACCCCCACCACTCTCTGCGTAAAGCAAAGTATTATGGTCCTGACACCCACCCCCGCCACTCTCTGCGTAAAGCACTGTCGTATGGTCCTGACACCCACCCCCCCCCACTCTCTGTGTAAAGCAGTGCCTTATGGTCCTAACACCCAGCCCCGCCACTCTCTGCGTAAAGCAGTGACGTATGGCCCTGACACCCCACCCCCACCACTCTCTGCGTAAAGCAGTATCGTCAGGCCCTGACACCCCACCTCCACCACTCTCTGCGTAAAACAGAGTCGTATAGCCCTGACACCCCACCCCCACCACTCTCTGCGTAAAGCACAGTATTATGGTACTGACACACACCCCCGCCACTCTCTACGTAAAACAGTGACGTCAGGCCCTGACACCCCAACCCCGCCACTCTCTGCGTAAAGCAGTGTCGTATAGCCCTGACATCCCACCCCCGCCACTCTCTGCGTAAAGCAGTGTCGTATGGCCCTGACACTCCAACCCCACCACTCTCTGCATAAAGCACATTATTATGGTCCTGACACCCACCCCCGCCACTCTCTGCGTAAAACAGTGTCCTCAGGCCCTGACACCCCAACCCTGCAACTCTCTGCGTAAAGCAGTGTCATATGGCCGTGACACCCCACCCCAACCACTCTCTGCGTAAAGCACTGTCGTATGGTCCTGACACCCACCTCCACCACTCTCTGCGTAAAGCAAAGTATTATGGTCCTGACACCCACCACCGGCACTCTCTGCGTAAAGCACAGTATTATGGTCCTGACACCCACCCCCGCCACTCTCTGCGTAAAACAGTGTCGTATGGTCCTGAATAAAACCCCCGCAACTCTGCGTAAAACAATGTCATCAGGTCCTGACACCCCACCCCCGCCACTAGTTGCGTAAAGCAGTGTCGTATAACCCTGTGACCCCACCCCCGCCACTCTCTGCGTAAAGCAGTGTCGTCAGGCCCTGACACCCCAACCCGGCCACTCTCTGCGTAAAGCAGTGTCGTATGGCCCTGACACCCCACCCCCACCACTCTCTGCGTAAAACAGAGTCGTATAGCCCTGACACCCCACCCCTACCACTCTCTGCGTAAAGCAAAGTATTATGGTCCTGACACCCACCCCCGCCACTCTCTGCGTAAAGCAGTGTCGTCAGGCCCTGACACCCCAACCCGGCCACTCTCTGCGTAAAGCAGTGTCGTATGGCCCTGATACCCCACCCCCACCACTCTCTGCGTAAAGCACTGTCGTATGGTCCTGACACCCACCCCCGCCACTCTCTGCGTAAAGCAGAGTCTTATGGCCCTAACACCCACCCCCGCCACTCTCTGCATAAAGCAGTGTCGTATGGCCCTCATATCCCACCCCCGCCACTCTCTGCGTAAAACAGTGTAGTCAGGCCCTGACACCCCACCCCCACCACTCTCTGCGTAAATCAAAGTATTATGGTCCTGACACCCACCCCGGCCACTCTCTGCGTAAAACAGTGTCGTATGGTCCTGACACAAACCCCCGCAACTCTGCGTAAAACAATGTCATCAGGTCCTGACACCCCACCCCCGCCACTCGTTGCGTAAAGCAGTGTCGTATAACCCTGACACCCCACCCCCACCACTCTCTGCGTAAAGCACAGTATTATGGTCCTGACACCCACTCCCGCCACTCTCTGCGTAAAACAGTGTCGTCAGGCCCTGACACCCAACCCCTGCCACTCTCTGCGTAAAGAACTGTCGTATGGCCCCGACACCCCACCCCCACCACTCTCTGCGTAAAGCAGAGTCTTAAGGCCCTGACACCCACCCCCGCCACTCTCTGCGTAAAACAGTGTCATCAGGCCCTGACACCCCACCCCCACCACTCTCTGCGTAAAGCAAAGTATTATGGTCCTGACACCCACCCCCGCCACTCTCTGCGTAAAACAGTGTTGTATGGTCCTGACACAAACCCCCGCTACTCTCTGCGTAAAGCACAGTATTATGGTCCTGACACCCACCCCCGCCACTCTCTCCGTAAAGCAATGCCGTATGGCCCTGACATCCCACCCCACCACTCTGTGTAAAACAATGTCGTCAGGCCCTGACACCCCACCCCTGCCACTCTCTGCGTAAAGCAGTGTCGTATGGCCCTGACACCCCACCCCCACCACTCTCTGCGTAAAGCAGAGTCTTAAGGCCCTGACACCCATCCCTGCCACTCTCTGCGTAAAGCAGTGTCGTAAGGCCCTGACACCCCACCCCCACCACTCTCTGCTTAAAGCACAGTATTATGGTCCTGACACCCACCCCCGCCACTCTCTGCATAAGGCAGTGTCGTATGGCCCTTACACCCCGCCCCCACCACTCTCTGCGTAAAGCAGTGTCGTATAACCCTGACACCCCACCATCAGCACTCTCTGCGTAAAGCACAGTATTATGGTCCTGACACCCACCCCCGCCACTCTCTGCATAAGATAGTGTCATATGGCCCTTACACCCCACCCCCACCACTCTCTGCGTAAAGCAGTGTCGTAAGACCCTGACACCGAACCCCCACCAGTCTCTTCGCAAAGCAGAGTCTTATGGCCCTGACATGCCACCCTCACCACTCTCTACGTAAAGCAGTGTCGTATGGCGATGACACTCCACCCCCACCACTCTCTGCGTAAAGCACAGTCAGCCCTGAAATCCCACCCCCACCACTCTTTGCGTAAAGCACTGTCGTATTGCCCTGACACCCCACCCCCGCCACTCTCTGAGTAAAGCACTGTCGTAAGGCCCTGACACCCCACCCTCACCACTCTCTAAATAAAGCAGTGTCGTATGGCGATGACACTCCACCCCCACCACTCTCTGCGTAAAGCACAGTATTATGGTCCTGACACCCACCCCCGCCACTCTCTCCGTAAAGCAATGCCGTATGGCCCTGACATCCCACCCCACCACTCTGTGTAAAACAATGTCGTCAGGCCCTGACACCCCACCCCTGCCACTCTCTGCGTAAAGCAGTGTCGTATGGCCCTGACACCCCACCCCCACCACTCTCTGCGTAAAGCAGAGTCTTAAGGCCCTGACACCCATCCCTGCCACTCTCTGCGTAAAGCAGTGTCGTAAGGCCCTGACACCCCACCCCCACCACTCTCTGCTTAAAGCACAGTATTATGGTCCTGACACCCACCCCCGCCACTCTCTGCATAAGGCAGTGTCGTATGGCCCTTACACCCCGCCCCCACCACTCTCTGCGTAAAGCAGTGTCGTATAACCCTGACACCCCACCATCACCACTCTCTGCGTAAAGCACAGTATTATGGTCCTGACACCCACCCCCGCCACTCTCTGCCTTAAACAGTTTCGTCAGGCCCTGACACCCCACCCCCGCCACTCTCTGTATAAAGCAGTGTTGTATAGCCCTGACATCCTACCCTCACCACTCTCTACGTAAACCAGTGTCGTATGGCGATGACACTCCACCCCCACCACTCTCTGCGTAAAGCACAGTCAGCCCTGAAATCCCACCCCTGCCACTCTTTGCGTAAAGCACTGTCGTTTTGCCCTGACACCCCACCCTCACCACTCTCTACGTAAAGCAGTGTCGTATGGCGATGACACTCCACCCCCATCACTCTCTGCGTAAAGCACAGTATTATGGTCCTGACACCCACCCCCGCCACTCTCTCCGTAAAGCAATGCCGTATGGCCCTGACATCCCACCCCACCACTCTGTGTAAAACAATGTCGTCAGGCCCTGACACCCCACCCCTGCCACTCTCTGCGTAAAGCAGTGTCGTATGGCCCTGACACCCCACCCCCACCACTCTCTGCGTAAAGCAGAGTCTTAAGGCCCTGACACCCATCCCTGCCACTCTCTGCGTAAAGCACAGTATTATGGCCCTTAAACCCCACCCCCACCACTCTCTGCGTAAAGCAGTGTCGTATAACCCTGACACCCCACCATCACCACTCTCTGCGTAAAGCACAGTATTATGGTCCTGACACCCACCCCCGCCACTCTCTGCCTTAAACAGTGTCGTCAGGCCCTGACACCCCAGCCCCGCCACTCTCTGTATAAAGCAGTGTTGTATAGCCCTGACATCCTACCCCCACCACTCTCTGCGTAAAGCAGTGTCGTATGGCCCTGTCACCCCACCCCCAAAACTCTCTTCGTAAAGCAGTGTCGTATAACCCTGACACCTCACCATCAGCACTCTCTGCGTAATGCACAGTATTATGGTCCTGAAACCCACCCCCGCCACTCTCTGCATAAGGCAGTGTCATATGGCCCTTACACCCCACCCCCACCACTCTCTGCGTAAAGCAGAGTCTTATGGCCCTGACACCCTACCCCCGCCACTCTCTGCGTAAAGCAGTGTCGTAAGACCCTGACACCGAACCCCCACCACTCTCTTCGCAAAGCAGAGTCTTATGGCCCTGACATGCCACCCTCACCACTCTCTACGTAAAGCAGTGTCGTATGGCGATGACACTCCACCCCCACCACTCTCTGCGTAAAGCACAGTCAGCCCTGAAATCCCACCCCCGCCACTCTTTGCGTAAAGCACTGTCGTATTGCCCTGACACCCCACCCCCGCCACTCTCTGCGTAAAGCACTGTCGTAAGGCCCTGACACCGCACCCAAACCACTCTCTGCGTAAAGCAGAGTCTTAAGGCCCTGACACCCATCCCTGCCACTCTCTGCGTAAAGCAGTGTCGTATGGCCCTGACACCCCACCCCCACCACTCTCTGCGTAAAGCAGAGTCTTAAGGCCCTGACACCCATCCCTGCCACTCTCTGCGTAAAGCAGTGTCGTAAGGCCCTGACACCCCACCCCCACCACTCTCTGCGTAAAGCACAGTATTATGGTCCTGACACCCCACCCCCGCCACTCTCTGTGTAAAGCAGTGTCGTATAGCCCTGACATCCTACCCCCACCACTCTCTGCGTAAAGCAGAGTCTTAAGGCCCTGGCACCCATCCCTGCCACTCTCTGCGTAAAGCAGTGTCGTAAGGCCCTGACACCCCACCCCCACCACTCTCTGCGTAAAGCACAGTATTATGGTCCTGACACCCCACCCCCGCCACTCTCTGTGTAAAGCAGTGTCGTATAGCCCTGACATCCTACCCCCACCACTCTCTGCGTAAAGCAGAGTTTTAGGGCCCTGACACCCCACCCCCACCAGTCTCTGCGTAAAGCAGAGTCTTATGGCCCAGACACCCACCCCCGCCACTCTCTGCGTAAAGCAGTGTCGTATGGCCCTGACACCCACCCCCGCCACTCTCTGCCAAAAACAGTGTCGTCAGGCCCTGACACCCCACCCCCGCCACTCTCTGTGTAAAGCAGTGTCGTATAGCCCTGACATCTTACCCACGCCACTCTCTGTGTAAAGCAGAGTTTTAGGGCCCTGACACCCACCCCTGCCACTCTCTGCGTAAAGCAGTGTCGTATAGCCCTGACACCCCACCCCCACCACTCTCTGCGTAAAGCACTGTCATATGGCCCTGACAGACCACCCCTGCCACTCTCTGCGTAAAGCAGTTTCGTATGGCCCTGACACCCCACCCCCACCACTCTCTGCGTAAAGCACTGTCATATGGCCCTGACAGACCACCCCTGCCACTCTCTGCGTAAAACAGTGTCGTCAGAAACTGACACCCCACCCCCGCCACTCTCTGCGTAAAGCACTGTCGTATAGCCCTGACACCCACCCCCGCCACTCTCTGCGTGAAGCAGTGTCGTATGGCCCTGAAACCCCAGCCCCACCACTGTCAACGTAAAGCAGAGTCTTAAGGCCCTGACAGCCACCCCCGCCACTCTCTGCATAAAGCAGTGTCGTATGGCCCTGGGATCACACCCCCACCACTCTCTGCGTAAAGCAGAGTCTTAAGGCCCTGACACCCACCCCCGCCACTCTCTGCATAAAGCAGTGTCGTAAGGCTGTGACACCCCACCCCCACCACTCTCTTCGTAAAGCAGTGTCGTATAGCTCTGACACCCCACCCCCACAACTCTCTGCGTAAAGCAGAGTCTTAAGGCCCTGACACCCACTCCAGCCACTCTCTGCGTAAAACATTGTCGTCAGCCCCTGACACCCCACCCCCGCCACTCTCTGCGTAAAGCAGTGCCTTATGGTCCTGACACCCAGCCCCGCCACTCTCTGCGTAAAGCAGTGACGTATGGCCCTGACATCACCACCCCCGCCACTCTCTGCGTAAAGCACAGTATTATGGTCCTGACACCCACCCCCGTCACTCTCTGCGTAAAGCAGTGTCGTATAGCCCTGACACCCCACCCCCACCACTCTCTGCGTAAAGCAGTGTCGTCAGGCCCTGACACACCACCCCAACCACTCTCTGCGTAAAGCACAGTATTATGGTCCTGACACCCACCCCCGCCACTCTCTGCGTAAAGCAGTGTCGTCAGGCCCTGACACCCCAACCCGGCCACTAGTTGCGTAAAGCAGTGTCGTATAACCCTGTGACCCCACCCCCGCCACTCTCTGCGTAAAGCAGTGTCGTCAGGCCCTGACACCCCAACCCGGCCACTCTCTGCGTAAAGCAGTGTCGTATGGCCCTGACACCCCACCCCCACCACTCTCTGCGTAAAACAGAGTCGTATAGCCCTGACACCCCACCCCTACCACTCTCTGCGTAAAGCAAAGTATTATGGTCCTGACACCCACCCCCGCCACTCTCTGCGTAAAGCAGTGTCGTCAGGCCCTGACACCCCAACCCGGCCACTCTCTGCGTAAAGCAGTGTCGTATGGCCCTGATACCCCACCCCCACCACTCTCTGCGTAAAGCACTGTCGTATGGTCCTGACACCCACCCCCGCCACTCTCTGCGTAAAGCAGAGTCTTATGGCCCTAACACCCACCCCCGCAACTCTCTGCATAAAGCAGTGTCGTATGGCCCTCATATCCCACCCCCGCCACTCTCTGCGTAAAACAGTGTAGTCAGGCCCTGACACCCCACCCCCACCACTCTCTGCGTAAATCAAAGTATTATGGTCCTGACACCCACCCCGGCCACTCTCTGCGTAAAACAGTGTCTTATGGTCCTGACACAAACCTCCGCAACTCTGCGTAAAACAATGTCATCAGGTCCTGACACCCCACCCCCGCCACTCGTTGCGTAAAGCAGTGTCGTATAACCCTGACACCCCACCCCCACCACTCTCTGCGTAAAGCACAGTATTATGGTCCTGACACCCACTCCCGCCACTCTCTGCGTAAAACAGTGTCGTCAGGCCCTGACACCCAACCCCTGCCACTCTCTGCGTAAAGAACTGTCGTATGGCCCCGACACCCCACCCCCACCACTCTCTGCGTAAAGCAGAGTCTTAAGGCCCTGACACCCACCCCCGCCACTCTCTGCATAAAGCAGTGTCGTATGGCCCTCATATCCCACCCCCATCAATTTCTGCGTAAAACATTGTCGTCAGGCCCAGACACCCCACCCCTGCCACTCTCTGCGTAAAGCAGTGTCGTATGGCCCTGACACCCCACCCCAACCACTCTCTGCGTAAAGCACTGTCGTATGGTCCTGACACCCACCCCCGCCACTCTCTGCGTAAAACAGTGTCGTCAGGCCCTGAATCCCCACCCCCACCACTCTCTGCGTAAAGCAAAGTATTATGGTCCTGACACCCACCCCCGCCACTCTCTGCGTAAAACAGTGTTGTATGGTCCTGACACAAACCCCCGCTACTCTCTGCGTAAAGCAGTGTCGTCAGGCCCTGACACCCCACCCCCACCACTCTCTGCGTAAAACAGAGTCGTATAACCCTGACACCCCACCCCCACCACTCTCTGCGTAAAGCACAGTATTATGGTCCTGACACCCACCCCCGCCACTCTCTGCGTAAAACAGTGTCGTATGGTCCTGACACAAACCCCCGCAACTCTGCGTAAAACAATGTCATCAGGTCCTGACACCCCACCCCCGCCACTCGTTGCGTAAAGCAGTGTCGTGTAACCCTGTCACCCCACCCCCGCCACTCTCTGCGTAAAGCAGTGTCGTCAGGCCCTGACACCCCAACCCGGCCACTCTCTGCTTAAAACAGAGTCGTATAACCCTGACACACCACCCCCACCACTCTCTGCGTAAAGCACAGTATTATGGTCCTGACACCCACCCCCGCCACTCTCTGCGTAAAACAGTGTCGTCAGGCCCTGACACCCCACCCCCGCCACTCTCTGCGTAAAGCAGTGTCGTATAACCCCGTCACCCCACCCCCGCCACTCTCTGCGTAAAGCACTGTCGTATGGTCCTGACACCCACCCCCGCCACTGTCTGCATAAAGCAGTGTCGTATGGCCCTCATATCCCACCCCCACCAATCTCTGCGTAAAACATTGTCGTCAGGCCCTGACACCCCACCCCTGCCACTCTCTGCGTAAAGCAGTGTCGTATGGCCCTCATATCCCACCCCCGCCACTCTCTGGGTAAAGCAGTGTCGTATAGCCCTGACATCCCACCCCCGCCAGTCTCTGCGTAAAGCACAGTATTATGGTCCTGACACCCCACCTCACCTCTCTGCGTAAAGCAGTGTCGTATGGCCCTGACACACCACCCCCACCACTCTCTGCGTAAAACAGAGTCGTATAGCCCTGACACCCCACCCCCACCACTCTCTGCGTAAAGCACAGTATTATGGTCCTGACACCCACCCCCGCCACTCTCTGCGTAAAACAGTGTCGTCAGGCCCTGACACCCCACCCCCGCCACTCTCTGCATAAAGCACTGTCGTATGGCCCTGACATCCCACCCCCGCCCAATCTCTGCGTAAAGCAGAGTCTTATGGCCCTAACACACACCCCCGCCACTCTCTGCGTAAAGCAGTGTCGTATGGCCTTGACACCCCACCCCCGCCACTCTCTGCGTAAAGCAGTGTCGTCAGGCCCTGACACCCCAACCCGGCCACTCTCTGCGTAAAGCAGAGTCTTGAGGCCCTGACACCCACCCCTGCCACTCTCTGCGTAAAGAAGTGTCGTATGGCCCTGACACCCCACCCCCGCCACTCTATGGGTAAAGCAGTGTCGTATAGCCCTGACATCCCACCCCCGCCAGTCTCTGCGTGAAGCACAGTATTATGGTCCTGACACCCACCCCCGCCACTCTCTGCGTAAAGCAGTGTCGTATGGCCCTGACACTCCACCCCCACCACTCTCTGCGTAAAGCACATTATTATGATCCTGACACCCACCCCCGCCACTCTCTGCGTAAAGCAGAGTCTTGAGGCCCTGACACCCACCCCTGCCACTCTCTGCGTAAAGAAGTGTCGTATGGCCCTGACACCCCACCCCCACCACTCTCTGCGTAAAGCAGAGTCTTAAGGCCCTGACACCCACCCCCGCCACTCTCTGCGTAAAGAAGTGTCGTATGGCCCTGACACACCACCCCAACCACTCTCTGCGTAAAGCACAGTATTATGGTCCTGACACCCACCCCCGCCACTCTCTGCGTAAAGCAGTGTCGTCAGGCCCTGACACCCCAACCCGGCCACTAGTTGCGTAAAGCAGTGTCGTATAACCCTGTGACCCCACCCCCGCCACTCTCTGCGTAAAGCAGTGTCGTCAGGCCCTGACACCCCAACCCGGCCACTCTCTGCGTAAAGCAGTGTCGTATGGCCCTGACACCCCACCCCCACCACTCTCTGCGTAAAACAGAGTCGTATAGCCCTGACACCCCACCCCTACCACTCTCTGCGTAAAGCAAAGTATTATGGTCCTGACACCCACCCCCGCCACTCTCTGCGTAAAGCAGTGTCGTCAGGCCCTGACACCCCAACCCGGCCACTCTCTGCGTAAAGCAGTGTCGTATGGCCCTGATACCCCACCCCCACCACTCTCTGCGTAAAGCACTGTCGTATGGTCCTGACACCCACCCCCGCCACTCTCTGCGTAAAGCAGAGTCTTATGGCCCTAACACCCACCCCCGCAACTCTCTGCATAAAGCAGTGTCGTATGGCCCTCATATCCCACCCCCGCCACTCTCTGCGTAAAACAGTGTAGTCAGGCCCTGACACCCCACCCCCACCACTCTCTGCGTAAATCAAAGTATTATGGTCCTGACACCCACCCCGGCCACTCTCTGCGTAAAACAGTGTCTTATGGTCCTGACACAAACCTCCGCAACTCTGCGTAAAACAATGTCATCAGGTCCTGACACCCCACCCCCGCCACTCGTTGCGTAAAGCAGTGTCGTATAACCCTGACACCCCACCCCCACCACTCTCTGCGTAAAGCACAGTATTATGGTCCTGACACCCACTCCCGCCACTCTCTGCGTAAAACAGTGTCGTCAGGCCCTGACACCCAACCCCTGCCACTCTCTGCGTAAAGAACTGTCGTATGGCCCCGACACCCCACCCCCACCACTCTCTGCGTAAAGCAGAGTCTTAAGGCCCTGACACCCACCCCCGCCACTCTCTGCATAAAGCAGTGTCGTATGGCCCTCATATCCCACCCCCATCAATTTCTGCGTAAAACATTGTCGTCAGGCCCAGACACCCCACCCCTGCCACTCTCTGCGTAAAGCAGTGTCGTATGGCCCTGACACCCCACCCCAACCACTCTCTGCGTAAAGCACTGTCGTATGGTCCTGACACCCACCCCCGCCACTCTCTGCGTAAAACAGTGTCGTCAGGCCCTGAATCCCCACCCCCACCACTCTCTGCGTAAAGCAAAGTATTATGGTCCTGACACCCACCCCCGCCACTCTCTGCGTAAAACAGTGTTGTATGGTCCTGACACAAACCCCCGCTACTCTCTGCGTAAAGCAGTGTCGTCAGGCCCTGACACCCCACCCCCACCACTCTCTGCGTAAAACAGAGTCGTATAACCCTGACACCCCACCCCCACCACTCTCTGCGTAAAGCACAGTATTATGGTCCTGACACCCACCCCCGCCACTCTCTGCGTAAAACAGTGTCGTATGGTCCTGACACAAACCCCCGCAACTCTGCGTAAAACAATGTCATCAGGTCCTGACACCCCACCCCCGCCACTCGTTGCGTAAAGCAGTGTCGTGTAACCCTGTCACCCCACCCCCGCCACTCTCTGCGTAAAGCAGTGTCGTCAGGCCCTGACACCCCAACCCGGCCACTCTCTGCTTAAAACAGAGTCGTATAACCCTGACACACCACCCCCACCACTCTCTGCGTAAAGCACAGTATTATGGTCCTGACACCCACCCCCGCCACTCTCTGCGTAAAACAGTGTCGTCAGGCCCTGACACCCCACCCCCGCCACTCTCTGCGTAAAGCAGTGTCGTATAACCCCGTCACCCCACCCCCGCCACTCTCTGCGTAAAGCACTGTCGTATGGTCCTGACACCCACCCCCGCCACTGTCTGCATAAAGCAGTGTCGTATGGCCCTCATATCCCACCCCCACCAATCTCTGCGTAAAACATTGTCGTCAGGCCCTGACACCCCACCCCTGCCACTCTCTGCGTAAAGCAGTGTCGTATGGCCCTCATATCCCACCCCCGCCACTCTCTGGGTAAAGCAGTGTCGTATAGCCCTGACATCCCACCCCCGCCAGTCTCTGCGTAAAGCACAGTATTATGGTCCTGACACCCCACCTCACCTCTCTGCGTAAAGCAGTGTCGTATGGCCCTGACACACCACCCCCACCACTCTCTGCGTAAAACAGAGTCGTATAGCCCTGACACCCCACCCCCACCACTCTCTGCGTAAAGCACAGTATTATGGTCCTGACACCCACCCCCGCCACTCTCTGCGTAAAACAGTGTCGTCAGGCCCTGACACCCCACCCCCGCCACTCTCTGCATAAAGCACTGTCGTATGGCCCTGACATCCCACCCCCGCCCAATCTCTGCGTAAAGCAGAGTCTTATGGCCCTAACACACACCCCCGCCACTCTCTGCGTAAAGCAGTGTCGTATGGCCTTGACACCCCACCCCCGCCACTCTCTGCGTAAAGCAGTGTCGTCAGGCCCTGACACCCCAACCCGGCCACTCTCTGCGTAAAGCAGAGTCTTGAGGCCCTGACACCCACCCCTGCCACTCTCTGCGTAAAGAAGTGTCGTATGGCCCTGACACCCCACCCCCGCCACTCTATGGGTAAAGCAGTGTCGTATAGCCCTGACATCCCACCCCCGCCAGTCTCTGCGTGAAGCACAGTATTATGGTCCTGACACCCACCCCCGCCACTCTCTGCGTAAAGCAGTGTCGTATGGCCCTGACACTCCACCCCCACCACTCTCTGCGTAAAGCACATTATTATGATCCTGACACCCACCCCCGCCACTCTCTGCGTAAAGCAGAGTCTTGAGGCCCTGACACCCACCCCTGCCACTCTCTGCGTAAAGAAGTGTCGTATGGCCCTGACACCCCACCCCCACCACTCTCTGCGTAAAGCAGAGTCTTAAGGCCCTGACACCCACCCCCGCCACTCTCTGCATAAAGCAGTGTCGTATGGCCCTCGTAAACCACCCCCACCAATCTCTGCGTAAAACATTGTCGTCAGGCCGTGACACCCCACCCCTGCCACTCTATGGGTAAAGCAGTGTCGTATAGCCCTGACACCCCACCCCCGCCAGTCTCTGCGTGAAGCACAGTATTATGGTCCTGACACCCCACCCTCGACACTCTCTGCGTAAAGCAGTGTCTTATGGTCTTAACACCCACCCCAGCCACTCTCTGCGTAAAGCAGTGTCGTATGGCCTGGTATCCCACCCCCACCAATCTCTGCGTAAAACATTGTCGTCAGGCCCTGACACCCCAACCCTGTCACTCTCTGCGTAAAGCAGTGTTGTATGGCCCTTTCAGACCACCCCCACCACTCTCTACGTAAAGCAGTCTTAAGGCCCTGACACCCACCCCTGCCACTCTCTGCGTAAAGAAGGGTCGTATGGCCCTAACACCCAACCCCCAACACTCTCTGCGTAAAGCAGAGTCTTAAGGCCCTGACACTATCTGCGTAAAGCAGTGTCGTATAGCTCTGACATCCCACCCCCATCACTCTCAGCGTAAAGCACAGTATTATGGTCCTGACATCCCACCCCCACCACTCTCTGCGTAAAGCACAGTATTATGGTCCTGACACCCACCCCCGCCACTCTCTGCGTAAAGCAGTGTCGTATGGCCCTGACACTCCACCCCCACCACTCTCTGCGTAAAGCACATTATTATGGTCCTGACACCCACACCCGCCACTCTCTGCGTAAAACAGTGTCGTCAGGCCATGACACCCCAACCCTGCCACTCTCTGCGTAAAGCAGTGTTATATGGCCCTGACACCCCACCCCCACCACTCTCTGCGTAAAACAGAGTCGTATAGCCCTGACACCCAACCCCCACCACTCTCTGCGTAAAGCACAGTATTATGGTCCTGACACGCACCCCTGCCACTCTTTGCTTAAAACAGTGTCGTATGGTCCTGACACAAACCCCCGCAACTCTGCGTAAAACATTGTCATCAGGTCCTGACACCCCACCCCCGCCACTCGTTGCGTAAAGCAGTGTCGTATAACCCTGTCACCCCACCCCCGCCACTCTCTGCATAAAGCACTGTCGTATGGCTCTGACATCCAACCCTAACCAATATCTGCATAAAACATTGTCGTCAGCCCTTGACACCCCACCCCCGCCACTCTCTGCGTAAAGCAGTGTCGTATAGCCCTGACATCCTACCCCCACCACTCTCTGCGTAAAGCAGTGTCTTATGGTCCTAACACCCACCCCCGCCACTCTCTGGGTAAAGCAGTGTCGTATGGCCTGGTATCCCACCCCCACCAATCTCTGCGTAAAACATTGTCGTCAGGCCCTGACACCCCAACCCTGTCACTCTCTGCGTAAAGCAGTGTCGTATGGCCTTGACACCCCACCCCCACCACTCTCTGCGTAAAACAGAGTCGTATAGCCCTGACACCCCACCCCCACCACTCTGTGCGTAAAGCACAGTATTATGGTCCTGAATCCCACCCCCACCACTCTCTGTGTAAAGCAGTGTCAAATAACCCTGTCACCCCACCCCCTCCACTCTCTGCATAAAGCACTGTCGTATGGCCCTGACAGACCACCCCCACCACTCTCTGCGTAAAGGAGAGTCTTAAGGCCCTGACACCCATCCCGGCCACTCTCTGCGTAAAGCAGTGTCTTATGGTCCTGACACCCACCCCCGCCACTCTCTGCCTAAAACAGTGTCGTCAGGCCCTGACACCCCACCCCCGCCACTCTCTGTGTAAAGCAGTGTCGTATAGCCCTGACATCCTACCCCCACCACTCTCTGCGTAAAGCAGAGTTTTAGGGCCCTGACACCCCACCCCCACCAGTCTCTGCGTAAAGCAGAGTCTTATGAACCAGACACCCACCCCCGCCACTCTCTGCGTAAAGCAGTGTCGTATGGCCCTGACACCCACCCCCGCCACTCTCTGCCTCAAACAGTGTCGTCAGGCCCTGACACCCCACCCCCGCCACTCTCTGTGTAAAGCAGAGTCTTATGGCCCTGAGAACCAACCCCGCCACTCTCTGCTAAAGCAGTGTCGTATGGCCCTGACACCCACCCCCGCCACTCTCTACATAAAGCAGTGTCGTCAGGCCGTTTCAGACCACCACCACCACTCTCTACGTAAAGCAGTCTTAAGGCCCTGACACCCCACCCCCACCACTCTCTGCGTAAAGCAGAGCCTTAAGGCCCTGACACTCACCCCCGCCACTCTCTGCATAAAGCACTGTCGTATGGCCCTGACAGACCACCCCCACCACTCTCTGCGTAAAGGAGAGTCTTAAGGCCCTGACACCCATCCCGGCCACTCTCTGCGTAAAGCAGTGTCTTATGGTCCTGACACCCACCCCCGCCACTCTCTGCCTAAAACAGTGTCGTCAGGCCCTGACACCCCACCCCCGCCACTCTCTGTGTAAAGCAGTGTCGTATAGCCCTGACATCCTACCCCCACCACTCTCTGCGTAAAGCAGAGTTTTAGGGCCCTGACACCCCACCCCCACCAGTCTCTGCGTAAAGCAGAGTCCTATGAACCAGACACCCACCCCCGCCACTCTCTGCGTAAAGCAGTGTCGTATGGCCCTGACACCCACCCCCGCCACTCTCTTTCTAAAACAGTGTCGTCAGGCCCTGACACCCCACCCCCGCCACTCTCTGTGTAAAGCAGAGTCTTATGGCCCTGAGAACCAACCCCGCCACTCTCTGCTAAAGCAGTGTCGTATGGCCCTGACACCCACCCCCGCCACTCTCTACATAAAGCAGTGTCGTCAGGCCGTTTCAGACCACCGCCACCACTCTCTACGTAAAGCAGTCTTATGGCCCTGACACCCCACCCCCACCACTCTCTGCGTAAAGCAGAGCCTTAAGGCCCTGACACTCACCCCCGCCACTCTCTGCATAAAGCAGTGTCGTATGGCCCTGGGATCCCACCCCCACCACTCTCTGCGTAAAGCAGAGTCTTAAGGCCCTGACACCCCACCCCTGCCAGTCTCTGCGTAAAGCACTGTCGTATGGTCCTGACACCCCACCATCACCACTCTCTGCGTAAAGCACAGTATTATGGTCCTGACACCCACCCCTGCCACTCTCTGCGTAAAGCAGATTCTTATGGCCCTAACACCCACTCCCGACACTCTCTGTGTAAAGCAGTGTCGTATAGCCCTGACATCCTTCTCCCACCACTCTCTGCGTAAAGCAGAGTTTTAGGGCCCTGACACCCCACCCCCACCAGTCTCTGCGTAAAGCAGAGTCTTATGGCCCAGACACCCACCCCCGCCACTCTCTGCGTAAAGCAGTGTCATATGGCCCTGACACCCACCTCCGCCACTCTCTGCCTAAAACAGTGTCGTCAGGCCCTGACACCCCACCCCCGCCACTCTCTGTGTAAAGCAGAGTCTTATGGCCCTGAGAACCAACCCCGCCACTCTCTGCTAAAGCAGTGTCGTCAGGCCGTTTCAGACCACCGCCACCACTCTCTACGTAAAGCAGTCTTAAGGCCCTGACACCCACCCCTGCCACTCTCTGCGTAAAGCAGAGCCTTAAGGCCCTGACACTCACCATCGCCACTCTCTGCATAAAGCAGAGTCTTAAGGCCCTGACACCCCACCCCTGCCAGTCTCTGCGTAAAGCACTGTCGTATGGTCCTGACACCCACCCCCCCCCACTCTCTGCGTAAAGCAGACTCTTATGGCCCTAACACTCACTCCCGCCACTCTCTGCGTAAAGCAGTGTCGTCAGGCCCTGACACCCCACCTCCACCACTCTCTGCGTAAAACAGTCGTATAGCCCTGACACCCCACCCCCACGACTCTCTGCGTAAAGCACAGTATTATGATACTGACACACACCCCCGCCACTCTCTACGTAAAACAGTGACGTCAGGCCCTGACACCCCAACCCTGCCACTCTCTGCGTAAAGCAGTGTCGTATAGCCTTGACATCCCACCCCCGCCACTCTCTGCGTAAAGCAGTGTCGTATGGCCCTGACACTCCACCCCCACCACTCTCTGCATAAAGCATATAATTATGGTCCTGACACCCACCCCCGCCACTCTCTGCGTAAAGCACAGTATTATGGTCCTGACACCCACCCCCGCCACTCTCTCAGTAAAACAGTGTCGTCAGGCCCTGACACCCCACCCCCACCACTCTCTGCGTAAAGCACAGTATTATGGTCCTGACACCCCACCCCCACCACTCTCTGCGTAAAGCACAGTATTATGATACTGACACACACCCCCGCCACTCTCTACGTAAAACAGACGTCAGGCCCTGACACCCCAACCCTGCCACTCTCTGCGTAAAGCAGTGTCGTATGGCCTTGACACCCCACCCCCGCCACTCTCTGCGTAAAGCAGAGTCTTATGGCCCTGACACCCACCTCCGCCACTCTCTGCCTAAAACAGTGTCGTCAGGCCCTGACACCCCACCGTCGCCACTCTCTGTGTAAAGCAGAGTCTTATGGCCCTGAGAACCAACCCCGCCACTCTCTGCGTAAAGCACTGTCGTATGGTCCTGACACCCACCCCTGCCACAATCTGCGTAAAGCAGAGTCTTATGGCCCTAACACCCACCCCCGCCACTCTCTGCATAAAGCAGTGTCGTATGGCCCTCATATCCCACCCCCACCAATCTCTGCGTAAAACATTGTCGTCAGGCCCTGACACCCCACCCCAACCACTCTCTGGGTAAAGCAGTGTCGTATAGCCCTGACATCCCACCCCCGCCAGTCTCTGCGTAAAGCACAGTATTATGGTCCTGACACCCACCCCCGTCACTCTCTGCGTAAAGCAGTGTAGTATGGCCCTGACACCCCACCCCAACCACTCTCTGCGTATTGCACTGTCGAATGGTCCTGCCACCCACCCCCGCCACTCTCTGGGTAAAGCAGTGTCGTATAGCCCTGACATCCCACCCCCGCCAGTCTCTGCGTAAAGCACAGTATTATGGTCCTGACACCCCACCCCCGCCACTCTCTGCGTAAAGCAGTGTCGTATGGCCCTGACACCCCACCCCCACCACTCTCTGCGTAAAACAGAGTCGTATAGCCCTGACACCCCACCCCCACCACTCTCTGCGTAAAGCACAGTATTATGGTCCTGACACCCACCCCCGCCACTCTCTGCATAAAGCAGTGTCGTATGGCCCTGACACCCCACCCCCACCACTCTCTGCGTAAAGCAGTGTCGTATGGCCCTGACACCCCACCCCCACCACTCTCTGCGTAAAACAGAGTCGTATAGCCCTGACACCCCACCCCCACCACTCTCTGCGTAAAGCACAGTATTATGGTCCTGACACCCACCCCCGCCACTCTCTGCATAAAGCACTGTCGTATGGCCCTGACAGACCACCCCCACCACTTTCTGCGTAAAGCAGAGTCTTGAGGCCCTGACACCCACCCCTGCCACTCTCTGCGTAAAGAAGTGTCGTATGGTCCTGACACCCCACCCCCACCACTCTCTGCGTAAAGCAGAGTCTTAAGGCCCTGACACCCACCCCCGCCACTCTCTGCATAAAGCAATGTCAAATAGCCCTGACACCCCACCCCCGCCACTCTCTGCGTAAAGCAGTGTCTTATGGGCCTAACACCCACCCCCGCCACTCTGTGCGTAAAACAGAGTCGTATGGCCCTGGTATCCCACCCCCACCAATCTCTGCGTAAAACATTCTCGTCAGGCCCTGACACCCCACCCCTGCCACTCTCTGCGTAAAGCAGTGTCGTATGGCCCTGACACCCCACCCCCGCCACACTCTGTGTAAAGCAGTGTCGTAAGGCCGTGACACCCCACTCCCACCACTCTCCTCGTAAAGCAGTGTTATATAGCCCTGACACCACACCCCCGCCACTCTCTGCATAAACCACTGTCATATGGCCCTGACAGACCACCCCCGCCACTCTCTGCGTAAAGCAGTTTCGTATGGCCCTGACACCCCACCCCCGCCACTCTATGCGTAAAACAGTGTCGTCAGGCACTGACACCCCACCCCCGCCACTCTCTGCGTAAAGCACTGTCGTATAGCCGTGTCACCCCACCCCCACCACTCTCTGCGTAAAGCAGAGTCTTATGGCCCTGACACCCACCCACGCCACTCTCTGCGTAAAGCAATGCCGTATGGCCCTGACACCCACCCCCGCCACTCTGTGTAAAGCACTGTCGTCAGGCCCTGACACACACCCCCGCCACTCTCTGCGTAAAACAGAGTCGTATAGCCCTGACACCCCACCCCCACCACTCTCTCCGTAAAGCAGAGTCTTAAGGCCCTAACACCCACCCCCGCCACTCTCTGCATAAAGCAGTGTCGTATGGCCCTGTCACCCCAACCCCACCACTCTCTTCGTAAAGCAGTGTCGTATAGCTCATACACCCCACCCCCACAACTCTCTGCGTAAAGCAGAGTCTTAAGGCCCTGACACCCACTCCAACCACTCTCTGCGTAAAACAGTTTCGTCAGGCCCTGAGACCCCACCCCCACCACTTTCTGCGTGAAGCAGTGTCGTATGGCCCTGACACCCACCCCCAACACTCTCTGCGTAAAGCAGAGTCTTAAGGCCCTGACACCCCACCCCTGCCACTCTCTGCGTAAAGCAGTCTTAAGGACCTGACACCCACCCCTGCCACTCTCTGCGTAAAGAATGGTCGTATGGCCCTGACACCCCACCCCCACCACTCTCTGCGTAAAGCAGAGTCTTAAGGCCCTGACACTCACCCCCGCCACTCTCTGCATAAAGCAGTGTCGTATGGCCCTGACACCCCACCCCCACCACTCTCTGCGTAAAGCAGAGTCTTAAGGCCCTGACACCCCACCCCTGCCACTCTCTGCGTAAAGCAGTGTCGTATAGCCCTGACATCCCACCCCCACCACTCTCTGCGTAAAGCACAGTATTATGGTCCTGACACCCACCCCCGCCACTCTCTGCGTAAAACAGAGTCGTATAGCCCTGACACCCCACCCCCACCACTCTCTGCTTAAAGCACAGTATTATGGTCCTGAATCCCACCCCCACCACTCTCTGTGTAAAGCAGTGTCGTATAACCCTGACATCCCACCCCCGCCAGTCACTGCATAAAGCACTGTCGTATGGCCCTGACACCCCACCCCCACCACTCTCTGCGTAAAACATTGTCGTCAGGCCCTGACACCCCAACCCTGCCACTCTCTGCGTAAAGCACTGTCATATAGCCCTGACACCCCACCCCTGCCACTCTCTGCGTAAAACAGTGTAGCAGTGTCGTATGGCCCTGTCACCCCACCCCGAACACTCTCAGCATAAAGCAGAGTCTTATGGCCCTGAGAACCAACCACGCCACTCTCTGCCTAAAGCTGTTTCGTATAGCCCTGACACACCACCTCTGCCACTCTCTGCGTAAAGAAGTGTCGTATGGCCCTGACACCCCACCCCCACCACTCTCTGCGTAAAGCAGAGTCTTAAGGCCCGGACACCCACCCCCGCCACTCTCTGCGTAAAGCAGAGTCGTATGGCCCTGCCACCCACCCCCGCCACTCTCTGCGTAAAGCACTGTCGTATGGCCCAGGCATCCCACCCCCACCACTCTCTGCGTAAAGCAGTGTCGCCAGTCCCTTACACCCCACCCCATCCACTCTTTGTGTAAAGCAGAGTCTTATGGCCCTGAAACCCCACCCCCACCACTCTCTGCGTAAAGCAGAGGCGTTATGCCCTGACACCCACCCCCGCCACTCTCTGCGTAAAGCAGTGTCTTATGGCCCTGACACCCTATCCCTGCCACTCTCTGCGTAAAGCAGTGTCGTATGGCCCTGACATCCCATCCCCACCACTCTCTGCGTAAAGCAGTCTTATGGCCCTGACACCCATCCCCACCACTCTCTTCGTAAAACAGTGTTGTCAGGCCCTGACACCCCACCCCTGCCACTCTCTGCGTAAAGCAGCGTCTTATGGCCCTGACACCCAGCCCCGCCACTCTCTGCGTAAAGGAGTGTCGTATTGCCCTGACACCCCACCCTCACCACTCTCTGCGTAAAGCACTGTCATATGGTCCTGACACCCACCCCCGCCACTCTCTGCGTAAAGCAGAGTTTTAAGGCCCTGACACCCCACCCCCGCCACTCTCTGCGTAAAGAAGTGTCGTATTGCCCTGACACCCCACCCTCACCACTCTCTGCGTAAAGCACAGTCGTATGGCCCTGACACCCCACCCCCACCACTCTCTGCGTAAAACAGAGTCGTATAGCCCTGACACCCCACCCCCACCACTCTCTGCGTAAAGCAGAGTCTTAAGTCCCTGACACCAACCCCCGCCAGTCTCTGCGTAAAATATTTTCGTCAGGACCTGACACTACACCCCCGCCACTTTCTGCGTAAAACAGTGTCGCCAGGCCCTGACACCCACCCCCGCCACTCTCTGCGTAAAGCAGAGTTTTAAGGCCCTGACACCCACCCCTGCCACTCTCTGCGTAAAGAAGTGTAGTATGGCCCTGACACCCCACCACCACCACTCTCTGCGTAAAGCACAGTATTATGGTCCTGACACCCACCCCCGCCACTCTCTGCGTAAAACAATGTCGTCAGGCCCTGACACCCCACCCCCTCCACTCTCTGCGTAAAGCAGAGTCTTATGGCCCTGACACTCACCCACGCCACTCTCTGCGTAAAGGAATGCCGTATGGCCCTGACATCCCACCCCCGCCACTCTGTGTAAAGCACTGTCGTCAGGCCCTGACACCCCAACCCCACCCCTGCGTAAAGCAGACTCTTATGGCCCTGACACCCACCCCCGCCACTCTCTGCGAAAAGCAGTGTCGTATGGCCCTGTCACCTCACCCTCGCCACTCTCTGCGTAAAATAGAATCTTATGGTCCTGACACCCACCCCCGCCACTCTGTGTAAAGCACTGTCGTCAGGCCCTGACACCCCAACCCCACCCCTGCGTAAAGCAGACTCTTATGGCCCTGACACCCACCCCCGCCACTCTCTGCGAAAAGCAGTGTCGTATGGCCCTGACACCCCACCCCCACCACTCTCTGCGTAAAATAGAATCTTATGGTCCTGACACCCACCCCCGCCACTCTCTGCGTAAAACAGTGTCGTCAGGCGCTGACACCCCACCCCCGCCACTCTCTGCGTAAAGCAGTGTCGTTTGGCCCTGACACACCACCCCCACCACTCTCTGCGTAAAGCAGTGTCGTTTGGCCCTGACACCCCACCCCCACCACTCTCTGCGTAAAGCACAGTATTATGGTCCTGAATCCCACCCCCACCACTCTCTGCGTAAAACAGAGTCGTATAGCCCTGACACCCCACCCCCACCACTCTCTGCGTAAAGCACAGTATTATGGTCCTGAATCCCACCCCCACCACTCTCTGCGTAAAACAGAGTCGTATAGCCCTGACACCCCACCCCCACCACTCTCTGCGTAAAGCACAGTATTATGGTCCTGAATCCCACCCCCACCACTCTCTGCATAAAGCACTGTTGTATGACACTGACATCCCACCCCTGCCACTCTCTGCGTAAAGCAGTGTCGTACGGCCATGACACCCCACCCCCACCACTCTCTGCGTAAAGCAGTGTCGTAGTGCCCTGGTATCCCACCCCCACCACTCTCTGCGTAAAGCAGAGTTCTATTGCCCTGACACCCACCCCTGCCACTCTCTGCGTAAATCAGTGTCGTTTGGCCCTGACACCCCACCCCCACCACTCTCTTCGTAAAGCAGTGTCGTATTGCCCTGTCACCCCACCCCCGCCACTCTCTGCGTAAAGCAGTGTCGTTTGGCCCTGACACCCCACCCCCACCACTCTCGGCGTAAAGCAGAGTCTTAAGGCCCTGACACCCCACCCCCACCACTCTCTTCGTAAAGCAGTGTCGTATTGCCCTGTCACCCCACCCCCACCAATCTCTGCGTAAAACATTTTCATCAGGACTTGACACCCCACCCCTGCCACTCTCTGCGTAAAGCAGAGTCTTATGGCCCTCACACCCACCCCCACCACTCTCTGCGTAACGCAGAGTTTTATGGCCCTGACACCCCACCCCCGCCACTCTCTGCGTAAAGCAGTGTCGTATTGCCCTGTCACACCACCCTCGCCACTCTCTGCATAAAGCACTGCCGTTTGGCCCTGACACCCCACCCCCACCACTCTCTGCGTAAAGCAGAGTCTTAAGACCCTGACACCAACCCCCGCCACTCTCTGCGTAAAGCAGTGTCGTATAGCCCTGACATCCCACCCCCACCACTCTCTGCCTAAAGCACTGTGGTATGGTCCTGACACCCACCCCCGCCACTCTCTGCGTAAAACACTGTCGTATGGTCCTGACACCCACCACCGCCACTCTCTGCGTAAAGCAGAGTCTTATGGCCCTGACACCCACCCCCGCCACTCTCTGCGTAAAGCAATGTCGTATGGCCCTGACATCCAACCCCCGCCACTCTCTGCGTAAAGCACTGTCGTATGGCCCTGACACCCACCCCTGCCACTCTCTGCGTAAAGCAGTGTCGTCAGTCCCTTACACCCCACCCCAGCCACTCTCTGCGTAAAGCAGAGTCTTATGGCCCTGAAACCCCACCCCCACCACTCTCTGCGTAAAGCAGAGGCGTTATGCCCTGACACCCACGCCCGCCACTCTCTGCGTAAAGCACTGTCGTATGGCCCTGGCATCCCACCCCCACCACTCTCTGCGTAAAGCAGTGTCTTATGGCCCTGACACCCACCCCTGCCACTCTCTGCGTAAAGCAGTGTCGTCAGTCCCTTACACCCCACCCCAGCCACTCTCTGCGTAAAGCAGAGTCTTATGGCCCTGAAACCCCACCCCCACCACTCTCTGCGTAAAGCAGAGGCGTTATGCCCTGATACCCACCCCTGCCACTCTCTGCGTATAGCAGTGTCTTATGGCCCTGACACCCCATCCCTGCCACTCTCTGCATAAAGCAGTGTCGTATGGCCCTGACACCCCACGCCCACCACTCTCTGCGTAAAGCAGAGTCTTATGGCCCTGACACCCATCCCCACCACTCTCTGCGTAAAACACTGTTGTCAGGCCCTGACACCCCACCCCTGCCACTCTCTGTGTAAAGCAATGTCGTATGGCCCTGTCACCCCACCGGCACCACTCTGCGTAAAACAGAGTCTTATGGCCCTGACACCCAGCCCCGCCACTCTCTGCATAAAGCACTGTCGTATGGCCCTGACACCCCACCCCCACCACTCTCTGCGTAAAGCACAGTATTATGGTCCTGACACCCACCCCCGCCACTCTCTGCGTAAAACAGTGTCGTCAGGCCCTGACACCCCACCCCTGCCACTCTCTGCGTAAATCACTGTCGTAAGGTCCTGACACCCCACCCTCACCACTCTCTGCGTGAAGCAGTGTCGTATGGCCCTAACACACCACCTCCACCACTCTCTGCGTAGAACAGAGTCGTATAGCCCTGACACCCCACCCCCACCACTCTCTCCGTAAAGCAGAGTCTTAAGGCCCTGACACCCCACCCCCACCACTCTCTGCGTAAAGCAGAGTTCTATTGCCCTGACACCCACTCCTGCCAGTCTCTTCGTAAAGCACTGTCGTATAGCCCTGACACCCCACCCCCGCCACTCTCTGCGTAAAGCAGTGTCGTATGGCCCTGACACCCCACCCCCGCCACTCTCTGCGTAAAGCAGTGTCGTTTGGCCCTGACACACCACCCACACCACTCTCTGCGTAAAACAGACTCTTATGGCCCTGACATCCCACCCCCGCCACTCTCTGCGTAAAGCAGTGTCGTATGGCCTTGACACCCCACCCCCACCACTCTCTGCGTAAAGCAGAGTTCTATTGCCCTGACACCCACCCCTGCCACTCTCTGCGTAAATCAGTGTCGTATGGCCCTGACACCCCACCCTCACCACTCTCTTCGTAAAGCAGTGTCGTATTGCCCTGTCACCCCACCCCCGCCACTCTCTGTGTAAAGCAGTGTCGTTTGGCCCTGACACCCTACCCCCACCACTCTCGGTGTAAAGCAGAATCTTAAGGCCCTGACATCCACCCCCGCCACTCTCTTCATAAAGCAGTGTCGTATGGCCCTGGTATCCCACCCCCACCAATCACTGCGTAAAACATTGTCATCAGGACTTGACACCCCACCCCTGCCACTCTCTGCGTAAAGCAGAGTCTTATGGCCCTCACACCCACCCCCACCACTCTCTGCGTAACGCAGAGTTTTATGGCCCTGACACCACACCCCAGCCACTCTCTGCATAAAACACTGTCGTACGGCCCTGACAGACCACCCCTGCCACTCTCTGCGTAAAGCAGTGTCGTATAGCCCTGACAAACCACCCCCACCACTCTCTGCGTAAAACAGTGTCGTATGGCCCTGACAAACCACCCCCACCACTCTATGCGTAATGCAGAGTTTTAAGGCCCTGACACCCCACCCCTGCCACACTCTACGTAAAGCAGTGTCGTACGGCCATGACACCCCACTCCCACCACTCTCTGCGTTAAGCAGTGTCGTATTGCCCTGTCACCCCACCCTCGCCACTCTCTGCATAAAGCACTGTCGTTTGGCCCTGACACCCCACCCCCACCACTCTCTGCGTAAAGCAGAGTCTTAAGGCCCTGACACCCACCCCCGCCACTCTCTGCGTAAAGCAGTGTCGTATAACCCTGACATCCCACCCTCTCCACTCTCTGCGTAAAGCACTGTCGTATGGTACTGACACACACCCCCGCCACTCTCTGCGTAGAGCAGTGTCGTCAGGCCCCGACACCCCAACCCCGCCACTCTCTGCGTAAAGCTCTGTCATATGGCCCTGACACCCCAACCCCACCCCTGAGTAAAGCAGAGTCTTATGGCCCTGACACCCACCCCCGCCACTCTCTGCGAAAAGCAGTGTCGTCAGGCCCTGTCACCTCACCCTCGCCACTCTCTGCATAAAGCACTGTCGTATGGCCCTGACACCCCACCCCCACCACTCTCTGCGTAAAGCAGAGTCTTAAGGCCCTGACACCCCACCCCCACCATTCTCTGCGTAAAGCAGAGTCTTATGGCCCTGAGAACCAACCCCGCCACTCTCTGCGTAAAGCAGTGTCGTATGGCCCCGACATCCACCCCCGCCACTCTCTGCGTAAAGCTGTGTCGTATAACTCTGTCACCCCTCCCCCGCCACTCTCTGCATAAAGCACTGTCATATAGCCCTGCCACCCCACCCCTACCACACTCTACGTAAAGCAGTGTCGTACGGCCATGACGCCACACCCCCACCACTCTCTGCGTAAAGCAGCGTTGTATAACCCTGTCACCCCACCCCCCCCACTCTCTGCATAAAGCACTGTCGTGTGGCCCTGACAGACCACCCCTGCCACTCTCTGCGTAAAGCAGTGTTTTATGGCCCTAACACCCCACCCCAGCCACTCTCTTCATAAAGCAGTGTCTTATGGCCCTGACACCCCACCCCAGCCACTGTCTGCATAAAGCAGTGTCATATGGCCCTGACACCCCACCCCTACCATTCTCTGCGTAAAGCAGTTTCGTATAGGCCTGACACACCACCTCCACCACTCTCTGCGTAAAGCAGAGGCATTATGCCCGGAAACCCACCCCCGCCACTCTCTGCTTAAAGCAGTGTCGTATGGCCCTGGGATCCCACCCCCACCACTCTCTGCGTAAAACAGTGTCGTTATGGCCCTGACACCCACCCCTGCCACTCTCTGCGTAAAGAAGTGTCGTCAGTCCCTTACACCCCACCCCAGCCACTCTCTGCGTAAAGCAGAGTCTTATGGCCCTGAAACCCCACCCCCACCACTCTCTGCGTAAAGCAGAGGCGTTATGCCCCGATACCCACCCCTGCCACTCTCTGCGTATAGCAGTGTCTTATTGCCCTGACACCCTACCCCTGCCACTCTCTGCGTATAGCAGTGTCGTATGGCCCTGACACCCCACCCCCACCACTGTCTGCGTAAAGCAGTCTTATGGCCCTGACACCCAGCCCCAGCACTCTCTGCGTAAAGCAGTGTCGTATTGCCCTGACACCCCACCCTCACCACTCTCTGCGTAAAGCAGTCTTATGGCCCTGACACCCAGCCCCGCCACTCTCTGCGTAAAGCAGTGTCGTATGGCCCTGACAACCCACCCCCACCACTCTCTGCGTAAAGTAGTGTCGTCAGGCCCTGACACCTCACCCCCGCCACTCTCTGCGTAAAGCAATGTCGTAAAGCACTTCGTAAAGCACTGTCGGACGGCCCTGATATCCCACCCCTGCCACTCTCTGCATAAAGCAGTGTCAGGCCCTAACATCCCACCCCCACCACTCTCTGTGTAAAGCACTGTCATATGGCCCTGACTTCCCACCCCCACCACTCTCTGCATAAAGCACTGTCGTAATGCTCTGAAATCCCACCCCCACCACTCTCTGCGTAAAGCAGTGTGGTATGGCCCTGAAAAGGAGGCAACTTGCTCGGCGAACAGGCCCAGCGCTCACCGAACACAGGTGTCTTAGAGCAATGCGTCCAAGCGGCTGTAATGAGTCAGTGCTGTGCCGGCGCCCTGCCTTGGTTGCTTAAATCGCTTTCTCTAATAAACAGGAGAGTCTGGGTCTGAATCCCAGCGCTGTCTCTCTTCCTGTCGTCTCTTACAGAATGCATCATGATGGACATCCACATGAGGCCTGATTTAGCTGAATGCAAATAATTCATTTCCCTTCTGAGACCACCGTTTTTCAAGAAATGCACACAGCTTGCGAAAGATGCAATACAATTCTTGGCCATCAGGACAGAAGAAATATTACCGCCTCCCAAAAAAAACAAAACAAAACAAAACGTGATTTGTTGTTTTTTTTAACCCAAAAGTTCAGAAATTGTGAAAAAAAACTTTAACAATTGTGCCACTAACCAAATGTTACTATCGCATGTCTGACAGAATATATACTTTTATTTTTCACTTTAATCATTTCTGTGCCAATTATGTATCGCGAATCACAAGGGATTAACTGATAATTACATCTGACACTCATATATACTCTTGGATACTTCGATTTAACTATATTTTACACATATTTGTTAACAAAAGCTGGCGAGAAAGAGATCAAATAAACGTATCTGAACACATGACTGTATTTGAGCATGTTACTTATCTGCATGAATGTTCTTCAAGTAAAAGATTGTACATAATTATGTCCTTGAAGGCGCAGCATGTGGAAGTAACATTTTTAACCGCACGGAATTCACACACACGAACAGTGTAGCTTAAGAAAAAAGATTAAACACATTAAATAAAAACGTGTTTCCGCACCTTTTCATATGTTTGCGCTTCGAAATAGTCCGCAAATACCCCCTTACATCCATTTAAAAATGCTCAAGCAAAGGGTTCTTCCCAGACCACTTCATTTTATGTCTATAATAACGTGCCATTGTAATCATTGAATGTGTAACAAACGAAAATTTTAATTTTGTTTTCGATGGGGCTGAAACTTCACATAGCATCTTTTTCCCTCAAAACAAATATCACTATTGGTTTCTCTTTTTTAATAGAAGTCTGCAGTTTAGTCCAGAAACGTTTTACCCTGGGACATAACCAAAACAAATGCTGAATAGTTTCAGGGCATCTGTCACAAAAAAAAACACATTTGTCATCTATATTCATTTTAAAACGCTGGGTAATAAGAGTCTTAACTGCGTAAATTCGATTGATTATTTTGTGTGAAACCTCCTTCACCTTATTGGTTATACAATATTGATTGGGCATCATCCAGATTGTTTTCCAATCAATGCGTTTTTCCAAATGAGGAATTCCAATATTTTGTAACCGCAAGTAAATGATCATTTTTCAACAGGGATATTAAAAAAATGGTTATTACATCCACAGATATCCTTTCCTTTTCCAGTTTTTGAAAATGTTTTTTCCCTGTAGTCTAACGTGAGCTGTAAATTCTTCCGACGTTTCTAAAGGACTGCTCTTACTGCTCCTTAAAAGAGTTCATATTTCACCAGAAAGCGCGTTAATTACAGTGAAATACCGATCAAAATCAACAAACTCGGTGTTACTATACATTTCACCATCGGCATTGATTAATTGTTTAAAATTATACCATTCTTGACCCCATTTTCAAAAAGCAAGGTTTTATTTCTAACTTTTATATATCTGTTGCGCCAAATAGTAAATCTATGAGGTGGGGAATTATGTTTATACATAAGCGACCGCGTTAGAAGTCCTTGTTGATGAAAACGAGCAAGTTTCAAGGGGATTTTTCCCGTGTCAAAGTTAGACTTTAATAAAAAAATACTGTACAGCGACAGCAGCGGCGCCGCCGAATGACGTCATCACGCGGCGCGCTAAGGAGCAGACATTGCGATTGGATCGGCGGCTTTAGATCAATAATACACAAGAACATTGTTCTGTTAAAAAAATATATATATATATCTATTTTTTCAACTCGTGAAAAACCAGCTTTATTTTGCAGCCGGTCCGTCCAGAGCCCGTCGGTCGGCAAAAACGATGGCGAGTTGCCTGTCACGTCTGCAAACCGAGCTTCAGTCTTTCATGCAGCTTTTGCTCAAATCGATCGTGTACGAAGTGGCAGGCGTTTTTGGAAACAGGACGTCTGACTCCGAGGACGAGGTTCAAGACCAACTTCGCAATATCGCCCAGATCCTGGTGAGACGGGCCGTGTTTAAGATCACCCAGTGTGTGGAGGAGACTTTCGGGAGTGAGATGGCGCAGATGAAGAAGGAAAACGAGACCCTGAAGGTGAGATTGCGATTCTGGGAGAAGGAGTCGAGAGCAGGAGGAGATCGGGGACAGACAGATCGTGATGGACACACGCTTCCCTGTGAAGTCACTGCAGAGATAAAGGAAGAAACGGACACGGAACCGGAGCTGTCAGGTCAGTGTGGTGACTTGTATGAAGTCAGTGTGTGTGTGTTTAAAACCAGTATCTTTAACTTTCTCACTGGTGAGAATCTAGTGCAGAGATGCGGAGTGAAGTGGGATGTAGCAACGGGATAATCTGACTGGAAACTGAACTGTTATTATCCAGTTCTGGTGCTGAAAACATCTGTGATACAGCAACAGGACGGAGGACCTGTTGTTCTGTCACAACACGTGTATCACTGAACTGCCGTCGTACGATTCGCGTCGTTAAGAGACACGCGTGATCTCCATACTCGTGTTTTCAGTGTGTTAAGGTGTGTCGATAGTGAGGACGCTCGTTTTCTAAAGCGAACAAACCTTCAGGATCAGAATAGACTAGAGATCAGATCCAAATCTAATGATCGCTCTCTTAAAGGCAGATGGTAGCGAAATATCCCCGTTAAGCTCCGCCGCCCCGTTATTTTCTGACACCTGATCAAATCCCGTTTGTTTTTGACGCTACTCTTGAGAAATTCAAGCCAGAGATCTTTGAGATGTATATGAAAGTTTGCTTTGCCATAGGGTTTGAGTGCTCATTTCACACATTTTATTTGAAGTGTTTTCTTCACTACCAGTAGTATGGTTTTTAGTTAAGAGATTGTGTATAATGTATCTGTAATGATATTGCCGGCAGCCATATTGCCCTGCAACTCACAACTGGCAGCCCCACTGGAGCTCAGCAGGTGTGAGCCTGGTCTGTGTGGGTCCCAATGCCCCAGTATAGTGACAGGGGACATTAGACTGTAAACAGGCGCCGTCCTTCGGATGAGACGTCAAACCGAGGTCCTGACTCTCTGCGGTCATTAAAAATCCCAGGGCGTCTCTCGAAAAGAGTAGGGGTGTAACCCCGGCGTCCTGGCCAAATTTCCCATGGGCCCTTACCAATCATGGCCTCCTAATAACCCCCCTCTCTGAACTGGCTCCATCCCTCTGCTCTCCTCCCCACTGAGAGCTGGTGTGTGCTGAGCGGACTGGAGCATCACCCAGGTGGGGGCTGCACACTGGTGGCGGTAGTGGGATTCCCCATGACCTGTAAAGCGCTTTGAGTGGAGTGTCCAGAAAAGCGCTATATAAGTGTAAACAATTATTATTATTATTATTATTATTATTATTATTATTATTATCATCTATCTTTTGTTACTTATTCTCTGGGGATTTCAGTAGTGTAACATCCTTGCCTTCTGGCTATTCCTCACCTTACATTTTATATTCGGTCTAAAATGAAAATTACGGCAAAAAATATATTTAATATGTATTTTTCTTTTCTTTTTTTTTTGTTCAGATTAAGGACCATTTCCCTTTATTTTATTATTTAAACCAGATAAGCATTTTGGGGGGAATTCTGTCAATTCTAAAATATAGACAGTTGTTTCTGTTGCTGTTGGGTGGAATTTAAATTGGTACAATTAGAAGGTAGCTCTTTTTGAGACTTTTACATTTGTTGCAATGTAATGTTTCGTAGCCTGTAGTGTTAGATGACGTTTTTTAATCAAATATCATGCTTTTTCTTACTACAAATATTAAAAGAAGGCTTAAATGGAAATTCATGCTCAGTCTAAATTCTGCTAAAAAATTTAGATTTGCTTATCTCATATGTACGCGTGGTTTGAGGGGCAGAAGGAAGTGATTATGAAGTCTCAGTGCTCTGTACTGGTCTGTCGAGGTGCTATAAAGTCCTGTAGCTTCAGGTGCAGGATAAACTGAATTTCTGGGTCGCTAGTGCTCTGTACTGGTTGATCACCCTGCTACTAACAACCCACTGAAGCTAAGCAGGTGTGAGCCTGGTCAGTACCTGGAGGGGAGATCTCCTGGGAAAAACTAAGGCTGCTGCTGGGAGAGGTGTTAGTGGGGCCAGCAGGGGGCGCTCTCACCCTGCGGTCCGTGTGGGTCCTGATGCCCCAGTATAGTGACGGGGGACACTGGACTGTAAACAGGCGCCGTCCTTCGGATGAGACGTCAAGCCGAGGTCCTGACTCTCTGTGCTCATTAACAATCCCAGGGAGTTTCTCGAAAAGAGTAGGGGTGTTACCCCGGCGTCCTGGCCAAATTTCCCATGGGCCCTGACCAATCATGGTCTCCTAATAACCCCCCTCTCTGAACTGGCTTCATCCCTCTGCTCTCCTCCCCACTGAGAGCTGCTGTGTGGGATGAGGACTGGCGCATCATCCAGGTGGGGGCTGCACACTGGTGGCGGTAGTGGGATCCCCATGACCCGGAAAGAGCTGCACACTGGTGGCGGTAGTGGGATCCCCATGACCTGCAAAGAGCTGCACACTGGTGGCGGTAGTGGGATCCCCATGACCTGCAAAGAGCTGCACACTGGTGGCGGTAGTGGGATCCCCATGACCCAGAAAGAGCTGCACACTGGTGGCGGTAGTGGGATCCCCATGACCTGCAAAGAGCTGCACACTGGTGGCGGTAGTGGGATCCCCATGACCTGCAAAGAGCTGCACACTGGTGGCGGTAGTGGGATCCCCATGCCCTGTCAAGCGCTGTGAGTGGAGGGTCCAGAAATGTTACACAAGTGGAAGGAAAGGGGTGTAGAAGTGTAAGTCCTGCCAGTTGAGACTGTTTCGCGCTCAGGCGGTTTTTTTAAGTCCAGTTCTTTGAAGTCGATCTTTCTCTGGACAGCGCAGTTAGGAGCCGATCACGTACAGCTTCTTTCGCAGCATGAATTCTTGAGATACTTTAACATATCGTGGGCCAGTTTCCCAACCGATGCGAAGCTTTATAATGAACACGTTGTAACGAACAGTTCTTTCCGGACCCTATGCGGACGACACAATCCGACGGAGTGGGGAAACACTAGGGAAACGTCATACAGGAAGACAGGGGGGCGTGTCCAAGGTGCGCTGGTGCACGGGGGAGGCGTGGCCGAGGCGAACAATCCCAAAGAGAAGTCCTTAGAGAGAATCCAAAACACAAGGGTAAGTCCAAAACCAGGAGATCCATCAGAACGCGGAATTAAAACCACGAAGGCCGGGTCGGAACTGGCGGACGGGGAACGGGAACGGGGACCGAGGTTAAAACCTTAACGGGACCAGGCGCTTCCAGGTCCCGGACTCGCACGGCACGGAAATCAGATGCAGAGCCCGGATGAGCGTCAGCGCCTGGCTTTTAAGGTGGGCTGGGAATGGGAATCAGGTGCGCAGAATAAAGTCTTAAGTGAAAGGGCTGGAGCACCCTTAAGGAGGGGGGACTATAATCGTGACACACGTACTGCCAATTATGACATCCATATTCAGTAATGACGCTGTAGCCTGCAGTATGTGCTGATACAGTATGTGTCCCAGTACAGTTTTAAATCAAGCTTGAATAGGTAAAGTTTTAATGGAGGCTAGTTATTAAAATAGGGTGTTTTTTTAATATATCTTAACATTTTCATTTTGTTTTGATGCTTGTTTTTGAACTCTAGTCAAAGCCCGTGTTAAAGGCCTTGTCCTCCTGTCCGGGGCAGGGTCAGAGGCCAGCGCTCTCCCTGACGCTGGGGACAGGGCTCCTCTTGAACAGCAGCACAGTGAGGAGGAGGAGGGGGGTAGATGTTTTATTGATCTTGATTATCATCACAATTCTTCCTTTGGTCTTCATTGTTGATGATTATTCAGTTATCGCTACATGAAACACTCTCTCGGAGAAGGTCTTGACCTTTACTCCCAGCCCATGTTAAAGGTCTTGTTCTCTTGTCCTGTGTCTTGCAGGGTCAGAGGCCAGCGCTCTCCCTGACGCTGGGGACAGGGCTCCTCTTGAACAGCAGCCCAGCGAGGAGGAGGAGGAGGAGTGGGGCTCCCGTCTGATGCAGGAGACAGAGCTCGCCGCCGCACACGGGAAAGAGACACTCGGTGAGCAGCAGCACACAGAGAGCAGACAGAGGGTGGAGGATCTGGACTCTGTGTCCGTGATGAAGACCGAGCCTGAGTGTGAGACAGCTGGGGTTTCAGTCACTGAGGACTTGACGGAAAGGATTCATAATCAGGATACTTGGAGTATCCCACAGAGCTGTAACGGACTGGACTGCGTCTCTCTGCAAGAGCACAAAGAGGAACTCGCCGATTTGAGCCTCGCAGATCAGGACGGGGTGTCCCAGCTGATCGACCCTGCCGAGCAGCGGAGAGACGTACCTGCTGGAGAGAACAGCGCTGGGCTTCGGCACCCAGAGAAGGGTCAGGACAGGGAGGAACTGGGAAGGGGTAAATAGTGACTCCTATTGGGCTTGATAATAATTATTATTATTATAATAATAATTACTTACACTTATAGAGCGCTTTTCTGGACACTCCACTCACAGCGCTAGACAGGTCATGGGGAATCCCACTACCGCCACCAATGTGCAGCCCCCACCTGGATGATGCGACGGCAGCCATAGTGCGCCAGAACGCTCCCCACACAGCAGCTCTCAGTGGGGAGGAGAGCAGAGGGATGAAGCCAGTTCAGAGAGGGGGGGTTATTAGGAGGCCATGATGGGTGAGGGCCCTTGGGAAATTTGGCCAGGATGCCGGGGTTACACCCCTACTCTTTTCGAGAGACCTCGGATTTTTAATGACCACAGAGAGTCAGGACCTCGGTTTGACGTCTCATCCGAAGGACGGCGCCCGTTTACAGTCCAGTGTCCCCCGTCACTATACTGGGGCATCAGGACCCACACGGACCGCAGGGTGAGAGCGCCCCCTGCTGGCCCCACTCACACCTCTCCCAGCAGTAACCTTAGTTTTTCCCAGGAGTCTCCCCTCCAGGTACTGACCAGGCTCACACCTGCTGTAATGCCCCTGTATATTGATGCCCCTCTCTCTCTCCCCCTCCCTCTCTCTGGGGACGTTCCTGATGGTGCAGCAGTAGAAGTTCGCCCCCCCCCGATGCTTGAGGCACCTCAAGAAATAGAGATGCTGCCGAGCGATCGGGTCCGTGTGCACAGCACAGGGTTAGATCTTCAGAGACGGGAGTTCCCAAACACCTAAAGCTGGGGACTGCAGGAGTCCAGAGAAAGTCGTCTCTGGAACTGCTGGACAATCCCTTGAATGAAAATGTGCCCTGATTTGAGCAGAGACGACGTTGTCTGAGCAGACTGGAGGAGGGGACCCCGACTCCGGACGCCACCCCCGCAGAGGAGCAGCCCTCGAGCACATCCAGGGTCACCCAGTCCTGGCCGGCATCCTGGACCCAGAGGAGTTTGACACCCGTGTAAGTTCCAACCTGGTATCTTGTACAGGGGGAGCCATGTTGGATGGTGTGTGATCGCATGAGGCTTCGGTGTCGGTGGACCTGCCAGCTGGTTGTTCCCACATAGGGCTGCAGGGCTATCCCAGCAAGGTACTGAGGTGCCCAGGAGGATTTTAAAGTCCACACGGAATTTGACCGGAAGCCAGTGCAGGGACTCCAGGATAGGAGTAATGTGATCAATTGCACTAGACCTGGTCAGGATTCTGGCTGCTGAGGTTTTGGACATCATAACAGGGCAGGAAAGACCTCTAGACCTCATGAGACAAAGTCCCAGTGATCAGGTCCATAGAGAGATCCAAGTGATCGGAATGGCCTGGACGAGGGCGAAGCATGATGGGATTGTGTGTGGCATGACGGAATGGTGTCGTTAATGGCGCCGTCTTCACCGATGGATTTTCAGAGTGCTGGCAGCAGGAGCCTCTCCGCAGTGTCGCTGCAGGAGCAGACGGGCTACTACAGGCTGAAGAGGAGGAAGGTGGAGCTGGGGATCGAACTCCTGGAGACCCAGCTGGACGCGAGTGTGGACATCGCACCGAGGTGACTGAGTGAGAAGTGGTTTGGGGGGGGACGGACTCCTTTTGTACCCCAACATAGGAATCATGGACACAATAAAGATGTTTCTTTTCAATCGATTGGGCTATGGGCTTATTTCCAAACAGTGTGGTGTGAATCACTATGTTGTTCTCTTTCATAAAAAAAAGTATTGAGCCAGGTCAAAATCTTTTGTACCACATTTTCCCCCCCATCATGGGAGTTGTTACATCCCTGAGCTGCACACTGGTGGCAGAGTGGGATCCCCATGTCCTGTAAAGAGCTGCACACTGGTGGCGGTAGTGGGATCCCCATGACCTGTAAAGAGCTGCACACTGGTGGCGGTAGTGGAATCCCCATGACCCGGAAAGAGCTGCACACTGGTGGCGGTATTAGGATCCCTTTGACCCGGAAAGAGCTGCACACTGGTGGCGGTAGTGGGATCCCCGTGACCTGCAAAGAGCTGCACACTGGTGGCGGTAGTGGGATCCCCATGACCCGGAAAGAGCTGCACACTGGTGGCGGTAGTGGGATCCCCATGACCTGCAAAGAGCTGCACACTGGTGGCGGTAGTGGGATCCCCATGACCTGTGAAGAGCTGCACACTGGTGGCGGTAGTGGGATCCCCATGACCTGTCAAGCGCTTTGAGTGGAGGGTCCAGAAACGTGCTATATAAGTGGAAGCAATTATTATTATTAATTTAGTCGATGAAAACTATGACGAAATGTTCATCAGCAGCCCACTGTTTTTCACTTTAAAGACAAAACGCTCCCAAAAATAATCCACAATGACAAAGACTTCGGATTTTTGTTTGAGTGCATTAAGATGAGACAAAAGGACGTGTTGGAGTACACACAAAATTCATTTCCAAAACAACTGGCCAAAATGACTGACAGGTGCCACTTGTTGTGCCTTAGCTGTTAGTTAAAAGGACTGCTTCGCTTTATTGTGCTTGTTTAAATCCACTTAATATGGAATAATATGGAATATGGGGATCCCACTACCGCCACCAGTGTCCAGCTCTTTACAGGTCAGGTCATACACAATGACAAAGACTTTGGATTTTTGTTTGAGTGCATTAAGATGAGACAAAAGGACGTGTTGGAGTACACACAAAATTCATTTCCAAAACAACTGGCCAAAATGACTGACATGTGCCACTTGCGGTGCCTTAGCTGTTAGTTAAAACGACTGCTTCTCTTTATTGTGCTTGTTTAAATCCACTTAATATGGAATAATATGGAATATGGGGATCCCACTACCGCCACCAGTGTGCAGCTCTTTACAGGTCAGGTCATACACAATGACAAAGACTTTGGATTTTTGTTTGAGTGCATTAAGATGAGACAAAAGGATGTGTTGGGAGTACACACAAAATTCATTTCCAAAACAACTGGCCAAAATGACTGACATGTGCCACTTGCGGTGCCTTAGCTGTTAGTTAAAACGACTGCTTCTCTTTATTGTGCTTGTTTAAATCCACTTAATATGGAATAATATGGAATATGGGGATCCCACTACCGCCACCAGTGTGCAGCTCTTTACAGGTCAGGTCATACACAATGACAAAGACTTTGGATTTTTGTTTGAGTGCATTAAGATGAGACAAAAGGATGTGTTGGGAGTACACACAAAATTCATTTCCAAAACAACTGGCCAAAATGACTGACAGGTGCCACTTGTTGTGCCTTAGCTGTTAGTTAAAACGACTGCTTCTCTTTATTGTGCTTGTTTAAATCCACTTAATATGGAATATTAATGTGGAATTGTACACCTAAAGGGAGGTTTTGGTAGCTCAGCATGAAAATAAGATGAGCATAAGGTCTCTGAACATCATAAACGATATTAATGTAGGAATATAACTACATTATATTATACAAACTGCATATGGCTGGTTTTGGTATTTGAAATAAAAAATACAGTATTCCACTTTCTCCCTGACCGTTTTCTGCAGCAAAGTCTTACACCCGGTCACTTACTGTGGTTCTTTTTGACATTCTGACTATTCTGAGTGTTATCCCAGTTTAAAAAAAAGTGGACTTTTTAGAATCTGCTGAATAGGGACTATAATACGGAATTGCATTTCTAAGGAAATTCATAATGATATTAATTTAAGGATCTAAATAAGACTATTTATTTCTATACCTGTAAGGATCACCGTAGTCCACTTTCTTTGTAAACGTTTTATTTTGAACGGATTCGATTGCTTTTGAAACATTTGTAAGCTGTCTGATCCACTGACCTGAGTTCAATACCTGCTTAGGCACAGGTTTTTCCTCTAACAAAGTCTCCATTTAAACAAAAAAAAATAGTCAATATTATATTTGAACGTGTTTTTTTATGCATCACAACATATTCAACGCTTAGTGATGTTAATAGTGAATTAGCGAACGGGAATACGGTCAACCGGTTTAATTCCAAACACTTTATTCAGTGGGGCAGTGGAACAGACGCCTCAAGCCTTAAAACAAAGTTGTATATATTGTAATTAGAATCGCCAATAACAAAGCGGTATTACAAATACCACTTATCATCCACATCACTTTATTAACCCTTAATAATAATAATAATTGCTTACACTTATATAGCGCTTTTCTGGACCCTCCACTCAAAGCGCTTGACAGGTCAGGGGGAATCCCACTACCGCCACCAATGTGCAGCCCCCACCTGGATGATGCGACGGCAGCCATAGTGCGCCAGAACGCTCCCCACACACCAGCTCTCAGTGGGGAGGAGAGCAGAGTGATGAAGCCAGTTCAGAGAGGGGGGGTTATTAGGAGGCCATGATTGGTAAGGGGCCATGGGAAATGTGGCCAGGACGCCGGGGTAACACCCCTACTCTTTTCGAGAAGCGCCCTCGGATTTTTAATGAGCACAGGGAGTCAGGACCTCGGTTTGACGTCTCATCCGAAGGACGGCGCCTGTTTACAGTCCAGTGTCCCCCGTCACTATACTGGGGGATCAGGACCCACACAGACCGCAGGGTGAGAGCGCCCCCTGCTGGCCCCACTAACACCTCTCCCAGCAGCAGCCTTAGTTTTTCCCAGGAGGTCTCCCCTCCAGGTACTGACCAGGCTCCCACCTGCTGAGCTCCAGTGAGGTGGGCTGCCAGTGGTGAGTTGCAGGGTGATATGGATTTATGAAAGGAGAAAACACAGGACCCCGCCCTTGAGGTTCTGTTCTCCGTTTAGTAGAATGTCCTAGCATCTTCAAACCTTTGTCTAAAACAGTGCGCCGATTCGGTTTTCTGTTGAGTCATGTTGTTTTAATGCGCTGTACGGAAGAGAAAACCCCCGCTGTCTCGACAGCTTTCTTATCAGTATCTGCTTGCAGCACAGGTCCCTCACACTCTCTCCCCCACGTTTAGGAACCCCTAACGCAAACCGACCTGGGGCTTTTCAATGGTTTTCAAAGGATTTCTGCTTGAATCCAAAGTCGGGTCGCTGGTTGTTTGATTTTCTCTTGAGAGAGTTTGTAAGGAGAGTCAGTCCTTTATGAATGGGCAGCGATGTCTATTATATCTCTTTGAAGAGCGGATTATAACTCCAATCAAGTTTGTGCCCGTGTGGTTAATGTGAACCAAAAAGCACATTTTCCATGCAAGGTTGAGTAGTTACACCGAAGTCAAGAAACGTTCGTGAACTTTAGTACACTAACGTGCCCACACTAGTGCACTCCAGCTGTCACTGTGGAACCACTTATAGAACACACCTAGACTGACGTCCAAGTGAGAATGGGCCTCTAACCCTCTGCCAGTTAGACAATTTGATGAACTAATGATCGTATAGAGAAGTGAACTCTACTGGCAGGTTAGCTGAAACCACACTTACCCACAATATTTAAGTGATTTTGTAGTACGTGATTTGGAATGTGATCGGTTAAAAATGAACACGGTTACAAACCCCCCCCCCCCCACACGTGTGCGCACACTTGTGCGACCAAGGCATTTGTATTCATTTTTTTAATTCGAATTATTTTCCCTAAAAACGACCCATTCGCTTTTCAGTGAAACATGGCTGGTTACAAGATAATAATCATTTCTGGACACTCCCGTTCAAAGCGCTGGACAGGTCAGGGGGAATCCCACTGCTGCCACCAATGTGCAGCCCCCACCTGGATGATGCGACGGCAGCCATAGTGCGCCAGAACGCTCCCCACACAGCAGCTCTCAGTGGGGAGGAGAGCAGAGTGATGGAGCCAGTTCAGAGAGGGGGGTTATTAGGAGGCCATGATGGGTAAGGGCCAATGGGAAATTTGGCCAGAACGCTGGGGTTACACCCCTACTATTTTCGAGAAACGCCCTGGGATTTTTAATGAGCATAGAGAGTCAGGACCTCAGTTTTACATCTCATCCGAAGGACGGCGCCTGTTTACAGTCCAGTGTCGCCCGTCACTATACTGGGGCATCAGGACCCACACAGACCGCAGGGTGAGAGTGCCCCCTGCTGGCCCCACTCACCCCTCTTCCAGCAGTCCTTTGAGCAACATCTTCTTAATGGTGAAGAGGGGTGCGACTTGATTTGTCTTCAGCGTTTACCATCCACAAAAACTGAAATTTTAATAAGGGTGTGTAGACATTTGCTATCCACTGTATGTAGATTTCCAGAGGGTCTCTGATAAGGTTTCTCATGAAAACTAGATTCTAGGACTTAAAAGAATGTCCTGCACGGACAGGCTGAAAGACTGAACTAGTCCGGAATACACAACATTGCAAGGTGACTTTTATACCAGCAATCAACACTCTGAATAGTGACAAAACCAACCCGGTTTGACACACAAACTAGGATGCAAGAGTAAACTATATGAAACTATATGTTTAACTATATATTAAACTTTACACCAAGAACAGGGGACAATTCCTTACCTGACATTTCCTGGGAGAAGGCGGCGAGCTATTTTCCGAGTTTATATGTGTATCTCTCCATGAAACTTGACAAAGAAAACCGAGAGAGGAAACAAATCAAAAATCAATATTCCAATGATAATGTAATACTAATGTTACATATCACTATTATCTTATTATGCTAAGCCATCATTGTGAAACGTCACAATTATCCCATTATACAGCAATATTGTCGTGAAACGTCACAATTATCCCATTATACAGCAATATTGTCGTGAAACGACACTATTATTCCATTAAACAACAAAATTGTCGTGAAATGACACTATTATCCCATTATACTGCAATATTATTGCGAAATTACACAAACGCATCTCATAACACCATCACTGTTGTCTCAATGCATCTCAGACAAAAGAAAAAAGAACATATGATTTAACCTTCATTTATTAATCCTTTATTAAAATCAAAACACAATCTGATGCAGTCGGGAAAATCATTTTGTTTTTTAAAAAGCACTCTTTAAATCTTTTATAGCACAAGACACTCCACAAAGACTCCATAAAAACAAACTAAGAGAGAAAAACAGAACAGAAAAAATTCTAATGTCAGGAAACGCAAAAAGAATTCGTTAGAAACAACAGCGTAAAGGTATGTTGGGACATTAAGAAAACACTTCAAACTGGTGGCGTGAATTTTTACACTTCAAGCATCACTGACGTGTGAGGAAAACACACACAGGTCAAGACTTAAACTCTGTCACTATTAACAGCAGCCAGATCACCCTGCAACTCACAACTGGCAGCCCCCCCCCCCCCCCCCCACTGAAGCTCAGCAGGTGTGAGCCTGGTCAGTACCAGGAGGGGAGACCTCCTGGGAAAAACTAAGGTTGCTGCTGGAGGAGGTGTTAGTGGGTTAGTGGGTCACCCTGCGGTCCATGTGGGTCCTGATGCCCCAGTATAGTGACGGGGGACACTGGACTGTAAACAGGCGCCGTTTGTGACTGTAAACAGCAGCCATATCACCCTGCAACTCACAACTGGCAACCCACTGGAGCTCAGCAGGTGTGAGCCTGGTCAGTACCTGGATGGGAGACCTCCTGGGAAAAACGAAGGTTGCTGCTGGAAGAGGTGTTAGTGGGGCCAGCAGGGGGCGCTCTCACCCTGCGGTCTGTGTGGGTCCTGATGCCCCAGTATAGTGACGGGGGACACTGGACTGTAAACAGGCGCCGTCCTTCGGATGAGACGTCAAACCGAGGTCCTGACTCTCTGTGGTCATTAACAATCCCAGGGTGTTTCTCGAAAAGAGTAGGGGTGTAACTCCTGGCCAAATTTCCCCATCGGCCTTTATCGATCATGGCCTCCTAATAATCCCCCTCTCTGAACTGGCTTCATCACTCTGCTCTCCTCCCCACTGAGAGCTGGTGTGTGGCAAACATACTGGCGCACTATGGCTGCCATTGCATTATCCAGGTGGGGGCTACACACTGGTGGCGGTAGTGGGATTCCCCATGACCTGTAAAGCGCTTTGAGTGGAGTGTCCAGAAAAGCGCTATATAAGTGTAAGCAATTATTAATAACGGCTTCATGGGGGGTCAGCTGTTCTTACTGGTTACGATTTTTAAACAACTCTCGTATATTGTATAGAAACCTCATTTGAAACGCATATTAATCTCAATCACAGACTGCAGTGCCGCCTGGACCTGAACTGGTCGGGATGCCGATTCGGTATTATCAAATTGCTGGGGAAGGAAGGCAGTGAGCAGGGCAGAGACTGGGACAGTACCGGGCGAACTGAGAGGGATGGAGATTCATTGTGAAACGGATGGCAGTGTTTAGGATCACAGCAAAACGGATCTAAAAAAAATACCGAATGGGGAAAAAGCAGTGCAGACAAACGATCTTCACACTTTTATAATTCTTTGAAACGTCTATATTTAAATTTCAAAACAAATGAGATTACAGTAGACTGTTACTGCGGATCATATACCATAGCTGTAGAGAATAATAATCAACTTTATTTTATATAGCGCCTTTAAAGGTGGCTCCTCAAAGTGCTTTACAGGATGACAACAATGATAAATAAGGAGAATACACCAGATAAAACACAATGACAACACACAGAGGAGAGTGTGGAGGGTGGTACTAAGAGAAGCAGAGGGGTGAAGAACAGAACCAGTTCAGTAAAGGCTCTTCTGAAGACGAGGGTTTGGAGTCTGGATTGGCAGGAGTTTAGAGAAGGTGCCTCTCTGATATCCTTGGGCAGAGAGTTCCAGAGCTTGGGGGGCACAACAGGAGAAGGCCCTGTCACCCCTAGAGTGTAGACTGGCTTGGGGGGGGACAGTTAGGAGGGCAGAATTTGAAGAGCGAAGGTTGCGAGGTGGGGAGTAGGGCGATGATAGCTCAGACAGGTACTGAGGCGCCCAGCCATGCAGAGCCTTATAGGTGAGCAGGAGGATTTTAAAAGTCCACTCGGAATTTGACCGGAAGCCAGTGCAGGGACTCCAGGATAGGAGTAATGTGATGACTTGCACTAGACCTGGTCAGGATTCTGGCTGCTGAATTTTGGACAGACTGTCCAATACGCACACTATTGCAGTAAAACTATGGTTTGGACATGTTGGATCCCTGACCTGAATTATTTTTAACATACACTGCCCGGTACGTCGTCCTCAACTCTGATCTAACATCCAACAGAAATGTTCCATATCCAGAGTATATCCTCTGACCCTTTGAACTTTGTATCAGTTCCGAGAAAAAAAAATGTAGCTCTGTGGACCTGGGGTGGTGGATGGACAGAAAAACCTTGAAGTTTCCCCACCACTCATCAGAACCTCTTTGTCTAGGTCTTCATTGGTAATCACTTTTTCAGAACGTCTGAGCATCACCTACCAGGGCGGAGGGTTTCTGGGTTCCTGACTGGTTGGTCATGCGACCTGCGATTAAGACCACTGTCCAGATGGGCCCGTGTCTCTCTGCTAGATATCCAGGCTCCAGGGCTGGATATCCATCTAGTGAAGCACTGGTCTCGGTGAATCCTGGGAAATGCTGCTCTACACTAACGCTAAAAGAGTAACTAACTAAAAAGTTCGTCTCCGCTACGTTCTAAGCATGCAAGAGTCACTAGGTGACTCAGTAGGGTAAGACCAAAGAGAGGGTCACTGGGAATCCACAGCATGGCTGCTACAGGCCCAAACCCAACATCACATCACCCACAGAATCACATCCGTATGTGGTGGCAGCATCATTGTACTGCAATGTTTCTCATGGGCACGACTGGGGCACGACTGGGGCACGACTGGGGCACGACTGGGGCACGACTGGGGCACGACTGGGGCACGACTGGGGCACGACTGGGGCACGACTGGGGCACGACTGGGGCACGACTGGGGCACGACTGGGGCACGACTGGGGCACGACTGGGGCACGACTGGGGCACGACTGGGGCACGAGTCAAGGGAAATGAACAGAAAATACTGCGGAAGACACTTGAAAAACCCGTTGCTGTCTGCAAGAAGGCTGAAAGTGGGACAGAGGGTAAGCTTTCGGTGTGACAGTGACCTAAAGCACACTGAAACAGCACGAGGGGGGCTGCAAAAGAACAGGAATGGTTTAATGTCCTCGACTGGCCTGGTCAGAGCCTTGAGCTCAATGCAACTAAAAATCTCTCAGGTGACTTGAAGGTTTCTTTTAGGAGAAATGCGCCACTGTCGTCAAGTCTAGGTGTGAAACATTGGCTTAAGACGTATTAAAACAGAATTCTGGTTGTCAAGCAAGTATCGACACCTATCCAACCCATGTTTTCTAGGTTGTCGCCTGTAATAGATTTTCACAATGCTTGAGCGTCTGTTTTCACCTGGATGCTGTCGGTGACAATGGGTAAACGAAGGTGAAAAGTTAACGAGTGTTGATTTCGGGCTGTTAGGCCAAAAAAAAAAAAGGCCATTACTTCGGAAAGGGGCGTCACACATACAGAAAAAGTGGAAAAGTGGAAAAGTGGAAAAGCAGTGTCAGGAAGAACTCAACCGGGGCTTTCTTTAAGAACTCTCCCTACATTAACAGTTGAACAGCTTCTCTCCTGGACGGATTTCATTTCAAATCTTTCGTGGCATGATCACAGCCGTGTAAACGCAAGGAAAATAAATGAAAAGCGAACGGGTGTTGGTTTCGGGCTGTTAGGCCAAAAAAAACAGGCCGTTACTTCGGAAAGGGGCGTCACACATACAGGAAAAGTGGAAAAGCAGGGTCAGGAAGAACTCAACCGGGGCTTTCTTTGAGAACTCTCCCTACGTTAACAGTTGAACAGCTTCTCTCCGGGGTGGATTTCATTTCAAATCTTTCGTGTCATGATTACAGCTGAGCCACCCCCGCAGGACAGTGATGGCGTTCGCTCGTCGCGGAAACACCTTCCCCGGATCAGAGACCCCCGCCGCGCGCCACTCAACTCCCCCCCGGCGCCGAGGCTGAAGCCGCAGCCCCCCCGCCTGGGTGAGCGCGCAGGTGCCTCCGCAGACTGCTGGGGGCGCCGAAACCCTTCCCGCACAGCCGGCAGCCGAACGGCCTCTCTCCCGTGTGGACGAAGGCGTGGGTCCGCAGGCGGTCGGCCCGGGCGAAGCCCCTCCCGCAGCGACCGCAGCGGAACGGCCTGGCGGCGGCGGCGCCGCCGGCGGCGTGGACGAGCTGGTGGCTCTTCAGGTGCCAGGCGTGGCCGAACCGCTTGTCGCACTGGCCGCAGCTGAAGGGCTTCTCCCCCGTGTGCACGCGCTGATGCTTCTGCAGGTTGCCCAGGACGCCGAAGCCCTTGCCGCACTGGGCGCAGGCGAACGGTTTCTCCCCCGTGTGCACGCGCTGGTGCTTCTTCAGGTTGCCCGGGTCACTGAAGCTCTTCCCGCACTGAGTGCAGCTGAACGGCTTCTCCCCCGTGTGGGTAAGCTGGTGGGTTTTTAAGCTGTCCAAGCGACTGAAACACCGGCCACACTGACCGCAGCTGAACGGCTTCTCTCCCGTGTGGATGCGCCGGTGGACCCGCAGGGCGCTCGGGTCGCCGAAGCTCCTCCCGCACTGATCGCAGCAGAAGGGCCGCTCCCCCGTGTGCACGCGCTGGTGGGTGGTCAGGTGGCAGGCCTTGCGGAACCCCTTCCCGCAGTGGCCGCAGACGAACGGCTTCTCCCCCCCGTGCACGCGCAGGTGTGTCTGGAGGTACCGCCGCTGTCCGAAGCCCTTCCCGCACTGCGGGCAGCCGAAGGGCCGCTCCGCCGCGTGGGTGCGCTGGTGGACGCGCAGGACGCTCGGGAGAGCGAAGCTCTTCCCGCACTGGCTGCAGCTGAACGGCTTCTCCGCGGCGTGCGCGAACTGGTGGCTGCGGAAGTTGCTGACGTGGCTGAAGCTCTTCCCGCAGTGCGCGCAGGTGAACGGCCTCTCCCCCGTGTGGATGCGCTGGTGGGTCTTCAGGGTGCCGAGCTGGTTGAAGCCCTTCCCGCACTGAGCGCAGACGAACGGCCTCTCGCCCGTGTGGATGAGCTGGTGGGCCCTCAGGGCTTTGGAGACTCGGAAACTCTCCCCGCACTGCGCGCAGCTGAACGGCCTCTCCCCCGTGTGGAGGCGCTGGTGGGTCTTCAAGGTGCCGAGCTGGTTGAAACTCCGGCCGCACTGGGCGCAGCAATACGGTCTCTCGCCCGTGTGGACGCGCTGGTGGGCTTTCAAGTCGCCCGACCAACTAAAACTCCTGCCACACTGAGCGCAGCTGTAGGGCCTCTCTCCCGTGTGAGTGCGCTGGTGTCTCTTCAAGCTGCTTGGCGTGCTAAAACTTTTCCCACACTGACTGCAGCTGAGCGGTCTCTCTCCCGCGGCGAGGCGCTGTCGGGGTTCTGGGGTGCCAGACCGACCGCGACGCTGCTCTGGTGCCCCGGGCTGCGACGACGACGGCGTGTCCACTCCCTCCCGGCAGGGCCTGGACGGATTGTTCGTCGTCTTCTGTCCCCGCGGTGGTTTCCCAGAATGCTCCCAGCAGCGATCCGGCTTTGGGCAGGGAACGCGGGCCGTATCCTCTTCATCGGCGTGAAGCTTCTCCTCCAGCTTCGGAAGGCTAAAAGCATCCTCTTCTTCTTCTTTGTACCCGAGAACAGGCAGAGATCGCATTTCCTTCAAACCTTCTCCAGTGTTAAATGTTTTAAGCTTATTCATCTTCTCTGTAAAGTCATCAGATGCTAAGAGCCCAGGTGTCTCACTCTCAGGCTCGGTCTTCATCACGGGCACAGAGTCCAGATCCTCCACCCTCTGTCTGCTCTCTGTGTGCTGCTGCTCACCGAGTGTCTCTTTCCCGTGTGCGGCGGCGAGCTCTGTCTCCTGCATCAGACGGGAGCCCCCCTCCTCCTCCTCCTCCTCGCTGGGCTGCTGTTCAAGAGGAGCCCTGTCCCCAGCGTCAGGGAGAGCGCTGACCTCTGACCCTGCAAATACAGGACAAGAGAAAAAAGTGGGTAAAACAAAACACAGAAAAACAAAATGTACAGTATATATTAAAGAAACAAAGATCACTTTCAGCAATGGGCAACAGATGCTTATCTTCAGATATTTCAAGAAATGGTGATGTCATCCACGTTTATAGTACAAATGAGTATGAAGGAACATAAAATGTTTTGACTATGGAGTCGATGTTAAAACACTGCATCCCAATATTCAAACCACACGCAAAAAAATACATTTAAAACAAATACACAAGGTATAACTTTTTGATGATGTCATAAAACATTACAAGTATCAGCAACGTCCATTTATTCTACAGATATCAAATAAGTTCAGCGGGATTTTTTTGTTTAAAAACATCCTGCTGAACTTAAAAAGAGACAAGTAGAAACCCTACATACATGTAAATCTCACAATATTAAAAGCAAATACTCTACTCCAATACTTGCCAAAGCATTTCAATTTGTAACTAAATAATAATAATAATAATAATAATAATAATTGCTTACACTTATAGAGCGCTTTTCTGGACACTCCACTCAAAGCGCTGTACAGGTCAGGGGGAATCCCACTACCGCCACCAGTGTGCAGCCCCCACCTGGATGATGCGACGGCAGCCATAGTCCGCCAGAACGCTCCCCACACACCAGCTCTCAGTGGGGAGAAGAGCAGAGGGATGGAGCCAGTTCAGAGAGTGGGGGTTATTAGGAAGCCATGATTTGTAAGGGCCAAATTTGGCCTGGATGCCAGGGTTACACCCCTACTCTTTTCGAGAAGCGCTATATAAGTGTAAGCAATTATTATGATTGATAGGAACAAGTAATAGGTTTATTCCCTGCTGAAAAAAGGAAGAAAGAGAACACAACGTTTCGGCCATGGAGCCTTCTTCAGGCGTGAGAGAGACAGGGCAGTAGGCAAAGGTACAGTAGCAGGAGAACAAAGGCTGGGAGGGAGGAGGAGTGAGAGGCGGGAGCAGGGGACAGAAAGAGAGGCCAAACAAGAGGTGTGAAGTCAGAATGGGTGCAGAGAGGTGTGAAATGAAACAGTTTCCCTATAGATCTCAAAAACGAACAAGAAAAAATACAATTTTTCAGAGCGCAATCACTGTGTTGTGGGCTGTAGGAGTGTTGTATACAGGCTGGTGAGGTGTGAGAGATGCTGAGGGCTGTAGGAGTGTTGTATACAGGCTGGTGAGGTGTGAGAGATGCTGAGGGCTGTAGGAGTGTTGTATACAGGCTGGTGAGGTGTGAGAGATGCTGAGGGCTGTAGGAGTTTTGTATACAGGTTGGTGAGGTGTGTGAGAGACACTGAGGGCTGTAGGAGTGTTGTATACAGGCTGGTGAGGTGTGTGAGAGACACTGAGGGCTGTAGGAGTGTTGTATACAGGCTGGTGAGGTGTGAGAGACGCTGAGGGCTGTAGGAGTGTTGTATACAGGCTGGTGAGGTGTGAGAGAAGCTGAGGGCTGCAGGAGTGTTGTATACAGGCTGGTGAGGTGTGTGAGAGACACTGAGGGCTGTAGGAGTGTTGTATACAGGCTGGTGAGGTGTGAGAGATGCTGAGGGCTGCAGGAGTGTTGTATACAGGCTGGTGAGGTGTGAGAGATGCTGAGGGCTGTAGGAGTGTTGTATACAGGCTGGTGAGGTGTGAGAGATGCTGAGGGCTGTAGGAGTGTTGTATACAGGCTGGTGAGGTGTGAGAGATGCTGAGGGCTGTAGGAGTGTTGTATACAGGCTGGTGAGGTGTGAGAGATGCTGAGGGCTGTAGGAGTGTTGTATACAGGTTGGTGAGGTGTGAGAGACGCTGAGGGCTGTAGGAGTGTTGTATACAGGTTGGTGAGGTGTGAGAGACGCTGAGGGCTGTAGGAGTGTTGTATACAGGCTGGTGAGGTGTGAGAGAGACGCTGAGGGCTGTAGGAGTGTTGTATACAGGCTGGTGAGGTGTGAGAGAGACGCTGAGGGCTGTAGGAGTGTTGTATACAGGCTGGTGAGGTGTGAGAGAGATGCTGAGGGCTGTAGGAGTGTTGTATACAGGCTGGTGAGGTGTGAGAGATGCTGAGGGCTGTAGAAGTGTTGTATACAGGCTGGTGAGGTGTGAGAGACGCTGAGGGCTGTAGGAGTGTTGTATACAGGCTGGTGAGGTGTGTGAGATGCTGAGGGCTGTAGGAGTGTTGTATACAGGCTGGTGAGGTGTGTGAGAGACACTGAGGGCTGTAGGAGTGTTGTATACAGGCTGGTGAGGTGTGTGAGATACTGAGGGCTGTAGGAGTGTTGTATACAGGCTGGTGAGGTGTGAGAGAGATGCTGAGGGCTGTAGGAGTGTTGTATACAGGTGTGAGAGATGCTGAGGGCTGTAGGAGTGTTGTATACAAGCTGGTGAGATGTGAGATATGCTGAGGGCTGTAGGAGTGTTGTATACAGGCTGGTGAGGTGTGAGAGATGCTGAGGGCTGCAGGAGTGTTGTATACAGACTGGTGAGGTGTGAGAGAGACGCTGAGGGCTGTAGGAGTGTTGTATACAGGCTGGTGAGGTGTGAGAGAGACGCTGAGGGCTGTAGGAGTGTTGTATACAGGCTGGTGAGGTGTGAGAGAGACGCTGAGGGCTGTAGGAGTGTTGTATACAGGCTGGTGAGGTGTGAGAGACGCTGAGGGCTGCAGGAGTGTTGTATACAGGCTGGTGAGGTGTGAGAGACGCTGAGGGCTGTAGGAGTGTTGTATACAGGCTGGTGAGGTGTGAGAGACACTGAGGGCTGTAGGAGTGTTGTATGCAGGCTGGTGAGGTGTGAGAGACGCTGAGGGCTGCAGGAGTGTTGTATACAGGCTGGTGAGGTGTGAGAGAGACACTGAGGGCTGTAGGAGTGTTTTATACAGGCTGGTGAGGTGTGAGAGAGACGCTGAGGGCTGTAGGAGTGTTGTATACAGGCTGGTGAGGTGTGAGAGAGACGCTGAGGGCTGTAGGAGTGTTGTATACAGGCTGGTGAGGTGTGAGAGAGACGCTGAGGGCTGTAGGAGTGTTGTATACAGGCTGGTGAGGTGTGAGAGAGATGCTGAGGGCTGTAGGAGTGTTGTATACAGGCTGGTGAGGTGTGAGAGACGCTGAGGGCTGTAGGAGTGTTGTATACAGGCTGGTGAGGTGTGAGAGACGCTGAGGGCTGTAGGAGTGTTGTATACAGGCTGGTGAGGTGTGAGAGAGACACTGAGGGCTGTAGGAGTGTTGTATAGAGGCTGGTGAGGTGTGAGAGATGCTGAGGGCTGTAGGAGTGTTGTATACAGGCTGGTGAGGTGTGAGAGAGATGCTGAGGGATGTAGGAGTGTTGTATACAGGCTGGTGAGGTGTGAGAGAGATGCTGAGGGCTGTAGGAGTGTTGTATACAGGCTGGTGAAGTGTGAGAGAGATGCTGAGGGCTGTAGGAGTGTTGTATACAGGCTGGTGAGGTGTGAGACGCTGAGGGCTGTAGGAGTGTTGTATACAGGCTGGTGAGGTGTGAGAGAGACACTGAGGGCTGTAGGAGTGTTGTATAGAGGCTGGTGAGGTGTGAGAGATGCTGAGGGCTGTAGGAGTGTTGTATACAGGCTGGTGAGGTGTGAGAGAGACGCTGAGGGCTGTAGGAGTGTTGTATACAGGCTGTGAGGTGTGAGAGATGCTGAGGGCTGTAGGAGTGTTGTATACAGGCTGGTGAGGTGTGAGAGAGACACTGAGGGCTGTAGGAGTGTTGTATAGAGGCTGGTGAGGTGTGAGAGAGATGCTGAGGGCTGTAGGAGTGTTGTATACAGGCTGGTGAGGAGTGAGAGATGCTGAGGACTGTAGGAGTGTTGTATACAGGCTGGTGAGGTGTGAGAGAGACACTGAGGGCTGTAGGAGTGTTGTATACAGGCTGGTGAGGAGTGAGAGAGATGCTGAGGGCTGCAGGAGTGCTCATACAGGCTGGGCTGCGAGCGAGAGAGATGCTGGGGCCTACAGAAGTGTTGAATAAAGGCTGATCTGGAAGGGAGAGGGATGCTTGTGAGACACAGGATCGTCATATACCTGCATATATGGGAGGGAGATTTAAGCAGGAGCTTTGTAGGAAGACTGGTGAGGTGTGAGAAAGAAGCCAGTAGGATGCAGGAGTGTTTAAGAAAGACTGGCCTGGGAAAGAGAGGGACACTAGGGGCTTGCAGGACTGTTATATATAAGGGGGCCAGGTAGTGAGAGAGACAATGAGGGTGAAGGAGAAATGTATACAAGCCAGCAGCCATATCACCCTGCATCTCACCACTGCCAGCCCCACTGGAGCTCAGCAGGTGTGAGCCTGGGCACTACCTGGGAAAAACTAAGGTTGCTGCTGGGAGAGGTGTTAGTGGGGCCAGCAGGGGGCGCTCACCCTGCGGTCTGTGTGGGTCCTAATGCCCCAGTATAGTGACGGGGGACACTGGACTGTAAACAGGCGCTGTCCTTCGGATGAGACGTCAAACCGAGGTCCTGACTCTCTGCGGTCATTAACAATCCCGGGGCGTCTCTCGAATAGAGTAGGGGTGTAACCCCGGCCTCCTGCCCAAATTTCCCATTGGCCCTTACCAATCATGGCCTCCTAATAACCCCCCTCTCTGAACTGGCTTCATCCCTCTGCTCTCCTCCCCACTGAGAGCTGCTGTGTGGGGGAGCGTTCTGGCGCACTATGGCTGCCGTCGCATCATCCAGGTGGGGGCTGCACACTGGTGGCGGTAGTGGGATTCCCCCTGACCTGTACAGCGCTGTGAGTGGAGTGTCCAGAAAAGCGCTCTATAAGTGCAAGCAATCATTATTATTACTTCTCTTCTCTGTGAGTGTGCTTTGTGGGATTCCCTTTCTGGAGTGTGTAGAGATGATACTGACCCTGCAGCTAGTACAATAAAATCGATGACTCCTAGCAGCTCTGGGGAGGGGTCCTGACAGTGCTATCACTAGAGTTCAGTCTTACCCTTCTGAGTACCAGACTTTCACAATAAGAACTACCGCTGTAAGTGTAGGTCAGTTTTCACCCAGGGCGGTAGTTCTGAAGACAAAGTCCGACAAAGAAACGTTTCGTTTCGATCGCTCAGCTGCTCATCCCAATCACTACGGGAATTACAGCCAGGAGAAATTCCTCTCTCTGTTTTTTGCAACACCTGAAGCGCTGGCAACACACTGACATGTCACATATGGATTCGATGTCGTCCCATTCGGCAAGATATACGGAACATTCCCAAATCGAAGAATATTTTCAGCGAATTAACCGGCCAACAGTTTAGTTCTCCCGTTACATCACACAAGTATCTCCCACTTCACTCGGCATCTCTCCACTACATTCTCACCAGCGAGGAAGTTAAAGACACGGGTTTTAAACACACAGACACTGTGATTTTATAGAAGTCACCCCCACTGACCTGACAGCTCCGGTTCCGTGTCCATTTCTTTTTTTATCTCTGCAGGGGCTTCACAGGGAGGCGTGTGTCCAACACGATCTGTCTGTCCCCGATCTCCTCCTGCTCCCTGATCCTTCTCCCAGAACCGCAATCTCACCTTCAGCCTCTCGTTTTCCCTCTTCATCTGCGCCATTTCTCTCCCGAAAGTCTCCTCCACACACTGGGTGATCTTAATCACGGCCCGTCTCACCAGGATCTGGGAATCGCCGCGGGGCTGCTCCTGCAAACTGTCCTCGGAGTCGGTCACCCTATTTCGGGGAAAACTTCCGCCACTTCATTCACGATCGCTTTAACCACAGCCACCAGGAAAGAGTGGAGCTCGGTCTCCAGTCGGAGCAACCAGTCCGACATCCCTACTTGATCATCGTTTCGTAAAACAGCGAGGACTGACGCCGCCGCGTCTCTCCCCAGGCGCCCAGCATTTAAACAAAGAGCAAAGGACGCCTCTCGCCCTCAAACAGGAAGAGGTTCCTTCTCCCACACCGAGCAGTTCCGGGTTAAACTGCGCTTCCTTAGTGACCGTTTCCAAGGAGAAGTAAAAAAAGGGGTTTCATCGAATTTACCCAGTTAAAACACCGAGTTTGTTAGTAGATACACCATTTCTATTCATTTTGATCAGTAGTTTCACTGTCATTAACGCCATTTCTGGGGAAATATGAACCCTTTTAAGGAGTAGGAATAGTAGTCCTTTAGAAAAAAGAATTTACAGCTCACGTTAGTCTACAAGGAAAGGCTATTCTGAGTTGTGGATGTCATACCCAATTTTTGAGATCCCTGTTGAAAAATGAGAATTTACTTGTGCTAGCAATATATTGGAATTCCTCAGTTGGAAAACGCATTGATTGGGGAAAAAAAAGATTGGATGATGCCCAATAAATATTGTATATCTAATAAGGTTAAGGAGGTTTCATACAAAATAATTAATCGAATTTACCCAGTTAAGACTCTTGTTACCCAGCGATTTAAAATTAATATGGATGACAAATTCTCCCACACCGAGCAAATTCAGGGTTATTGTGTGACAATAACCCTGAAACTATTCAGCATTTGTTTTGGTTATGTCCCAGGGTAAACATTTTCCGGACTAAGTTGCAGGCTTATATTAAAAGAGAAACCAATAGTGATATTTGTTTTGATGAAAAAGATGTTAAGTCGCAGCCCCATCGAAAACAATATTAAAATTTCGGTTGTAATAAATTAAATTATTATAACGGCACGTTATTATATGCATAAAATGAATTGGTCTGGGAAGAACCCTTTGAGCATTTTAAACTGGATGTACGGGGGTATTTGCGGACTATTTCGAAGTGCAAAAATATGAAAGCGGTGCGGACATCATTTTTTATTTAATTTGTTTAATCTTTTTTCATAACTTGAATTTACGTAGTAATATGTACCCCTAACGATCTTTCTGTCTTGAATTGTTATATGTACTCTTGTTTGTATTGTCATTCTTGTTATTCTGTCAGCATAAATAAATAAAAAAAATAAAAAATGTAAAAAGGTGTTACTGTCTTACAGTTTTACACCATCAGCATTTTTTCTTTCGACAGCATTCCCAAAACACTTTTATGCCCTCAGCTTCTCTTCTTTTATTTTTTTCCTTGTTTTTTTTTTGTATTGATATTGTCTATCTCTTACCTTGTGCTTATCTATTTATTTCTTAAAACCTACTGCCTAGCCTTTTGATACATTTGACACATCTAGCGAAGCTATTACAGTAGCATTGACTGAAATTATGTTTTGTGTGTACAGCACAAATCGTTGAACACTATCTATGCTCTAAGCGCAGTGGTCTTTCCATTATTAAAAAAAAATGCTTTTAATATGACGAGACAGAGATGCAGAACTAGTCATTAATTGTTCAGACCTGTGTCAGTCATAGTGGCACTTTTGATAAATGTGCGAGTGTGTGTTTGAAACTGGCTTACATTTAGAGAAACGCAATATTGTCAAGCAAGGAAACGGATTATCGTGTAATGGATATATTTACTTCTTATTATATTGGCCATATATATAAATCTGTATTCTGTGTCTTTAAAATCTACTGTATTCAGTCACAACTCGATCAATCTAGTATTTCGTACTGTAACGTTTACGGCCGACAGGTACTGTGTAAGAGCCTACAAAACCTTACAAAAACTACAAAAACTTTCTTATTTTAGTCATTTAATCAGATTAAAAGTACCAATATTTGGTTGACAATGTAAAAGCATTCTCTATTGGTGTCTCATCCTTGACAAAGGTAAAGAGAACACAAATAATCTAATAATTTCGACGTTTTGGGTTTTTGGTTAGCTTTGTGAAACCACAATTTTGAAATCAAATTTGAAAACACCGTCCAAAAAAGCATTTGTAGTGCATAGCAACATTCACCGAGGAAGCGCTGGTTAACCCGGAATTCCTGTCTCAGAACTGGGCAAGAAATACTGATCGTTTCCAGGTTGAGCCGCTTTAAAATGTCATGTATTCCTGTCATGTACTGTCCGACGGCTGTGTTCAAACCCTGGGCGCTTTTTTAGGGCTCCAGTGGTCTTTTCTGCCCTCTCCATGTGGATCGTGTATAAAGAAATAGATTAAATTGGATGGCCGAGCTCAAATCTTTCTTGGATGTTTTTTTTATGCGGTTATTTCAAGGGCTCGCTTCCAAGCAAGCTCACACATTCTGTTGAGACGAGCCGTGTAAAAACCACACAAGTGTGTCGACGACAGTTTCTGCACGGAAACAGCCCAGATAACGAAAATGAGACCCTAAAGGAGGGAGTAGGGAGCAGGAGGAGATCGGGGACAGACAGATCGTGTTGGACACACGCTTGCCTGTTAAGTGACTGCAGAGATAAAATGATTGTCCAGAAAAGCGCTATATAAGTGTAAGCAATTATTATTATTACTGATATTACCAGAGAAGTGTCAGAGAATAAAAATAAGTCTCATTTGACTTTTTTGTGATCATTTTATTTTCTATTTTTAGACATAAACATAAAACAACCCCAAGCACATGAAATATTAGTTCAATACTGTTGAATACAGAATACACTACATATGGATTTATTATTTTAGGAAGCACGCATATTTCTAATAGCTGTGTAAATCCCTTCCCAAGACTGGATTGTTTTTGGGGGACTTGTCTCATTTTACTCAAAAGGATCTGCAACGCTATTTTTATATTTCAGGGTTAGGAAGAATCTGCGTTGATGAGTGCATTTCAAACCACAATAGAAGTCAAACATACACATTTACTAGTAAAACCTCCAGTTTACATCGCAAAATAGACCAAATTTCCAGGTAGGCGCAGCACCATATTGTGTGATTCAGAACAAGTGAACAAATTTCCCAGTGATGTGTTACGGCCTTATTATATTGTAAACACAATTTACAATTTAATCCAACACAAATACTGCCCTCGATTTTGAAACGGTTTCGGAGACAAATACTGAAGTGGGACATGTATAGATCTCACTTATCCAGCATCACAGTATCGCCACTTAAGCACAATGTGAGAGGTGTGTTGCTGGGGTCTGTTAATTTAGCTCTCAACAAAAGTTACACTAAGATGCCATGGAGCTGATTTGCTTTAGCAGCCCCAGTGGCTTAACGCTACACAATAAACAACACCCACAAACAGGATAAAGCAGACCAATGTCTGCTGCACATCAAAGGACAGAACTTAGAGCAAGACAGAGCAGGACAGGAAGTAATTACGTATCAAAGAACAGGACAAGCACTCAGATTGTGAACCAAACTTTCTCCTCGCTGTATATATAAGAGCTGGGAAACCCTTGCAGTTTGGCTGTTCTGCGGGGCAGACCCGGTGCGCTTGTTGTCGGACTTATTGAGCCCAAGAAAACTGAATCTGCACAAGACTGTGCCCTGCTCCCCGATGAGGAATTCCCCACAACCAATATTGTTAACTCCTCATGCAGATCGTGTTGGAACATTTCCGAGGTGAAATGTCTGCTGCACTTATTTGCTCGTCCATCCTATTGCATTACAGGGACTAGCGAGCAGGAAGGGCTCCATTTGTGGGGACTCGGATGTGAGGCTTACAGTACTTGCACAAGGTTCATGCTTTTCTGCTTAATTATTGCGGGGTGATATGGCTGCTGGCCAACATAGCAACAAAGAACCATTTTGTCTTTTTTTGTGTGTGTGTGTGAAATACTCCGACACGGAAAAGCCTTTTGGTCGAAATTTGGAGGGAGAATGTGATGCAGCTGCCCCCATGATGAGCCTACTCAAGAACAGTACAGAGCATCACAGCATCCTGTTAACAGTGCCAGCAGCCAGATCACCCTGCCACTCACAGCTGGCAGCCCCCCCCCACTGGAGACTCAGCAGGTGTGAGCCTGGTCAGTACCTGGAGGGGAGACTCCTGGGAAAAACTAAGGTTGCTGCTGGGAGAGGTGTTATTGGGGCCAGCAGGGGGCGCTCTCACCCTGCGGTCTGTGTGGGTCCTGATGCCCCAGTATAGTGACGGGGGACACTGGACTGTAAACAGGCGCCGTCCTTCGGATGAGACGTAAAACCGAGGTCCTGACTCTCTGTGGTCATTAAAAATCCCAGGGCGTCTCTCGAAAAGAGTAGGGGTGTAACCCCAGCGTCCTGGCCAAATTTCCCATTGGCCCTTACCCATCATGGCCTCCTAATAACCCCCCTCTCTGAACTGGCTTCATCCCTCTGCTCTCCTCCCCACTGAGAGCTGGTGTGTGGGGAGCGTTCTGGCGCACTATGGCTGCCGTCGCATCATCCAGGTGGGGGCTGCACATTGGTGGCGGTAGTGGGATTCCCCCTGACCTGTCAAATGCTTTGAGTGGAGTGTCCAGAAAAGCGCTCTTATCAGTGTAAGCAATTATCAATAATTAGCATTATTATCCAGGCGGGCGCCACATATTGGTGTTGGTGGTGGAGGGGGGGTCCCCATTATCGGTAAAGTGTAAGGAATGATTACTGTTAGTGACACTCCAGATCTGGTAGTTTTTAGCACTGGATCACTGTGAGACTGCACCATCCTGCGGACAGCCGGAGCCGAGTTCTCCAAAAACTTCCTGAGGGACAGGCTCTCTTTCTGGCTCTGGAGTGTCTTGTGGCCACTCCCAGTACTGACACTCAAGATCCCAATGCAGCAGCAGCAGGGAGGTATTGGGAAAGGGTAATAATAATAATCAACTTTATTTTATATAGCGGCTTTAAAGGTGGCTTCTCAAAGCGCTTTACAGGATGACAACAATGATAAATAAGAAGAATAGACCAGATAAAACACAATGACAACACACAGAGGAGAGCGTGGATGGTGGTACTAAGAGAAGCAGAGGGGTGAAGGACAGAACCAGTTCAGTAAAGGCTCTTCTGAAGAAGAGGGTTTGGAGTCTGGATTGGCAGGAGTTTAGAGAAGGTGACTCTCTGACATCCTTGGGCAGAGAGTTCCAGAGCCTGGGGGGGCACAACAGGAGAAGGCCCTGTCACCCCTAGAGTGTAGACGGGCTTGGGAGGACAGTAAGGAGAGCAGAGTTAGAAGAGCGAAGGTTGCGAGGTGGGGAGTAGGGCGACGATAGCTCAGACAGGTACTGAGGTGCCCAGCCATGCAGAGCCTTATAGGTGAGCAGGAGGGTTTTAATGTCCACACGGAATTTGACCGGCAGCCAGTGCAGGGACTCCAGGATAGGAGTAATGTGATCACTTGCACTAGACCTGGTCAGGATTCTGGCTGCCGAATTGTGGACATAATGAAGTTTGTTCAAAGTAGTTATAGATACCCCAGCGAGTAGAGCAGTACAGAAGTCAACTCGAGAGAACACAAATGTGTTGATCAGCTTTGCAGCCCCAGTTAGTGACAGCAGAGGGCGTAGTCGAGCGATGTTTCTGAGGTGAAAAAAAAGATGTTTTTACAATTTGCTGCACATCTGGGTCGAATGTTAAACCAGAATCAAATATCGCCGCCAGATTTTTCAATTTAGACTGAAGCTCAAGTACAGGGGGACAGTAAGGAGAGCAGAATTGGAAGAGCGAAGGTTGCGAGGTGGGGAGTAGGGCGATGATAGCTCAGACAGGTACTGAGGCGCCCAGCCACGCAGAGCCTTACAGGTGAGCAGGAGGATTTTACAAGTCCACACGGAATTTGACCGGCAGCCAGTGCAGGGACTCCAGGACAGGAGTAATGTGTGGAGAAGGAGAGGCAGAATTGTGCAGGAGAGCCGATGTCGCGGCCACGTTCATCTTTGCTGCCAGGCTAGTCCCGCGTGGGCGCATAAAACGTTTCGGGGCAGAAAAGCAGCCCGATTTCTCTTCTCGTGTCTCTGCAGACGTCCCTCCCTCCGCCTTCTGGTACTGGATCTTCATTGTCATCCCGGCGGTGGTGGCTGGGCTCCTCCTCCTCCTCCTCTGCTCCCGGCCGCTTCTGCTCTGTTGGCGGGGGGCAGCCAACCCCCTCTGCCCCGGGGGCCAGGATCTCGACACCCAGAAGCCTCTGCCGCCCTGGAAGAACCGCCGAGCTCCGGGCGGGAGGGGGACAGACGAGCCGGACCGGAACTGGAGACCGCCCAACTCGGAACCGCAGAGCCGGGAGGAAGACGGCAGCCTGGAGGAGGAGGAAGAAGAGAACCGGTCTCAGACTCCCGCCCCCCTGCTCGGCCACCGCGCCGGAGAGCTGGATGAGTAGGGCAGGGAGACCCCTCCCCGAAGGGGAGGACCCCGACACCCTGTCGTCCATCTTGGACTGCTCTGACATTTCGAAACATCGTTAAGCTCCCCCTGCTGTCCTCCTACCTCTCCTCCTTTATTGAATGCTAATAGACTATAGATATATACTAATACAAGTTGAGAATCCCTCATCCAAAATTCCTGGGACAAGAAAGTGTTGCGGATTTCGGATTGTTTGGGATTGCGGAATATTTTCCTATTTAAAATGGGACAGCGTTGCGGGGGGATAGGACCCACGTCGAAACGCGATATCCATTTACATTGCCTGAGATAAATCACTGTGAGCCGGAACGTTCCGGATTTGGGAGGGTTTCGGAGTTTGGGAATTTCGGATGAAGGATTTTCACGTAGTTTTATACGCATTTTTAATCATTACAACTGCAGCAGGTCCGAGAAACTTAAAGGGGGAGGGTACGCCGTCGATTACATCACTGCGAGCCAGAACATTCCGGATTTGGGAGGTTTTCGGAGTTTGGGAATTTCTGATAAAGGATTTTCATGTAGTTTTATAGGCATTTTTAATCATTACCACTGCAGCAGGTCCGAGAAACTCGAGGGAGAGGGTACGTCGTCGATGACATCACTGGGAGCCGGAACGTTCCGGATTTGGGAGGTTTTCGGAGTTTGGGAATTTCGGATGACGGATTTTCGTGTAGTTTCATTTCGTGTTTAATCATTACAACTGCAGCAGGTCCAAGAAACTTAAAGGGGGAGGGTGCGCCGTCGATGACAGCACTGGGAGCCGGAAAGTTCCGGATTGGGGAGGTTTCCGGAGTTTGGGAATTTTCGGCCTGGATTCGTGCCTGACCTGGTCCTGAGTGAGTGTGACATTTCCCAAAGAGCTGAAAGGCAGGGGGGGGAGAGCATTATCAGAAACAGGCAGGGCGCCATCTGTGGAAGTATATCATGTGTGGTTCTAGTACAAATGAAATGGTCAGTCATGAACTGCCATTCACAGTCACAAGGTGACCAGTGCTGTACCTGAACTGTAAAAATAATAATTGCTGACACTTATAGCACTTTTCTGGACCCTCCACTCAAAGCACTTTATAGGAAAGGGGACTCCCCCTCCACCAGCACCAGTGTGCAGCCCCCACCTGGACCAGTAGAGTCAGAACGCTCCCCACACAGCAGCTCTCAGTGGGGAGGAGAGCAGAGTGATGAAGCCAGTTCAGAGAGGGGGGTTATTAGGAGGCCATGATGGGTGAGGGCCAATGGGAAATTTGGCCAGGACACCGGGGTTACACCCCTACTCTTTTCGAGAGACGCCCAGGGATTGTTAATGACCACAGAGAGTGTGGAGCAAAACTGTCAGCAGGACATTTCCCAGGTTTATCGTAATCCAGTTTTTGCTATGCTTGGGGCGAGGGTCTCTGCGAACTGTGGACATATTTTTTTTTTTAAAGCTGAATAATGTGAATATTCAGAACTGCCTGACGCACCTGGGAGCTGGACTGCGTTGTGTTCCAAGTATTCGATTCGGAGCGCTGAACTGTTGCCCGCAGTGGGCTGAAGTAGTAAAAACCTCTGTGCCGAACTCTCAGGTGTACTGTGCTTGATTACTCTGACACACTTGGGCGAAGAACTCTTAATACGTACAGTTGTACTGAACTCGGTACACTGTACTGTAATACTCGGACACATCGGTGTGCTGGATTCTCAACTGCGCGGCGCTTGAATAATTAAGGGCAGTGTGATCTGTGTGCTGTGCTGTTTTTTTATCACTTGATGACAAGCAGTATTCCGAACCCTTGGCTGTAGTATACTTGAATACTCAATGACAAAGGGGCATTCCGGACCCTTGCCTGTAGTATACTTGAATACTCAATGACAAACCGGTATTCCGAACCCTTGCCTGTAGTATACTTGAATACTCAATGACAAACCAGTATTCCGAACCCTTGCCTGTAGTATACTTGAATACTCAATGACAAAGGAGTATTCCGAACCCTTGCCTGTAGTATACTTGAATACTCAATGACAAACCAGTATTCCGAACCCTTGCCTTTAGTGTAATGCTGTACTCCGTAACCCACCAGTGTGGTGAAGTCTCACCCGTTTAAGACTTCGCCTGTAATATCGTCTAATACTCAAACCTGTGCGCTGAACTCCTAACTTTCTGAGACCAGGTATTAAATCTTGGTGACAAAATGCATTTTGGAACACACAGGGTAGGCTGTGTAATTCTACATTACGTTACATAGGAATGCGTGCTTTGAAACAAAGCGAGTAATTGTGTTAAAAGAAGTCATTTTGCCAAAGAGGAAGATGAGGGTGATCTTGGATTGCTGTCAATCTGATAAGCAGGGGGAGGCGTGATAGAAAATATTGAATCACCGAGAAATATACACCGAGCATCTCTGTGTGTTCTGCTCCCGTGCGCATGAAATAAAAACTTCTTTTAACTTTGGAGACGGACTCCTGGCTACTCATTAAACAGGAAGCAGGAAACTTTCTGCAGCATACTTGAGTTCCTGAAAAGATTTAATAATTACTTACACTTATATAGTAATGGGGAATCCCACTACCACCACCAGTGTGCAGCCCCCACCTGGATGATGCGACGGCAGCCATAGTGCACCAGAACGCTCCCCACACACCAGCTCTCAGTGGGGAGGAGAGCAGAGTAATGTAGCCAATTCATAGAGGCAACAAATGTCCTGCTGACAGTTTTGTGGAGCAACTGTCAGCAGGACATTTCCCAGGTTTATCGTAATCCAGTTTTTGCTATGCTTGGGGCGAGGGTCTCTGCGAACTGTGGACATATTTTTTTTTTTTTAAAGCTGAACAATGTGAATATTCAGAACTGCCTGACGCACCTGGGAGCTGGGCTGCGTTGTGTTCCAAGTATTCGATTCGGAGCGCTGAACTGTTGCCCGCAGTGGGCTGAAGTAGTAAAAACCTCTGTGCCGAACTCTCAGGTGTACTGTGCTTGATTACTCTGACACACTTGGGCGAAGAACTCTTAATACGTACAGTTGTACTGAACTCGATACACTGTACTGTAATACTCGGACACATCGGTGTGCTGGATTCTCAACTGCGCGGCGCTTGAATAATTAAGGGCAGTGTGATCTGTGTGCTGTGCTGTTTTTTTATCACTTGATGACAAGCAGTATTCCGAACCCTTGCCTGTAGTATACTTGAATACTCAATGACAAAGGGGCATTCCGGACCCTTGCCTGTAGTATACTTGAATACTCAATGACAAACCGGTATTCCGAACCCTTGCCTGTAGTATACTTGAATACTCAATGACAAACCAGTATTCCGAACCCTTGCCTGTAGTATACTTGAATACTCAATGACAAAGGAGTATTCCGAACCCTTGCCTGTAGTATACTTGAATACTCAATGACAAACCAGTATTCCGAACCCTTGCCTGTAGTATACTTGAATACTCAATGACAAACCGGTATTCCGAACCCTTGCCTGTAGTATACTTGAATACTCAATGACAAACCAGTATTCTGAACCCTTGCCTTTAGTGTAATGCTGTACTCCGTAACCCACCAGTGTGGTGAAGTCTCACCTGTTTAAGACTTCGCCTGTAATATCGTCTAATACTCAAACCTGTGCGCTGAACTCCTAACTTTCTGAGACCAGGTATTAAATCTTGGTGACAAAATGCATTTTGGAACACACAGGGTAGGCTGTGTAATTCTACATTACGTTACATAGGAATGCGTGCTTTGAAACAAAGCGAGTAATTGTGTTAAAAGAAGTCATTTTGCCAAAGAGGAAGATGAGGGTGATCTTGGATTGCTGTCAATCTGATAAGCAGGGGGAGGCGTGATAGAAAATATTGAATCACCGAGAAATATACACCGAGCATCTCTGTGTGTTCTGCTCCCGTGCGCATGAAATAAAAACTTCTTTTAACTTTGGAGACGGACTCCTGGCTACTCATTAAACAGGAAGCAGGAAACTTTCTGCAGCATACTTGAGTTCCTGAAAAGATTTAATAATTACTTACACTTATATAGTAATGGGGAATCCCACTACCACCACCAGTGTGCAGCCCCCACCTGGATGATGCGACGGCAGCCATAGTGCACCAGAACGCTCCCCACACACCAGCTCTCAGTGGGGAGGAGAGCAGAGTAATGTAGCCAATTCATAGAGGCAACAAATGTCCTGCTGACAGTTTTGTGGAGCAAAACTGTCAGCAGGACATTTCCCAGGTTTATCGTAATCCAGTTTTTGCTATGCTTGGGGCGAGGGTCTCTGCGAACTGTGGACATATTTTTTTTTTTAAAGCTGAATAATGTGAATATTCAGAACTGCCTGACGCACCTGGGAGCTGGACTGCGTTGTGTTCCAAGTATTCGATTCGGAGCGCTGAACTGTTGCCCGCAGTGGGCTGAAGTAGTAAAAACCTCTGTGCCGAACTCTCAGGTGTACTGTGCTTGATTACTCTGGCACACTTGGGTGAAGAACTCTTAATACGTACAGTTGTACTGAACTCGGTACACTGTACTATAATATTCGGACACATCGGTGTACTGGATTCTCAACTGCGCGGCGCTTGAATAATTAAGGGCAGTGTGATCGGTGTGCTGTGCTGTTTTTTTATCACTCGATGACAAGCGGTATTCCGAACCCTTGCCTGTACTATACTTGAATAGTGACTTCGCCTGTAATATCGTCTAATACTCAAACCTGTGCGCTGAACTCCTAACCTGTGCGCTGAACTCCTAACTTTCTGAGACAAGGTATTAAATCCAGGTATTAAATCTTGGTGACAAAATGCATTTTGGAACACACAGGGTAGGCTGTGTAATTCTACATTACGTTACATAGGAATGCGTGCTTTGAAACAAAGCGAGTAATTGTGTTAAAAGAAGTCATGTTGCCAAAGAGGAAGATGAGGGTGATCTTGGATTGCTGTCAATCTGATAAGCAGGGGGAGGTGTGATAGAAAATATTGAATCACCGAGAAATATACACCGAGCATCTCTGTGTGTTCTGCTCCCGTGCGCATGAAATAAAAACTTCTTTTAACTTTGGAGACGGACTCCTGGCTACTCATTAAACAGGAAGCAGGAAACTTTCTGCAGCATACTTGAGTTCCTGAAAAGACTTAATAATTACTTACACTTATATAGTAATGGGGAATCCCACTACCACCACCAGTGTGCAGCCCCCACCTGGATGATGCGACGGCAGCCATAGTGCGCCAGAACGCTCCCCACACACCAGCTCTCAGTGGGGAGGAGAGCAGCGGGATGAAGCCAGTTCAGAGAGGGGGGTTATTAGGAGGCCATGATGGGTAAGGGCCAATGGGAAATTTGGCCAGGACGCCGGGGTTACACCCCTACTCTTTTCGAGAAACGCCCTGGGATTGTTAATGACCAGAGAGAGTCAGGACCTCGGTTTGACGTCTCATCCGAAGGACGGCGTCTGTTTACAGTCCAGTGTCCCCCGTCACTATACTGGGGTATTAGGACCCACACAGACCGCAGGGTGAGCGCCCCCTGCTGGCCCCACTAACACCTCTCCCAGCAGCAACCTTAGTTTTCCCCAGGAGTCTCCCCTCCAGGTACTGACCAGGCTCACTCCTGCTGAGCTCCAGTGGGGGGGCTGCCAGTTGTGAGTTGCAGAGTGATCTGGCTGCTGGCTCTCGTGAGAGGAATATGGCTTGGGCCTTTCTCCCAGAAGGCCCGGTGGCGGGTGGTGGGCCTGTTTCTAAAGGGTCGCTTCCTGTTGGTGGGGGGCCGATAGGTCATTCCAGACGAAACAGGTGTGGTGCTTAATGTCATCGGTCTCATCCTCAGGGGAAGGGGTGTCGGTGACAAATTCATCATCGTCTTCTTCATCAGCTACTGCTGCCACCTCCAAGATGTCTAAGACGAAGTAACGACGAAAGAGCAGATATTGAGCCCAACTCTCACCACTGAGGACAGACACAGGCTTTATTTTTATTAATTTTGATAAATAAATTAAAACATGGGTGCTAGTTGTGTTTTTTTTTTAAGATGAGATCACTTTATCAGCCCTATACAATTTCTGGCATGAGGAATTGGTCTTGTCGCAGACCCCAGCTGGCTCTCCAGGAGACACACAGACAGGGAGAGAGAGAAGCTTGGGGGTCAGACGCGCCTGTTGGGAGTATTTCTCGGACCCTGCCGATGCGGGATTAACGCTAGGCAAGAGAGAGTCACCTCACACATCCCGACCAACACGAACCACACACATGCTATAGTATGCAAATAGTGGACAAAAATCGTCTTAACTTCCATTGTAATATTTTTTTTCTTGGAAATATAGAAGTTGTACATTTTAAAATGTATATTTGAATCAAAATGTGGTTTTGAGTTAGTGTGTTAATGTAATTAGTTTGTGTTTGTCATTACTATACTGTATATTGCCATGTTACCAGAATTTGTAGCTGAAGTTTAAGACTAGTTGTGTTTTTTATGATTATTGCCCATATGTTGATTGTTGATCGATTGCATACAATGTATAATTTGAAATACATATGTTTCAGGTGTGAATGTGTATTTTCAGAATAAATTTCTAAACCTAATCATTGGCTTGGTTTACTTGTTTCTACACCTATAAAACCTATCTTTGATGTATAATAGACCTCTACCCATTGACGTATAATAGTCCTCTAAAGTTATCCGTATAATAGAACTCCAACCATTTATGTATAATGAACGTCTAAACATAGACGTATAATTGACGTATAACTTTAGACGTATATTAGAATTTCATTCTAGACGAATTGTAGACCACATTTAGACGTCTAAGGTATGCGTTTAATAGACGTATATTATACGTCTTTTGCCCACTGGGTAAACGAGCGTCCACTGATCCTCTATTCGTAAGTACCGGAGCATTTCTCTTTGCAAAATATACATGCCAGAACCTACAGCTGAAACGGTCACTTTTTTTTTAACGCCGCAAAGAGCTGGTAAAAGGCTGGCCTCTCTGTAAAACGACCACTAAGATCTAAACACTGTCTCGTTTCATGAAAGTACCCGCAATCCCCCGACTACCCGCTACAACCAGTACACCGCCACTTTTTAATTAGGGACGATACTAATTAATGAGTGAACCCTCTACGATAATGTTGCTTTATCGGCCCTATACGATTTCTGGCATGAGGAATCGGTCTTGTCGCAGACCCCTGCTGGCTCTCCAGGAGACACACAAGACGGGGAGAGAGAGCAGCTGGGGGGGTCAGGGCGCAGGGTCAGCACCCCTAGAGCAGCTGGGGTTCAGGGCCTCGCTCAGGGGGGGGGGCGGCAACGGAGTAGGATTCCTCTGCCGGCTGCGGGATTTGAACCGGCAAACCCCTCCCAGCCCCGGGCGCAGATCCTGAGCCCCAGAGCCGCCTCTGCATAACCGAGGAGCCCGATCTCGCAGAGGAGACGGAGACTATGATTGTGCCGATCCGTTTCATCTTTGCGTTACCTTGGCGCTGTCTGCCAGGACCTACAGACCAGATGAAAACAGACCTCCCCAGGCGCTGGGGGCGGTCTCTGAGGACGAACGTCAGCAGGAGCACGGCGCCTGCGGGCGAGGGGCGAGGGGCGAGGGGCGTGGGGCTGTCGGCTCGGAGAGTGCGGGGTTTCTTCACGCAGAAAGCTGTAACCACGGCGAGAGGCGTGCAGTTTTCTCCGATATCCTGATCCGCAGTTAGGTTTTTTCTCCACCCCTCCAACAAGACGACAGAGCTGTTGCCGAGGAACAGGAGCAGCTGGAGATCACCGGGGCGGACGTCTACCTACCCACACCCCAACCAGCGACAGGTGAGGACCTCTGGCTGTTGCCTTTCAATGCGGTTTTTTTTTGTTGTTGTTTAAATTAAAACAATTAAAAATTATTATTCAAGACGGTTTGGGTTAACAGTAAATCAGAAACAAGCATACAAAAAAAAACAAACAAACCCCGCAACCATCAGCCCAAGAACAGCCGAGACATTGAACCAAAAAAAAAAAAATATTGAAACTTGACGTTTAACAGTTCTCCTCGTTGAGGGGGGAAAAAGGAGTCACGTTATTTCAATTTCTCAGTAATAATTCATAGGATCGCCGATCAAAAGGAGCGAAAATAAACGCCGGGTTGAAAGTTAAATTGCAATTGAAATAAGGCGTGGGCACGATTCTCGTCCACGGATCCCGGCAGCTGATAGCACAGCTTGTCTTTTTACCGGAGTGAGCAGCAGAAAGTATCATGAGCGTTAAGTTAAGATCCGTTATTTAATCATTATCAGGCACCGTGCTGAAGGAATCATCTTTTAGGTATGGTAACTCAGGTTACAGTTGAACTTTGCGCTCGAATTCCAGCTCTTGGTCGAGAAGTTAAAAATTCACCAGTTTCCAGGTCGCAAATCTTTACTGTGGTATTTAATTCTTCTACGGTAACGCTGATGATAATACTAGAAACGGCTTTGGATAATTGCTATAATTAATAATTGGGTACTCTTATAGAGCGCTTTTCTGGACACTCCACTCAAAGCGCTTGACAGGTCAGGAGGAATCCCACTACCACCACCAGTGTGCAGCCCCCACCACCTGGATGATGGGTGCTGGCTCTTGAGAGATGCACCAAGCTTTTAAAGAGGAGACGTTTTAACGCTAGCCCGGTGTTTCTCGAGAACTGTTCAGGAGAGTCACAGGGGGGTCTGTTTCTGTCTATCTCTTTCTCTCCATTTGCGTTTAAAACGCACTGAGAGCGGGCTTCACAGGCGGCAGCCGATATCGCCGAGCAATTTGGCATGTAGCTGTTCAAAAGGATCTTGCGCTTACTTTAATGCTACAATACAGTGTTCCGTCGCCTTCCTGGTGATGTCCTGCAAGAGTCTCAGAACGGGGTTCCGAGATCATGCGGATGGATTTTCAGATTTAGTATTTTTAAGCGAATATCCCGATTTTAGCTTTTCGGACGAGGGCGTAGCTAGGACGACAGCGTGAGGTGAGGTGTTCTGGAGTGAGCAACAAAAATGACCTTGAGCGTTAAGTTAAGATCCGTTATTTAATCATTATCAGGCACCGTGCTGAAGGAATCATCTTCTAGGTATGGTTCGCTGACGGCGCCTCAGGTTACAGTTGAACTTTGCGCTCGAATTCCAGCTCTTGGTCGAGAAGTTAAAAATTCACCAGTTTTCAGGTCGCAAATCTTTACTGTGGTATTTAATTCTTCTACGGTAATGCTGACAATACTAGAAACGGCTTTTGATCTCTGTGTAAACTTGTATTTGAGTTTTGGTAGCTTTTTTTCTCATGGGTTTTTAACGGATATCAACAGGGCTTCAGTGCGCGTCTGGACTTTTAAAATGAACGGGGTTCCGAGATCATGCGGATGGATTTTCAGATTGAGCATTTTTAAGCGAATATCATGATTTTAGCTTTTCTGACAAGAGCGTAGCTAGGACGACACCGCCGCAGGCGAGTTGTCCTCCTTTTGAATACCGTTTTGGCAGCGCAAAACGAGAAATTGTCTTGGAAAAGAAAAAAACAGCTATACATCTTAAAAATTAACAATCCCAGGGCGTTTCTCGAAAAGAGTAGGGGTGTAACCCCGGCGTCCTGGCCAAATTTCCCATGGGCCCTTACCAATCATGGCCTCCTAATAACCCCCCTCTCTGAACTGGCTCCATCCCTCTGCTCTCCTCCCCACTGAGAGCTGCTGTGTGGGGAGCGTTCTGGCGCACTATGGCTGCCGTCGCCTCATCCAGGTGGGGGCTGCACATTGGTGGTGGTAGTGGGATTCCCCATGACCTGTAAAGCGCTTTGAGTGGAGTGTCCAGAAAAGCGCTCTATAAGTGTAAGCCATTATTATTATTGTTAAAGTTGATGTCCTTCGTCTCGACTAACTCTCGGTATTTTAATGATTCTCAGTACATCTGCAGTCTTGTTCGAAGAGCTTGGCTTCCTTGTGGAGCCTCGTTCCCTTGTCTTGACGTTAATGAAGAGCTCAGGGCTGCGAATTGTTTTTTTCTCATTTATATGTTTTTCTTTTTTATGCAGGGAGAATGGGGACCTGCAAATTTTTGCCATATTTTCTAGCTGGAGTGGCGTTTTCACTAGGGTAAGTGTGATTAAAACTTTCTTTTACTTCTGTGTCTGTTACACTTATATAGCGCTTGCTATAATGGCTTACACTTATAGAGCGCTTTTCTGGACACTCCACTCAAAGCGCTTGACAGGTCATGGGGAATCCCACTACCACCACCAATGTGCAGCCCCCACCTGGATGATGCGACGGCAGCCATAGTGCGCCAGAACGCTCCCCACACAGCAGCTCTCAGGGGGGAGGAGAGCAGAGGGATGAAGCCAGTTCAGAGAGGGGGGTTATTAGGAGGCCATGATTGGTAAGGGCCCATGGGAAATTTGGCCAGGACGCCGGGGTTACACCCCTACTCTTTTCGAGAGACGCCCTGGGATTGTAAATGACCACAGAGAGTCAGGACCTCGGTTTGACGTCTCATCCGAAGGACGGCGCCTGTTTACAGTCCAGTGTCCCCCGTCACTATACTGGGGCATCAGGACCCACACAGACCGCAGGGTGAGAGCGCCCCCTGCTGGCCCCACTCACACCTCTCCCAGCAGCAGCCTCAGTTTTTCCCAGGAGTCTCCCCTCCAGGTACTGACCAGGCTCCCACCTGCTGGGCTCCAGTATATGCCAGGGACCTGTGCAATACATTTATATTTATATTTATATCTATGGTTACATCTATATTTATATTCATACGTGTGATACGATTTTCTGTGTACTGTTCTGTTCTAGTTTGCTCTTGTGTGTCCGGACTGTGAGTAACTCTTGTATTGTATTGTATTGTATGTATTGTACTATTAGTATATAATTCGTTACACTGTGGCTGTGTTGTGTGTGTTAAGCTGCTGTTGCACTGCAATTTCCCTCACGGGATCAATAAAGTATCTATCTATCTCAACCTCGGGGGTGTCGGTGACAAATTCATCATCGTCTTCTACTGCTGCCACCTCCAAGATGTCTAAGACGAAGTAACGACGAAAGAGCAGATATTGAGCCCAACTCTCACCACTGAGGACAGACACAGGCTTTATTTTTATTAATTTTGATAAATAAATTAAAACATGGGTGCTAGTTGTGTTTTTTTTTTTAAGATGAGATCACTTTATCGGCCCTATACGATTTCTGGCATGAGGAATTGGTCTTGTCGCAGACCCCTGCTGGCTCTCCAGGAGACACACAGACGGGGAGAGAGAGTAGCTGGGGGCTCAGGCGCGCCTGTTGGGAGTATTTCTCGGACCCTGCCGATGCGGGATTAACGCTAGGAAAGAGAGAGTCACCTCACACATCCCAACTAACACGAACCACACACATACTATAGTATGCAAATAGTGGACAAAAATCGTCTTAACTTCCATTGTAATTTTTTTTTCTTGGAAATATAGAAGTTGTACATTTTAAAATGTATATTTGAATCAAAATGTGGTTTTGAGTTCGTGTGTTAATGTAATTTGTGTTTGTCATTACTATACTGTATATTGCCATGTTACCAGAATTTGTAGCTGACGTTTAAGACTAGTTGTGTTTTTTATGATTATTGCCCATATGTTGATTGTTGATTGATTGTATACAATGTATAATTTGAAACACATATGTTTCAGGTGTGAATGTGTATTTTCAGAATAAATTTCTAAACCTAATCATTGGCTTGGTTTACTTGTTTCTACACCTATAAAACCTATCTTTGATGTATAATAGACCTCTACCCATATACGTATAATAGACCTCTAATGTTATCCGTATAAAAGACCTCTAAAGTTATCCGGAACTCCAACAATATATGTATAATAGTCCTCTAAATTTATCCGTATAATAGAACTCCAACCATTTATGTATAATGAACGTCTAAACATAGACGTATAATTGACGTATAACTTTAGACGTATATTAGAATTTCATTCTAGACGAATTGTAGACCACATTTAGACGTCTAAGGTATGCGTTTAATAGACGTATATTATACGTCTTTTGCCCACTGGGTAAACGAGCGTCCACTGATCCTCTATTCGTAAGTACCGGAGCATTTCTCTTTGCAAAATATACATGCCAGAACCTACAGCTGAAACGGTCACTTTTTTTTAACGCCGCAAAGAGCTGGTAAAAGGCTGGCCTCTCTGTAAAACGACCACTAAGATCTAAACACTGTCTCGTTCCATTAAAGTACCCGCAATCCTCCCGACTACCCGCTACAACCAGTACACCGCCACTTTTTAATTAGGAACGATACTAATTAATGAGTGAACCCTCTACGATAACGTTGCTTTATCGGCCCTATACGATTTCTGGCATGAGGAATTGGTCTTGTCGCAGACCCCTGCTGGCTCTCCAGGAGACACACAAGACGGGGAGAGAGAGCAGCTGGGGGGGTCAGAGCGCAGGGTCAGCACCCCTGGAGCAGCTGGGGTTCAGGGCCTCGCTCAGGGGGGGCCCAACGGAGTAGGATTCCTCTGCCGGCTGCGGGATTTGAACCGGCAAACCCCTCCCAGCCCCGGGCGCAGATCCTGAGCCCCAGAGCCGCCTCTGCATAACCGAGGAGCCCGATCTCGCAGAGGAGACGGAGACTATGATTGTGCCGATCCGTTTCATCTTTGCGTTACCTTGGCGCTGTCTGCCAGGACCTACAGACCAGATGAAAACAGACCTCCCCAGGCGCTGGGGGCGGTCTCTGAGGACGAACGTCAGCAGGAGCACGGCGCCTGCGGGCGAGGGGCGAGGGGCGTGGGGCTGTCGGCTCGGAGAGTGCGGGGTTTCTTCACGCAGAAAGCTGTAACCACGGCGAGAGGCGTGCAGTTTTCTCCGATATCCTGATCCGCAGTTAGGTTTTTTCTCCACCCCTCCAACAAGACGACAGAGCTGTTGCCGAGGAACAGGAGCAGCTGGAGATCACCGGGGCGGACGTCTACCTACCCACACCCCAACCAGCGACAGGTGAGGACCTCTGGCTGTTGCCTTTCCATGCGGTTTTTTTTGTTGTTGTTTAAATTAAAACAATCAAAAATTATTATTCAAGACGGTTTGGGTTAACAGTAAATCAGAAACAAGCATACAAAAAAAACAAACAAACCCCGCACCCATCAGCCCAAGAACAGCCGAGACATTGAACCAAAAAAAAAAAATATATTGAAACTTGACGTTTAACAGTTCTCCTCGTTGAGGGGGGAAAAAGGAGTCACGTTATTTCAATTTCTCAGTAATAATTCATAGGATCGCCGATCAAAAGGAGCGAAAATAAACGCCGGGTTGAAAGTTAAATTGCAATTGAAATAAGGCGTGGGCACGATTCTCGTCCACGGATCCCGGCAGCTGATAGCGCAGCTTGTCTTTTTACCGGAGTGAGCAGCAGAAAGTATCATGAGCGTTAAGTTTAGATCCGTTATTTAATCATTATCAGGCACCGTGCTGAAGGAATCATCTTTTAGGTATGGTAACTCAGGTTACAGTTGAACTTTGCGCTCGAATTCCGGCTCTTGGCCGAGAAGTTAAAAATTCACCAGTTTCCAGGTCGCAAATCTTTACTGTGGTATTTCATTCTTCTACGGTAATGCTGATGATAATACTAGAAACGGCTTTTGATAACTGCTATAATTAATAATTGGGTACTCTTATAGAGCGCTTTTCTGGACACTCCACTCAAAGCGCTTGACAGGTGAGGGGGAATCCCACTACCGCCACCAGTGTGCAGCCCCCACCTGGATGATGGCTGCTGGCTCTTGATCTCTATGTAGACTTTTATTTGAATTTGTGGTTGGCTTTTTCCTAATGGGGTTTTAAAACGGACAGCGACGGGGCTTCAGTGCGCGGCCGGACTTTTTTTAAAAAATGGCGAAACCGGTTTGCGGCTGGAGAGATGCACCAAGCTTTTAAAGAGGAGACGTTTTAACGCTAGCCCGGTGTTTCTCGAGAACTGTTCAGGAGAGTCACAGGGGGGGTCTGTTTCTGTCTATTTCCTTCTCTCCATTTGCGCTGAAAACGCACTGAGCGCGGTCTTCACAGGCGGCAGCCGATATCGCCGAGCAATTTGGCATGTAGCTGTTCAAAAGGATCTTGCGCTTACTTTAATGCTACAATACAGTGTTCCGTCGCCTTCCTGGTGATGTCCTGCAAGAATCTCAGAACGGGGTTCCGAGATCATGCGGATGGATTTTCAGATTTAGTATTTTTAAGCGAATATCCCGATTTTAGCTTTTCGGACGAGGGCGTAGCTAGGACGACAGCGTGAGGTGAGGTGTTCTGGAGTGAGCAACAAAAATGACCTTGAGCGTTAAGTTATGATCCGTTATTTAATCATTATCAGGCACCGTGCTGAAGGAATCATCTTCTAGGTATGGTTCGCCGACGGCGCCTCAGGTTACAGTTGAACTTTGCGCTCGAATTCCAGCTCTTGGTCGAGAAGTTAAAAATTCACCAGTTTTCAGGTCGCAAATCTTTACTGTGGTATTTAATTCTTCTACGGTAATGCTGACAATACTAGAAACGGCTTTTGATCTCTATGTAAACTTGTATTTGAGTTTTGGTAGCTTTTTTTCTCATGGGTTTTTAACGGATATCAACAGGGCTTCAGTGCGCGTCTGGACTTTTAAAATGAACGGGGTTCCGAGATCATGCGGATGGATTTTCAGATTGAGTATTTTTAAGCGAATATCATGATTTTAGCTTTTCTGACAAGAGCGTAGCTAGGACGACACCGCCGCAGGTGAGTTGTCCTCCTTATGAATACCGTTTTGGCAGCGCAAAACGAGAAATTGTCTTGGAAAAGAAAAAACAGCTACACATCTTAAAAATTAACAATCCCAGGGCGTTTCTCGAAAAGAGTAGAAGTGTAACCCCGGCGTCCTGGCCAAATTTCCCATGGGCCCTTACCAATCATGGCCTCCTAATAACCCCCCTCTCTGAACTGGCTCCATCCCTCTGCTCTCCTCCCCACTGAGAGCTGCTGTGTGGGGAGCGTTCTGGCGGACTATGGCTGCCGTCGCCTCATCCAGGTGGGGGCTGCACATTGGTGGCGGTAGTGGGATTCCCCATGACCTGTAAAGCGCTTTGAGTGGAGTGTCCAGAAAAGCGCTATATAAGTGTAAGCAATTATTATTATTGTTAAAGTTGATGTCCTTCGTCTCGACTAACTCTCTGTATTTTAATGATTCTCAGTACATCTGCAGTCTTGTTCGAAGAGCTTGGCTTCCTTGTGGAGCCTCGTTCCCTTGTCTTGACGTTAATGAAGAGCTCAGGGCTGCGAATTGTTTTTTTCTCATTTATATGTTTTTCTTTTTTATGCAGGGAGAATGGGGACCTGCAAATTTTTGCCATATTTTCTAGCTGGAGTGGCGTTTTCACTAGGGTAAGTGTGATTAAAACTTTCTTTTACTTCTGTGTCTGTTACACTTATATAGCGCTTGCTATAATGGCTTACACTTATAGAGCGCTTTTCTGGACACTCCACTCAAAGCGCTTGACAGGTCAGGGGGAATCCCACTACCGCCACCAATGTGCAGCCCCCACCTGGATGATGCGACGGCAGCCATAGTGCGCCAGAACGCTCCCCACACAGCAGCTCTCAGTGGGGAGGAGAGCAGAGGGATGAAGCCAGTTCAGAGAGGGGGGTTATTAGGAGGCCATGATTGGTAAGGGCCAATGAGAAATTTGGCCAGGATGCCGGGGTTACACCCCTACTCTTTTCGAGAAACGCCCTGGGATTTTTAATGACCACAGAGAGTCAGGACCTCGGTTTTACATCTCATCCGAAGGACGGCGCCTGTTTACAGTCTAGTGTCCCCCATCACTATACTTGGGCATCAGGACCCACACAGACCGCAGGGTGAGAGCGCCCCCTGCTGGCCCCACTCACACCTCTCCCAGCAGCAGCCTTAGTTTTTCCCAGGAGTCTCCCCTCCAGGTACTGACCAGGCTCACACCTGCTGGGCTCCAGTGGGGGGCTGGCAGCTGGGAGCTGCAGGGTGAGATGGCTGCTGGGGTGAGTGAGTTGACCACAGTTGGGCTGATGATGGAAGAGATAACTGTTGTTCTCTTTTTTTTCTTCCCCCACTCACAGGGTCCTCTGGATGCACCAGACCTTCACCACCTCTCCGTTGCGGAGGTAGGGGCTACGGGATGAGCCGGAACTGGGAACCCCAAAGTTCCTTGAAGGAACAGCAGCGAAACTAGCGGCCATGTTCCTGTCCTCTGTCTGGCAGAACAAGGAACAAATCTAATTAAGTAATTAAGGACTCGGGTACAAGGAGAACCAGAAGCCTCTTGGGCTGCCAGGATGTGAGGTCTTGTCCCCCCCAACACACATCTCCAGGTTAAACAGTTTCTGTCATGGGCACTAGGAGCTCATTTTGGAATTAAGACCGTACAGGTGACAAGCTAGAGGAGACCAGTTTGGTCCAACGGTCTCGAATTGGGGTTTGTTGCTAATGGGAGGAGCTCACCCAGCTGTGTCTGGAGAGGAGCCAGGGTATCGGCTTCAACCACAGGGCTGGGCAGCTTGTTCCCCACCTCCACCACCCTTGGTGTACAGTAGTCTGCCCGGATTGGAGAATCTCATCCAGCTGTGTCTTGAGAGAAGCCGGGGTACTGGCTTCAACCACATGGCTGGGCAGCTTGTTCCCCACCCCCACCACCCTTGGTGTACAGTAGTCTGGCCGAATTGGAGAATCTCATCCAGCTGTATCTGGAGAGAAGCAAGGGTATCAGCTTCAACAACATGTTGGGCATCTTGTACACCAAGGGTGGTGGGGGTGGGGAACAAAATGGCTTCTCTCAAGACACAGCTGGGTGAGCTCCTCCAATCTGGAGAGACTACTGTACACCAAGGGTGGTGGGGGTGGGGAACAACCTGCCCAGCCATGTGGTTGAAGCCAATACCCTGGCTTCTCTGAAGACACAGCTGGATGAGATCCTCCAATCCGGGCAGACTACTGTTCCCCACCCCCACCACCGTTGGTGTACAGTAGTCTGCCCAGATTGGAGGATCTCATCCAGCTGTGTCTGGAGAGAAGCCAAGGTATCGGCTTGAACTACATGGCTGGGCAGCTTGTTCAACCCCCTCCACCCTTGATGGCTGATGTCGTGTCACATACAACAACAGGTGTCGCTTCAAAAAATGCTCTCAAGCCAGAACCAGATATCTACAACAGTGACAAATACAGCTTGCAGAAAAATACACTTTTTTTGGTACATCTGTCAGAACTGTTTCCCCATTTGTGATGGAACAGAAAAGACTTTGAGATCGGCCAGTGTTACAGATATGCTTGATTTTTTCCTCAACAGATATCTGGATGTATCCCTGCTGGAAATTCCCCATCGCTCCCCAGAGTATGTATGCTTTTCTACATTTGTTATACAGTGAACAAGCACCGCTCTCTCTCTCTCTGCAATAACAGATGATTCACTTAAATGTTCACCATAACTCCCTAAATGTTATCTAGATTCTCTGGTAGTGCAGAGTGCTACTCTGAAAGTAGGGTATGTAAATCTGAGATGATAGTATTTGTATCATTTCAAAACATGGTTTTGCAAGTTAACTTTCACGGTAGGGTCTGCGAAATGCTTTATTTCTCGCACGAGAGATCTTGGCACCCCGGTCTCAGTTAAGGGGTAGGAAGGCTAATTGTTCAAAGAGTCGATGAGCCCTGTGGTGAAACAAGATTTCTCAGCAAGCGCCGCGCGATGGATCCGCTGTGTTCCTGAAGCATTTCACTTGCAACCCACTGGTTACTGAGAGTGATCCTATCTACCTTGGCCTTGGGTTCTGTGGGTTTGTGGATTTGGCTCCTCCAACTTGAATGAAGCTGCTGTCGGTACCCTACACAAGGGACTTCTCCTCAGCAGCGGGTGCCGTCAAAATACCCCAGCTGCAGAAATAGGCGCAAAAATTGTCGTGGAATTTGATCAAAGAAGAGTCAGGAGAGGTATTCTCATTCCCTCAGTAAGGTCTTGATTCATATTGCCATACAGTAATAATTGCTTACACTTCTAGAGCGCTTTTCTGGACACTCCACTCGAAGCGCTGGACAGGTCAGGGGGAATCCCACTACCGCCACCAGTGCGCAGCCCCCACCTGGATGATGCGACGGCAGCCATAGTGCGCCAGAACGCTCCCCACACAGCAGCTCTCAGTGGGGAGGAGAGCAGAGGGATGAAGCCAGTTCAGAGAGGGGGGTTATTAGGAGGCCATGATGGGTGAGGGGCCAATGGGAAATTTGGCCAGGACGCCGGGGTTACACCCCTACTCTTTTCGAGAGACGCCCTGGGATTTTTAATGAGCACAGAGAGTCAGGACCTCGGTTTGACGTCTCATCCGAAGGACGGCGCCTGTTTACAGTCTAGTGTCCCCCGTCACTATACTGGGGCATCAGGACCCACACAGACCGCAGGGTGAAAGCACCCCCTGCTGGCCCCCACTCACACCTCTTCCAGCAGCAGCCTTAGTTTTTCCCAGGAGTCTCCCCTCCAGGTGCTGACCAGGCTCACACCTGCTGAGCTTCAGTGGGGGGCTGCCAGCTGGGAGTTGTGGAGTGATAGGGCTGCTGGTAATATGGGAAAAAGCCATCACTGGTCTGTGCAGAGAAGTGAAAGCTGATTCAAAAGCAAGCAGGGAGAGCACCTTGTTTTATATCTTTTTTTAAGCCTGATGCAACGCTTCAGGGACAAGCGAAGCAGTCATTTTTCATTCCTGATTGGTTTCTGCTTTAAGCAGAGAAGAGCAGTTATTCACATAGTTTCTCATACTCTGTTCTTCAGGCAGCAGAGATAAACTTTGTTTTAAACACCCCGTGCCCTTGACGAGCTGGGGGTGCTCTCACACTGTGTTCTAAGTATCTGGCTGCCTCTGTAGCACAGTTCTGTCCCCCAAACGACATTTTGAGGATGAAACACTTGTTCTCCCCAACTTTCCATTACAAAATGCAAATCCCTTTGGATCCAAGTGTTGGTATTGGGTGGAAAAAAATCGGAAAACTGTTTCTGCTGAAGAATTCCAAAGGGTTCCGAATTTTGTGCTCCGAGAAATGGAACAACAGGTCCTATTCTGAGAATAGCTGATAGCTACAGTTGCACGCGACTCTCTTTTATCAGGGAGGAGATAGTCCATTGTGAAACGAACTGTTCCCTTAGGGCACCAACAACCGAAATCGCCTCAGAAAATATCTTGTAGACTTTTTTGTTTTTCTGCTGGAATATCTGCTATTGTTTCGGCCTGTATGAATAAATTGGTGTGCATCTCGCTGTATAAAAAGGGGGAAAACTGCTGTGTTCAATTTGAGCTTAATTCAGAACTGTATTCTGTACTGTGCTCCTGTATGCATACTGTACATAAGGATCTGCTTTCCTGCTCACCTCAAGAACCTGATCTGAGCCAGCGGCCATCTCACCCTGCAACTCACAACTGGCAGCCCCTCCACTGGAGCTCAGCAGGTGTGAGCCTGGTCAGTACCTGGAGGGGAGACCTCCTGGGAAAAACTAAGGCTGCTGCTGGAAGAGGTGTTAGTGGGGCCAGCAGGGGGCGCTCTCACCCTGTGGTCTGTGTGGGTCCTGATGCCCCAGTATAGTGAGGGGGACACTGGACTGTAAACAGGTGCCGTCCTTCGGATGAGACGTCAAACCGAGGTCCTGACTCTCTGTGGTCATTAAAAATCCCTGGGCGTTTCTCGAATAGAGTAGGGGTGTAACCCCGGCGTCCTGGCCAAATTTCCCATTGGCCCTTACCCATCATGGCCTCCTAATAACCCCCCTCTCTGAACTGGCATCATCCCTCTGCTCTCCTCCCCACTGAGAGCTGCTGTGTGGGGAGCGTACTGGCGCACTATGGCTGCCGTCGCATCATCCAGGTGGTGGGGGCTGCACACTGGTGGCGGTAGTGGGATTCCCCCTGAGCTGTACAGCGCTTTGAGTGGAGTGTCCAGCAAAGCGCTCTATAAGCGTGAGCAATTATTACTGTCGTTGTGTGGTTTCCACTACACATTGCTGTCCTGTCTAGCCATAATTAAGGAGGCAAACGAGCGCTTGGTCATTCGTACTGCAATGAGCACCCTGCACTCAAGAGGGCTAAAGACGAATTTGATGAAGCTGTGAGACCGGATAATAAGCGAGAGTAAAACTGAGAATAAACTGAGAGGGCTGATTTTGACCCCTGACCTCTGCACGACCTTAGCTACACGCGACACCCCAGCAATGCGGCTCACGGCTGTCATTTTGAATTCAACAGAAGAGGGTGTGACGACGTCCAAGGGATCAGTGTCAGTCCGGAGGGGTGAGTGCCTCGGTTTGTCCGCCTTTCTGATCAACTGGAGCTGCCAGCTTAAGTCGTATCTGTTGAATTCAGAAACGTAACTCGGGTTCAGATCGAGAGAGGAGTCTTTATTGTGTACACAGGGCGCAAGCACATACAGTAGCAGATTAGCAAAGTGGAGCTCAAATTGCAGTGGGTCTTGCTCGCTTATGTATGGTATTGTAAGCAGGCTGGGGGGAGGAGATCATTATCGTTAGGGTCGCTAAGCAACAGAGTGGTCAGCAGGAGTCCAAGGGCGAGAAATAAGGAAAACATAGCAGAGTTAGCAAGGAGTACTCCCAGAACCTTGGGGCCTGTGTGACTACGGAACTGGAAAACCTTTTGTCGCTCGGTAGAAACCTTTGAACTCTTTATCACCTCATATCCACCTCAGTGCCAGCAGCTGTATCACTCTGTAACTCCCAGCTGGCAGCCCCCCCCCCCACTGGAGCTCAGCAGGTGTGAGCCTGGTCAGTACCTGGAGGGGAGACTCCTGGGAAAAACTAAGGTTGCTGCTGGGAGAGGTGTGAGTGGGGCCAGCAGGGGGCGCTCTCACCCTGCGGTCCGTGTGAGTCCTGATGCCCCAGTATAGTGACGGGGGACACTGGACTGTAAACAGGCGCCGTCCTTCGGGTGAGACGTCAAACCGAGGTCCTGACTCTCTGTGCTCATTAACAATCCCGGGGCGTCTCTCGAAAAGAGTAGGGGTGTCACCCCGGCGTCCTGGCCAAATTTCCCATGGGCCCTTACCCATCATGGCCTCCTAATAACCCCCCTCTCTGAACTGGCTTCATCCCTCTGCTCTCCTCCCCACTGAGAGCTGCTGTGTGGGGAGCGTTCTGGCGCACTATGGCTGCCGTCGCATCATCCAGGTGGGGGCTGCACACTGGTGGCGGTAGTGGGATTCCCCATGACCTGTAAAGCGCTTTGAGTGGAGTGTCCAGAAAAGCGCTCTATAAGTGTAAGCAATTATTATTATTATTACCTGGACAAGTTGTCTCCTTCATTTCCAGAGCTACAAAGCCCTTCCTTCCAGAGTCAGGGGGAGAAAAGAGGAACTGGTCTGCTTGTCTGAGCAGTAGTAAAGAACGAACACGTGGAACAGAATTCTACAGGCCTGCGCTTTTCAAATTTCCGGACCTAAAATATGTCTCTTCCTTTTTCCAGGTTGGTTTACAAACAGAGGAGAGTGATGGATCCCCCGTGAGTACCCTCTTGTCGAGGCGAGACCCTTCAGATCCGATTTCAAAGGGAAAAAAAAAGCCGGTTTTTGGAGAACCTGCTAAGAACGTCTCCACTGGTCTCCATCGAGAAAATCTTCCTCATTCCCTTCACATGTGGTGGTGTGAAAAAGCGTTTCCCACCTCCCTTCCTGATTCGCGTTGGTCACACTGCAATGTCGCAGCTCAGCGAACAAATTGAAATACTCGACCAAGAGAACACAAGTAAACCACAAAGTGCAGTTTTTTTTTAAATGAAGGTTTTTATTATTAAGGGGTTGGGGGGCGGGAACCCCAAACCTACATGGCCCTGTGGGGAAAAAGTGATCGTCCCCTCTGTTATATCTTCAAACTTCGGCTTGAGGTTCACGAACAATTACTCCGTTTCTCATTTGTGCCCGAATTTCGTTGGATCGCGGCACGACCTCTGGCTTTTGAGGATCTTTTGGTCCGCTTCACTTCGTCAGGCGGGTCCTATCGAAGTGATTTCTTGATTGGGAACGGGTGTGGCGGCAATCAGGCCTGGGTGTGGCTAGAGAAATTGAACTCGGCTTTCCAAGGATGATTTATGTTTTAACAGGGCTGGGTGGCAATCACTTTTTCACACAGGGCCGTGTACAAGTAGATTTGGATTTTTTTCCTCCCCCTTAATATTAAAAACCTTCGTTTAAAGAAAACTGCATTTTGTGTTTCCTTGTGTTCTCCTTGTCGAATATGTCAATTTTTTGGGGACGATCTGAAACATTTCAGTGTGACCAACCTGCAAAAAAGAAATCAGGAAGGGGGCAAACACTTTTTCACACCACTGGACCTCCATAGCTTTTCTCACACAGTCTATCCATCTCTTTCTAGGCCAGCCTCTTCCTCTGTCACCTTCCACCTCAGATCCCATCGCCCTCTTTGTTACTTCCTCAACGTCCCTCCTCGCGATCTGTCCGTACCGCCGTAACCTCGCCTCTCGCATCTTCTCCACCACATCCACATGATTTCCTCATTTCTGATCTTACCCTTCATTGAAATCTGCAGAATCCGTCTCAACAGCCTTTGTTGTTTAGCAGCCATGTCACCCTGCAACTCACAATTGGCAGCCTCCTCCCCACTGGAGCTCAGCAGGTGGGAGCCTGGTCAGTACCTGGAGGGGAGACCTCCTGGGAAAAACTGAGGTTGCTGCTGGGAGAGGTGTGAGTGGGGCCAGCAGGGGGCGCTCTCACCCTGCGGTCTGTGTGGGTCCTGATGCCCCAGTATAGTGACGGGGGACACTGGACTGTAAACAGGCGCCGTCCTTCGGATGAGACGTCAAACCGAGGTCCTGACTCTCTGTGGTCATTAACAATCCCAGGGCGTCTCTCGAAAAGAGTAGGGGTGTAACCCCGGCGTCCTGGCCAAATTTCCCATTGGCCCTCACCCATCATGGCCTCCTAATAATCCCCCCTCTCTGAACTGGCTTCATCCCTCTGCTCTCCTCCCCACTGAGAGCTGGTGTGTGGGGAGCGTTCTGGCGCACTATGGCTGCCGTCGCATCATCCAGGTGGGGTGCACATTGGTGGCGGTAGTGGGATTCCCCGTGACCTGTAAAGCGCTTTGAGTGGAGTGTCCAGAAAAGCGCTGTATAAGTGTCAGCAATTATTATTATTATTATTATTATTATTATCCTCAATTCAGTTCTTCTCCTCAAGTTCTCTTCCCTCTTTCCCAACTGCCGAGCAATCAGCTCCACACAGTAGTACGGGTCTAATCAGGGTCTTGTACATTTTGCATTTTGTCTAGGAATTTTCCTGTCACCGATGAATCCAGTCATTTCTCTCCACCTGTTCCATCCAGCTTTCACTCGCCGAAAACTAAAAAAAAAGATTGTTTTTTGAGGGTGCACACTGGGAATCAGATCTCCGTGACAAAAGGCATGCGCTGACATTCTAGGGCCAAAACACGACCCGTTTCAAATCAAGCGCCAAGGCGTGCACTCTTGTGAAAGCTCAGTAGAGTCCCCACGTTGGCCCTGTGACTTGTGACCCTTCCTGCTCACTAGTCACTGTGCACGAGCGAATACGGACAGCGGACATTTCGCCACGGAGATGGCCTAACGCGACCTGCAAGAAGTGTTTGCCGGCCAATGGCGTCTCGAAATCGAGGGCAAGGTTTCCGTTCGCTGTCGTGGGATTTTCTCGAAGAAGAGCCGGGAGGGGTGTTCTCCTTCACTCGGCGAGGTCTTGATTCGTATTGCAATGTGGGAAAAAGCCGTCTGTGCAGAGAAGTGAGGGCTGATTCAAAAGCAAGCAGGGAGAGCTCCTTGTTTCAGATCTCTTTTTCAGCTGATGCACCTGGCGAAGAAAAGTCTTCACTCGGGTGAGGTGTGGTCAAGCACAGTCCTGTGCATGCGCATGGGTAGGATAAAATCATACTGATCTGACAGCAACCTCTCATACTGATCTGAGTGTAACCTCTCATACTGATCTGAGAGCAGCCTCTCATACTGATCTGAGTGTAACCTCTCACACTGATCTGAGAGCAGCCTCTCGTACTGATCTGAGAGTAACCTCTCGTACTGATCTGAGTGTAACCTCTCGTACTGATCTGAGAGCAGCCTCTCGTACTGATCTGAGAGCAGCCTCTCGTACTGATCTGAGAGTAACCTCTCGTACTGATCTGAGAGCAAACTCTCGTACTGATCTGAGAGCAGCCTCTCGTACTGATCTGAGAGCAGCCTCTCGTACTGATCTGAGAGCAGCCTCTCGTACTGATCTGAGAGTAACCTCTCGTACTGATCTGAGAGTAACCTCTCGTACTGATCTGAGAGCAACCTCTCGTACTGATCTGAGAGCAGCCTCTCGTACTGATCTGAGAGCAACCTCTCGTACTGATATGAGTGTAACCTCTCGTACTGATCTGAGAGCAACCTCTCGTACTGATCTGTGAGCAGCCTCTCGTACTGATCTGAGAGCAGCCTCTCGTACTGATCTGAGAGCAGCCTCTCGTACTGATCTGAGAGCAGCCTCTCGTACTGATCTGAGAGTAACCTCTCGTACTGATCTGAGAGTAACCTCTCATACTGATCTGAGAGTAACCTCTCGTACTGATCTGAGAGCAGCCTCTCGTACTGATCTGAGAGTAACCTCTCGTACTGATCTGAGAGTAACCTCTCGTACTGATCTGAGAGCAACCTCTCGTACTGATCTGAGAGCAGCCTCTCGTACTGATCTGAGAGTAACCTCTCGTACTGATATGAGTGTAACCTCTCGTACTGATCTGAGAGTAACCTCTCATACTGATCTGAGTGTAACCTCTCATACTGATCTGAGAGTAACCTCTCATACTGATCTGAGAGTAACCTCTCATACTGATCTGAGAGCAGCCTCTCCACCGAGATGATAAACGCAATGAGTTTTATACAGCACACTCACACAGGAAAGCTCATTCTGAGTTTCCATATTAGGAGGTGTTTTTCTCCCCACCACCATTTCTTTGTGATTGACCACGTTCTTCATAAGAAGCAGTTTCACCTTGCATACAGACGAGAAGACGTGTATAAATAAAAGGTGTGAAACGAGTTGGAAATTCTGCTGTTGTAGCATTGATATCAAAAAGTCAGATAATACGCTCGCAATTGGTCTTTCATACTGTGGCTGGGTGAAAGGCATTTTTCAAAGCCAGCTGGTCACCATCTTATACACTTTTAAAGAGGTAAATGCTAAAATTCTCCCTCACAACGCTTCAAGGACAGGTGAAGCAGCCATTTTCCATTCCTGATAGGTGTTTGCTTGAAGCAAAGAAGAGCAGTTAATCAAACAGTTTCTCACACTCCCTTCTTCAAGCAGCAGAGAGAAACTTTATTTAAACACGCCGTGACGGGCTCTTGACGAGCTGGGGGTCCTCTCACACTCTGCTCTAAGCATCTGGCTGCTTCTGCGACACAGCTCTGTCCCTAAAGGGCCCTTTTAAAGGATAAAAGCCAAGTAACTTTCCATTACAGCGTGGTCAAAGCCATCATCTCCCAACGAATGCGTCAAGGGTCCGGGACATCCCGTTAGTGGGTTAGAGAGGGGAGACAGGCCGCCTGCCGTGGAACGATGGAGCCTTTCCAGACTTCTGATCGCCCCTCTCGTGTCCCAGGAGGAGAGACGTGCTGACCGTCACCCCCTGGCTGGCTCCCATCGTCTGGGAAGGGACCTTTGACCCCTTGATCGTCGACGGCCTCTACAAGCCCCTCGATCTGACCATCGCGACCACTGTCTTCGCGGTCGGCAAGTAAGACGTTTGTATCGCCACCAACCTTTCTCTTGTATAATAATAATAATAATAATAATTGCTTACACTTCTATAGCGCTTTTCTGGACACTCCACTCAAAGCGCTTTACAGGTCAGGGGGAATCCCACTACCGCCACCAGTGTGCAGCCCCCACCTGGATGATGCGACGGCAGCCATAGTGCGCCAGAACACTCCCCACACAGCAGCTCTCAGTGGGGAGAAGCTCAGTTCAGAGAGGGGGGTTATTAGGAGGCCATGATGGGTAAGGGCCAATGGGAAATTTGGCCAGGACACCAGGGTAACACCCCTACTCTTTTCGAGAAACGCCCTGGGATTGTTAATGACCACAGAGAGTCAGGACCTCGGTTTGACGTCTCATCCGAAGGACGGCGCCTGTTTACAGTCTAGTGTCCCCCGTCATTATACTGGGGCATCAGGACCCACACAGGCTGCACACTGGTGGTGGTAGTGGGATCCCCATGACCTGCAAAGCGCTTTGAGTGGACTGTCCAGAAAAGCGCTCTATAAGTGCAAGCAATTAAATTAAATTAATATTCATTGGCCCGTTTCATCGTTATGACAATTTGACCGCACTGCCGAAATGTCCCCCCCCCCCCTCGTTCAACAGCACCATTCCCAGACTCTGCCATTTTGCTCTTTTCCCAGGTACATGCGCTTCCTGAAGGGGTTCCTGGAGTCGGCGGAGAAGCACTACCTGGTGGGGTTCCGGGTGCACTACTACGTCTTCACCGACCAGCCGGGCGAGGTGCCGCGGGTGTCCCTGGGCCCCGGCAGGAACCTCACCGCCATCCGGGTGCCCAAGTTCGACCGCTGGCAGGAGATCTCCCTGCGGCGGATGGAGATCATCCGGAAGACCATCGAGGAGCAGATCCGGCGGGAGGCCCAGTATATCTACTGCCTGGACGTGGACATGTTCTTCCACGACCGCGTGGGGGCGGAGGTGCTGGACGAGCTGGTGGCCGCCCTCCACGCGTGGTTCTACCAAGAGGACCGCAACCGGTTCCCCTACGAGCGCCGGCCGGCCTCCGCCGCCAACGTCCCCCTTGACCAGGGTGATTTCTACTACCAGGCGGCCGTCTTTGGGGGTCTCGTGGACAATGTTTACCAGCTGGTCAAGACCTGCGAGGAGAACCTGCTGGTGGACAAGAGGAACGACATCGAGGCGGCCTGGCAAGAGGAGAGCCACCTCAACAAGTACCTGATCCGCCACAAGCCCACCAAGCTGCTCTCCCCCGAGTACATGTGGGACGACAACAAGCAGCGAGGGAATGAGGTCAAGGTCATCCGCTTCTCCACGCTCAACAAAAACCTGGCGGAAGTGCGGGACAACTAGACCAGACTAGACGATTCCGATTCACCCAATGCGCGTTGCTCTCCTCCGGGTACATGTGGGACGACAACAAGCAGCGCGCGGGAGAGGTCCAGCTCATCCGCTTCCAGACGATCAATAAAAACCCGGCGGAAGTGCGGGACAACTAGACCAGACTAGACGATTCCAATTCACCCGATGCGTGTTGCTCTCCTCCGAGTACATGTGGGACGACAACAAGCAGCGCGCGGGCGAGGTCCAGCTCATCCGCTTCTCGACGATCAATAAAAACCTGGCGGAAGTGCGGGACAACTAGACCAGACTAGATGACTCCGATTCACCCGATGCGCATTGCTCTCCTCCGAGTACATGTGGGGCGACAACAAGCAGCGTGCGGGCGAGGTCCAGCTCGTCCGCTTCTCGACGATCAATAAAAACCTGGCAGAAGTGCGGGACAACTAGACCAGACTAGACGATTCCAATTCACCCGATGCGTGTTGCTCTCCTCCGAGTACATGTGGGATGACAACAAGCAGCGCGCGGGCGAGGTCCAGCTCGTCCGCTTCCCGACGATCAACAAAAACCTGGCGGAAGAGCAGGACAACTAGACCAGACTAGACGATTCCGATTCACCCGATGTGCGTTGCTCTCCCATCCCTGCAGCTGATACCTGCCCAACCTGGAAATCCGACGGTAATACCGCGTCACGAGAGAGAGAGAGAGAGTCCAGTCATCCCTCTGCTCCCCAAATCATGTGTCTTGTTGTTTCGTCAGCACATGCACACATGAGTATGTGTGTGTGGTTATGGATGTTTTTGGTGGAGGTTAACTTCTTTTAATGTCTCATTTTCTGGAACTGAGCCTGTTAAAATTTACTGAAGTGTAAAAGCACGGGATGAAAAGCTTACAAACTCGTCCGTTGTTCGAAACCTGCCTTCTGCGGATGGTGTGGAGTAAGAATCCACTTTCTCTGCACCCCACGATCAGTCCCACAAAGCAGTTGGCCTTCACTCTTGTTTCTAGAACTTGTTAATGTCATCTGCTACTTTCTTTTTCCCAGTTAACACCAGCTTGTGAAATTTCCCCCATTGTCTCTGCTCACACGGACAACCTCAGACCCCACCTCCCCAGCCCTAATCTCTGGACAGGACCTGGAAATTGCAAAGAACAGGAGACTGTAGTTAGGAGCTAACTGATCTCAGGATCTCATCCAGATCCCTACTAGAATCCTTTAGTCTTTAGCTTTCAGAATGGTTCAGAATATCCAAGTATAAAATGGGATTCGGTGGCAATATACTGTAGTATACAGCTTAAGCAGCTTGCGTTAAGAGGCACTGTTTTTATAATGTCTGTATAAAAGCCTGAACTGCTTACTGTATGAGTGTGGAGTCTTTATACACAGGACTGTATGTCGTTGTGAATACAGATGCATTTTTAATCTGTCCTCCGATTTGGAGATAGGCATCCATCTAATCCCCAGTGTGATGGGATTGACCAAAGATGAATATGATGGATTTCTAGAGGTTTGCAGTGGCTTAACTTTGATTTCACATCATTAAAATTAAAAGATGTGATGCCCCTCTATTTTCTATCCACTTAATCCAATTTAGAGGGACAGGGGAGCCAGACCCTATCCCAGCGACCAACGGGCACAAGATGGGGTACAACTAGGACGAGACCCCAGTCAATGGCAGGGCAGGGCCGATTTTCCCAGAAGCCACTGGGAAATGTGCCAGTGGGAGGAAGGGACGGGGCCAATTTTCCCAGAAGCCACTGGGAAATGCGCCAGTGGGAGGAAGGGGTGGGGGCCAATTTTCCCAGAAGCCGGGAAATGTGCCAGTGGGAGGAAGGGGCGGGGGCCAATTTTCCCAGAAGCCACTGGGAAATGGGCCAGTGGGTGGAAGGGGCGGGGGCCAATTTTCCCAGAAGCCACTGGGAAATGCGCCAGTGGGTGGAAGGGGCGGGGGCCAATTTTCCCAGAAGCCACTGGAAAATGTGCCAGTGGGAGGAAGGGGAGGGGGGGGCAATTTTCCCAGAAGCCACTGGGAAATGTGCCAGTGGGAGGAAGGGGAGGGGCCGATTTTCCCAGAAGCCACTGGGAAATCTGCCTGTTGAAGATGGTACCGGGACAAAACCCATGTGCACACGGAGCGAACATACACACTGCACACCGACAACACGCCAGGAATCGAACCTAGGGCGGCAGGGTGCCAGAGCTGGGAGGCAACAGTGCTAACCGCTGCACAGTCCTGCTGCCATATAGTTTGAAACTTAATCATAAATCGTGCAAATGAACTGTCCTCTCACGATACAGATTGGATCCGTATTACATGAAATATGATTTTAGTCTGTGAATTGTTTTAAAATGTAGCCACAGGAAGTTAGAAAGGAAACCACAGATCATAGCTAACTATGTTTTTGACCATACCTGAAGTTGTGTTTTGATGCTTTTTTTAATAATAATAATAGTTCCTTACACTTATATAGCGCTTTTCTGGACACTCCACTCAAAGCGCTTGACAGGTCATGGGGAATCCCACTACCGCCACCAATGTGCAGCCCCCACCTGGATGATGCGACGGCAGCCATAGTGCGCCAGAACGCTCCCCACACACCAGCTCTCAGTGGGGAGGAGAGCAGAGTGATGAAGCCAGTTCAGAGAGGGGGGTGATTAGGAGGCCATGATGGGTAAGGGCCCATGGGAAATGTGGCCAGGATGCTGGGGATACCAGTAAGAGTTCACGCCCTGCCGCACTCATTCTGCTTGTTCTTTCAAGTTTGGTCTCTTAGGGACTGTGACCGTGTATAAATTGGGTGACTTTGTCTTGGGAGACGACGTGTATGAAATTGTCACGGTTGCTTCGGGCTAGTGATCCTGGTCAGTCGGAGACGCTGTGATGTCTTGCGGATGTCAACTCTTAACTGGATGGGTGAGGCGACACGGGAACGATGCCCAGATAACACCTTGTCGCATGGGGAAAACAGCCAGATTCCATCTTATTGCCCATCGCTGATAGAAGATTCCTAATCTAGATTAAGTTCACTAAATAGTTTAACACACAATTAGGAGTAGATCCAGACTGATTTAAACTCATTTATTAATATTAAAAAATAAAAATAGGTTACAAAAACATCGGATAGGAAAGCCACTCCAACCATGGATTGTGTGCATCAGGGTTATAATAATAATAATAATAATAATAATTGCTTACGCTTGTATAGCGCTTTTCTGGACACTGCACTCAAAGCGCTGTACAGGTCATGGGGAATCCCACTACCGCCACCAATGTGCAGCCCCCACCTGGATGATGCGACGGCAGCCATAGTGCGCCAGAACGCTCCCCACACAGCAGCTCTCAGTGGGGAGGAGAGCAGAGGGATGAAGCCAGTTCAGAGAGGGGGGTTATTAGGAGGCCATGATTGGTAAGGGCCAATGGGAAATTTGGCCAGGACGCCTGGGTTACACCCCTACTCTTTTCGAGAAACGCCCTGGGATTTTTTAATGACCACAGAGAGTCACAACCTCGGTTTTACGTCTCATCTGAAGGACGGCGCCTGTTTGCAGTCCAGTGTCCCCGTCACTATACTGGGGCATCAGGACCCACACAGACTGCAGGGTGAGAGCACCCCCTGCTGGCCCCACTAACACCTCTCCCAGCAGCAACCTTAGTTTTTCCCAGGAGGTCTCCCCTCCAGGTACTGACCAGGCTCACACCTGCTGAGCTTCAGTGGGGTGCCAGAGCTGAGCTAATTCCCCATTACAGTTCAAAAGATTTCAAAGCTGCACTTTTTGGTTGTGTGTGTGTTTTTTTTTTAATGTATTAAACGTATAAAGAATTTACAAATACAACTAGAGGAGCAGAAACCAATAAGAGAGAAAAAAAAGATACAATCAGAAAGAAAAAAAAAACTAACTGCCAGAGAGGTAATGTAAGTAAGTTATAGAGCCAAATTATTTTTGACATGTAACAAATGTTTACTTGCTCGTGCATTTTTCACATTTTTACAAAATTTAAAATACGTTTCAACTACAATACTAAAAAAAAAGACTAAAATAAAGTATGATTGGACCATTTTAATTGATAAATATTATCTTCCCCCCCAAAAAAAATTCTTATTACAACAAAATATCAAAATCCTTAAATCTAAAAAACACCTTTAAATGCCTACAAACAAAACTGTCCAAAATAACTTCACACACACACAAAAAAGACACAAATCTTCCTTCTCATGCTTACATTTGTGCTGTGTTAGCTGGATAAAACTTACGAACAATTTTAAACAACATCTTTAACCTTATTTGTATTATAATAATATCTATCAGGAGTCCTGGTTGTGTCGAAGCTGCGGCGGCGCTGAGGACTGACGTCATCACGATGCGCGGCTTTCACCCTCGTGGCAGTGGATTGAATCAGCCAGTTGAGCTAAATGATCAAGAGGAAAGTTCTTGTTTTTTTTTTTAAAAAAACATTTTCGTGTCACGTTCGGAATGCGTGAGGCTTTTACCGGCTGTGTTGATGCTTGAACAGATCACAGGACTAAGCACCGGAGCAAAAATACAGAAGAAAGTGGGTTTTAAAACTCCGCAAAGCAGCCTGTGTTTCTGACGGACACGGAGGATGGCGGAGAGCTTGTTAGATCTGCAAACCGAGCTCCACTCTTTCATGGGGGTGGTGCTCAAATCGATCGTGTACGAAGTGGCCGAAGTCTTCCGAAACAGGACGTCTGACTCGGAGGACGAGTTTCAAGACAAACTCCGCGGCGTCTCCCACATCCTGGTGAGACGGGCCGTGTTTAAGATCACCCAGTGTGTGGAGGAGACTTTCGGGACTGAGATGGCGCAGATGAAGGAGGAAAACGAGACCCTGAAGGTGAGATTGCGGTTCTGGGAGAAGGAACCGGGAGCAGGAGGAGATCGGGGACAGACAGATCGTGTTGGACACACGCCTCCCTGTGAAGCCCCTGCAGGGATAAAAGAAGAAATGGACACGGAACCGGAGCTGTCAGGTCAGTGGGGTGACTTGTATGAAGTCACTGTGTGTTTAAAAACGTCCTCCCTGGTGTGAATATCATGGAGAGACGCAGAGTGAAGTGTGTCATTCTGTAAAGCGCTTTGAGATGCCACCTTTAAAGGCGCTAGATAAAATAAAGTTGATAAAGTTACTGTGTTAGGTGGCAACGGGTTATGGTGCTGAAAACATCTGTAAGACAGTAACAGGGCTGAAAACATGTCGTTCGGACTAAGATAGATACTTTATTGATCCCGTGAGGGAAATTGCAGTGCAACAGCAGCTTAACACAGACAACACAGCCACAGTGTAACGAATGATACAATAATAATAATAGTACAATACAATACAATCAGTACAGTGAGGGGTGGACTAAAAGAGTTTTTCACAGTCCAGGACACACAAAGAACAAACTAGAACAGAACAGTACTCAGAAAAATCGTATCACACATAAACACATGAACATAAATATAGATGTAATTATAAATATAGATATAAATGTATTGCACAGGTCCCTGGCATATATTGCACAAAAAAAAAAAAAGAGAACAGATGTCGCAGTAGATGTGTAGATGCGTTCAGGCCAGAAACGGGTCACTGTCGATGTTACCTCTGCCCAGACGCAAGGTGGAGGCGTTGTACAGTCTTATGGCAGAAGGCAAGAATGACCTTGACTAACATCGACTCAAATATTTACTTATATTAGAGAAACACTGCACATCACCGATGTCAACTGCTCGTTATGGTGGTCCGCTTTAGATCGTTTTTTGGGAATATTAGCAAGGATTATACATTTTATTTGATATGTTTGTTTCATCATTGGTATCTGTTTTAACGGAATGTTGCCTTTTGATATGTGCTCCTCGCTGTGCGACCGGGAAGACTTAACTAATTTTCCTGTGAAAATGCGATGTTTTAGCGTTTATTAGGCGTGGTTAACGGGGGGAAAAAAAGCGATTTGTGTGGTGAGCTATAATCTGTTCTGTTAAGAAGTTGTTGGGGCATCTCGTTCAGAAAACGTAATAATATAATTATTATATTTTAAACCCTCGCTATAAACGTACTTGATTTATATGTGTTGTGCTGGAATGAAGTCACAAAATGTGAAAACTGCATCCTCATAACATAAAAGCAAAGATCCGAATGCCAAGATGAGCTTAATAATAATAACATCACTTTATTAACCCTTGACAATTTCTTGCAGTAGGAATTATCTTTTCGCAGACCCCAGCTTGCTCTCCAGGAGACACACAGACAGGGAGAGAGAGAAGCTGGGGGTCAGAGCGCAGGGGCAGACATTCTACGGCGCCACCTGGAGCAGCTGGGGTTCAGGGCCTCGCTCAGGAGCCCAACGGAGTAGGATTCCTCTACCGGCTGCGGGATTTGAACCGGCAAACCCCTTCCAGCCCCAGGCACAGATCCTGAACCCCAGAGCCACCACTCCGCCCCAGAGACATACCAGGATCTGTACCGGTCTGTCATGATGCTGTACCATCCCTTCTCTCTCTGTGGATTTTGTTTTGCTTTTGAAAATATTCTATTAGTGTTTTTTTTTTTTAGCATCTGTGCTCTCCGAGTTCCTGGGAAATCGGGACTAAGATAAGGGGGCGGAGTGGTGTCTCTGGGGCTCAGGATCTGCGCCTGTGGCTGGAAGGGTTTGCCAGTTCAAATCCCGCAGCCGGCAGAGGAATCCTACTCCGTTGGGGCCCCCCCTGAGCGTGGCCCTGAACCCCAGCTGCTCCAGGGGCGCCGTACAATGGCTGACCCTGCGCTCTGACCCCCAGCTTCTCTCTCTCCCTGTCTGTGTGTCTCCTGGAGAGCCAGCTGGGGTCTGCGAAAAGTTAATTCCTAATGCAAGAAATTGTCAAGGGTTAATAAAGTGATGTTATTATTATTAAGCTCATCTTGGCATTCGGATCTTTGCTTTTATGTGGGCCTCAAGTTATGAGGATGCAGTTTTCACATTTTAACTTTGAATCAGTTATTAGAACTCTTTGCTGGGCGTTGATCATGTCAGTAGAGATCTACGATACCAACAATACTTAATCTCTGTGAAGAAAAGTGGTTAATTTGGAGTGTACTTTAGCAGCCAGATCACCCTGCAACTCACCACTGGCAGCCCCCCCCACAGGAGCTCAGCAGGTGTGAGCCTGGTCAGTACCTGGAGGGGAGACTCCTGGGAAAAACTAAGGCTGCTGCTGGGAGAGGTGTTAGTGGGGCCAGCAGGGGGCGCTCTCGCCCTGCGGTCAGTGTGGGTCCTGATGCCCCAGTATAGTGACGGGGACACTAGACTGTAAACAGGTGCTGTCCTTCGGATGAGACGTCAAACCGAGGTCCTGACTCTCTGTGGTCACTAAAAATCGCAGGGGGTCTCTAAAAGAGTAGGGGTGTAACCCCGGTGTCCTGGCCAAATTTCCCATTGGCCCTTACCCATCATGGCCTCCTAATAACCCCCCCTCTCTGAACTGGCTTCATCCCTCTGCTCTCCTCCCCACTGAGAGCTGCTGTGTGGGGAGCGTTCTGGCGCACTATGGCTGCCGTCGCATCATCCAGGTGGGGGCTGCACATTGGTGGCGGTAGTGGGATTCCCCATGACCTGTACAGCGCTTTGAGTGGAGTGTCCAGAAAAGCGCTCTATAAGTGTAAGCAATTATTATTATTATTATTATTATTATGTCTACGTGCTATCAAGTGAATATAATGTCTTAAATACTCTTTACTGGTCTGTCTTGATGCTGTAAAATCCCTGCATCTTAAAGATTTTAATCTTTCTCTGTGTTTTTTTTTTGCCTTCAAAAGGACACTACTCTTAGCCCATGTTAAAGGTCTTGTTCCCTTGTCCTGTGTTTACAGGCTCAGAGGCCAGTGCCCTCCCTGACGCTGGGGACAGGGCTCCTCTTGAACAGCAGCCCAGTAAGGAGGAGGAGGAGGAGTGGGGCTCCCGTCTGATGCAGGAGACAGAGCTCACCGCTGCACACGGGAAAGAGACACTCAGTGAGCAGCAGCACACAGAGAGCAGACAGAGGGTGGGGGATCTGGACTCTGTGCCCGTGATGAAGATAGAGCCCGAGAGTGAGACACCTGGGCTCTTAGTATCTGATGATTTTACAGTGACGATGAACAATCTGGACACCAAGAATATTGCAGCACATTGTATTGAACTGGGCCGTGTCTCTGTACAAGAGCCCAAAGAAGAACTGGGTGAGTTTAATCTTACAGAGCAGGACATTGCCCAAATTGACTGACCCTGCAGATAAAATAATCCATGCATACATAAACTAAAGTCATCCATGAACTGAAATATCTTAGCTCTCTTCTTTTGTGTGCATGGCATGTATAGTCTTGTGCTTGTGCCTTTGCACGCCTTCTAATCTGGTAGATGTTTTATTGATCTTGATTATCATCACAATTCTTCCTTTGGTCTTTATTGTTGATGATTATTCAGTTATTGCTACATTAAACGTTCTCTCGGAGAAGGTTTTGATCTTTACTCTCAGCCCATGTTAAAGACCTTGATCTTTTGTCCTGTGTTTTTCAGGGTCAGAGGTCAGCGCTCTCCCTGACGCTGGGGACAGGGCTCCTCTTGAACAGCAGCCCAGCGAGGAGGAGGAGGAGGAGGAGGAGGAGGAGGGGGGCTCCCGTCTGATGCAGGAGACAGAGCTCGCCGCCGCACACGGGAAAGAGACACTCAGTGAGCAGCAGCACACAGAGAGCAGGCAGAGGGTGGGGGATCTGGACTTTGTGTCCGTGATGAAGACCGAGCCTGAGAGTGAGACACCTGGGCTCTTAGTATCTGATGATTTTACAGAGAAGATTAATCATCTGGACATGAACAATAATTCACAAGGTTGTAAGGAACTGGGCCGTGTCTCTGTACAAGAGCACAAGGAAGAACTGGGTGAGTTTAATCTTACAGAGCAGGACACGGAGCCCCAGTTGACTGACCCTGCAGAGCAGCAGACTGCTATACCTGGTGAAGAGAACAGTACTGAGTCACGGCACCCAGAGGAGAGTCAGTACAGGGAGGAGCAAGAGCAGCACCTACAGGGCTGGATAATAATTAGGCCTTGTTCTGTTCAGGTGGAGAGCAGAAGTGTCATATGATCCCTTAGTACCTGATGACCTTACACACAGGCTCAGTAATCTGGTTACTAAGAAAACTGTTTTGATGAACTGGAGTGTGGGCACAGAGAGGAACAACTGAATGACCTGAATGGTTTTTGTCTTTCAGAGCTTGAGAAGGAGATCCACGCTTCTGTGCAGCCCACTGGGGGACGCAATGGAGAAAATGCAGCCCAGTTCCGGCATCCAGAGCCAGACCCTTCCAGGGAGCGTTCGCAGAACCAGGGACCCCGGCACGATCAGAGGACGATCTGTCAGTCAAGCATTTCGCCCCCCGGCCAGCACCTACAGACAGAAGAGAAACCTTTCAGCTGCAGCCAGTGCGGGAAGGGTTTCGGTCAGCGACCCAACCTGAAACAACACCTGCGCACGCACACGGGAGAGAAACCGTTCCGCTGCAGCGAGTGTGGGAAGGGTTTTCTGGGCTCGCGTTCCTTTAGGGCCCACCAGCGCACTCACACTGGAGAGAGGCCCTTCAGCTGCAATCAGTGCGGGAAGAGCTTTAACCAGTCCAACAACTTGAAGAGACACCAGCGCCTCCACACGGGAGAGAGGCCGTTCACCTGCGCGCAGTGCGGGAAGGGCTTCACGCACTCGTACTATTTAAAGAGACACCTGCGCGTGCACACGGGAGAGAGGCCCTTCAGCTGCAGTCAGTGCGAGAAGAGTTTTACCGACTCGAGCACCTTGATGACCCACCAGCGCATCCACACGGGAGAGAAGCCGTTCAGCTGCAGTGAGTGTGGGAAGCGGTTTCGATTCGTGAGCACCTTGATAGCCCACCAGCGCCTCCACACGGGAGAGAGGCCGTTCGTCTGCGCTCAGTGCGGGAAGAGCTTCGTCCAGTCGATCCACCTGAAGACCCACCAGCGCCTCCACACGGGAGAGAGGCCATTCGTCTGCGGCCAGTGCGGGCGGAGCTACGCGTACCCGAACCACTTGAAACAACACCTGCGCGCGCACACGGGAGAGAGGCCGTTCGGCTGCCGCCAGTGCGGGAAGAGTTTCGGCGACTCGCGCACTCTGAAGAGACACCAGCGCGTGCACACGAGAGAGAGAGGCCGCTCAGCCGGCGTGGGGGAGAGTTTTATCCCGTCGGGTGACTTGACAAAAACGCAACAGTGTAGCCACCAGTTGTTGACTCGATCGCAGTCTTAACGCGGTCTAAAACTGTATTCGTTCGAGAAGGTAGCTGCGTCGGCACGACTAAATCGGAGATCGCTCTCGTCGTGCAGGTTTAATTTATGTTTTCGAGGGAAATGTAGAAAGGTTTTAGTTTCATTCAGTTTGAAAATGGACGTCTTCAGTTTATTTCTCGGAACGTCATGTTTAGTCCTGTTCGTTTATGATTAAGACCGTTCTCTCCTTTGGTTAGGCTGGTGTTACAGCATTTAATTCGCCATGTAGAACAAAGACGTGTGTATGAAACTGATTAGGATCCTTAATTTTCATTCTAAGGGGGGAATCACACATCTGATTGATATCTACCCGAAACCTTGTCCACCAAATGGGTCCTGGTTGCAGAATCTTAAGCGAGGATAAAAATCAAAGACAATAAATATTTATGCAATAAAGGGTAAATGAGTTATTGTATGAATCTCTCTCGATAAGAAAATCTGTTTTTGCGCCTATACTGGTAAATATGGAAGCCCGTTTCCGCCAGGGAGTAAAAAAAAAACTTCCGACTTAGTATCTCAGAATTGCGACTTAGCAACTCAGAATTCCGACTTAGTATCTCAGAATTGCGACTTAGCAACTCAGAATTCCGACTTAGTATCTCAGAATTGCGACTTAGTAAGTCAGAATTCCGACTTAGTATCTCAGAATTCCGACTTAGTATCTCAGAATTCCGACTTAGTATCTCAGAATTGCGACTTAGCAACTCTCACATTTGTGACTTCGAAATAGCCATATTTCATTGTCTGTCCTTTGTTATTGTAACGGATTCAGGTTCTAGGGATTGTGCCCTCGCCGCTCCCACCCTAGTTCGTGCCTCGCTGCACTGGCTCGAACCTGAGTCTTGCCAGCTGAGCTAAGGAAGACCTTCTTTTTTAAGTAAAAAAGGACATACAATGGAAATACGTAAAAAGTATGTTTCAGCTTTTATAATTGTGAATTCTTCTGGATGTGAAGTGCCTATTTCTGTATCTTATTTCATATTCTGTCTACGTAAATAAAAACTATTTTTTAAAAGCCCACCGTGCACTATTCAATCCGGGTACTATGGAAGCCTCACTGGCGGAAATGGGATTCTATAAAAATTAGAGTAATTAATTTGATTTTTATCAGGGCACTGTACAGGACAAGTCTTCAGGCTTATAGATCCTATGATCCTGTACGATTCATGAAAATAGTGTAACGGAACGGCCGACATACAGGTTGTACGATCTGGTTGCAGTACACCACCCTCCCCTGCGCATAACAGGGATGCTGGCCGCCGGGGTTAAAGAAAGTGAGCCAGTGCAGCGAGGCACGAACTAGGGTGGGAGCGGCGAGGGCACAAGCCCTAGAACCCGAATCCGTTACAATAACAAAAGGACAGACAATGAAATATGGCTATTTCGAAGTCACAAATGTGAGAGTTGCTAAGTCGCAATTCTGAGATACTAAGTCGGAATTCTGAGTTGCTAAGTCGCAATTCTGAGATACTAAGTCGGAATTCTGAGATACTAAGTCGGAATTCTGAGATACTAAGTCGGAATTCTGAGATACTAAGTCGCAATTCTGAGATACTAAGTCGGAATTCTGACTTACTAAGTCGCAATTCTGAGATACTAAGTCGGAATTCTGACTTACTAAGTCGCAATTCTGAGTTGCTAAGTCGCAATTCTGAGATACTAAGTCGGAATTCTGACTTACTAAGTCGGAATTCTGAGTTGCTAAGTCGCAATTCTGAGATACTAAGTCGGAATTCTGAGATACTAAGTCGCAATTCTGAGATACTAAGTCGGAATTCTGAGTTGCTAAGTCGCAATTCTGAGATACTAAGTCGGAATTCTGACTTACTAAGTCGCAATTCTGAGATACTAAGTCGGAATTCTGAGTTGCTAAGTCGCAATTCTGAGATACTAAGTCGGAATTCTGAGATACTAAGTCGCAATTCTGAGATACTAAGTCGGAATTCTGACTTACTAAGTCGCAATTCTGAGATACTAAGTCGGAATTCTGACTTACTAAGTCGCAATTCTGAGTTGCTAAGTCGCAATTCTGAGATACTAAGTCGGAATTCTGACTTACTAAGTCGGAATTCTGAGTTGCTAAGTCGCAATTCTGAGATACTAAGTCGGAATTCTGAGATACTAAGTCGCAATTCTGAGATACTAAGTCGGAATTCTGAGTTGCTAAGTCGCAATTCTGAGATACTAAGTCGGAATTCTGACTTACTAAGTCGCAATTCTGAGATACTAAGTCGGAATTCTGAGTTGCTAAGTCGCAATTCTGAGATACTAAGTCGGAATTCTGAGATACTAAGTCGCAATTCTGAGATACTAAGTCGGAATTCTGAGTTGCTAAGTCGCAATTCTGAGATACTAAGTCGGAATTCTGACTTACTAAGTCGCAATTCTGAGATACTAAGTCGCAATTCTGAGATACTAAGTCGGAATTCTGAGTTGCTAAGTCGCAATTCTGAGATACTAAGTCGGAATTCTGACTTACTAAGTCGCAATTCTGAGATACTAAGTCGGAATTCTGAGTTGCTAAGTCGCAATTCTGAGATACAAAGTTGGAATTCTGACTTACTAAGTCGCAATTCTGAGTTGCTAAGTCGCAATTCTGAGATACTAAGTCGGAATTCTGAGTTGCTAAGTCGCAATTCTGAGATACTAAGTCGGAATTCTGACTTACTAAGTCGGAATTCTGAGATGCTAAGTCGCAATTCTGAGATACTAAGTCGCAATTCTGAGATACCATAGCGCGTTTTTTTTTTCCTTCCTGGCGGAAACAGGCTTCCATAGGTAAATCCCTAGTGTTGGTTTTTAATTTTTTTTTCCCCCCAATGCAAATCTTTGTTTTTTTTAACCCAAAGGGGGCAAGCGATTTGTATTGTTTCACGGTTCCCCATACACAAATGCAATTAAACGTTATCGCCCGAGGGCCTCGTATGAATCCGATCCCCGGGCTCTGCGGCTCGGGATCTGCGCCCGGGGCTGGAAAGGGGTTTGCCGGTTCGAATCCCGCGGCCGGCAGAGGAATCCTACTCCGTTGAGGCTCCCCCCCTGAGCGAGGCCCTGAACCCCAGCTGCTCCAGGTGGTGATGTATACAATGGCTGACCCCTGCGCTCTGACCCCCCAGCTTCTCTCTCTCCCCCTGTCTGTGTGTCTCCCGGAGAGCCAGCTGGGGTCTGCGACAAGACCAGCTCCTCATGCAAGAGGATTAATAAAGCGATGTTCTGTTAGGAATGTGATTCGCAGTTCCTGGATACCCAGACCCTATACCACGCCCACCTGCGCGAGCATCTTTGCTTTGCTCTCCACTGCGACGTCCCTCCCACAAAGCAGGTGGCTTAGACATGCCCAGACGTTTTCCAAACGTTGAATGCTGGCTGCGAAGGAACAAGTAACCTGGGCTGAAAAAAAAACCACAACGTTTCGGCCGTGGAGCCTTCTGCGGGCGTGAGAGAGACGGGGCAGGAAGCAGAGGCGATGTAGCCACCTCGTCTCTTTCGCGCCCGAAGAAGACGTTCTCCGAAACGTTGTTGGTGTTTTCTTTCTGGAATAAACCTGTTACTTGTTCCTTTGCAGCCTACGCCTGCTGATGCAGCTCCCCCGCCACCTGAGCTGTTTAATACTGGTGTCACATTAGAGCCTTGGGTACGAGAGAGGAGCTCAGGGTGGTGTCTGATGCACTTTCTTAAGGAAAAAGGCGGACAGGCAGGTGTCATTTTGGTGTTCTGTCGTCGAAAGCATCGCGCGCTGCTCCGCACAGGCCCGTCTTCCAGATCGCCCGAGGAGCAGAGCTGCCGATCCTGTTCATCGGAAATCCCCTCGTCGTCGATGACAATCGGTGCAGCTCGCGTCCTAGCGTGAAAGCAGTATGATAGTATGGAGGATCTCGATTTCCTTCTCCCTCACACAGCTCGTGTAACGTTTCTAAAGCTGCGACAGAATAGGGTCAAAGCACTTTTTTTTAAAAATGTTTTTCGTGTCTTTGATTTCCAACTGTACTGTATATAAGACCTTGGGAACCTCAGTAGTGTGTCTGTCCTGCAGGACAGTCCCAGCGCTGAGTTACTGTGTGTATTGAGCTCAATACAGACTGAATCTGCACTGACTGTCTCCTTTATCACGTCTGTCTATACTGTATATAAGAGCTGGGAGACCCCAGCAGTGTGTCTGTCCTGCAGGACAGTCCCAGCGCTGTGTTACTGTGTGTATTGAACTCAATACAGCCTGAATCTGCACTGACTGTCTCCTGTATCACATGTATCTGTACTGTATATAAGAGCTGGGAGACCCCAGCAGTTTGTCTGTCCTGCACGACCTATCCTGTCTTTCACACACCTGTCCTGTCTATTAATCACCTGCTCTGTCTTTTACATACCTGTCCTGTCTTTCACACACCTGTCTGGTCTATCTGTCCTGTCCTTTACACACCTGTCCTGTATTTCACACACCTGTCCTGTCTATTAATCACCTGCTCTGTCCTTTACATACCTGTCCTGTCTTTCACACACCTGTCCCGTCTATTAATCACCTGCTCTGTCCTTTACATACCTTTCCTATAGTTGACACACCTGTCCTGTTCTTTATACACCTGTCCTGTGTTGTGAACACCTGCCATGTACTTTACACATCACAACCACCACTGGAGAACACCCGAGGCAGTAAGGGGCTGAAAACAGGAACAACCTGTTTTTCCAAGTTTTAAGGAAACAAAAGTAACTTGGGTCGTTCACACAGTCACAGAGTCAGAAGGTCTCTTCACTCCCACAGGTTAATATTCACTTCAACTGGTGTCTCGGAGGAGAGTGTGTCTGGCCAGTCTGCTGCTGGACTCTGTGTCCCAGGTGAGTCTGAATGATCTTTTGTACACACTGTGTAAGGCACACAAACACAGGAGACATTGCACACACACAGAGAGTGAATAGACCCACATAAAACTGAATTCTCATTCACTCTTCTTAGACACACACACAGTCGACACTACACGCACTCATAGTGGACACTGTACAGACACACACTAGATTGAATTCTCTTTTACTCCTCTTAAACACACACAGTAGACACTACGCACAAACGGAGTGGACACTGTATAGAGACACGCTAGACTTATTGATATTTCACTCCTCTCAGACACACACAGCAGACACTACACACACTCAGAGTGGACACTGTACAGACACACACTCGATTGAATTCTCTTTTACTCCTCTTAGACACACACACAGTAGACACTACGCACAAACAGTGGACACTGTATAGAGACACACTGGACTAATTGATATCTCACTCCTCTCAGACACACACACAGCAAACACTACACACACACTCGATTGAATTCCCTTTTACTCCTCTTAGACACACACAGTAGACACTACGCACAAACGGAGTGGACACTGTATAGAGACACACTGGACTAATTGATATCTCACTCCTCTCAGACACACACACAGCAAACACTACACACACACTCGATTGAATTCTCTTTTAATCCTCTTAGACACACACACAGTAGACACTATGCACAAATGGAGTGGACACTGTATAGAGACACGCTGGACTAATTGATATTTCACTCCTCTCTGACACACACACACAGCAGACACTACACACACTCAGAGTGGACACTGTACAGACCCACACTAGATTGAATTCTCTTTTACTCCTCTTAAACGCACACAGTAGACACTACGCACAGAGTGGACACTGTATAGAGACACGCTGGACTTATTGATATTTCACTCCTCTCAGAGACACACACACACACAGCAGACACTACACACACACTCGATTGAATTCTCTTTTAATCCTCTTAGACACACACACAGTAGACACTATGCACAAATGGAGTGGACACTGTATAGAGACACGCTGGACTAATTGATATTTCACTCCTCTCAGACACACACACACAGCAGACACTACACACAATCAGAGTGGACACTGTACAGACCCACACTAGATTGAATTCTCTTTTACTCCTCTTAAACGCACACAGTAGACACTACGCACAGAGTGGACACTGTATAGAGACACGCTGGACTTATTGATATTTCACTCCTCTCAGACACACACACACAGTAGACACTACACACACTCAGAGTGGACACTGTACAGACACACTAGGTTGAATTCTCTTTTACTCCTCTTAGACACACACAGTAGACACTACGCACAGAGTGGACACTGTATAGAGACATGCTGGACTAATTGATATTTCACTCCTCTCAGACACACACACACAGCAGACACTACACACACTCAGAGTGGACACTGTACAGACACACTAGATTGAATTCTCTTTTACTCCTCTTAGACACACACAGTAGACACTACGCACAAACGGAGTGGACACTGTATAGAGACACGCTGGACTAATTGATATTTCACTCCTCTCAGACACACACACATAGTAGACACTACACACACTCGATTGAATTCTCTTTTACTCCCCTTAGACACACACAGTAGACACTACGCACAAACGGAGTGGACACTGTATAGAGACACGCTGGACTAATTGATATTTCACTCCTCTCAGACACACACACACACAGCAGACACTACACACACTCAGAGTGGACACTGTACAGACACACTAGATTGAATTCTCTTTTACTCCTCTCAGACACACACAGTAGACACTACGCACAAACGGAGTGGACACTGTATAGAGACACGCTGGACTAATTGATATGTCACTCCTCTCAGACACACACACACAGCAGACACTACACACACTCAGAGTGGACACTGTACAGACCCACACTAGATTGAATTCTCTTTTACTCCTCTTAGACACACACACAGTAGACACTACGCACAGAGTGGACACTGTATAGAGACACGCTGGACTTATTGATATTTCACTCCTCTCAGACACACACACACACAGTAGACACTACACACACTCAGAGTGGACACTGTACAGACACACTAGATTGAATTCTCTTTTACTCCTCTTAGACACACACAGTAGACACTACGCACAGAGTGGACACTGTATAGAGACATGCTGGACTAATTGATATTTCACTCCTCTCGGACACACACACACAGCAGACACTACACACACTCAGAGTGGACACTGTACAGACACACTAGATTGAATTCTCTTTTACTCCTCTCAGACACACACAGTACACACTACGCACAAACGGAGTGGACACTGTATAGAGACAAGCTGGACTAATTGATATTTCACTCCTCTCAGACACACACACAGCAGACACTACACACACTCAGAGTGGACACTGTACAGACACACACACATTTAAATTAAAACGTATTTTGAACATATTACCTATCTATATAAAACCCCATTACATCAGGGATAATGTACACAAGTTATGTCCTTTTAAGAAAGGACACCCTGTCTGTCTGTCTCATGGGGAGCAAGCCGGGGTCTGTGAAAAGATCATTCCTAGTGCAAGAAATTGTGAAGGGTTAATATAGTGATGTTTTGTTCTTATAACTCTCAGGCGATTCACTCTTCCTGACTGGGTGGCGCTAGAAGATGCAGTGAGGTTTATTTCAAGGGTGAAGAATCTCCTCTTTCTCGGCTCCGCTCCTCGGTTGTTTTGAAGCGGGGGCGACGGCGCCGAGAAATTACGCCATCACGCTGCGCGGCGGTGCCGGCATTTCAACTCCTGGCCCTGATAGAACCCGCTGTTAAAAGGTGAATAATCAAGATTAAAGGTACTGTGTTTTTTTTTTAAATACCTCCTCATCTCGTCTTTCTTGCACGCCGGATCTTTTTTTTTTTTTTTTTTTGCTGCTGCTGCAGATCCGTGCACACTCTGCGAGTCAGTGAGAAAATGGCGGATTCCCTGCTCACTCTGCAAACCGAGCTCCAGTCCTTCATGGAGGTGTTGCTCAAGTCGATCGTGTGGGAAGTTTCCGAGTTTTTACGAAACGGGGTGTCTGATTCTGAGGACGGGTTTCAAGACAAACTTCGCGGCGTCGCCCGGATCCTGGTGAGACGGGCCGTGTTTAAGATCACCCAGTGTGTGGAGGAGACTTTCGGGACTGAGATGGCGCAGCTGAAGAGGGAAAACGAGATCCTGAAGGTGAGATTGCGGTTCTGGGAGAAGGAGCAGGGAGCAGGAGGAGATCGGGGACAGACAGATCGTGATGGACACACGCCTCCCTGTGAAGCCCCTGCAGAAGTAAAGGAAGAAATGGACACGGAACCGGAGCTGTCAGGTCAGTGGGGTGACTTGTATGAAGTCAGAGTGTGTTTAAAACCAGTGTCTTTAACTTCCTCACTGGTGAGAATCCAGTGGAGGGATGCAGAGTGAAGTGGGAGAGATTTGTGTGATGTAGCAACGGGAGTCTTAACTGGAAACTGAACTGTTTTGTCCGGTTACGGTGCTGAAAACATCGGTACATCGGGTGACAACAGCACGTTTAGACTCAATACTCTCATCGTTGGATCACTAGCAACAAATATATATATATATTTTTTGCATTTCTAAATTCAGATTGTCGACACATATAATGTGAAACTGTATTCTGGAACTATACTTTTAGGTCGTTGGTATGTAATTAATCTGACAATAAAAATTATTATAGACGCAATAATTGTGTAACTGAATCAATCAATATAATTTAGCGTCATTACCGAACTTATTGTATTTGTATAATAATACTATACTGAAATCATAATAATACATATAATGTATAATAATAATACAAGATATAGTATGTATCTTTAGGTTCGTTGAAAAAATACCAGATTAGTATTTTAAACGTAAGTGTGTCTGTATTAACCCCTCTCTCAGTGCGGTGTTAATGTACTGGAGTGTCCAGTCAGTGTGTCTGTATGAACCCCCCTCTCTCTCTCAGTGCAGTGTTCATGTACTGGAGTGTCCAGTCAGTGTGTCTGTATGAACCCCTCTCTCTCTAAGTGCAGTGTTCATGTACTGGAGTGTCCAGTCAGTGTGTCTGTATTAACCCCTCTCTCTCTCAGTGCAGTGTTCATGTACTGGAGTGTCCAGTCAGTCAGTGTATCTGTATGAACCCCTCTCTCTCTCAGTGCAGTGTTCATGTACTGGAGTGTCCAGTCAGTGTGTCTGTATTAACCCCTCTCTCTCAGTGCAGTATTAATGTACTGGAGTGACCTGTCAGTGTGTCTGTATGAACCCCTCTCTCTCTCAGTGTAGTGTTAATGTACTGGAGTGTCCAGTCAGTGTGTCTGTATTAACCCCTCTCTCTCAGTGCAGTGTTAATGTACTGGAGTGTCCAGAACTGTTGTCTGGTTATGACGTTTAAAATACCTGTAATACAGTAACAGGACTTTTAGAAATAAACATATTTCGAACAGGCCATAAATAATTGAAATATTGATAATCAAGTTTTTTTTTTTGTAGAGTTTTGCAATATCCCATGTGTTAAATATCCCTGTTAGAAACAGTGACGTCAACTTTCTGACTGGTTTCGATGCAGAAAACATTTGTGGTAACACTAACAGGGTTATTTTTAATTGACTTAATTAAAATGTTTCAATATTAAAGAAGCACTGTAAATCAGGGGAGTCAAACTCTCGTTCTTGCGGTCCAGTTTATGCAATCTGAAAATAACAATGAATATGAATTTCATTTGAAATTGTTTGCATTAGTGCTGTTTATTTTTCAACTGATCGATGCCTTCGGATGTGCACCCTCCACAAAATGACCAGCAAAACGAACTCATTACCCTGTGAACATGTGATATATCTGTGGAAGACCGAGTCAAAAGGTCAGGACAGTGACTATGTGTGGGAAAGGTTTTCTGTTCGCACCTAAGACCACTGTCTTAGGTGCAAACTAAAGCCTGTGATTCCTCACACCCATTCAACCAGAGAAAATTGAAACAGATTGTAGGATGCCAAATGGCACCCCCCTGTCCTGTTTGTTTGACTTCTGACACTGCCCCTTTCTCTGTATGTTCCTTTGATATGTTAAAGTATTGCCTACTTTTAATGTATAAAAAGGAAAGTAAAGCTTCAGTCCAGTGAGCATGTCTTGAGTGCTAGGGGAAACCCTTTCTCTGTGATATGCTCCCCTTCAGCTGATTGTATTAAAGATCTCTGTTGACAATCTCCCAACCTGAGTGAAGACTGAGTTTTCTTCGACATATCTTTAGCTGTTTTTAGCCATGATTAAAGAAACTGTCAAAACGATTTATGTAGTGAGCAATCGTTTTTTTGTTGTTGTTAAGAGGTATCTGGTGACGCAATTTGGAAAAATAAATGAGGAAATAAGAAATGAGGTGCGATATTCCTAGCCGACACTACAGAAAAAAAGGAAGGAATTTCTCCTGTGAAAACTAAATGTAACCGATTTTAAAATTTACTGCTGTCCCAGGTGAAACGAGGCTCATCAGCAGTCATGAAAATGCAGTCGTGTCTCTTACTGTGATGGTCCAGGACTCTAAAGGTGAGATTGAGTTGCTCTCATGATTCTAGTGATTGTACCGGTATCAGCACTGTATACAACACTCCTACAGCCCTCAGCGTCTCTCTCACACCTCACCAGCCTGTATACAACACTCCTACAGCCCTCAGCGTCTCTCACACCTCACCAGCCTGTATACAACACCCCTACAGCCCTCAGCATCTCTCACACCTCACCAGCCTGTATACAACACTCCTACAGCCCTCAGCGTCTCTCTCACACCTCACCAGCCTGTATACAACACTCCTGCAGCCCTCAGCATCTCTCACACCTCACCAGCCTGTATACAACACTCCTACAGCCCTCAGCATCTCTCACACTTCACCAGCCTGTATACAACACTCCTACAGCCCTCAGCATCTCTCACTCCTCACCAGCCTGTATACAACACTCCTACAGCCCTCAGCATCTCTCACACCTCACCAGCCTGTATACAACACTCCTACAGCCCTCAGCATCTCTCACACCTCACCAGCCTGTATACAACACTCCTACAGCCCTCAGCATCTCTCTCACCTCATCAGCCTGTATACAACACTCCTACAGCCCTCAGCATCTCTCTCACACCTCACCAGTTTGTATACAACACTCCTACAGCCCTCTGCATCTCTCTCACACCTCACCAGTTTGTATACAACACTCCTACAGCCCTCAGCATCTCTCAAACCTCACCAGCCTGTATACAACACTCCTACAGCCCTCAGCGTCTCTCTCACACCTCACCAGTTTGTATACAACACTCCTACAGCCCTCAGCGTCTCTCTCACACCTCACCAGCCTGTATACAACACTCCTACAGCCCTCAGGGTCTCTCTCACACCTCACCAGCCTGTATACAACACTCCTACAGCCCTCAGCATCTCTCACACCTCACCAGCCTGTATACAACACTCCTACAGCCCTCAGCATCTCTTAAACCTCACCAGCCTGTATACAACACTCCTACAGCCCTCAGCATCTCTCTCACACCTCACCAGTTTGTATACAACACTCCTACAGCCCTCTGCATCTCTCTCACACCTCACCAGTTTGTATACAACACTCCTACAGCCCTCAGCATCTCTCAAACCTCACCAGCCTGTATACAACACTCCTACAGCCCTCAGCATCTCTCAAACCTCACCAGCCTGTATACAACACTCCTACAGCCCTCAGCCTCTCTCTCCCACCTCACCAGCCTGTATACAACACTCCTACAGCCCTCAGCCTCTCTCTCCCACCTCACCAGCCTGTATACAACACTCCTACAGCCCTCAGCCTCTCTCTCCCACCTCACCAGCCTGTATACAACACTCCTACAGCCCTCAGCATCTCTCACACACCTCACCAGCCTGTATACAACACTCCTACAGCCCTCAGCATCTCTCACACCTCACCAGCCCTCAGCGTCTCTCACACCCCACCAGCCTGTATGCAACACTCCTACAGCCCTCAGCATCTCTCTCACACCTCACCAGTTTGTATACAACACTCCTACAGCCCTCTGCATCTCTCTCACACCTCACCAGCCTGTATACAACACTCCTACAGCCCTCAGCATCTCTCACACCTCACCAGCCTGTATACAACACTCCTACAGCCCTCAGCATCTCTCTCACACCTCACCAGTTTGTATACAACACTCCTACAGCCCTCAGCATCTCTCTCACACCTCACCAGTTTGTATACAACACTCCTACAGCCCTCAGCATCTCTCACACCTCACCAGCCTGTATACAACACTCCTACAGCCCTCAGCATCTCTCTCACCTCATCAGCCTGTATACAACACTCCTACAGCCCTCAGCATCTCTCTCACACCTCACCAGTTTGTATACAACACTCCTACAGCCCTCTGCATCTCTCTCAAACCTCACCAGCCTGTATACAACACTCCTACAGCCCTCAGCGTCTCTCTCACACCTCACCAGTTTGTATACAACACTCCTACAGCCCTCAGCGTCTCTCTCACACCTCACCAGCCTGTATACAACACTCCTACAGCCCTCAGGGTCTCTCTCACACCTCACCAGCCTGTATACAACACTCCTACAGCCCTCAGCATCTCTCACACCTCACCAGCCTGTATACAACACTCCTACAGCCCTCAGCATCTCTTAAACCTCACCAGCCTGTATACAACACTCCTACAGCCCTCAGCATCTCTCTCACACATCACCAGTTTGTATACAACACTCCTACAGCCCTCTGCATCTCTCTCACACCTCACCAGTTTGTATACAACACTCCTACAGCCCTCAGCATCTCTCAAACCTCACCAGCCTGTATACAACACTCCTACAGCCCTCAGCATCTCTCAAACCTCACCAGCCTGTATACAACACTCCTACAGCCCTCAGCCTCTCTCTCCCACCTCACCAGCCTGTATACAACACTCCTACAGCCCTCAGCCTCTCTCTCCCACCTCACCAGCCTGTATACAACACTCCTACAGCCCTCAGCCTCTCTCTCCCACCTCACCAGCCTGTATACAACACTCCTACAGCCCTCAGCATCTCTCACACACCTCACCAGCCTGTATACAACACTCCTACAGCCCTCAGCATCTCTCACACCTCACCAGCCCTCAGCGTCTCTCACACCCCACCAGCCTGTATGCAACACTCCTACAGCCCTCAGCATCTCTCTCACACCTCACCAGTTTGTATACAACACTCCTACAGCCCTCTGCATCTCTCTCACACCTCACCAGCCTGTATACAACACTCCTACAGCCCTCAGCATCTCTCACACCTCACCAGCCTGTATACAACACTCCTACAGCCCTCAGCATCTCTCTCACACCTCACCAGTTTGTATACAACACTCCTACAGCCCTCAGCATCTCTCTCACACCTCACCAGTTTGTATACAACACTCCTACAGCCCTCAGCGTCTCTCACACCTCACCAGCCTGTATACAACACTCCTACAGCCCTCAGCGTCTCTCACACCTCACCAGCCTGTATACAACACTTCTACAGCCCTCAGCGTCTCTCACACCTCACCGGCCTGTATACAACACTCCTACAGCCCTCAGCATCTCTCACACACCTCACCGGCCTGTATACAACACTCCTACAGCCCTCAGCGTCTCTCTCACACCTCACCAGCCTGTATACAACACTCCTACAGCCCTCAGCGTCTCTCTCACACCTCACCAGCCTGTATACAACACTCCTACAGCCCTCAGCATCTCTCACGCCTCACCAGCCTGTATACAACACTCCTACAGCCCTCTGCATCTCTCACACCTCACCAGCCTGTATACAACACTCCTACAGCCCTCAGCATCTCTCACACCTCACCAGCCTGTATACAACACTCCTACAGCCCTCAGCGTCTCTCACACCTCACCAGCCTGTATACAACACTCCTACAGCCCTCAGCGTCTCTCACACCTCACCAGCCTGTATACAACACTCCTACAGCCCTCAGCGTCTCTCTCACACCTCACCAGCCTGTATACAACACTCCTACAGCCCTCAGCGTCTCTCACACCTCACCAGCCTGTATACAACACTCCTACAGCCCTCAGGATCTCTCACACCTCACCAGCCTGTATTCAACACCCCTACAGCCCTCAGCATCTCTCTCACACCTCACCAGCCTGTATACAACACTCCTACAGCCCTCAGCGTCTCTCACACCTCACCAGCCTGTATACAACACTCCTACAGCCCTCAGCGTCTCTCACACCTCACCAGCCTGTATACAACACTCCTACAGCCCTCAGCGTCTCTCACACCTCACCAGCCTGTATACAACACTCCTATAGCCCTCAGCGTCTCTCACACCTCACCAGCCTGTATACAACACTCCTACAGCCCTCAGCGTCTCTCACACCTCACCAGCCTGTATACAACACTCCTACAGCCCTCAGCGTCTCTCACACCTCACCAGCCTGTATACAACACTCCTACAGCCCACAGCGTCTCTCACACCTCACCAGCCTGTATACAACACTCCTACAGCCCTCAGCATCTCTCACACCTCACCAGCCTGTATACAACACTCCTACAGCCCTCAGCATCTCTCACACCTCACCAGCCTGTATACAACACTCCTACAGCCCTCAGCATCTCTCTCACACCTCACCAGCCTGTATACAACACTCCTACAGCCCTCAGCATCTCTCTCACAACTCACCAGCCTGTATACAACACTCCTACAGCCCTCAGCATCTCTCACTCCTCACCAGCCTGTATACAACACTCCTACAGCCCTCAGCATCTCTCACACCTCACCAGCCTGTATACAACACTCCTACAGCCCTCAGCATCTCTCACACCTCACCAGCCTGTATACAACACTCCTACAGCCCTCAGCATCTCTCTCACCTCATCAGCCTGTATACAACACTCCTACAGCCCTCAGCGTCTCTCTCACACCTCACCAGTTTGTATACAACACTCCTACAGCCCTCAGCGTCTCTCTCACACCTCACCAGCCTGTATACAACACTCCTACAGCCCTCAGGGTCTCTCTCACACCTCACCAGCCTGTATACAACACTCCTACAGCCCTCAGCATCTCTCACACCTCACCAGCCTGTATACAACACTCCTACAGCCCTCAGCATCTCTTAAACCTCACCAGCCTGTATACAACACTCCTACAGCCCTTAGCATCTCTCTCACACCTCACCAGTTTGTATACAACACTCCTACAGCCCTCTGCATCTCTCTCACACCTCACCAGTTTGTATACAACACTCCTACAGCCCTCAGCATCTCTCAAACCTCACCAGCCTGTATACAACACTCCTACAGCCCTCAGCATCTCTCAAACCTCACCAGCCTGTATACAACACTCCTACAGCCCTCAGCATCTCTCTCCCACCTCACCAGTTTGTATACAACACTCCTACAGCCCTCTGCATCTCTCTCACACCTCACCAGCCTGTATACAACACTCCTACAGCCCTCAGCGTCTCTCTCACACCTCACCAGCCTGTATACAACACTCCTACAGCCCTCAGCCTCTCTCTCCCACCTCACCAGCCTGTATACAACACTCCTACAGCCCTCAGCCTCTCTCTCCCACCTCACCAGCCTGTATACAACACTCCTACAGCCCTCAGCATCTCTCACACACCTCACCAGCCTGTATACAACACTCCTACAGCCCTCAGCATCTCTCACACCTCACCAGCCCTCAGCGTCTCTCACACCCCACCAGCCTGTATGCAACACTCCTACAGCCCTCAGCATCTCTCTCACACCTCACCAGTTTGTATACAACACTCCTACAGCCCTCTGCATCTCTCTCACACCTCACCAGCCTGTATACAACACTCCTACAGCCCTCAGCATCTCTCACACCTCACCAGCCTGTATACAACACTCCTACAGCCCTCAGCATCTCTCTCACACCTCACCAGTTTGTATACAACACTCCTACAGCCCTCAGCATCTCTCTCACACCTCACCAGTTTGTATACAACACTCCTACAGCCCTCAGCGTCTCTCACACCTCACCAGCCTGTATACAACACTCCTACAGCCCTCAGCGTCTCTCACACCTCACCAGCCTGTATACAACACTTCTACAGCCCTCAGCGTCTCTCACACCTCACCGGCCTGTATACAACACTCCTACAGCCCTCAGCGTCTCTCACACACCTCACCGGCCTGTATACAACACTCCTACAGCCCTCAGCGTCTCTCTCACACCTCACCGGCCTGTATACAACACTCCTACAGCCCTCAGCGTCTCTCTCACACCTCACCGGCCTGTATACAACACTCCTACAGCCCTCAGCATCTCTCACGCCTCACCAGCCTGTATACAACACTCCTACAGCCCTCTGCATCTCTCACACCTCACCAGCCTGCATACAACACTCCTACAGCCCTCAGCATCTCTCACACCTCACCAGCCTGTATACAACACTCCTACAGCCCTCAGCGTCTCTCACACCTCACCAGCCTGTATACAACACTCCTACAGCCCTCAGCGTCTCTCACACCTCACCAGCCTGTATACAACACTCCTACAGCCCTCAGCGTCTCTCTCACACCTCACCAGCCTGTATACAACACTCCTACAGCCCTCAGCGTCTCTCACACCTCACCAGCCTGTATACAACACTCCTACAGCCCTCAGGATCTCTCACACCTCACCAGCCTGTATACAACACTCCTACAGCCCTCAGCGTCTCTCACACCTCACCAGCCTGTATACAACACTCCTATAGCCCTCAGCGTCTCTCACACCTCACCAGCCTGTATACAACACTCCTACAGCCCTCAGCGTCTCTCACACCTCACCAGCCTGTATACAACACTCCTACAGCCCACAGCGTCTCTCACACCTCACCAGCCTGTATACAACACTCCTACAGCCCTCAGCATCTCTCACACCTCACCAGCCTGTATACAACACTCCTACAGCCCTCAGCGTCTCTCACACAACTCACCAGCCTGTATACAACACTCCTACAGCCCTCAGCGTCTCTCTCACACCTCACCAGCCTGTATACAACACTCCTACAGCCCTCAGCGTCTCTCTCACACCTCACCAGCCTGTATACAACACTCCTACAGCCCTCAGCATCTCTCTCACAACTCACCAGCCTGTATACAACACTCCTACAGCCCTCAGCATCTCTCACACCTCACCAGCCTGTATACAACACTCCTACAGCCCTCAGCGTCTCTCACACACCTCACCAGCCTGTATACAACACTCCTACAGCCCTCAGCATCTCTCTCACACCTCACCAGCCTGTATACAACACTCCTACAGCCCTCAGCGTCTCTCTCACACCTCACCAGCCTGTATACAACACTCCTACAGCCCTCTGCATCTCTCACGCCTCACCAGCCTGTATACAACACTCCTACAGCCCTCAGCATCTCTCACGCCTCACCAGCCTGTATACAACACTCCTACAGCCCTCAGCGTCTCTCACACCTCACCAGCCTGTATACAACACTCCTACAGCCCTCAGCGTCTCTCACACCTCACCGGCCTGTATACAACACTCCTACAGCCCTCAGCGTCTCTCACACCTCACCGGCCTGTATACAACACTCCTACAGCCCTCAGCGTCTCTCACACCTCACCGGCCTGTATTCAACACTACTACAGCCCTCAGCATCTCTCACACACCTCACCAGCCTGTATACAACACTCCTACAGCCCTCAGCATCTCTCTCACACCTCACCAGCCTGTATACAACACTCCTACAGCCCTCAGCGTCTCTCACACCTCACCAGCCTGTATACAACACTCCTACAGCCCTCAGCATCTCTCACACCTCACCAGCCTGTATACAACACTCCTACAGCCCTCAGCGTCTCTCACACCTCACCAGCCTGTATACAACACTCCTACAGCCCTCAGCGTCTCTCACACCTCACCAGCCTGTATACAACACTCCTACAGCCCTCAGCGTCTCTCTCACACCTCACCAGCCTGTATACAACACTCCTACAGCCCTCAGCGTCTCTCACACCTCACCAGCCTGTATACAACACTCCTACAGCCCTCAGCATCTCTCTCACACCTCACCAGCCTGTATACAACACTCCTACAGCCCTCAGCGTCTCTCACACCTCACCAGCCTGTATACAACACTCCTACAGCCCTCAGCGTCTCTCACACCTCACCAGCCTGTATACAACACTCCTACAGCCCTCAGCGTCTCTCACACCTCACCAGCCTGTATACAACACTCCTACAGCCCTCAGCGTCTCTCACACCTCACCAGCCTGTATACAACACTCCTACAGCCCTCAGCGTCTCTCACACCTCACCAGCCTGTATACAACACTCCTACAGCCCTCAGCGTCTCTCTCACACCTCACCAGCCTGTATACAACACTCCAACAGCCCTCAGCATCTCTCTCTCACACCTCTCCATCCTGTATACAACACTCCTACAGCCCTCAGCATCTCTCTCTCACCATCCCCTCATGCTGTGTCGTTGAGAGTGTATCTGTAATGACTGTGTGCAGTGGTCAGTATCAGTTATTATTTAATATGAAATTGAGTTGTTGCAGTGCGTATTAGGGTAGGGTATTCTTCTGTCTTATATGTGATTCACAGGTGTAGATGTTCTTCTTGTCTTTGTGTTTCGTGATTATCTGTAGATGTTTAAAACAAGATAGATAGATAAGACTTTATTGATCCCTAGGGGAAAATTGATGAAAAACAACTTACAATAATTGGAATTACAATAATTGTGCTTTGATGATGTGTAAAAAAATTGTGTTATGATGCAATTGCTTGGTGATTGAATTGCTTTCAAATTCAATTCGTGTCTTGGATTCAGTATGGCTTTTATTTTTACTTTTGAATGGGATTTGAGTATTTGGATGCAGAGTTTTAACTGACTAGTTGAAACATTTTGCATCTTCATTTGTGACCATTTCACTTCAATCTGTGACCTCTATGGTACTTCAAATACCCGAAGTTAACATTTCTTGAAATTTCTCGTTTTGTTTATTGATATGCAGGTACGTTAAATTTTTTCTGTGAGGGTCTTATGAATCTGATTCATTGGGCTTTATGAAACAGACAAATAAGCTCTGGATCCCAAGGTGAAGTTTAAACAACTGAGTTTATTGCGTGCAATGAGACCAAAGTATTGGATGGGAGACCTCCTGGGAAAAACTAAGGCTGCTGCTGGGAGAGGTGTTAGTGGGGCCAGCAGGGGGCGCTCACCCTGTGGTGCATGTGGGACCTAATGCCCCAGTATAGTGACGGGGACACTAGACTGTAAACAGGCGCCGTCCTTCAGATGAGACGTAAAACCGAGGTCCTGACTCTCTGTGGTCATTAACAATCCCAGGGCGTTTCTCGAAAAGAGTAGGGGTGTAACCCCGGCGTCCTGGCCAAATTTCCCATTGGCCCTTACCAATCATGGCCTCCTAATAACCCCCCCTCTCTGAACTGGCTTCATCCCTCTGCTCTCCTCCCCACTGAGAGCTGGTGTGTGGGGAGCGTTCTGGCGCACTATGGCTGCCGTCGCATCATCCAGGTGGGGGCTGCACACTGGTGGTGGTAGTGGGATTCCCCATGACCTGTCAAGCTCTTTGAGTGGAGTTTCCAGAAAAGCGCTATATAAGTGTAAACAATTATTATTATTATAATTATTATTGTTCGGAATAAAGGTACAAAACGCACAGTTTATATAGCACATCTCAGCTGCCTCAGATGTAGGGCGATAATAGTTCAGACAGGTACTGAGGTTCCAAGCCATGCAGAGCCTTATAGGTGAGCAGGAGGATTTTGAAGTCCACACAGAATTTGATAGGAAGCCAGTGCAGGGACTCCAGGACAGGAGTAATGTGAACACTTGCACTAGACCTGGTTAGGATTCTGGCTGCTGAATTCTGGACATACTGCAGTTTGTTCAGAGGAGATTTAGATACCCCCAGCGTGTAGAACACTACAGTAGTCAATTCGAGAGAACACAAATGTGTTGATCAGCTGTACAGTGGTGTAGGAGTACAGTCATTGGGGGGGACAGGAAGAAGTGAGGAGAGATCAGAGTATGATGGGAGGGAGTGGGGTGGCGTCACCAGCTTGAAGATGCTTTTTTAAAGTCTAGTTGTGTGCAACTGGAGCGTCCGGAACCTTCTACCAGATGGTAGGGGGGACACAAGTTATGTCTGGGGTGCGTGGGGTCAGACATAATTCTGGGGGCTTTGTTCAGACTCCTGGTGTTGTATATTTTCCTGGATGGATGGTTAGGCACTGCCGACGATATGTTGGGCAGTTTTGACCAACCGCTGCAGTGCCTGACGATCGGATGCCATACCAGACTATGATGCAGCTGGTCAGTATGCTCTCCAACGCACATCTGTAGAAGTTGGTGAGGATCCATGGACAGGTGAATGCATGTATTGCATTTGTGCTTGTGCCTTTTTCTAAGAAAGCCCGGGTACTGACATTTGGTTGTCTTGTCAGTTGAAAGATTTGACATTTTTTTTTAATGTCTAGCACAGTCATCTTTATCTTCACAATTTCTGAAGTTCTTCCTTATTATTCAGAATTGATCATTATTGCTAGATAGAGGTGAATAGACTGTTTTTTACTATTGGTATTGTCCATTTTTTTCCTATACCCTACTTAAATCCTTTGTTAAAGGTTTTGCTCTCCTGTTCTGTGTTTTTCAGGGTCAGAGGTCAGCGCTCTCCCTGACGCTGGGGACAGGGCTCCTCTTGAACAGCAGCCCAGCGAGGAGGAGGAGGAGGAGGGGGGCTCCCGTCTGATGCAGGAGACAGAGCTCACCGCCGCACACGGGAAAGAGACACTCGGTGAGCTGCAGCACACAGAGAGCAGACAGAGGTTGGAGGTCATGGACTCTGCGCCTGTGATGAAGACAGAGCCTGAGAGTGAGACACCTGGGCTCTTGGTATCTGATGATTTTACAGAGAAGATTACTCTGTACACTAACAATATTACAGAACGTTGTAATGCACTGGGGTCTCTAGCTGTACATGTACACAAAGAGGAACTGGGTGAGTTTAATCTTACAGAGCAGGATATGGAGCCCCAGTCGACTGACCCTGCAGAGCAGCGGACTGCTGTACCTGGTGAAGAGAACAGTACTGAGTCACAGCACACAGAGAAGAGACATTACAAGGAGGAGCAACAGCAGCACCTACAGGGCTGGATGATAACAAGGCCTTGTTCTGTTCAAGTGGAGAGACTGTCATTGCAGAAGTGCTTGAAACAGTCATATGATCCCTCAGTATCTGGTGCCTTTACACACAGGCTTAGGAATCTGGTTGCTGAGAAAAGAGTTGAAAGTTTTAACGAACTGGAGACTGTGTCCGTTCTTGGGCACAAAGAGGAACAACTGAGTGAACCGGACGGTTTTAGTCGCAGAGAGCTGGAGAAGGGGCCCCGGGTGATTCACACTGCTGAGCAGCACCCCGAGGGGCGTGACGAGGAGAGCTCGGCTCGGGTTCAGCACCCGGAGCAAGACCATTCCGTGGAGCGCCCGCAGAACAGGAGACCGGGGCACGATCAGAGCACGGGGAAGAACCAGTCGAGGTCTCGCTCGGATGGAGTGGACGAACCCCCGCTGTGGCACAGTCAGTCCAGCATTTCACAACCCGACCAGCGCCATCAGATAGGAGCGGGACCTCTCTGCCACGTTCAGTTCGGGAAGAGTTGTAGTCAGTTGAGTACCTTAACAGCCCGCCCACGCGTTCACACGGGAGAGAGACCGTTCACCTGCGGTCAGTGTGGGAAGAGTTTTAGGTACCCAAGTAACTTAACAGCCCACCACCTCGTTCACACAGGAGAGAGACCGTTCAGCTGCGCTCAGTGCGGGAAGAGTTTTAAGTACTCGACCAGCTTCACGGCCCACCAGCGCCTTCACACGGGAGAGAGGCCGTTCAGCTGCGCCCAGTGTGGGAAGACCTTCCGGCAGTCCAAGACCTTAACGGCCCACCGGCGCATCCACACGGGCGAGAGGCCGTTTGGCTGCGCGCAGTGCGGGAGGCGGTTCACCTTCTCGCACGACCTGAAAAGGCACCAGCGCGTGCACACGAGCGAGAGGCCGTTCAACTGCAGTCAGTGCGGGAAGGGCTTCAGGAAATCGAACAGCTACATAGCCCACCAGCGCGTCCACACGGGAGAGAAGCCGTTCCGCTGTTGTCAGTGTGGAAAGAGTTACAGCTACCCCCACGACTTTAAAAGGCACCAGCTCGTGCACACGGGAGAGAGGCCATTCGGCTGCAGCCAGTGTGGGAAGACGTTTGGCCGGTTAAATGCTTTGAAGACCCACCAGCGCCTCCACACGGGAGAGAAGCCGTTCAGCTGCGCGCAGTGCGGGAAGAGCTTCAGCCAGTCCCACTTCCTGAAGAGACACCTGCGCGTGCACACGGGAGAGAGGCCCTACAGCTGCGGCGAGTGCGGGAAGACCTTCCGGAACTCGAGTTGCTTAAGGGCCCACCGGCGGGTCCACACGGGGGAGAGGCCGTTCAGCTGCGCGCAGTGCGGGAAGAGCTTCGCCCGTTCGGGCAACCTGAGAGCCCACGGGCAGGTCCACACGGGGGAGAAGCCGTTCAGCTGCAGCGAGTGTGGGAAGCGGTTCAGGGCCTCTAGGAGCTTAAGGACCCACCAGTGCCTCAACAAGGGAGAGAGACCGTTCAGCTGCACTCGGCCGTGGGAAGAGTTTTGCCCGGGCAGGTGACTCAATAACGCCAATGTAGCCACCGGTTTCTCGTTTAATCACAGTCAACTAAAATGTCTATTCGTTCACGTAGGTAGCTGCGTCGGCATGTAACACCCACCGAAGGCTTCACAGCTGGAATATTGTTTCCTCTATTCTCTTTTCAGCGTGGAATAAACCTTCGCTTCTAACCAAAATGTCTAGTATTCACAGTAGCTCTGTAGTCACCTGCTTTTGGATTTAGTCTAGTCAAAAACATTACTCTTCCGGCGGACTAAAACGGAATTAGTTCTAGTCGTGCGGTTTAATAATGAAGTGGTTTCAGTTTTATTCCATTTTGAATTGTCTAAATTGCGTTAATTCTTTAGTCGTATTTCTGTATAGCCTTGGAATGCTCGCTTGAGCCCGGTTTCATTTACAATTAAGACTGTTCTCATGGGTTAGACTAAGAATTGTGTAACAGTTTTAACTTACACACTGAAACAGATGAGGATGATTCGTTTTCACGCCAAGAAAAAAGAAATCACAAACCGTTTTGCGTTTTTAAAAGAAAAAATCACAAATCTTTAAAAAAAAAATGAAATCGCTGCCAAGGGCTCAAAGTCTTTTGTGGCCCAATCTAAAGTGTGTTTGTCCCTTGAGACCATCGATATCAAATACAAGAAATATTTCTGCAATAAAGGGTAAAGAATCAGAGGTTGTATGAATCTCTCTCTAAAAAAAAAAATCTATTTTTGACCATTACTAATAATTCCATATTTGTATATGTTTTTGTTTTCAATGCACCTTTTTTAAAACCCAGACAGGACATGCTTTATATATATATATATTCATCTGATACCTCACCTTACACTTGAAGAAGTTATACGCGGCCGAAACATGGTGTTTTCTTTCTTCTCTTTTCAGCAGGGAATAAACCTATTTATATGTATTCTTTAACAGCTACAAGCTAGGAAAAAAAAAGCAAACCTAATGCAAGACTTGGAAAAAACGTTCTGAAATAAAAAAAACAAACAAACACGTTTGGAGCGTTTCCTTCTCATTAAAGGAAATTGCAAGAGCTGCCTGACCAGCTCCAGACCTGTCAGCTGTTCTCCCAAGTGATCGGCGACTCGTTACCCAGTTTAGAAGGCTGAAAGTGATACTGGAACTGAAATCCAGGTGGAAATATATTCCTTTTCTGGAAAGGTCAACGTTCCCTGCAGGAGTCACTTCTCCCAACTCGCACCCCCACCGTTTTCCAAAGTGTGCCTGAAGGAAAAATGGTGGCCAGCAGCCATATCACCCTGGAACTCACAGCTGGCAGCCCCCACTGAAGCTCAGCAGGTGTGAGCCTGGTCAGTACCTGGAGGGGAGACTCCTGGGGAAAAACTAAGGCTGCTGCTGGGAGAGGTGTGAGTGGGGGCCAGCAGGGGGCGCTCTCACCCTGCGGTCTGTGTGGGTCCTGATGCCCCAGTATAGTGACGGGGGACACTGGACTGTAAACAGGCGCCGCCGTTTGGATGAGACGTCAAACCGAGGTCCTGACTCTTATGTGGTCATTAAAAATCCCAGGGTGTTTCTCGAAAAGAGTAGGGGTGTAACCCCGGCGTCCTGGCCAAATTTCCCATTGGCCCTTACCAATCATGGCCTCCTAAAAATCCCCATCTATGAATTGGCTTCATTACTCTGCTCTTCTCCCCACTAATAGCTGATGTGTGGGGAGCGTTCTGGCGCACTATGGCTGCCGTCACATCATCCAGGTGGGGCTGCACACTGGTGGTGGTAGTGGGATTCCCCATTACCTGTAAAGCGCTTTGAGTGGAGTGTCCAGAAAAGCGCTATATAAGTGTAAGCCATTATTAGAAGTAGTGAAGTCTCAATTCACAACTGTAGACCTGGGTAGAAGTTACCCTGCACCAGTGAAGTCTCAATTCACAACTGTAGATCTGGGGAGAAGTTACCCTGCACCAGTGAAGTCTCAATGCACAACTGTAGTGAAGTTGCCTTGTGCTAATGAACGCTCAATTAATGAAGGCCTGAGGAAAAAATAGGCTATGGATGCTGTCGTCCAGGTGGGGGCATCCATCACTGGTGGCGGTAGTGGGATTCCCCATGACCTGTAAAGCGCTTTGAGTGGAGTGTCCAGAAAAGCGCTCTAGAAGTGTAAGCACTTCTTATTATTGCTTATATTGTAGAATCCTTGGGCTAAAAACATTCTCTCCGAGCTGCTGTTGCACTTTTAGATGTGGGGGCAATTCATATATAGGGAGATTGAGTTCTGAATTGGAGCCATTTTTATTAGGAAACAGTATTTCTGCCTTTGGGCTGTTTTGTGGTGTCATTGTGGTTTTGAATTGCAGGGGCAGTATCCTGGGTGTCTACGCCTATAGTAAGTAAGACTCTGTAATGCAGGGATTGTACGCGTGTGTATATTTTTGTAAATCACTGCATAGTCATTTCAGTCGTAATGTTTTCCCTCTGATGTTGGAACGCTAGTTATTATTCCCATGTCCTGAGCTGTGCCAAACGTAATAAAAGCCATAAACTCTTGTTTTACTTTGTGATCATCATCTGTCCATTTTAAATCACTTTATCCAATACAGGATCACACTGGAACTGAAGTCTATCACCCTGATAGACTTATCATATCACCCTGCAACTCACAACTGGCAACCCCAAAACTAAGGTTGCTGCTGGAAGAGGTGTGAGTGGGGCCAGCAGGGGGCGCTCACCCTGGGGTCCATGTGGGTCCTAATGCCCCAGTATAGTGACGGGGGACACTGGACTGTAAACAGGCGCCGTCCTTCGGATGAGACGTCAAACCGAGGTCCTGACTCTCTGTGGTCATTAACAATCCCGGGGTGTTTCTCGAAAAGAGTAGGGATGTTACCCCAGTGTCCTGGCCAAATTTCCCATAGGCCCTTACCAATCATGGCCTCCTAATAACCCCCCTCTCTGAACTGGCTTCCATCCCTCTGCTCTCCTCCCCACTGATAGCTGGTGTGTGGGGAGCGTTCTGGCGCACTATGGCTGTCGTCGCATCATCCAGGTGGGGGCTGCACACTGGTGCTGGAGGAGGGGAGTCCCCATTACCTCTAAAGCGCTTTGAGTGGAGTGTCCAGAAAAGCGCTATATAAGTGTAAGCAATTATTATTATTATCCAGGTGGGAGCTGCACATTGGTGGCGGTAGTGGGATTCCCCATTACCTGTAAAGCGCTTTGAGTGGAGTGTCCAGAAAAGCGCTATATAAGTGTAAGCAATTATTATTATTATTATCCAGGTGGGAGCTGCACATTGGTGGTGGTGATGGGATTCCCCCTGACCTGTCAAGCGCTTTGAGTGGAGTGTCCAGAAAAGCGCTCTAGAAGTGTCAGCAATTATTATAATTATTTTTAAATAACAAACACCAGGAGCTAACTGAAGAACGCAGGCTGCTGTATGCGAATGTCGGTAAGAAGTCATTGAAACCGTAAAACAGAGACATCGCAAACATAGAAGACCCAAACAACAAAAAAAACAGGTATTAAAATGTCTTAAAATAAACTAGTAGTAACAGAATACAAACCCTATTGCCTGTCCTTAACTAAAAAAAATAATTAGACAAAAAAAATACTGTCAAGGACATTAAAAAAGAGAACATTAGCACACTAAAATAAAAAAAAAACAGAACAGAAATAGTCTCTGTACTTAACACGGAACAAATATTCATAAGACAAAACTGTAGTGCAACACAACTACACAAGTGTCCATCCTGGGGTATTAAGCCAGTCACTGGTTGTTCTTCTCGTGAATGCATGAACAGTTCTCTCAGTAAGGGCAACACCAGGCAGGAGGGTCAGGTCTGTCCAGCACCAGAGCAGGGCTTCTCCAGCACAGCTGGGCGACTGGGAGTGATACTGGTACGACCCCAGTCAGAGTCCACTGTCTCCTGTTGGCACTGCAGTACGGACACAGAGGAGCTCGGAGTGGAGCTGCTGAATAAAGAGCTCTCCGGAGGAATACTGGAGTGAAAGTCCAGGGGAATATCAGAGCCAGTGTTTGGGGATTTGAAGGAATACCGGAGTTGATGTCTGGAAATTTGGATGAATACTGGAGCCGATTTCCTGCGATTCAAAGAAATACGGGAGCTGATCTCGGGGAATACTGGAGCTGATGTCCAGGGATTCAGGGGAATATCAGAGCCGGTGTTTGGGGATTTGAAGGAATACCGGAGTTGATGTCTGGAAATTTGGATGAATACTGGAGCTGATTTCCTGCGATTCAAAGAAATACGGGAGCTGATCTCGGGGAATACTGGAGCTGATGTCCAGGGATTCAGGGGAATATCAGAGCCGGTGTTTGGGGATTTGAAGGAATAACGGAGTTGATGTCTGGAAATTTGGATGAATACTGGAGCTGATTTCCTGCGATTCAAAGAAATACGGGAGCTGATCTCGGGGAATACTGGAGCTGATGTCCAGGGATTCAGGGGAATATCAGAGCCGGTGTTTGGGGATTTGAAGGAATAACGGAGTTGATGTCTGGAAATTTGGATGAATACTGGAGCTGATTTCCTGCGATTCAAAGAAATACGGGAGCTGATCTCGGGGAATACTGGAGCTGATGTCCAGGGATTCAGGGGAATATCAGAGCCGGTGTTTGGGGATTTGAAGGAATACCGGAGTTGATGTCTGGAAATTTGGATGAATACTGGAGCTGATTTCCTGCGATTCAAAGAAATACGGGAGCTGATCTCGGGGAATACTGGAGCTGATGTCCAGGGATTCAGGGGAATATCAGAGCCGGTGTTTGGGGATTTGAAGGAATAACGGAGTTGATGTCTGGAAATTTGGATGAATACTGGAGCTGATTTCCTGCGATTCAAAGAAATACGGGAGCTGATCTCGGGGAATACTGGAGCTGATGTCCAGGGATTCAGGGGAATATCAGAGCCGGTGTTTGGGGATTTGAAGGAATAACGGAGTTGATGTCTGGAAATTTGGATGAATACTGGAGCCGATTTCCTGCGATTCAAAGAAATACGGGAGCTGATCTCGGGCAATACTGGAGCTGATGTCCAGGGATTCAGGGGAATATCAGAGCAATTGTTGGGGATTTGAAGGAATAACGGAGCAAAATACTTAATTTCAGGTATAACTTTCACTTTTTGCCTACTAAGCAACTGTATAAAGCCCCTCATTGATGGGCATATCTAGCTGTCCTAGATCATCTCCGTTGCTATATTTATAGATACTGTTGCACCGAACTCAATTCTACCACTGAAAATGATTACTCTTCACATAAAAACTATTAAAAACCAGAGAATCCCACTTAAAATACTCACTAGGGATTCGGTTGATATACTATTATACAGCTGGGATCTTTGTTCCCTGATACAGCTTTGGAAAAGGGGCAAAACACAACAGGAGAGACCAGTTTTTGACTTGAGGATTCATTATACTCATTCTCTCGCTGTTAACGTGATCTTCCCCGATATGTTTAATTGAGATGCCTTATCTAGTGCAGAGGTCATTCAACAGATTAAGGACATGTAACGTTTCTGCCTTAACATGAAATATACTCAGCAACTGTATTCCAGATTGACAAGAATCTTACACTGACCCAGATTAAAGTGTTTCTAACTTGTTTTACCTAAGGCATTGATAAAGCAGATTTATCATTACTTTTCAGAACGTCAGAGCATGTTATGTACTTGGAGTGTTACCATATGTAAATAAATGTCAAATAAATTCTCTTAATGTCTCTTGGTTTCATGGTCTTAAGCCACAAAACGCGATACTTCGGAAAAGTTGGGTAATAATAATTGATAATAATTGCTTACACTTATAGAGCGCTTTTCTGGACACTCCACTCAAAGCGCTTTACAGGTAATGGGATCCCCTCCACCACCACCAGTGTGCAGCCCCACCTGGATGATGCGACGGCAGCCATAGTGCGCCAGAACGCTCCCGACACACCAGCTCTCAGTGGGGAGGAGAGCAGAGGGATGAAGCCAGTTCAGAGAGGGGGATTATTAGGAGGCCATGATGGGTGAGGGCCAATGGGACATTTGGCCAGGACGCCGGGGTTACACCCCTACTCTTTTCGAGAGACGCCCTGGGATTTTTAATGACCCCAGAGAGTCAGGACCTCGGTTTTACGTCTCATCCGAAGGACGGGGCCTGTTTTACAGTATAGTGTCCCCCCGTCACTATACTGGGGCATTAGGACCCACATGGACCACAGTGTGAGCGCCCCCTGCTGGCCCCCACTAACACCTCTTCCAGCAGCAACCAAAATTGGGTAGGAACTCTAGTCCATCAGTGTTCATTTCCTCGGCGATAATGTTGGTCAGTAAATTGTCTCTCTTGTTTTTTAGTCAATGAGGACAAAACATTCACAGCAATGACCAGGACTAAATTGCTTTTCGACTTTTTTTTGCGTAAATTAAGAGGAGACAAAATTACGCTCGATTATGTTTGACTCAGACTGAAATTAATTGAGTCACCTTGAGGTTCACCTTTGGCCATTTACTTTCAGTCTGGCACACTGTGGTTGTAGTAATTAGAATTTAAAGGAGAGCACCTTGATTAGAAAAAGAGAAGGCACAGCATGCAACGATTACTTGTAGTACTCCTTGCTTTGACCTGGAAGAAGATCTAGGAGAGAGATCACCTTACTGGCCCATCTTGCATGAGGAATTGGTCTCGTCGCAGACCCCAGCTGGCTCTCCAGGAGACACACAGACAGGGGAGAGAGAGAAGCTGGGGGTCAGAGCGCAGGGTCGGCCATTGATACGGCGCCCCTGTAGCAGCTGGGGTGAAGGGACCCTCGCTCGGGGGCCCCAACGGAGTCGGATTCCTCTGCTGGCCGCGGGATTCGAACCGGCAAACCCCTTCCAGCCACAGAGCCACAGCTCCGCCCCCAGTTCTTGGGCTGTTAGCAACAGTGATCGAGTCAGGAGTGAGGTGGACCATCTCACCAGACGCCAACCTAGCTCTGAATGTCGCCAGGACCCAAGAACCCATCGCGCGCTTCCTCACATTCCTTGGACTGCGGAGTCGGAATAAGGCACAGCCTGCATCGGCACTTTCTGCGGGGCTTAAAGAAACATGGTATGGGGAAGCAGCAGCAGAGCAGCAAGCTCTGTGGGCCACAGGATTTGAACTGGCAACCCTTCTAGCCCCCCGACCAGGGGGTTGGGCAGTACCTCATGCTCTTATAATCACTGAAGATAAAGAAACATAATGGGCTCTCATTACTAGTTAAAAAACGCCGACACATTTGAATCACAACATGAGTCACAGCCCCCAGACACTGATGCACTGATAAGACATCCATTTTTTAGCTAGCGAACAAATGAAAAAGAAGCTCAAAATAAACATATTTTTTAGTTCGCATATTGGGAAATTATTCACGATGTCTTGGCTGGAGATGAATGCGGAAGCTACTCTTTTGAAATGCGAGTTAGTTACACACGCTGTGCGCGCGCTCGCTGCATATCCGCTTCAAGATAGAGCTCGGTCAGAAATAATGTGGAAAAAAAAGTTGCCTTTGTTCATTTTCTTAAAGGTAACAGTGAGTCTGTAAAATGCGTCTGTGGACGGTTCATTTCAAGGCATGCAATAATCAGAAAATAACGTTTAATTGTATTTAGTTTATGTGGCTGTTAAAGCATATATATATAGCTTGTCCTGTCTGGTTTTAAAAAAAATTAAAAATATTAGCAATGGAGCCAAAATGGATTTTCTTATTAAAAAAAGATTCATACAATATCTTATTCTTTATGATTTACCATTTATTGCATTTGATAGTTGTCCTCTCTGGGGATAAATACACTTTAGGTTGTGCAACAAAGACTTGGTAGAATTGAATCAGATGTGTGACCTTGTTTTTTCTTGAAAGTTAAGGATCTGCTCTAATCACATTTCTTGCTTAACATGGTAAGTTAGAAGGTGTTACACCATTACACGCCTATCCAATGAGAACAGTCTTAATTGTAACTTACACAGGGCTAAGCCTAACATTCCAAGACCACATAGGAATATAAAGACTATAAAAAATTATTCAGACTTAATTCATTTTAAAATGGAAGAGAACCTAAAAACGCTACACATTTTACTGTAAATTTCGTTGACTAGACTCACTTAAAAGTGGGCGGCTACAAAGCAACTATGACTAATAAGACATTTCGGGAACGAGTGAAGGTTTGTCCCATGCTGAAAAGAGAAGAAAAGAAACGTTTTCAGCTGCGGAGCCTTCTTCGGATGACGCAGCTACCAACTTGAACTAAAAGACGTTTTAGTGGCCTTGACTAAGTCGATGAATCAATCAAAAGCTGGTGACCAAATTGGTGCCTCTTCAAATCACCTGACAGGGAAGAAAACTCTTCCCACAGTGCCTTTAGCCGAACGGTCTCCTGTGCGAACGTGCCGGTGAGCTCCCCCCCACTAACTGCTGCTAAACGGTTTATCTCCTGTGTGAAGGCGCTGGTGCTGTTTCAAGGGGTACGACTGACTAAAACTCTTCCCGCACTCGCTGCAGCTGAACGGTTTCTCTCGCGTGTGGATGCGCTCGTGGGCCCTTAAGGTACTCGACTGGCTAAAGTTCTTCCCGCACTGGCTGCAAACGAAGGGCCTCTCTCCCGTGTGCACGCGCAGGTGATCTCTCAAGGTACTGGGGTCGCCGAAGCTCTTCCCGCACTGGCTGCAGTAGAACGGCCTCTCGCCCGTGTGGACGCGCTGGTGCGACCTCAAGTTGCACAACAGGCTGAAACTCTTGGCGCACTGGCCGCAGCCGAAGGGTTTCTCTCCCGTGTGCACGCGCAGGTGTCTCTTCAGGAAGTGGGACTGGCTGAAGCTCTTCCCGCACTGCGCGCAGCTGAACGGCCTCTCTCCCGTGTGGATGCGCTGGTGGGCCCTTAGGTTACTCGCGTCACTGAAACTCTTCGCGCACTGGCTACAGCTGAACGGCTTCTCTCCCGTGTGGATGCGCTGGTGTCTCCTCAAATGGTATACGAAAGTAAAGCACTTCCCACACTGGCTGCAGTTGAATGGTTTCTCTCCCGAGTGAATGCGCTGGTGGGTCTTCAAGGTGCCTAGATGAGTAAAGCTTCTACCACACTGACTGCAGCTGAACGGCCTCTCTCCCGTGTGGATGCGCTGGTGGGCTTTTAAGGCACTTGGGTCACTGAAGCTCTTCCCGCACTGATGACAGCTGAACGGCTTCTCTCCCGTGTGGATGCGCTGGTGGGCCCTTAAGGCACTGGCGTCTCGAAAACCCTTCCCGCACTGGTCGCAGCTGAAGGGCCTCTCTCCCGTGTGAATGCGCAGGTGTCGCCTCAGGTGGTGCAGCTGACTAAAACTCTTCCCACACTGGCTGCAGATGAAAGGCCTGTCTTCCGCCTGCAGGTGCGGGTAGGGTTGGGAAATGCTGGACTGACAGAAAGGCTGCTCCTGTCCCTGCCATAAGGGCAGTATGTCCACTCCATCTGAGCAAGACCTGGACTGATCCTCTCCATCGTGTCCCCCAGTGGACTGCACAGAAGTGTGGACCATCTGGGGCTCCTTCTCCAGCTCTGAAAGACAAAACCCATCCAGGTCATTCAGTTGTTCCTCTCCGTGCCCAAGAACAGACACACACTCATTAAATTCAATCATTTTCTCAGTAACCAGATTATTAAACCTGTGTGTAAGGTCATCAGATACGAAGGGATCATATGATTGTTTTCGGACTCTGCAATGACAGCCTGTCCACTTGAACAGAACAAGGCCTGATTATCATCAAGCCTTGTAGGTGCTGCTGTTGCTCCTTTCTGTCCTGACTCTCTTCTGGGTGCTGTGAAATAGTCCTGATCTCTTCACCAGGTACATCAGTCTGCTGCTCTGCAGGATCAATCAACTGGTCAGTCCTATTATCCAGGTCCTGCTCTGTAAGATTAAATGCTCTGTGCTCTTTAAGAACATCCAGTTCTTCGCTGTGCTCTTGTAAAGTGACAAGAGCCCAGTTCATAATATTGTATGGGTCCAGATTGGTCATCTTTTCTATAAAATAATAAGATACTAAGAGCCCAGGTGTCTCTCTCTCTGTCTTCATCACGGGCACAGAGTCCAGATCCTCCACCCTCTGTCTGCTCTCTGTGTGCTGCTGCTCACCAAGTGTCTCTTTCCCGTGTGCGGCGGTGAGCTCTGTCTCCTGCATCAGACGGGAGCCCCACTCCTCCTCCTCCTCCTCGCTGTGCTGCTGTTCAAGAGGAGCCCTGTCCCCAGCGTCAGGGAGAGCGCTGGCCTCTGACCCTGAAAAACACAGGACAAAAGGACAAGACCTTTAACATGGGATGAAAGTAGAATTTAAAAAGCAAATAACACTGCAGAGAGACAAGAACACAAACTGTAAGATCTAGGGGATTTTTAGCATCTAGACAGACCACCACAGAATACTAAAGCAGCCCAATGTTCACTTGAACCTTTCATAAGGTGTTAATTTAGTCGACAAAAATGACGACAGAATGTTTTGTCAGCAAATTCCAAAATAATCCACAACGATAATGACAAGGACTTGATTGCTTTGCATTTCTGCTTCAGTGCACTAAGATGAGACAAAATAATAATAATAACATCACTTTATTAACCCTTGACAATTTCTTGCAGTAGGAATTATCTTTTCGCAGACCCCAGCTTGCTCTCCAGGAGACACACAGACAGGGAGAGAGAAGCTGGGGGTCAGAGCGCAGGGGCAGACATTGTACGGCGCCCCTGGAGCAGCTGGGGTTCAGGGCCTCGCTCAGGGGCCCCAACGGGGTAGGATTCCTCTGCCGGCTGCGGGATTTGAACCGGCAAACCCTTCCAGCCACAGGCGCAGATCCTGAGCCAACAGTGCCACCGTTCCGCCCCAAAAAATGACCTACTGGATCAAAACTCAGCGTGAAATTAATTTTGCAACATGAGATTCACTATCAGCGTATTTACTTTGGCAAATAGCAGGCTGGCTGAAATGGGTACAATCCTAAGTCTGAGGCTGTGTGTGGACTGTGCAGTGCCTAAAGCCGATGAATCTGTAAAAATCGCTGATATCAGGATGTGCCACTTTCCATCTTTTTCCAACATTTCTGGATGGTCTTTTCAACACCTCACATCAGGGTGGCAAAACGAGATGTAGACACTAGGCTCACCAGATTCAAGACAACAAAAAACTTTAGAGGAGACAGACGCGCTTGCGGTTCTCCTCGCTCTCAGCTGGAAGAAAGAGATCTGGCAGAATTTAGTGGATAATTAAACCAAAAAAAAACTCTTGTACAACATTACTGAAGATCGACAGAACTCAGCCTGTCACAGGGAGGGCAGAAGGGGTGCCCAAGTGAGCCCTTTTAAAACCAAATGATGGCTCAGCCACAATTGCACTTAGGTGCAAAGATGATGGTATATTATGACAATGCTCCCCACAGACAATTTATATATAGCAAAAAAAACCACAAAGTTAAACTAGTACACACACAAAAAAAAACAGTTCTACCACACTTAGGTCCTATCAGCTCCACACTGTAGCGATAGCGAGACTTAAACCCAGTTAGATCTCTCCCCCCCTTCCTAAATAGGTACCATATAGCCCTCCCCCTTTGGACTGTTACAAAATTATGGAGCTGCATTTCACCCCAGATAAACTAATTTCCCTAACGTGGGAATTCCTTCTTTCTTTTAAAGAATAGTGTAAACAGAATGTAAAAACAAAAAAAAACACCAACCCTGAATACATTTCACTTATTTTTAACCTCCTGTAAAAATGGTACTTCCTTTACCGGAAGACGTGCGCACGCCCCACTCCACATTGGCATTATAAAGCCCAGCCCAGAGCAACACGGAAGAGACAAACGGACAGAGCGCTCTCTCGCACAGATAAGTACAAAAAAAGAGAAACAGAGTTTGTGTCTGTGTCTCTTCAGGTAACAGAAACAGATTTTGAAATAAGAGGTAATAATGTATTATTGCGTGTCTGAAAATAGGTAAACTGCTAGCCAAGCCCCGAGTGTGCACCCTCATGAGCTAGCTAGCCGACAGGAAAGTGTATGCGCGATCGTGTGTAACTCAAGATGGATAACGAGTGTCTTGTAATGTACTGTCTGCGGACAGTGACAGAGATCCCTCTGTCACACCGCCACATTATGAGTTGAAATCTACGATACATCTGAAAAAACATCTGAGGTGCAGCACCCAGACACTGGCATTAAGATCTCTTTTCTGCATTACAGCTAGTCACCAAATTAACTAGAAAACTAAGCAGGAATTAACGGTTTACGGCTTGCATATTGGGAAATTAGGAGGAAACAATACCGATAGGACTACTATAACCTCGGCACTTAACTCAGCGGATTTAAAGACATAACCTAGATTGGATGCAAGCCTCTCATTTAACTCTCGTGTTAAAACGGTATCGAAAACACGCTTCCTACAGTTAAGAAAGATTGCAAAACCAAGGCAGTTTCTCTCCACTCAAGACACAGAGAAATGAGTACAGGCTCTTGTATACAGCAGGTTAGGCTACTGCAATGCCCTACTATCAGGGAGCACCCAAAAAGCACTCTTTCAACACCGAATTCAGAATGCAGCATCTGGAATTGTTACTAAGACCAGAAAGTACGACCATATAACTCTTAAACTTAGCTCTCTTCATTGGCTTCCTGTCAGGGACAGGGCGGACGTCAAAATCCTTCTACTTACAAGGCTCGCAGAGGTCAGGCAGCTGTCGATCTAACGGAACTTATTAATGTTGACCATCTTAGTCGCCTGCTTAGATCACAGAACGCAGGTCTTCTTCATATTCCACGCATTCACAAAATAACAGTTGGGGATCCAGCCTTTAGTTACAGGGCCCCTAGCTTATGGAACGGTCTCCCACCCCATATTCAGGATGCCGAGTCAATCTCAGCCTTCAAATCCAGATTGAAGATCTATTACTTCAGCCTAGCCTACTCACACCTTACATCATAGCCTGATGCAAATGGCATTGTGCGTCTCTGTGTTGGCCCACCAGGTAGATACATCTGTTCTGACCAAACTCTCCTATTCTCCTCCCCACATGTCTGTGCTGGGCACCATCTGAGTTATATGCTCCATCACTGCCATGGATTCCAAGAGAGACATCGTGGATATAGCTATCGTTTAGGAGGAATTCACTGGTCTACAGAGATCTGCCTGGAGTACTGACACACAGAAGACATGATGGATGGATGGATGAATACCCTCATCGTTTCCTTTTTTTAATTGTATAATGTGAGCATGCCCAAAGGGGCTAATTTACGCGATAGGCTACTTCAAATTGTCAGTTACACGACTACGACGCTTAAGCCACTCCTACTTGACATTTCAGTTAAGGAGTTGGGAAGACGACCCTCCCCCCTTCCCTCTGGGTGCCTGAGTTGTCGCCATCTTTAATAATAATAATAATAATAATAATTGTTGTTTACACTTATAGAGCGCTTTTCTGGACACTCCACTCAAAGCGCTTTACAGGTCATGGGGAATCCCACTACCGCCACCAATGTGCAGCCCCCACCTGGATGATGCTCCAGTCCGCTCCCCACACACCAGCTCTCAGTGGGGAGGAGATCAGAGGGATGAAGCCAGTTCAGAGAGGGGGGTTATTAGGAGGCCATGATGGGTAAGGGCCAATGGGAAATTTGGCCAGGACGCCGGGGTTACACCCCTACTCTTTTCGAGATTTTGAATGACCACAGAGAGTCAGGACCTCGGTTTTACGTCTCATCCGAAGGATGGCGCCTGTTTACAGTCCAGTGTCCCCGTCACTATACTGGGGCATTAGGACCCACACGGACCGCAGGGTGAGCGCCCCCTGCTGGCCCCCACTAACACCTCCTCCAGCAGCAACCTGAGTTTAACCATTTTAACAGTTCTGTGTCTGAATCGCTGCGGGCGTACAGAAAAAAGTGAATCCCAACTACAATTGCAAAAGCTTAGGTATACAAAAAAAATAAAAATCATAGAACGTTGTGTGTTACAAAATAACATGCAAACCTGAAGCAGACGTGGCAGAGAGTGAGGATCTTGAATAATCAGGTGCATTTCTGGCAGTTTGAAGAGTATGAAGGTTTGAAAGGATAGGGAGCCAGAAATTCAGCTCACAGGACAAACAGAGCAATTCGGTCAGAGAGCCCTGTATGAATTAATAGCAAACATGGTTTCATAAAAGGCTTCTCAATGAGTTGAACATTCAGGTAGACTGTCAGGGTAAAGATCAGGCGGAGCAGTGGCTCTGTGGCTCAGGATCTGCCCCTGTGGCTGGAAGGGTTTGCCAGTTCAAATCCCACAGTCATCAGAGAAATCCTACTCCGTTGGGGCCCCTGAGCGAGGCCCTTCACCCCAACTGCTCCAGGGGCGCTGTATAAATGTCTGCCCCTGCGCTCTGACCCCCAGCTTCTCTCTCTCCCTGTCTGTGTGTCTCCTGGAGAGCCAGCTGGGGTCTGCGACAGGACCAGTTCCTCATGCGAGAAATTGTCAAGGGTTAATAAAGTGATGGTATTATTAAAGGATTTAAAAATATATTTTGTTAAAGCACATCAGTTCTCTTTTTTTTTGCAATACATAAAACATTTCCCAATTTTTAGCCTTCGTCACGCAGCTGGGCACGGCCTTCGTCACTAATGGAACCACAAAGACATTATCTAAAGATTTTTAATTCAATGCTGGTAGCAGGATGAACGCAGGACTCAGCAGCTGTCAGGTTGAGCTCAGTGCAGATTTGGTTGCAGGATGTCAACAGGGGAATCAGGTCTTTAGAAATAACTCACTTCGAGAAGGAGATTTTCCAGAAGACGTATAAATCCAGCAGGATAGAGAAAGCCCATGAAATAGGTAGTCGGATTGATCGGATTAGTACGCAAAGCCCTTTAGCACAGAGAGTGTGATCAGAGAGGAAAAAACGGTTTACTTTAGATCTTTTTTTTTCTGAACCAGGGAAAACCTGTTCGTGTTTCTCTATAGCAATAACGTTTTTTTGTTATTTTATATAGCACCTTTAAAATTAGCATCTCAAAGCGATACGCTAGGTGTAAAGAGATAAGTTCACCTTATTAACCCTTTACAATTTCTTGCATTAGGAATGATCTTTTCGCAGACCTCAGCTGGCTCTCCAGGAGACACACAGACAGGGAGAGAGAGAGAAGCTGGGGGTCAGAGCGCAGGGTCAGCCATTTATACAGCGACACCTGGAGCAGCTGGGGTGAAGGGCCTCGCTCAGGGGGCCCCAACGGAGTAGGATTCCTCTGCCGGCTGTGGGATTTGAACTGGCAAACCCTTCCAGCCACAGGGGCAGATCCTTAGCCACAGAGCCACCACTCCATCTGGTGCAATGCTTACAAAAACAGTTATAAGGGCCTTACAAATTACAAAGTAGATGTAAGAAAGACAAGCAGTTCGACGTGCCCCCGAAATTAGAAAACGAAGCAGATACAGACATTATGTCTTCTGAAAAGAAAGGTTCTGAGGTTAGATTTAAATGCACTCAGGGCGGGTGACATATCCCTGGGGACACCGATTCAGAGCTCTGGGGTGCAGCTAGAGAAGGGCCCTGTGTCACCCACAGAAGGTAGATGATCTTGATGACCAGAGTCGGGCGAACAGAGGTCGCAAGGTGGGGAGTAGATCGATAATAAACCAGACAGGTCCTGAACGGGGATGAGGATGTTGAGGTGGACTCGAAACCCGACAGGCAGCCAGTACAAGGACTTGAAGACAGGCGTAATGTGCTTGCTTGCTAGCGACCCGGTCAGGATTCTGGCTGTCAAATGCTGAACAGATTTGGAGATAGCTCAGTGTGGATTGAATTACCCCCCAGTGAACAGGATGTGCATTTATGAATTCTAGAAAAGAAAAAAAAAACCTCTCTTAGTTCGTTCTGCTCCCTTGAAAAACAGAAAACCCATCGAATTCCATCCCTTTTCTAATCTCTCTATCCAATACAGACAAGCTGGAATCTATCCCAGCATGCCACAAACACAAGACACCCTGTACGTAGCCCCAGTCCATCACAGGGCAGGCACACAGACACAAACACACACTCACAATAGGATCAGTATCCCCCATAAGCCAATTAAATCATATCACCTGGAGAAATCCTACGGATCACAGAGAGAACATGCAAACTCAATACATAGTACCCCAGTATTTGACCCTGCAAGACAGTACTGCTCACCACTGTACTACCATCAGAAATGGATGGAAATCTTAGTCATCTGTCTAGTTTAAAGAACTGCAAGCATAATTTAATTTTGAAAGCCACTGAGACAACTGTTGTATTTGTGAGAAGACATACAAAAAGAATCATAACAACAACTGTGCCATCTTATTCCTTAGTTAAGACATTTGATTTTTATAAACAGTTGACACTGATTATCCAATCATTTGGAAGAACAAATGGCTTCTGCAAAAATAAATCTAAACGGTGAGAAAGATGTCTCATGATAATGGACTTAGAAGTCAAAGAGAAATAACATTGTTTAATTTTAAACACTAAGTTATATACGCAGAAGCAATAATAATAATAATGGTTGCTTACACTTATATAGCGCTGTTCTGGACACTCCACTCAAAGCGCTTGACAGGTCATGGGGAATCCCACTACCGCCACCAGTGTGCAGCCCCCACCTGGATGATGCGACGGCAGCCATAGTGCGCCAGAACGCTCCCCACACACCAGCTCTCAGTGGGGAGGAGAGCAGAGTGATGAAGCCAGTTCAGAGAGGGGGGTTATTAGGAGGCCATGATTGGCGAGGGCCAATGGGAAATTTGGCCAGGACACAGGGGTAACACCCCTACTCTTTTCCAGAAACGTCCTGCGAATTTTTAATGACCACAGAGAGGCAGGACCTTGGTTTTACATCTCATCCGATGTTTAACTCGGTACTGCCTTCCTCCCTGAGAGCGCACAGAGGGCGGTGCGCTATTTTCCCAACCTCTGAATTGGAAACAAAAGACCTGATGACCTGCTTCACACCACAGGAAGAGAGGAGGAATGTGATTTTTGGCTGAACGAAACGCATGTTACATTTATGAAATTCAAGAATTATAAACGTTAAATTCAAAAGTCTAAAACCGACCGCATACACAAATCATAGGGAAAATAATTTCCCATTGGTTGCACATACAAAGTGTTTTTTTTTAATCTAAACCCATCTTTATAGCTTTTAAAGTCATGCAATGTTTAAGCTGGGCAGAAACACGTCATTGTATATTATTTTTTTATCTAAAAAGCATGGTAAAAAACACTAAGACTGAAACAAAGGCCGGTCACAACATTTATACCTAACATAATACTTATGTTATCATAATACTAGCACAACTTGATTAACACTTACACTACTCTTAGACTAGGGCAGGTTTTCAACTGAATTATTATGGCATCAAAAGACCTAGTTATTAATAATATCAGTGAGATAAAGAACGTGTATATTACGTTTTCTGTTCTGTAGTAATATTTTAAGTACCTCATGCAGTAATTACCCTATAGTTATGACAAATTCAGTATTATTGGAAGCCCCTACTGAATAAACTGCAAATAATGTTGCTTTGAAACTTTGAATAAACGTCCTTTGAAAAAATAATTTCAGCACAACTTATAGGAAAGTACAGAAGTATTAACAGTGATGTCATAAACAGATCTTCTTATAGAGGGACATCGTATGAATCTTTCCTAATAAGATTTATTACTAATCAAAAAGAAATGGCTTACTCTACAGATATTTGACATTTCTGGGGGATCAATACTCTTTAGACTGTCCAACAAAAACTTTTTGAAAAATCTTTATAAAAATGTGTTGCCCATTTTCTTAGATACCCTAAATCGTAATAAATAAAATAAATGTAATTATTTTACCTTTATACATTTTATTTTACAAATAAATTAAAATACTGTGGCTAAAACTCATTTGGTTTTAATCAATTTAATTAAGACTAATTCTCACGTCTTCAGACTGTGCGACAAAACCTTGTGCTTCTTGACAAAATCTTACAAAATGTGTTAACTATTTATTTAATACATTTATTATTTATTACAATTTAGTATTTATTATACCTTTATTTTAAGGTATTTGTATAATAAAATGTATACTTAAAATGCGATTAAACTAATTTTGTTTTAAGCACTGTAATTAAGCTAATTAAGACCAATTAGAGTGAAAACTGGGTTGACTGGAATCAATTAAAAATGGATGACTGGATGGTGGCTATGACTAACAGACACTTTCCTTGACCTGGCTAAGACTATATCAAAAACTGGAGACTAAATTAACACTGCAAACAAGTACACAGAAAACTAACACTCAGAATTAACAACTTCAAATACCTCTATGGACAGTGACAACCAGCACTGCCAGCAAAGTGGTTGGCCAGCAGCCATCTCACCCTGCAACTCACAACTGGCAGCCCCCCCCACTGTAGCTCAGCAGGTGTGAGCCTGGTCAGTACCTGGAGGGGAGACTCCTGGGAAAAACTAAGGCTGCTGCTGGAAGAGGTGTTAGTGGGGCCAGCAGGGGGCGCTCTCACCCTGCGGTCTGTGTGGGTCCTGATGCCCCAGTATAGTGACGGGGACACTGGACTGTAAACAGGCCTTCGGATGAGACGTAAAACCGAGGTCCTGACTCTCTGTGGTCATTAACAATCCCAGGGCGTTTCTCGAAAAGAGTAGGGGTGTAACCCTGGCGTCCTGGCAAAATTTCCCATTGGCCCTCACCCATCATGGCCCCCTAATAACCCCCCTCTCTGAACTGGCTTCATCCCTCTGCTCTCCTCCCCACTGAGAGCTGCTGTGTGGGGAGCGTTCTGGCGCACTATGGCTGCCGTCGCATCATCCAGGTGGGGGCTGCACACTGGTGGCGGTAGTGGGATTCCCCATGACCTGTCAAGCGCTTTGAGTGGAGTGTCCAGAACAGCGCTATATAAGTGTAACTCCAGTGACACTCCAGTACATGAACACTGCACTAAGAGAGAGAGGGGGGTTCAAACAGACACACTGACTGGACACTCCAGTACATGAACACTGCACTGAAAGAGAGAGGGGTGTTCAAACAGACACACTGACTGGACACTCCAGTACATTAACACTGCACTGAGAGAGAGAGGGGTTCATACAGACACACTGACTGGACACTCCAGTACATGAACACTGCACTGAGAGAGAGAGGGGTTCATACAGACACACTGACTGGACACTTCAGTACATTAACACTGCACTGAGAGAGAGAGGGGTTCATACAGACACACTGACTGGACACTCCAGTACATGAACACTGCACTGAGAGAGAGAGGGGTTCATACAGACACACTGACTGACTGGACACTACGGTACATTAACACTGCACTGAGAGAGAGAGAGAGGGGTTCATACAGACACACTGACTGGACACTCCAGTACATTAACACTGCACTGAGAGAGAGGGGTTCATACAGACACACTGACTGGACACTCCAGTACATGAACACTGCACTGAGAGAGAGAGAAGGGTTCATACAGACACACTGATTGGACATTTGTATTATAATAATGTTATATTTTATACCGTATATATATATATTTCCTAATAACGTCGGATTTAAAGAAACAGATACTGAATCTGAACGAGTCGTTTTCAGCACCCTAACCGGACAATAACAGTTCAGTTTCCAGTCAGATTATCCCGTTGCTACATCCCACTTCATTCTGCATCTCTCCACTGGATTCTCACCAGTGAGGAAGTTTTTAAACACACACACACACTGACTTCATACAAGTCACCCCACTGACCTGACAGCTCCGGTTCCGTGTCCGTTTCTTCTTTGATTTCTACAGTGACTTCCCAGGGAAGCGTGTGTCCATCACGATCTGTCTGTCCCTGATCTCCCGACTCCTTCTCCCAGAACCGCAATCTCACCTTCAGCCTCTCGTTTTCCCTCTGCAGCCGCGCCATCTCCCCCCCGACACTGTCCTCCACACACTGGGTGATCTTAAACACGGCCCGTCTCACCAGGAGCTGGGAGACGCCGCGGAGTTTGTCCTGAAACTCGTTCTCGGAGTCAGACTTCCTGTTTCGGAAGACGTCCGCCACTTCGTACACGATCGATTTGAGCACCACCTGCATGAACGAGTCAAGCTGGGTTTGCAGATCCAGCAGATACTCCGCCATCCTTCGTCAGAGCCGGTTGGCAACAAAGGCGGAACTGCGGAGTTGAAGCGCAAAAACGAACGGTCTTAAGTTTTTTATTCTTCACAGATCCTGTGTTCAGGCCCGTATTCCGTTCGAGCATAAGCACAGCCGACAAATCGTAGCGTGGTAAGCAAAAAAAAAAAAGCAAAATAACTTTCTTCTTGATTATTTAGCGCAAACAACTAACTCGCTCGCCGCCACGTGTGTGGGATATTTGTTGAGGCGCGCAGCGTGATGGCGTCATCCTCGGGCGCCGCTGCCGCTTCAAAACAACAGAGGAGCGGTGATTGAGACCGAGATGTTTCTGCCACCAGATATAAACCTCCTCACACTTCCTAGCGCCCTCTACTCAGGAGGAGTGAATCACCTGCCAGTTACGCAGTTTAGTGTGAATTTTGCGAAACTGAACATTGATTTCCACGTTTTACTTGCAGGACACTCTGATGCACATTATTAATCCGCGCAGGATTTCATGTGAAGCTCTTATTAAGTCGAAGCACGCATCACTGATCGCCTGCTCTGCTCCGTTTCGTGATAAAATATTAAAGCGATGTCTGAATAAGTCACTGAACTGACTTAGTTTCAGACCCAACTGAAAGGCGGACAATAATTGAACAGATTTGATCCTTCTCTTGCCCCTCCACCACCCACCCAAATTCATCTGATCGAACTAATACATTTTCAGTTCCTTTCATTTTCTTTATAAGTTGCGTTCAGTGTTGTTTTGTTGTTGTTGTCATTATCTTCCCCTTGTATTTTTCTTGCTGTTTTACTGTCTCTTCCCACCCCCAGGCAGAGACTGAAAACATGCCGAAACCCTGTTTTCACCCTGTGTTTGGGCAGCGTCAGTCTGGGCAGGGAAAGTAAATTACCCAGCCCCAGTGGCGCAATTGGTCAGCGCGTGTTACTTATAATAATAATAATTACTGACACTTATATAGCGCTTTTCTGGACACTCCACTCAAAGCGCTTTACAGGGAATGGGGAATCCCCTCCACCACCACCAATGTGCAGCCCCCACCTGGATGATTCGACGTCAGCCATAGTGCGCCAGAACGCTCCCCACACAGCAGCTCTCAGTGGGGAGGAGAGCAGAGGGATGAAGCCAGTTCACAGAGGGGGGTTATTAGGAGGCCATGATTGGTAAGGGCTGATGGGAAATTTGGCCAGGACACCAGGGTTACACCCCTACTCTTTTCGAGAAACGCCCCGGGGTTTTTAATGACCACAGAGAGTCAGGACCTCGGTTTGACATCTCATCCGAAGGACGGCGCCTGTTTACAGTATACTGTCCCCGTCACTATACTGGGGCATCAGGACCCACGTGGACCGCAGGGTGAGAGCGCCCCCTGCTGGCCCCCACTAACACCTCTCCCAGCAGCAACCTTAGTTTTTCCCAGGAGGTCTCCCATCCAGGTACTGGCCAGGCTCACACCTGCTGAGCTTCAGTGAGGGGGCTGCCAGTTGTGAGTTGCAGGGTGAGATGGCAATACTAACCCTGACAGATATAATATCAAATAAATCCACAACACAAGTCATGTTGATCTCCTTTCCTCCTTTATTTCTTATCTACACTCTGGTTTATCGATTTTTCCTTTTTTCCTCGTGCGGAGACTCCTTTCCTCTGGATTCTCAACTTTATTTCTGTATTGTTTTTCCCAGCTCCTTTCTTCTCTTCATTCGAGTCTGGCGAGGTGTCGGGCTCCCCCGAAACAATAGCTTGAGCAGTTTCTCTGCAATCTGCAAACATGAAGAAGAAAAATCATACATTCTGCTCTTCCTACGAATTATAGCACTCCTGCTGCTGCTTACAACAGTAAAATCCCCCCTTCCGTTTATAGTACTGTAACGCAGATGTCACCGCCCTCCCCTGTGATGGCAGGACCCACAGCCGCTGGGCTGGGGGGAGATCTCCCTTTAGCTCAACAGGCTGGGTCCCTGTTGAGTGACACCGGAGGCCCCCGGGTTCGAGCCCCCCCCCCCCATGGTGGTGGGGGGCCGACCTGACGCGGCAGCAGGCGAGGGCGCCCGCCTGAACCCCGTAGCGGTGTTACATTGGTGTCAGCAGTGGGATGGGATAGCCCTTCGCCGAGGACGATGGAGTCTGGACTTACCTAGAGGCTGCTCCTCTCCTCCTTCGCTCTCGTCTTCTGAGCTTTCGCTTCTCTCTTCTTCTCTTTCCCCACCGCCTGCTTCAACTGTGCCTTCTCCTCCTTTCTCAAGAGATTCCTCCTCTTCTCCTCCTCTTCTTCCAAACGTCTCCTCCTCTTCATCTCCTCCTTCTCCATGATTTTCCTCCTCTGCTGCTCCTGCTTCAGCTGCTCCTTCTCCTCCTTTTCCAAGATTTTCCGCCTCTCCTCCTCTTTCTCCAGAACTCTCCTCCTCTGCGACTCCTCCTTTCCCACGATTTTCCTCCAGTTCTCCAACTCTTTTTCAAAAGCTCTCTCCCTCTCCCTCTCCTCCTTCTGCGCGATTTTCCTCCTCTTCCCCTCCTCTTTTTCCAAAACTCTCCTCCTCTCCCTCTCCTCCTTTTCCGCGATTATCCTCCTCTCCTCCTCCTGCTTCCTCTGCTTCTTTTCCTCCTTTTCTGTGATTTTCCTCCTCTCCTCCTCCCGCTTCCTCCGCTCCTTCTCCTCCTTTTCCAGGATTCTCCTCCTCTCCTCCTCCTCCTGTTCCAAAGCTCTCCTCCTCTCCATCTTCTCCTTCAGCTGTTGCTTCTCCGAGACTCTCCTCCTTTCCTCCTCCTCCTCCAGCCGTTTCTTTTCCTCCTTTTTACAGACTCTCCTCCTCTCCTTCTCCTCCTCCGCCTCTTTCTTCTTCTGCTTCCTCAACAGCATCATCCTCTCCCTCTCCTCCTTTGCTTGTTTCCTTTCCTGCTCTTCCCAAAGCCTCCTCCTCTCCTTCTCCTCCTCTGCCCGTTTCTGATTCTCCTCCTCAAGCCAGTTCCTCCTCTCCTCCTCCTGAGCTCGCCTCCACGCCTCCCTTGCCTTCTGCCTCCTCTCCTCCTCCTGCTGCAGGCGTTTCTCCATCCCCCGAGCGAAGGCCTTCCAGCTCCTCCGCTCCTTCTCCTCCTGTCTCCCCTCCTGCTTCTGCTGCTCCCTCCTGTTTTCCTCCGCCTCCCGGGCACGTCTCCTCTCCTCCTTGTCCACTGTCCTCCTCATCGCGTTTGCCGCCTTGGTACGTTTCCTCTGCTGCTTCTCCTCAGTCTTTCTCCTCTGCTCCTCCTCCTTCTCCTGTCTCCTCTTCTCCTCCTCCAGCGCCTTCCTCCTGGCCTCCTCCTCCTTCTCCCATTTCCTCTGCTGTTTCTCAAACACTTTCCTCCTCACCTCCTGCACCTTCCTCCTCTCCTCCTCCAGCTTCCTCCTCTCCTTCTCCTCCTGCGCCTCCCGTCTCTGTTCCATCAACCTCCGTTCCCACTTCTGTCTCCTCTCCTCATCCTGCTCCTGGGTGTTCAAGGACCCATGCCTTCTCTTCAGCTCTGTAGAGTCACTCTCATCCTCATCGACCCCAGAACAGCACAGCATCCTGGTGAAGGAACGGGAGGAGCTGACCTGCTGAGAGAGAGAGGAGTTACTACAGACACACTGACTGGACACTCCAGTACATTAACACTGCACTGAAAGAGAGAGAGGGGTTCATACAGACACACTGACTGTCTGGACACTCCAGTACATTAACACTGCACTGAGAGAGAGAGAGGGGTTCATACAGATACACTGACTGGACACTCCAGTAAAGGTTCACTCCTCACCTCTCCTGGAGTCTCAGGAGCTACAGCTCCAGGAGGCTTGTCTCCAGGGCGTGGGTCCTCCTGCCTCTCCTGCCTCCCCTGCCCCTTCTTCCTCTTCCTCTTAGTCTTCTTCACCCCAGCCTTCTCCTGGGAGGTGATGGGAGGGAGGCGAGGGAGGGGTCTGGGGACAGGCAGCTGGCTGGACAGTGGGGCAGTGACCTGGGGCAGGTCAGCGTCAGGATGGGAAGAGGCGGACACGTTGTCCTCTTCGTCTTTGTCAGGGTCCACTTGGAAAGCACGCCCCCCGGAACCTGGGCACTGAAGACAGACACAGGACTGCTGGGGACAGTTCTTGACTTCTTATTATTAATATACCCTCAGTATACAGCATTGCGGCTGTAATAAGGTCCTGTACAGGTGAGTCTGTACAGTGTGTCCAATAAGAGTCTGTACAGGTGAGTCTATACAGTGTGTCCAATAAGAGTCTGTACAGGTGAGTTTGTACAGTGTGTCCAATAAGAGTCTGTACAGGTGAGTCTGTACAGTGTGTCCAATAAGAGTCTGTACAGGTGAGTTTGTACAGTGTATCCAATAAGAGTCTGTACAGGTGAGTCTATACAGTGTGTCCAATAAGAGTCTGTCCAAATGAGACTATACAGTGTGTCCAATAAGAGTCTGTACAGGTGAGTCTATACAGTGTGTCCAATAAGAGTCTGTCCAAATGAGACTATACAGTGTGTCCTAATAAGAGTCTGTCCAGGTGAGACTATACAGTGTGTCCAGTAAGCGTCTGTCCAGATGAGACTATACAGTGTGTCCTAATAAGAGTCTGTCCAGGTGAGACTATACAGTGTGTCCAGTAAGCGTCTGTCCAGATGAGACTATACAGTGTGTCCAATAAGAGTCTGTACAGGTGAGTCTGTACAGTGTGTCCAATAAGAGTCTGTACAGGTGAGTCTATACAGTGTGTCCAATAAGAGTCTGTACAGGTGAGTTTGTACAGTGTATCCAATAAGAGTCTGTACAGGTGAGTCTAAACAGTGTGTCCAATAAGAGTCTGTACAGGTGAGTCTATACAGTGTGTCCAATAAGAGTCTGTCCAAATGAGACTATACAGTGTGTCCTAATAAGAGTCTGTCCAGGTGAGACTATACAGTGTGTCCAGTAAGCGTCTGTCCAGATGAGACTATACAGTGTGTCCTAATAAGAGTCTGTCCAGGTGAGACTATACAGTGTGTCCAGTAAGCGTCTGTCCAGATGAGACTATACAGTGTGTCCAATAAGAGTCTGTACAGGTGAGTCTGTACAGTGTGTCCAATAAGAGTCTGTACAGGTGAGTTTGTACAGTGTGTCCAATAAGAGTCTGTACAGGTGAGTTTGTACAGTGTATCCAATAAGAGTCTGTACAGGTGAGTCTATACAGTGTGTCCAATAAGAGTCTGTACAGGTGAGTTTGTACAGTGTGTCCAATAAGAGTCTGTACAGGTGAGTCTGTACAGTGTGTCCAATAAGAGTCTGTACAGGTGAGTCTATACAGTGTGTCCAATAAGAGTCTGTACAGGTGAGTCTATATAGTGTGTCCAATAAGAGTCTGTACAGGTGAGTCTATACAGTCTGTACAGGTCTATTTATATAGTGAGTCCTAATAAGAGTCCAGATGAGACTATACAGTGTGTCCAATAAGAGTCTGTCCAAATGAGACTATACAGTGTGTCCAATAAGAGTCTGTACAGGTGAGTCTATACAGTGTGTTCAATAAGAGTCTGTCCAGATGAGTCTATACAATGTGTCCAATAAGAGTCTGTCCAGGTGAGACTATACAGTGTGTCCAGTAAGAGTCTGTCCAAATGAGACAATAGAGTGTGTCCAATAAGAGTCTGTACAGGTGAGTCTGTACAGTGTGTCCAGTAAGCGTCTGTCCAGATGAGACTATACAGTGTGTCCAATAAGAGTGTACAGGTGAGTCTGTACAGTGTGTCCAGTAAGCGTCTGTCCAGATGAGACTATACAGTGTGTCCAATAAGAGTCTGTCCAAATGAGACTATACAGTGTGTCCAATAAGAGTCTGTACAGGTGAGTCTATACAGTGTGTCCAATAAGAGTCTGTCCAGATGAGTCTATACAATGTGTCCAATAAGAGTCTGTCCAGGTGAGACTATACAGTGTGTCCAGTAAGAGTCTGTCCAAATGAGACTATACAGTGTGTCCAATAAGAGTCTGTACAGGTGAGTCTGTACAGTGTGTCCAGTAAGAGTCTGTCCAGATGAGACTATACAGTGTGTCCAATAAGAGTCTGTCGAGATGAGTCTATACAGTGTGTCCAATAAGAGTCTGTACAGGTGAGTCTGTACAGTGTGTCCAGTAAGCGTCTGTCCAGATGAGCCTATACAGTGTGTCCAATAAGAGTCTGTACAGGTGAGTTTGTACAGTGTGTCCAATAAGAGTCTGTACAGGTGACCCACACAAGGACAGAGGTTCTGTTTTCTTCTCACCTGTCTCTGAGTCTCAGGAACTCCCAAGTTCCTCAAAGGAGGGGGCTCCTCCGGGGGTTGATGGCAGTAGCATGGCACAGTCAGGGGGTTCCCTGAGCTCAGCAGGGTCACAGGCGATTGAGGAGGGAGGGCCCAGGGGCGCGGAGGTCCAGGAGAGGGAGGGGTGGACAGCTCGGTTTCTTTAACAGGCTCGCCCAGCTGGATCGTGCGTCTCCTGAGCTGTGGAGACTGAAGACACACAGAAGAGTGTGTCCAGATGAGACTATACAGTGTGTCCAATGAGAGGCTGTACGGGTGAGTCTGTACAGTGTGTCCAATAAGAGGCTGTACAGGTGAGTCTATACAGTGTGTCCAATAAGAGTCTGTACAGGTGAGTCTATACAGTGTGTCCAATAAGAGTCTGTACAGATGAGACTATACCGTGTGTCCAATAAGAGCCTGTACAGGTCTGTTTATATAGTGAGCCCTAACAGGTCACTATATAAACAGGTCAGACTGTCCTAAGACTGCTACAGAGAGGAAAAACTGAACCTGCGATTCACAGACCTCGGCCACAGCGTCTCCCAGGTACTTCTGCAGGATGAGGTCGAGCTCGGCCGCAGCCTGGCGGAAGCACTCGTCCACCTCGGAGAAGTCACACTGGGCCTTCATGTTCTCGAAGTAGGACTTCAGTGTCTCCTTCGCCTCCTCGTAGTCGTCCTGCTTCATGATTCCTGCGCCCTGCAGCGGAACGAAGGGGGAAGGGAGGATCAGGCAAAGCTGTCCTGACCCCAGGTCCGGGGGGTGCTGTCAAACCACACCCCCCCCGTTATCAGAGCTTCGCCGTTTCAATTTTGGGATTGGGTTCAAGTTTCTGATCATCTCCACCCTGAAACCCCACTAACTCAGTACCCACTCCTGTACCAGAGAGGGAGAACAAGCACAGTGAACCATCAGCATATCTCAAAAATGCTCCACAGCGCCAGGCAGGGGGACAAGGGGTGGAACTGTGGTGTCTCTCTGACATAATTACCAGTAGAGAGCCAAGAGTCACCCCACTCTTGAGAGAGCCAATAGAGAGAGGAGGAGTCACCCCACTGTTGAGAGAGCCAAGAGAGAGGGGGAGGGTCACCCCACTGTTAATAGAGCCAATAGAGAGAGGGGGAGGGTCACCCCACTGTTGAGAGAGCCAACAGAGAGAGGGGGAGGGGTCACCCCACTGTTGAGAGAGCCAATAGAGAGAGGGGGAGTCACCCCACTATTGAGAGAGCCAACAGAGAGGGGGAGGGTCACCCCACTGTTAATAGAGCCAATAGAGAGAGGGGGAGGGTCACCCCACTGTTAATAGAGCCAATAGAGAGAGGGGGAGGGTCACCCCACTGTTGAGAGAGCCAATAGAGAGAGGGGGAGGGTCACCCCACTGTTGAGAGAGCCAATAGAGAGAGGGGGAGGGTCACCCGACTGTTAATAGAGCCAATAGAGAGAGGGGGAGGGTCACCCCACTGTTGAGAGAGCCAATAGAGAGAGGAGGAGGGTCACCCCACTGTTGAGAGAGCCAATAGAGAGAGGGGGAGGGTCACCCCACTGTTGAGAGAGCCAAGAGAGAGGGGGAGGGTCACCCCACTGTTAATAGAGCCAATAGAGAGAGGGGGAGGGTCACCCCACTGTTGAGAGAGCCAACAGAGAGAGGGGGAGGGGTCACCCCACTGTTGAGAGAGCCAATAGAGAGAGGGGGAGTCACCCCACTATTGAGAGAGCCAACAGAGAGGGGGAGGGTCACCCCACTGTTAATAGAGCCAATAGAGAGAGGGGGAGGGTCACCCCACTGTTAATAGAGCCAATAGAGAGAGGGGGAGGGTCACCCCACTGTTGAGAGAGCCAATAGAGAGACGGGGAGGGTCACCCCACTGTTAATAGAGCCAATAGAGAGAGGGGGAGGGTCACCCCACTGTTGAGAGAGCCAATAGAGAGACGGGGAGGGTCACCCCACTGTTGAGAGAGCCAATAGAGAGAGGAGGAGTCACCCCACTGTTGAGAGAGCCAATAGAGAGAGGGGGAGGGTCACCCCACTGTTGAGAGAGCCAATAGAGAGAGGGGGAGGGTCAGCCCACTGTTGAGAGAGCCAATAGAGAGAGGGGGAGGGTCACCCCACTGTTGAGAGAGCCAATAGAGAGAGGGGGAGGGTCACCCCACTGTTAATAGAGCCAATAGAGAGAGGGGGAGGGTCACCCCACTGTTGAGAGAGCCAATAGAGAGAGGAGGAGTCACCCCACTGTTAAAAGAGCCAATAGAGAGAGGGGGAGGGTCACCCCACTGTTGAGAGAGCCAATAGAGAGAGGGGGAGGGTCACCCCACTGTTGAGAGAGCCAATAGAGAGAGGGGGAGTCACCCCAATAGAGGGGGGTGTCACCATGCTGTTGCCATCGATGACCAAGAGTCTCACCACCCGCTGTATGATGCCCCCTAGTGGTGACCTGCAAGCGGTGCGTCTTTCACCCACCCACTTGAAATCACAATAACCGAGAGGGGGTGATCTTGGAAAGCTGAGGGGGACAGGCGTGTCAGCCCAGCCCCTGTGTACCGGGGGGGGGGTTCCAGGGACTCACCGATCCCTCCGATCCAAACTCGGCCAGGACCTCGTCGTACAACTCCAGGCAGTCCAGCTGGACAGAGGACATGGCGTTCTGAGCCCAGGTGCGCACCTGGCCCTCCTCCGCCTGGAGCAACCCCTCCATCTCGACCCGCACTCCTTCCCTGAGCCGCCACAGGGCCGTCTGGGCAGTGCTGGGGCCAGGGGGTGTGCGAGGGGGCACGCGAGGGCGTACGGGGGTGTCCAAGGAGGAGGTCCGCGCCCTGTCCCTCTGGAGATCCCTCTCCGGGCCTTTCGGCCTGTCCACCGGCTGGGTCTCGGTCTCCTGCCGGGCGATTGGTTGGCTGGCCTGAGGGGACAGGGGCGCAGAGAGAGGGCAATGAGGAGGACAGACAGAGGACCTTCTCGAGGAGGACAAGCTCCGGTCTCCCGGCAATCCCAGTCCCCCCCATCATTACAGCTGAGAGCAAACGTTCCGACAGATGTCGCAGACACGTCAGGCTCACGGACTCACAGCTCTCGGCTGCCTGGGGCGAGAGGCGGGGGGAGTCTGGTCCCTCTCCCTCCGACAGTCCGCAATCGTCTCCTGATGGATCTGCAGGAGGAGAGATACTGTCCCATCAGATGACAGCAGCAGACCTGACCCAACCCCACCTCCCCTTTCACACACACACACCCACACACAGAGGCATGACTGTGTCCCCTTCATCATCACCTCCACCATCACAACCCCCACTGTCTTCATCACCTTCATCACAACCTGCACCATCACAAGATCCACTATCTTCATCATCATCATCATCATCTGCACCATCACAACCCCCACTGTCTTCATCACCATCATCATCATCTGCACCATCACAACCCCCACTGTCTTCATCACCATCATCATCACCTGCAGCATCACAAGCTCCACTATCTTCATCATAATCACCTCCACCATCACAACCCCCACTGTCTTCATCACCATCATCACAACCTGCACCATCACAAGCTCCACTATCTTCATCATAATCACCTCCACCATCACAACCCCCACTATCTTCATCACCATCATCACCACCTGCACCATCACAAGATCCACTATCTTCATCATCATCATCTGCACCATCACAACCCCCACTATCTTCATCACCATCATCATCACCTCCACCATCACAACCCCCACTATCTTCATCACCATCAACATCACCTGCACCATCACAAGCTCCACTATCTTCATCATAATCACCTCCACCATCCCAATCTCTACTATCTGTATCACCATCATCACCTGCACCATCCCAATCTCTACTATCTTCATCATCATCACCTCCACCATCACAACCCCACTATCTTCATCACCATCATCATCATCTGCATCATCACAAGCTCCACTATCTTCATCATCATCACCTCCACCATCACAACCCCCACTATCTTCATCACCATCATCACCACCTCCACCATCTTCATTATCATCACCTGCACCATCACAACCCCCACTACCTTCATCACCGTCATCATCACCTGCACCATCACATCCCCCACTATCTTCATCATCATCACCTGCAGCATCCCAATCCCCACTATCTTCATCACCATCACTTCCACCGTCCCAATCTCTACTATCTTCATCGCCATCATCACCACCTGCAGCATCACAAGCTCCACTATCTTCATCACCATTCTAAAAACCGATCAACTCCACTCACTTCATCGTGACCACCATTATGTCCACCATCATCAGCAGCAGCTCCTTCATCAAGACCATCACCCCTCAAGACCACCACTATCATCCGCATCCCCATCATCATCCTGAGCAGAACCCGCTGGTTGTCTTACTCTGGAAGAGTCTTTGCTCACAGCCTCAGCGTTGGTCGCCCCTCTCCGGCCTTTCAGGGCCACGCCCGTCTCTACTTTAGTCTCACCAGCAGAAGCCGACCAAGTTTATATGTCTCAGGACAGGCTTATTTTTAGTCAAACGGTATCAAACATTTGGGAAAGAGCATTGAAAACTGAGCAGGGCAGCAGGAGGCACGTCTTTACATAGAGGGTTGCGGGGGTGTGGAACGAGCAGTCGAATCATGTTGTTGAAGCCGATATCCTGGCTTATCTCATGAGGCCCCACGGTCAGGACAGGGAGGCACTGCTGTACACAGAGGGTGGTGGGGGTATGGAACAAGCCACCCCACCACGTTATTGAAGCCAAGACTCACGTTTCTCTGGGATCTGCCCCAGGCCTCGGTGCGACTCCCCACTCTCAGCCTGGCCAGCTCATTCTCGTCTTGAGCGAGTCTCTCCCGGCGGCGCTGGGGAGGAGGAAACAGAGTTGCCAGCCAGCCACCCAAACACATCTTCGTCATAATAATCATCATCATCATCATCATCATGGCCTAAGATGACCCTACATGACAGTCGTCCTCGATCTAGAAGCAGTGTCCAACCCTCAGCTATCCGGCTTCATGATCCCCCCAACATCCCAGCTGAGACCTGTTGATGGGCCAGTTCTCCCAGACCAGGAGTCTCAAGCCCCATTCCAGTCCCTAGAGAGCCAGGTGCATCTCCAGGTTTTCTTTCGAACTGGGGCTAGCCAATTAACCAATTAAGCTCATTATCTTCTCAAGTAAGATGTGGAAATAACGTGTTCAATGATATCTTTTATCTGCTGACGACTCCAAAAGCTTCAAGGCACAGATAAATATTGTAGGCCTGTGAAAAGGTCGTTTTTGTTGAATTAAAAAAAAAAAAATAGATACACTTTGGAACAGAGATCTTGGGTGGACAGAAAACCAGGAGACGGACCAGATCCTCTAAGAATGAGAGTTTGAGAGCCCCCCTGTCTCACACACACACACCCTCTCACGCCTGAATAATAATAATAATAATAATAATAATAATAATAATAATAATAATAATAATAATAATAATAATGCAGACTCACTGTTCTTGGGGACTTTCGTCTGGCTCCACAACCTGCATCGGCTGAGTCTCCTGCTACCTCCATCCTGATCTGGGGATGTCAGACACAGTTCTGTTACAGACAGGGGCTGGACCAGACTCACAAGCGCACACACACAGCCTCAGACACACACACTTCCACATACTGACACACGCGCAGATCCCCACAGGGAGAGTCTTTCTCTTCCCCAAGAGAGGACGGCAGAGCCCCCGCTACAGCGGTGGGCTGTCACTTCAGGAGGAGGAGGAGGAGGAAGAGGAGGAGGCACAATATGTAGAAGACCAGCAGTGGACTCACAGCTCTCTGGGCTTGGGACCTGACTCTCGAACCCGTCTCCAGTCTCTGGACATCTTCCCCGCTCGCCGCTGTTGACATCTGTGGACAGGGCAGTCTCGTTGGACGAACGCGTTCGACCAGACTTCACTCTCACAGTCAATCAATCAATCAATCAATTAATCAATTGTTTCTTATATTGTGCCTTTTAATCCAGAGCATCTAGAAAACTAGAGTCTAAGTATGTTATGCTGTAGATTCTGAAGTAACTGCTTGGATAATCCAACAACCATTGTTGTTACTGCTGCTACTGCTACTATTCCTACCACAACCATTACATCAGATTATTATCCTTATTCTGAGACTAATACTCCTGCTACTATACTGCTGTCATTACTACTAATAGTGATAAAAATAGGGCACTCACAGCTCTCTGGACTTTGGTCCGGACTCTAAAAAGTGGCTCCATTCGCAAGCAGCTCTGGACCTCAACACCTGTTGATGGGTCACTTCTGTCAGACACAGCAGTGGAGCCCAAGCCCACCTACACACACACTCACACACACTGACAGATATACACCCACACACTCACACACATTAAAAGTAGCTCTATCATCACTAATTCTCAAATGAATACTAGTATTATTAGTAAAACTACCAGATTTACTCTTAGTAAAATTAACATGAATACTAGCAATAAATTAAAACTATCAGTAGTGCTATCTTCATTAATACTCACATAGACACAGAGACACTTCACATACTCACAGACACACACACTCACACACATCCCACACTTACAAACACCCACACACTCACTCATATCCACACACTCACAGACACCACATACGCTAATTGTGATAAAAACACAACACTCACAGATTTCTGTTAATTGGTCTGGACTCTAGAAAGTTCTAAAGTGCTCTAGAAATTCACAAGTGACTCTGGGCCTCAACACCTGTTGATGGGTCACTTCTGTCAGACACAGCAGTGGAGTCGAAGCCCAGCTACACACACATAACCTACACACTCACACACATGATCACACACACACTCAGACCCATTCACACGCAGACAGTACACACACTCAGACAGATATACACCCACACGCTCACAGACACCACACACACGTATACACACAGACGCTCACACACATACTCGCACCCATTCACAGACACACACATAGACACTACTAGTACTTACAGACCCACACCCCCACACACTGATAGACACCACACACTTGCAGACACACACCCACGCACTAACAGACAAATCACACCTACACAGTGACATATCACACTAACAGACACACATTCACACACTGACAAACACCATACACTCACAGACACACTCCACATACACTCATAACTACAAATACACTATAACTAAACCCTAACACAAATACCACTCATATTACAATAGTAACACTATCACTAAGACTTACACTATCATCATCATAAAACTGACATAAACTACTACTAAACTACTTAAACTATTAATAACAGTAATGCTATCACTAAAACTAACATGACTACTAGTGTAAATAATCTACCAGTAACTCTAAAATTATCACTAATATTAACATGAATACCAGCATTAAAACTATCAGTAGGGCTATCATCATTACTACTCACATGAACACGAGCATTAATATTAAAACTACCGATTGTACTCTCACTAATAATCACACGAAGACACTAGTACCAGTGGCTGTCCGTGACGTCACACCGCTCTTTGTGACGCAGGCGAGACACCTCCGTCGCCATGGTTACCATACTTATGATTTATAAACAGTGGGAAAATGCATTTAAACTGTTACTTACACCCATTTATCAACTTGGAATATAATTTTCTAGCTCTAGAATACAATTCCGAAATAATAATAATAATAATAATAATAATAATAATAATAATAAAAAAAAATTGAATAATCATTCTTTAATTTCGGAATGAATATTATCCATACTAAACGTACTATGGTAACTGATCGATACAGGCAGTTTCCTAGATATTTCAAACAGGGTCAAGAACGGGGGAAGGAGTCAGTACTCACCAATCGGTGACGTGAATCGATTATTCTACGGTTCTCCGGTTGAATGAATTGATTCGTCGGTAGATAAGTGATCGATAACTCTGCTCCGGGCGCTCCGCGCACCTCCCCGCGGTCTCGCCGTCTGATCCCGGCGTTCTGGCTGCCGTCTGTGACGTCACAGAGCTCCATCTGACGGAGCGGAGTGCGTCACCGCCGGAGGAGACTCCTGACCCTAATTGGGATGGGGGGGGTTTCTTACAGATATAACATCTCCAAAAATAAAAATAAAAACCTACCGGGCGTGTGAGGAGAGGCGGTTCATAACCGCTGGAGAAGGAGAGCGAGGAGCCGAGGAATGAAATTAATTCAACAGAAAAAAAAAAAACGAGTCGACTTCACATACTAAATAAAACGTTGTATAGCGTCCTCCCGCAGAGCAGGAGAGACGGTCCCGGTAAATCAGCGCTTTTACGCGTTAAGACACAGAATACAAACCCGGAGGATCAGCCCTGGTTTGATTTCCACCCGAGCCCCTCAGTTCCTCACCCGTTTCGGCGATTTAAGTAACTATACGCTGTTTAAAGAGGTTTGGGTGTCGCGCCAAAATCCCGAACGCAAATAAAAGCCGTTTTTTTCCCAGAACTCCTAGCTTGGTCACCTGCTTCTGCTTCTAGATCACACTTTTAGATATGATATATCAGTCTTTATATTGTTACATATTAGATATCATTCTAGATGTTATCCGCCTTGCGTCTGGGCAGAGGCAACATCGACAGTGACCTGTTTCTGGCCTGAACACGTCTACAGATCTACTGCGACATCGGTTCTCTTTCTTTTCCCCGTTTACAACCGTTTTGGGGGGCAATATACGCCAGGGACCCGTGCAATACATTTATATTTATATCTATATTTATATTCACATGGGCAAAACGATTTTTCTGCGTGCTGTTCTGTTCTGGTTTGCTCTTTGTGTGTCCTGGTCTGTGAGTAGTGCACCCCTCACTGTATTGATTGAACTGTATTATTATTATTATTATTGTATAATTCGTTACACTGTGGCTGTGTTGTCTATGTTAAGCTGCTGTTGCACTGCAATTTCCCTCACGGGATCAATAAAGTATCTATATATTTTGTTATTTCTATCATATGATTATAAGGTGATTCCCGAGATGCATTGTGGACGCCAATCGGGAGAGAGAGAGAGACACTTAGCGTGTGTAACGCCCACGTGTTTTATGTCCTATAATTAATAATAATGATTGCTTACACTTATATAGCGCTTTTCTGGACACTCCACTCAAAGCGCTTTACAGGTCATGGGGAATCCCACTACCACCACCAATGTGCAGCCCCACCTGGATGATGCGACGGCAGCCATAGTGCGCCAGAACGCTCCCCACACAGCAGCTCTCAGTGGGGAGGAGAGCAGAGGGATGAAGCCAGTTCTGAGAGGGGGGTTATTAGGAGGTCATGATGGGTAAGGGCCAATGGGAAATTTGGCCAGGACACTGGGGTAACACCCCTACTCTTTTCGAGAAATGCCCTGGGATTTTTAGTGACCACAGAGAGTCAGGACCTCGGTTTGACGTCTCATCCGAAGGACGGCGCCTGTTTACAGTCTAGTGTCCCCCGTCACTATACTGGGGCATCAGGACCCACACAGACCGCAGGGCGAGAGCGCCCCCTGCTGGCCCCACTAACACCTCTCCCAGCAGCAACCTTAGTTTTTCCCAGGAGTCTCCCCTCCAGGTACTGACCAGGCTCCCACCTGCTGAGCTCCAGTGGGGGGGGGCTGCCAGTTGTGAGTTGCAGGGTGATATGGCTGCTGGCCATATCAGGCCATATAAGGAAATAAAATCGCAGACCTCTATCTGGTGTGCCTGGGCGTCCCCTTTGACACAACGCAGAGCAAGCCGTCCGCGACACTTCATACGATACTTCTCTCTTGTGGTCGTAAAGCGTTTTGATTTCAACCGATCAAAACTTTAAAGGTTTCATCCATACGCGTTGACTTAACGAGCCCGAGTCCCGAAAACGTCTTAAGTTACAAAAAAAACAACCCGTCTGTTTAAACATATCATATCTTTTTAAAAGGGCAAAGGCTTTGAGTGTCGCGCTAGAGTCTTGAACCGTTTTCTTCCAAGAAATCATACATTTGTCGCAGCCTCCACACCATACGTCTCTCACGTGGAAGAAAAGCATTTTGAGTTAAACCGAACAATATAGCAGAGGAACGCGTAATAGGTATTATAATAATAATAATAATAATAATAATAACATCACTTTATTAACCCTATACAATTTCTTGCATGAGGAACTTGTCTTGTCGCAGACCCCAGCTGGCTCTCCAGGAGACACACAGACAGGGAGAGAGAGAAGCTGGGGGGTCAGAGCGCAGGGTCAGCCATTGTACAGCGCCCCTGGAGCAGCTGGGGTTCAGGGCCTCGCTCACGGGGGCCCCAACGGAGAAAGATTCGTCTGCCGGCCGCGGGATTTGAACCGGCAAACCCTTCCAGCCCCAGGCGCAGATCCTGAGCCCCAGAGCCACCAGCTCCATCCGTATATTCCCTGCTGAAAAGAAGAGGGAGACACAACACAACGTGTTTTTCTCTTTTCAGCAGGGAATAAACCTATTACTTGTTCTGTTGCAGAGACGCATGCTGACGCAGCTCCCCCCCACCTGAATATATTAAAGATTTCATCGATACACTTTCGATTAACCTAATGCTCTCCGAAAGAAGCCGCAGCTCAGGTGTTAAGAGAGATTTGAAATCGGATCGGTGGATTTAAGAGTCCAGACTGACTGCAAACCGACAGCTGACGCAGGTCTTTTATAGACCCGTCTTGATTTTCTCCGTGTCCCCGTGACGTCATTGCCCTGCTAACGCCGCAGTGCAGCCGAGCCCGGCACGCGGTACCGTCCGGTTTCAGCCTCACAGACACGTCCGGACCCCCCCCCCACCCCCACCACTGAACGATCACCGATCAATAGCAATGCCAGCAGCCATATCCCCCTGCAGCTCCCAGCTGGCAGCCCCCCCCCCCCCCACTGGAGCTCAGCAGGTGTGAGCCTGGTCAGTACCTGGAGGGGAGACCTCCTGGGGAAAAACTCAGGTTGCTGCTGGGAGAGGTGTTAGTGGGGCCAGCAGGGGGCGCTCACCCTGTGGTCCACATGGGTCCTAATGCCCCAGTATAGCGATGGGGGACACCAGACTGTAAACAGATGCCGTCCTTCGGATGAGACGTCAAACCGGGGTCCTGATTCTCTGTGGTCATTAACAATCCCGGGGCGTTTCTCGAAAAGAGTAGGGGTGTAACCCCGGCCAAATTTCCCGGTCCTGGCCAAATTTACCATCGGCCCTTACCAATCATGGCCTCCTAATAACCCCCCTCTCTGAACTGGCTTCATCCCTCTGCTCTCCTCCCCACTGAGAGCTGCTGTGTGGGGAGCGTTCTGGCGCACTATGGCTGCCGTCGCATCATCCAGGTGGGGGCTTCACATTGGTGGCGGTAGTGGGATTCCCCCTGACCTGTAAAGCACTTTGAGTGGAGTGTCCAGGAAAGCGCTCCATAAGTGTAAGCAATTATTATTATTATTATTATTCAAACTCTGAGATAAAAGCTCTTGAGCTCCAGTTCATTTGTGAGAGGAGAAGAGACTGAAAAAGTCGTGTGAAAGTGGATCTTGGCACCTGCGCCAGTGCTGTAGTGGTATCATACAGACGCCCATACAAATCCATCACACGTTGGAAACACTGGAAGGCAACGTATAATATTGCTCTGCCCCTTGCTAGATGAGGTATGCATGTTTTCTTTCGATGTCCAATGCAACGTAAAGAGATCAAAGTGGATTCAAAAGCGATTCATTTTAAAAACGAATACAGTTAATGCTCTTTTCAGGGTTATGCCTGGTTCTTAAAAGGTCTATGGCGATTGTGCAATTTGGAGACGATGTCCCAGCAGGCGCCTCATCATATCTACTTTCTTTTTTTTTTTAAAAAGAGAAGTCTATTTCGATCGTGAAATTGATGTACCAGCGGGTGCCTTCATATCCCCCACCTTCAGTCCCGCCTGTCGCTGCGAGAAAGTTAAAAACGCACAGGTGATCCGTCTTTCGTCAAAGTAATTGCCGGAGCAGCAGGACGCAGGGCACCATCCAGCAGCTGTAGACGGTGCTCGGGGAAGAGCTGATTCTGTTTTCAGCACAGGGAGCAAGAACGAGCTCAGTCCGGCTCCCAGCAGAATCCATTCTGGTTGGGTTACCGTCAGACTGGGCGTCTGAGGCTCTGTGGATCGCAACGTGGAAAAAACAATTGCTCACATCGTGTGACTTCCAGGACAGGAATTGAAGATATCACTTAAAAAAAAAAAACAGATCTGAAGATTTGGATCCGGGGCCTCATACTTAAATTATTAAAATAATAATTATTAACATATCAGATTGTGGTTCTGCAACATTTCGTGCACAGCATTTCGTATTTATCCAACAATAAAAACAACAGTCACAACGAGGGCTTTACACGCAGTCTGGGGGTATTTTCCCCTTTTATATTTTTGCCACTTTATATCGAACCTGTTATACTCCCAAAAGTGCGCAGTCGCTCGTACTTAATTGAAAATGTACCATTCACCGCTGGTATAAACAGATGTGTGACGTGTTTGCCCTTGTAAGCACTTGTTTCAAAACTAAGGTCCCCAATACGATAAAAATAGATAAAGCACAAACGTAATAATATAACAATTATAAAAATCAAACCAAATCATAAATCTATGAACTGGCTACATCACTCTGCTCTCCTACCCCTTGAGAGCTGCTGTGTGGGAAGTGTTCTGGCGCACTATGGCTGCTGTCGCATCATCCAGGTGGGGGCTGCACATTGGTGGCGGTAGTGGGATTCCCCATGACCTGTGAAGCGCTTTGAGTGGAGTGTCCAGAAAAGCGCTCTATAAGTGTAAGCGATTATTATTATTATTATTATTATTATTATAAGGTGTAGCGTTTCGGCTGTGACGGGCAGGGAATCTTCCAGCATGACGATACTCCCCACCCCGTCCACCAGTCACGAGCGCTCACCAGAGGCTGGACAAGCCGGAAAACGATCCAAACGCTGTCCGAGTTCGCGTGCGGAACGCTCCACGCAAGACCGTCAAAGAAAAAACCAGTAACGGAAAGAAGAGAGATCCCACCTCAGCCGTTTTGGGTAACGATGCAATATTATAAGATGACGTTATTTCACAACCTCATAGCGATTTTACTGCTCAGTAACACTATATGACCTTGTTATAAAACATGACGGGTTCTGTGTGAATGAAGAAGACGAGAAACAATAAATGAACATACGACACAAACATTTCTTTGACCCATTTTTATTAGGATTAGGAGGCAGGCTATGCACACCTTATCGGCAACATAAAATCATTTCTTGCTTTCAAAACCAAGACACCTTACACTTTCGAGGAAAACTATAAAAACTCTTGCATCAATAATTAATGAGACAAAACTTTGCCCCGCTATCGTCACAATCACTTCAATTTCTATGTACACTTTAACGTGGACCGGGGTATGCAGATTACGGAGTAAAAACAAAAGTTCGGACAACTGAGCTTTATTCACTCTAAAAGAAATTCACCTGTTTGTGCTGTGGCTGTGTGACACTAGGAGTCACCTGGTGCACGCTGGAAGACGACGGACAGACAATCCCCCCAATCACATCGCCTGCGTCTCTCCAGCCCCTCCCCTCTTCTCTCTCTCTCTCTCTGACTTTCACAGACACGATTTCTCAGTGGGCACGGCTAAGACTCTCGAGTTCCGTTAAAGGCCAGCCAGCACACAAATCTCCTTCCTCCTACCTCGTGGGACTGAAGCGCCATGATCCTGGAGTTACCCCCTTTTCCCTTTCGCCGCGTTTGAGGAAAACAAAAAAAAACGGCATCTTCCTTTGAATTCACCCCAGCGTGACGCACAACCCCCCCCCACCAGTGAACAGCTCAAACGTTCTGAAAGGTCAGCCCAGAAAGGGTGGGGGTGTAGGCTTTCGCCGGGCACTGTAGAGAGACACAGCAGCAGAAAAAAGAAATTACATGTTGGGTAGAATCAAACTGGAGCTCTCGCCATGCGCTCGAGATGAGAACTCTCCCAACACCGAAACTGAATCGCTTCCCTACTGGATGGACGTGACGGCGTCTTTTTAAGGTGTTGGGGCATTTAAAAGCTCAAAGGACTGGTCTTACCTGAATATACTGGTGTGTTGTTTTGCAGATGCCCAAATCCTTACATCTCTTCTCACACAGAATACAACTGAGCCGTCTCCTGTATGGATGTGACGGCGCTTTTCCATTTGCCCAAGTCACTCAAGCCTTACCCACAGGGAGTATGAATTAAGTTTCTCTCACGCGCGCAAGCACTGGGGCTTTTTCCAGCTGCCCGACGAATTCGATCTCCCCCCCCCACTGATCACTGGCAACTCTACAATATGAAAGCTCCGGTGTCGTTTCAAGATGGCCAAGTCACTAAAACTCTCCCCACGAGGTCTTCCTCCTGCGCGAACTCCTTCGTTGGACCATCTCCCTTCAGGCACTGGCTGTCACCAAAGGGTCTCTCTCTCTTGCTGGCGTGTGCCGGTCTCTTTTGAAAATCGCCCGCCCGAATCAAATTCTTTCAACGCCGACCGCAGCTCTTTAGCGCGGGCGTTCTGGCGACTTTTTAAGCGGCTCGATGATCAAAAACCCACAGTGGCTACAGAAGGCGTTCCTGTATGAAGGCGCTGGTACTTTGTTTTTTTTTAACCGGCTTGATGTACTCTTTCTTGGTTGGATTTTAGGCCCCTTGACTATCCAATCCGCTTCCCAGATGAGCAGTCTCTCTTCTCGTGAACGGACTGGTGTCGATTGAGGTTACTCCTCGCACGAAACCTCTTCCCACGCTGCCTGCGGCCGAACGGTTTCTCTCCTGCGTGAATGAGCTGGTGGGCTTTGAAGCGTGCTGGCTGGGCAAAACGCTGCCCACCCGGACGGCATGTGTCGCCCCTGTGAAGGACCTGGTGCCGTTTCAGCTTCTCTGCTGTACTAAAAGCCTTCTCACACCGACTGCAACTAAAGCTCTCGCTCGTGTGAATGTGCTTGTGCCTTGTTAAGGAGATTTTGTATCTAAATGCCTTCCCACACTCACTGCAGCTGAAGGGCTTCTCCTCTGTGTGGATCCTCTCGTGGTATTTTAACTGAACCGAGGTCGTAAAGCTTTTCCCACACTGCCTGCAGCTGAACGGCTTCTCTCCCGAGTGGATGCGCAGGTGAATTTTTAGACTACCCGACCGAGTGAACCGCTTCCCGCACTGAGAGCAGCTGAAAGGCCTCTCCCCCGTGTGGCTGCGCTGATGGCTCTTCAAGTGCTCCGACCGAGTGAAACTCCGCCCGCACTGCCCGCAGCTGAACGGCCTCTCTCCCGTGTGAAGGCGCTGGTGGACTTTCAAGTGCCCCGGCGCCCAGAAGCCCTTCCCACACGCGCTGCAGCTGAATGGTCTCTCCCCGGTGCCCGTGTGCATGCGCAGGTGCCTTTTTAAGGTGGATGAGCAGGAGAAACGCTTCCCACACGCGATGCACCCGAACGGTTTCTCTCCCGTGTGAAGCCGCTGGTGTATTCTTAAGCCCCCCGACGTCTTAAACGCCTTCCCACACTGGCTACAGACGAATGATCTCTCCCTTCTCGTGTGAAGGCGCTCGTGGCGTCTCAGGTTCTCCAAACAATGAAACGCCTTCCCACACTGGCTACAGATGAACCGTCTCTCTGTTGCGTGACGGAGCTCATGTCTTTTTAAGGTTACTAAAACTTTAAATGACTTCCCACACTGACTACAGACGAATGGCCTCTCTTCTGTGTGACAACGCTCGTGCTGTTTTAAGCCATTTAAACAACTAAATGACTTCCCACACTGACTACAGTTTAATTCTGCATGACGACGCACGTGAGCTTCTAAGTTTCCTGAGGTCTTAAATGACTTCCCACACTTACTACAGACGAATGGTCTCTCCCCTCCAGGGTGAAGGCACTTGTGGCGTCTCAAGTTTTCTAAACAATGAAACGCCTTCCCACACTGGCTACAAATGAACCGTCTCTCTGTTGCGTGACGGAGCTCATGACTCTTTAAGGTTCCTAAAACTTTAAATGACTTCCCACACTGACCACAGACGAATGGCCTCTCTTCTGTGTGACGACGCTCGTGCATCTTTAAGGCTTTTAAACAATTAAATGACTTTCCACACTGACTACAGTTTAATGGTCCGTCCTCTGCGTGACGACGCTCGTGAGCTTCTAAGTTTCCTGAGGTCTTAAATGACTTCCCACACTGACCACAGACGAATGATCTCTCCCCTCCAGGGTGAAGGTGCTCGTGGCGTCTCAGGTTCTCCAAACAATGAAACGCCTTCCCACACTGGCTGCAGATGAACCGTCTCTCTGTTGCGTGACGGAGCTCATGACTCTTTAAGGCTCCTAAAACTTTAAATGACTTCCCACACTGACCACAGACGAATGGCCTCTCTTCTGTGTGACGACGCTCGTGCATCTTTAAGGCTTTTAAACAATTAAATGACTTCCCACACTGACTACAGTTTAATGGACCGTCCTCTGCGTGACGACGCTCGTGAGCTTCTAAGTTTCCTGAGGTCTTAAATGACTTCCCACACTTACTACAGACGAATGGTCTCTCCCCTCCAGGGTGAAGGCACTTGTGGCGTCTCAAGTTTTCTAAACAATTAAACGCCTTCCCACACTGGCTACAAATGAACCGTCTCTCTGTTGCGTGACGGAGTTCATGTCTTTTTAAGGCTCCTAAAACTTTAAATGACTTCCCACACTGACCACAGACGAATGGCCTCTCTTCTGTGTGACAACGCTCGTGCCTCTTTAAGGCTTTTAAACAATTAAATGACTTTCCACACTGACTACAGTTTAATGGACCGTCCTCTGCGTGACGACGCTCGTGAGCTTCTAAGTTTCCTGAGGTCTTAAATGACTTCCCACACTGACTACAGACGAATGATCTCTCCCCTCCAGGGTGAAGGTGCTCATGGCGTCTCAGGTTTTCCAAACAATGAAACGCCTTCCCACACTGGCTACAGATGAACCGTCTCTCTGTTGCGTGACGGAGCTCATGTCTTTTTAAGGCTCCTAAAACTTTAAATGACTTCCCACACTGACTACAGACGAATGGCCTCTCTTCTGTGTGACGACGCTCGTGCCTCTTTAAGGCTTTTAAACAATTAAATGACTTTCCACACTGACTACAGTTTAACGGTCCGTCCTCTGTGTGACGACGCTCGTGAGCTTCTAAGTTTCCTGAGGTCTTAAATGACTTCCCACACTGACTACAGACGAATGATCTCTCCCCTCCAGGGTGAAGGTGCTCATGGCGTCTCAGGTTTTCCAAACAATGAAACGCCTTCCCACACTGGCTACAGATGAACCGTCTCTCTGTTGCGTGACGGAGTTCATGTCTTTTTAAGGTTACTAAAACTTTAAATGACTTCCCACACTGACCACAGACGAATGGCCTCTCTTCTGTGTGACAACGCTCGTGCCGTTTTAAGCCATTTAAACAAAGAAATGACTTCCCACACTCACTACAGCCGAACGGTCTCTCTCCCGCGTGAACGCGTTGGTGACTTCTTAACAGGTTCGGCGTACTAAAGCTCTTGTCGCACCGACTGCACGTGAACGACTGACCGCTGGTGAACTGTTTCTCTCCCGCGTGCACGAGCTGGTGGGTTTTTAAGTCGCTCGGGCAAATAAAACTGGCCCCGCACTGGCCGCAGACGAATGGTCTCTCTCCGGCGTGAAGGTGCTGGTGTTCTTTTGAATTGTTGGACTGGCATAAGCGGGGTATCCGCTGCAATGAATTTTTGTCCACCCCATCTGAGCCAGGCCTCGGATCACTCCTCCGGCTCCTCGGGCCTCGCTGGGGTTTCTCACTCTGCGGACGCTCCCCCTGACGATCCTGCTCTCCCCCCCCAAACGGACCTGCGTTCTCTCCCTCGTGACCCCCAGTGGGAGTCGTTCGGGGTCTCTCATCTGCAGCATTCGAAACGGCCAGTTCATTCCCTTGGGGCCCACGAGGAGAGACAGAATCCGGTTCAATAAACCTCTCGTCAATTTCCTTCGCACGCACATTATTAAACTGGCCTGCAGAGTCCCCAGTTATTAAGGGTCCAGGAGTCTCTCTCTCAGGCTCCATGTTCATCGCGAGCACAGTCTGTCTCCGTCTGCTCTCTGTGTGCTGTTCCCCAGGAGTCTCTTTCCCTTGTGCGCCGGTGAGCTCTGTCTGCTGCATCAGACTGGAGCCCCACCCCTCCTCCCCTTTTAGACTCTTCAATGACAGTCTCTCCAATTGAACAGAACACGGCCTAATTATCATCACGCGCTGTAGGTGCTGCTGTTGCTCCTCCCTGTCCTGACTCTCCTCTGGCTGCTGTGACTCAGTACTGTTTTCTTCACCAGGTACAGCGGTCTGCTGCTCTGCAGGGTCAGTCAACTGGGGCTCCTTCTTCAGCTCTCCGAGACTAAAACCGTCCAGTTCATTCAGTTGTTCCTCCCTGTGCCCAAGAACAGACACAGACCCCAGTTCAATAAACCTCTCGGCAATTTCCTTCGGACTCACATTAATAAACTGGCTTGCAAAGTTCCCAGTTATTAGGGGTCCAGGTGTCTCTCTCTCAGGCTCTATGTTCACCGTGGGCACAGTCTGTCTCCGTCGGCTCTCTGTGTGCTGTTCCCCAGGAGTCTCTTTCCCCTCTGCAGCGGAGAGCTCTGTGCAAAGAGAAGAGAGTTTATTATAACACCGCAGCTTGTGAACGCGCCTCTTGCAGTTTTACACCCATGCAGAAAATCTAAAGGTCAATTGTGGTGGCTGAATATAAAAACAGTAGTGTCATGTAAATACACACCTAATGTACACACAGTAGATGATAGTGGTAGCTAAATATAAAAAAAGAACACAACCTTTCATAAATATTTTCCACTGTAACTGGGTGACGTGCAGTGGGTTCTGGTTTTAATGGGCTTGTTCCAACATTCGAAAGTTTCTATACTGTACTGTACAGAGACATTACTATAGTTTTAGTGGCGTTTTTAATACCACTGTGTTATTCTCGGATATAATAATAGATACGATTATAATTGTGTGCTTGCTGTGAGGGCCTGTGGTTCAATGACCCCACTGAATAAAGTGTTTTGAATTGAGTTGAAATAAACCAGCTGAACTGGCGCCTACTCCCTCTGTTAACAGTACAGGTAGCCCTCGACTTACAACGGGGGTTAGGCTCCGACGATGTTCCTTAGAATGAAGACGCGTTATCTGTCTGGCAGTTTTTTTTAACTATGTGATCCAGATCACAGTATGGCCGCCAGCCAGATCACCCTGCAGCTCCCAGCTGGTAGCCCCCTCCCCACTGGAGTTCAGCAGGTGGGAGCCTGGTCAGTACCTGGAGGGGAGACTCCTGGGAAAAACTAAGGTTGCTGCTGGGAGAGGTGTTAGTGGGGCCAGCAGGGGGCGCTCTCACCCTGCGGTCTGTGTGGGTCCTAATGCTCCAGTGTAGTGAGATGTAAAACCGAGGTCCTGACTCTCTGTGGTCATTAAAAATCCCAGGGCATCTCTCGAAAAGAGTAGGGGTGTAACCCCGGCATCCTGGGCAAATTTCCCCCATCGGCCTTTATCAATCATGGCCTCCTAACAATCTCCCTCTGTGAACTGGCTTCATCACTCTGCTCTCCTCCCCACTGAGAGCTGCTGTGTGGGGAGCGCTCTGGTGCACTATGGCTGCCGTCGCATCATCCAGGTGGGGGCTGCGCACTGGTGGCGGTAGTGGGATTCCCCATGACCTGTAAAGCGCTTTGAGTGGAGTGTCCAGAAAAAGCGCTATATAAGTGTAAGTGTTATTACTGTAAGCTGTCCCAGTGTGTGAGTCACTCTAAGCACTATTGTAAAGCGACGTGCAAAGGGAATAAGCACAGGCTGTGCACGTTCCAAAGTGATCGAGCACGTTGTGCTCGCCGGCAAAACTCTCTCCCAGTTGGGAACGACTCTTCCTTTCCGATTAAAAGAGCCGGACCCTTGAGCCTGCTTGGCGGACAGCGCCAGAGGGCCGCTTCCCCTCCCCAGGAGTCTCGCTGTCTCAGAGAGAGAGAGGGGTTCATACAGACACACTGACTGGACACTCCAGTACATGAACACTGCACTGAGAGAGAGAGGGGTTCATACAGACACACTGACTGGACACTCCAGTACATGAACACTGCACTGAGAGAGAGAGGATAATACAGACACACTGACTGGACACTCCAGTACATTAACACTGCACTGAGAGAGAGGGGAGGTTAATACAGACACTTTAATGTACAATTGTCACTGCTTTACTGAACAATGTGGTACATTAACACTGCACAGAAGAGATAGTTACCGCTACGTCGATAAATAACCTGCCCACAAACCTATTTCCGAGACTCTTACATCTCCTAAATTGGTTTTCACACAGAGAAAGTGTATCAATCGACGACAAATTCAATAAGAGTTAGACAAAACCGAGTTTCTGTCCACATTCAAAGAACAGCAACAGCCTTAATGAGAATATAACCGGACCACAACAGCTCCGTCTGCAGCAAACCAACCCTCTGCACCATCACAAACCTCTCCTACCTCGCTCTGCATCTGTCCACTACAGTTTCAACAGCGAGGAAGTTAAAAACATCGCTTTTAAACACAGGCATTACTACAGGAAAGTCACTCCACGTACCTGAGAGCTCCGTTTCTTCCTTTACTTCTGCAGTGATTTCACAGGGAGGCGGGTGTCCATCACGATCTGTCTGCCCCCGATCTCCTCCTGCTCCCGGCTCCTTCTCCCACAGATGCAATCTCACCTTCAGGCTCTCGTTTTCCTCCTTCAGCTGCGCCATCTCAGTCCCGAAACTCTCCTCCACACACTGGGTGATTTTAAACACGGCCCGTCTCACCAGCATCTGGGAGACGCTGCGGAGTTTGTCCTGAAACTCGTCCTCAGAGTCGGACGTCCTGTTTCGGAAAACCTCTGAAACTTCGTACACGAAGGATTTGAGCAAAGCTTCCATGAAACAGCGAAGCTCGTTTTCCTGCTTCGTCTGCGCGATTTCGGTCCCGAAACCGTGGTCGACCGACGTGATTTTAATCACGACCTGTCTCGCCAGAACCTGGGAGATCCGGCGGAGTTTGTCTTCAATCGGCTTCTCGGAATCATCTGTCCGGTTTCGGAAAACCCCCGAAACTTCGTGCACGATCGATTTAAACACAGTCTCCATGAAAGAGTGCGCCTCGGTTCTCAGATTAAGCAGCTGATTCTCCATCTCTTCAGAGTCGATCTGAAAGACACAAACAACTGCAGCGGCTGCAAACACGCGGGTTTGAACACACAGGAAGCAAAACGTGGTCAAACCGGAACAACAGAGGACTTCCGGGTTATCAGACGCACTTCCTTAGTGGCCGTTGCTATAAACCGCAAAAATATGAATCGAATAGTAATAATAATAATAATCTGAAAAAAAAATAGTCCAGAATAGATGTTTACGTTATATTATAGTGCAACGTATACGGCCGACATTACAGTTTTTATTAAATGTATAAAGAATTTACAAATACATCTAGAGGAGCAGAAACAGATACAAGAGAAAAAAAAAACACAAACAGAAAAAAAAAATTAACTGCCAGAGGTTATGAAGTAAATTATTATGTGACCAAATTATATTTTTTACATATATCAAACGTTTTCCTTTCTTTAGCATTTTTTTCCATTTTTTTTAATAGAATTTAAATAATGTTTCAACTCCATCTCAAAAGTACTAAAACGGGGAGTATTATTGGACCATTTTGATTTCTGAATGTGATATTGTAGTGGAAATCTAATGAGTTAATTGATTCTTAAAAATGTAGAGAGCTTTACAAAAAAAAATATTGGTGCTTTTAGATAATATTTCAAGGATATAACTGCTATGCTACAGTACGTGCAGAATTTTAGAAAACAGTTCGTCAACAAAGTACACTGTTTAGGTTAGTTTAGAAGACAATGTACCAAAACAATATATGCTGTCTGGGTCATTAGAATTAGCTGAAAGTAACTGATAAGCTTTGAATAACAAATCTAGTTTTTCTTCTCTCGCTCTATGATGTAATCTGTTTTCTCTTAGAGAAAGGGGAAGTTTTAGAAGGGACCAAGTGCTGAACTTTTTTACAGCGCAACGTCTTATAAAAACCCTGTACTGCTTGTAACAAATTGAGTCTCTGGTTGCACTTGGCGAAGTGGCAGCAGGTCTCCCAATATTGCAATATTGAAATAAAGACCTTACTCAGGTGAGAACTCTCTCTTGTGGCTTCCTTGATAGTTATATTTCCATGACAATATTTACCCAGAATGACTAATACATTTACTATAAATAAATGCTCTTTTTTCCATCTTTTCTCTTACACAGTACAATATCAAAATCCTTAAACCTAAAAAAACACCTTTAAATGCCTACGAACAAAACTCTGAAAGTCCATCCAAAACAATTTCACAAACACACACCTTACAACTAAATGTACCAAAGACTCCCTTTCAGCCCGACAAAAAAACACACACAATTCATTCTGCTCATGCTTACATTTAGAGAGTACTAATTTAACTGGATAAAACCAATGAACAATTTTAAACCATAGCTCTTTAACTTTATTTGTAATGCAATATCCAGCAGGAGTTGTCCAAACTCATTTCCAATTTGTATTTTCAAACCGTGCATTCCAAAAACATCAACTTGACGCGCACTCAGCACTCATTTGGTTTTTACAAAACAAATCTCTTTTCCTTTTACACCATTTCAAATACACCGGGCATTAATAGAAAGAACAGACACAGACATACAGAAAAGCCGATAACCAGCTCTAAGAAGAGATAAATTATTGCGTTTTCCCAAGAACCAGAACTACAACAATCCTTAAAACACGACTACAACATTCCAAACCAACACTCAATAAACACTAGCATAGGCTGCTATAACAAATCTAATCAAACATAACAATCATTAACTGAGCAGTCACTGGGAGTGAATCTCCTTCCCGTCTACAAAAGCCCTCTCTCCCAAAAAGTCGGCTCTCCTCCCCTCTCTTCTTGGGGCCACAGTTGGTTCCTGTATCAGTGAGGAGGAGAGCAGAATAATTAAACCAATTCAGAGAGGGGATTATTAGGAGGCCATGATTGGTAAGGGCCAATGGGAAATTTGTCCGGGTTACACCCCTACTCTTTTCGAGAAACGCCCCGGGGTTTTTAATGACCACAGAGAGTCAGGACCTCGGTTTGACGTCTCATCTGAAGGACGGCGCCTGTTTACAGTATAGTGTCCCCGTCACTATACTGGGGCATTAGGACCCACACAGACCGCAGGGTGAGAGCGCCCCCTGCTGGCCCCACTCACACCTCTTCCAGCAGCAACCTGAGTTTTTCCCAGGAGTCTCCCCTCCAGGTACTGACCAGGCTCCCACCTGCTGAGCTCCAGTGGGGGGGGCTGCCAGTTGTGAGTTGCAGGGTGAGATGGCAATGCTAACCCTGACAGAGATATAATATCGAATAAATCCACAACACAAGTCATATTGATCTCCCTTCCTCCTTTATTTCTTATCTACACTCTGGTTTATCGATTTTTCCTCTTTTCCTCGTACGGAGACTCCTTTCCTCTGGATTCTCAACTTTAATTCCGTGTTTTTTTTTCCCCAGCTCCTTTCTTCTCTTCATTCGAGTCTGGCGAGGTGTCGGGCTCCCCCGAAACAATAGCTTGAGCAGTTTCTCTGCCATCTGCAAACATGAAGAAGAAGAATCATACATTCTGCTCTTCCTACGAATGATATCACTCCTGCTGCTGCTTACAACAGTAAAATCCCCCCTTCTGTTTATAGTACCGTAACGCAGGCGGCCACCAGCGCAGTGACGTCACCGCCCTCCCCTGTGATGGCAGGACCCACAGCCGCTGGGCTGGGGGGAGATCTCCCTTTAGCTCAACAGGCTGGGTCCCTGTTGAGTGACGCCGGAGGCCCCCTGGTACGAGCCCCCCCCCCCCCCCCAATGGTGGTGCGGGGCCGACCTGATGCGGCGGCAGGCGAGGGCGCCCGCCTGAATCCCGTAGCGGCGTTACATTGGTGTCAGCAGTGGGATGGGATAGCCCTTCGCCGAAGACGGCGGAGTCTGGACTTACCTAGAGGCTGCTCCTCTCCTCCTTCGCTCTCGTCTTCTGAGCTTTTGCTTCTCTCTTCTTCTCTTTCCCCACCACCTGCTTCAGCTGTGCCTTCTCCTCCTTTCTCAAGATTTTCCTCCTCTTCTCCTCCTCTTCTTCCAAACGTCTCCGCCTCTTCATCTCCTCCTTCTCCACGATTTTCCTCCTCCGCTGCTCCTGCTTCAGCTGCTCCTTCTCCTCCTTTTCCAAGATTTTCCGCCTCTTCTCCTCTTTCTCCAAAACACTCCTCCTCTGCGACTCCTCCTTTCCCACGATTTTCCTCCACTTCTCCACCTCTTTTTCCAAAACTCTCCTCCTCTCCCTCTCCTCCTTTTCCGCGATTTTCCTCCTCTCCTCCTCCTGCTTCCTCTGCTTCTTTTCCTCCTTTTCCGCGATTTTCCTCCTCTCCTCCTCCTGCTTCCTCTGCTTCTTTTCCTCTTTTTCCAGGATTCTCCTCCTCTCCTCCTCCTCCTGTTCCAAAGCTCTCCTCCTCTCCATCTTCTCCTTCAGCTGTTGCTTCTCCGAGACTCTCCTCCTTTCCTCCTCCTCCTCCAGCCGTTTCTTTTCCTCCTTTTTACAGACTCTCCTCCTCTCTTTCTCCTCCTCCGCCTCTTTCTTCTTCTGCTTCCTCAACAGCGTCATCCTCTCCCTCTCCTCCTTGGCTTGTTTCCTCTCCTGCTCTTCCCAAACCCTCCTCCTCTCCTTCTCCTCCTCTGCCCGTTTCTGATTCTCCTCCTCCAGCCAGTTCCTCCTCTCCTCCTCCTGAGCTCGCCTCCACGCCTCCCTCGCCTTCTGCCTCCTCTCCTCCTCCTGCTGCAGGCGTTTCTCCATCCCCCGAGCGAAGGCCTTCCAGCTCCTCCGCTCCTTCTCCTCCTGTCTCCCCTCCTGCTTCTGCTGCTCCCTCCTGTTCTCCTCCGCCTCCCGGGCGCGCCTCCTCTCCTCCTTGTCCACTGTCCTCCTCATCGCGTTTGCCGCCTTGGTGCGTTTCCTCTGCTGCTTCTCCTCAGTCTTCCTCCTCTGCTCCTCCTCCTTCTCCCGTCTCCTCTTCTCCTCCTCCAGCGCCTTCCTCCTGGCCTCCTCCTCCTTCGCCCATTTCCTCTGCTGTTTCTCAAACACCTTCCTCCTCACCTCCTGCACCTTCCTCCTCTCCTCCTCCAGCTTCCTCCTCTCCTTCTCCTCCTGCGCCTCCCGTCTCTGTTCCATCAACCTCCCTTCCCACTTCTGCCTACTCTCCTCATCCCACTCCTGGGTGTTCAAGGACCCGTGCCTTCTCTTCAGCTCTGTAGAGTCACTCTCATCCTCATCGACCCCAGAACAGCACAGCATCCTGGTGAAGGAACGGGAGGAGCTGACCTGCTGAGAGAGAGAGGAGTTACTACAGACACACTGACTGGACACTCCAGTACATGAACACTGCACTGAGAGAGAGAGGGGTTACTACAGACACACTGACTAGACACTCCAGTACATGAACACTGCACTGAGAGAGAGAGAGGGGTTAATACAGACACACTGACTGGACACTCCAGTACATTAACACTGCACTGAGAGAGAGAGGGGTTCATACAGACACACTGACTGGACAATCCAGTACATTAACACTGTACTGACAGAGAGAGAGGGGGGTTCATACAGACACAATGACTGGACACTCCAGTACATTAACACTGCACTGAGAGAGAGGGGGGTTCATACAGACACACTGACAGGACACTCCAGTATATTAACACTGCACTGAGAGAGAGAGAGAGGGGTTCATACAGACACAATGACAGGACACTCCAGTACATGAACACTGCACTGAGAGAGAGAGGGGTTCATACAGACACACTGACTGGACACTCCAGTACATGAACACTGCACTGAGAGAGAGAGAAAGGTTCATACAGACACACTGACTGGACACTCCAGTAAAGGTTCACTCCTCACCTCTCCTGGAGTCTCAGGAGCTACAGCTACAGGAGGCTTGTCTCCAGGGCGTGGATCCTCCTGCCTCCCCTGCCCCTTCTTCCTCTTCCTCTTAGTCTTCTTCACCTCAGCCTTCTCCTGGGAGGTGATGGGAGGGAGGCGAGGGAGGGGTCTGGGGACAGGCAGCTGGCTGGACAGTGGGGCAGTGACCTGGGGCGGGTCAGCGTCAGGATGGGAAGAGGCGGACACGTTGTCCTCTTCGTCTTTGTCAGGGTCCACTTGGAAAGCACGGCCCTCCGCACCTGGACACTGAAGACAGACACAGGACTTTGCTGCTGGGGACAGTTCTTGACTTCTTATTTTTAATATACCCTCAGTATACAGCATTGCGGCTTTAATAAGGTCCTGTACAGGTGAGTCTGTACAGTGTGTCCAATAAGAGTCTGTACAGGTGAGTCTATACAGTGTGTCCAATAAGAGTCTGTACAGGTGAGTCTGTACAGTGTGTCCAATAAGAGTCTGTACAGGTGAGTCTATACAGTGTGTCCAATAAGAGTCTGTACAGGTGAGTCTATATAGTGTGTCCAATAAGAGTCTGTACAGGTGAGTCTATACAGTGTGTCCAATAAGAGTCTGTACAGGTGAGTCTATATAGTGTGTCCAATAAGAGTCTGTACAGGTGAGTCTATACAGTGTGTCCAATAAGAGTCTGTACAGGTGAGTTTGTACGGTGTGTCCAATAAGAGTCTGTACAGGTGAGTTTGTACAGTGTGTCCAATAAGAGTCTGTACAGGTGAGTCTATACAGTGTGTCCAATAAGAGTCTGTACAGGTGAGTCTGTACAGTGTGTCCAATAAGAGTCTGTACAGGTGAGTCTATACAGTGTGTCCAATAAGAGTCTGTACAGGTGAGTCTGTACAGTGTGTCCAATAAGAGTCTGTACAGGTGAGTCTATACAGTGTGTCCAATAAGAGTCTGTACAGGTGAGTCTGTACAGTGTGTCCAATAAGAGTCTGTACAGGTGAGTCTATACAGTGTGTCCAATAAGAGTCTGTACAGGTGAGTCTATACAGTGTGTCCAATAAGAGTCTGTACAGGTGAGTCTATACAGTGTGTCCAATAAGAGTCTGTACAGGTGAGTCTATATAGTGTGTCCAATAAGAGTCTGTACAGGTGAGTCTATACAGTGTGTCCAATAAGAGTCTGTACAGGTGAGTCTATACAGTGTGTCCAATAAGAGTCTGTACAGGTGAGTCTATACAGTGTGTCCAATAAGAGTCTGTACAGGTGAGTTTGTACGGTGTGTCCAATAAGAGTCTGTACAGGTGAGTTTGTACAGTGTGTCCAATAAGAGTCTGTACAGGTGAGTCTATACAGTGTGTCCAATAAGAGTCTGTACAGGTGAGTCTATACAGTGTGTCCAATAAGAGTCTGTACAGGTGAGTCTATACAGTGTGTCCAATAAGAGTCTGTACAGGTGAGTTTGTACAGTGTATCCAATAAGAGTCTGTACAGGTGAGTTTGTACAGTGTGTCCAATAAGAGTCTGTACAGGTGAGTCTATACAGTGTGTCCAATAAGAATCTGTACAGGTGAGTCTATATAGTGTGTCCAATAAGAGTCTGTACAGGTGAGTCTATACAGTCTGTACAGGTCTATTTATATAGTGAGTCCTAATAAGAGTCCAGATGAGACTATACAGTGTGTCCAATAAGAGTCTGTACAGGTGAGTCTATACAGTGTGTCCAATAAGAGCCTGTCCAAATGAGACTATAGAGTGTGTCCAATAAGAGTCTGTACAGGTGAGTCTGTACAGTGTGTCCAGTAAGCGTCTGTCCAGATGAGACTATACAGTGTGTCCTAATAAGAGTCTGTCCAGGTGAGACTATACAGTGTGTCCAGTAAGCGTCTGTCCAGATGAGACTATACAGTGTGTCCAATAAGAGTCTGTACAGGTGACCCACACAAGGAGAGAGGTTCTGTTTTCTTCTCACCTGTCTCTGAGTCTCAGGAACTCCCAAGTTCCTCAAAGGAGGGGGCTCCTCCGGGGGTTGATGGCAGTAGCATGGCACAGTCAGGGGGTTCCCTGAGCTCAGCAGGGTCACAGGCGATTGAGGAGGGAGGGCCCAGGGGCGCGGAGGTCCAGGAGAGGGAGGGGTGGACAGCTCGGTTTCTTTAACAGGCTCGCCCAGCTGGATCGTGCGTCTCCTGAGCTGTGGAGACTGAAGACACACAGAAGAGTCTGTCCAGATGAGACTATACAGTGTGTCCAATAAGACTCTGTACAGGTGAGACTATATAGTGTGTCCAATAAGAGTCTGTACAGGTGAGTCTATACAGTGTGTCTAATAAGACTCTGTACAGGTCTGTTTATATAGTGAGTCCAAATAAGAGTCCAGATGAGACTATACAGTGTGTCCAATAAGAATCTATCCAGATGAGACTATACAGTGTGTCCAATAAGACTCTGTACAGGTGAGTCTATACAGTGTGTCCAATAAGAGTCTGTACAGGTGAGTCTATACAGTGTGTCCAATAAGACTCTGTACAGATGAGACTATACAGTGTGTCCAATAAGACTCTGTACAGGTCTGTTTATATAGTGAGCCCTAATAAGAGTCTCTCCAGATGAGACTATACAGTGTGTCCAATAAGACTCTGTACAGGTGAGTCTATACAGTGTGTCCAATAAGAGTCTGTACAGGTGAGTCTATACAGTGTGTCCAATAAGAGCCTGTACAGGTCTGTTTATATAGTGAGCCCTAACAGGTCACTATATAAACAGGTCAGACTGTCCTAAGACTGCTACAGAGAGGAAAAACTGAACCTGCGATTCACAGACCTCGGCCACAGCGTCTCCCAGGTACTTCTGCAGGATGAGGTCGAGCTCGGCCGCAGCCTGGCGGAAGCACTCGTCCACCTCGGAGAAGTCACACTGGGCCTTCATGTTCTCGAAGTAGGACTTCAGTGTCTCCTTCGCCTCCTCGTAGTCGTCCTGCTTCATGATTCCTGCGCCCTGCAGCGGAACGAGGGGGGAAGGGAGGATCAGGCAAAGCTGTCCTGACCCCAGGTCCGGGGGGTGCTGTCAAACCACACACCCCCCCCCCCGTTATCAGAGCTTCGCCGTTTCAATTTTGGGATTGGGTTCAAGTTTCTGATCATCTCCACCCTGAAACCCCACTAACTCAGTACCCACTCCTGTACCAGAGAGGGAGAACAAGCACAGTGAACCATCAGCATATCTCAAAAATGCTCCACAGCGCAAGGCAGGGGGACAAGGGGTGGAACTGTGGTGTCTCTCTGACATAATTACCAGTAGAGAGCCAAGGGTCACCCCACTCTTGAGAGAGCCAATAGAGAGAGGGGGAAGGTCACCCCACTGTTAAAAGAGCCAATAGAGAGAGGGGGAGGGTCACCCCACTGTTGAGAGAGCCAATAGAGAGAGGGGGAGGGTCACCCCACTGTTGAGAGAGCCAATAGAGAGACGGGGAGGGTCACCCCACTGTTGAGAGAGCCAATAGAGAGAGGGGGAGGGTCACCCCACTGTTAAAAGAGCCAATAGAGAGAGGGGGAGGGTCACCCCACTGTTGAGAGAGCCAATAGAGAGAGGGGGAGGGTCAGCCCACTGTTAATAGAGCTAATAGAGAGAGGGGGAGGGTCACCCCACTGTTGAGAGAGCCAATAGAGAGAGGAGGAGTCACCCCACTGTTAATAGAGCCAATAGAGAGAGGGGGAAGGTCACCCCACTGTTGAGAGAGCCAATAGAGAGAGGGGGAGGGTCAGCCCACTGTTGAGAGAGCCAATAGAGAGAGGGGGAGGGTCAGCCCACTGTTGAGAGAGCCAATAGAGAGAGGGGGAGGGTCACCCCACTGTTGAGAGAGCCAATAGAGAGAGGGGGAGGGTCACCTGACTGTTAATAGAGCCAATAGAGAGAGGAGGAGTCACCCCACTGTTAATAGAGCCAATAGAGAGAGGGGGAGGGTCACCCCACTGTTGAGAGAGCCAATAGAGAGAGGGGGAGGGTCAGCCCACTGTTGAGAGAGCCAATAGAGAGAGGGGGAGGGTCACCCCACTGTTGAGAGAGCCAATAGAGAGAGGGGGAGGGTCACCTGACTGTTAATAGAGCCAATAGAGAGAGGAGGAGTCACCCCACTGTTGAGAGAGCCAATAGAGAGAGGGGGAGGGTCACCCCACTGTTGAGAGAGCCAATAGAGAGAGGGGGAGAGGTCACCCCACTGTTGAGAGAGCCAATAGAGAGAGGGGGAGGGTCACCCCACTGTTGAGAGAGCCAATAGAGAGAGGGGGAGGGTCACCCCACTGTTGAGAGAGCCAATAGAGAGAGGGGGAGTCACCCCAATAGAGGGGGGTGTCACCGTGCTGTTGCCATCGATGACCAAGAGTCTCACCACCCGCTGTATGATGCCCCCTAGTGGTGACCTGCAAGCGGTGCGTCTTTCACCCACCCACTTGAAATCACAATAACCGAGAGGGGGTGATCTTGGAAAGCTGAGGGGGACAGGAGTGTCAGCCCAGCCCCTGTGTACCGCAGCGCGAGCAAGGTGGGGGGGTTCCAGGGACTCACCGATCCCTCCGATCCAAACTCGGCCAGGACCTCGTCGTACAACTCCAGGCAGTCCAGCTGGACAGAGGACATGGCGTTCTGAGCCCAGGTGCGCACCTGGCCCTCCTCCGCCTGGAGCAACCCCTCCATCTCGACCCGCACTCCTTCCCTGAGCCGCCACAGGGCCGTCTGGGCAGTGCTGGGGCCAGGGGGTGTGCGAGGGGGCACGCGAGGGCGTACGGGGGTGTCCAAGGAGGAGGTCCGCGCCCTGTCCCTCTGGAGATCCCTCTCCGGGCCTTTCGGCCTGTCCACCGGCTGGGTCTCGGGCTCCTGCCGGGCGGTTGGTTGGCTGGCCTGAGGGGACAGGGGCGCAGAGAGAGGGCAATGAGGAGGACAGACAGAGGACCTTCTCGAGGAGGACAAGCTCTGGTCTCCCGGCAATCCCAGTCCCCCCCATCATTACAGCTGAGAGCAAACGTTTCGACAGATGTCGCAGACACGTCAGGCTCACGGACTCACAGCTCTCGGCTGCCTGGGGCGAGAGGCGGGGGGAGTCTGGTCCCTCTCCCTCCGACAGTCCGCAATCGTCTCCTGATGGATCTGCAGGAGGAGAGATACTGTCCCATCAGATGACAGCAGCAGACCTGACCCAACCCCACCTCCCCTTTCACACACACACACCCACACACAGAGGCATGACTGTGTCCCCTTCATCATCACCTCCACCATCACAACCCCCACTGTCTTCATCACCTTCATCACAACCTGCACCATCACAAGATCCACTATCTTCATCATCATCATCATCATCTGCACCATCACAACCCCCACTGTCTTCATCACCATCATCATCATCTGCACCATCACAACCCCCACTGTCTTCATCACCACCATCATCACCTGCAGCATCACAAGCTCCACTATTCATCATAATCACCTCCACCATCACAACCCCCACTGTCTTCATCACCATCATCACCACCTGCACCATCACAAGCTCCACTATCTTCATCATAATCACCTCCACCATCACAACCCCCACTATCTTCATCACCATCATCACTACCTGCACCATCACAAGCTCCACTATCTTCATCATGATCACCTCCACCATCCCAATCTCTACTATCTGTATCACCATCATCACTGCACCATCACAATCTCTACTATCTTCATCATCATCACCTCCACCATCACAACCCCACTATCTTCATCACCATCATCATCATCTGCATCATCACAAGCTCCACTATCTTCATCATCATCACCTCCACCATCACAACCCCCACTATCTTCATCACCATCATCACCACCTCCACCATCTTCATTATCATCACCTGCACCATCACAACCCCCACTACCTTCATCACCGTCATCATCACCTGCACCATCACATCCCCCACTATCTTCATCATCATCACCTGCAGCATCCCAATCCCCACTATCTTCATCACCATCACCTCCACCGTCCCAATCTCTACTATCTTCATCGCCATCATCACCACCTGCAGCATCACAAGCTCCACTATCTTCATCACCATTCTAAAAACCGATCAACTCCACTCACTTCATTGTGACCACCATTATGTCCACCATCATCAGCAGCAGCTTCTTCATCAAGACCATCCCCCTCAAGACCACCACTATCATCTGCATCCCCATCATCATCCTGAGCAGAAACCACTGGATGTCTTACTCTGGAAGAGTCTTGGCTCACAGCCTCAGCGTTGGTCGCCCCTCTCCGGCCTTTCAGGGTCACGCCCGTCTCTGTCGAGACCTGTCAGCAAGTCGACTACTTTAGTCTCACCAGCAGAAGCCGACCAAGTTTATGTGTCTCAGGACGGGGTTATTTTTAGTCAAACAGTATCAAACACTTGGGAAAGAGCATTGAAAACTGAGCAGGGCAGCAGGAGGCACGTCTTTACATAGAGGGTTGCGGGGGTGTGGAACGAGCAGTCGAATCATGTTGTTGAAGCCGATATCCTGGCTTATCTCATGAGGCCCCACGGTCAGGACAGGGAGGCACTGCTGTACACAGAGGGTGGTGGGGGTGTGGAACAAGCCACCCCACCATGTTATTGAAGCCAAGACTCACGTTTCTCTGGGATCTGCCCCAGGCCTCGGTGCAACTCCCCACTCTCAGCCTGGCCAGCTCATTCTCATCTTGAGCGAGTCTCTCCCGGCGGCGCTGGGGAGGAGGAAACAGAGTTGCCAGCCAGTCACACAAACACATCTTCGTCATAATCATCATCATCATCATCATCATGGCCTAAGATGACCCTACATGACAGTCGTCCTCGATCTAGAAGCAGTGTCCAGCCCTCAGCTATCCGGCTTCATGATCCCCCAACATCCCAACTGAGACCTGTTGATGGGCCAGTTCTCCCAGACCAGGAGTCTCAAGCCCCATTCCAGTCCCTAGAGAGCCAGGTGCATCTCCAGGTTTTCTTTCGAACTGGGGCTAGCCAATTAACCAATTAAGCTCATTATCTTCTTAAGTAAGATGTGGAAATAACGTGTTCAATGATATCTTTTATCTGCTGACGACTCCAAAAGCTTCAAGGCACAGATAAATATTGTAGCCCTGTGAAAAGGTCGTTTTTGTTGAATTAAAAAAAAAAAAATAGATACACTTTGGAACAGAGATCTTGGGTGGACAGAAAACCAGGAGACGGACCAGATCCTCTAAGAATGAGAGTTTGAGAGCCCCCCTGTCTCACACACACACACCCTCTCACGCCTAATAATAATAATAATAATAATAATAATAATAATGCAGACTCACTGTTCTTGGGGACTTTCGTCTGGCTCCACAACCTGCATCGGCTGAGTCTCCTGCTACCTCCATCCTGATCTGGGGATGTCAGACACAGTTCTGTTACAGACAGGGGCTGGACCAGACTCACAAGCGCACACACACAGCCTCAGACACACACACTTCCACATACTGACACACGCGCAGATCCCCACAGGGAGAGTCTTTCTCTTCCCCAAGAGAGGACGGCAGAGCCCCCGCTACAGCGGTGGGCTGTCACTTCAGGAGGAGGAGGAGGAGGAAGAGGAGGAGGCACAATATGTAGAAGACCAGCAGTGGACTCACAGCTCTCTGGGCTTGGGACCTGACTCTCGAACCCGTCTCCAGTCTCTGGACATCTTCCCCACTCGCCGCTGTTGACATCTGTGGACAGGGCAGTCCCGTTGGACGAACGAGTTCGACCAGACTTCACTCTCACAGTCAATCAATCAATCAATCAATCAATTAATCAATTAATCAATCAATCAATTGTTTCTTATATTGTGCCTTTTAATCCAGAGCATCTAGAAAACTAGAGTCTAAGTATGTTATGCTGTAGATTCTGAAGTAACTGCTTGGATAATCCAACTACCATTGTTGTTACTGCTGCTACTGCTACTATTCCTACTACAACCATTACATCAGATTATTATCCTTATTCTGAGACTAATACTCCTGCTACTATACTGCTGGCATTACTACTAATAGTGATAAAAACAGGGCACTCACAGCTCTCTGGACTTTGGTCCGGACTCTAAAAAGTGGCTCCATTCGCAAGCGGCTCTGGACCTCAACACCTGTTGATGGGTCACTTCTGTCAGACACAGCAGTGGAGCCCAAGCCCACCTACACACACATTCAAACACACTGACAGATATACACCCACACACATTAAAAGTAGCTCTATCATCACTAATTCTCAAATGAATACTAGTATTATTAGTAAAACTACCAGATTTACTCTTAGTAAAATTAACATGAATACTAGCAATAAATTAAAACTATTAGTAGTGCTATCTTCATTAATACTCACATAGACACAGAGACACTTCACATACTCACAGACACACACACTCACACACATCCCACACTTACAAACACCCACACACACACACATATCCACACACTCACAGACACCACATACGCTAATTGTGATAAAAACACAGCACTCACAGATTTCTGTTAATTGGTCTGGACTCTAGAAAGTTCTAAAGTGCTCTAGAAATTCACAAGTGACTCTGGGCCTCAACACCTGTTGATGGGTCACTTCTGTCAGACAAAGCAGTGGAGTCCAAGCCCAGCTACACACACATAACCTACACACTCACACACATGATCACACACACACTCAGACCCATTCACACGCAGACAGTACACACACTCAGAGAGATATACACCCACACGCTCACAGACACCACACACACGTATACACACAGACGCTCACACACATACTCGCACCCATTCACAGACACACACATAGACACTACTAGTACTTACAGACCCACACCCCCACACACTGATAGACACCACACACTTGCAGACACACACCCACGCACTAACAGACAAATCACACCTACACAGTGACATATCACACTAACAGACACACATTCACACACTGACAAACACCATACACTCACAGACACACTCCACATACACTCATAACTACAAATACACTATAACTAAACCCTAACACAAATACCACTCATATTACAATAGTAAAACTATCACTAAGACTTACACTACCATCATCATAAAACTGACATAAACTACTACTAAACTACTTAAACTATTAATAACAGTAATGCTATCACTAAAACTAACATGACTACTAGTGTAAATAATCTACCAGTAACTCTAAAATTATCACTAATATTAACATGAATACCAGCATTAAAACTATCAGTAGGGCTATCATCATTACTACTCACATGAACACGAGCATTAATATTAAAACTACCGATTGTACTCTCACTAATAATCACACGAAGACACTAGTACCAGTGGCTGTCCGTGACGTCACACCGCTCTTTGTGACGCAGGCGAGACACCTCCGTCGCCATGGTTACCATACTTATGATTTATAAACAGTGGGAAAATGCATTTAAACTGTTACTTACACCCATTTATCAACTTGGAATATAATTTTCTAGCTCTAGAATACAATTCCGAAATAATAATAATAATAATAATAAAAAAATTGAATAATCATTCTTTAATTTCGGAATGAATATTATCCATACTAAACGTACTATGGTAACTGATCGATACAGGCAGTTTCCTAGATATTTCAAACAGGGTCAAGAACGGGGGAAGGAGTCAGTACTCACCAATCGGTGACGTGAATCGATTATTCTACGGTTCTCCGGTTGAATGAATTGATTCGTCGGTAGATAAGTGATCGATAACTCTGCTCCGGGCGCTCCGCGCACCTCCCCGCGGTCTCGCCGTCTGATCCCGGCGTTCTGGCTGCCGTCTGTGACGTCACAGAGCTCCATCTGACGGAGCGGAGTGCGTCACCGCCGGAGGAGACTCCTGACCCTAATTGGGATGGGGGGGGGTTTCTTACAGATATAACATCTCCAAAAATAAAAATAAAAACCTACCGGGCGTGTGAGGAGAGGCGGTTCATAACCGCTGGAGAAGGAGAGCGAGGAGCCGAGGAATGAAATTAATTCAACAGAAAAAAAAAAACTAGTCGACTTCACAGACTAAATAAAACGTTGTATAGCGTCCTCCCGCAGAGCAGGAGAGACTGTCCCGGTAAATCAGCGCTTTTACGCGTTAAGACACAGATTACAAACCCCTGGGATCAGCCCTGGTTTGATTTCCACCCGAGCCCCTCAGTTCCTCACCCGTTTCGGCGATTTAAGTAACTATACGCTGTTTAAAGAGGTTTGGGTGTCGCGCCAAAATCCCGAACGCAAATAAAAGCCGTTTTTCTTCCCAGAACTCCTAGCTTGGTCACCTGCTTCTGCTTCTAGATCACACTTTTAGATATGATATATCAGTCTTTATATTGTTACATATTAGATATCATTCTAGATGTTATCCGCCTTGCGGCTGGGCAGAGGCAACATCGACGGTGACCTGTTTCTGGCCTGAACACGTCTACAGATCTACTGCGACATCGGTTCTCTTTCTTTTCCCCGTTTACAACCGTTTTGGGGGGCAATATACGCCAGGGACCCGTGCAATACATTTATATTTATATCTATATTTATATTCATATGGGCAAAACGATTTTTCTGCGTACTGTTCTGTTCTGGTTTGCACTTTGTGTGTCCTGGTCTGTGAGTAGTGCACCCCTCACTGTACTGATTGAACTGTATTATTATTATTATTATTATTATTATTATTATTATTATTATTATTATTATTATTATTATTATTGTTGTATAATTCGTTACACTGTGGCTGTGTTGTCTGTGTTAAGCTGCTGTTGCACTGCAATTTCCCTCACGGGATCAATAAAGTATCTATATATTTTGTTATTTCTATCATATGATTATAAGGTGATTCCCGAGATGCATTGTGGACGCCAATCGGGAGAGAGAGAGAGACACTTAGCGTGTGTAACGCCCACGTGTTTTATGTCCTATAATTAATAATAATAATTGCTTACACTTATATAGCGCTTTTCTGGACACTCCACTCAAAGCGCTTTACAGGTCATGGGGAATCCCACTACCGCCACCAATGTGCAGCCCCAACCTGGATGATGCGACAGCAGCCATAGTGCACCAGAACGCTGCCCACACAGCAGCTCTCAGTGGGGAGGAGAGCAGAGGGATGAAGCCAGTTCTGAGAGGGGGGTTATTAGGAGGTCATGATGGGTAAGGGCCAATGGGAAATTTGGCCAGGACACTGGGGTAACACCCCTACTCTTTTCGAGAAACGCCTTGGGATTGTTAATGACCACAGAGAGTCAGGACCTCGGTTTTACGGCTCATCCGAAGGACGGCGGCTGTTTACAGTCCAGTGTCCCCCATCACTATACTGGGGCATCAGGACCCACACAGACCGCAGGGTGAGAGCGCCCCCTGCTGGCCCCACTAACACCTCTCCCAGCAGCAACCTTAGTTTTTCCCAGGAGTCTCCCCTCCAGGTACTGACCAGGCTCCCACCTGCTGAGCTCCAGTGGGGGGGGCTGCCAGCTGGGAACTGCAGGGTGAGATGGCTGCTGGCCATATCAGGCCATATCAGGCCATATAAGGAAATAAAATCGCAGACCTCTACCTGGTGTGCCTGGGCGTCCCCTTTGACACAACGCAGAGGAAGCCGTCCGCGACACTTCATACGATACTTCTCTCTTGTGGTCGTAAAGCGTTTTGATTTCAACCGATCAATACTTTAAAGCTTTCATCCATACGCGTAGGCCTAGCGCTGCTGGGCAGGCGAGCCTGAGTCCCGAAAACGTCTTAAGTTAAAAAAACAACAACCCGTCTGTTTAAACATATCATATCTTTTTAAAAGGGCAAAGGCTTTGAGTGTCGCGCTAGAGTCTCGAACCGTTTTCTTCCAAGAAATCATACATTTGTCGCAGCCTCCACACTATACGTCTCTCACGTGGAAGAAAAGCGTTTTGAGTTAAACCGAACAATATAGCAGAGGAACGCGTAATAGGTATAATAATAATAATAACATCACTTTATTAACCCTATACAATTTCTTGCATGAGGAACTTGTCTTGTCGCAGACCCCAGCTGGCTCTCCAGGAGACACACAGACAGGGAGAGAGAAGCTGGGGGTCAGAGCGCAGGGTCAGCCATTGTACAGCGCCCCTGGAGCAGCTGGGGTTCAGGGCCTCGCTCAGGGGGGCCCTAACGGAGTAAGATTCCTCTGCCGGCCGCGGGATTTGAACCGGCAAACCCTTCCAGCCCCAGGCGCAGATCCTGAGCCTCAGAGCCACCGGCTCCATCTGTATATTCCCTGCTGAAAAGAGGAGGGAGACACAACACAACTTGTTTTTCTCTTTTCAGCAGGGAATAAACCTATTACTTGTTCCGTTGCAGAGACGCATGCTGACGCAGCTCCCCCCCACCTGAATATATTCAAGATTTCATCGATACACTTTCGATTAACCTAATGCTCTCCTGAACAACTATCCGAAAGAAGCCGCAGCTCAGGTGTTAAGAGAGATTTGAAATCGGATCGGTGGATTTAAGAGTCCAGACTGACTGCGAACCGACAGCTGACGCAAGTCTTTTATAGACCCGTCTTGATTTTCTCCGTGTCCCCGTGCCGTCATTGCCCTGCTAACGCTGCAGTCCAGCCGAGCCCGACACACGGTACCGTCCGGTTTCAGCCTCACAGACACGTCCGGACCCCCACCACTGAACGATCACCGATCAATAGCAATGCCAGCAGCCATATCACCCTGCAGCTCCCAGCTGGCAGCCCCCCCCCCCCACTGGAGCTCAGCAGGTGTGAGCCTGGTCAGTACCTGGAGAGGAGACCTCCTGGGAAAAACTAAGGTTGCTGCTGGGAGAGGTGTTAGTGGGGCCAGCAGGGGGCGCTCTCACCCTGTGGTCCACGTGGGTCCTAATGCCCCAGTATAGTGATGGGGGACACTAGACTGTAAACAGGCGCCGTCCTTCGGATGAGATGTAAAACCGAGGTCCTGACTCTCTGTGGTCATTAAACACCCCGGGGCATTTCTCAAAAAGAGTAGGGGTAGGGGTGTAACCCCGGCGTCCTGGCCAAATTTCCCATCGGCCCTTACCAATCATGGCCTCCTAATAACCCCCTCTCTCTGGTCTGGCTTCATCCCTCTGCTCTCCTCCCCACTGAGAGCTGGTGTGTGGGGAGCGTTCTGGCGCACTATGGCTGCCGTCGCATCATCCAGGTGGGGGCTGCACATTGGTGGCGGTAGTGGGATTCCCCCTGACCTGTAAAGCACTTTGAGTGGAGTGTCCAGGAAAGCGCTCTATAAGTGTAAGCAATTAATATTATTATTATTCGAACTCTGAGATAAAAGCTCTTGAGCTCCAGTTCATTTGTGAGAGGAGAAGACACTGAAAAAGTCGAGTGAAAGTGGATCTTGGCACCTGCGCCAGTGCTGTAGTGGTATCATACAGACGCCCATACAAATCCACCACAAGTTGGAAACACTGGAAGGCAACGTAAAATATTGCTCTGCCCCTTGCTAGATGTGTTACGCATTCCACTCGTGCCGCTCTCCCTTCTTGCATTCCCACGCGCACACCCGGTAAGACAAGCTCACGCCGCAAGTAACGCCAATCACCTTTCTCTCCCGTCTCTATTTTAGTTCTCCTTTTTCCTCACTTCCCCGCTCACTATTGCGGATTCTCCTAGAGCTCCCTAGTGCGCGGTTTTCCTCTGGCTTGTCTCAGGTTTTCGAACTCCTAGTATGTCTTTCGTTTTCTCTTTCGTCTAGTGATTTGGATTGCTGCTTCCCCATTTGCGCCTCCGTGTTTCGATTGTCTCGCCTGCTTCCCGGATTAGATTTTTGCCTAGTGATTTGGATTGTTGCTTCCTGTTCGCCACCCTGTGTACCGACTTACTCACCTGCCTCCTGGTTTTCATTTTTTGCCTTGCGATTCTGCTCAGTGTTTTCTCCACTCTAGAGTCCAGCATAGGATCCTATTGCTCTAGCAGCCCTCTCTAACAGATGAGGTGTGCACGTTTTCTTTCGATGTCCAATGCAACGTAAAGAGATCAAAGTGGATTCAAAAGCGATTCATTTTAAAAACGAATACAGTTAATGCTCTTTTCCGGGTTACGCCTGGTTTTTAAAAGGTCTATCGCGATTTTGCAATTTGGAGACGATGTCCCAGCAGGCGCCTCATCATATCTACTTTCTTTTTTTTTAAAGTCTATTTCGATTGTGAAATTGATGTACCAGCGGGTGCCTTCATATCCCCCACCTTCAGTCCCGCCTGTCGCTGCGAGAAAGTTAAAAACGCACAGGTGATCCGTCTTTCGTCAAAGGAATTGCCGGAGCAGCAGGACGCAGGGCACCATCCAGCAGCTGTAGACGGTGCTCGGGGAAGAGCTGATCCTGTTTTCAGCACAGGGAGCGAGAACGAGCTCAGTCCGGCTCCCAGCAGAATCCATTCTGGTTGGGTTACTGTCAGACTGGGTGTCTGTGGCTCTGTGGATCGCAACGTGGAAAAAACAATTGCTCACATTGTGCGACTTCCAGGACAGGAAGAGAAGATATCACTTAAAAAAAAAAAACAGAACTGAAGATTTGGATCCGGGGCCTCATACTTATCGAATTATTAAAATAATTATTATTAACATATCAGATTGTGTTTCTGCAACATTTCGTGCACAGCATTTCGTATTTATCCAACAATAAAAACAACAGTCACAAGGAGGGATTTACACGCAGTCTGGGGGTATTTTCCCCTTTTCTATTTTTGCCACTTTATATCGAACCTGTTATAACTCCCAAAAGTGCGCAGTCGCTCGTACTTAATTGAAAATGTACCATTCACCGCTGGTATAAACAGATGTGTGACGTGTTTGCCCTTGTAAGCACTTGTTTCAAAACTAAGGTCCCCAATACGATAAAAATAGAGAAAGCACAAATGTAATAATATATTATAATTATAAATTATTATTATAAAAATCAAACCAAATCATAAATCTATGAACTGGCTACATCACTCTGCTCTCCTCCCCACTGAGAGCTGCTGTGTGGGGAGCGTTCTGGCGCACTATGGCTGCCGTCGCATCATCCAGGTGGGGCTGCACACTGGTGGCGGTAGTGGGATTCCCCATTACCTGTCAAGTGCTTTGAGTGGAGTGTCCAGAAAAGCGCTATATAAGTGTGAGCAATTATTATTATTATTATTATTATAAGGTGAAGCGTTTCGGGCGTGACGGGCAGGGAATCTTCCAGCATGACGATACTCCCCACCCCGTCTACCAGTCACGAGCGCTCACCGGAGGCTGGACGAGCCGGAAAACGATCCAAACGCTGTCCGAGTTCGCGTGCGGAACGCTCCACGCAAGACCGTCAAAGAAAAAACCAGTAACGGAAAGAAGAGAGATCCCACCTCAGCCGTTTTGGGTAACGATGCAATATTATAAGATGACGTTATTTCACAACCTCATAGCGATTTTACTGCTCAGTAACACTATATGACCTTGTTATAAAACATGACGGGTTCTGTGTGAATGAAGAAGACGAGAAACAATAAATGAACATACGACACAAACATTTCTTTGACCCATTTTTATTAGGATTAGGAGGCAGGCTATGCACACCTTATCGGCAACATAAAATCATTTCTTGCTTTCAAAACCAAGACACCTTACACTTTCGAGGAAAACTATAAAAACTCTTGCATCAATAATTAATGAGACAAAACTTTGCCCCGCTATCGTCACAATCACTTCAATTTCTATGTACACTTTAACGTGGACCGGGGTATGCAGATTACGGAGTAAAAACAAAAGTTCGGACAACTGAGCGTTATTCACTCCAAAAGAAATTCACCTGTTTGTGCTGTGGCTGTTGTGACACTGGGAGTCACCTGGTGCACGCTGGAAGACGACGGACAGACAATCCCCCCAATCACATCGCCTGCGTCTCTCCAGCCCCTCCCCTCTTCTCTCTCTCTCTCTCTGACTTTCACAGACACGATTTCTCAGTGGGCACGGCTAAGACTCTCGAGTTCCGTTAAAGGCCAGCCAGCACACAAATCTCCTTCCTCCTACCTCGTGGGACTGAAGCGCCATGATCCTGGAGTTACCCCCTTTTCCCTTTCGCCGCGTTTGAGGAAAACAAAAAAAAACGGCATCTTCCTTTGAATTCACCCCAGCGTGACGCACAACCCCCCCCACCAGTGAACAGCTCAAACGTTCTGAAAGGTCAGCCCAGAAAGGGTGGGGGTGTAGGCTTTCGCCGGGCACTGTAGAGAGACACAGCAGCAGAAAAAAGAAATTACATGTTGGGTAGAATCAAACTGGAGCTCTCGCCATGCGCTCGAGATGAGAACTCTCCCAACACCGAAACTGAATCGCTTCCCTACTGGATGGACGCGACGGCGTCTTTTTAAGGTGTTGGGGCATTTAACAGCTCAAAGGACTGGTCTTACCTGAATATACTGGTGTGTTGTTTTGCAGATGCCCAAATCCTTACATCTCTTCTCACACAGAATACAACTGAGCTGTCTCCTGTATGGACGTGACGGCGCTTTTCCATTTGCCCAAGTCACTCAAGCCTTACCCACAGGGAGTATGAATTAAGTTTCTCTCACGCGCGCAAGCACTGGGGTTTTTTCCAGCTGCCCGACGAATTCGATCTCCCCCCCACTGATCACTGGCGACTCTACAATATGAAAGCTCCGGTGTCGTTTCAAGATGGCCAAGTCACTAAAACTCTCCCCACGAGGTCTTCCTCCTGCGCGAACTCCTTCGTTGGACCATCTCCCTTCAGGCACTGGCTGTCACCAAAGGGTCTCTCTCTCTTGCTGGCGCGTGCCGGTCTCTTTTGAAAATCGCCCGCCCGAATCAAATTCTTTCAACGCCGACCGCAGCTCTTTAGCGCGGGCGTTTTGGCGACTTTTTAAGTGGCTCGATGATCTAAAACCCACAGTGGCTACAGAAGTCGTTCCTGTATGAAGGCGCTGGTACTTTTTGTTTTTTTAACAGGATTGATGTACTCTCTTTCTTGGGTGAATCTATCTATCTAATCCGCTTCCCGGATGGACAGTCTCTCTTCTCGTGAACGGACTGGTGTCTACCGAGGTTACTCCTCGCACGAAACCTCTTCCCACGCCGCCTGCAGCCGAACGGTTTCTCTCCTGCATGAAGGAGCTGGTGGGCTTTGAAGCGTGCTGGCTGGGTAAAACGCTGCCCACCCGGACGGCATGTGTCGCCCCTGTGAAGGACCTGGTGCCGTTTCAGCTTCTCTGCTGTACTGAAAGCCTTCTCACACCGACTGCAACTAAAGCTCTCGCTCGTGTGAATGTGCTTGTGCCTTGTTAAGGAGATTTTGTATCTAAATGCCTTCCCACACTCACTGCAGCTGAAGGGCTTCTCCTCTGTGTGGATCCTCTCGTGGTATTTTAGCTGAACCGAGGTCGTAAAGCTTTTCCCACACTGCCTGCAGCTGAACGGCTTCTCTCCCGAGTGGATGCGCAGGTGAATTTTTAGACTACCTGACCGAGTGAACCGCTTCCCGCACTGAGAGCAGCTGAAAGGCCTCTCCCCCGTGTGGCTGCGCTGATGGCTCTTCAAGTGCTCCGACCGAGTGAAACTCCGCCCGCACTGCCCGCAGCTGAACGGCCTCTCTCCCGTGTGAAGGCGCTGGTGGACTTTCAAGTGCCCCGGCGCCCAGAAGCCTTTCCCACACGCGCTGCAGCTGAATGGTCTCTCCCCGGTGCCCGTGTGCATGCGCAGATGCCTTTTTAAGGTGGATGAGCAGGAGAAACGCTTCCCACACGCGATGCACCCGAACGGTTTCTCTCCCGTGTGAAGCCGCTGGTGTATTCTTAAGCCCCCCGACGTCTTAAACGCCTTACCACACTGGCTACAGACAAATGTTCTCTCCCTTCTCGTGTGAAGGCGCTCGTGGCGTCTCAGGTTCTCCAAACAATGAAATGTCTTCCCACACTGCCTACAGATGAACCGTCTCTCTGTTGCGTGACGGAGCTCATGTCTTTTTAAGGTTACTAAAACTTTAAATGACTTCCCACACTGACTACAGACGAATGGCCTCTCTTCTGTGTGACAACGCTCGTGCTGTTTTAAGCCATTTAAACAACTAAATGACTTCCCACACTGACTACAGTTTAATTCTGCATGACGACGGACGTGAGCTTCTAAGTTTCCTGAGGTCTTAAATGACTTCCCACACTTACTACAGACGAATGGTCTCTCCCCTCCAGGGTGAAGGCACTTGTGGCGTCTCAAGTTTTCTAAACAATGAAACGCCTTCCCACACTGGCTACAAATGAACCGTCTCTCTGTTGCGTGACGGAGCTCATGACTCTTTAAGGTTCCTAAAACTTTAAATGACTTCCCACACTGACCACAGACGAATGGCCTCTCTTCTGTGTGACGACGCTCGTGCATCTTTAAGGCTTTTAAACAATTAAATGACTTTCCACACTGACTACAGTTTAATGGTCCGTCCTCTGCGTGACGACGCTCGTGAGCTTCTAAGTTTCCTGAGGTCTTAAATGACTTCCCACACTGACCACAGACGAATGATCTCTCCCCTCCAGGGTGAAGGTGCTCGTGGCGTTTCAGGTTCTCCAAACAATGAAACGCCTTCCCACACTGGCTGCAGATGAACCGTCTCTCTGTTGCGTGACGGAGCTCATGACTCTTTAAGGCTCCTAAAACTTTAAATGACTTCCCACACTGACCACAGACGAATGGCCTCTCTTCTGTGTGACGACGCTCGTGCATCTTTAAGGCTTTTAAACAATTAAATGACTTCCCACACTGACTACAGTTTAATGGACCGTCCTCTGCGTGACGACGCTCGTGAGCTTCTAAGTTTCCTGAGGTCTTAAATGACTTCCCACACTGACCACAGACGAATGATCTCTCCCCTCCAGGGTGAAGGTGCTCGTGGCGTCTCAGGTTCTCCAAACAATGAAACGCCTTCCCACACTGGCTGCAGATGAACCGTCTCTCTGTTGCGTGACGGAGCTCATGACTCTTTAAGGCTCCTAAAACTTTAAATGACTTCCCACACTGACCACAGACGAATGGCCTCTCTTCTGTGTGACGACGCTTGTGCATCTTTAAGGCTTTTAAACAATTAAATGACTTTCCACACTGACTACAGTTTAATGGTCCGTCCTCTGCGTGACGACGCTCGTGAGCTTTTAAGTTTCCTGAGGTCTTAAATGACTTCCCACACTGACCACAGACGAATGGTCTCTCCCCTCCAGGGTGAAGGCACTTGTGGCGTCTCAAGTTTTCTAAACAATTAAACGCCTTCCCACACTGGCTACAAATGAACCGTCTCTCTGTTGCGTGACGGAGTTCATGTCTTTTTAAGGCTCCTAAAACTTTAAATGACTTCCCACACTGACCACAGACGAATGGCCTCTCTTCTGTGTGACAACGCTCGTGCCTCTTTAAGGCTTTTAAACAATTAAATGACTTTCCACACTGACTACAGTTTAATGGACCGCCCTCTGCGTGACGACGCTCGTGAGCTTCTAAGTTTCCTGAGGTCTTAAATGACTTCCCACACTGACCACAGACGAATGATCTCTCCCCTCCAGGGTGAAGGTGCTCGTGGCGTCTCAGGTTTTCCAAACAATGAAACGCCTTCCCACACTGGCTACAGATGAACCGTCTCTCTGTTGCGTGACGGAGTTCATGTCTTTTTAAGGTTACTAAAACTTTAAATGACTTCCCACACTGACCACAGACGAATGGCCTCTCTTCTGTGTGACAACGCTCGTGCCGTTTTAAGCCATTTAAACAAAGAAATGACTTCCCACACTCACTACAGCCGAACGGTCTCTCTCCCGCGTGAACGCATTGGTGACTTCTTAACAGGTTCGGCGTACTAAAGCTCTTGTCGCACCGACTGCAGGTGAACGACTGACCGCTGGTGAACTGTTTCTCTCCCGCGTGCTGGAGCTGGTGGGTTTTTAAGTCGCTCGGGCAAATAAAACTGGCCCCGCACTGGCCGCAGACGAATGGTCTCTCTCCGGCGTGAAGGTGCTGGTGTTCTTTTGAATTGTTGGACTGGCATAAGCGGGGTATCCGCTGCAATGAATTTTTGTCCACCCCATCTGAGCCAGGCCTCGGATCACTCCTCCGGCTCCTCGGGCCTCGCTGGGGTTTCTCACTCTGCGGACGCTCCCCCTGACGATCCTGCTCTCCCCCCCCAAACGGACCTGCGTTCTCTCCCTCGTGACCCCCAGTGGGAGTCGTTCGGGGTCTCTCATCTGCAGCATCCGAGACGGCTAGTTCATTCCCTTGGGGCCCACGAGGAGAGACAGAATCCGGTTCAATAAACCTCTCGGCAATTTCCTTCGCACGCACATTATTAAACTGGCCTGCAGAGTCCCCAGTTATTAAGGGTCCAGGAGTCTCTCTCTCAGGCTCCATGTTCATCGCGAGCACAGTCTGTCTCCGTCTGCTCTCTGTGTGCTGTTCCCCAGGAGTCTCTTTTCCTTGTGCGCCGGTGAGCTCTGTCTGCTGCATCAGACTGGAGCCCCACTCCCCCTCCCCTTTTAGACTCTTCAATGACAGTCTCTCCACTTGAACAGAACAAGGCCTAATTATCATCACGCGCTGTAGGTGCTGCTGTTGCTCCTCCCTGTCCTGACTCTCCTCTGGCTGCTGTGACTCAGTACTGTTCTCTTCACCAGGTACAGCGGTCTGCTGCTCTGCAGGGTCAGTCAACTGGGGCTCCTTCTTCAGCTCTCCGAGACTAAAACCGTCCAGTTCATTCAGTTGTTCCTCTCTGTGCCCAAGAACAGACACAGACCCCAGTTCAATAAACCTCTCGGCAATTTCCTTCGGACTCACATTAATAAACTGGCCTGCAAAGTCCCCAGTTATTAGGGGTCCAGGTGTCTCTCTCTCAGGCTCTATGTTCACCGTGGGCACAGTCTGTCTCCGTCGGCTCTCTGTGTGCTGTTCCCCAGGAGTCTCTTTCCCCTCTGCAGCGGAGAGCTCTGTGCAAAGAGAAGAGAGTTTATTATAACACCGCAGCTTGTGAACGCGCCTCTTGCAGTTTTACACCCATGCAGAAAATCTAAAGGTCAATTGTGGTGGCTGAATATAAAAACAGTAGTGTCATGTAAATACACACCTAATGTACACACAGTAGATGATAGTGGTAGCTAAATATAAAAAAAGAACACAACCTTTCATAAATATTTTCCACTGTAACTGGGTGACGTGCAGTGGGTTCTGGTTTTAATGGGCTTGTTCCAACATTCGAAAGTTTCTATACTGTACTGTACAGAGACATTACTATAGTTTTAGTGGCGTTTTTAATACCACTGTGTTATTCTCGGATATAATAATAGATACGATTATAATTGTGTGCTTGCTGTGAGGGCCTGTGGTTCAATGACCCCACTGAATAAAGTGTTTTGAATTGAGTTGAAATAAACCAGCTGAACTGGCGCTTACTCCCTCTGTTAACAGTACAGGTAGCCCTCGACTTACAACGGGGTTTAGGCTCCGACGATGTTCCTTAGAATGAAGACGCGTTATCTGTCTGGCAGTGTTTTTAACTATGTGATCCAGATCACAGTATGGCCGCCAGCCAGATCACCCTGCAGCTCCCAGCTGGTAGCCCCCCCACTAGAGCTCAGCAGGTGTGAGCCTGGTCAGTACCTGGAGGGGAGACTCCTGGGAAAAACTAAGGTTGCTGCTGGGAGAGGTGTTAGTGGGGCCAGCAGGGGGCGCTCACCCTGCGGCTCATGTGGGTCCTAATGCCCCAGTGTAGTGAGATGTAAAACCGAGGTCCTGACTCTTTGTGGTCATTAAAAATCCCAGGGCGTCTCTCGAAAAGAGTAGGGGTGTAACCCCGGCATCCTGGCCAAATTTCCCCCATCGGCCTTTATCAATCATGGCCTCCTTACAATCTCACTCTGTGAACTGGCTTCATCCCTCTGCTCTCCTCCCCACTGAGAGCTGGTGTGTGGGGAGCGCTCTGGTGCACTATGGCTGCCGTCGCATCATCCAGGTGGGGGCTGCGCACTGGTGGCGGTAGTGGGATTCCCCTTGACCTGTAAAGCGCTTTGAGTGGAGTGTCCAGAAAAAGCGCTATATAAGTGTAAGCGATTATTATTATTATTATTATTATTACTGTAAGCTGTCCCAGTGTGTGAGTCACTCTAAGCACTATTGTAAGGCGACGTGCAAAGGGAATAAGCACAGGCTGGGCACGTTCCAAAGTGATCGAGCACGTTGTGCTCGCCGGCAAAACTCTCTCCCAGTTGGGAACGACTCTTCCTTTCCGATTAAAAGAGCCGGACCCTTGAGCCTGCTTGGCGGACAGCGCCAGAGGGCCGCTTCCCCTCCCCAGGAGTCTCGCTGTCTCGTTCCGCGTCGCGGGGCAAACCCGGACATGTTGTCCATTTTGTGATGGGAAACTGTAACGTGTAAAACCTTCAATTCACCCTTTTTCACTCATCAACCCCCTACTGCTCTTCCTAACCCCGATATTTTAAAATAGGACATACGCTGCCAAGAAAAAAAATCAACCGCAAACCAGAGCGATGCTTTTTTGCTCCCCTCTTTCCTTCATAGTAATATACCATATGACGTCTTTTATATCAGTGCTAGATTATTTTTAGGACCACCTGGAGGCGTTAAACAAGGCTGTGCGAAATATGCAGGAACAACACACCTGCACTTATGTTGCAAAGCACCTTATTCAACTTAACGTTTCTGATATAGCGCTGCAGATGAGATCAGACCACTTTATTGGCCCTATACAATTTCTCGCATGAGGAATTGGGCTTTTTCGCAGACCCCAGCTTGCTCTCCATGAGACACACAGGCAGGGAGAGAAGCTTGGGGTCAGAGCGCAGGGTCGGCCATTTATACAGCACCCCTGAGGCAGTTGGGGTTAAGGGCAACCTTCCAGGCACAGATCCCTACCCACAGTGCCACCGCTCTGCCCAAGGGAGTGTTTCTGTGCCTGGGCAGTGCATTGTGGGGAGAGAAACTAGGCGTGGGGCTCTTATTTTCCCCAATCTCTGTCATCAATACGCATTCCCAACAGTCACCGATGCAGGTTTAGCTCAGGAACTACAACTCCCATGAACCCTGCAGGACAACTTCCTGGGAGGGGTAGGGCAACTTCCTGTAGCGCCTGGTTACTAATGCACTTAACTGTAAGGCAAGTTACAGAACGCGACCAATTCATTCAAGGGACTACTCAAAAACCGAGCATATACTTTCTTTTCCTGATATAGGAAACAGAACAAATAAAAGAATTACCATTTAATCACATGCAATACCAAATGCAATCTCTTACCATCTTGAGGGCAAGAGTTCACATGACAGCACATCAAAACCTGATAGTTTCCCCCAAAAAGTGTCTCTTGCGGGACAAATATTCAGGAAGCCGCTACAAATTATCATCAAGTATGTATATCACCATTCTCTCTTGTGCGTTAGACTTTCAGCGAGGAAAAGTATTTTTTTTTTACGATCCAGAACCTTGAATTACAACAGAAAATGGTTTTATATATACTATGTACCAAGATCTCTCAGTAACAAAACAACAATAATGTTATAAGAAGAAAAAGGATACATGCTCTCCTAGCTCTGTGACAACCATATATATAGAACAAAGAATATGCAAAAACTTTGTTTTAATCTGAAACTGGATATACAAAGATTTTAAAGCCACTACGTACAATAGATTTTTATAATTATAATCATTCCCTGATGATAACTTCTCATGAGTATGTATATTATATTGACATTTATATTAGTTATATTCACACGTCACAGCATGTTAAATATTCACTTTCAATTCATGAGCTCTTCAGCCCTGTCTGGCAGTGAGGACGAATCAGATGTTGAACTGAGGAAGGGAGACAGTAGCTTGAGCCCCACCCCCCAGACAGACTGAGAAAGGGTTCACTGTCACACAGATGAGCACTTTTGTAAGACAATGTGAGGCTCTGAACAGCAGCAGCCACAAATCCTGCTCCTGTAAGACATTGTAAGACTGAGAGAGAGAGAGGGGTTCATACAGACACACTGACTGGACACTCCGGTACATTAACACTGCACTGAGAGAGAGGGGTTCATACAGACACACTGACTGGACACTTCAGTACATTAACACTGCACTGAGAGAGAGGGGTTCATACAGACACACTGACTGGACACTCCAGGACATGAACACTGCACTGAGAGAGAGAGGGGTTCATACACACACACTGACTGGACACTCCAGTACATGAACACTACAGAGAGAGAGAGGGGTTCATACAGACACACTGACTGGACACTCCAGTACATGAACACTGCACTGAGAGAGAGAAGATAATACAGAGACACTGACTGGACACTCCAGTACATGAACACTGCACTGAGAGAGAGGGGATGTTAATACAGACACTTTAATGTACAATTGTCACTGCTTTACTGAACAATGTGGTACATTAACACTGCACAGAAGAGATAGTTACCGCTACGTCGATAAATAACCTGCCCACAAACCTATTTCCGAGACTCTTACATCTCCTAAATTGGTTTTCACACAGAGAAAGTGTATCAATCGACGACAAATTAAATCATACTTAGACAAAATCGAGTTTCTGTCCACATTCAAAGAACAGCAACAGCCTTAATGAGAATATAACCGGACCACAACAGCTCCGTCTGCAGCAAACCAACCCTCTGCAACATCACAAACCTCTCCTACCTCGCTCTGCATCTGTCCACTACAGTTTCAACAGCGAGGAAGTTAAAAACATCGTTTTTAAACACAGGCATTACTACAGGAAAGTCACTCCACGTACCTGAGAGCTCCGTTTCTTCCTTTACTTCTGCAGTGATTTCACAGGGAGGCGGGTGTCCAACACGATCTGTCTGCCCCCGATCTCCTCCTGCTCCCGGCTCCTTCTCCCACAGATGCAATCTCACCTTCAGGCTCTCGTTTTCCTCCTTCAGCTGCGCCATCTCAGTCCCGAAACTCTCCTCCACACACTGGGTGATTTTAAACACGGCCCGTCTCACCAGCATCTGGGAGACGCTGCGGAGTTTGTCCTGAAACTCGTCCTCAGAGTCGGACGTCCTGTTTCGGAAAACCTCTGAAACTTCGTACACGAAGGATTTGAGCAAAGCTTCCATGAAACAGCGAAGCTCGTTTTCCTGCTTCGTCTGCGCGATTTCGGTCCCGAAACCGTGGTCGACCGACGTGATTTTAATCACGACCCGTCTCGCCAGAACCTGGGAGATCCGGCGGAGTTTGTCTTCAATCGGCTTCTCGGAATCATCTGTCCGGTTTCGGAAAACCCCCGAAACTTCGTGCACGATCGATTTAAACACAGTCTCCATGAAAGAGTGCGCCTCGGTTCTCAGATTAAGCAGCTGATTCTCCATCTCTTCAGAGTCGATCTGAAAGACACAAACAACTCCTGCAACTGCAGCGGCTGCAAACACGCGGGTTTGAACACACAGGAAGCAAAACGTGGTCAAACCGGAACAACAGAGGACTTCCGGGTTATCAGACGCACTTCCTTAGTGACCGTTGCTATAAACCGCAAAAATATGAATCGAATAGTAATAATAATAATAATCTGAAAAAAATAGTCCAGAATAGATGTTTACGTTATATTATAGTGCAACGTATACGGCCGACATTACAGTTTTTATGAAATGTATAAAGAATTTACAAATACAACTAGAGGAGCAGAAACAGATACAAGATAAAAAAAACACAAATAGAAAAAAAAATAACTGCCAGAGGTTATGAAGTAGAATTTAAATAATGTTTCAACTCCATCTCAAAAATACTAAAACGGGGAGTATTATTGGACCATTTTGATTTCTGAATGTGATATTACCCAGAATGACTAATACATTTACTATAAATACATGCTCTTTTTTCCGTCTTTTCTCTTACACAGTACAATATCAAAATCCTTAAACCTAAAAAAACACCTTTAAATGCCTACGAACAAAACTCTGCAAGTCCATCCAAAACAACTTCACAAACACACACCTTACAACTAAATGTACCAAAGACTCCCTTTCAGCCCGAATTCATTCTGCTCATGCTTAAGTTTAGAGAGTACTAATTTAACTGGATAAAACCAATGAACAATTTTAAACCTCAGCTCTTTAACTTTATTTGTAATGCAATATCCAGCAGGAGTTGTCCAAACTCATTTCCAATTTGTATTTTCAAACCGTGCATTCCAAAAACATCAACTTGAGGCGCACTCAGCACTCATTTGGTTTTTACAAAACAAATCTCTTTTCCTTTTACACCATTTCAAATACCCCCGGGCATTAATAGAAACAACAGACACAGACATACACAAAAGCCGATAACCAGCTCTAAGAAGAGATAAATTATTGGGTTTTCCCAAGAACCAGAACTACAACAATCCTTAAAACATGACTACAACATTCCAAACCAACACTCAATAAACACTAGCATAGGCTGCTATAACAAATCTAATCAAACGTAACAATCATTAACTGAGCAGTCACTGGGAGTGAATCTCCTTCCCGTCTACAAAAGCCCTTTCTCCCACAAAGTCGGCTCTCCTCCCCTCTCTTCTTGGGGCCACAGTTGGTTCCTGTATCAGTGAGGAGGAGAGCAGAGTAATAAAACCAATTCAGAGAGGGGGGATTATTAGGAGGCCATGATTGGTAAGGGCCAATGGGACATTTGTCCGGGTTACACCCCTACTCTTTTTGAGAAACGCCCTGGGATTTTTAACAACCACAGAGAGTCAGGACCTCGGTTTTACATCTCATCCGAAGGACGGCGCTTGTTTACAGTTCAGTGTCCCCCGTCACTATACTGGGGCATTAGGACCCACACAGACTGCAGGGTGAGAGCGCCCCCTGCTGGCCCCACTCACACCTCTTCCAGCAGCAACCTTAGTTTTTCCCCAGGAGGTCTCCCCATCCAGGTACTGACCAGGCTCACACCTGCTGAGCTCCAGTGGGGGGGGGGCTGCCAGCTGTGAGTTGCAGGGTGATAGGGCTGCTGGTGTGAGGAACCTCTCCAACGAGATGGTAAAGGCAGTAAGTTTTATCCGGCAAATTCACACAGGGAAGCCCGTTTTTCTCTCTCTACAAAGCACTTCTTTGTAATTGACCACTGTAACAGAGGAGCCTGTCACGAGGTCCAGATAGTCCGGAAAACACAACATTCAGACCACCTTCTGTTGAGGGGTTTGCTAGATAAGTTCTTGAGGGTGCACACTCCGGGCTTGACTAGTAACTGCTGTGACTTAATTTCATATACATTCACGTACATAAACATACCTAATTTCCTACACATTCAAATACTTAAACGAAGGTATGAGTGAGTACTGTGGTGTGAATGGAGAGCGCTCTCCAGGTGGATGTTACGCACTGTTTGTTTGGTGTCGATACTTCCGGGGTGAGTCAGCCTACGGTGGCCTCAGGAGGCCAAACCTAACCCCACTTCTCAAGGGTTATCTAAGGACACGGGGGAAAAAAACATTTTGAAGTAGAGAAATTGTTTGTTCCAGAGGTGGAGGGGCTTACAAGCTATTTAAGCTGGCTCCTCAGCCTAAGGGGTTGTTGGTGGCTAGTATGTTATGTAGTGTCATTGAAAACAGAGAGAGAGAGCATGTAGAAAATGAGGATTTACCTTTATTTGAATAACTAGTTTTGTTTCTTTTTTGGGGTGTTGGTTTCTGGTGTGGGGGACTGGGAGGACTGTAAATAGATTGTTTTGCTTGGGTGCTTTTGCAGCGGAGCCCGTCTGAGATACAACGGACCTACTTTGGCCTTGCAACTCACAACTGGCATCCCACTGAAGCTAAGCAGGTGTGCTAAGCTAAGCCCGGTCAGAAACTTTATGATTCAAAAGCAAATACCCCCCCCCCCCACCAAAAAAAAAGAAGCTTAAATCTGAGACAGGAAAGAAAAATACTGGAATAACAGAGTCTGCATTAAGATGTGAGATCAAGCCTGGTAAAAACACCACTGAGCTGTTGGAAGACAGAGAAAGTGAGAAGTGGGAAAAGTTTAATAAAAAAGGTGGGGTTCTGGACCCCCAAAACTAAAGGAAACGTAAAGAAGATAGCATGCCCGAAACTCCATAATCTGAAAGCCACGTCATTCTACAAGAAGAACACAAAACACCAAGAGAGACAAACCTGGCGACGTAGCTGGTCTCTAAAATTCCCTGCCAATCCCGATACAACAAGACTACTTCCCCGACGAGCTAGAAGTACTCATTGAAAGCAGCAAGATCCCTTTACCTCAAACCACGGAGAGTTTATAGCACTCGGACAGACCAGTGCAGAGCACTGGAGACACCTTGATATTCAAATTTATCCTGTACCTCAAACCACTGGGAGTTTATAGCACACGGACAGACCAGTGCAGAGCACTGGAGACACCTCGATATTCAATTTATCCTGTACCTCAAACCACAGGGAGTTTATAGCACTCGGACAGACAAGTACAGAGCACTGGAGACACCTTGATATTCAATCTATGCTGTACCTCAAACCACTGAGAGTTTATAGCACACGGACAGACCAGTACAGAGCACTGGAGACACCCCAATATTAAATTTATCCTGTACCTCAAACCACGGAGAGTTTAAAGCACTCGGACAGACCAGTGCAGAGCACTGGAGACACCTTGATATTCAATTTATCCTGTACCTCAAACCACTGGGAGTTTATAGCACGGAGACAGACCTGTACAGATTATTAGAGACACCTCGATATTCAATTTATCCTGAACCTCAAACCACTGGGAGTTTATAGCACACAGACAGACCAGTGCAGAGCACTAGAGACACCCCAATATTAAATTTATCCTGTACCTCAAACCACGGAGAGTTTAAAGCACTCGGACAGACCAGTGCAGAGCACTAGAGACACCTTGATATTCAATTTATCCTGTACCTCAAACCACTGGGAGTTTATAGCACTCGGACAGACCAGTGCAGAGCACTGGAGACACCCTGATATTCAATTTATCCTGAACCTCAAACCACTGAGAGTTTATAGCACAGAGACAGACCTGTACAGATTACTAGAGACACCTCGATATTCAATTTATCCTGTACCTCAAACCACTGGGAGTTTATAGCACTCGGACAGACCAGTGCAGAGCACTAGAGACACCCTGATATTCAATTTATCCTGTACCTCAAACCACTGAGAGTTTATAGCACCGAGACAGACCAGTACAGAGCACCGGAGACACCGGAGACACCTTGATATTCAATTTATCCTGTACCTCAATGGATGGACTTGCAGAGTTTTGTTCGTAGGCATTTAAATGTGGTTTTTTAGGTTTAAGGATTTTGATATTGTACTGTGAGAGAGGAAATTTGGAAAAAAAGAGCATTTATTTATAGTAATAATTAAGAGTAATAATACTCTCTTTTTTAGTACTTTTGAGATAGAGTTCTATTCTATTTAAGTAAATTAAAAAATGCTGAAGCAAGTAAAACATTGGATATACAAATATATATATACAAAAAAAACATGTAATGTCAGCCGTATACGTTACACTATAATATAACGCAAACATCTATTCTGGACTATTTTTTTTTCCAGATTATTATTATTCTTCGAATAATATTTTTGTGGTTTAAAGCAACATTTCTTTTATTTATATATGCTTAACAGAATAACAAAAATACAATACAAACAAGAGTAGATATAACAAGACGAAAAGATGGTCAGGGTGGCTTATAGCAACCGTCACTAAGGAAGTGCATCTGATGACCCGGAAGTCCTCTGTTTAACCAGTTTTCACATCCGGTGTGTTCAAACCCACGTGTTTACAGCCGCTGCAGCTGCATCAATTGTCCGTGTCTTCCGGATCGACTCCGGAGAACAATGGACGATCTGTTGCTTAATCTGAAAACCGAGGCGCACTCTTTCATGGAGACTGTGCTTAAATCGATCGTGCACGAAGTTGCGGGAGTTTTCCGAAACCGGACAGATGATTCCGAGAAGCTGGTTAAAAAAAAACTGCGCCGGATCTCCCAGGTGCTGGCGAGACGGGCCGTGGTTAGAATCACGTCGGTCGACCACGGTTTCGGGGCCGAGATCGCGCAGATGAAGCAGGAGAACGAGCTTCACTGTTTCATGCAGGTTCTGCTCAAATCGTGCGTGTACGAAGTTTCGGAGGTTTTCCGAAACGGGGTGTCTGACTCGCCGGACGCGATTCAAGACGACCTCCGCGGCGTCTCCCAGATCCTGGTGGGTCGGGCCGTGCTGAATATCACCCAGTGGGTCAAGGGCAGTTTCGGGACAGGAAGAACGCGAATGAAGGAAAACGAGACTTTTAAAGTGGGATTGGAGCTGTGGGAGTCGGGAGCAGGAGGAGATCGGGGACAGACAGATCGTGTGGGACTCATGCCCCCCTGTGAAATCACCGCAGAAACAGATGAAGAAGCGGAGCTCTCAGGTACGCGCAGTGACTTGTATGTAGTAGTGTCTGTGTTTAAAAACGGTGTTTTTAACCTCCTCACTAGTGAAAATGTAGTGGAGTGATGCAGAGCGAGGTAGGAGAGGTTTGTGATGGTGCAGAGGGTTGGTTTGCTGCAGACAGAGCTGTTGTGGTCCGGTTATATTCTCATTAAGGCTGTTGCTGTTCTTTGAATGTGGACAGAAACTCGGTTTTGTCTAAATCTTATTGAATTTGTCGTCGATTGATACACTTTCTCTGTGTGAAAACTGTGTGTCTTGGAAATATGTTTGTGGGCACATTATTTATCGACGAAGCGGTAACTATCTCTTCTGTGTAGTGTTAATGTACTTGAATGTCCATTCAGTATGTCTGTATTAATCTCTCTCTCTCTCAGTGCAGTGTTAATGCACTGGAGTGTCCAGTCAGTGTGTCTGTATGAACCCCCCTCTCTCTCAGTGCAGTGTTAATGTACTGGAGTGTCCAGTCAGTGTGTCTGTATGAACCCCTCTCTCTCTCAGTGCAGTGTTAATGTACAGGAGTGTCCAGTCAGTGTGTCTGTATGAACCCCTCTCTCTCTCTCTTATTGCAGTGTTAATGTCCTGGAGTGTCCAGTCAGTGTGTCTGTATGAACCCCCCTCTCTCTCAGTGCAGTGTTAATGTCCTGGAGTGTCCAGTCAGTGTGTCTGTATGAACCCCTCTCTCTCTCAGTGCAGTGTTAATGTCCTGGAGTGTCCAGTCAGTGTGTCTGTATGAACCCCCCCTCTCTCTCAGTGTAGTGTTAATGTCCTGGAGTGTCCAGTCAGTGTGTCTGTATTAACCCCTCTACCTCTCTCTCAGTGCAGTGTTAATGTACTGGAGTGTCCAGTCAGTGTGTCTGTATGAACCCCCCTCTCTCTCTCAGTCTTACAATGTTAGCGAATAGGGAGGACAAGTTAGGCCATGAATCAATTAAAAAAAATGCACGTCGAATGTCTTATAACCCCTCTAACATTGACACAGGAGCAGGATTTGTGGCTGCTGCTGTTCAGAGCCTCACATCGTCTTACAGATGTGCTCATCTGTGTGACAGTGAACCCTTTCTCAGTCTGTCTGGGGGGTGGGGCTCCAGCTACTGTCTCCCTTCCTCAGTTCAACATCTGATTCGTCCTCACTACCAGACAGGGCTGAAGAGCTCATGAATTGAAAGTGAATATTTAACATGCTGTGACGTGTGAATATAACTAATATAAATGTCAATATAATATACATACTCATGAGAAGTTATCATCAGTGAATGATTATAATTATAAAAATCTATGGTACATAGTGGCTTTAAAATCTCTGTTCATACAGTTTTTGCATATTTTGTTCTTTATATATGTGGTTAAGTCGCGGAACCAGAAGAGCACGTCTCCTTCTTCGTCTTATAATATTATTGTGGTTTTGTTACTGAGAGATCTTGGTGCATAATGTGTATATATATTTAAAACCATTTTCTGTTGTAATTCAAGGTTCTGGATCGTAAAAAAAAATAATACTCAGGGCGTCTCTCGAAAAGAGTAGGGGTGTCACCCCGGCGTCCTGGCCAAATTTCCCATGGGCCCTTACCAATCATGGCCTCCTAATAACCCCCCTCTCTGAACTGGCTTCATCCCTCTGCTCTCCTCCCCACTGAGAGCTGCTGTGTGGGGAGCGTTCTGGCGCACTATGGCTGCCGTCGCATCATCCAGGTGGGGGCTGCACACTGGTGGCGGTAGTGGGATTCCCCATGACCTGTAAAGCGCTTTGAGTGGAGTGTCCAGAAAAGCGCTATATAAGTGTAAGCAATTATTATTATTAAAGAAGCGAGGTCACAAGGGAAGTGACTTCATTCCAGCAAAACACATAAAAGTACGTTTATAGCGAGGATTTAAAATATAATAATTATATTATTACGTTTTCTGAACGAGATGCCCCAACAACTTCTTAACAGAACAGATTATTGCTCACCACACAAATCACTTTTTTTTTCATTAACCACGCCTAATAAACGCTAAAACATCGCACTTTCACAGGAAAATTAGTTAAGTCTTCCCGGTCGCACAGCTTTGAGCACACATCAAAAGGCAACATTCCGTTAAAACAGATACCAATGATGAAACAAACATATCAAATAAAATGTATAATCCTTGCTAATATTACCAAAAAACGATCTAAAGCGGACCACCATTACGAGCAGTTGACATCGGTGATGTGCAGTGTTTCTCTAATATAAGTAAATATTTGAGTCGATGTTAGTCGAGGTCATTCTTGCCTTCAGCCATCAGACTGTACAACGCCTCCACCTTGCGTCTGGGCAGAGGCAACATCGACAGGGACCTGTTTCTGGCCTGAACGCATCTACACATCTACTGCGACATCTGTTCTTTCTTTTTCCTTTCCCGTCTACAACCGTTTTTTTGTGCACTATATGCCAGGGACCTGTGCAATACATTTATATCTATATCTATATTTACATCTATATTTATATTCATATGTGTGCTACGATTTTTCTGCGTGCTGTGCTGTTCTAGTTTGTTCTTTGTGTGTCCTGGACTGTGAGAAACTCTTTTAGTCCACCCCTCACTGTACTGATTGTATTGTATTGTACTATTATTATTATTGTATCACACTGTGGCTGTGTTTTCTGTGTTAAGCTGCTGTTGCACTGCAATTTCCCTCACGGGATCAATAAAGTATCTATCTTAGTCCGAACGACATGTTTTCAGCCCTGCTACTGTCTTACAGATGTTTTCAGCACCATAACCCGTTGCCACCTCACACAGTAATAATCAACTTTATTTTATCTAGCGCCTTTAAAGGTGGCCTCTCAAATCATGGCCGCCTATTTCGAGAACCGCCCTGGGATTGTTAATGACCACAGAGAGTCAGGACCTCGGTTTGACGTCTCATCCGAAGGACGGCGCCTGTTTACAGTCCAGTGTCCCCCGTCACTATACTGGGGCATCAGGACCCACACAGACCGCAGGGTGAGAGCGCCCCCTGCTGGCCCCACTAACACCTCTCCCAGCAGCAACCTTAGTTTTTCCCAGGAGTCTCCCCTCCAGGTACTGACCAGGCTCACACCTACTGAGCTCCAGTGGGGGGGGGCTGCCAGCTGGGAGTTGCAGGGTGATCTGGCTGCTGGTGTGAGGAACCTCTCCAAAGAGATGGTAAATGCAATTAGTATTATACAGCAGATTCACACAAGAGAGCCCATTATAAGTTCCCATATTTGAAGTTGTTTTTTTCTCTCTACAATAGATTTCTTTCTAATTGACCACGTTCTTCTTAAGAAGCAATTTTACCCTGTATACAGACAAACAGAAATAAGAGAACAGAAGATGTGAAATGAGCTGGACATTCTGTGGTTGTAGCCTTCATGTCAAAAGATCAATTCATATGCTTGAATGATCCTTTTATACTGTTGCTAAGCAAAAGGCGTATGAGCAAAGGCAGATAGTTCACTGTGTTATATACTTGATAAAAGATAAATGCTAAAATTTTTCCTCAGTTGCCAAACCAGCAAGGGAAGCAGTTTGTGAAGACACTTTCAGTGAATGATTTGTTGAAAACAGTGAGAATAGTCGTCTCTACCTTAAGTAGCTGAGTTTCCTTAGAAAGAAGAGTCTCTGTTGGCCTTTTTTTATAGATCGTGTCACAACATTTGTCCCATTTTAGGTTTTTGTCAATGACCAGTCCCAGCAGCCCTATCACCCTGCAAGCTCACAGCTGGCAGCCCCCCACTGGAGCTCAGCAGGTGTGAGCCTGGTCAGTACCTGGATGGGAGACTCCTGGGAAAAACTAAGGTTGCTGCTGGAAGAGGTGTTAGTGGGGCCAGCAGGGGGCGCTCTCACACTGCGGTCTTTGTGGGTCCTGATGCCCCAGTATAGTGACGGGGACACTGGACTGTAAACAGGTGCCGTCCTTCGGATGAGATGTAAAACCGAGGTCCTGACCTTCTGTGGTCATTAACAATCCCAGGGTGTTTCTCGAAAAGAGTAGGGGTGTAACCCCAGTGTCCTGGCCAAATTTCCCATTGGCCCTTACCAATCATGGCCTCCTAATAACCCCCCTCTCTGAACTGGCTCCATCCCTCTGCTCTCCTCCCCACTGAGAGCTGCTGTGTGGGGAGCGTTCTGGCGCACTATGGCTGCCGTCGCATCATCCAGGTGGGGGCTGCACATTGGTGGCGGTAGTGGGATTCCCCATGACCTGTAAAGCGCTCCGACGTGTAAAATATTTGTGAAAGGTGGTTGTGTACTTTTTTTTATATTTAGCTACCACTTCCCATCTACTGCGCGTACATTAGGTGTGTATTACATGACACTACTGTTTTTATATTCAGCTACCAGAATTGACCTTTAGATTTTCTGTATGGGTGTAAACCTGCAAGAGGCGCGTTCACAAGCTGCGGTGTTATAATAAACTCTCTTCTCTTTGCACAGAGCTCCCTGCTGCAGTGGGGAAAGAGACTCTTGGGGAACAGCACACAGAGAGCCGACAGAGACAGACTGTGCCCACGGTGAACATAGAGCCTGAGAGAGAGACACCTGGACCCTTAATAACTGGGGACTCTGCAGGCCAGTTTAATAATGCGAGTCCAAAGGAAATTGCCAAGAGGTTTATTGAACCGGATTCTGTCTCTCCTCGTGGGCCCCAAGGGAATGAACTGGCTGTCTCGGATGCTGCAGATGAGAGACCCCGAACGACTCCCACTGGGGGTCACGAGGGAGAGAACGCAGGTCCGTTTGGGGGGGGAGAGCAGGATCGTCAGGGGGAGCGTCCGCAGAGTGAGAAACCCCAGCGGGGCCCGCGGAGCCAGGGGAGTCCCCTGATGCCTGGCTCGGAGGGGGTGGACAAAAATTCATTGCAGCAGATACCCCGTTTATGCCAGTCCACCAATTCAAAAGAACACCAGCACCTTCACGCCGGAGAGAGACCATTTGTCTGCGGCCAGTGCGGGGCCAGTTTTATTTGCCCAAGTGACTTAAAAACCCACCAGCTCGTGCACGCGGGAGAGAAACAGTTCACCAGCGGTCAGTTGTTCACCTGCAGTCGGTGCGACAAGAGCTTTAGTACGCCGAACCTGTTAAGAAGTCACCAATGCGTTCACGCAGGAGAGAGACCATTCAGCTGTAGTGAGTGTGGGAAGTCATTTAAACATTTAGGATTCTTAGAGAAGCACGAGCGTCTTCACGCAAGAGAGAGACCGCTGATCTGTAGTCAGTGTGGGCAGTCGTTTCGTTGTTTAAAAGCCTCCAAAAGGCACGAGCGTCTTCACACGAGAGAGAGACCGTTAATCTGCGGTCAGTGTGGGAAATCATTTAAATATTTGGGAAACCTAAGAACTCACGAGCGTCTTCACACAGAAGAGAGACCATTCATCTGCAGTCAGTGTGGAAAGTCATTTCGATATTTGGGAAACCTAAAAACCCACGAGCGTCTTCACACAGAGGAGAGACCATTAATCTGCAGTCACTGCGGGAGGTCTTTTAAGTATTTAAAAGCCTTCAAAAAGCATGAGCTCCTTCACACAGAAGAGAGACCATTCGCCTGTAGTCCGTGTGGGAAGTCGTTTCAATATTTGGGAAGCTTAAAAACGCACGAGCGTCGTCACGCAGAAGATGGACCATTAAACTGTAGTCAGTGTGGGAAGTCATTTAATTGTTTAAAAGCCTTAAAACAGCACGAGCGCTGTCACACAGAAGAGAGACCATTCGTCTGTAGTCAATGTGGGAAGGCATTTAAAGTTTTAGTAACCTTAAAGAGTCATGAGCTCCGTCACGCAACAGAGAGACGGTTCATCTGTAGCCAGTGTGGGAAGGCGTTTCATTGTTTGGAAAACTTGAGACGCCACGAGCACCTTCACCCTACAGGAGAGAGACCATTCATCTGTAGTCAGTGTGGGAAGTCATTTAAGACCTCAGGAAACTTAGAAGCTCATGAGCGTCGTCACGCAGAGGACGGACCATTAAACTGTAGTCAGTGTGGGAAGTCGTTTAATTGTTTAAAAGCCTTGAAGAGGCACGAGCATCGTCACACAGAAGAGAGGCCATTCGTCTGTGGTCAGTGTGGGAAGTCATTTAAAGTTTTAGGAGCCCTAAAGAGTCATGAACTCCGTCACGCAACAGAGAGACGGTTCATCTGTAGGCAGTGTGGGAAGGCGTTTCATTGTTTGGAAAACCTGAGACGCCACGAGCACCTTCACCCTGGAGGGGAGAGACCATTCGTCTGTGGCCAGTGTGGGAAGGCATTTCATTATTCAGGAAACTTAAAAATCCATGAGCGTAGTCACGCAGAAGACCGGCCATTAAACTGTAGTCAGTGTGGGAAGTCCTTTAGTTGTTTAAATGCCTTAAAGAGGCACGAGCGTCGTCACACAGAAGAGAGGCCATTCGTCTGTAGTCAGTGTGGGAAGTCATTTAAAGTTTTAGGAGCCCTAAAGAGTCACGAGCTCCGTCACGCAGGGGAGAGACGGTTCATCTGCAGCCAGTGTGGGAAGGCGTTTCATTGTTTGGAGAACCTGAGACGCCACGAGCGCCTTCACACGAGAAGGGAGAGATCATTCGTCTGTAGCCAGTGTGGGAAGGCGTTTAAGACGTCGGGGGGCTTAAGAACACACCAGCGGCTTCACACGGGAGAGAAACCGTTCGGTTGCATCGCGTGTGGGAAGTGTTTCTCCTGCTCGTCCACCTTAAAAAGGCATCTGCGCATGCACACGGGCACCGGGGAGAGACCATTCAGCTGCAGCGCGTGTGGGAAGAGCTTCCGGGCGCCGGGGGACTTGAAAGTCCACCAGCGCCTTCACACGGGAGAGAGGCCGTTCAGCTGCGGGCAGTGCGGGCGGAGTTTCACTCGGTCGGAGCACTTGAAGAGCCATCAGCGCAGCCACACGGGGGAGAGGCCTTTCAGCTGCTCTCAGTGCGGGAAGCGGTTCACTCGGTCGGGTAGTCTAAAAACGCACCTGCGCATCCACTCGGGGGAGAAGCCGTTCAGCTGCAGGCAGTGTGGGAAAAGCTTTACGACCTCGGTTCAGCTAAAATGCCACGAGAGGATCCACACAGAGGAGAAGCCCTTCAGCTGCAGTGAGTGTGGGAAGGCATTTAGATACAAAATCTCCTTAACAAGGCACCAGCACATTCACACGAGCGAGAGCTTTAGTTGCAGTCGGTGTGAGAAGGCTTTTAGTACAGCAGAGAAGCTGAAACGGCACCAGGTCCTTCACAGGGGCGACACATGCCGTCCGGGTGGGCAGAGTTTTGCCCAGCCAGCACACTTCAAAGCCCACCAGCTCATTCACGCAGGAGCGAAACCGTTCGGCCGCAGGCGGCGTGGGAAGAGGTTTCGTGCGAGGAGTAACCTCGGTCGACACCAGTCCGTTCACGAGAAGAGAGACCGCTCATCCGGGAAGCGGATTGGATAGTCAACGGGCCTAAGACCCACCCAAGAAAGAGAGTACATCAAGCCGGTTTAAAAAAACAAAAAGTACCAGCGCCTTCATACAGGAACGCCTTCTGTAGCCACTGTGGGTTTTAGATCATCGAGCCGCTTAAAAAGTCGCCAAAACGCCCGCGCTAAAGAGCTGCGGTCGGCGTTGAAAGAATTTGATTCGGGCGGGCGATTTCAAAAGAGACCGGCACGCGCCAGCAAGAGAGAGAGACCCTTTGGTGACACTCAGTGCCTGAAGGGAGATGGTACAACGAAGGAGTTCACGCAGGAGGAAGACCATATCGGTAGTCCTTGTGGGGAGAGTTTTAGTGACTTGGCCATCTTAAAATGACACCAGAGCTTTCATATAGTAGAGTCGCCAGTAATCAGTGGGGGGAAAAGATCAAATTCATTGTTGCAACATTGTTACAAGAGTTTTTATAGTTTTCCTCGATCGTGTACGGTGTCATGCACAATGTATTAAACGCGGCGTTTTGAAAGCAAGAAATGTTGCCGATAAGGTGTGCATAGCCTGCCTCCTAATCCTAATAAAAATGGGTCAAAGAAATGTTTGTGTTGTATGTTCATTTATTTTTTTCTCTTCTTTTACATTCACAAAGAACCTGTTTTATAACAGTGTTACTGAGCAGTTAAATCACTATGAGGCTGTGAAACAACGCAGTCTTATAATATCGCATCAATACCCAAAACAGGTGGGATCTCTCTTCTTTCCGTTACTGGCTTTTCTTTGACGGTCTTACATGGAGCGTTCCGCACGCGAACTCGGACAGCGTTTGGAACGTTTTCCGGCTCGTCCAGCCTCCGGTGAGCGCTCGTGACTGGTGGACGGGGTGGGGAGTATCGTCATTCTGGAAGATTCCCTGCCCGTCACGCCCGAAACGCTTCACCTTATAATTAGAGCTGGGTGATAAATCGATAACGATTGTTGTCGCGATATAATTTTAAGAAATGTTCGATATATATGTTTATGCTTTGCGCATGATATGCGCATGCGCACAAAATACTGCGCGTGCGTGTTGCAGACCGGGCAGCTGACAGATTTGTTTAATGTTTCTGATGTTTGGCAAGTGTTTGTTGTGTTCTTAAAGTAAATAGTTGTTTAATTTCCCAATTAACTGTCTCGTTTCTTCAACTTTCACTCAGGAGAAAAAATCTGCCTTTAAACTTGAAAGAAATAATGATTTGACATTTATCGTGATAATTATCGATATCGACTGATATGAAAATGTTTATCGTGATAATGTTTTTGGCCATATCTCCCAGCCCTACTTATAATAATAATAATAATAATAATAATTGCTTACACTTATATAGCGCTTTTCTGGACACTCCACTCAAAGCGCTTTACAGGTAATGGGGAATCCCACTACCACCACCAATGTGCAGCCCCCACCTGGATGATGTGACGGCAGCCATAGTGCGCCAGAACGCTCCCCACACAGCAGCTCTCAGTGGGGAGGAGAGCAGAGGGATGAAGCCAGTTCAGAGAGGGGGATTATTAGGAGGCAATGATTGGTAAGGGCCAATGGGAAATTTGGCCAGGACGCCGGGGTGACACCCCTACTCTTTTCAAGAAACGCCCTGGGATTTTTAATGACCACAGAGAGTCAGGACCTCGGTTTTACGTCTCATCTGAAGGACGGCGCCTGTTTACAGTATAGTGTCCCCGTCACTATACTGGGGCATTAGGACCCACATGGACCACAGTGTGAGCGCCCCCTGCTGGGCCCACTAACACCTCTTCCAGCAGCAACCTTAGTTTTTCCCAGGAGGTCTCCCCTCCAGGTACTGACCAGGCTCACACCTGCTGAGCTTCAGTGGGTTTGAAGGAAATGAATGAGGGTATTCATCCATCCATCATGTCTTCTGTGTGTCAGTACTCCATGCCGACCTCTGTCCACCAGTGAATTTCTCCTCAATGATAGCTCTATCCATGATGTCCTTTGTAACTGACAATATTAATAACTTTTATTGACCCAGCGCCTTCCCAAACCCAAGGTGCATCATGAATTAAGAAGACGACAAGAAAAGTCCTTCGGCTGAGACGTAAAACCGAGGTCCTGACTCTCTGTGGTCATCCTAGGGCGTTTCTCGAAAAGAGTAGGGGTGTAACCCCAGCATCCTGGCCAAATTTCCCATTGGCCCTTACCAATAATGGCCTCCTAATAACCCCCCCTCTCTGAACTGGCTCCATCACTCTGCTCTCCTCCCCACTGAGAGCTGGTGTGTGGGGAGCGTTCTGGTGCACTATGGCTGCCGTCGCATCATCCAGGTGGGGCTGCACATTGGTGGCGGTAGTGGGATTCCCCATTACCTGTAAAGCACTCTGAGTGGAGTGTCCAGAAAAGCGCTATAGAGGTGTAAGCAATTATTATTATAGTCAAGGAGGGGAGCAAGAGGGCTGTGTTCCTCATCTTCTTGGGCCCTCTAGAGGTGACGATCAGAACTGCAGCATGAGGGATTCCTCTGCTCTGTCATATAAATCTACTAATTGTCTGATTAAGTCCTGCAGCGGAGCCGGTGGCTTTGTGGCTCAGGATCTGCGCTTGTGGCTGGAAGGGTTTGCCGGTTCAAATCCCGCAGCCGGCAGAGGAATCCTACTCCGTTGGGCCCCCGAGCGAGGCCCTTCACCCCAGCTGCTCCAGGGGCGCTGTACAATAGCTGACCCTGTGCTCTGACCCCCAGCTTCTCTCTCGCCCCGTCTGTGTGTCTCCTGGAGAGCCAGCTGGGGTCTGCGACAAGACCAATTCCTCATGCCAGAAATTGTACAGGGCTAATAAAGTGATGTTATTATTAGACCAGAGCCCTGCTACCATGACTCTCTCACCCGCCAAGAGGGTCTCAGGGCTCTGGTCTCTCATAGAGGGCACGGTCACAGCACGCAGTACATTTCGGCAGGTGAAAAGAGTGTGGAACGCCCCATGCAGACTGTCCGTGAAACGCAGTAACAGAAAGAGAAAACAAATACCACCTCCGCTGTTGTGGGTAATGATGCAGTAGTATAATATTGCGTTATTTCGCAATCTCCCACTAAGGCCACTTCCTTGCCAAATAACACACTATCGCCTTAGAATAAGACATTATGACACCTGCGAACATAAAAGAGAAAAAGAAATTAGCACACAGCACAAACAGCTATTTAACCCATTTTTATTAAGAGGAGGCGGGCAGGTAATGTGGACCTCCCGGCGACTGGCAAAATAAAAATCAGTTTTTTTTATCATGATCTAATACATCTTGCACGGCCGAGCCACGTTATGCGATGCGTAGCTTCTCGCGAAGAAAACTAGAAAGAAAAGGAATCGGGCAGAGTTAAAATAATTACAGCATAAACAAACAAGAAAACACATCTCAAATGATTTAAACCCAAGAGAAGCATCCATTTGAAAGACGAGACATCAGGAAAAAAACGAAATTGGTGCCTTTTATTTGAACGTGGAATGCAGCTTTCTCTACTGTTGGGATAAGGTTGATCTAAAACGTTTACTCGGGTTACCACGGCAGAAAAAGTCCGGTCCGTTATCGGCGTTCCCCAAGCCTGTCCGAGGCCTTAAATCTCTTTCCACAAAAGATGCCGCGACTCGGCGGTCTCCTGTGTGAACGCGCCGCTGCTTTTTCCATTTTCCCGAGGCTGCCTGCCCTCCCCCCCCTCCGCCGACTCCAGCCGAACGGTTTCGCTCATGTGGAGGAACGCGCCGCGGGAAATCGCTCCCGCCCCGACCTGCGGAGAGTCTCTCCGCCGCACGACTCCAGCTCTCGCGCGCGGACACGACGACGACGACGGCGGCGGCGGCTCGACCCTCAGGTTGCCGGGCTGCCGCCGCCGGCAAACGGGCTCTCTTCTTGTGTCCGAGAGAACCCTGGTGGCGCCGGAAGGTCAGCGGGCCGCCGAAAGCTCTCCCCGCACTGCCCGCAGCCGAACGGCTTCTCCCCCGTGTGGGTGGCCTCGTGGGACTTCCTGTGGCTCGACTTGGCGAAGGCCCTCCCGCACCGCCGGCAGCTGAAGGGCTTCAGGCCGGCGTGCACGCTCTGGTGGGCCTTCAGGTAGGCCGCCTGCCCGAAGCCCTTCCCCGCACTGGACATAGGGCCTCCCGCCCGCGTGGAGGCCCAGGTGCGTCTTCAGCCGGCCGGCGGCGCTGAAGAGCTGCTGGCACAGGCGGCAGGCGAACGCGTCCCGGGCGTGGAGGCGCCGGTGCTTGTCGGCGCAGGCCCGCCGGGTGAACCGCCTGTCGCACAGGCCTCAGGCGAAGGGCTCCCCCCCCCCCCCCCGTGTGGCGGACCTGGTGCCCCTTCAGGTGGCTCAAGGTGAAGAAGCGCTTCCCGCACAGGCCGCAGGCGAAGGGCCTCTCCCCCGCGCGGGCGCGCCGGGGGGGGGGGGGGCGCGCAGGCTGCCCGCCGTCGAGAGGCTCTTCCCGCACAGGTTGCAGCTGAACGGCCTCTCGCCGGTGTGAACGCGCCCGTGCGACCGCAAGCCCCTTAATTCCAGAAACGCCTTCCCACACTCGCTACACGTGAACCGTCTGCTCGCGTGAACCCGCCGGTGACTCTTTAAGTCCGCCTCGCTGCGGAACGCTTTCCCGCACTGACCGCAGCTGAACGGTCTCTCCCCCGTGTGAAGGCGCTGGTGGGCTTTCAACCGGCTCGGTATAGCAAAGCTCTCCTCGCACCGATCGCAAGCGTGACGCTTTCTGGGGGGCGCGCGTCGCCGAGCCGTTTGACGGAGTTTAACTCTGCCCGCTGCCGAACGCTTCCCCCCCCCCGAGTGCTCGAGCTGGTGGGCTTTTAAGTCACTCGAGCAAATAAAACTGGTCCCGCACTCACTGCAGCTGAACGGTCTCTCCCCCATGTGAACGCGCCCGTGCGACCGCAAGCCCCTTAATTCCAGAAACGCCTTCCCCCACTCGCTACACGTGAACCGCCTGCTCGCGTGAACCCGCCGGTGACTCTTTAAGTCCGCCTCGCTGCGGAACGCTTTCCCGCACTGACCGCAGCTGAACGGTCTCTCCCCCGTGTGAACGCGCTGGTGGGCTGTCAGCCGGCTCGGTATAGCAAAGCTCTTCTCGCACCGATCGCAAGCGTGACGCTTTCTGGGGGGCGCGGGGGGGGGGGCGCGTCGCCGAGCCGTTTGACGGAGTTAAACTCTGCCCGCTGCCGAACGCTTCCCCCCCCTGAGTGCTCGAGCTGGTGGGCTTTTAAGTCACTCGAGCAAATAAAACTGGTCCCGCACTCACTGCAGCTGAACGGTCTCTCTCCCGCGTGAACGCGTTGGTGACTTCTTAACAGGTTCGGCGTACCAAAGCTCTTGTCGCACCGACTGCACGTGAACAACTGACCGCTGAACTGGTTCTCTCTCGAGTGCACAAGCTGGTGGGTTTTTAAGTCAATCGGGTAAATAAAACCGGCCCCGCACTGGCCGCAGATGAACGGTCTCTTCCCCGCATGAAGGTGCTGGCGTTGTTTTGAACCGCTGGACGGACATAAAACCGGTAGCTGCTGCGAGGAATTTTTGCCCACCCCCTCCGAGCCAGGCCTCAGATCACCCCCCTGGCTCCTCGGGCCTCTCTGGGGTTTCTCACTCTGCGGACGCTCCCCGTGATGATCTTGCCCTGTGCCCCCAAACGGACCTGCGTTCTCTCCCTCGTGACCCCCAGTGGGAGTCGTTCGGGGTCTCTCATCTGCAGCATTCGAAACGGCCAGTTCATTCTCTTGGGGCCCCACGAGGAGAGACAGAATCCAGATCATTAAACCTCTCGGCAATTTCCTTCGCACGCACATTATTAAACTGGCCTGCAGAGTCCCCAGTTATTAAGGGTCCAGGTGTCTCTCTCTCAGGCTCCATGTTCATCGCGAGCACAGTCTGTCTCCGTCTGCTCTCTGTGTGCTGTTCCCCAGGAGTCTCTTTCCCTTGTGCGCCGGTGAGCTCTGTCTGCTGCATCAGACTGGAGCCCCACTCCTCCTCCCCTTTTAGACTCTGCAATGACAGTCTCTCCACTTGAACAGAACAAGGCCTAATTATCATCATGCGCTGTAGGTGCTGCTCTTGCCCCTCCCTGTCCTGACTCTCCTCTGGGTGCCGTGACTCAGTACTGTTCCCTTCACCAGGTACATCAGTCTGCTGCTCTGCAGTGTGAATCAACTGGGGCTCCCTCTCCAGCTCTCCGAGACTAAAACCGTCCAGATCATTCAGTTGTTCCTCTCTGTGCCCAAGAACAGACACACACCCCAGTTCATTTAATCTTTCAACACTTTTCTCAGTAGCCAGATTATTAAACCTGCGTGTGAAGTCATCAGATACTAAGGGATCGTATGAATGTTTTAGACTCTGCAATGAGAGTCTCTCCACTTGAACAGAACAAGGCCTAATTATCATCATGCGCTGTAGGTGCTGTTGTTCCTCCCTGTCCTGACTCTCCTCTGGCTGCTGTGACTCAGTACTGTTCTCTTCACCAGGTACAGCAGTCTGCTGCTCTGCAGGGTCAGTCAACTGGGGCTCCATGTCCTGCTCTGTAAGATTAAACTCACCCAGTTCTTCTTTGGGCTCTTGTACAGAGACACGGCCCAGTTCAAACAATGTGCTGCAATATTCTTGGTGTCCAGATTGTTCAGTGTCACTGTAAAATCATCAGATAGTAGGAACCCAGGTGTCTCTGTCTCAGGCTCTGTCTTCATCATGGACACAGAGTCCAGATCCTCCACCCTCTGTCTGCTCTCTGTGTGCTGCTGCTCACTGAGTGTCTCTTTCCCGTGTGCGGCGGCGAGCTCTGTCTCCTGCATCAGACGGGAGCCCCCCTCCTCCTCCTCCTCCTCGCTGTCCCCAGAGTCAGGGAGAGCGCTGACCTCTGACCCTGCAAACACGGGACAAGAGAACAAGACCTTTAACACCAGCTTTGCAAAGGGTTCAAAAGCCAACATCCCATTAAAAAAAAAAGCTGAAAAACATAAAATCCGAGCCAGGAAAGAAACTTACTTTACGGATGGAGGCTATATTGGCAAGCCTGATGGCCACAAAACAGTCAAACAACACATGAGCTGTTCGATCCCAGAGAAAGTGAATGAAAATACAAATAAAAGGAGGCAAGGAGGCACACCTCTGTCCAAGTGAGGTTCTGGAAACTACAGGAAACCCAAAAGGTTAGCCCTAAACACCAAGAACGCCGACATGAAACCCCAGTGTCTGTAGTCAACTTCCAAGGCAAAGTTATACTCTGGGAAGGACAGATTACCCTGTAAGCACATTGCAGGCAAACAAAGATACACCTTGCAGGACATTTTGTCATTTGGAATTTTTGGGGGACAGAAAAGGCACCTAGACACGGTCCAGACAGACACATCAATAAAAGAGACTAGGAGGAATCACAAATTGCCCATAAATTACAATAAAGGAGGAAATGCCCATTAATTTGAATACAGTAACACCATGGCATCATCTTTGTGCGTCTTGACCAAGGCAGCATGGTGCCTCTCTCTAAACACAGGGAAATGTAACTAAAGAGGCCCCCTCTGATAAGAGACATCACAAAGATGTATCAAAGCCGAACAATGGAATAATATATGATGCAAATGGGCTCCAGCCAGTCTGTTTCCTTTCCTAGACCATGCATTGCCCAAAGGAAGGCCAATTGGTGATGCGGTCTCTTAAAAACTGTCAACGAGCTCATTTTTGTTAGGTTTACTCACTGGCTCCTCATCTCTCTCCAACTAAAACTGGCAATCAGACTTTTCCCCAACCATGTGACTGCAAGCAGTCCTACCCAGGACCTTAACTCTTCAAGACTCCAGGCAAACTGAGGCCAAGATGTCCTTTCGGCAACAGAAGAAATCTTATTTTCACCTGATGAACGGAATTAGACAGTTGGGACTCTTTTGGTCAACATAGCTCTCTGTTCTGTCTGCAGAACCCTCCCAGATTGGGGACCCTCCCAGAATACAGCCACTGCCATCTCGGACCATGGACCAACCCCAAGTTCCCTCTTATTTAAGCCCAAGCAAAGACTTGTCCAATGGATCTTTGAGTATAATACTTCTTTAATCACTTTACAACTCTTAAGAGTTGAACTATGATTCCAAACCTGTTTAATGTTTAGCTCACGGGAGTAAAAGCATATTTACTTGTAGTTCAGGCGGGTAGCCGTGTAAGCATGCGTCAGCTGAAAAGGAACACAAAGTGAAACCCCGCCCAAAGAAGGCTTCACAGCTGAAACGTTGTACTTCCTTTCTTCTCTTTTCAGCATGGAACAAACCCAGTACTAGTTCCATTGCATATTAACTTGTATTTGAGAATACATGTGATAGAATTATATTTGTTACAGCTACGGTTACGGGGGACTAGGATATGTCTGTAAGAAGTCAAATAAAGCATCTGAGGCCTGACAGAGTAAACATTTCCCATTTCAAAGCTGAGAGGACGTCTGCTGAGATGTGGGGGTCCCCTGATAAAAAAAAATGAATTGGAAATTTGACTTTGGTGTACCTCAATTAAATTGTGGGCTAATGACTGACAATGATCAGTCCACAAGGCACACCACATAAGATCCCATTTAGAAACAGAAGAGAAGAGAGAGGAAAACAGAGGTCAGGAGAAGGTGGAACTTGAAGCTTGTGCCATGCCCTACATCATGATCATCCAAACCCACATGAAACATAAATATTTGAACCTTGCTAGAGAGAGACCGCGTGCTATTCTGTATTTCTAGGGAACTTGGGTTTCCTTGGTAAAAGATACCTTAGAGTCGTCTTTCCTGCTTATGGATGCATTTTTAGAATAGCGAGACAGTCTTCCATGCATTTTGTGGCATTTGGGTTTGCAGAGAGAGATTTAACTACAAGCTCTATTACATTTACTGAGAAGCCTGTCTGTTACGGTGGCCTCTGTGGGCATTACTTAAGAGCTCAATACTAACAAGAAGTCTGAGGTTATCTCAGTGGTTAGGATGTAAGGCCTCTGAAACGTCTTGTTTGTACATACTGTAAATATATTAACGCGTGTGTGGAATTGTTGTGTGTAGCGTACAGTTTGTCCCGTCATTGTTAATAAAGACTTGTTTAACCAACTGTGCCTAAATTACTCTCTTCACCAAAGTTAATTAAGAATTCACCTGCCTCTAATGACACCAACCACTCAGGTATAATCACTAACAAGTTTGGGGGTGATGAATAGTTATTTGACTTATTGACTAAACCACTTGGTCAATTTCTGATATTCACCATTTGGATCAGTGTTATACAAGTAGACCGTAAACAGATTTAATTTCCGATGTTCAATTGCTGCCTAAAAGTCATCTCAGAATCTGCCATTACTACTTCCAATTCCAATCAAGGGGGAAAAAAAGCCCACATCACCGACAATGACACTTAAAATAAAACCCATAAACCATATTTAGGAACTGAAATCTTAACAGCATGAATAACTTGGGTTGTTAATACCCTGAACTACAAAGTGCACGGTGATATGCTGCTTTATTGAATAGCTGACATCCCTTAAACCTCCAATTATAATTAATATTACTCACATTTCACCTCTAAAACACAACACGCTATGGTGCAAAATGCTTCACATTTAAATGCTGTGAGTAAACCTCTTCCCCAAACCAGTGGCTTTTACACATTTGCTACATACTTTGTAAAGTCACATGGGCCGGCCCGGGATCTAATCCCACTGGAGCACTATTCCATTCATGTCATTTTTATATAGCGCCTTTCACAACAAGGGTGCCCCAGGGTCGCTTAACCAAGCAAGCGCCCATCCGTGTTGTGGATACAGAACAGAAGACCTGAAGACGACGGAGAAGAGGCACCAAAAACTCCTTAGTAAGGAGAAACAAAACCTCTGGGGGTCCACCCTTCGGGCATGCTAACATTATAGAATTATAAAAAAGCCCCGACGTGGGCCCATGGCCCCCAACACACATGTGGGCTCTTGTCTTTAGCAAGGGGTTTTCAAGCATCTACTTTGTTCTGCAATCTGAGAGAGAGAGGGGTTCATACAGACACCCTGCCTGGACACTCCAGTACATGAACACTGCAGTGAGAGAGAGAGAGGGGTTAATACAGACACACTGACTGGACACTCCAGTACATTAACACTGCACTGAGAGAGAGAGAGAGGTTCATACAGACACACTGACTGGACACTCCAGGACATTAACACTGCACTGAGAGAGGGGTTCATACACACACACTTACTGGACACTCCAGTACATTAACACTGCACTGAGAGAGAGAGGGGTTAATACAGACACTTTAATGTACAATTGTCACTGTTTTAATGTACAATGCGGTACATTAACACTGCACAGATGACATAACGACCTGGCTTTTGTGTTAAATGGATACATAATCCCCCTACCAACGTCTTTCCAATTCATCTAAGAAGTTTAATTGTTTTCACATCGAGAAAGCGTGTAAATTGATTAGAAAACTATAAAAATAAAGACAGCAATAATACTTGGGCCAATCTTAACAGAGTTTCTGCCCAAACGCACACAACAGCAACTATTATCATATTACCAGACCACAACAGCTCCGTCTGCAGCAAACCAACCCTCTGCAACATCACAAACCTCTCCTACCTCGCTCTGCATCTCTCAACTACAGTTTCAACAGTGAGGAAGTTAAAAACACCGTTTTTGAACACAGACACTACTACATACAAGCCACTGCACGTACCTGAGAGCTCCGTCTCTTCTTTTATCTCTGCAGTGATTTCACAGGGAAGCGTGTGTCCATCACGATCTGTCTGTCCCCGATCTCCTCCTGCTCCCGGCTCCTTCTCCCAGAACCGCAATCTCACCTTCAGGATCTCGTTTTCCTCCTTCAGCTGCGCCATCTCAGTCCCGAAAGTCTCCTCCACACACTGGGTGATCTTAAAACACGGCCCGTCTCACCAGGATCTGGGCGACGCCGCGGAGTTTGTCTTGAAACTCGTCCTCCGAGTCAGACACCCCGTTTTGGAAAACCTCCGAAACTTCATACACGATCGATTTGAGCAACACCTCTATGAGACAGCGAAGCTCGTCTTCCTGCGTCGTCTGCGCGACTTCGGTTCCGAAACCGTGGTCGACCGACGTGATTTTAATCACGACCCGTCTCGCCAGAACCTGGGAGATCCGGCGGAGTTTGTCTTCAATCGACTTGTCGGAATCATCTGTCCGGTTTCGGAAAACCCCCGAAACTTCGTGCACGATCGATTTAAACACAGTCTCCATGAAAGAGTGCGACTCAGTCTCCAGATTAAGCAGCAGATTCTCCATCTCTTCAGAGTCGATCCGGACGACACAGACAATTGATGCAGCGGCTGTACACACATGGGTTTAAACTCAGAGGAAGCGAAACTTGGTCAAACAGGAACAACAGAGGACTTCCGGTTTGTCAGCGTCACTTCCTTAGTGACTGTTGCTATGAGCGACAAAAAATCAGTTCGGCAAATAATAATAATAATAATAATAATAATAAATTAACCTCTCAAAGCGCTTTACAGTAACAAAAAACATTGATAGGAAATAAAAGAGTTTGCTCAATTACAAAACAAGGGTTTAGAGAGCCCTACACCCTACATTGAGGCAGACAGTAAAAGGCTTTACTGCTTATTACAGGGCACACACACACACACACCAGGGCCTATGTCCCCAGAAGCCCGTTCACACTTCGGTACCAGTATGTTTTTGGACCGCGGTAGGAGACCAGGCCACCATGGGGAGAACATGCAAACTCCCCACAGATAATACCCCAGTTCCCAGACAGCAACTGACCTCTTGGAGGTCTGCTGTCTAACTGTGTCTCTGAGAGTGAACATTGTCATGAGAACCTGGGCTTCACAAGTCACACACACACACACACACACACAGGACCGGGTTGACACAGGCCTGCACAACTGATCTGAGCATCTAGATTAGCAATGCATACCACTCTCTTCTTAGATCATCTTTTTTTTTACAGCATGGGTCTATATTAGCAATCCCCAGATTAGATAGCCCCACAGAAATGGAACAAAATTTAAAAAAATAAAGAAAAGAAAACTTGAGAAATGGTCTTTGGATTGTTTGGGGTTCTTTTAGAAACAAAGGTGAAGCCTGCATCCAGATGTGATTTACACATTGTGTACAGTGTTGGGCCAGCGGTAAGTCTCTGAACCCATGACAGATGGGTTGCGGGTTCAAGTCCATGCCACAGTCACCCCCCCGTTCAGTCAACCCAACTGAGACAGAAATTCCTATTTGTTACAAGGAGTTTTTAAACAGGTAGTGTTGAACTCGGAGGTTATTGTTTTTGCCCGTTAATGCTTGTATCTCTGATTTCTCATTTCGTTTCTAAATCTGAGCATTATTGTCTGTAGAGAATGCCTGTCGTCTGTGAGCGGCTGTGCCTCTGTTAGTTAGCAGTGAAGTTCAATGAAGGCATCTTTGGACTCTATGTAAATAATTTGCGGATAATCAGGTGTGGTTTCTAATTATTGTTAATAAAATTATTTTTGCCTGATGTTTGTCTCCAGTCTTATTACTCTGCGATTAGTCTGAGCCTGGAAAGAACTGGTGAACAGCTGGTCCAGTGGTTCAGGTCCAGTCTTGTTAGACCAGGAGGACAGCTGGTCCAGTGGTTAAGGTCCAGTCTTGTTAGACCAGGAGGACAGCTGGTCCAGTGGTTCAGGTCCAGTCTCTTTACACCAGGAGGACAGCTGGTCCAGTGGTTCAGGTCCAGTTTTGTTAGACCAGGAGGACAGCTGGTCCAGTGGTTCAGCTCCAGTCTTCTTAGACCAGGAGGACAGCTGGTCCAGTGGTTCAGGTCCAGTCTCTTTACACCAGGAGGACAGCTGGTCCAGTGGTTCAGGTCCAGTCTTGTTAGACCAGGAAGACAGCTGGTCAAGGGTTCATTTCCAGTCTCTCTACACCAGGAGAACAGCTGGTCCAGTGGTTCAGCTCCAGTCTTGTTAGACCAGGAAGACAGCTGGTCCAGTGGTTAAGGTCCAGTCTTGTTAGATCAGGAGGACAGCTGGTTTAATGGTTCAGGTCCAGTCTTGTTAGACCAGGAGAACAGCTGGTCCTGTGGTTCAGGTCCAGTCTTATTAGACCAGGATGACAACTGGTCCTGTGGTTCAGGTCCGGTCTGACCCCCAGTTTCTCTCTCTCTCCCGGTCTGTGTGTCTCACGGAGAGCAAGCTGGGGTCTGCGACAAGACAAATTCCTCATGCAAGAAACTGTACAGGGCCAATAAAGTGATCTGATCTTATCAGTCAGGTGAGGCGTGACGGAGCAGAGAAACTTCGCTTCACAAAATGTACTTGTCGTCCTGCGATACCGCTGATCCCCACTAGAGGGCAGCCCAGAACCAGCACATGCAGCCCTCTGTCTCTCTCCACCTCCGATATCCGCGCGAGAATGCGTCTCATTTCGTGAGCACCACCGGTGCCGCTAATTCAGTAAATACTCCCGCAGCTGCCTGGGCGTGGGGCTCAGAAATACGCCAACGCCTCTTCTAGCTCAGGCGCAGAGTTTCCTTCCCTGTCAACTAGAGAATGTGTTTTTTTTTCTTCTCTTCTTCTCTTCCTTGAAGTTTTAACGTTCGCTGTTCACGGGAGAAGAATTAAAATCCTCTCCAGCTACGCGGGAGGATATGATGTCGAGCCACGTTGACGCTGAGTGTTAGGTGCAAGGGGAACACCCGCACCGTTACAGAGCATGCACACTAGACTTTACTGTGAGACTGTGGGTAATTCTGACCTGCACACTAGACTTTACTGTGAGACTGTGGGTAATTCTGACCTGAACACTAGACCTTACTGTGAGACTGTGGGTAATTCTGACCTGCACACTAGACTTTACTGTGAGACTGTGTAATTCTGACCTGCACACTAGACTTTACTGTGAGACTGTGTGTAATTCTGACCTGCACACTAGACTTTACTGTGAGACTGTGGGTAATTCTGACCTGCACACTAGACTTTACTGTGAGACTGTGTAATTCTGACCTGCACACTAGACTTTACTGTGAGACTGTGTGGGTAATTCTGACCTGCACACTAGACTTTACTGTGAGACTGTGTAATTCTGACCTGCACACTAGACTTTACTGTGAGACTGTGTGTAATTCTGACCTGCACACTAGACTTTACTGTGAGACTGTGGGTAATTCTGACCTGCACACTAGACTTTACTGTGAGACTGTGGGGAATTCTGAACCTGCACACTAGACTTTACTGTGAGACTGTGTGGGTAATTCTGACCTGCACACTAGACTTGACTGTGAGACTGTGGGGAATTCTGACCTGCACACTAGACTTTACTGTGAGGCTGTGTGTAATTCTGACCTGCACACTAGACTTTACTGTGAGACTGTGTGTAATTCTGACCTGCACACTAGACTTAACAGTGAGACTGTGTGTAATTCTGACCTGCACACTAGACTTAACAGTGAGACTGTGTGTAATTCTGGCCTGCACACTAGACTTTACTGTGAGACTGTGTGGGTAATTCTGACCTGCACACTAGACTTTACTGTGAGACTGTGTGGGTAATTCTGGCCTGCACACTAGACTTTACTGTGAGACTGTGGGTAATTCTGACCTGCACACTAGACTTTACTGTGAGACTGTGGGTAATTCTGACCTGCACACTAGACTTTACAGTGAGACTGTGTGTGATTCTGACCTGCACGCTAGACTTTACTGTGAGACTGTGGGTAATTCTGACCTGAACACTAGACTTTACTGTGAGACTGTGTGGGTAATTCTGACCTGCACACTAGACTTTACTGTGAGACTGTGTGGGTGATTCTGACCTGCACGCTAGATTTTACTGTGAGACTGTGTGTGTAATTCTGACCTGCACACTAGACTTTACTGTGAGACTGTGTGGGTAATTCTGACCTGCACACTAGACTTTACTGTGAGACTGTGTGGGTGATTCTAACCTGCACACTAGACTTTACTGTGAGACTGTGTGGCTAATTCTGACCTGCACACTAGACTTTGCTGTGAGGCTGTGTGGGCAATTCCGACCTGACCACTAGACTTTACTGTGTGTAATTCTGACCTGCACACTAGACTTTACTGTGAGACTGTGGGTAATTCTGACCTGCACACTAGACTTCACTGTGGGTAATTCTGACCTGCACACTAGACTTTACTGTGAGACTGTGGGTAATTCTGACCTGCACACTAGACTTTACTGTGAGATTGTGTGTGTAATTCTGACCTGCACACTAGACTTTACTGTGAGACTGTGGGTAATTCTGACCTGCACACTAGACTTTACTGTGAGACTGTGTGGGTAATTCTGACCTGCACACTAGACTTTACTGTGAGATTGTGTGGGTAATTCTGACCTGCACACTAGACTTTACTGTGAGGCTGTGGGTAATTCTGACCTGCACACTAGACTTTACTGTGAGACTGTGTGTAATTCTGACCGCCACACTAGACTTTACTGTGAGACTGTGTAATTCTGACCTGCACACTAGACTTTACTGTGAGCCTGTGTGTGATTCTGACCTGCACACTAGACTTCACTGTGAGCCTGTGTGTGATTCTGACCTGCACACTAGACTTTACAGTGAGACTGTGTGTAATTCTGACCTGCACACTAGACTTTACTGTGAGACTGTGTGGGTAATTCTGACCTGCACACTAGACTTTACTGTGAGACTGTGGGTAATTCTGACCTGCACACTAGACTTTACTGTGAGGCTGTGGGTAATTCTGACCTGCACACTAGACTTCACTGTGAGCCTGTGTGTGATTCTGACCTGCACAATAGACTTTACTGTGAGACTGTGGGTAATTCTGACCTGCACACTAGACTTTACTGTGAGACTGTGTGGGTAATTCTGACCTGCACACTAGACTTTACTGTGAGACTGTGTGGGTAATTCTGACCTGCACACTAGACTTTACTGTGAGACTGTGTGGGTAATTCTGACCTGCACACTAGACTTTACTGTGAGACTGTGTGGGTAATTCTGGCCTGCACACTAGACTTCACTGTGAGCCTGTGTGTGATTCTGACCTGCACAATAGACTTCACTGTGAGCCTGTGTGTGATTCTGACCTGCACACTAGACTTTACAGTGAGACTGTGTGTAATTCTGACCTGCACACTAGACTTTACTGTGAGACTGTGTGGGTAATTCTGACCTGCACACTAGACTTTACTGTGAGATTGTGTGGGTAATTCTGACCTGCACACTAGACTTTACTGTGAGACTGTGTGGGTAATTCTGACCTGCACACTAGACTTTACTGTGAGACTGTGTGGGTAATTCTGACCTGCACACTAGACTTTACTGTGAGACTGTGTGGGTAATTCTGACCTGCACACTAGTTTTTACTGTGAGACTTTGTGTTTCCTGTGTGTCTGTCACTCTGTCTATCTTACCAGCTATCCTTAAAACATTGGCTTACAGCCCTCAGACGTGAAGGTGATCTTTTCATTTTTTGATGCTGTTTAATGTGTTGCATTGTGAAATTCACGTGGAGGAGTGGCGGAGCTGAGCTGGAAACTGTGGTCGGAAGGTACCAACCGCAGCGTGTGAAGAGACCGAGATTAACCGCTGAACCTCACAAATGTTCACAGTATGGGGGAGCTGTAAGAAAGATGCAGCAAAGGAGAAATCGATCACTTTCCACTGCAATTTCTGCAGGAGACACTGTCCTTCTGTCCCCAGTTACACTGTCCTTCTGGCCTACTATCCTCAGAAGACACTGTCCTACTGTCCCCAGTTAGGCTGTCCTCAGGAGACCCTGTCCTTCTGTCCCCAGTTACACTGTCTTCAGGAGACACTGTCCTTTTCTGCTACTGTCCCCAGTTGCACTGTCCTCAGAGGACACTGTCCTTCTGTCCCCAGTTATACTGTCATCAGGAGACACTGTCCTTCTGTCCCCAGTTACACTGTCCTCAGGAGACACTGTCCTTTTCTGCTACTGTCCCCAGTTACATTGTCCTCAGGAGACACTGTCCTTCTGTCCCCAGCTACACTGTCCTCAGGATGTCAAATGTCCTTTTCTGTTCCTTAATTCCTCTACCTTTTAATACTCCAAAGATTCTTCATTTACTTAAAATGAAGTTAGCGTTATGCACAAAACAACGGCATTTGACCACGTTTAGCTGTTACAATTGATCTTTAAAAGAAAATACTCGGATGATCAAAATGCAAAAATTCTGACCTGCACTCTAGACTTTACTGTGAGACTGTGGGTAATTCTGACCTGCACACTAGACTTTACTGTGAGACTGTGTGGGTAATTCTGACCTGCACACTAGACTTTACTGTTAGACTGTGGGTAATTCTGACCTGCACACTAGACTTTACTGTGAGACTGTGGGTAATTCTGACCTGCACACTAGACTTGACTGTGAGACTGTGGGTAATTCTGACCTGCACACTAGACTTTACTGTGAGACTGTGTGTAGTTCTTACCTGCACACTAGACTTTACTGTGAGACTGTGTGGGTAATTCTGGCCTGCACACTAGACTTTACTGTGAGACTGTGGGTAATTCTGGCCTGCACACTAGACTTTACTGTGAGACTGTGGGTAATTCTGACCTGCACACTAGACTTTACTGTGAGACTGTGTGGGTAATTCTGACCTGCACACTAGACTTTACTGTGAGACTGTGGGTAATTCTGACCTGCACACTAGACTTGACTGTGAGACTGTGGCTAATTCTGACCTGAACACTAGACTTTACTGTGAGACTGTGTGGCTAATTCTGACCCGAACACTAGACGAACACTAGACTTTACTGTGAGACTGTGTGGCTAATACGACCTGAACACTAGACTTTACTGTGAGACTGTGGGTAATTCTGACCTGCACACTAGACTTTACTGTGAGGCTGTGTGGGCAATTCCGACCTGAACACTAGACTTTACAGTGTGTGATTCTGACCTGCACACTAGACTTTACTGTGAGACTGTGTGGGTAATTCTGACCTGAGCACTAGACTTTACTGTGAGACTGTGGGTAATTCTGACCTGCACACTAGACTTGACTGTGAGACTGTGTGGGTAGTTCTGACCTGCACACTAGACTTTACTGAGAGACTGTGTTGGTAATTCTGACCTGCACACGAGACTTAACTGTGAGACTGTGGGTAATTCTGACCTGCACACTAGACTTAACTGTGAGACTGTGGGTAATTCTGACCTGAACACTAGACTTTACTGTGAGACTGTGGGTAATTCTGACCTGCACACTAGAATTTACTGTGAGGCTGTGTGGGCAATTCTGACCTGAACACTAGACTTTACTGTGTGTAATTCTGACCTGCACACTAGACTTTACTGTGAGACTGTGGGTAATTCTGACCTGAACACTAGACTTTACTGTGAGACTGTGTGGGTGATTCTGACCTGCACACTAGACTTTACTGTGAGACTGTGTGGGTGATTCTGACCTGCACACTAGACTTTACTTTGAGACTGTGTGGGTGATTCTGACCTGCACGCTAGATTTTACTGTGAGACTGTGTGGGTAATTCTTACCTGCACACTAGACTTTACTGTGAAACTGTGTGTAATTCTGACCTGCACACTAGACTTTACTGTGAGGCTGTGTGTAATTCTGACCTGCACACTAGACATTACTGTGAGACTGTGTGTAATTCTGACCTGAACACTAGACATTACTGTGAGACTGTGTTTAATTCTGACCTGCACACTAGACTTTACTGTGAGACTGTGTGTAATTCTGACCTGAACACTAGACTTTACTGTGAGACTGTGTGGGTAATTCCGACCTGAACACTAGACTTTACTGTGTGTAATTCTGACCTGCACACTAGACTTTACTGTGAGACTGTGGGTAATTCTGACCTACACACTAGACTTTACTGTGAGACTGTGTGGGTAATTCTGACCTGCACACTAGACTTTACTGTGAGACTGTGTCGGTAATTCTGACCTGCACACTAGACTTTACTGTGAGACTGTGTGGGTGGTTCTGACCTGCACACTAGACTTTACTGTGAGACTGTGTGGGTGATTCTGACCTGCACGCTAGATTTTACTGTGAGACTGTGGGGGATTCTGACCTGCACGCTAGACTTTACTGTGAGACTGTGTTTAATTCTGACCTGCACACTAGACTTTACTGTGAGACTGTGTGTAATTCTGACCTACACACTAGACTTTACTGTGAGACTGTGGGTAATTCTGGCCTGCACGCAAGACTTTACTGTGAGACTGTGTGGGTAATTCTGGCCTGCACACTAGACTTTACTGTGAGACTGTGTGTAGTTCTGACCTGCACACTAGACTTTACTGTGAGACTGTGTGGCTAATTCTGACCTGAACAGTAGACTTTACTGTGAGACTGTGGGTAATTCTGACCTGCACACTAGACTTTACTGTGAGGCTGTGTGGGCAATTCCGACCTGCACGCTAGATTTTACTGAGAGACTGTGGGGGATTCTGACCTGCACACTAGACCTTACTGTGAGACTGTGTGTAATTCTGACCTACACACTAGACTTTACTGTGAGACTGTGGGTAATTCTGGCCTGCACGCTAGACTTTACTGTGAGACTGTGTTTAATTCTGACCTGCACACTAGACTTTACTGGGAGACTGTGTGTAATTCTGACCTACACACTAGACTTTACTGTGAGACTGTGGGTAATTCTGGCCTGCACGCAAGACTTTACTGTGAGACTGTGGGTAATTCTGACCTGTACACTAGACTTTACTGTGAGACTGTGTGGGTAATTCTGACCTGCACGCTAGACTTTACTGTGAGACTGTGTTTAATTCTGACCTGCACACTAGACTTTACTGGGAGACTGTGTGTAATTCTGACCTACACACTAGACTTTACTGTGAGACTGTGGGTAATTCTGGCCTGCACGCAAGACTTTACTGTGAGACTGTGTGTAGTTCTGACCTGCACACTAGACTTTACTGTGAGACTGTGTGGCTAATTCTGACCTGAACAGTAGACTTTACTGTGAGACTGTGGGTAATTCTGACCTGCACACTAGACTTTACTGTGAGACTGTGGGTAATTCTGACCTGCACACTAGACTTCACTGTGGGTAATTCTGACCTGCACACTAGACTTTACTGTGAGACTGTGGGTAATTCTGACCTGCACACTAGACTTCACTGTGGGTAATTCCGACCTGAACACTAGACTTTACTGTGTGTAATTCTGACCTGCACACTAGACTTTACTGTGAGACTGTGTGGGTAATTCTGACCTGCACACTAGACTTTACTGTGAGACTGTGTGGGTAATTCTGACCAGCACACAAGACTTTACTGTGAGACCGTGTGGGTAATTCTGACCTGCAAACTAGACTTTACTGTGAGACTGTGGGTAATTCTGGCCTGCACGCTAGACTTTACTGTGAGACTGTGGGTAATTCTGGCCTGCACGCTAGACTTTACTGTGAGACTGTGGGTAATTCTGGCCTGCACGCTAGACTTTACTGTGAGACTGTGGGTAATTCTGACCTGCACACTAGACTTTACTGTGAGACTGTGTGGGTAATTCTGACCAGCACACAAGACTTTACTGTGAGACCGTGTGGGTAATTCTGACCTGCAAACTAGACTTTACTGTGAGACTGTGGGTAATTCTGGCCTGCACGCTAGACTTTACTGTGAGACTGTGGGTAATTCTGGCCTGCACGCTAGACTTTACTGTGAGACTGTGGGTAATTCTGGCCTGCACGCTAGACTTTACTGTGAGACTGTGGGTAATTCTGACCTGCACACTAGACTTTACTGTGAGACTGTGTGGGTAATTCTGACCTGCACACTAGACTTTACTGTGAGACTGTGGGTAATTCTGACCTGCACACTAGACTTTACTGTGAGACTGTGTGGCTAATTCTGACCTGAACAGTAGACTTTACTGTGAGACTGTGGGTAATTCTGACCTGCACACTAGACTTTACTGTGAGACTGTGGGTAATTCTGACCTGCACACTAGACTTCACTGTGGGTAATTCTGACCTGCACACTAGACTTTACTGTGAGACTGTGGGTAATTCTGACCTGCACACTAGACTTCACTGTGGGTAATTCCGACCTGAACACTAGACTTTACTGTGTGTAATTCTGGCCTGCACGCTAGACTTTACTGTGAGACTGTGTGTGATTCTGACCTGCACGCTAGACTTTACTGTGAGACTGTGGGTAATTCTGGCCTGCACACTTGACTTTACTGTGAGACTGTGTGGGTAATTCTGACCTGAACACTAGACTTTACTGTGAGACTGTGTGGCTAATTCTGACCTGCACACTAGACTTTACTGTGTGTTATTCTGACCTGAACACTGGACTTTACTGTGAGACTGTGTGGCTAATTCTGACCTGTACACTAGACTTTACTGTGAGACTGTGGGTAATTCTTACCTGCACACTAGACTTTACTGTGAGACTGTGTGGGTAATTCTGACCTGCACACTAGACTTTACTGTGAGACTGTGTGGGTAATTCTGACCTGCACACTAGACTTTACTGTGAGACTGTGTGGGTAATTCTGACCTGCACACTAGACTTTACTGTGAGACTGTGTGGGTAATTCTGACCTGCACACTAGACTTTACTGTGAGACTGTGTGGGTAATTCTGACCTGCACACTAGACTTTACTGTGAGGCTGTGTGTAATTCTGACCTGCACACTAGACTTTACTGTGAGGCTGTGTGTAATTCTGACCTGCACACTAGACTTTACTGTGAGGCTGTGTGTAATTCTGACCTGCACACTAGACTTTACTGTAAGACTGTGTGGGTAATTCTGACCTGCACACTAGACTTTACTGTGAGACTGTGTGGGTAATTCTGGCCTGCACACTAGACTTTACTGTGAGACTGTGGGGAATTCTGACCTGTACACTAGACTTTACTGTGAGACTGTGTGGGTAATTCTGGCCTGCACACTAGACTTTACTGTGAGGCTGTGTGTAATTCTGACCTGTACACTAGACTTTACTGTGAGGCTGTGTGTAATTCTGACCTGCACACTAGACTTTACTGTGAGACTGTGTGGGTAATTCTGACCTGCACACTAGACTTTACTGTGAGGCTGTGTGTAATTCTGACCTCCACACTAGACTTTACTGTGAGACTGTGTGGGTAATTCTGACCTGCACACTAGACTTTACTGTGAGACTGTGGGTAATTCTGACCTGCACACTAGACTTTACTGTGAGACTGTGTGGGTAATTCTGACCTGCACACTAGACTTTACTGTGAGACTGTGGGTAATTCTGACCTGCACACTAGACTTTACTGTGAGACTGTGTGTAATTCTGACCTGCACACTAGACTTTACTGTGAGACTGTGGGTAATTCTGACCTGCACAATAGACTTTACTGTGAGGCTGTGTGTAATTCTGACCTGCACACTAGACTTTACTGTGAGGCTGAGTGTAATTCTGACCTGCACACTAGACTTTACTGTGAGGCTGTGGGTAATTCTGACCTGCACACTAGACTTTACTGTGAGACTGTGGGTAATTCTGACCTGCACAATAGACTTTACTGTGAGACTGTGGGTAATTCTGACCTGCACACTAGACTTTACTGTGAGACTGTGGGTAATTCTGACCTGCACACTAGACTTTACTGTGATACCGTGTGTGTAATTCTGACCTGCACACAAGACTTTACTGTGAGACTGTGTGGGTGATTCTAACCTGCACACTAGACTTTACTGTGAGACTGTGTGGCTAATTCTGACCTGCACACTAGACTTTGCTGTGAGGCTGTGTGGGCAATTCCGACCTGACCACTAGACTTTACTGTGTGTAATTCTGACCTGCACACTAGACTTTACTGTGAGACTGTGGGTAATTCTGACCTGCACACTAGACTTCACTGTGGGTAATTCTGACCTGCACACTAGACTTTACTGTGAGACTGTGGGTAATTCTGACCTGCACACTAGACTTCACTGTGGGTAATTCCGACCTAAACACTAGACTTTACTGTGTGTAATTCTGACCTGCACACTAGACTTTACTGTGAGACTGTGTGGGTAATTCTGACCTGCACACTAGACATTACTGTGAGGCTGTGTGTAATTCTGACCTGCACACTAGACTTTGCTGTGAGGCTGTGTGGGCAATTCCGACCTGACCACTAGACTTTACTGTGTGTAATTCTGACCTGCACACTAGACTTTGCTGTGAGGCTGTGTGGGCAATTCCGACCTGACCACTAGACTTTACTGTGTGTAATTCTGACCTGCACACTAGACTTTACTGTGAGACTGTGGGTAATTCTGACCTGCACACTAGACTTTACTGTGAGACTGTGTGTAATTCTGACCTGCACACTAGACTTTACTGTGAGACTGTGTGGGTAATTCTGGCCTGCACACTAGACTTTACTGTGAGACTGTGGGTAATTCTGACCTGCACACTAGACTTTACTGTGAGACTGTGTGGGTAATTCTGACCTGCACACTAGACTTTACTGTGAGACTGTGTGGGTAATTCTGACCTGCACACTAGACTTTACTGTGAGGCTGTGTGTAATTCTGACCTGCACACTAGACTTTACTGTGAGGCTGTGTGTAATTCTGACCTGCACACTAGACTTTACTGTGAGGCTGTGGGTAATTCTGACCTGCACACTAGACTTTACTGTGAGGCTGAGTGTAATTCTGACCTGCACACTAGACTTTACTGTGAGGCTGTGGGTAATTCTGAACTGCACACTAGACTTTACTGTGAGACTGTGGGTAATTCTGACCTGCACAATAGACTTTACTGTGAGACTGTGGGTAATTCTGACCTGCACACTAGACTTTACTGTGAGACTGTGGGTAATTCTGACCTGCACACTAGGCTTTACTGTGAGACTGTGGGTAATTCTGACCTGCACACTAGACTTTACTGTGATACCGTGTGTGTAATTCTGACCTGCACACAAGACTTTACTGTGAGACTGTGTGGGTGATTCTAACCTGCACACTAGACTTTACTGTGAGACTGTGTGGCTAATTCTGACCTGCACACTAGACTTTACTGTGAGACTGTGTGGGTAATTCTGACCTGCACACTAGACTTTGCTGTGAGGCTGTGTGGGCAATTCCGACCTGACCACTAGACTTTACTGTGTGTAATTCTGACCTGCACACTAGACTTTACTGTGAGACTGTGGGTAATTCTGACCTGCACACTAGACTTCACTGTGGGTAATTCTGACCTGCACACTAGACTTCACTGTGGGTAATTCTGACCTGCACACTAGACTTTACTGTGAGGCTGTGGGTAATTCTGACCTGCACACTCGACTTTACTGTGAGACTGTGGGTAATTCTGACCTGCACACTACACTTTACTGTGAGACTGTGTGTGTAATTCTGACCTGCACACTAGGCTTTACTGTGAGACTGTGGGTAATTCTGACCTGCACACTAGACTTTACTGTGAGACTGTGTGTGTAATTCTGACCTGCACACAAGACTTTACTGTGAGACTGTGTGGGTGATTCTAACCTGCACACTAGACTTTACTGTGAGACTGTGGGTAATTCTGACCTGCACAATAGACTTTACTGTGAGACTGTGGGTAATTCTGACCTGCACACTAGACTTTACTGTGATACCGTGTGTGTAATTCTGACCTGCACACAAGACTTTACTGTGAGACTGTGTGGGTGATTCTAACCTGCACACTAGACTTTACTGTGAGACTGTGTGGCTAATTCTGACCTGCACACTAGACTTTGCTGTGAGGCTGTGTGGGCAATTCCGACCTGACCACTAGACTTTACTGTGTGTAATTCTGACCTGCACACTAGACTTTACTGTGAGACTGTGGGTAATTCTGACCTGCACACTAGACTTCACTGTGGGTAATTCTGACCTGCACACTAGACTTTACTGTGAGACTGTGGGTAATTCTGACCTGCACACTAGACTTCACTGTGGGTAATTCTGACCTGCACACTAGACTTTACTGTGAGACTGTGTGGGTAATTCTGACCTGCACACTAGACATTACTGTGAGGCTGTGTGTAATTCTGACCTGCACACTAGACTTTGCTGTGAGGCTGTGTGGGCAATTCCGACCTGACCACTAGACTTTACTGTGTGTAATTCTGACCTGCACACTAGACTTTGCTGTGAGGCTGTGTGGGCAATTCCGACCTGACCACTAGACTTTACTGTGTGTAATTCTGACCTGCACACTAGACTTTACTGTGAGACTGTGGGGGATTCTGACCTGCACGCTAGACTTTACTGTGAGACTGTGTGTAATTCTGACCTGCACACTAGACTTTACTGTGAGACTGTGGGTAATTCTGGCCTGCACACTTGACTTTACTGTGAGACTGTGGGTAATTCTGACCTGCACACTAGACTTTACTGTGAGACTGTGTGTAATTCTGACCTGCACACTAGACTTTACTGTGAGACTGTGTGTAATTCTGACCTGCACACTAGACTTTACTGTGAGACTGTGGGTAATTCTGACCTGCACGCTAGACTTTACTGTGAGACTGTGGGTAATTCTGGCCTGCACACTAGACTTTACTGTGAGACTGTGGGTAATTCTGACCTGCACACTAGACTTTACTGTGAGACTGTGTGGGTAATTCTGACCTGCACACTAGACTTTACTGTGAGACTGTGGGTAATTCTGACCTGCACACTAGACTTTACTGTGAGACTGTGTGGGTAATTCTGACCTGCACACTATACTTTACTGTGAGACTGTGTGTAATTCTGACCTGCACACTAGACTTTACTGTGAGACTGTGGGGAATTCTGACCTGCACACTAGACTTTACTGTGAGACTGTGGGTAATTCTGACCTGCACACTAGACTTTAGTGTGAGACTGTGTGGGTAATTCTGACCTGCACTCTAGACTTTACTATGAGACTGTGGGTAATTTTGACCTGCACACTAGACTTTACTGTGAGACTGTGGGTAATTCTGACCTGCACACTAGACATTACTGTGAGACTGTGTGGGTAATTCTGGCCTGCACACTAGACTTTACAGTGAGACTGTGTGATTCTGACCTGCACACTAGACTTTACTGTGAGACTGTGTGTAATTCTGACCTGCACACTAGACTTAACAGTGAGACTGTGTGTAATTGTGACCTGCACACTAGACTTAACAGTGAGACTGTGTGGGTAATTCTGACCTGCACACTAGACTTTACTGTGAGACTGTGTGGGTAATTCTGACCTGCACACTAGACTTTACTGTGAGACTGTGGGTAATTCTGGCCTGCACACTAGACTTTACTGTGAGACTGTGGGGAATTCTGACCTGCACACTAGACTTTACTGTGAGACTGTGTGGGTAATTCTGACCTGCACACTAGACTTTACTGTGAGGCTGTGTGTAATTCTGACCTGCACACTAGACTTTACTGTGAGACTGTGTGGGTAATTCTGACCTGCACACTAGACTTTACTGTGAGACTGTGTGTGATTCTGACCTGCACACTAGACTTTACTGTGAGACTGTGTGTAATTCTGACCTGCACACTAGACTTTACTCTGAGACTGTGTAATTCTGACCTGCACACTAGGCTTTACTGTGAGACTGTGTGGGTAATTCTGACCTGCACACTAGACTTTACTGTGAGACTGTGTGGGTAATTCTGGCCTGCACACCAGACTTTACTGTGAGACTGTGTGTGATTCTGACCTGCACACTAGACTTTACAGTGAGACTGTGTGATTCTGACCTGCACACTAGACTTTACTGTGAGACTGGGGGGAATTCTGACCTGCACACTAGACTTTACTATGAGGCTGTGTGTAATTCTGACCTGCACACTAGACTTTACTGTGAGGCTGTGTGTAATTCTGACCTGCACACTAGACTTTAATGTGAGACTGTGGGGAATTCTGACCTGCACACTACACTTTACTGTGAGACTGTGTAATTCTGACCTGCACACTAGACTTTACTGTGAGACTGTGTGGGTAATTCTGACCTGCACACTAGACTTTACTGTGAGACTGTGGGTAATTCTGACCTGCACACTATATTTTACTGTGAGACTGTGGGGAATTCTGACCTGCACACTAGACTTTACTGTGAGACTGTGGGTAATTCTGACCTGCACACTAGACTTTACTGTGAGACTGTGTGGGTAATTCTGGCCTGCACACTAGACTTTACTGTGAGACTGTGGGGAATTCTGACCTGCACACTAGACTTTACTGTGAGGCTGTGTGTAATTCTGACCTGCACACTAGACTTTACTGTGAGACTGTGTGTAATTCTGACCTGCACACTAGACTTAACAGTGAGACTGTGTGTAATTCTGACCTGCACACTAGACTTAACAGTGAGACTGTGTGTAATTCTGGCCTGCACACTAGACTTTACTGTGAGACTGTGTGGGTAATTCTGACCTGCACACTAGACTTTACTGTGAGACTGTGTGGGTAATTCTGGCCTGCACACTAGACTTTACTGTGAGACTGTGGGTAATTCTGACCTGCACACTAGACTTTACTGTGAGACCGTGGGGAATTCTGACCTGCACACTAGACTTTACTGTGAGACTGTGGGTAATTCTGGCCTGCACATTAGACTTTACTGTGAGACTGTGTGGGTAATTCTGGCCTGCACACTAGACTTTACTGTGAGACTGTGTGGGTAATTCTGACCTGCACACTAGACTTTACTGTGAGACTGTGGGTAATTCTGACCTGCACACTAGACTTTACTGTGAGACTGTGGGTAATTCTGACCTGCACACTAGACTTTACTGTGAGACTGTGTGGGTAATTCTGACCTGCACACTAGACTTTACTGTGAGACTGTGTGGGTAATTCTGACCTGCACACTAGACTTTACTGTGAGACTGTGGGTAATTCTGACCTGAACACTAGACCTTACTGTGAGACTGTGGGTAATTCTGACCTGCACACTAGACTTTACTGTGAGTAATTCTGACCTGCACACTAGACTTTACTGTGAGACTGTGTGGGTAATTCTGACCTGCACACTATACTTTACTGTGAGACTGTGGGTAATTCTGACCTGCACACTAGGCTTTACTGTGAGACTGTGGGTAATTCTGACCTGCACACTAGACTTTACTGTGAGACTGTGTGGGTAATTCTGGCCTGCACACTAGACTTTACTGTGAGACTGTGGGGAATTGTGACCTGCACACTAGACTTTACTGTGAGGCTGTGTGTAATTCTGACCTGCACACTAGACTTTACTGTGAGACTGTGTGTAATTCTGACCTGCACACTAGACTTAACAGTGAGACTGTGTGTAATTCTGACCTGCACACTAGACTTAACAGTGAGACTGTGTGTAATTCTGGCCTGCACACTAGACTTTACTGTGAGACTGTGTGGGTAATTCTGACCTGCACACTAGACTTTACTGTGAGACTGTGTGGGTAATTCTGACCTGCACACTAGACTTTACTGTGAGACTGTGGGTAATTCTGACCTGAACACTAGACCTTACTGTGAGACTGTGGGTAATTCTGACCTGCACACTAGACTTTACTGTGAGTAATTCTGACCTGCACACTAGACTTTACTGTGAGACTGTGTGGGTAATTCTGACCTGCACACTATAATTTACTGTGAGACTGTGGGTAATTCTGACCTGCACACTAGACTTTACTGTGAGACTGTGGGTAATTCTGACCTGCACACTAGACTTTACAGTGAGACTGTGTGGGTAATTCTGACCTGCACACTAGACTTTACTGTGAAACTGTGTGTAATTCTGACCTGCACACTAGACTTTACTGTGAGGCTGTGTGGGTAATTCTGACCTGCACACTAGACTTTACTGTGAGACTGTGGGTAATTCTGACCTGCACACTAGACTTTACTGTGAGACTGTGGGTAATTCTGACCTGCACACTAGACTTTACTGTGAGACTGTGTGGGTAATTCTGACCTGCACACTAGACTTTACTGTGAGACTGTGTGGGTAATTCTGACCTGCACACTAGACTTTACTGTGAGACTGTGGGTAATTCTGACCTGAACACTAGACCTTACTGTGAGACTGTGGGTAATTCTGACCTGCACACTAGACTTTACTGTGAGTAATTCTGACCTGCACACTAGACTTTACTGTGAGACTGTGTGGGTAATTCTGACCTGCACACTATACTTTACTGTGAGACTGTGGGTAATTCTGACCTGCACACTAGGCTTTACTGTGAGACTGTGGGTAATTCTGACCTGCACACTAGACTTTACTGTGAGACTGTGTGGGTAATTCTGGCCTGCACACTAGACTTTACTGTGAGACTGTGGGGAATTCTGACCTGCACACTAGACTTAACAGTGAGACTGTGTGTAATTCTGACCTGCACACTAGACTTAACAGTGAGACTGTGTGTAATTCTGGCCTGCACACTAGACTTTACTGTGAGACTGTGTGGGTAATTCTGACCTGCACACTAGACTTTACTGTGAGACTGTGTGGGTAATTCTGGCCTGCACACTAGACTTTACTGTGAGACTGTGTGGGTAATTCTGACCTGCACACTAGACTTTACTGTGTGTAATTCTGACCTGCACACTAGACTTTACTGTGAGACTGTGGGGAATTCTGGCCTGCACACTAGACTTTACTGTGAGACTGTGTGGGTAATTCTGGCCTGCACACTAGACTTTACTGTGAGACTGTGTGTAATTCTGACCTGCACACTAGACTTTACTGTGAGACTGTGGGTAATTCTGACCTGCACACTAGACTTTACTGTGAGACTGTGTGGGTAATTCTGGCCTGCACACTAGACTTTACTGTGAGACTGTGTGTGATTCTGACCTGCACACTAGACTTTACTGTGAGACTGTGTGATTCTGACCTGCACACTAGACTTTACTGTGAGACTGTGTGTAATTGTGACCTGCACACTAGACTTTACTATGAGGCTGTGTGTAATTCTGACCTGCACACTAGACTTTACTATGAGGCTGTGTGTAATTCTGACCTGCACACTAGACCTTACTGTGAGACTGTGGGTAATTCTGACCTGCACACTAGACTTTACTGTGAGTAATTCTGACCTGCACACTAGACTTTACTGTGAGACTGTGTGGGTAATTCTGACCTGCACACTATACTTTACTGTGAGACTGTGGGTAATTCTGACCTGCACACTAGGCTTTACTGTGAGACTGTGGGTAATTCTGACCTGCACACTAGACTTTACTGTGAGACTGTGTGGGTAATTCTGGCCTGCACACTAGACTTTACTGTGAGACTGTGGGGAATTGTGACCTGCACACTAGACTTTACTGTGAGGCTGTGTGTAATTCTGACCTGCACACTAGACTTTACTGTGAGACTGTGTGTAATTCTGACCTGCACACTAGACTTAACAGTGAGACTGTGTGTAATTCTGACCTGCACACTAGACTTACCAGTGAGACTGTGTGTAATTCTGGCCTGCACACTAGACTTTACTGTGAGACTGTGTGGGTAATTCTGACCTGCACACTAGACTTTACTGTGAGACTGTGTGGGTAATTCTGACCTGCACACTAGACTTTACTGTGAGACTGTGGGTAATTCTGACCTGAACACTAGACCTTACTGTGAGACTGTGGGTAATTCTGACCTGCACACTAGACTTTACTGTGAGTAATTCTGACCTGCACACTAGACTTTACTGTGAGACTGTGTGGGTAATTCTGACCTGCACACTATAATTTACTGTGAGACTGTGGGTAATTCTGACCTGCACACTAGACTTTACAGTGAGACTGTGTGGGTAATTCTGACCTGCACACTAGACTTTACTGTGAAACTGTGTGTAATTCTGACCTGCACACTAGACTTTACTGTGAGGCTGTGTGGGTAATTCTGACCTGCACACTAGACTTTACTGTGAGACTGTGGGTAATTCTGACCTGCACACTAGACTTTACTGTGAGACTGTGGGTAATTCTGACCTGCACACTAGACTTTACTGTGAGACTGTGTGGGTAATTCTGACCTGCACACTAGACTTTACTGTGAGACTGTGTGGGTAATTCTGACCTGCACACTAGACTTTACTGTGAGACTGTGGGTAATTCTGACCTGAACACTAGACCTTACTGTGAGACTGTGGGTAATTCTGACCTGCACACTAGACTTTACTGTGAGTAATTCTGACCTGCACACTAGACTTTACTGTGAGACTGTGTGGGTAATTCTGACCTGCACACTATACTTTACTGTGAGACTGTGGGTAATTCTGACCTGCACACTAGGCTTTACTGTGAGACTGTGGGTAATTCTGACCTGCACACTAGACTTTACTGTGAGACTGTGTGGGTAATTCTGGCCTGCACACTAGACTTTACTGTGAGACTGTGGGGAATTCTGACCTGCACACTAGACTTAACAGTGAGACTGTGTGTAATTCTGACCTGCACACTAGACTTAACAGTGAGACTGTGTGTAATTCTGGCCTGCACACTAGACTTTACTGTGAGACTGTGTGGGTAATTCTGACCTGCACACTAGACTTTACTGTGAGACTGTGTGTAATTCTGACCTGCACACTAGACTTAACAGTGAGACTGTGTGTAATTCTGACCTGCACACTAGACTTAACAGTGAGACTGTGTGTAATTCTGGCCTGCACACTAGACTTTACTGTGAGACTGTGTGGGTAATTCTGACCTGCACACTAGACTTTACTGTGAGACTGTGTGGGTAATTCTGACCTGCACACTAGACTTTACTGTGAGACTGTGGGTAATTCTGACCTGAACACTAGACCTTACTGTGAGACTGTGGGTAATTCTGACCTGCACACTAGACTTTACTGTGAGTAATTCTGACCTGCACACTAGACTTTACTGTGAGACTGTGTGGGTAATTCTGACCTGCACACTATAATTTACTGTGAGACTGTGGGTAATTCTGACCTGCACACTAGACTTTACTGTGAGACTGTGGGTAATTCTGACCTGCACACTAGACTTTACAGTGAGACTGTGTGGGTAATTCTGACCTGCACACTAGACTTTACTGTGAAACTGTGTGTAATTCTGACCTGCACACTAGACTTTACTGTGAGGCTGTGTGGGTAATTCTGACCTGCACACTAGACTTTACTGTGAGACTGTGGGTAATTCTGACCTGCACACTAGACTTTACTGTGAGACTGTGGGTAATTCTGACCTGCACACTAGACTTTACTGTGAGACTGTGTGGGTAATTCTGACCTGCACACTAGACTTTACTGTGAGACTGTGTGGGTAATTCTGACCTGCACACTATACTTTACTGTGAGACTGTGGGTAATTCTGACCTGCACACTAGGCTTTACTGTGAGACTGTGGGTAATTCTGACCTGCACACTAGACTTTACTGTGAGACTGTGTGGGTAATTCTGGCCTGCACACTAGACTTTACTGTGAGACTGTGGGGAATTCTGACCTGCACACTAGACTTAACAGTGAGACTGTGTGTAATTCTGACCTGCACACTAGACTTAACAGTGAGACTGTGTGTAATTCTGGCCTGCACACTAGACTTTACTGTGAGACTGTGTGGGTAATTCTGACCTGCACACTAGACTTTACTGTGAGACTGTGTGGGTAATTCTGGCCTGCACACTAGACTTTACTGTGAGACTGTGTGGGTAATTCTGACCTGCACACTAGACTTTACTGTGTGTAATTCTGACCTGCACACTAGACTTTACTGTGAGACTGTGGGGAATTCTGGCCTGCACACTAGACTTTACTGTGAGACTGTGTGGGTAATTCTGGCCTGCACACTAGACTTTACTGTGAGACTGTGTGTAATTCTGACCTGCACACTAGACTTTACTGTGAGACTGTGGGTAATTCTGACCTGCACACTAGACTTTACTGTGAGACTGTGTGGGTAATTCTGGCCTGCACACTAGACTTTACTGTGAGACTGTGTGTGATTCTGACCTGCACACTAGACTTTACTGTGAGACTGTGTGATTCTGACCTGCACACTAGACTTTACTGTGAGACTGTGTGTAATTGTGACCTGCACACTAGACTTTACTATGAGGCTGTGTGTAATTCTGACCTGCACACTAGACTTTACTATGAGGCTGTGTGTAATTCTGACCTGCACACTAGACCTTACTGTGAGACTGTGGGTAATTCTGACCTGCACACTAGACTTTACTGTGAGTAATTCTGACCTGCACACTAGACTTTACTGTGAGACTGTGTGGGTAATTCTGACCTGCACACTATACTTTACTGTGAGACTGTGGGTAATTCTGACCTGCACACTAGGCTTTACTGTGAGACTGTGGGTAATTCTGACCTGCACACTAGACTTTACTGTGAGACTGTGTGGGTAATTCTGGCCTGCACACTAGACTTTACTGTGAGACTGTGGGGAATTGTGACCTGCACACTAGACTTTACTGTGAGGCTGTGTGTAATTCTGACCTGCACACTAGACTTTACTGTGAGACTGTGTGTAATTCTGACCTGCACACTAGACTTAACAGTGAGACTGTGTGTAATTCTGACCTGCACACTAGACTTAACAGTGAGACTGTGTGTAATTCTGGCCTGCACACTAGACTTTACTGTGAGACTGTGTGGGTAATTCTGACCTGCACACTAGACTTTACTGTGAGACTGTGTGGGTAATTCTGACCTGCACACTAGACTTTACTGTGAGACTGTGGGTAATTCTGACCTGAACACTAGACCTTACTGTGAGACTGTGGGTAATTCTGACCTGCACACTAGACTTTACTGTGAGTAATTCTGACCTGCACACTAGACTTTACTGTGAGACTGTGTGGGTAATTCTGACCTGCACACTATAATTTACTGTGAGACTGTGGGTAATTCTGACCTGCACACTAGACTTTACTGTGAGACTGTGGGTAATTCTGACCTGCACACTAGACTTTACAGTGAGACTGTGTGGGTAATTCTGACCTGCACACTAGACTTTACTGTGAAACTGTGTGTAATTCTGACCTGCACACTAGACTTTACTGTGAGGCTGTGTGGGTAATTCTGACCTGCACACTAGACTTTACTGTGAGACTGTGGGTAATTCTGACCTGCACACTAGACTTTACTGTGAGACTGTGGGTAATTCTGACCTGCACACTAGACTTTACTGTGAGACTGTGTGGGTAATTCTGACCTGCACACTAGACTTTACTGTGAGACTGTGTGGGTAATTCTGACCTGCACACTAGACTTTACTGTGAGACTGTGGGTAATTCTGACCTGAACACTAGACCTTACTGTGAGACTGTGGGTAATTCTGACCTGCACACTAGACTTTACTGTGAGTAATTCTGACCTGCACACTAGACTTTACTGTGAGACTGTGTGGGTAATTCTGACCTGCACACTATACTTTACTGTGAGACTGTGGGTAATTCTGACCTGCACACTAGGCTTTACTGTGAGACTGTGGGTAATTCTGACCTGCACACTAGACTTTACTGTGAGACTGTGTGGGTAATTCTGGCCTGCACACTAGACTTTACTGTGAGACTGTGGGGAATTCTGACCTGCACACTAGACTTAACAGTGAGACTGTGTGTAATTCTGGCCTGCACACTAGACTTTACTGTGAGACTGTGTGGGTAATTCTGACCTGCACACTAGACTTTACTGTGAGACTGTGTGGGTAATTCTGGCCTGCACACTAGACTTTACTGTGAGACTGTGTGGGTAATTCTGACCTGCACACTAGACTTTACTGTGTGTAATTCTGACCTGCACACTAGACTTTACTGTGAGACTGTGGGGAATTCTGGCCTGCACACTAGACTTTACTGTGAGACTGTGTGGGTAATTCTGGCCTGCACACTAGACTTTACTGTGAGACTGTGGGGAATTCTGGCCTGCACACTAGACTTTACTGTGAGACTGTGTGGGTAATTCTGGCCTGCACACTAGACTTTACTGTGAGACTGTGGGTAATTCTGACCTGTACACTAGACTTTACTGTGAGGCTGTGTGTAATTCTGACCTGCACACTAGACTTTACTGTGAGACTGTGTGGGTAATTCTGACCTGCACACTAGACTTTACTGTGAGGCTGTGTGTAATTCTGACCTGCACACTAGACTTTACTGTGAGACTGTGTGGGTAATTCTGACCTGCACACTAGACTTTACTGTGAGACTGTGTGTAATTCTGACCTGCACACTAGACTTTACTGTGAGACTGTGGGTAATTCTGACCTGCACACTAGACTTTACTGTGAGACTGTGTGGGTAATTCTGGCCTGCACACTAGACTTTACTGTGAGACTGTGTGTGATTCTGACCTGCACACTAGACTTTACTGTGAGACTGTGTGATTCTGACCTGCACACTAGACTTTACTGTGAGACTGTGTGTAATTGTGACCTGCACACTAGACTTTACTATGAGGCTGTGTGTAATTCTGACCTGCACACTAGACTTTACTATGAGGCTGTGTGTAATTCTGACCTGCACACTAGACTTTACTGTGAGACTGTGTGTAATTCTGACCTGCACACTAGACTTCACTGTGAGACTGTGTGTAATTCTGACCTGCACACTAGACTTAACAGTGAGACTGTGTGTAATTCTGACCTGCACACTAGACTTAACAGTGAGACTGTGTGTAATTCTGACCTGCACACTAGACTTAACAGTGAGACTGTGTGTAATTCTGACCTGCACACTAGACTTTACTGTGAGACTGTGTGTAATTCTGACCTGCACACTAGACTTTACTGTGAGACTGTGGGGAATTCTGACCTGCACACTAGACTTTACTGTGAGACTGTGTGGGTAATTCTGACCTGCACACTAGACTTTACTGTGAGGCTGTGTGTAATTCTGACCTGCACACTAGACTTTACTGTGAGACTGTGGGTAATTCTGACCTGCACACTAGACTTTACTGTGAGACTGTGTGGGTAATTCTGACCTGCACACTAGACTTTACTGTGAGGCTGTGTGTAATTCTGACCTGCACACTAGACTTTACTGTGAGGCTGTGTGTAATTCTGACCTGCACACTAGACTTTACTGTGAGACTGTGTGTAGTTCTGACCTGCACACTAGACTTTACTGTGAGACTGTGTGTAATTCTGACCTGCACACTAGACTTAACAGTGAGACTGTGTGTAATTGTGACCTGCACACTAGACTTAACAGTGAGACTCTGTGTAATTCTGGCCTGCACACTAGACTTTACTGTGAGACTGTGTGTAATTCTGGCCTGCACACTAGACTTTACTGTGAGACTGTGTGGGTAATTCTGGCCTGCACACTAGACTTTACTGTGAGACTGTGTGGGTAATTCTGACCTGCACACTAGAGTTTACTGTGAGACTGTGGGGAATTCTGACCTGCACACTAGACTTTACTGTGAGACTGTGGGTAATTCTGACCTGCACACTAGACTTTACTGTGAGACTGTGTGGGTAATTCTGACCTGCACACTAGACTTTACTGTGAGACTGTGGGTAATTCTGACCTGCACACTAGACTTTACTGTGAGACTGTGGGTAATTCTGACCTGCACACTAGACTTTACTGTGAGACTGTGGGGAATTCTGACCTGCACACTAGACTTTACTGTGAGACTGTGTGGGTAATTCTGACCTGCACACTAGACTTTACTGTGAGACTGTGGGTAATTCTGACCTGCACACTAGACTTTACTGTGAGACTGTGTGGGTAATTGTGACCTGCACACTAGACTTTACTGTGAGACTGTGTGTCTGTCACTCTGTCTATCTTACCAGCTATCCTTAAAACTGTGGCTTACAGCCCTCAGACGTGAAGGTGATCTTTTCATTTTTTGATGCTGTTTAATGTGTTGCATTGTGAAATTCACGTGGAGGAGTGGCGGAGCTGAGCTGGAAACTGTGGTCGGAAGGTACCAACCGCAGCGTGTGAAGAGACCGAGATTAACCGCTGAACCTCACAAATGTTCACAGGATGGGGGAGCTGTAAGAAAGATGCAGCAAAGGAGAAATCGATCACTTTCCACTGCAATTTCTGCAGGAGACACTGTCCTTCTGTCCCCAGTTACACTGTCCTTCTGGCCTACTATCCTCAGAAGACACTGTCCTACTGTCCCCAGTTACGCTGTCCTCAGGAGGCCCTGTCCTTCTGTCCCCAGTTACACTGTCTTCAGGAGACACTGTCCTTTTCTGCTACTGTCCCCAGTTGCACTGTCCTCAGAGGACACTGTCCTTCTGTCCCCAGTTATACTGTCATCAGGAGACACTGTCCTTCTGTCCCCAGTTACACTGTCCTCAGGAGACACTGTCCTTTTCTGCTACTGTCCCCAGTTACACTGTCCTCAGGAGACACTGTCCTTCTGTCCCCAGCTACACTGTCCTCAGGATGTCAAATGTCCTTTTCTGTTCCTTAATTCCTCTACCTTTTAATACTCCAAAGATTCTTCATTTACTTAAAATGAAGTTAGCGTTATGCACAAAACAACGGCATTTGACCACGTTTAGCTGTTACAATTGATCTTTAAAAGAAAATACTCGGATGAACAAAATGCAAACATTTAAAACGCGAATAAATACATTTACTGTACCGTTTGATCATTGAAACAGAATCAGAATATTTCTTCAGTTCATACAAAATCTGTGTTACGAGTTATACATACTGCATTACGTCACTGAACATAGTGTGTATATGATATTTTTTTTTGTATTTCCCTGTTCTTTAAGTTGAGCTCGTCTTCCAATGATGAATAAACCTAATATTACAATTAAGTTCAAAAACAGCAGTTTTTCTATTCTAGAAGACCGCCTGTTAAGTTTGGTGGGTACTGTATTTCTTGTATGTCTGTGATTAGTAAGAATAGTTAATAGTTTTTTTATAGTTTTAGTTTCACTGTGTTCTACATTTTCAGAGGACTGCTTTGAGTACACCTGAAGGTGATTTGAGTTCATATTATTATTCATATTAGTGAGCTGCAGCTTCCTAGCATAATATGTTCTCTTTAATGGGGAAAAATCGTCTATTATTTGTTTGTCAAAATGACAGCCTGCGTGCTATATGTTATGTTGAATATATTCAAGCCGTAAGTAAATTTGTGATCCGAACCGCAGGTGAAATTATTACTGATGACATTATTAAAGTTCAGCACGAGTGACGTGTTTGCCTCTAGAGAATTCGTTCCGTTGGTCTGGAGAACTCCGCTTTTCTCCGTCTCCTGTTTTTAATGTTTGGGAACTATTGAATGTGGCGCTACCTATCACATTCTTTTCACGAGTAGGTGTTGAATTGCGATATTATTATTTTTTTTCCGGAAAGCTTTGCTGAAAGTACACCGTCTGAAAACATGATTAGTTTTGATTTGGCCTGGAACTGCGTGAGAGAGAGATTCTCTCTCTCCTCATTAAACAACAACAACAAAAAAAAAAACTGAGCCAACCTGTTCAGCTGCTCAGAGCTGTCCTCGCCGGTTGAAGGCAGCTCTTTGTCATGCGCTGACCAATAATGTAAAACCACGTTTTAGAAATTCCTTATATGTTAATAGCGCACCTGACCAGAACATCTTGAGAAATCGTAACAGCTTAAGGGAAACGGGCAGATAGATTTTTTTCACGGAGACGAGCAGGAACCGACTAAACCAAGCACTAATGATTGATTTGATCGATGGAGGCGTTTATCCAGAGCAACATACTGTACACTTGACCCTATTTCTATAGTGGGGGGGGGGTATATTAGGGAGGCAATGTGCGCCCTGCTCCGGGGTGCCACAGCACTGTCCCACTGAGGATTTGAACCTGCAACCCTGTAGCTAGATCCCCGATCGCTGCCCCTTGAAGAGACCTGTACCAGTAGAGAGCACAGTATACACGGTATAAACTGGGATGGGACGGTTTTCCTTAATAGCAAACCAGTTCCTTTATGTCCTCTGGGAAGCTGTTCAAAAAGTCCTTTTTTTTTTTGTTTTGTTCCGGGCTGCTTTCTGTCCGGGTCGGACATAATTGTCATTGTTTTTCGTTTTTTTAAAAAAAAATTATTGTCCGTGTTTAATATTTGCGACTTCACAAATGTGACTTTTATTTATTTTTTCCTCCCGGAGACCAGAAGTGTCCCCCACCCCCCACTCGTGGGTACTATTAAATCGTTTTAAAAATAAATAAAATTATTTATAAAATAAAAAATAAAAAAATTTATTTTATTTTTTTCCCCTGCAACCTTTCCGGAAGGGCACAATGAGAGGGGAGAAACAGTGTCAAACGCAGAGCTCCGACTGGAATGAGTTCAAGATTCTCCTCAACTGGACCAACCCGTTCAGATCGTCTGAGCCGGGCAGTCGCCAGTATGAAAGTAGGTGACATACTTTCACTCACCCAAACACCTAATCACACAGTCCCAACCACTCCCCCTTCACAATTCGATCAGCAGTGTGTGTGTGTGTGTTTTTTTACCTGCGGAGACTGACTTTCCCAGCAGTCGCAAAACCCGATAACAGTGGAGCGGTGATGGAGAACAGTAAGTTGTTTTTTTTTTTTAAATCTGTCCTGGAAATATACCTGTCAAGGAAGCCACGAGAGAGTGCTCTCACCTGAGTAAGGTCTTTATCTCAGTATTGCAATACCGGGAGCCCTGCCGTCACTCTCTGCAGAGTGCGTCGGAGACTCAACTTGTTATGGGCTTTTTAGAAAGATGTTTTAATGCAAGGGAAAGACAAAACGGATCACACCATAGAAACGAAAGAAGAAGCACCAATATATATTTTGCCAAGCTTAGCAGTTACCCTTGGCTAATATAGTCATCTAGACGGTACGTACTGTGTTTACAAACTGTCTTCTAAGAATCTGCAGCAGTTGAACCCTTGTTATAGATTTCCCTAAAGCTCTTTTACCTTTTAAGAATCGATTTACTTATTCGATTTCCGTTTCAAACCACCGTTTCTCAGCGTTGGTATGCTCTCGTCGATATTGTTTCAGGCGATGTGAACCGGGGTTTTTTTTTCTAAAAGCGTATCATCGGGAGACCCTTCGAGGTGTGATGAAGCGCCGCGGACACCATCCGTGCCGATAGATGAAGAAACAGTCCCGCGGTTATTAACGAGGGGCGGGTGCGTCGCTAACAAAGGATTGGATCCGATAGGCACGGAGATGCATTGATTTCATGTATATGACGTGCCGCGATGCCCACCGTTTTTTTCATCGTACTGTGGGGCTTGAGCCAGTTTTAATCGGCAAAGGTAGATACTTTATTGATCCCGTGTGGGGAAATTGCAGGGCAACAGCAGCTTAACACAGACAACACAGCCACAGTGTAACGAATGATACAATAATAATAATAATAATAATAATAATAATAATAATAATAATAATACAATATAATCAGTACAGTGAGGGGTGCACTAAAAGCGTTACAGTCCAGGACGCACGAAGAACAAACTAGAACAGAACAGCACGCAGACAAATCGTATCGCACATATGAATATAAATATAGATGTAAATATAAATGTATTATTGCACGGGTCCCTGGCGTATAGTGCCCCCCCAAAAAAACGGTTGTAAACGGGGAAAAGAAAGAGAACCGATGTCGCAGTAGATGTCTAGATGCGTTCAGTCCAGAAACGGGTCCCTGTTAGTGTGGCCTTTGCCCAGACTCAAGGCAGAGGCGTTGTACAGTCTGAGGGCAGGAGGCCAGAATGACCTCCTGTAGCGCCCCCTGTCGCACCGGGGGTGGATCAGCCTATTGCTGAACGTGCTCTTGTGCTATTTTAATTTAAAAAAAAACCTCCAGTCGATACTCTGGCCGCTCCCAAATCACTAGAAAGATCTGCTGCTCAGGATCTGCGCTCTGTGGCTGGGAGGGGTTTGCCAGTTCAAATCCCGCGGCCGGCAGAGGAATCCTACTCCGTTGGGGCCCCCCCTGAGCGTGGCCCTGAACCCCAGCTGCTCCAGGTGGCGCTGTACAATGGCCGACCCTGCGCTCTGACCCCCAGCTTCTCTCTCTCTCTCTCTCCCCGTCTGTGTGTCTCAGGGAGAGCCATCTGGGGTCTGCGAGAAAGACGAGTTCCTCATGCCAGAAATGGTTTAAAAAAAAAAAAGCGATCTGATCTTATCAAACATCTCATCTCAGGGAGGAAACCGCATTCCTGAAATGCTCCTTTTTTTGCTGAAAACAACCGCAACAGAGCAACACTTTGCAACGGAGAGTCACAGCCACAAGCACAGAAATGCAGACGAGCAAAATCCTGCGATTTTCTCTCTCTCTTTTTTTTTAAAACCGCAGCAGTCCAAATATGTTCCGTTACCTACCCAGCTGGGGGTGGTGGTAGGGGGGGGCAGTTAAGAAGTGGGTTCAAATCCCAGTCCTGAGGGGCTGGTCTTTAGCCCAGTTGCTCCAGTCCACACAGCTACGGAAATGCACAATGGGCTAATATGCTGTCTCCTTGCAGAGATGCAGTTCCCGAGCTAGGAAACAGGAGGGTGTTTAGGGGGCAGAGCGGTGGCTCTGTGGCTCAGGATCTGCGCCTGGGGCTGGAAGGGTTTGCCAGTTCAAATCCCGCAGCCGGCAGAGGAATCCTACTCCGTTGGGGCCCCCTGAGCGAGGCCCTTCACCCCAGCTGCTCCAGGTGGCGCTGTACAATGTCTGCCCCTGCGCTCTGACCCCCCAGCTTCTCTCTCTCCCCGTCTGTGTGTCTCCTGGAGAGCCAGCTGGGGTCTGCGACAAGATAATTCCTCATGCAAGAACCTTTCTCGGGTTAATAAAGTGACGTTATTATTCTTGAAACCACAGGCAGGGCAAGGAGAATGAGGAACTGTTCGGGGTACATTCCTCTGACATACCTGAGTTCATACCTCAGTCACAGGTAGGCGTGGTAGTTACATGCAGGAGAAACACGCCCTCCCCCCCCTGCAAACCCATCGATGCTCGACAAGTTTCTGTCTCCAGAAGCTCGGAGAGCCAGAAAATCTCAAAGTCCCATTCCAGCGGTGAAAATCCAGGTGATCTAGGTGAAACACGAATGAGTGTGTTTAGTTCCTATGGTGTTGATTCACTCAGCATCCATTACGGTGTAGTGGATGAGCTCAAGTTATAGTAATTCCTTACACTTGTAGGGCGTTTTTCTGGACACTCCACTCAAAGCGCTTTACAGGTCAGGGGGAATCCCACTACCGCCACCAGTGTGCAGCCCCCACCTGGATGATGCGCCAGTCTGCTCGGCACACAGCAGCTCTCAGTGGGGAGGAGAGCAGAGTGATGAAGCCAGTTCAGAGAGGGGGGTTATTAGGGGGCCATGATTGGTCAGGGCCAATGAGAAATTTGGCCAGGATGCCGGGGTTACACCCCTACTCCTTTCAAGAAACACCCTGGGATTATTAATGACCACAGAGAGTCAGGACCTCGGTTTTATGTCTTGTCCGAAGGACGGCGTCTTTTTACAATCCAGTGTCCCCCAACCCAGTGACAGCCCTTGGGCTCTGGGTTCAATTCCTGTGGTGCTGTCTGGGTGGAGCTTGCATGTTCTGTTCAGGTTTTGTGTGTGGATTTCCTATCACAGTCCAAAGACACACTGGTAGGGTAGAACCTAGGTTAGGGTAGGCTTCTGGAAAAATTGGACCGTGTGTGTGTGTGTGTGTGTGTGTGTGTGTGTGTGTTTTTGCGCCCCGTGATGGACTGCTGTCCTGTCCAGCCTGCCAGGATAGAATCTGCCTCTCCTCTGGGTCGGATGAAACAGTTAAAAGAGGATCGATGTAAAACAATTAATTAGTCAATTAATTAGGAGTATTTGTAGTTACAAACCTTATGCTATTGGGCTCAAGTATGGAGTGAATCTATCGTTTGCACCTCAACAAGGAAGAGAAGTTGTGAGTATAAATGCATGCCCGTGTTCTGAGTTCCTTTTCAGGGGGGGTTAGTGGATTAATACTTTGTCTGACATTGAGCTGGGGGCTGAAAAGCCACTGTATGCACACTTTACCCCCCCAAATAAAAATCACTCTGAATATGTTTCACCGGCATGTGAGAGTTCTCACACGGCACTGCGTTAGCACAGACGTTCATTTTTTAAATACGTTTAGCGAAAGAATTCCGGTTTTACCAGGATGACCGTTAAAAAAAAAAAAAGGATTTCAGTGAGAAAGGTGACAATAACTGTGAGGGAGCAGTCAGTCGTATTAGATCGCACCAATTGTAAAAAAAGCAACAACAAAATTGTCATCTTAGATGATGGAATGGTGGAATTAAAAAAAAGGGGAAAAGAAAATTATTGGGAAGTTCAAGCGATAATAATAGTTGGACGGGAGCAATAGATCAATACACATGAGGTGAATGGGTACTCGTAGACTATCTATAATAGTCTACACCAGCAGCCATATCACCCTGCAACTCACAGCTGGCAGCCCCCACTGAAGCTCAGCGGGTGTGAGCCTGGTCAGTACCTGGATGGGGAGACCTCCTGGGAAAAACTAAGGTTGTTGCTGGAAGAGGTGTTAGTGGGGCCAGCAGGGGGCGCTCACCCTGCGGTCCGTGTGGGTCCTAATGCCCCAGTATAGTGACGGGGGACACTGGACTGTAAACAGGCGCCGTCCTTCGGATGAGACATAAAAACCGAGGTCCTGACTCTCTGTGGTCATTAAAAATCCCAGGGTGTTTCTCGAAAAGAGTAGGGGTGTAACCCCGGCGTCCTGGCCAAATTTCCCATCGGCCTTTATCAATCATGGCCTCCTAACAATCCCCCTCTCTGAACTGGCTTCATCCCTCTGCTCTCCTCCCCACTGAGAGCTGGTGTGTGGGGAGCGTTCTGGCGCACTATGGCTGCCGTCGCATCATCCAGGTGGGGGCTGCACATTGGTGGCGGTAGTGGGATTCCCCCTGACCTGTCAAGCGCTTTGAGTGGAGTGTCCAGAAAAGCGCTCTATAAGTGTAAGCAATTGTCATTATTATTATTATAATAAGGGACGAACACAATAATCAAAGTCTCCATTGTTTTCCCTCTTTGTAATTGCGCCAGCTCACCTGCGGGTGGTGCTGTTGGGCAGGCGGGGCACGGGGAAGAGCTCGGCGGGGAACACCCTGCTGGGCAGGACGGAGTTCCCCTCGGTGCTGAGCTCCACTGCCGTGACGACGCGGTGCGGGAGCGCCCACGCGGCCGGCGCCGGCGGGAGACGGCTCCACGTCGTCGACACCCCGGACCTCTTCGACGAAGGTCTCCCCGATCGCCAGGCCCACATCCGGGACTGCCTGGCCCTGTCGGCCCCGGGGCCCCACGCCTTCCTGCTGGTGCTGCAGCTGGGGCGCTTCACCGAGGGGGAGAAGAGGATCGGGGGGCAGATGAAACAGGCCTTCGGGCCCGGGGTCACCCGGCACGCCGTGGTCCTGTTCACCTACGGCGACGACCTGGGAGGGGCCCCCGTCGAGGACTTCCTGCGGGGGGCCCAGGCGGAGCTGAAGGCGCTGCTGGAGGCCTGCGGGAACCGGTACCACGTCTTCAACAACCGGGACGCCGGCGACCACCGGCAGGTCAGCCAGCTGCTGGACAAGATCGAGGGGCTGGTGCGGGAGAACGGGGGCGCCTACTACACCCAGCGGACGGGCCCCGGGAGACGCGAAGAAGACCCCGCCGCGGACGGGCGCCCCCTCATCGAGGAAGAGAACCCCGGCGAACCTGGACGGGGGGGGCCGCCGTCTCGGGACCCGGAGGAAGGGAGCAACCCGATCTGGAAATTCTTCCGCCGATGCGTCACCTGCCTGCGGTCCTTCAGAAGGAGGAAATGTCCCGGGAGGAGAAGGCAGCAGGGACTCAATCTGTTATGCTGGAAGAATTAAACGCGGAAAAGGAAACTGGTCTGTTGGTGCTGGTTTTGCACGTGCGCCCCACCCAAAACTGCTTTCTAACGTTTGAACCCGTTCTCGTTTTTTTTCCCCGTCCTGTGTCCCCCCACCCCCCACCCCCCCGCCTTGATCGCAGTCCAGAAATCCGTGAACCGCCCATCCCCCCCCCCCCGCTCTGATTTTAAATGAATGTTGTTGTGGTTTTTTTTGTTGTTTTTTTTTTACTCCTGTATAAAGTGTTCCCGGTATCGTTTCGGGCCACAGAAGCCACCGCTAAAGGGGCGCAGAAGGGGTCTCGGCAACGCCCCCCCCCCCCCCCCCCCAAAAAAAAAAAAACGGCACAAGGTGGGAGAGGTCTGGGAGGAGAAGCCGGATGATCACAGGACAGACAGACAAAGAACGCACACTCTTAGGGGGCTGGTTTTCCTAACAGCTCCTACCTCCAGGCAATAAGATTGCTGAACAGCCCACCTGCAGCTCCTTCAGCAAATCACCTGTAATGGCTACAGGGACTCACAGTTTTCACTGTATTCAGCATAACTGCACTACTTGGACATAACGTACTGCACACCCCCTGGCCAGATCGCAGCTCTGTTGATATTGAGCCCGGGCTGAGTTCATTTTATTCAGTTTCTATTGCGCTCTTATGGTCACGGTCCCCATCCTCTCCGCCAGAGGGCGCTCCAACCTCCTCGCATTAGTTCTCTTAATGACTGCCTGCGGTATTACCTGGTGTGCCTTGTTTCAGCTTCACTATTTAAGTATACTCCCCCGCCCCCAACCTCCTGTTAATGCTTCCAGACCCACTTAGCTCCGTATTTCTTGGTCTCTGGTTGTCTCCCGATGGATGTCCCGGCTATGGACTGCTTCCTGACTTCCCTTTGGAAGTCCCTGGATATCTTTGCCTACGGATTTTCCCTACTTCACCGTAAGCCCCAATAAACCCCCCCGCGTGTGTCTTCCCTGAACCCTGTCTTTTCCCCGAATCGCCGCCTGGCGTGGCGGGGGGTCTAAATTCCACTCTCCACGGGAGACCGACCCGGCTTCCGTGACGATCATGTCTTCTGTAACCTCCTTTTGTAACTTTTTAAACTTGTGACAATAGCCCTGAAACTATTCAGCATGTGTTTTGGTTATGTCCCGGGTAAAAAATGTTCTGGATTAAGTTGCAGACTTCTATTTAAAAAAAAAAAAGAGACCAATAGTGATATTTGTTTTGATGGGAAAAGTTTCAGCCCCATCGAAAACAATATTAAAATTGTTTGTACTAAATTTAATTATTATAACGGCACGTTATTATATACATAAAATGAAGTGGTCTGGAAAGAACCCTTTGTTTGAGCATTTTAAACTGGATGTACGGGGGTATTTGCAGATTTCGAAGTGCAAAAATCTGAAAGCGGTGCGGGCATTATTTCAATTTAATGCGTTTAATCTTTTTTCATAACTTGAATCTATGTAGTAATATGTACCCCTGACGATCTTTTTGTCTTGAATTGTTATATGTACGCTTGTTTGGATTGTAATTTTGTGTTCTTTTGTTAAGCATAAATAAAAACCACTTTAAGTTTGTCCCCCTCCACCGGTGAGCCCGCAGAAAAGACGTTTCGTTGCCCGCAAACTACTGCTGCCCGCTGTGTCGTTGTGCATTTAATTAAACTTTGGCAAAAAAAAGTAACCCCGATTACTGAACCTCCGCCATGCTTCACTGTAGGGAAGGTGTTTGAAGGCTTCATTTTGTTTTCTGTAAACCGGGAGGCGGCTCTAATCTGGTCTCATCTGTTCACCGGACCCGCTCTTCCTCCTCCCAGGAGGATTTTAGTATATTCAGGTGTGTTTTGGCAAATTGCACTCCGGCTTTTTGGGGGGTTCGTGTAGTAGTGGGGGGAACCTGCAGTCTGGGATCTGTTCTACAAAATACTCAACCGAATCAAAGTGCGACTTTTTTAACGTTTGGTATTTTCCGTCGATCATTTAATTGCTATTTTTTTTGGTGCCGTTTTAGTTTGTTCTGTTGTGCGTCGTCAATAAAACGTGTGATGGGTTAAGTCCACGCTGAAAAGAGGAGAAAGAAAACGGCACCTTTTTCGGCTTTGGGGCCGCCCTCGGCAGTAGGAAATAAAACGTTTTCTTTCAGAAGCCTAAGGTGTGTTTCTTCTATTTTTAAAAGCAGTTTTGCAAACTTAAAAAAAAAAAAAGTTCTGCTGACCGAAAATAGTGTCCCAGACCAACAACCTCAACAATATTTTATTTCTTCTGGGCAGAACCGGTTCTGAATATCTGCCTTCTCAGCAGGACTGGCCTACGTCTGGATCAGAACCAGGTGAAACAGCCAGGCTTCTCCTGCACATCACAGACACAGCCTTTCATACTCGTATCTTGTCCCCCCTATTATCTGGCAGAAGGTTCCGGATGCTCCAGTCGCACACAGCTCGACTCCAAAATGGCTTCTTCCCCCGAGCCGTCAAGCTGGTGACGCCCCCGCTCCCTCCCATCGTCCTCTGACCTCTCCTCGCTTCCTGTACCCCCAATGACTGTACCACTACACCCACGACAACCGAGTGTAAGCCGAAATTGTACTATTTATCAATCGCTACTATTTCTGCACTGTTCGCCCAATTGCTTTTGCCCCGTTTGTCTACTTTTCTCGGTTTGTGCATTTGCGCAGTTTCTGGCAGTTGTGCACTGGCACCAGACTGTCGTTTACACTGTTATTGTTCCTGTCTGCTGTTCAAATCGAAGTGTATTGATCCAATGCACAACAATACGGCATGCAGCAGCAGCAACAGTAGTAGTTGCTGGCAATAAAATGTCTCTTTCTGTGAGCTCATAAGAATCACAAAGTTGAGGTAACATTTTTTAAATTGAATAAAACTCAATATGAATAGAGCTGTTGTGTGTGTGTGTGTGTGTGTAATATATACATGTAGTGCGGTTATGCTGAATACAGTGAAAACTGTGAGTCCCTGTAGTCATTACAGGTGATCTGCTGAAGGAGCCGCAGGTGGGCTGTTCAGCAGTCTGACTGCTGGAGGTAGGAGCTGTTCCGTAGTCTGTTGGACTTGGACCGAAATGCTTCAGTACCGTTTATGGGATGGGAGGAGGGACAACAGTTTGTGACTGGGGGTCCTTGAGAACGGACCTGGCCTTCTTCAGCCATCTTCTATTTATACACTGAGACACTAATGAGAAACACTATTCACTATACTCGTGTAAGTATGATTCACTATAGTGGTGTAAGGACGATGACAAAGTTCAACTGGAATCCTCCGTCCTGAAGAAGCAGGATAGCCAGGGGTCAGACTTTTCCATGATTTGACCTCCACATGCTGGGCAGGCCTGAGGAAGATCCGGTCCAGTGAGGAGGGGTGGGAGGTCTGTCCATCTCGGGAGTGATCGCAACCAGGTCCTCTTAATTGCTCCTATAACCGGTAAGTTGTCTAGTGTTTTCTTCATTTCTTTTGAATTTTTTTCTCTCTTCACTATACACCAAGTGGCTGGAGAGGGGAAAGTAGTCCTTATCACTTGGAACAAGTAAAGGTTTTTTCTTCCCTTTTCAGCATTGAATAAAACTTTTACTTGTTACTTTGCAGTCCACTTATGCTACTTGAATAATTAATAATTCTATATTAATTAATTGTATATTATGTTAATATTATACTGTCTTTATAGAAGTATTATATACTTATATAAAGCCTACTTATGCTACTTGAAGAAGAATGATTGTATATTATTGATTTTAATTATATATTATTATACTGCCTTTATTTTATATTATATACTTACATAAAGCCTACTTATGCTACTTGAATGATAATTGTCTAATTGATTTTAATTATTATATATCATGTTGATATTATACTGTCTTTATTTTATATTATATACTTACATTTATATTATGTACTTGCACAAAGCCTACCTAGGCTACTTGAATAATAATTCTGTCGAATTGATTTTAATTTTTATATATTATGTTAATATTATACCGTCTTTTTATATAAGTATTACGAATAAGAAGACTTTTATTCAAGAAACCAGCTCAACACGGAGAAAAACAATAACACACTTGATCACTCCGCCTCTTCACTCTATCCCAGGAGAAACTCAGAGAGCTTGAGAGTGAAGGATTAATAGGCTGAGCTCCTTTCCCAGGATCACAGATTGTCCAGGCCCTGACCTCCACTCAACCCCTAGGCTGTTAGAAAGAGGTTCTTTGCCCTAATTGGGTGATTTGAATGTGACGGTAGCAGACCAATGCGATTTGAATAGGCTACCCTAAAGGAGACCATAGAATTTGAATAGAGTTTGAATAGAGCAGATATATGAAGGCAGGTTACTTTTACACCAGAGTCTGGGATTAAGAGGTTCTGAGAACTGATAGGACTTTAAGGGCTCGAGGGTCAGTGAGATGATATCACACTGACGTAAATCCCAGAGCTGGGAGAGAGACAACGTTCTTCTCAGATGGAGACAGGGAGTGGGATCGAGACGGTTCGTTCCTAAGAGGGCAGAGGGACAGAAAGCTCGACACAGACTGGTAATTCCTAGAAAAACAGCGATGGTGGGCCTCTTTTTCTGCTGTTGACTGGAAACTAGAAATGGAATTGCTGCCAGTGACAGAGGTTTAAAATGAGGCTGCATTTGACAACACGCAACAAAACTACAGAGACATGCTGTGCTGTAATTAAAAATCAATCGGTTCTGTTGATATAACAGCATGTACACTTAAACCATTTAGTCAACATACCGTGCTCTTTTATTCGGTGCATGTGAACCTAGTCCTAACCTAATTTATCTGTGTTTGCAGGTCCGGGGGCTCAGAATCATGTTGAGGAATGTATATCTCACCCTGCTTTGTACAGGTCAGTGTCACCTATTATTGACCTTTTCATTCTTAATTATAATAATAATGATAATTGCTTACACTTATATAGCGCTTTTCTGGCCACTCCACTCAAAGCGCTTTACAGGTCATGGGGATCCCCTCCACCACCACCAGTGTGCAGCCCCACCTGGATGATGCGACGGCAGCCATAGTGCGCCAGAACGCTCCCCACACACCAGCTCTCAGTGGGGAGGAGAGCAGAGGGATGAAGCCAGTTCATTTATATCTTGTAATGATCCCCCTGAGAAGGAACTTGATACTGAAGTCCTATTCTTGTGACATCACTTTATGAAACCAGTATGACCTCCGTCCTAACCAGTACAACTGCAGACAAGTAAGAATCTCCCCCATGAACACAAGAAGGAGGAAGACCTGACCAGATCATTGGAGTTAATCCCATTTTTTCCAGTCCTGTGTGATGGCTTGAATTGGTCACGCATGACTTTCTATTCCCTGTATGCGGGCCAGCTTTGAGCAGAAACCACAATGCTGTCATTGTGTCAACACTCAGACACCGAACTTTGCAAATCTTTATGGCTTCACAGCTGAATATTAAATGCAAATTGGAAGTTATTTGCATCCTGCAAGCTCCAAGAGTAGATTGCATAGATGCTCAAAATAAAGTCCTGCTTGAAACTCTTAATGTTAAGCTCAGACGTTGGGGATGAATACTTTGATGAGGTTTATATCGATGATCATCAGCAATGAGTCCACGAGCCACCTGATTAGTCCAGATCGCACCCAATTCAGAGGATTAGCAGACTGTCTAAGCAGCAGAGGAAATACACAGAGATTCAGTTCCATATGATGATGACGACCGAAGAGGTTGAACATGGACGAGATGTGGGGTCTGCAGGGCAGGCAACACACCCAAACAAAGCCAAATGGGGAAGGCCGAGCCAGGAGAGGCTGCTTATGGAGAAGACTGAGGGGTGGATGTTGACACACAGTTAGAAACCGAACGCAATGCTAGGATACGAAGTTAAAAGCACAGAATTAAAATCGCAGGCAGTGGTATGTTTATATTGTACAACAGACTAGTAAAACAGTACTAAGGCGCTCTGGTATCGGTCTAGGAGGGATTTACCAGATCCATCCCGGGGAGTGTGTTGAAGGAACTGAATCTTTTCGGTCTTGAATATCGATGACCACGACGGGCCCCGATGCAAGGATTCAAGATCTGCAAGGGCATCGGGGCGTCGAGAGAGACTCGCAGGAAGATCTATGCACTTAATATCAACGCTTGCTCGAGTCCTCCTCTGTGTCTCTGGAGGGTTTGGGGTCACTGATGTGTCCTGTGTGTGTGTGTCTCTCTCTCTCTCTCTCTCTCTCCAGGGCTCTGGGGTGTCCCCTCCTGCTGCGCTCGTCAGTATCACTTTGTGAGCCTGGAGAAGAACTGGACCGAAGCCCAGAGTTACTGCAGGGAGAACTACACTGACCTGGCTGTGATTGACAGCCCAGAGGACAACGAGCAACTCCTCCAGACTGCGGGGAATCCTCTTCAATATGCCGGCTGGATAGGACTGTATTGGGACCAGTGGAGCTGGAAGTGGTCCATGGGGAACATCCGTCTTGACAACCGGAATGGATCGGATTTCACCAGCTGGGCTACAGGACAGCCAGAGAATTATGGAGGGAAAGAAAACTGTGGGATCATGGAAAGCAGGGGGCTGTGGCACGACTATCCTTGCAGCTGCTCCTTTTATTTCATTTGCTATCAAGGTGCGTTGCACGCGGCACAATCTGAGTTTGGGCCCGTTCTGAGGGGAGTTGTGCACGGTCTCCCATGGCTCGTCTGGCTCCTCGGTTTGTCTAGGGGGGCGATTCGGATGGCGGTCACCTTCTGGGTGGAGTTTGCATGTTCTGTCCAGGTCCTCCCTGGCGCTGGCCTGGTGAACTGGTGTGTGTGTGTGTGACCTGCAATTATCCGCTCAGGCTACAGTCCAATAATAGTCGAATAGCAATAGTAATAGTGAGTACAGTAATAGTGAGTCGAATGATGGAAGACAAGTTGAATTTCCCTCACCTGCAGCCCACTGCTGTGAGCTTTTGCGATTTGTTCTGTATTTAAGACACTTCCCTGGTGCAGTAAGAGCCCAAACGTTTGTATTAGATGCTGGCTGGGTGAACTGGTGTGTGTGTGTGTGTGTGTTGCGATAATTGGAAAGAGTAGCATGATGGGAGAACTGAATTTCACCTTTTGCCCGCTGCTGTGAGCTGCAGAGATTGTCTTCAAACCCATATAAAGCACTTCCCTGCTGAAATAAGAGCCTGTGCGCTTGAATTGACGTGACAATTACTGCACGCAAAGGCTTAACCCTTCAGTTGCTGGCTGCTTCCATGGTGCTAAAGTGCTCATAAAAAAAAAAAAATCACTCTCTGTATGTGGCCACTTGTACAAATCTTAATGGCCCATTTTTTTCCTGCAGCTCCTACAGTTGTGACTCCTATCTTTCCGACGCGTCAGTTGACAGAACTGACGCCAGGAGGGTCATTTCGGGGAGTTTAGGCTCCTCGGTTCTGGTTCGTAGCTTGGGGTGATCCAAAGAGATACTTCCTGAATCGACGCGACCAAGACCGTTACTCTCGCGAAACATTCTGACGCAGCGGTTGGAATGAATTTGAAGAGTCTGGATCCTTTAGACCAGGGGTGGGGAACCTTTTTTTCTGCCAAGGGCCATTTGGATATTTTATAACATCATTTGCGGGCCATTCAAAATTAGCCTGCTATATTTGGTCAAACATCTAATTAACTCACCCCTAATGGGATGGCTGGAGCTGCTTCTCTTTGGCGAGGCGTGCGATGTTAGCTGGCATTGATGATGTTGCTGCTCGCAACTGCTTTTCCGGGTTTGCGTCGGTCAGTCTGGAGCGCAGTCCATCAAACGGCCACTTGCTATCATTGAGTTCCCCGACGGGTTTTCCCTTCACCTCCATGAACTGCTTGACTTCATCCCGCAGTTCGTAAAACACAGTGTGTTAACACTTTCGCAACCTGTACACTCCCAGCCTGCCTGGCACTTACTGTCCTCTGAGTCACCGCAATACAGGCAGATGGGCCGCAGGCAGCTGGCGAGAAGCATGCGTGTCTGTTCCGTCATGTACTCGTATGTGTCCTGTCTATTCTGTAATGGACGTTCCTTGCTTGTCCCTCAAAATTTACGTTATGATTCACTTAATATAAATTTGTTGCTATGAAAAAAGCTTCTAGGTTTATTGAATTTCAAGTCCCGCCTGTGTAGGGCTGGGCAATATGGCCAAAACCATTATTCCGATAAGTTTCATATCGGTCGATATCGATTTTTATCACGGTAAATGTCAAATCATTATTTCTTTCAAGTTTAAAGGCAGATTTTTTTTTTCCTCCTGAGTGAAAGTTGAAGAAACCAGACAGTTAATTGGTAAATGAAACAACTCTTTTATTTTAAGAACGCAACACTTGCCAAACAGCAGAAACATGAAACAAATCTGTTAGCTGCCCGGTCTGCAACACACACGCGCGCAGTATTTTGGGCACATGCGCATATCCTGCGCAACGCGTGAACATTCATCGAACTTTTGTTAAAATTATATCGCGGTAATTATCGTCATCGAAATTATCGCCAAGCTCTACACCTGTGGTTGCCTTGGTAGGGCCAGACCAGATGGATGGGCTGGACGTTCCCCACCTCTGATTTAGACTCTCGGGTTTTGGTTCGGACTTGTTTTCACAGAGGGCAGCGACGCTGCAGGGAGCTACTTCCTGATAGAAACGAACAAGAACTTCACCGCAGCCCAGAGGTCCTGCCGGGAGCACCACACGGACCTGGCCAGCGTGAGGAACCAGAGCGAGAACGAGGAGATCCGACTGACGGCGCGGGGTAACTACGTCTGGATCGGCCTGTTCATGGAGCCCTGGAAGTGGTCGAGCCCGAGCAACCCCGCTTTCCGCAACTGGGCAGACGGCGTCCCTGACAATGCTGCTGGAAACGAGGACTGTGCTTCACTGTTGATGGCGGGCAGCTCGGCAGGGTACTGGAACGGCACCGGCTGCGATCAGAGGCTGCCCTTCTTCTGCTTCAGCGGTGATTCGATCGAGGGGTTGACGTGAGGGAGGGAGGACACAGCTGGTGTGATCTTGGGGGGGGGGGGGGGGGTCAATCTCGCGTTGTCGTGCATCTCGCTTCATCCAGGGAAATCTCACTCTTCCCCATCAGACCTCGCTTCAGCTCTCCAGTGATCTTTCTGGGTCTCTTACCCCCAAGGATATCAGAGAGGCACCTTCCCGAAACTCTTTCAGATCTGGACTCAAAACCTTCATTGGAAGGGCCTTTAATTAAAGGGGTTCTGTCATACACCCCCCTGCTCCTACTGTATTCATTGTTTCTTGTTCTTGGTTCTTGTTTCTGGGTTCTCTCATTGTGTATTTTCTTGGTTCTTGTTTCTGGGTTCTCTCATTGTGTATTTTCTTGGTTCTTGTTTCTGGGGTCTGGGTCAAGTGCTTTTGTTCTCTGCTGGTCACTGTAGGGGGTGATCGTGACTCTCTCTGGTCCTCAGCCCTCCTTGTTGTCTGGATGCCGGAAAACAGATAAACTATCAAGCACAGTTCTTCCTTGATCTGTACATCGCCATATTTATCTTGTTCTCTCACGTTTTCTTCCTCAACGAGAAGTGCCCTTATCCACTTCTCAGGGGTTTGATAATGCTGAGCTGGATCTTAAGACCCTGAACAAATCGGTTGCAGAATTAAGCGCCAAAATTCCCATCATTCCCAGGAGTGTGGGGTTTTCAGACGCATCTAAATCCTGAGTCATTTCAAATGGTCTGGATCCGAACGGTCTCGACAGATGGCAACTGCAGTATCATAAAGTGCATCAGAGTGCTTCAGTAATTCTGAGAGGCTGGTTACCTGTCCATCTCTACCTCCACAGAGAAGAAGAGAGTGGTGATGCGTGTGGGACTCCAATTGGAGAAAGGGAAGAACCCTAATGAACCTGGAGTGAGAGAATCTCTCTTAAACCAGGTAGGTGCTGCCAGCCTTCAGAGCCAGGAATCCTGATCAGGGTTTTTATGTGCTTAAGTGTGACAGAGCTTGGACAGGGCTCATGTCTAACCTGGGTTAAGAGAGACCCCACTGAGTGTATTGAGTTGGCTAGTGTACAGTGTGTAGAATTATATATCTATATAATAAAGACAGTTTGAATATTACTGGATCAGTGATCAGTGTGGAGAATTATATATCTGTAATGATCAGGACTGTGCGAATATTACCGGATCAGTGTACAGTGGGGAGAATGATATATATATATAATGATCAGGACTGTGTGAATATCACTGGATCAGTGTACAGTGTGGAGAATTATATATCTATAATGATCAGGACTGTGTGAATATTACTGGATCTGTGTACAGACTGTACTAGTTACACTCAGGGTGATGGATCAGTATTGCTGGCTGGTGCTCCAGTCCAGATCCAGCCCTGCTCTCAGGCAGTCTGTGCTGTTCTTCTCTGTCCAGATGAGGGGGCTGCTGTCCAGGCACACTGTGATGGACAGAACCAGTTTGAAATGGAAAGAGCAGAAGGATGGGCTGGTTTTCCACCCTGAGAAAGACGAAGGTGAGATATGGGACCCCAGGTTCACACAGTCACTGCAGAGTGTCTTTGTGGTGCTGAGTGTGGACTCACCACACTTTGATTACTGGTTTGTCCGGCTCTTCCAGTACTGAGTGTGTGTTTGCTCTCTCTGTTCAAGGTGTGTGTAATCTATAGCTCTATCATTAAGGTGTGTGTTGGGTCCTGTTCTCTCAGTGAAGTATGTGTAGTGTGTAGCTCCCTCAGTACAATTGTCAAGGTGTACAGTCCAGCTCTCTCAGTATAATGTGTGTAAAATCTTTCACTTTTTTTACTGGTGAAGTTGCCAATCTGTGTTGTTGTGTGTTGTGTCCACAGGGCAGTGTGACTGCAGGGGAGACAGTGCTCCAGTCTGACTGCAGTCTCCTCACTCTGGCTGTCTGGGATTGCTCTGGGATAACTGGAACACTGTTCTTTCATCTAACACTAAGAGAACGCTTTTATTTGGTGATAGTTTGATATTTTGTTAGATGTCTTATTTATAACGTGTTTTTTTTAATAGAAAACAAAATCTGTTAGACTGTGCTCCAGATAACACGCAGGAAAAGAGAAGAAAAGAAACACTTTCACTTGTTCCTGTAACGTCCATCAGCCATAGTCAATTTATTCACCCACTTTTAACTTAGTCAAGCTGACTGAGCTTATTTAGTCACATTTTAGTTCTGCAGTGTAATGTTTGTATGAATAATGCATGCAGTAATAGTAAAGTAAAATAAAATGTATTTCTAAGAAATCGTTTAACAGATCAGATTCTAGCACAAAAGGCACCAGTCTTTTGTTGCACAATAAAAAGTGTATTGATATCTGTGGTCAAATAATTGTGCAATAAAGGGTTAAATGCAAACAGATTTAGATTAAATTGAAACCCAGAGATCACCTGGAAGGTTACATTTAAAACTAGACAAGTGAGGGGCTTTCAATAAGATTGTAATCTACGAAAGGCTGAATGCGATACAGCAGGCTTGTAACTGTCACACACCTCTTTCACCTGTTTCACTTCCTTTCTCAGACAACAGGAAGCTCAGCGTGCAGCACATCTTTCTGTGGGTTACTTCTTCTGTACTGAGGCCCCCAGGCCTGCGTTCTTGCACGTCTCCACACCTCACCCCCAGTTATTGCTCAGAAGTGCTGTCATTTCTCAGAATCATCTGTCTGTTCACTCTTCATAAGATCCTCTGTAGCTGCCATCTCGTCTGGTGATGTCCCACTCCTCCAGACACTGGTGGCTCCTGCCAGGCCTGTGGCTCGGAGAACACTTCTCCACTGGGCTTGACAGCTGAGCTTTCCCAGAATACACCTGTACTTTGACGCTCCAGCAACCTTTCTCCTGTCTAATTCATGTCATCAGCCACCTCAGGCCTCAGCCTAGTCCAGCTCCACACAGATCCCCTGGTTCCTGTCCTGAGGAATCTTCACATTTTTCAAGTTTTGTTAAGACGCTGTGCCAGCAAGAGTGTTTCTTGTAGGTCTTTGTCACAGTGTAGGTCGATAGATGGAATAAATGTTTGGATTTTAGTACAGAAATGCATAATGCGATCTCTTATTGTATAGCAACAACACAAAAACGAAACAGTGGACACCAGCAGATCATGTGCAGTACAACATTTAATCTAGACGGAAGACTGTGTGTGACTCGACCCAGTTCTACAGCTTACAATTATAATAATAATTGCTTACACTTACAGTATGTAGCGCTTTTCTGGACACTCCACTCAAAGCGCTTTACAGGTAATGGGGAATCCCACTACCGCCACCAATGTGCAGCCCCACCTGGATGATGCGACGGCAGCCATAGTGCGCCAGAACGCTCCCCACACACCAGCTCTCAGTGGGGAGGAGAGCAGAGGGATGAAGCCGCACTCTTGAAGGGGAAGCTTGTGTCGTTTTAATTTTTCCAGATGATCACCACCTGTAGACCGATTTATGCGACAGCTTTACTCATTGAATGTTAAGGTTGACGATTTGTGTTGAAATGCCACATACCATCTCGCAAGACCCCTAAAACGGAGGGATTTTTTTTTTAACTTCAGATTTTGGATATTAAGACACTTTCTGGATGTATTTGGTTAGCCCGTGACGCTGGGCGCTGTACGCACCTGTTGAAAACGACCATCCCATTCCTGTCGGAGAATTGACGCTGTCTGATCGGACAGTATTGACAAAATGTATCGTCAATTGTATCGTTAAGCACCTTCGGGCAACCTTGTTGTGAAAGGCGCTATATTAAAATAAATTGAATTCAATTAATAAGGGCAGTGTGCACATGGTCCTTCATAGCTCACAGTATTTGCCCATCCACAACAAACACAGGAAATATTGCCTGAAGACGGAAAATTACTTTAGTTTTAGCCCTGCTAATCCGTATCTGTACACTACGTTGTTCTGTGGGCCTGGGATTCCTCACGCTGCTACAGTTGAAACATTTCAGGGCTTGAACGGCTTATGCAGACCAAGTTTTCAACCAGATCTGAAACTTTTCCATCTCATTTAGAAAAAAAAATAAATAAGACTTCCACCTTTCGATTTGACGTCTTGGTTTTTTTGTTGTTCTGTGCTTCCTGCTGCACATTCCTGCTTGTGCTGTGTGGTCAGTTCAGGAGCTTGCAAGCTGTTGAACGGCAGATCCGTCTTCACCGCCAGCATCAAGAAGAATTAAATGGTGGGTTATCAACAGAAAACAGAGTAAAAAAAAAAGTGTCTTCTCCTGCTGTACCCTCCCGTGTTGGAGTTGGTTCTCCCAGAGATTTTACGGTTGTTTCGGATAAAAGGAAACGTGTGATTGATCCAATCAGAAACCAACCCATGAGAATCGGGTGAATTAATGAGTCCGAATTAACAAACTGAGGGAGGTGGTGGCTGATCCGATGACCTGAGGCCAGACGTTAGGGATTTGTGAGGTACTGTGAGTCCTCAGGAATCACCAGGAGTGTTGGAACAGCCGGTAAGATTGTATTCATTCACTGCGATATTTATTTACGTGTTCTAATTGAAATCAATCAATCAATCAGGGTTTATTTATTGATCAATTCACGAACAGTGCGGCATACAGCGGTGTTGTCGGCAATGAAGTGTTTTGGAAGAAGTCATAGGTTTATTCTCTGCTGAAAACAGAAGAAAGAAAACACACAACGTTTCGGCTGTGAAGCCTTCTTCAGGTGTTTTAATTGTGTTATACAGTCATAATAAAGTACATAAAGTAATCTGACAAAAACATATTTTGAAGTGAATGCTTGAAAAACATGAAAAAAACAAAAACAAAACCTTTTTCATAATGGTTACACACATGACTACAACCCGGACTGATTTGTCGCAGATGTAAGTAGAAATTAAATGTTTTTTTTTCTAATGCAGTGTTGCTGTGAGTAATGACCCAAAAAACCAACAACTTCATGCTAAAATTCACTGATGTTACTGTGAAGGTAGAAAAAAAGGTGTGAAAAAAAGTTAAAAAGGATGACAGGCCTTGATATTACAAGGGGTAATTGAAAATACTGCCTAGGAATGAAGAATGTACAAGTCTGAATTTATTTCTACATATACAGGACCTTTCAAAAGTATTCAGACCCTTGACCAATTCTCTCATTTGACTGAATTACAAATCCTACATTGAAATTGAGTTTTCTGTGATATTTATATTTCTAAGCACTGAAACGCAAAATTAATTATTTTAATTTGACACTGTTTTATGTTAGGAAATACTCTTAAGAAAAATAAAAAAAAACTGAAATCTGTTTGTATAACACATTTTAATATTTTGTAGAGCCGCCTTTTACAACAATAACCAGGACAGAAGCAGGACAGAAACAGGTAATATAAGATACAAGATCACTGATTGCTACTGTTTCCCTGCTCTGATCCGTCAGTGTGTGATTGATACTGTGTATTACCCTGCTCTGATCTGTCAGTGTGGATTGATACTGTGTGTTACCCTGCTCTGAGCTGTCAGTGTGTGATTGATACTGTGTGTTACCCTGCTCTGAGCTGTCAGTGTGTGATTGATACTGTGTGTTACACTGCTCTGATCTGTCAGTGTGTGATCAGTACTGTGTGTTACTCTGCTCTGATCTGTCAGTGTGTGATTGATACTGTGTCTTACACTGCTCTGATCTGTCAGTGTGTGATGAGTACTGTGTGTTACACTGCTCTGATCTGTCAGTGTGTGATCAGTACTGTGTGTTACCCTGCTCTGATCTGTCAGTGTGATTGCTACTGTGTTACCCTGCTCTGATCTGTCAGTGTGTGATCGATACTGTGTGTTACCCTGCTCTGAGCTCTCAGTGTGTGATCGATACTGTGTGTTACCCTGCTCTGAGCTGTCAGTGTGTGATCGATACTGTGTGTTACCCTGCTCTGAGCTGTCAGTGTGTGACCGATACTGTGTTACCCTGCTCTGAGCTGTCAGTGTGTGATCGATACTGTGTGTTACCCTGCTCTGAGCTGTCAGTGTGTGATCGATACTGTGTGTTACCCTGCTCTGAGCTGTCAGTGTGTGATCGATACTGTGTGTTACCCTGCTCTGAGCTGTCAGTGTGTGATCGATACTGTGTGTTACCCTGCTCTGAGCTGTCAGTGTGTGATCGATACTGTGTGTTACCCTGCTCTGAGCTGTCAGTGTGTGATCGATACTGTGTGTTACCCTGCTCTGAGCTGTCAGTGTGTGATCGATACTGTGTTACCCTGCTCTGAGCTGTCAGTGTGTGATCGATACTGTGTGTTACCCTGCTCTGAGCTGTCAGTGTGTGATTGATACTGTGTGTTACCATGCTCTGAGCTGTCAGTGTGTGATTGATAGTGTGTGTTACCCTGCTCTGAGCTGTCAGTGTGTGATCAGTACTGTGTGTTACCCTGCTCTGAGCTGTCAGTGTGTGATTGCTACTGTGTTACCCTGCTCTGATCTGTCAGTGTGTGATCGATACTGTGTTACCCTGCTCTGAGCTGTCAGTGTGTGATCGATACTGTGTGTTACCCTGCTCTGAGCTGTCAGTGTGTGATCGATACTGTGTTACCCTGCTCTGAGCTGTCAGTGTGTGATCGATACTGTGTGTTACACTGCTCTGAGCTGTCAGTGTGTGATCAGTACTGTGTGTTACCCTGCTCTGATCTGTCAGTGTGTGATCAGTACTGTGTGTTACCCTGCTCTGATCTGTCAGTGTGTGATCAGTACTGTGTGTTACCCTGCTCTGATCTGTCAGTGTGTGATCAGTACTGTGTTACACTGCTCTGAGCTGTCAGTGTGTGATCGATACTGTGTGTTACCCTGCTCTGAGCTCTCAGTGTGTGATCGATACTGTGTGTTACCCTGCTCTGAGCTGTCAGTGTGTGATCGATACTGTGTGTTACCCTGCTCTGATCTGTCAGTGTGTGATCAGTACTGTGTTACACTGCTCTGAGCTGTCAGTGTGTGATCGATACTGTGTGTTACCCTGCTCTGAGCTCTCAGTGTGTGATCGATACTGTGTGTTACCCTGCTCTGAGCTGTCAGTGTGTGATCGATACTGTGTGTTACCCTGCTCTGAGCTGTCAGTGTGTGATCGATACTGTGTTACCCTGCTCTGAGCTGTCAGTGTGTGATCGATACTGTGTGTTACCCTGCTCTGAGCTGTCAGTGTGTGATCGATACTGTGTGTTACCCTGCTCTGAGCTGTCAGTGTGTGATCGATACTGTGTGTTACCCTGCTCTGAGCTGTCAGTGTGTGATCGATACTGTGTGTTACCCTGCTCTGAGCTGTCAGTGTGTGATCGATACTGTGTTACCCTGCTCTGAGCTGTCAGTGTGTGATCGATACTGTGTGTTACCCTGCTCTGAGCTGTCAGTGTGTGATTGATACTGTGTGTTACCATGCTCTGAGCTGTCAGTGTGTGATTGATAGTGTGTGTTACCCTGCTCTGAGCTGTCAGTGTGTGATCAGTACTGTGTGTTACCCTGCTCTGAGCTGTCAGTGTGTGATTGCTACTGTGTTACCCTGCTCTGATCTGTCAGTGTGTGATCGATACTGTGTTACCCTGCTCTGAGCTGTCAGTGTGTGATCGATACTGTGTGTTACACTGCTCTGAGCTGTCAGTGTGTGATCAGTACTGTGTGTTACCCTGCTCTGATCTGTCAGTGTGTGATCAGTACTGTGTGTTACCCTGCTCTGATCTGTCAGTGTGTGATCAGTACTGTGTGTTACCCTGCTCTGATCTGTCAGTGTGTGATCAGTACTGTGTTACACTGCTCTGAGCTGTCAGTGTGTGATCGATACTGTGTGTTACCCTGCTCTGAGCTCTCAGTGTGTGATCGATACTGTGTGTTACCCTGCTCTGAGCTGTCAGTGTGTGATCGATACTGTGTGTTACCCTGCTCTGAGCTGTCAGTGTGTGATCGATACTGTGTTACCCTGCTCTGAGCTGTCAGTGTGTGATCGATACTGTGTGTTACCCTGCTCTGAGCTGTCAGTGTGTGATCGATACTGTGTGTTACCCTGCTCTGAGCTGTCAGTGTGTGATCGATACTGTGTGTTACCCTGCTCTGAGCTGTCAGTGTGTGATCGATACTGTGTGTTACCCTGCTCTGAGCTGTCAGTGTGTGATCGATACTGTGTGTTACCCTGCTCTGAGCTGTCAGTGTGTGATCGATACTGTGTGTTACCCTGCTCTGAGCTGTCAGTGTGTGATCGATACTGTGTTACCCTGCTCTGAGCTGTCAGTGTGTGATCGATACTGTGTGTTACCCTGCTCTGAGCTGTCAGTGTGTGATTGATACTGTGTGTTACCATGCTCTGAGCTGTCAGTGTGTGATTGATAGTGTGTGTTACCCTGCTCTGAGCTGTCAGTGTGTGATCAGTACTGTGTGTTACCCTGCTCTGAGCTGTCAGTGTGTGATTGCTACTGTGTTACCCTGCTCTGATCTGTCAGTGTGTGATCGATACTGTGTTACCCTGCTCTGAGCTGTCAGTGTGTGATCGATACTGTGTGTTACACTGCTCTGAGCTGTCAGTGTGTGATCAGTACTGTGTGTTACCCTGCTCTGATCTGTCAGTGTGTGATCAGTACTGTGTGTTACCCTGCTCTGATCTGTCAGTGTGTGATCAGTACTGTGTGTTACCCTGCTCTGATCTGTCAGTGTGTGATCAGTACTGTGTTACACTGCTCTGAGCTGTCAGTGTGTGATCAGTACTGTGTTACCCTGCTCTGATCTGTCAGTGTGTGATCAGTACTGTGTTACCCTGCTCTGATCTGTCAGTGTGTGATCAGTACTGTGTTACCCTGCTCTGATCTGTCAGTGTGTGATTGCTACTGTGTGTTACCCTGCACTGTTCTATCAGTGTGTGATCTGTACTGTGTGTTACGCTGCTCTCATCTGTCAGTGTGTGTATTTATTTATGCAATCATGCTTGAATTGGTCCTTGTTCCTGTTTTTTCTTTGTCTAAACAGGATTATTGTGACTTGGGACAGCAGTCATGGGTAATTCTAATTCTCAGAGCCTGGAGAGAAGGTACTATTACGATTTAAACTCAAATGCATCTCTGGTCCAGGACAGCCGGTCCGGCCATTCAAGTCCTGTGCTGTCTTTGGCTCTGGAGTGGCTCTGATCGCGTCTCAGTCTCTCTCTCCTTTGCTCCAGCACGTCTTTAGACCCCCTGATTCGTGAGCCTGAGCAGGAGGAGGTAGAGAGCCCCCTGCTGTCAGAGCCTCAGTGCTCCAGCTCCTTGGGCAGTTCCTCCATGCCTGAAATTATCCAGTGTGACCACGAGTTCACGAGAGAGGAGGTGAGTTGTGGTTTTGTTTTCTGCTGGGTGACGCAGAGGCTGGCTTATAGAAAGCTGCTTCTCTTCTTGATGACACCACTAGCCTGCCAACCAGGCTACAGGGGGCATTTTGAAACCCAGATGCTCTTGCGCCGCCCTGCTGGGGAATCCTGGTGTTGCAGGTGCACAGTGTACACCGTGGGATGGGTGGACATTAACTGACCTGTGATCCTCGTGCAGTGGCAAGCACTCACCAGGGTGATATCGGAGAGAGGTGCCCTTCCAGTGAGCATCAGCACTCTGCTCCACATTCCCACTACCCTCTGTGTAAAGTTAAATGCCTCCTGGTCTCAGTTTTAAATGTGTTCCACCTCCAGGGCCCTGGCAGGCCCATTCAGCTGGTTGAAGTCAGCTCTGATGGCACCCTCCTGTTCCAAGAGGACGTGCTTCGGCAGTGCTTCCTGTGCTCAGATGTGAGGGAGACTCCGGTCTGCGTGGTGTCTATTGTCGGGGAGAGGAGGAAGGGCAAGTCCTTCCTCCTCAACTACCTCCTGCGCAAGCTGTCTAACATGGTGAGAGCACCCCACCCCCTCCAGTCTCTGTGTAAAGCAGGGTCCTATGGCCCTGACATCCCACCCCCACCACTCTCTGTGTAAAGCAGGGTCTTATGGCCACGGTTGTGAAAGCTCCCTTTCTTGTGAACTCAGGACGAGTGGGACAGGATGAGTGACAGTGAGCCTCTGCGAGGGTTCGAGTGGCGGCCTGGACCTGAGACCATGACGAAGGGTGTGTTCATCTGGAGCCAGCCTCTGTTCTTGGAGACGCAGGAGGGCAAGGCAAGCACCGTCCGAGCTGGGAATTTGTCTGTTGTAGGGGGTACAACTCGATGGCTCAGACAGGCGCTGGTCCAACTCAGTCTTTCACAGACCCTGCAGGCATCCTGAATAGGCAGGAACAAGAGCTCTTCTGCCCCTCACCAGCCCCTGGGACCCCCTTGTCCACACTCGGGGTATCTGTGTGACAAACCGGAAACCGTTCTCTGCTCAAGAGTGGGAAGATTCAGGTCATTGAGCCATTGGCTGGGCAGCTTGCTCCACACTCCCCCCACCCTTTGTGTAAAGCTCTTCCAGCTGTGTCTTGGTACTGGAGGGGAGGGGGGGGGACAGATGACCACTGCAGCTCTGCTCTGAACACTCTGTCTCTGTCCCCTCTGTCCAGTTGGCTGTCTTCCTGGTGGACACTGAGGGCTCCGTGGATCTGTCGCGGGAGGTGGAGCTGAGCGTGAAGCTGTGTGCCCTGAGCGTCTTTCTCAGCTCGCACGTGGTGAGAATTGTGGGGCCTTGTACCACCTTCCGGGGTGACTGTGAGCCCCTTGCTGCATCCCAAAGAGCTCACGTGTCCCCCCCTGTCCTCTCTCCCAGATCTTCAACGTTCCCTCTGATGTGACGACAACAGACCTGGACTACCTGGAGGTACAGCGCTCGGCCGCGGTCTTATCCCCCGATGTGCCCCGCAGCACCTGCGCAAGGGAGCTGTGGTGCAGCTGGGGGCTGAAACCAGGAGCCTCTCGGTATCACAGGTCCTTCAGCTGGGACTGTGGACGGGGGTGTGAGTTCGCCCCCTGCTGGTGACATGTGGCATGAGCGCAGCACTGCATGACTCGAGGTGCTGTTGTGTGTGATGCTCTGTGCTGCCTGGTTTCCCTCACACGGCTATACCAGTAGGCCAGTCTCATCTTTCCCAATAATGAAAATGTTAATGATAATATTGCTTTATTAGCCCCCTATACAGTTTCTTGCATTAGGAATTCATCTTTTTGCATACTCCAGCTTGCTCTCCAGCAGACACAGACAGGGAGAGATGCTGGGGGTCAGAGCACAGGGTCAGCCATTGTGCAGCACCCCTGGAACAGCTGGGGTTAAGGGCCTTGCTCAGGGGCCCAACGGAGTAGGATTTCTCTGTTGGCTGCAGCATTTGAACCGGCAACCTCACAGTCACAGATCCTGAGCCACAGAGCCACCACTCCGCCCAATGCAGGGTCTTCAGTACAGTACAGTATGTGATTGTATTTGTATTTGTTTTATATGTGCATCCATGTTTGTTTTTATGAGTGCCTGTGTCTCTATCAGACTGTCTGACAGGTTCAAATTGTGTCTCAGGATTATTGCCATGAGTGGTAAATTACACTGTTGCCAAAACAGAGATAATTAACTCTGCAATTACAGACAGTGTTAATAGAGAGAACCGATGGCTGTCTCTCTCTGTCTCTGCCTGCCTCTGACACACAGATGGCCTGTGTTTACTCTGTTTGCAGCTGCTGCATCTTGTGGTACAAAAGGGGGGAGCCGCCTTTGACCTGCGGCATTTTCAGGTACAAACTTTACTCTTCAGTGCACACAAAAAAGATCAAATCTGTTTTATCACCTGCAAACCAGGTGATGTCTCTCTTACCTGGACATGTAAAAATAACATGTTATAATAAACTTTTACCTATAAATTTAAATTAACCCTATTTTCTGTAAAGGAACAAGTAATAGGTTAATTCCAGGCTGAAAAGAGAAGAAAGAAAACACAACGTTTCTGTTTTCTCTCTTCTCTTTTCAGCAGGGAATAAACCTATTACTTGTTCCTTTGCAGCCTACACATGCTGACACAGCTACCCACCTGAACTACTTTATTTTATGTAGCATGTTTTAAAAGTATCATCTCAAAGTTCTTAACTTTAGAAAACCCTTATAAGCAAATGCCAAAGTATATAAAATAACAAATAAGTAAGACAGGTGATTCGAGGTGCAGCAGTAGTCACTAATTAAGTAAAAGTCAGTAATTGGTTCAATAAAAGCCTTTCAGAACAGAAAGGTTTTGATTCTAGATTGGAAAGAGCTCAGGGAGTGTGATTCTCTGATGTACTTGGGGATGCATTTCCAGAGCTCTGGGGCAGAGCAGGAGAGGCCTTGTCACCCATGGAGTGTAGACATGCTTGGGCGACAGTTAGGAGACCAGAGTTAGAAGAGCGAAGGTTGTGAGGTGAGGAGTAGGGCGATGATAGCTCAGACAGGTACTGAGGTGCCAAGCCATGCAGAGCCTTATAGGTGAGCAGGAGGATTTTGAAGTTGATATGAAACCTGACAGGAAGCCAGTGCAGGGACTCCAGGATAGGAGTAATATGATCACTTGCACCTGATCAGGAAGTCAAGCTAGGATCACTCCTAAATTTCTCAATTTTGATTGAAATTCCAGCACAGTGCTGTCCACATACTGGCTTTACCATAGTAGTACACAGGTGCTGAGCAGCATGACTTCAGTCTTGTTGTAGTTTAAGCTAAGGAAATTTGGAGTCACCCAGGCTTTTATATTAGAGATGCAGTCAGTGCAGAGACACCCACTTCAGTGTCAGGCTTAGTACAGATAGATTTAAACATCATCAGCGTAGAAATGATAGATCAGACCATGTGATCTTAATAATTGACCACGTAGATACAGGTCAATGCTGAATAGTAGAGACCCCAGCATCAGATAAGACCTGAACCATTTGGGAGCAGTGTCAGAAACTGCAAACACAGTCTCAACACGAGAGAGTAAGATCTCATGGTTAACAGTGACGAAAGCAGCAGTGAACTCTAGAAGTATAAGGATAGGATGAGAAACAGAGTCTGAAGCCATAAACAGATTGTTAGGGACTTTGACCAGGGCAGTTTCTGTGCTGTCTGACTGTCTTATAAGGGTTTGAAGAGGTTATTGTGTTGAGGACAATAGGGCAGGGAGAGAAGAAACAGGATTGAAATAAAACACAAGTAATGGAGGGTATGTAGGCAGACTCATAGGCAGCTGGTGGATTTAATGAGCAATACCAGTTTACTAAGGCATGCAGTGTCCACTTGGAAGAAAGCAGACATGCAGGCATCATAACAGCAGTCAGAATTCACTCAGAGTATTGATTAAGCTAATCAATCTCTTGGGACAAGAAGGATTTCAATCATTCTCATGCACGTGTTATTACTTGAGCTGACATAGGCTCTTCTATAGAGCTTGATAAGATTTCATGATTTCACTTTGTGCAGTGAGCTGATATGAGATCTTTCTCAATCTCTAATAAAGGGATTTGAGTTCCTGGTGCGGGACTGGACACAAACTCAGGAATTTGGACAGTCTGGAGGATCCCAACACCTGGAGAGAATCATCCAGGTAGGAGAAGTATTATGGACCTTATATATATAGCCCTGACTTGTACTGAGAAAGAAAGATAGGTACTGATTCTCTAGACTGATCAGGAGCTGCAACAGTGCCACCTACAGGCCACTACAGGCCACAGACTAAAGAGACTCAGTTCCTCCAGACTGTCAGTGTGGGACACTCCCTTCAGACGAAAGAGACTCAGTTCCTTCAGGCTGAGAATAATGAAACATTGTTAATGTTTCATTATTAGCCCTATACAATTTCTTGCATTAGGAATTCGTCTTTTCACATACCCCAGCTTTTCTCCATGGAGACACAGACACACAGACAGGGAGAGAAGCTTGGGGTCAGAGCGCAGGGTCTGCCATTGTACGGCGCCCCTGGAGCAGTTAGGGTTAAGGGCCTTGCTCAGGGGCCCAACGGAGTAGGATTCCTCTGCCGGCCGTGGGATTTGAACCGGCAACCTTCCAGTCACAGGCGCAGATCCTTAACCACAGAGCCACCGCTCCGCCCCAGACACAGAGGGCTGGCATCCTACCCCTTTCCTGAATCGACATGTCTGTCTGTGCTTTCAGCGCCTGGAGAAGTCCGGGACAAACAAGCAGGCTCTTAGAATCCTCAAGGAGAAGAGGCCACTCTGTCACCTTATGCCCTTTCCTGGGAAAAAACTGCTTTGGAGCCAACAGGGAACCATGCGAGGTAAAAACCAGACAGCTCCACTCCCAGAGCAGTGTCACTGAGGAGCCACAGGGAGGCGGTGTTGAGCTGTGAAAATTAGATCCCCTAGTAGTCCAGTCTACGTTCAAGACTATAGAGCTTCAAGATCTTCAGTTGACTCATCTGTTTCCTTGTTGTGTGTTTCTAAGAAATGGATGAAGAGTTTCAGCACTGCCTGAAAGAGTTCATCAACCACATTGGCCAGGTCCTGCAGACGACACGGTCAACCGTGACAGGAAAGACACTGGCAGGGAAATTCAAGGTAAGACATTATTCACTGAACCAGTCAACATCCATCACTACACCACTAGGGTACAACACCTCAAAGAGCAGCGTAGAAACCAGTACAGTGCAGTAAAGCCCAGTGAGATCATGGTAGAAACACCGTACAGTGCAGTAAACTTCAAGTAATTCAGTGTGTACAGGGTGATGTCAGCCATCAGTTGTTCTAATGTGATTTCTGTCAGTGGTTGAGAATGAATGGTCACAGAAAGAGTTAAGCCCAGTGAAGCCTCACTTACCTTATTATTTTCTCTGTAGGAGATGGCACATATGATTCTGAAAAACAACTACAGAATTTCCTCTCCTGCAGAGGTGAGTCTCTCTCTTTCCTGCTGACCCAGAAAATCTTTTAATCCTTTCTCTGTTGCCATCTTCAGTTCATTCAGAATAAGGAGACACAGTTCCTCCAGCCTGTCAGCATAGGACACTCCCTTCAGACTAAAGAGACTCAGTTCCTCCAGCCTGTCAGTGTGCGACACTCCCTTCAGACTAAAGAGACTCAGTTCCTCCAGCATGTCAGTGTGAGACACTCCCTTCAGACTAAAGAGACTAAGTTCCTTCAGCCTGTCAGCGTGAGACACTTCCTTCAGACTAAAGAGACTCAGTTCCTTCAGCCTGTCAGCGTGAGACCCTCCCTTTAGACTAAAGAGCCTCAGTTCCTTCAGCCTGTCAGTGCGGAACACTCCTTTCTGACTAAAGAGACTCAGTTCCTTCAGCCTGTCAGTGTGAGACCCTCCCTTCAGACTCAAGAGACTCAGGTCCTCCAGCCTGTCAATGTGAGACCCTCCCTTCAGACTCAAGAGTTCCTTCAGCCTGTCAGGGTAGATTACTCCTTGAAACATGTTTCTGGGCGTCTATGATTCCAGAATACTTGTATCAATATCAGTTCTATCTGTAACCCCTTTGCTTCCTCCCCCAGCTCATCAACCTGCTCACTATCCAGCAGCTGAAGCTGGAGTTCACCATCTTTCTGAGTGAGCAGGTAAGAGAGTGTGTGTGAGAGACAAAGGGTGTAAGTATTAGGGTGTGAGAGTGTGTGTACATATGTGTGTGTTTGAGCGCCTGACCTCACACTGGAGATGAGGAAGACTGTGGGTACAGAAGGAGGAAGATCTGCTGGCCCGTGTGCAGGGTGAAGTCAGGAGCTCTCACAGTTCTTGAGCTCTGAGCGAGAGAAGTTCCTGAAGGAATACAATCTCCTCATCATCAAGAGGGCGAATGAGGACTTCACCAACTTTCTGAATGAGTGTGTGCGTGTGAGAAACTGGGAGGGTGAGTGTGTGTGTGTGAGAAACTGGGAGGGTGAGAGGGTGTGTGTGTTTGTGTGATAAATGGGAAGGGTGTGAGAGAGTGTGGGAGAGAAACTTTGTAAGGTGTGAGAGAGTGTGTGTCATCATTTGTGTGTATAAAAGAGAGATTGTGTATGAGAGAAATAGGAAGGATGTGAGTGTGTGTGAGAAACGGAGGGTGTGAGAGTGTGTGTGAAAGAGTGTGTGTGAGGGAAACAGGGAGGGGTTGTGAATGTGAGAGTGTTTGTCAGTGACAGTGTGTGTGTAATCTACTGGGCTGCACTGGGGTGTCTTCTGTTTGTGTCTGGGGTATCTTGAGGTGGGCTCCATCTTGTGTCTGGGGTATCTTGAGGTGGGCTCCTGCTTGTGTCTGGGGTATCTTGAAGTGGGCTCCTTCTTGTTGCTGGGGAGCCCTGAGCAATTTGGGGGGCGTAGTGTGATGCCCTCTGCTCTAAAGTGACCCTGTGCTCTGTTTCCTCAGAGATCGATCATGCACGACACCACACTGGGGATAAAGGGGAATGTGGAGCAGAAGGAGAAAGATCTGCTGGCCCGTGTGCAGGGTGAAGTCAGTCCACAGGATTCCCAGGAGCTCTCTCAGTTCTTGAGGTCTGAGCGAGTGAAGTTCCTGAAGGAATACACTCTCCTCATCATCGAGAAGACGAAGAAAGAATTCATCAACTTTCTGAATGAGCAGGTGAGTGTGTGTGTGTGAAACTGGGAGGGTGAGAGAGTATGTATGTGTGAGAAACAGGGAGGGGTTGTGAATGTGAGAGTTTTAGTCAGTGACAGTGTGTGTGTAATCTACTGGGCTCCACTGGGGTGTCTTCTGCTTGGGTCTGGGTTATCTTGAGGTGGGCTCCTGCTTGTGTCTGGGGTATCTTGAAGTGGGCTCCTTCTTGTTGCTGGGGAGCCCTGAGCAATTTGGGGGGCGTAGTGTGATGCCCTCTGTTCTAAAATGACCCTGTGCTCTGTTTCCTCAGAGAAGGATCATTCACAACTGCACACAGGGGATGAGGAGGACTGTGGAGCAGAAGGAGAAAGAGCTGCTGGCCTGTGTGCGGGGTGAAGTCAGTCAGGAGGATTTCCAGGAGCTCTCACAGTTTCTGAGCTCTGAGCGAGAGAAGTTCATCATCAAGAAGGAATTCACCGACTTTCTGAATGAGCAGGTGTTTGTGTGTGTGAGAGAAACTGGGAGGGTGAGAGAGTGTGGAAGAGAAACTTGTAAGGTGTGGGAGAATGTGTGTGATCGTTTGTGTGTATGAGAGTGTGTGTGTGTGAGACTGTGTGAGACTGTGAGAGAAATGGGAAGGGTGTGAGAGAGAGTGTGTGCGAGAGAAATGGGGAGGGTGTGAGAGTGTGTGTGTGTGAAAGAGTGTGTGTGAGAGAAACAGGGAGGGGTTGTGAATGTGAAAGCGTGTCGGTGACAGTGTGTGTGTAATCTACTGGTCTCCACTGGGGTGTCATCTGCTGGTTTCTTGGGTATCTTGAGGTGGGCTCCATCTTGTTTCTGGGGTATCTTGAGGTGAGCTCCATCTTGTTTCTGGGGTATCTTGAGGTGAGCTCCTGCTGGTTTCTGGGGTATCTTGAAGTGGGTTCCTGCTTGTTTCTGGGGTATCTTGAGGTGAGCTCCTGCTGGTTTCTGGGGTATCTTGAGGTGGGCTCCTGCTTGTGTCAGGGGAGCCCTGAGCAATTTGGGGGGCGTAGTGTGATGCCCTCTGCTCTAAAGTGACCCTGTGCTCTGTTTCCTCAGAGAACGATCATGTATGACACCACACTGGGGATGAGGAGGACTGTGGTACAGAAGGAGAAAGAGCTGCTTGCTCGTGTGCAGGGTGAAGTCAGTCAGCAGGATTCCCAGTTCTTGAGCTCTGAGCGAGAGAAGTTCCTGAAGGAATACACTCTCCTCATCTTCAAGAAGGCCAAGGAGGACTTCACCAACTTTTTGAATGAGCAGGTGTGTGTGTGTGTGTGTGTGTGTGTGTGTGTGTGTGTGTGTGTGTGTGTGTGTGTGTGTGTGTGTGTTTGAGTGTGTGTGTGAGAGAGAGAGAAACTGTGAGGGTGAGAGTGTGTGTGTGAGAGAAACTGGGAGGGTGTGAGAATGTGAAAGAGTGTTTGTAAGTGACAGTGTGTGTGTGTTTAATCTACTGGGCTCTACTGGGGTGTCTTCTGCTTGTGTCTGGGGTATCTTGAGGTGGGCTCCTGCTTGTGTCTGGGGTATCTTGATGTGGGCTCCTGCTTGTGTCTGGGGAGCCCTGAGCAGTTTGGGGGACGTAGTGTGATGCCCTCTGCTCTAAAGTGACCCTGTGCTCTGTTTCCTCAGAGAACGATCATGTATGACACCACACTGGGGATGAGGAGGACTGTGGTACAGAAGGAGAAAGATCTGCTGGCCCGTGTGCAGGGTGAAGTCAGTCCGCAGGATTACCAGGAGCTCTCACAGTTCCTGAGCTCTGAGCGAGAGAAGTTCCTGAAGGAATACACTCTCCTCATCATCGAGAGGGCGAAGGAGGACTTCACCAACTTTCTGAATGAGCAGGTGAGTGTGTGAGTGTGTGAGAATTTGGGAGGGTGAGAATGTGCGTGCGTGCGTGTAACGGGGATGGTGTGAGAGTGTAAGTGTGTGAGACACGGGGAGGGTGTGAGAGTGTGAGAGAGTGTTTTTCAGTGAAAGTGTGTGTGTGTGTGTAATCTACTGGGCTCCACTGGGGTGTCTTCTGCTTGTGACTGGGGTATCTTGAGGTGGGCTCCTGCTTGTATCTCGGGTAACTTTGTGTGGGCTCCTGCTGGTTTCTGGGGTATCTTGAGGTAGGCTCCTGCTGGTTTCTGGGGTATCTTGAGGTAGGCTCCTGCTTGTGTCTGGGGTATTTTGAGGTGGGCTCCTGCTGGTGTCTGGGGTATCTTGAGGTGGGCTCCTGCTTGTGTTTGGGGTATCTTGAGGTGGGCTCCTGCTTGTGTTTGGGGTATCTTGAGGTGGGCTCCTGCTTGTGTCTGGGGTATCTTGAGGTGGGCTCCTGCTTGTGTCTGGGGTATCTTGAGGTGAGCTCTGAGCAGTTCAGAAGACGTAGTGTGCTGCCCTCTGCTGTAAAACGACCTTGCACCCCGTTTCCTTAGAGAGAGATCAAGCAGAGAAAGACCTGCTTGTTTTGGGGGTGTCCTGGGCAGCGAGCTCCTGCTTATTTCTGAGGTGTCCGGTGGAAGGTCAGAGGATGTAGGGACGACCGTTTGCACTGAAGTGACCTTGCTCCCCCTTTTCCATAGGGAAAGGTACAGATGAAACGTCCGAAGAAGATGAAGGAGACAGTGGAGGGAAAGAAGGAGGAGCTGCTGTGCTACATGCAGGACCAAATCGAATCCAGACAGGATTTGGAGGAGTTTGAAAAGTATATGGGTGCTGAGTGCAAGACGTTCCTGAAGAAACACAAAACAAAGTTTCGCCTGAAGGTGGGCTGTATAGTGGCCGGGTCTGTGCTGACCGCGACTGCGGGTGTGGCCGGAGGCCTGGTTGTCGGTGGCATTATTGTTGCGGAGGTTGGGGTTGGGCTAGTAACTGGCGTGGGGGCGTTGGTGTTCCCAGCCATCAAGTTGTTCACGAAGAAGAAGCCGGAACAGTGACACCCACCCTCTCGAACCCCGAGCCAGAGCCGCAGAGAGACTATCGAATCCATTCTTTATCCTCAGGTGTCTTTTCTTCACTAGAGACCACAGGTACAGGGTGCAGAGGCAGTCAGCTGACCAGTGCAGACATGGGAACCACTGTGCGCCGTGCAGAGGGGTGAACAGTAGGTGGCGCTACAGCACCAGGTGGAGTTTTCAGTAATGAGGAAATTCCTGGACATGCACTAGAGGCCATTGGTGCTGATGACTCCCTCTCTGTCCACAGTGCCCAACGTTCTCCTACAGAACTTGATATGAACCCTGTCCAGCAGCCCTCCTGCTGTGGTGGGAACAGAAATCATCTGGATTTCTCTCCTTCCCCTGTTACAGAGACTCAAACCAGCACAAGCCCTTAAACACTTTGCTCACTCAGGTGGGTTTGAGTCTTTTATATGACTCTACAGAGAGTCACAGCACCTATAACAAAGAAATACACAAACACAAGCTTGTTAATTGAGACCTAATTAGCTAGTCCAGGTTCATTCTCTCCTCAGGCCTTCATTAACTTCTCCCCAGGTCTACAGTTGTGAATTGAGACTTCACGGGTGCAGGGTAACTTCTCCCCAGATCTACAGTTGTGAATTGAGACTTCACTGGTGCAGGGTAACTTCTCCCCAGGTCTACAGTTGTGAAGTGAGACTTCACTGGTACAGGGTAACTTCTCCCCAGATCTACAGTTGTGAATTGAGACTTCACTGGTGCAGGGTAACTTCTCCCCAGGTCTACAGTTGTGAAGTGAGACTTCAATGGTGCAGGGTAACTTCTCCCCAGATCTACAGTTGTGAAGTGAGACTTCAATGGTGCAGGGTAACTTCTCCCCAGATCTACAGTTGTGAATTGAGACTTCACTGGTGCAGGGTAGCTTCTCCCCAGGTCTACAGCTGTGAATTGAGACTTCACTGGTGCAGGGTAACTTCTCCCCAGATCTACAGTTGTTATGAATAATCTCTAGTGGAGAGTAACGTCTCCTCAGGCCTACAGCTAGCAGGACCTATAAGCCTGCCTGACAGGTTTTTGAACTCGGGTTCAGACAGGACTCTTTGTGTACTTCGTGTTTCAGCATGATTGTGTCTTTCAGAGATTAAAATGAATAAAAACTACATATCTCAGGTGTCTGTGCATTTTCAGTCTGACTTCAGCAATTTCTAGTCAACTTTGAAATATCTCTGAAATAAACTACAACTCCATTCTACCCACAATCCTCCCGTTTCCTTTTTGGAAAGGGCACCCAGAAGAAGCCCACATGAACACAGGAGAACATGCAAACTTCACCCAGATAACACCCCAGGACCAGAACTGAAATCAAAGCACCAGCACCTGAAGACAGCAATAAAAACCATGTCTTGGTTTAAGATTTGATGTTTTCACACTCCTGCTTTCAAGCTGTTGTGCAGCAAAGCCGTCTCTGTCAGAATTGTATTTCAAGTCTTAGTTCTGAAACTAATTGTCTCTCCTAGAAAATCAAACTGCAATTAAAATGCTGCCAAACCTGTTGAGTCAATTTAGTCAAACAGAAAACATACACTTGATGCATATCTATACACATCTGCATTTATAATATTGGGGAACTATGAAAAAAATAAAGGAGACAGTAATCTCTTGGTATAAGTTGAAAGACCAGTGTCCCAGTTAACCCAGAGCAATCCCAGACAGCCTGAGTGAGGAGACTCTGCAGTCACACTGGAGCACTGTCTCCCCTGCAGTCACACTGCCCTGTGGACACAACACACAACAACACAGTTTGGCAATTTCACCAGTAAAAAAAGTGAAAGATTCTACACACCTTGTACTGGGAGAACTGGACTCTACACACACCTTGTACTGGGAGAACTGGACTCTACACACACCTTGACAATTGTACTGAGGGAGCTACACACTACACATACTGTACTGACAGAACAGGACTCTACACACACCTTACTGATAGAGCTATAGATTAAACACACCTTGAACAGAGAGAGCAAACACACACTCAGTACTGGAAGAGCCAGACAAGCAAGTAATCAAACAAGTGTGGTGAGTCCACACTCAGCAGCACAAAGACACACTGCACTGATTGTGTGAAACTGGGGTCCTATATCTCACCTTCGTCTTCCTTGGGGTGGAAAACCAGCCCATCCTTCTGGTCTTTCCATTTCAAACTGGTTCTGTCCATCACAGTGTGCCTGGACAGCAGCCCCCTCATCTGGACAGAGAAGAGCACAGACTGCCTGAGAGCAGGGCTGGATCTGGACTGGAGCACCAGCCAGCAATACTGATCCATCACCCTGAGTGTGACTATTACAGTTTGTACACTGATCCAGTATATTCACACAGTCCTGATCATTATAGATATATAACTGTACATACTGTACACTGATCCAGTAATATTCACACAGCCCTGATCATTATATATATATAACTGTACATACTGTACACTGATCCAGTAATATTCACACAGCCCTGATCATTATATATATATAATTCTCCACACTGTACACTGATCCAGTAATATTCACACAGTCCTGATCATTATAGATATGTAACTGTACACACTGTACACTGATCCAGTGATATTCACACAGTCCTGATCATGATAGATATATAACTGTACACACTGTACACTGATCCAGTAATATTCACACAGCCCTGATCATTATATATATATAATTCTCCACACTGTACACTGATCCAGTAATATTCACACAGTCCTGATCTATATAGATATATAATTCTACACACTGTACACTGATCCAGTAATATTCACACAGTCCTGATTATAGATATATAATTCTACACACTGTACACTAGCCAACTCAATACACTCAGTGGGGTCTCTCTTAACCCAGGTTAGACATGAGTCCTGTCACACTCAAGCACATAAAAACCCTGATCAGGATTCCTGGCTCTGAAGGCTGGCAGCACCTACCCGGTTTAAGAGGTATTCTCTCACTCCAGGGTCATTAGGGTTCATCCCTTTCTCCAATTGGAGTCCCACACTCATCACCACTCTCTTCTTCTCTGTGAAGACAGAGATAGACAGGTAACCAGCCTCTCAAAATTACTGAAGCACTCTGATGCAGTTTATGATACTGCAGTTGGTATCTGTGCCTGATCTGTGTCAAGACTGTTCGGATCCATACCATTTGAAATGACTCAGGATTTAGATGCGTCTGAAAACCCCAGACTCCTTGGAATTATGGGAATTTGGGCGCTTAATTCTGCAACCGATTTGTTCAGGGACGTAAGATCCAAATCAGCATTATCAAAACCCCTGAGAAGTGGATAAGGGCACCTCTCGTTGAGGACAAAAACGTGAGAGAACAAGATAAATATGGCGACGTACAGATCAAGGAAGAAACGTGCTTGATAGTTTATCTGCTTTCTGGCATCCAGACAACAAGGAGGGCTGAGGACCAGAGAGAGTCACGATCACCCCCTACAGTGACCAGCAGAGAACAAAAGCACTTGACCCAGAACCCAGAACAGGAACCAGGAACCAGGAAACAATTAAAATACACAATGATAGGGACAGTGAATGGAGGGCATTGAATACAGTCTGAGCAGAGGGGTGTATAACAGAACCCCTTTAATTAAAGGCCCTTCGAATGAAGGTTTTGAGTCCAGATCTGAAAGAGTTTCAGGAAGGTGCCTCTCTGATATCCTTGGGGGTAGAGACCCAGAAAGATCACTGGAAAGCTGAAGCGAGGTCTGATGGGGAAGAGTGAGATTTCCCTGGATGACGCGAGATGCGTGACAACACAAGATGGACCCCCCCCCCCAAACCACACCAGCTGTGTCCTCCCTCCCTCACGTCAACCCCTCGATCGACTCACCACTGAACCAGAAGAAAGGCAGCCTCTGATCACAGCCGGTGTCACTCCAGTACCCCGTGGAGCTGCCCGTTATCAACAGTGAAGCACAGTCCTCGTTTCCAGCAGCGTTGTCAGGGACGCCGTCTGCCCAGTTGTAGAAAGCGGGGTTGCTCGGGCTCAACCACTTCCAGGGCTCCACGAACAGGCCGATCCAGACGTAGTTACCCCGCGCCGTCAGTCGGATCTCCTCGTTCTCGCTCCGGTTCCTCACGCTGGCCAGGTCCGTGTGCTGCTCCCGGCAGGACCTCTGGGCTGCGGTGAAGTTCTTGTTTGTTTCTGTTGTGTATCTTAATAAAAAGCCATTCTTATATCATTTTTGACTATTTTATTAACTTCCAATACTCCAAAGTCCCACGGTTTAGCCAGGTCTCTTAGTGCATTCACAAAAGCATCAACAGAATCGTCCTGAGACTGAGTTATCTGCCTACATTTATGCCGTTCCTGTCTTGTTTCTTGTACACATATAGTGTAGAAATTAACAACCCAGGACGACGATGTGACACTCGAACAAACTCTTTATTATTTGACCTGTAACTCCGAACCCGTTAGCTCCTACCTTCACTCTGGCCTGTGACCCTGAGTAACCGTTATTCCCGCTTAGCCCTCCGCCAATCAACATGCAGTTTCACTGCTGACGCACACAAATATCACATCCCCTTTCTTTTCATTTGAGTTAGGGACCAACACAAGAATAACTACCTCTTGTAGTCCTAATGAGCTTCCTTTGCAAAAAATTGCCTAAGCAATGCTTACTGCGCGCTTCACTTAACATCAGGATCATAATGCTATAAAAACAAACCATAACTTAACATGGCTAGCCCTCAGCTACTTGCTGACATCAGTATATTTCAACTCCCATGTAATGACTTAAACCCTTTCAACAACAACCACCAAAACGTTTCATAACCTACCAGCACAGTTGCAATTGCAATGTTTTGTTATTATGATTAGGGCAGCGAGCCGCCTACACCCTTTACATTTGTAGGTCCAGTACGGTTCTGGGCTTCACCTCGCGTCCGGATTTAGTGCGGTAATAGGCGGAGTGTGAATCTGTCTCTGGCACTTCTGGGATGAGCGGCTCAGCGTCTGTGTACTGCGGGTTGCCCTGCCGCCATAACCTGACAAGTCTGCGAGTCGTGGGCTGCAGCACAGCGTCACTTTTAAATGTGTCATATTCAAGCAGAGGAACGACGTTAACTTGAGCACCTGTATCTAACTTCAACTTTATTGCCGTCTGTGCTGTAACGCTTACGGCCATCAGTGGTGTGTAAGAGCCGGCTTACCAGAGCAGGTGACGTCACCGCCCTTCCCTGTAATAGCAGGGCTACAGCCACTGGGCTGTAGAGAGATCTCTCTTTAGCTCACCGGGCTGGGTCCCTGTTGAGTCCCGGGTTCGAGCCCCCGAAGGGGAGGGGCCGACCTGAGGCGGCAGGGGCCACATGTTAGGCGCCGCTTGCCTTCTGCCGGGCAAACGTCCTGTTCGCCGTGAGCCTTATGTGGCACTGGGCTCACCACTCCGGTCTAGCGCCTCCTGCTCGAGCGGGTTTCTCAGCTTAACTGCGAGTCCCTGCGCTCTCGTCATTTCTCGTTCTCGGCTGGGTTTTGCGCCGAGTCGTGACGCCTATGGCCCCGTCTGGCGTCAATTCCGAACCGACGCTCGACGGCTTTCCTCTTCCCTGTCGGTGAACGTACTCCGGAAACGATGCGGTCCCTTACCACCCCCCGTTTACTATGCGAGTAACTCCAGTCTTTCCACAGGGAGCCGCGGCTCTGTCACAAAACTGTCCGACCGGTTCGCCGGCTCCCCGTACTCTCTCGTGAAATCTATATCGAGCAAAACGTAACGTTCGTTTTCGGCTGAACGTGCGCTTCAAAACGGTCATGATGGGTTTCGGGTACCTTCGCCTCCTCCGCGTTCGGTGTCCGTGTGTTGTGTACGTCTCTGCCCTTCTCTCCGACCCCCAGGAGAAGATACCCGCAGAGCTCTTCCTGTCCTGTCGTCTTGAGCCCGTTAGCTCCTGCGTCCACTCTGGCCTGTTACCCTGAGCAACCGTTATTCCCGCTCAGCCCTCCGCCAATCAACATGCAGTTTCACTGCTGACGCACACAAATATCACATCCCCTTTCTTTTCATTTGAGTTAGGGACCAACACAAGAATAACTACCTCTTGTAGTCCTTAAGAGCTTCCTTTGCAAAAATTGACCTAAGCAACGCTTACTGCGCGCTTCACTTAACATCAGGATCATAACGCTATAAAAACAAACAATAACTTAACATGGCTAGCCCTCAGCTACTTGCTGACATCAGTATATTTCAACTCCTATGTAATGACTTAAACCCTTTCAACAACAACCACCAAAACTTTTCCTAACATATCAGTACAGTTGCAATTACAATGTTTTGTTATTATGATTAGGGCAGCGATCTGGTTTTCCACCCTGAGGAAGATGAAGGTGAGATATGGGACCCCAGTTTCACACAATCAGTGCAGTGTGTCTTTGTGGTGCTGAGTGTGGACTCACCACACTTGTTTGATTACTGGCTTGTCCGGCTCTTCCAGTACTGAGTGTATGTTTGCTCTCTCTTTTCAAGGTGTGTGTAATCTACAGCTCTATCAGTAAGGTGTGTGTTGGGTCCTGTTCTCTCAGTAAAGTATGTGTAGTGTGTAGCTCCCTCAGTACAATTGTCAAGGTGTGTGTAGAGTCCAGATCTCTTGGTACAAGGTGTGTGTAGAGTCCAGATCTCTCGGTACAAGGTGTGTGTACCGTCCAGCTCTCTCAGTATAATGTGTGTAGAATCTTTCACTTTTTTTACTGGTGAAATTGCCAAACTGTGTTGTTGTGTGTTGCGTCCACAGGGCAGTGTGACTGCAGAGGAGACAGTGCTCCAGTCTGACTGCAGTCTCCTCACTCTGGCTGTCTGGGATTGCTCTGGGATAACTGGAACACTGGTCTTTCATCTAACACTAAGAGAACGCTTTTATTTGGTGATAGTTTGATATTTTGTTAGATGTCTTATTTATAACGTTTTTTTTTATAGAAAACAAAATCTGTTAGACTGTGCTCCAGATAACACGCAGGAAAAGAGAAGAAAAGAAACACTTTCACTTGTTCCTGTAACGTCCATCAGCCATAGTCAATTTATTCACCCACTTTTAACTTAGTCAAGCTGACTGAGTTTATTTAGTCACATTTTAGTTCTGCAGTGTAATGTTTGTATGAATAATGCATGCAGTTATAGTAAAGTAAAATGAAATGTATTTCTAAGAAATCATTTAACAGATCAGATTCTAGCACAAAAGGCACCAGTCTTTTGTTGCATAATATAAAGTGTATTGATATCTGTGGTCAAATAATTGTGCAATAAAGGGTTAAATGCAAATAGATTTAGATTAAATTAAAACCCAGAGATCACCTGGAAGGTTACATTTAAAACTAGACAAGTGCGGGGCTTTCAATAAGATTGTAAACTACGAAAGGCTGAATGCGATACAGCAGGCTTATAACTGTCACACACCTCTCCTGTTTCACTTCCTATCTCAGACAAAAGGAAGCTCAGCATGCAGCACATCTTTCTGTGGTTTCTGTGGGTTTCTTCTTCTGTACTGAGGCCCCCAGGCCTGTGTTCCTGCACGTCTCCACACCTCTCACCCTGTTATTGCTCAGAAGTGCTGTCATTTCTCAGAATCATCTGTGTGTTCACTCTTCATAAGATCCTCTGTAGCTGCCATCTCGCCTGGTGATACCCCCACTCCTCCAGACACTGGTGGCTCCTGCCTGGCCTGTGGCTCGGAGAACACTTCTCTACTGGGCTTGAACGCTGAGCTTTCCCAGATTACACCTGTACTTTGACGCTCCAGCAACCTTTCTCCTGTCTAATTCATGTCATCAGCCACCTCAGGCCTCAGCCTAGTCCAGCTCCACACAGATCCCCTGGTTCCTGTCCTGAGGAATCTTCACATTTTTCAAGTTTTGTTAAGACGCTGTGCCAGCAAGAGTGTTTCTTGTAGGTCTTTGTCACAGTGTAGGTCGATAGATTGAATAAATGTTTGGATTTTAGTACAGAAATGCATAATGCGTTCAGTACAATCTCTTATTGTATAGCAACAACACAAAAACGAAACAGTGGACACCAGCAGATCATGTGCAGTACAACATTTAATCTAGACGGAAGACTGTGTGTGACTCAACCCAGTTCTACAGCTTACAATTATAATAATAATTGCTTACACTTACAGTATGTAGCGCTTTTCTGGACACTCCACTCAAAGCGCTTTACAGGTAATGGGGAATCCCACTACCGCCACCAATGTGCAGCCCCACCTGGATGATGCGACGGCAGCCATAGTGCGCCAGAACGCTCCCCACACACCAGCTCTCAGTGGGGAGGAGAGCAGAGGGATGAAGCCGCACTCTTGAAGGGGAAGCTTGTGTCGTTTTAAATTTTCCAGATGATCACCACCTGTAGACCGATTTATGCGACAGCTTTACTCATTGAATGTTAAGGTTGACGATTTGTGTTGAAATGCCACACACCATCTCGCAAGACCCCTAAAACGGAGCGATTTTTTTTTTTAACTTCAGATTTTGGAAATTAAGACACTTTCTGGATGTATTTGGTTAGCCCGTGACGCTGGGCGATGTACACACCTGTTGAAAACGACCATCCCATTCCTGTCGGAGAATTGACACTGTCTGATCGGACAGTATTGACAAAATGTATCGTTAAGCGCCTTGGGGCAACCTTGTTGTGAAAGGCGCTATATAAATTGAATTGAATTAATAAGGACAGCGTGCACATGGTCCTTCATAGCTCACAGTATTTGCCCATCCACAACAAACACAGGAAATATTGCCTGAAAACTGAAAATTACTTTAGTCTTAGCCCTGCTAATCCGTATCTGTAAACAGTGTTGATCTGTGGGCCTGATATTCCTCACGCTGCTCCAATTTCAACATTTCAGGGGTTGAACAGTTGACCAAGTTTTCAACCAGATCTGAAACTTTCCGATCTCATTTAAAAAAAAAAATCCAAGACTTCGACCTTTCGCGTTGACGTCTTGTTTTTTTTGTTGTCGCTCTGTGCTTCCTGCTGCACCTTCCTGCTTGTGCTGTGCGGTCGTCAGTTCAGGAGCTTGCAAGCTGTTGAACGGCAGCTGCGTCTTCACCGCCAGCATCAAGAAGAACTAAATGGTGGGTTATCAACAGAAAACAGAGTAAAAAAAAGTCTCTTCTCCCGCTGTACCCACCCGTGTTGGAGTTGGTTCTCCCACAGATTTTACGGTCGTTTCGGATAAAAGGAAACGTGTGGTTGATCCAATCAGAAACCAACACGTGAGAATCGGGTGGATTAACGAGTCCGAATTAACAAACTGAGGGAGGAGGTGGCTGAGTCGATAACCTGACACCAGACGTTACGGATTTGAGAGGTATTTTGACTCTTCAGGAATCACTAGGAGTGTAGGAGCAGCTGGTAAGGTTATATTCATCCACTGCGATATTAATTGACGTGTTCTAATTGAAATCAATCAATCAATCAATCAGGGTTTATTTATTGATCAATGCATGAACAGTGTGGCATACAGTGGTGTTGTCAGCAATGAAATGCTTTGGAAGAAGTAATAGGTTTATTCCCTGCTGAAAAGAGAAGAAAGAAAACACAACGTTTCGGCCGTGAAGTTTTCTTCAGGTGTTTTAGTTGTGTTATACAGTCGTAAAAAAGTACATAAAGTAATCTGACAAAAAAATATTTTGAAGTGAATGCTTGAAAAACATGAAAAAAACAAAAACAAAACCTTTTTCATAATGGTTACACACATGACTACAACCTGGACTGATTTGTCGCAGATGTAAGTGGAAATTAAATGTTTTTTTTTCTAATACAGTGTTGCCGTGAGTAATGACCAAAACAACTTCAGGCTAAAATTCACTGATGTAACTGTGAAGGTAGAACAAAAGGTGTGAAAAAAAAAGTTAAAAAGGATGACAGGCCTTAATATTACAAGGGGTTATTGGAAATACTGCCTAGGAATGAAGAATGTACAAGTTTGAATTTTGTTTCTACATATACAGGACCTTTCAAAAGTATTCAGACCCTTGACTAATTCTCTCATTTGACTGAATTACAAATCCTACATTGAAATTCAGTTCTCTGTGATATTTATATTTCTAAGAACTGAAATGCAACATTAATTATTCTAATGTGACTGTTTTATGTTAGGAAATATTCTTAAGAAAAATAAAAAAATGAAATCTGCTGTTTGTATAAATATTCAATCCCCACATTTTAACATTTTGTAGAGCCACCTTTTACAACAATAACCAGGACAGAAGCAGGACAGAAACAGGTAATATAAGATACAAGATCACTGACTGATACTGTGTTACCCTGCCCTGAGCTGTCAGTTTGTGATTGATACTGTGTGTCACCCTGCTTGATCTGTCAGTGTGTGATTGATACTGTTACCCTGCTCTGATCTGTCAGTGTGTGACTGATACTGTTACACTGCTCTGAGCTGTCAGTGTGATTGCTACTGTGTGTTACCCTGCTCTGAGCTGTCAGTGTGATTGCTACTGTGTGTTACCCTGCTCTGAGCTGTCAGTGTATGATTGCTACTGTGTGTTACCCTGCTCTGATCTGTCAGTGTGTGATTGCTACTGTGTCACACTGCTCTGATCTGTCAGTGTGTGATGAGTACTGTGTGTTACCCTGCTCTGATCTGTCAGTGTGTGATGAGTACTGTGTTACCCTACTCTGATCTGTCAGTGTGTGATTACTACTGTGTTACCCTGCTCTGATCTGTCAGTGTGTGATGAGTACTGTGTGTTACCCTGCTCTGATCTGTCAGCGTGTGATGAGTACTGTGTGTTACCCTACTCTGATCTGTCAGCGTGTGATTGCTACTATGTGTTACCCTGCTCTGATCTGTCAGTGTGTGATTGCTACTGTGTGTTACCCTACTCTGATCTGTCAGTGTGTGATTGCTACTGTGTTACCCTGCTCTGATCTGTCAGTGTGTGATTACTACTGTGTGTTACCCTGCTCTGATCTGTCAGTGTGTGATTGCTACTGTGTGTTACCCTGCTCTGAGCTGTCAGTGTGTGATTGCTACTGTGTGTCACACTGCTCTGATCTCAGTGTGTGATGAGTACTGTGTGTTACCCTACTCTGATCTGTCAGCGTGTGATTGCTACTGTGTGTTACCCTACTCTGATCTGTCAGTGTGTGATGAGTACTGTGTGTTACCCTACTCTGATCTGTCAGTGTGTGATTACTACTGTGTGTTACCCTGCTCTGATCTGTCAGTGTGTGATGGGTACTGTGTTACCCTACTCTGATCTGTCAGTGTGTGATTGCTACTGTGTTACCCTGCTCTGATCTGTCAGTGTGTGATGAGTACTGTGTGTTACCCTACTCTGATTTGTCAGTGTGTGATTACTACTGTGTGTTACCCTGCTCTGATCTGTCAGTGTGTGATGAGTACTGTGTGTTACCCTGCTCTGATCTGTCAGTGTGTGATTGCTACTGTGTGTTACCCTGCTCTGATCTGTCAGTGTGTGATCAGTACTGTGTGTTACCCTGCTCTGATCTGTCAGTGTGTGATCAGTACTGTGTGTTACCCTGCTCTGATCTGTCAGTGTGTGATCAGTACTGTGTGTTACACTGCTCTCATCTGTCAGTGTGTGTATTTATTTATGCAATCATGCTTGAATTGGTCTTTGTTCCTGTTTTTTCTTTGTCTAAACAGGATTATTGTGACTTGGGACAGTAGCAGTCATGGGCAATTCTGATTCTCATAACCTGTGGGAGAGAAGGTACTATTACGATTTAAACTCAAATGCAAATGCGTCCAGGACAGCTGGTCCGGCCATTCAAGTCCTGTGCTGTCTTTGGCTGTGGAGTGGCTCTGATCGCGTCGCGGTCTCTCTCTCCTCTGCTCCAGCATGTCTTTAGACCCCCTGATTCCTGAGCCTGAGCAGGAGGAGGTAGAGAGCCCCCTGCTGTCAGAGCCTCAGTGCTCCAGCTCCTTGGGCAGTTCCTCCATGCCTGAAATTATCCAGTGTGACCACGAGTTCACGAGAGAGGAGGTGAGTTGTGGTTTTGTTTTCTGCTGGGTGACACAGAGGCTGGCTTATGGAACGCTGGGTCTCTTCTTCATGACGCCACCAGCCTGCCAACCAGGCTACAGGGGGCATTTTGAAACCCAGATGCACTTGCGCCGCCCTGCTGGGGAATCCTGGTGTTGCAGGTGCAAAGTGTACACCGTGGGATGGGTGGACATTAACTGACCTGTGATCCTCGTGCAGTGGCAAGCACGCTAACCAAGGTGATATCTGAGAGAGGCGCCCTTCCAGTGAGCATCAGCACTCTGCTCCACACTCCCACTGCCCTCTGTGTAAAGTTAAATGCCTCCTGGTCTCAGTTTTAAATGTGTTCCACCTCCAGGGCCCTGGCAGGCCCATTCAGCTGGTCCAGGCCAGGCCTGATGGCTCCCTCCTGTTCCAAGAGGACGTGCTTCAGCAGTGCTTCCTGTGCTCAGATGTGAGGGAGACTCCGGTGTGCGTGGTGTCTATTGTTGGGGAGAGGAGGAAGGGCAAGTCCTTCCTCCTCAACTACCTCCTTCGCAAGCTGTCTAACATGGTGAGAGCACCCCACCCCCTCCAGTCTCTGTGTAAAGCAGGGTCTTATGGCCCTGACATCCCACCCCCACCACTCTCTGTGTAAAGCAGGGTCTTATGGCCCTGGTTGTGAATGCTCCCTTTTTTGTGAACTCAGGACGAGTGGGACAGGATGAGTGACAGTGAGCCTCTGCGAGGGTTCGAGTGGCTGCCTGGAACTGAGACCATGACGAAGGGTGTGTTCATCTGGAGCCAGCCTCTGTTCCTGGAGACGCAGGAGGGCAAGGCAAGCACCGTCCGAGCTGGGAATTTGTCTGTTGTAGGGGGTACGACTCAATGGCTCAGACAGGCGCTGGTCCAACTCAGTCTTTCACAGACCCTGCAGGCATCCTGAACAGGCAGGAACAAGAGCTCTTCTGCCCCTCACCAGCCCCTGGGACCCCCTTGTCCACACTCGGGGTATCTGTGTGAAACCGGAAACCGTTCTCTGCTCAACAGTGGGAAGATTCAGGTCATTGAGCCATTGGCTGGGCAGCTTGCTCCACACTCCCCCCACCCTTTGTGTAAAGCTCTTCCAGCTGTGTCTTGGTACTGGAGGGAAGGGGGGGACAGATGACCACTGCAGCTCTGCTCTGAACACTCTGTCTCTGTCCCCTCTGTCCAGTTGGCCGTCTTCCTGGTGGACACTGAGGGCTCCCTGGATCTGTCGCGGGAGATGGAGCTGAGCGTGAAGCTGTGTGCCCTGAGCGTCTTTCTCAGCTCGCACGTGGTGAGAATTGTGGGGCCTTGTCCCACCTTCCGGGGTGACTGTGAGCCCCTTGCTGCATCCCAGAGAGCTCACCTGTCCCCCCCTGTCCTCTCTCCCAGATCTTCAACGTCCACGCTGATGTGAAGACAACAGACCTGGACTACCTGGAGGTACAGCGCTTGGCCGCGGTCTTATCCCCCCGATGTGCTGCCCAGCGCCTGGGCAAGGGAGCTGTGGTGCAGCTGGGGGCTGAAACCAGGAGCCTCTCGGTATCACAGGTCCTTCAGCTGGGACTGTGGACCGGGGTGTGAGTTCGCCCCCTGCTGGTGACATGTGGCATTGAGTGCAGCACTGCATGACTCGAGGTGCTGTTGTGTGTGATGCTCTGTGCTGCCTGGTTTCCCTCACACGGCTATATGAGTAGGCCAGTCCCATCTTTCCCAATAATGATAATGTTTCTTTATTAGCCCCTATACAATTTCTTGCATTAGGAATGTGATTGTATTTGTATTTGTTTTATATGTGCATCCATGTTTTTATGAGTGCCTGTGTCTCTATCAGATTGTCTGACAGGTTCAAATTGTGTCTCAGGATTATTGCCATGAGTGGTAAATTACACTGTTGCCAAAACAGAGATAATTAACTCTGCAATTACAGACAGTTTTAATAGAGAGAACCGATGGCTGTCTCTCTCTGTCTCTGCCTGCCTCTGACACACAGATGGCCTGTGTTTACTCTGTTTGCAGCTGCTGCATCTTGTGGTACAAAAGGGGGGAGCCGCCTTTGACCTGCAGCATTTTCAGGTACGAACTTTACTCTTCAGTGAACATAAAAAAGATCAGATCTGTTTTATCACCTGCAAACCAGGTGATGTCTCTCTTACCTGGACATGTAAAAATAACATGTTATAATAAACTTTATTTTATGTAAAGAAACAAATAATAGGTTAATTCCAGGCTGAAAAGAGAAGAAACCTTTCTGTTTTCTCTCTTCTCTTTTCAGGAGGGAATAAACCTGTTACTTGTTCCTTTGCAGCCTACGCATGCTGACACAGCTACCCACCTGAACTACTTTATTTTATGTAGCATGTTTTAAAAGTATCATCTCAAAGTTCTTAACTTTAGAAAACCATTATAAGCAAATGACAAAGAATATAAAATAACAAATAAGTAAGACAGGTGGTTCGAGGTGCAGCAGTAGTCACTAATTAAGTATAAGTAAGTAATTAGTTCAATAAAAGCCTTTCAGAACAGAAAGGTTTTGATTCTAGATTAGAAAGAGCTCAGGGAGTGTGATTCTCTGATGTACTTGGGGATACATTTCCAGAGCTCTGGGGCAGAGCAAGAGAAGACCCTGTCACCCATAGAGTGTAGACATGCTTGGGAGACAGTTAGGAGACCAGAGTTAGAAGAGCGAAGGTTGTGAGGTGGGGAGTAGGGCGATGATAGCTCAGACAGGTACTGAGGTGCCAAGCCATGTAGAGCCTTATAGGTGAGCAGGAGGATTTTGAAGTTGATCTGAAACCTGACAGGACGCCAGTGCAGGGACTCCAGGATAGGAGTAATGTGATCACTTGCACCTGATCAGGAAGTCAAGCTAGGGTCACTCCTAAGTTCCTCAATTTTGATTGAAATTCCAGCACAGTGCTGTCCACATACAGGGCTACTACACTGGCTTTACCATAGTAGTACACAGGTGCTGAGCAGCATGACTTCAGTCTTGTTGTAGTTTAAGCTAAGGAAATTTGGAGTCACCCAGGCTTTTCTATTAGAGATGCAGTCAGTGCAGAGACAGCCACTTCAGTGTCAGGCTTAGTACAGATATAGCTTTAAGCATCATCAGCGTAGAAATGACAGATCAGACCATGTGATCTTAATAACTGACCACCTAGATACAGGTCGATGCTGAATAGTAGAGCCCCCGGCATCAGATAAGACCTGAACCATTTGGGAGCAGTGTCAGAAACTGCAAACACAGTCTCAACATGAGAGAGTAAGATATCATGGTTAACAGTGACGAAAGCAGCACTGAAGTCTAGAAGTATAAGGATAGGATGAGAAACAGAGTCTGAAGCCATAAACAGATTGTTTGCATGCAGTGTCCATTTGGAAGAAAGCAGACTTGCAGGCATCATAACAGCAGTCAGAATTAACTCAGAGTAGTGATTAAGCTAATCAATCTCTTGGGACAAGAAGGATTTCAATCATTCTCATGCACGTGTTATTACTTGAGCTGACAGAGGCTCTTCTATAGAGATAGATAAGATTTCATGACTTTGTAAGGTGAGCTGATATGAGATCTTTCTCAATCTCTAATAAAGGGATTTGAGTTCCTGGTGCGGGACTGGACACAAACTCAGGAATTTGGACAGACTGGAGGATCCCGACACCTGGAGAAAATCATCCAGGTAGGAGAAGTACTGTGGACCTTATATATATATAGCCCTGACCTGTACTGAGAAAGAAAGATAGGTACTGATTCTCTAGACTGATCAGGAGCTGCAACAGTGCCACCTACAGGCCACAGACTAAAGAGACTCAGTTCCTCCAGCCTGTCAGTGTGGGACACTCCCTTCAGACTGAAGAGACTCAGTTCCTCCAGCCTGTCGGTATGGGACACTCCCTTCAGACTAAAGAGACTCAGTTCCTTCAGGCTGAGAGCTGTATTGTTTCAGACACAGAGGGCTGGCATCGTACCCCTTTCCTGAGTCGACATGTCTGTCTGTGCTTTCAGCGCCTGGAGGAGTCTAGGACAAACAAGCAGGCTCTGAGGATCCTCAAGGAGAAGAGGCCACGCTGTCACCTTATGCCCTTTCCTGGGGACATACTGCTTTGGAGCCAACAGGGAACCATGCAAGGTAAAAACCAGACAGCTCCACTTCCAGAGCAGTGTCACTGAGGAGCCACAGGGAGGCGGTGTTGAGCTGTGAAAATTAGATCCCCTAGTAGTCCAGTCTAAGTTCAAGACTATAGAGCTTCAAGATCTTCAGTTGACTCATCTGTTTCCTTGTTGTGTGTTTCTAAGAAATGAATGAAAAGTTTCAGCACTGCCTGAAAGAGTTCATCAACCACATTGGCCAGGTCCTGCAGACGACACGGTCAAACCTGACAGGAAAAACACTGGCAGGGATATTCAAGGTAAGACATTATTCACTGAACCAATCAACATCCATCACTACACCACTAGGGTACAACACCTCAAAGAGCAGCGTAGAAACCAGTACAGTAAAGTAAAGCCCAGTGAGATCATGGTAGAAACACAGTACAGTGCAGTAAACTACAAGTCATACAATGTGTACAGGGTGATGCGAACCATCAGCTGTTCTAATGTGATTTCTGTCAGTTGTTGAGAATGAATTGTCACAGAAAGAGTTAAGCCCAGTGAAGCCTCACTTACCTTATTATTTTCTCTGTAGGAGATGGCACATGTGATTCTGAAAAGCAACTACAGAATTTCCTGTCCTGCAGAGGTGAGTCTCTCTCTTTCCTGCTGACCCAGAAAATCTTTTAATCCTTTCTCTGTTGCTGTCTTCAGTCCATTCAGAATAAGGAGACTCAGTTCCTCCAGCCTGTCAACATAGGACACTCCCATCAGACTAAAGAGACTCAGTTCCTCCAGCCTGTCAGTGTGAGACACTCCACTCAGACTAAAGAGACTCAGTTCCTCCAGCCTGTCAGTGTGGGACACTTCCCTCAGACTTAAAGAGACTCAGTTCCTCCAGCCTGTCAGTGTGGGACACTCCACTCAGACTAAAGAGACTCAGTTCCCTCAGCCTGTCAGGGTAGATTATTACTTGAAACGTGTTTCTGGGCATCTCTGATTCCAGAATACCCCTTTGCTTCCTTCTCCAGCTCATCTATGCCCTCTACCAGAAAACTCTCCAGCGGGTGAAGCAGGAGTTCACCATCTTTCTGAGTGAGCAGGTAAGAGAGTGTGTGATAGACAAAGAGTGTGACAGTGTAAGTATTAGAGTGTGAGAGAGTGTGGGTACGTATGTGTGTGTTTGAGTGCCTGGGCTTGAATATGCCCGACCCCACACAGGGGATGAGGAGGACTGTGGTACAGAAGGAGGAAGAGCTGCTGGACCGTGTGCAGGGTGAAGTCAGTCCACAGGATTCCCAGCAGCTCTCACAGTTCCTGAGCTCTGAGCGAGTGAAGTTCCTGAAGGAATACAATCTCCTCATCATCGAGAGGGCGAAGGAGGACTTCACTAACCTGTGTGTGTATGAGCGAGACAGTGTGTGAGAAACTGGAGTGGGGGGGTGTGAGAGAGTGTGCAGGGGAGAGTCTATGTCCGTGAGTGTGTGTATGTATGAGCGAGAGACAGTGTGTGAATGAGAGAGAGTATGTGAGAAACTGGGGAGAGGAGAGTATGTGTGCGTGTGAGAGAGAAACAGGGAGGATGTGAGAGTGTAAGTGTGTGACAAACGTAAAGGGTGTGAGAGCGTGTGTGTGTGAGAAACAGGGAGGGTGTGAGAGTGTGTGAGAGTGTTTGTCAGAGACAGTGTGTGTGTAATCTACTGGGCTCCACTGGGGTGTCTTCTGCTTGTGTCTGGGGTATCTTGAGGTGGGCTCCTGCTTGTGTCTGGGGAGCCCTGAGCAGTTTGGGGGGCGTAGTGTGATGCCCTCTGCTCTAAAGTGACCCTGTGCTCTGTTTCCTCAGAGAAAGATCATGCACGACCCCACACTGGGGATAAAGGGAAATGTGGAACAGAAGGAGAAAGAGCTGCTGGCCTGTGTGCAGGGTGAAGTCAGTCCGCAGGATTCCCAGGAGCTCTCACAGTTCTTGAGCTCTGAGCGAGAGAAGTTCCTGAAGGAATACACTCTCCTCATCATCGAGAGGGCGAAGGAGGACTTCACCAACTTTCTGAATGAGCAGGTGAGTGTGTGAGTGTGTGAGAATCTGGGAGGGTGAGAATGTGTGTGTGTGTGTGTGTAATGGGGATGGTGTGAGAGTGTAAGTGTGTGAGAAACAGGGAGGATGTGAGAGTGTGAGAGAGTGTTTGTCAGTGACAGTGTGTGTGTAATCTACTGGGCTCCACTGGGGTGTCTTCTGCTGGTTTCTGGGGTATCCTGAGGTGGGCTCCTGCTTGTGTCTGGGGTATCTTGAGGTGGGCTCCTGCTTGTGTCTCGGGTATCTTGAGGTGAGCTCCTGCTGGTTTCTGGGGTATCTTGAGGTGGGCTCCTGCTTGTTTCTGGGGAGCCCTGAGCAGTCTGGGGGGTGTAGTGTGATGCCCTCTGCTCTAAAGTGACCCTGTGCTCTGTTTCCTCAGAGATCGATCATGCACGACCCCACACTGGGGATAAAGGGGAATGTGGAGCAGAAGGAGAAAGATCTGCTGTCCCGTGTGCAGGGTGAAGTCAGTCAGCAGGATTCCCAGGAGCTCTCACAGTTCCTGAGCTCTGAGCGAGAGAAGTTCCTGAAGGAATACAATCTCCTCATCATCGAGAAGGCGAAGGAGGACTTCACCAACTTTCTGGATGAGCAGGTGAGTGTGTGTGTGTGTGAGAAACTGGGAGGGTGAGAGAGTGTGGGAGAGAAACTTGGAAGGTGTGAGAGAATGTGTGTGATCGTTTGTGTGTATGAGAGAGAGATTGTGTGTGTCTGAGACATGGGGAGGGTGTGAGAGAGTTTGTGAGAAACGGGGAGGGTTTGTGAATGTGAAAGAGTGGTCGTCAGTGACAGTGTGTGTGTAATCTACTGGGCTCCACTGGGGTGTCTTCTGCTTGTGTCTGGGGTATCTTGACGTGAGCCCCGAGCAGTTCAGAAGACGTAGTGTGCTGCCCTCTGCTGTAAAACGACCTTGCGCCCTGTTTCCTTAGAGAAAGATCAAGCAGAGAAAGACCTGCTTGTTTTTGGGGTGTCCCGGGGCAGCCACTTGCTTATTTCTGAGGTGTCCGGGGGAAGGTCAAAGGATGTAGGGACGACCGTTTGCTCTGAAGTGACCTTGCTCCCCCTTTTCCACAGAAAAAGGTACTGCTGAAACTTCCAAACAAGATGAAGGAGACAGTGGAGAGAAAGGAGAAGGAGCTGCTGGACTGCGTGCAGGATCAAATCGAATTCAAACTGTATTTCGAGGAGTATACAGAGTATAAAGCGTTTATGGCTGCTGAGCGTAAGAAGTTCCTGCAGAATTACAACATAGAGTTTGGCGTGAAGGTGGGCTGTATAGTGACCGCGACTGTGCTGACCACGACTGCGGGTGTGGCCGGAGGCCTGATTGTCGGTGGCATTATTGCTGCGGAGGTTGGGGTTGGGGTGGCAACTAGTGCGGGGGTGGGGGCGTTGTCAGCCATCGTCAAGTTCTTCACGAAGAAGAAGCCGGAACAGTGACACCCACCCTCTCGAACCCCGAGCCAGACCCACAGAGAGACTATCGAATCCATTCTTTATCCTCAGGGGTCTTTTCTTCACTAGAGACCACAGGTACAGGGTGCAGACAAGGGAACCACTGTGTGCTGTGCAGAAGGGTGAACAGTAGGGGGCGCTACAGCCCCAGGTGGAGTTTTCAGTAATGAGGAAATTCCTGGATATGCACTAGAGGCCATTGGTGCAGATGACTCCCTCTCTGTGTCCACAGTGCCCAACGTTCTCCTACAGACCTTGATATGAACCCTGTCCAGCAGCCCTCCTGCTGTGGTGGGAACAGAAATCATCTGGATTTCTCTCCTTCCCCTGTTACAGAGACTCAAACCAGCACAAGCCCTTAAACACTTTGCTCAGTCAGGTGGGTTTGAGTCCTTTATATGACTCTACAGCACCTATAACAAAGAAATAATTAGCTATTTTTTCCTCAGGCCTTCATTAATTGAGCGTTAATTAGCAAAGGGCAACTTCACTACAGTTGTGAATTGAGACTTCACTGGTGCAGGCTAACTTCTCCCCAGGTCTACAGTTGTGAAGTGAGACTTCACTGGTGCAGGGTAACTTCTCCCCAGATCTACAGTTGTGAAGTGAGACTTCACTGGTGCAGGGTAACTTCTCAGGTTTACAGTTGTGAATTGAGACTTCACTGGTGCAGGGTAACCTCTCCCCAGGTCTACAGTTGTTATGAATCCTCACTAGTGGAGTGTAATGTCTCCTTAGGCCTACAGCTAGCAGGACCTATAAGCCTGCCTGACAGGTTTTTGAACTCGGGATCAGACAGGACTCTTTGTGTACTTCATGTTTCAGGATGATTGTGTCTTTCAGAGATTAAAATGAATAAAAACTACATATCTCAGGTGTCTGTGGGTTTTCAGTCTGACTCCAGCAATTTCCAATCACCTTTGAAATATCTCTGTGCTTCGTCACTAAACTACAACTCCATTCTACCCACAATCCTCCCAGAAGAAGCCCACATGACCACAGGAGAACATGCAAACTCCACCCAGATAACACCCCAGGACCAGAACTGAAATCAAGGCACCAGAGCCACGAGACAGCAATACTAACAACGGCTTGGTTTAAGATCTGATGTTTTCACACTGCTGCCTTCAAGCTGTTGTGCAGCAAAGTCCTCTCTGTCAGAATTGTATTTCAAGTCTAAGTTCTGAAACTAATTGTCTCTTCTAGAAAATCAAACTGCAATTAAAATGCTGCCGAGCCTGTTGAGTCAATTTAGTCAAACAGAAAACATACAGCTGGTGCATATATATATATACATCTGCATTCATAATATTGGGAACTATGAAAAAAAATAAAAGAGACAGTAATCTCTTGGTATAAATTGAAAGACCAGTGTCCCAGTATTCCCAGAGCAATCCCAGACAGCCTGAGTGAGGAGACCCTGCAGTCAGACTGGAGCACTGTCTCCCCTGCAGTCACACTGCCCTGTGGACACGACACATAACAACACAGCTTGGCAATTTCACCAGTAAAAAAAAGTGAAAGATTCTACACACATTATACTGAGAGAGCTGGACTGTACACACACCTTATACTGGGAGAACTGGACTCTACACACACCTTGTACTGAGAGAACAGGACTCTACACACAACTTGTACTGAGAGATCTGGACCCTACACACACCTTGTACCGAGAGAACAGGACTCTTGACACAACTTGTACCGAGAGATCTGGACTCTACACACAACTTGTACCGAGAGATCTGGACTCTACACACAACTTGTACCGAGAGAACAGGACTCTACACACACCTTGTACCGAGAGATCAGGACTCTACACACACCTTGTACCGAGAGATCAGGACTCTACACACAACTTGTACCGAGAGAACAGGACTCTTCACACACCTTGTACTGAGAGAACAGGACCCTACACACAACTTGTACTGAGAGATCTGGACTCTACACACACCTTGTTCTGAGAGAACGGGACTCTACACACACCTTGTACTGAGAGAACAGGACTCTACACACACCTTGTACTGAGAGAACAGGACTCTACACACACCTTGTACTCATCCATCCACGGTGAGGAGATATCCAAAGTAGGTGACTTCAGTGGCGCAGATCGTGCTTTTCTCTGGGTTGAGTCGGACTCCTCGCTATCGGGACCGTTGTAGCACAGTGCGAAGGTCCCTGTCGTGTTCCTCCTTGGTTCTCCCATAGACCAAGATGTCATCAACAATCGCTGTCACGCCTTCGAGTCCTTCACATGTCTCATGGATTTTCCGCTGAAACTCGTCTTGAGCTGAAATTACCCCAAAGGGCAGGCGTAGGAATCTGTAGCGCCCAAACAACGTGTTGAACGTAGTTAGTTTTGATGACTCTTCTGTGAGCTTGACAGCCCAATAACCTGACCTACAGTAGCATCCAGGACACTGAAATAGCGCGCTCCAGCCAACTTTGGTGTAATGTCCTCAAATGTCGGCAAGGGGTAGTGTGGACGTTTGATAGCCTTGTTCAGATCCCTTGGATCAAGGTATACTCGGAGTTTACACGTGCGAGGTTTCTCCACCACCACAAGTGCATTAACCCATTCCATTGGCTCTGTGACTCGGGCAATGATGCCGGACTTCTCCATGTTGTGCGACTCCTCCTTAAGACGGCTCCGCAGTGCATGAGGTATGCGTCTCGGTGGGTATACTACAGGAACTGCATTTGGTTTGAGGTGGATAGTGCATTCACCTGCAAAAAGCCCAATTCCTGTAAAGACATCTGCAAAATCTTGTAAGATTGGCTTCGTCTCAGTGGGAGGGGTGGTCACAGATAAGACTAGTTTAATAAGGTCCACGTCTAAACATGCTTTTAGTCCGAGTACTGGAGGTGCATGAGTGTCTACAATATAAAAGTCCAGACACATTTCTCTGTCCTTGTACTTGCATTTCAGGGTGCATGCGCCTTTTACAGCCAGTTACTATCCGCCAGAACCTGACAGTCTGCGAGACGTGGGCTGCAGCACAGCGTCACTTTTAAACTTGTCATATTCAAGCAGAGGAACGACGCTAACCTGAGCACCTGTATCTAACTTCAACTTTATTACTGTTTGTGCGTTTCCTTTGATGTCTACCAAAACCTGTTCAGTGGCGGAGCTGGGGTTTTTCGTGCGACACACCGAGTCGACGCACAGCTCCACGTCTTCGGATTCCGGGCTTTTTCCCCAACCCCTTTTCTCTCGTCTGGAGCGGCTCGCTTTTGCAAAGTGGTTCAATTTCCCCACACGTTAGGCGCCGCTTGCCTTCTGCCGGGCAAACGTCCTGTTCGCCGTGAGCCTTATGTGGCACTGGGCTCCCCACTCCGGTCTAGCGCCTCCTGCTCGGGCGGGTTTCTCAGCTGAACTGCGAGTCCCTGCGCTCTCGCGCGGGCTGCGCGCGCTGCTGCTGCCCCTCGTTCTCGGCTGGGTTTTGCGCCGAGTCGTGAGACCCAACGACGCCTATGGCCCCGTCTGGCGTCAATCCCGAACCGACGCTCGACGGCTTTCCTCTTCCCTGTCGGTGAACGTACTCCGGAAACGATGCGGTCCCTTACCACCCCCCGTTTACTATCCGAGTAACTCCAGTCTTTCCACAGGGAGCCGCGGCTCTGTCACAAAACTGTCCGACCGGTTCGCCGGCTCCCCGTACTCTCTCGTGAAAGCTATATCGAGCAAAATATAACGTTCGTTTTCGGCTTAACGTGCGCTTCAAAACGGTCATGACGGGTTTCGGGTACCTTCGCCTCCTCCGCGTCCGGTGTCCGTGTGTTGTGTACGTCTCCGACCCCCAGGAGAAGATACCCGCAGAGCTCTTCCTGTCCTGTCGTCTTGAGCCCGTTAGCTCCTGCGTCCACTCTGGCCTGTTACCCTGAGCAACCGTTATTCCCGCTCAGCCCTCCACCAATCAACATGCAGTTTCACTGCTGACGCACACAAACATCACATCCCCTTTCTTTTCATTGGAGTTAGGGACCAACACAAGAATAACTACCTCTTGTAGTCCTAATGAGCTTCCTTTGCAAAAATTGACCTAAGCAACGCTTACTGCGCGCTTCACTTAACATCAGGATCATAACGCTATAAAAACAAACAATAACTTAACATGGCTAGCCCTCAGCTACTTGCTGACATCAGTATATTTCAACTCCTATGTAATGACTTAAACCCTTAAACGTAAACAACAACCACCAAAACTTTTCCTAACATATCAGTACAGTTGCAATTACAATGTTTTGTTATTATGATTAGGGCAGCGATCTGGTTTTCCACCCTGAGGAAGATGAAGGTGAGATATGGGACCCCAGTTTCACACAATCAGTGCAGTGTGTCTTTGTGGTGCTGAGTGTGGACTCACCACACTTGTTTGATTACTGGCTTGTCCGGCTCTTCCAGTACTGAGTGTATGTTTGCTCTCTCTTTTCAAGGTGTGTGTAATCTACAGCTCTATCAGTAAGGTGTGTGTTGGGTCCTGATCTCTCAGTAAAGTATGTGTAGTGTGTAGCTCCCTCAGTACAATTGTCAAGGTGTGTGTAGAGTCCAGATCTCTCGGTACAAGGTGTGTGTAGAGTCCAGATCTCTCGGTACAAGGTGTGTGTACAGTTCAGCTCTCTCAGTATAATGTGTGTAGAATCTTTCACTTTTTTTACTGGTGAAATTGCCAAACTGTGTTGTTGTGTGTTGTGTCCACAGGGCAGTGTGACTGCAGAGGAGGCAGTGCTCCAGTCTGTCTGCAGTCTCCTCACTCTGGCTGTCTGGGATTGCTCTGGGATAACTGGAACACTGGTCTTTCATCTAACATTAAGAGAACGCTTTTATTTGGTGATAGTTTGATATTTTGTTAGATGTCTTATTTATAACTTTTTTATATAGAAAACAAAATCTGTTAGACTGTGCTCCAGATAACACGCAGGAAAAGAGAAGAAAAGAAACACTTTCACTTGTTCCTGTAATGTCCATCAGCCATAGTCACTTTATTCACCCACTTTTAACTTAGTCAAGCTGACTGAACTTATTTAGTCACATTTTAGTTCTGCAGTTTAATGTTTGTATGAAAAATGCATGCAGTAATAGTAAAGTAAAATAAAATGTATTTCTAAGAAATCGTTTAACAGATCAGATTCTAGCACAAAAGGCACCAGTCTTTTGTTGCACAATATAAAGTGTATTGATATCTGTGGTCAAATAATTGTGCAATAAAGGGTTAAATGCAAATAGATTTAGATTAAATTAAAACCCAGAGAACACTTGGAAGATTACATTTAAAACTAGACAAGTGCAGGGCTTTCAATACGATTGTAAACTACGAAAGGCTAGATGCGATACAGCAGGCTTGTAACTGTCACACACTTCTTTCACCTGTTTCACTTCCTTTCTCAGAAAAAAGGAAGCTCAGCGTGCAGCACATCTTTCTGTGGTTTCTGTGGGTTTCTTCTTCTGTACTGAGGCCCCCAGGCCTGTGTTCCTTCACACCTCCACACCTCTCACCCTGTTATCTCTCAGAAGTGCTGTCATTTCTCAGAATCATCAGTGTGTTGACTCTTCATAAGATCCTCTGTAGCTGCCATCTCGTCTGGTGATACCCCCACTCCTCCAGACACTGATGGCTCTTGCCTGGCCTGTGGTTCAGAGAACACTTCTCCACTGGGCCTGACAGCTGAGCTTTCCCAGAATACACCTGTACTTTGACGCTCCAGCAACCTCTATCCTGTCCCCACCCCACCCAGGCCTCAGCCTAGTCCAGCTCCACCCAAATCCCCTAGTTCCTGTCCTGAGGAATCTTCACATTTTTCAAGTTTTGTTAAGACGCTGTGCCAGCAAGAGCTCTAATGAGTGTTTCTTGTATGTCTTTGTCACAGTGTAGGGCGATAGATGGAATAAATGTTTGGATTTAGTACAGAAATGCATAATGCATTCAGTACAATCTCTTATTGTATAGCAACAAAACAAAAATGGAACAGTGGACACCAGCAGATCATGCGCAGTACAACATTTAATCTAGATGGAAGACTGTGTGTGACTCGACCCAGTTCTACAGCTTACAATTATAATAATAATTGCTTACACTTACAGTATGTAGCGCTTTTCTGGACACTCCACTCAAAGCGCTTTACAGGTAATGGGGAATCCCACTACCGCCACCAATGTGCAGCCCCACCTGGATGATGCGACGGCAGCCAAAGTGCGCCAGAACGCTCCCCACACACCAGCTCTCAGTGGGGAGGAGAGCAGAGGGATGAAGCCGCACTCTTGAAGGGGAAGCTTGTGTCGTTTTAAATTTTCCAGATGATCACCACCTGTAGACCGATTTATGCGACAGCTTTACTCATTGAATGTTAAGGTTGACGATTTGTGTTGAAATGCCACACACCATCTCGCAAGACCCCTAAAACGGAGCGATTTTTTTTTTAACTTCAGATTTTGGATATTAAGACACTTTCTGGATGTATTTGGTAAGCCCGTGACGCTGGGCGCTGTACGCACCTGTTGAAAACGACCATCCCATTCCTGTCGGAGAATTGACACTGTCTAATCGGACAGTATTGACAAAATGTATCGTTAAGCGCCTTGGGGCAACCTTGCTGTGAAAGGCGCTATATAAATTGAATTGAATTAATAAGGGCAGCGTGCACATGGTCCTTCATAGCTCACAGTATTTGCCCATCCACAACAAACACAGGAAATGTTGCCTGAAAACGGAAAATTACTTTATTGTTTGCCCTGCTAATCCGTTTCTGTACACTGCGTTGATCGGTGGGCCTGGCATCCCTCACGCTGGTACAATTGAAACATTTCAGGGGTTGAACAGTTGACCAAGTTTTCAACCAGATCTGATACTTTCCGATCTCATTTAAAAAAAAAAAAACAAGACTTCGACCTTTCGCTTTGACGTCTTGGTTTTTTTGTTGTCGCTCTGTGCTTCCTGCTGCACCTTCCTGCTTGTGCTGTGCGGTCGTCAGTTCAGGAGCTTGCAAGCTGTTGAACGGCAGATCCGTCTTCACCGCCAGCATCAAGAAGAATTAAATGGTGGGTTATCAACAGAAAACAGAGTAAAAAAAAGAGTCTCTTCTCCTGCTGTACCCACCCGTGTTGGAGTTGGTTCTCCCACAGATTTTACGGTCATTTCGGATAAAAGGAAACATGTGGTTGATCCAATCAGAAACCAACCTGTGAGAATCGGGTGGATTAACGAGTCCGAATTAAACTGAGGGAGGTGGTGGCTGAGTCGAAGACCTGAGGCCAGACGTTACGGATTTGAGAGGTATTTTGACTCTTCAGGAATCACCAGGAGTGTTGGAACAGCTGGTAAGGTTGTATTCATTCACTGCGATATTTATTGACGTGTTCTAATTGAAATCAATCAATCAATCAGGGTTTATTTATTGATCAATGCACGAATAGTGTGGCATACAGCGGTGTTGTCGGCAATGAAGTGCTTTGGAAGAAGTAATAGGTTTATTCTCTGCTGAAAACAGAAGAAAGAAAACGCACAACGTTTCGGCTGTGAAGCCTACTTCAGGTGTTTTAATTGTGTTATACAGTCGTAATAAAGTACATAAAGTAATCTGACAAAAAACATATTTTGAAGTGAATGCTTGAAAAACATGAAAAAAACAAAAAAAAACCTTTTTCATAATGGTTACACACATGACTACAACCTGGACTGATTTGTCGCAGATGTAAGTAGAAATTAAATGATTTTTTTTTTCTAATGCAGTGTTGCCGTGAGTAATGACCAAAACAACTTCAGGCTAAAATTTAGTGATGTAACAGTGAAGGTAGAAAAAAAGGTGTGAAAAAAAAAGTTAAAAAGGATGACAGGCCTTGATATTACGAGGGGTTATTGGAAATACTGCCTAGGAATGAAGAATGTACAGGTTTGAATTTATTTCTACATATACAGGACCTTTCAAAAGTATTCAGACCCTTGACTAATTCTCTCATTTGACTGAATTACAAATCCTACATTGAAATTCAGTTCTCTGTGATATTTATATTTCTAAGAATTGAAATGCAACATTAATTATTCTAATGTGACTGTTTTATGTTAGGAAATATTCTTAAGAAAAATAAAAAATCTGCTGTTTGTATAAATATTCAATCCCCACATTTTAACATTTTGTAGAGCCACCTTTTACAACAATAACCAGGACAGAAGCAGGACAGAAAAAGGTAATATAAGATACAGGATCACTGACTGATACTGTGTTACCCTGCTCTGATCTGTCAGTGTGTGACTGATACTGTGTGTTACACTGCTCTGAGCTGTCAGTGTGTGATTGATACTGTGTGTTACCCTGCTCTGAGCTGTCAGTGTGTGATTGATACTGTGTGTTACCCTGCTCTGATCTGTCAGTGTGTGATCAGTACTGTGTGTTACACTGCTCTGATCTGTCAGTGTGTGATCGCTACTGTGTGTTACCCTGCTCTGATCTGTCAGTGTGTGATCAGTACTGTGTGTTACCCTGCTCTGAGCTGTCAGTGTGTGTATTTATTTATGCAATCATGCTTGAATTGGTCCTTGTTCCTGTTTTTTCTTTGTATAAACAGGATTATTGTGACTTGGGACAGTAGCAGTCATGGGCAATTCTAATTCTCATAACCTGTCGAAGAGAAGGTACTATTACGATTTAAACTCAAATGCATCTCAGGTCCAGGACAGCTGGTCCGGCAATTCAACTCCTGTGCTGTCTTTGGTTCTGGAGTGGCTCTGATTGCGTCTCGGTCTCTCTCTCCTCTGCTCCAGCATGTCTTTAGACCCCCTGATTCCTGAGCCTGAGCAGGAGGAGGTAGAAAGCCCCCTGCTGTCAGAGCCTCAGTGCTCCAGCTCCTTGGGCAGTTCCTCCATGCCTGAAATTATCCAGTGTGACCACGAGTTCACGAGAGAGGAGGCGAGTTGTGGTTTTGTTTTCTGCTGGGTGACACAGAGGCTGGCTTATGGAACGCTGGGTCTCTTCTTGATGACGCCACCAGCCTGCCAACCAGGCTACAGGGGGCATTTTGAAACCCAGATGCACTTGCGCCGCCCTGCTGGGGAATCCTGGTGTTGCAGGTGCAAAGTGTACACCGTGGGATGGGTGGACATTAACTGACCTGTGATCCTTGTGCAGTGGCAAGCACGCTAACCACTACCCTCTGTGTAAAGTTAAATGCCTCCTGGTCTCAGTTTTAAATGTGTTCCACCTCCAGGGCCCTGGCAGGCCCATTCAGCTGGTTGAGGTCAGCTCTGATGGCACCCTCCTGTTCCAAGAGGACGTCCTTCAGCAGTGCTTCCTGTGCTCAGATGTGAGGGAGACTCCGGTCTGCGTGGTGTCTATTGTCGGGGAGAGGAGGAAGGGCAAGTCCTTCCTCCTCAACTACCTCCTGCGCAAGCTGTCTAACATGGTGAGAGCACCCCACCCCCTCCAGTCTCTGTGTAAAGCAGGGTCTTATGGCCCTGACATCCCACCCCCACCACTCTCTGTGTAAAGCAGGGTCTTATGGCCCTGGTTGTGAAAGCTCCCTTTCTTGTGAACTCAGGACGAGTGGGACAGGATGAGTGACAGTGAGCCTCTGCGAGGGTTCGAGTGGGGGTCTGGAACTGAGACCATGACGAAGGGTGTGTTCATCTGGAGCCAGCCTCTGTTCCTGGAGACGCAGGAGGGCAAGGCAAGTACCGTCCGAGCTGGGAATTTGTCTGTTGTAGGGGGTACGACTCGATGGCTCAGACAGGCGCTGGTCCAGCTAAGTCTTTCACAGAATAGGCAGGAACAAGAGCTCTTCTGCCCCTCACCAAACCCCTGGGACCCCTTTGTCCACACTCGGGGCATCTGTGTGACAAACCGGAAACCGTTCTCTGCTCAAGAGTGGGAAGGTTTAGGTAGTTAGTACTGTAGCTCATTGAGCCACTGGCTGGGCAGCTTGCTCCACACTGCCCCCACCCTTTGTGTAAAGCTCTTCCAGCTGTGTCTTGGTACTGGAGGGGAGGGGGGAGACAGATGACCACTGCAGCTCTGCTCTGAACACTCTGTCTCTGTCCCCTCTGTCCAGTTGGCTGTCTTCCTAGTGGACACTGAGGGCTCCGTGGATCTGTCGCGGGAGGTGGAGCTGAGCGTGAAGCTGTGTGCCCTGAGCGTCTTTCTCAGCTCGCACGTGGTGAGAATTGTGGAGCCTTGTCCCACCTTCCGGGGTGACTGTGAGCCCCTTGCTACGTCCCAGAGAGCTCATGTGTCCCCCCCCCCGTCCTCTCTCCCAGATCTTCAACGTCCACGCTGATGTGAAGACAACAGACCTGGACTACCTGGAGGTACAGCGCTCGGCCGCGGTCTTATCCCCCCAGTGTGCCGCGCAGCACTCATCCTGAGGTGCAGCTGGTGGCTGAAACCAGGAGCCTCTCGGTATCACAGGTCCTTCAGCTGGGACTGTGGACCGGGGTGTGAGTTCGCCCCCTGCTGGTGACATGTGGCATTGAGTGCAGCACTGCATGACTCGAGGTGCTGTTGTGTGTGATGCTCTGTGCTGCCTGGTTTCCCTCACACGGCTATATGAGTAGGCCAGTCCCATCTTTCCCAATAATGATAATGTTTCTTTATTAGCCCCTATACAATTTCTTGCATTCAGAATTCCTCTTTTCGCAGACCCCAGCTTGCTCTCCATGAGACACAGACAGGGAGAGAAGCTGGGGGTCAGAGTACAGGGTCAGCCATTGTGCAGCGCCCCTGTAACAGCTGGGGTTAAGGGCCTTGCTCAGGGGCCCAACGGAGTTGGATTCCTCTGTCGGCTGGATTCCTTAGCCACAGAGCCACCACTCCGCCCAATGCGGGGTCTGCCTGTGTACAGTATGTGATTGTATTTGTAGATTTGTTTTATATGCGCATCCATGTTTGTTTTTATGAGTGCCTGTGTCTCTATCAGACTGTCTGACTGACAGGTTCAAATTGTGTCTCAGGAGTATTGGCATGAGTGGTAATTACACAGTTGCCAAAACAGAGATAATTAACTCTGCAATTACAGACAGTTTTAAGAGAGAGAACCGATGGCTGTCTCTCTCTGTCTCTGAATAACAGATGGCCTGTGTTTACTCTGTTTGCAGCTGCTGCATCTTGTGGTAGAAAAGGGGGGAGGCGCCTTTGACCTGCAGTATTTTCAGGTACGAACTTGACTCTTCAGTGAACAGAAAAAAGATCAGATCTGTTTTATCACCTGCAAACCAGGTGATGTCTCTCTTACCTGGACATGTAAAAAAAACATGTTATAATAAACTTTATTTTATGTAAAGGAACAAATAATAGGTTAATTCCAGGCTGAAAAGAGAAGAAACGTTTCTGTTTTCTCTCTTCTCTTTTCAGCAGGGAATAAACCTGTTACTTGTTCCTTTGCAGCCTACACATGCTGACGCAGCTCCCCACCTGAACTACTTTGTTTTATGTAGCATCTCAAAGTTCTTAACTTTAGAAAACCATTATAAGCAAATGCCAAAGTATATAAAATAACAAATAAGTAAGACAGGTGGTTCGAGGTGCAGCAGTAGTCACTAATTAAGTAAAAGTAAGTAATTGGTTCAATAAAAGCCTTTCAGAACAGAAAGGTTTTGATTCTAGATTGGAAAGAGCTCAGGGAGTGTGATTCTCTGATGTACTTGGGGATACATTTCCAGAGCTCTGGGGCAGAGCAGGAGAGGCCTTGTCACCCATGGAGTGTAGACATGCTTGGGAGACAGTTAGGAGAGCAGAGTTAGAAGAGCGAAGGTTGTGAGGTGGGGAGTAGGGCGATAATAGCTCAGACAGGTACTGAGGTGCCAAGCCATGCAGAGCCTTATAGGTGAGCAGGAGGATTTTGAAGTTGATATGAAACCTGACAGGAAGCCAGTGCAGGGACTCCAGGATAGGAGTAATGTGATCACTTTTGCATCTGATCAGGAAGTCAAGCTAGGGTCACTCCTAAATTCCTCATTTTTGATTGAAATTTCAGCACAGTGCTGTCCACAGACAGGGCTACTACACTGGCTTTACCATAGTAGTACACAGGTGCTGAGCAGCATGATTTCAGTCTTGTTGTAGTTTAAGCTAAGGAAATTTGGAGTCACCCAGGCTTTTATATTAGAGATGCAGTCAGTGCAGAGACAGCCACTTCAGTGTCAGGCTTAGTACAGATAGATTTAAACATCATCAGCGTAGAAATGACAGACGAGACCATGTGATCTTAATAACCGACCACGTAGATAGAGGTCAATGCTGAATAGTAGAGACCCCAGCATCAGATAAGACCTGAACCATTTGGGAGCAGTGTCAGAAACTGCAAACACAGGCTCAACATGAGAGAGTAAGATCTCATGGTTAACAGTAACGAAAGCAGCAGTGAACTCTAGAAGTATAAGGATAGGAAGAGAAACAGAGTCTGAAGCCATAAACAGATTGTTAGGGACTTTGACCAGGGCAGTTTCTGTGCTGTCTGACTGTCTTATAAGGGTTTGAAGAGGTTATTGTGTTGAGGACAACAGGGCAGGGAGAGGAGAGACAGGATTGAAATAAAACACAAGAAATGGAGGGTATATAGCAGACTCGTAGGCAGACTCATAGGCAGCTGGTGGATTTAATTAGCAATACCAGTTTACTAAGGCATGCAGTGTCCACTTGGAAGAAAGCAGACTTGCAGGCATCATAACAGCAGTCAGCATTCAATAACAGCAGTCAGCATTCAATCAGAGTATTGATTAAGCTAATCAATCTCTTGGGACAAGAACGATTTGAATCATTCTCAAGCACGTGTTATTACTTGAGCTGACAGAGGCTCTTCTATAGAGATAGATAAGATTTCATGACTTTGTAAGGTGAGCTGATATGAGATCTTTCTCAATCTCTAATAAAGGGGTTATATTTCCTGGTGCGGGACTGGACACAAACTCAAGAATGTGGACAGTCTGGAGGATCCCAACACCTGGAGAGAATAATCCAGGTAGGAGACGTACTGTGGACCTTATATATATATAGCCCTGACTTGTACTGAGAACGACAGAGAGGTACTGATTCTCTAGACTGGTCAGGAGGTACAACAGTGCCACCTACAGACCACAGACTAAAGAAACTCAGTTCCTCCAGCCCGTCAGTGTGGGACACTCCCTTCAGACTAAAGAGACTCAGTTCCTCCAGCCTTGGGGTGTGATATACCCCCTTCAGACTGAAGGGACTCAGTTCCTCCAGCCTGTTGGTGTGGGACACTCCCTTCAGACTAAAGATACTCTGTTCCTCCAGCCTGTCAGTGTGGGACACTCCATTCAGACAAAAGAGACTCAGTTCCTCCAGCCTGTCAGTGTGGGACACCCCCTTCAGACTAAAGAGACTCAGTTCCTTCAGGCTGAGAGCTGTATTGTTTCAGACACAGAGGGCTGGCATCCTACCCCTTTCCTGATTAGACATGTCTGTCTGTGCTTTCAGTGCCTGGAGAACTCCGGGACAAACAAGCAGGCTCTGGGGATCCTGAAGGAGAAGAGGCCACTCTGTCACCTTATGCCCTTACCTGGACACGAACTGCTTTGGAGCCAACAAGGAACCATGCGAGGTAAAAACCGGACAGCTCCACTCCCAGAGCAGCTGACCTGATCCCATTGACAAGTGACACTGAGGAGCCACAGGGAGGCGGTGTTGAGCTGTGAAAATTAGATCCCCTAGTAGTCCAGTCTACGTTCAAGACTATAGAGCTTCAGGATCTTCAGTTGACTCATTTGTTTCCTTGTTGTGTGTTTCTAAGAAATGGATGAAGAGTTTCAGCACTGCCTGAAAGAGTTCATCAACCACATTGGCCAGGTCCTGCAGACGACACAGTCAACCATGACAGGAAAGACACTGGAAGGGAAATTCAAGGTAAGACATTCTTCACTGAACCAATCAACATCCATTTCTACACCACTAGGGTACAACACCTCAAAGAGCAGCGTAGAAACCAGTACAGTGCAGTAAAGCCCAGTGAGATAATGGTAGAAACAGTACAGTGCAGTAAACTACAAGTCATACTGTGTGTAGAGGGTGATGCGAACCATCAGTTGTTCTAATGTGATTTCTGTCAGTTGTTGAGAATGAATTGTCACAGAAAGAGTTAAGCCCAGTGAAGCCTCACTTACCTTATTATGTTCTCTGTAGGAGATGGCACATGTGATTCTGAAAAGCAAATACAGAATTTCCTCCCCTGCAGAGGTAAGTCTCTCTCTTTCCTGCTGACCCAGAAAATCTTTTAATCCTTTCCCTGTTGCTGTCTTTAGTCTGTTCAGAATATTGAGACTCAGTTCCTTCAGCCTGTCAGTGTGAGACACTCCCTTCAGACTCAAGACACTCCCTTCAGACTCAAGAGACTCAGTTCCTCCAGCCTGTCAGTGTGAGACACTCCCTTCAGACTAAAGAGACTCAGTTCCTCCAGCCTGTCGGTGTGAGACACTCCCTTCAGACTAAAGAGACTCAGTTCCTCCAGCTTGTCGGTGTGAGACACTCCCTTCAGACTAAAGAGACTCAGTTCCTTCAGCCTGTCTGTGTGAGACACTCCCTTCAGATTAAAGAGACTCAGTTCCTTCAGCCTGTCAGTGTGGGACAGTCCCTTCAGACTGAAGAGTTCTTTCTGCCTGTCAGGGTAGATAACTCCTTGAAACATGTTTCTGGGTGTCTTTGATTCCAGAATACTTGTATCAATATCAGTTCTATCTGTAACCCCTTTGCTTCCTCCTCCAGCTCCTCCATGCCCTCTACCAGAAAACTCTCCAGAAGCTGAAGCAGGAGTTCACCATCTTTCTGAGTGAGCAGGTAAGAGAGTGTGTGTGTGAGACAAAGGGTGTAAGTATTAGGGTGTGAGAGTGTGTGAGAGATTGTGTGCACACACTGTGTATGTTTGAGCGCCTGGGCTTGATCATGCCCGACCCCACACAGGGGATGAGGAGGACTGTGGTACAGAAGGAGGAAGATCTGCTGGCCCGTGTGCAGAGTGAAGTCAGGAGCTCTCACAGTTCTTGAGCTCTGAGCGAGAGAAGTTCCTGAAGGAATACAATCTCCTCATCATCAAGAGGGCGAAGGAGGACTTCACCAACTTTCTGAATGAGTATGTGTGTGTGAGAAACTGGGAGGGTGTGAGAGTGTTTCTCAGTGACAGTGTGTGTGTAATCTACTGGGCTCCACTGGGGTGTCTTCTGCTTGTGTCTGGGGTATCTTGAGGTGAGCTCCTGCTGGTTTCTGGGGTATCTTGAGGTGGGCTCCTGCTGGTTTCTGGGGTATCTTGAGGTGGGCTCTTGCTGGTTTCTGAGGTATCTTGAGGTGGGCTCTTGCTGGTTTCTGGGGTATCTTGAGGTGGGCTCCTGCTTGTGTCTGGGGTATCTTGAGGTGGGCTCCTGCTGGTTTCTGGGGTATCTTGAGGTGGGCTCCTGCTGGTTTCTAGGGAGCCCTGAGCAGTTTGGGGGACGTAGTGTGATGCCCTCTTCTCTAAAGTGACCCTGTGCTCTGTTTCCTCAGAGATCACTCATGCACGACACCACACTGGAGATAAAGGGGAATGTGGAGCAGAAGGAGAAAGATCTGCTGGACCGTGAAGTCAGTCCGCAGGATTTCCAGGAGCTCTCACAGTTCTTGAGCTCTGAGCGAGAGAAGTTCCTGAAGGAAAACACTCCCCTCATCATCAAGAAGGCGAAGGAGAAATTCATCAACTTTCTGAATGAGCAGGTGAGTGTGTGTGTGTGCATGAGAGAAACTGGGAGGGTGAGAGTGTGTGTGTTATCTACTGGGCTCCACTGGGGTGTCTTCTGCTTGTGTCTGGGGTATCTTGAGGTGAGCTCTGAGCAGTTCAGAAGACGTAGTGTGATGCCCTCTGCTGTAAAACGACCTTGCACCCCGTTTCCTTAGAGAGAGATCAAGCAGAGAAATACCTGCTTGTTTTTGGGGTGTCCTGGGCAGCGAGCTCCTGCTTGTTTTTGGGGTGTCCTGGGCAGCGAGCTCCTGCTTGTTTTTGGGGTGTCCTGGGGCAGCCACTTGCTTAATTCTGAGGTGTTCGGGGGAAGGTCAGAGGATGTAGGGACGACCGTTTGTTCTGAAGTGACCTTGCTCCGCCTTTTCCACAGGGAAAGTTACTGCTGACACGTCCAGGCACGATGAAGGAGACAGTGGAGAGAAAGGAGAAGGAGCTGCTGGACTGCGTGCCGGAACAAATCGAATCCAGACAGGATTTCGAGGAGTTTGAAAAGTATATGGCTGCGGAGTGCGAGACGTTCCTGAAGAAACACAAAACAAAGTTTCGCCTGAAGGTGGGCTGTATAGTGGTCGGGTCTTTTCTGACCGCGACTGCGGGCGCGGCTGGAGGCCTGGTTGTCGGAGGCATTATTGCAGTAAACACTGGGGTTGGGGTTGGGGTGGCAACTAGTGCGGGGGTGGGGGTGTTGTCAGTCATCGTCAAGTTCTTCAAGACGAAGACGAAGCCAGAGCTGGAACAGTGACACCCACCCTCTCGAACCCCGAGCCAGACCCACAGAGAGACTATCGAATCCATTCTTTATCCTCAGGTGTCTTTTCTTCACTAGAGACCACAGGTACAGGGTGCAGACAAGGGAACCACTGTGCGCCGTGCAGAGGGGTGAACAGTAGGGGGCGCTACAGCACCAGGCGGAGTTTTCAGTAATGAGGAAATTCCTGGATATGCAGTAGAGCCCATTGGCGCTGATGACTCCCTCTCTGTGTCAACAGTGCCCAACGTTCTCCTACAGACCTTGATATGAACCCTGTCCAGCAGCCCTCCTGCTGTGGTGGGAACAGAAATCATCTGGATTTCTCTCCTTCCCCTGTTACAGAGACTCAAACCAGCACAAGCCCTTAAACACTTTGCTCAGTCAGGTGGGTTTGAGTCTTTTATATGACTCTACAGCACCTATAGCAAAGAAATAATTAGCTAGTACAAATTAATTTTTTTCCTCAGACCTTCATTAATTGAGCGTTCATTAGCACAGGGTAACTTCTCCCCAGATCTACAGTTGTGAAGTGAGACTTCACTGGTGCAGGGTGTAGTGGCAAGGCTTAGAGAGGCCACTCCATTTGGTTCACAATTAAGGTGTTTTTCTAGCTGATAGAGTGTCCTGATAAGGAACAAGTCCAAAAGCTGAGACACCACCCTAATAAATGGTAATCTCTGGAGCCTTACTGTCTGGGAGATTCTGGGAGAGTCTCATCCCAAGTTTGTTTACAACCCTAAGGTCAGAGTGCATTGTTACTCATCCTCAGCCAATCAGGAACTGGTAGGGCAGGGCAGGGAAGCTCAGTAGGTATAAGCCTGGTCAGTACCTGGAGGAGAGATCTCCTGGGAAAAACTAAGGTTGCTGCTGGGAGAGGTGTTAGTGGGGCCAGCAGGGGGCGCTCACCCTGCGGTCCGTGTGGGTCCTAATGCCCCAGTATAGCGACTGGGACACTATAGTGTAAACAGGCGCTGTCCTTTGGATGAGACGTAAAACCGAGGTCCTGACTCTCTGTGGTCATTGAAAATCCCAGGGCGTCTCCCGAAAAGAGTAGGGGTGTAACCCCGGCGTCCTGGCCAAATTTCCCATTGGCCCTTACCAATCTGGCCTCCTAATAATCCCCCATCTCTGAACTGGCTTCATCACTCTGCTCTCCTCCCCACTGAGAGCTGCTGTGTGGGGAGCGTTCTGGCGCACTATGGCTGCCGTCGCATCATCCAGGTGGGGCTGCACATTGGTGGTGGTAGTGGGATTCCCCATGACCTTTGAGTGGAGTGTCCAGAAAAGCTCTATATAAGTTTAAGCAATTATTATTATTATTCCTATGAGTCATGTACTTGCTTTTGAGTGTCTGGTGTAGAAGTTGTAACCAAGTTCATTTACGAAACGGTCTAAATGAATGATATACTGAATGTACTGTATGTCCCTTTTGGTGATTGTAACTCTTCATGATTGAATATACCTTTTGTATTCTGCTAACCCTCTCGATAAGATCTGTTATGTTTATATGCACATTTTATGTATTAATAAATGTATTCTCAAGTTATAGGATCCATGTGTGTGCATTGTTTGAGTTATCCCACAAGGTTGGATTTTAATACCATCAAAGAATCATTTTTGTGACTAATTGTCCCAGTAAATGCACAAACCCCTACAGTTATTGGTGCCTCATGAGAGGTTGCCTACAAGGGTAACTTCTCCCCAGGTGTACAGTTGTGAATTGAGACTTCATTGGTGCAGAGAAGAATTTTAGCATTTACCTTTTTTAAAGTGTATCAGATAGTGACTAGGTGGTTTTGAAAAATGCCTTTCACCCAGCCACCGTATGAAAGAGCAATTGCAAGCATATTATTTGACTTTTTGATATTAATGCTACAACAGCAGAATGTCCAGCTCATTTCACACCTTTTATTTATACACGTCCTTTTGTCTGTATGCAAGGTGAAACTGCTTCTTAAGAAGAACGTGGTCAATTACAAAGAAATGTCGGTAGAGAGAAAAACAACTCCTAATATGGACATTTAGAATGAGCTTTCCTGTGTGAATGTGCTGTATAAAACTCACTGCATTTCTCATCTCGGTGGAGAGGTTACTCACAGATCTGTATGAGAGGCTGCTCTCAGATCTGCATGATTATATCCTGCATTCCTGTCTCCTTTATTTTTTATTATTTTTCATAGTTCCCAATATTATTAATGCAGGTGTGTATAGATATACATCAGCTGTATGTTTTCTGTTTTACTAAATTGACTCAACAAGCTCGGCAGCATTTTAATTGCAGTTTGATTTTCTAGGAGAGACAATTAGTTTCAGAACTTAGACTTGAAATACAATTCTGACAGAGAGGGCTTTGCTGCACAACAGCTTGAATGCAGGAGTGTGAAAACATCAAATCTTAAACCAAGCCGTTGTTAGTATTGCTGTCTCGTGGCTCTGGTGCCTTGAGTACACAGACGCTGAGCCGCTCATCCCAGAAGTGCCAGAGACAGATTCACACTCCGCCTATTACCGCACTAAATCCCGACGCGAGGTGAAGCCCAGAACTGTACTGGACCTATAAATGTAAAGGGTGTAGGCGGATCGCTGCCCTAATCATAATAGCAAAACATTGTAATTGCAACTGTGCTGGTAGGTTATGAAAAGTTTTGGTGGTTGTTGTTGAAAGGGTTTAAGTCATTACATAGGAGTTGAAATATACTGATGTCAGCAAGTAGCTGAGGGATAGCCATGTTAAGTTATGGTTTGTTTTTATAGCGTTATGATCCTGATGTTAAGTGAAGCGCGCAGTAAGCATTGCTTAGGTCAATTTTTGCAAAGGAAGCTCATTAGGACTACAAGAGGTAGTTATTCTTGTGTTGGTCCCTAACTCAAATGAAAAGAAAGGGGATGTGATATTTGTGTGCGTCAGCAGTGAAACTGCATGTTGATTGGTGGAGGGCTGAGCGGGAATAACGGTTGCTCAGGGTAACAGGCCAGAGTGGACGCAGGAGCTAACGGGCTCAAGACGACAGGACAGGAAGAGCTCTGCGGGTATCTTCTCCTGGGGGTCGGAGACGTACACAACACACGGACACCGGACGCGGAGGAGGCGAAGGTACCCGAAACCCGTCATGACCGTTTTGAAGCGCACGTTAACGTTAACGAACGTTACGTTTTGCTCGATATAGATTTCACGAGAGAGTACGGGGAGCCGGCGAACAGGTCGGACAGTTTTGTGACAGAGCCGCGGCTCCCTGTGGAAAGACTGGAGTTACTCGGATAGTAAACGGGGGGTGGTAAGGGACCGCATCGTTTCCGGAGTACGTTCACCGACAGGGAAGAGAAAAGCCGTCGAGCGTCGGTTCGGAATTGACGCCAGACGGGGCCATAGGCGTCGTTGGGTCTCACGACTCGGCGCAAAACCCAGCCGAGAACGAGGGGCAGCAGCAGCAGCGCGCGCAGCCCGCGCGAGAGCGCAGGGACTCGCAGTTCAGCTGAGAAACCCGCCCGAGCAGGAGGCGCTAGACCGGAGTGGGGAGCCCAGTGCCACATAAGGCTCACGGCGAACAGGACGTTTGCCCGGCAGAAGGCAAGCGGCGCCTAACGTGTGGGGAAATTGAACCACTTTGCAAAAGCGAGCCGCTCCAGACGAGGGAAAAGGGGTTTGGGGAAAAAGCCCGGAATCCGAAGACGTGGAGCTGTGCGTCGACTCGGTGTGTCGCACGAAAAACCCGAGCTCCGCCATTGAACAGGTTTTGGTAGACATCAAAGGAAACGCACAAACGGGAATAAAGTTGAAGTTAGATACGGGTGCTCAAGTTAGCGTCGTTCCTCTGCTTGAATATGACAAGTTTAAAAGTGACGCTGTGCTGCAGCCCACGTCTCGCAGACTGTCAGGTTCTGGCGGATAGTAACTGGCTGTAAAAGGCGCATGCACCCTGAAATGCAAGTACAAGGACAGAGAAATGTGTCTGGACTTTTATATTGTAGACACTCATGCACCTCCAGTACTCGGACTAAAAGCATGTTTAGACATGGACCTTATTAAACTAGTCTTATCTGTGACCACCCCTCCCACTGAGACAAAGCCAATCTTACAAGATTTTGCAGATGTCTTTACAGGAATTGGGCTTTTTGCAGGTGAATGCACTATCCACCTCAAACCAAATGCAGTTCCTGTAGTATACCCACCGAGACGCATACCTCATGCACTGCGGAGCCGTCTTAAGGAGGAGTCGCACAACATGGAGAAGTCCGGCATCATTGGCCGAGTCACAGAGCCAATGGAATGGGTTAATGCACTTGTGGTGGTGGAGAAACCTCGCACGGGTAAACTCCGAGTATGCCTTGATCCAAGGGATCTGAACAAGGCTATCAAACGTCCACACTACCCCTTGCCGACGTTTGAGGACATTACACCAAAGTTGGCTGAAGCGCGCTAATTCAGTGTCCTGGATGCTAGGTCAGGTTATTGGGCTGTCAAGCTCACAGAAGAGTCATCAAAACTAACTACGTTCAACACGTTGTTTGGGCGCTACAGATTCCTACGCCTGCCCTTTGGGGTAATTTCAGGTCAAGACGATTTTCAGCGGAAGATCCATGAGACATGTGAAGGCCTCGAAGGCGTGACAGCGATTGTTGATGACATCTTGGTCTATGGGAGAACCAAGGAGGAACACGACAGGGACCTTCGCACTATGCTACAACGGTCCCGAGAGCGAGGAGTCCGACTCAACCCAGAGAAAAGCACGATCTGTGCCACTGAAGTCAGCTACTTTGGACATCTCCTCACCGTGGATGGATGAGTACAAGGTGTGTGTAGAGTCTAGATCTCTCAGTATAAGGTGTGTGTAGAGTCCTGTTCTCTCAGTACAAGGTGTGTGTAGAGTCCTGTTCTCTCGGTACAAGGTGTGTGAAGAGTCCAGATCTCTCAGTACAAGATGTGTGTAGAGTCCTGTTCTCTCAGTACAAGGTGTGTGTAGAGTCCTGTTCTCTCAGTACAAGGTGTGTGATGAGTCCTGTTCTCTCAGTACAAGGTGTGTGTAGAGTCCTGTTCTCTCAGTACAAGGTGTGTGTAGAGTCCTGTTCTCTCAGTACAAGGTGTGTGTAGAGTCCAGATCTCTCAGTACAAGGTGTGTGAAGAGTCCTGTTCTCTCAGTATAAGGTGTGTGAAGAGTCCAGATCTCTCAGTACAAGGTGTGTGTAGAGTCCAGATCTCTCAGTACAAGGTGTGTGTAGAGTCCTGTTCTCTCAGTACAAGGTGTGTGTAGGGTCCTGATCTCTCAGTACAAGGTGTGTGTAGAGTCCTGTTCTCTCAGTACAAGGTGTGTGAAGAGTCCTGTTCTCTCAGTACAAGGTGTGTGTAGAGTCCTGATCTCTCAGTACAAGGTGTGTGTAGAGTCCTGTTCACTCAGTACAAGGTGTGTGAAGAGTCCTGTTCACTCAGTACAAGGTGTGTGAAGAGTCCTGTTCACTCAGTACAAGGTGTGTGAAGAGTCCTGTTCACTCAGTACAAGGTGTGTGAAGAGTCCTGTTCACTCAGTACAAAGTGTGTGAAGAGTCCTGTTCACTCAGTACAAGGTGTGTGAAGAGTCCTGTTCTCTCAGTACAATGTGTGTGAAGAGTCCTGTTCTCTCAGTACAAGGTGTGTGTAGAGTCCTGTTCTCTCAGTACAAGGTGTGTGTAGAGTCCAGATCTCTCAGTACAAGGTGTGTGTAGAGTCCTGTTCTCTCAGTACAAGGTGTGTGATGAGTCCTGTTCTCTCAGTACAAGGTGTGTGTAGAGTCCTGTTCTCTCAGTACAAGGTGTGTGAAGAGTCCAGATCTCTCAATACAAGGTGTGTGTAGAGTCCAGATCTCTCAGTACAAGGTGTGTGAAGGGTCCTGATCTCTCAGTACAAGGTGTGTGTAGAGTCCAGATCTCTCAGTACAAGGTGTGTGAAGGGTCCTGATCTCTCAGTACAAGGTGTGTGTAGAGTCCTGATCTCTCAGTACAAGGTGTGTGAAGAGTCCTGTTCACTCAGTACAAGGTGTGTGAAGAGTCCTGTTCACTCAGTACAAGGTGTGTGAAGAGTCCTGTTCACTCAGTACAAAGTGTGTGAAGAGTCCTGTTCACTCAGTACAAAGTGTGTGAAGAGTCCTGTTCTCTCAGTACAAGGTGTGTGTAGAGTCCTGTTCTCTCAGTACAAGGTGTGTGTAGAGTCCTGTTCTCTCAGTACAAGGTGTGTGTAGAGTCCTGTTCTCTCAGTATGATGTGTGTAGAATCTTTCACTTTATTTTACTGGTGAAGTTGCCAAACTGTGTTGTTGTGTGTTGTGTCCACAGGGCAGTGTGACTGCAGAGGAGACAGTGCTCCAGTCTGACTGCAGGGTCTCCTCACTCAGGCTGTCTGGGATTGCTCTGGGAATACTGGGACACTGGTCTTTCAACTTATACCAATAGATTACTGTCTCCTTTCTTTTTATCATAGTTCCCAATATTATGAATGCAGATGTATATATATATGCATCAGCTGTATGTTTTCTGTTTGACTAAATTGACCCAACAAGCTCGGCAGCATTTTAATTGCAGTTTGATTTTCTAGAAGAGACAATTAGTTTCAGAACTTAGACTTGAAATACAATTCTGACAGAGAGGACTTTGCTGCACAACAGCTTGAAGGCAGCAGTGTGAAAACATCAGATCTTAAACCAAGCCGTTGTTAGTATTGCTGTCTCGCGCCACTGGTGCCTTGATTTCAGTTCTGGTCCTGGGGTTTTATCTGGGTGGAGTTTGCATGTTCTCCCGTGGTCATGTGGGCTGCTTCTGGGAGGATTGTGGGTAGAATGGAGTTGTAGTTTATTTCAGAGATAGTTGAGTGGAAATTGCTGGAGCCAGACTGAAAACCCAAAGACACCTGAGATATGTAGTTTTTATTTATTTTAATCTCTGAAAGGCACAATCATCCTGAAACATTAAGTAAACAAAGAGTCTTGTCTGAACTCGAGTTCAAAAACCTGTCAGGCAGGCTTATAGGTCCTGCTAGCTGTAGGCCTGAGGAGACGTTACTCTCCACTATTGAGGATTCATAACAACTGTAGACCTGAGGAGAAGTTACCCTGCACCAGTGAAGTCTCAGTTCATAACTGTAGACCTGAGGAGAAGTTACCCTGCACCAGTGAAGTCTCAATTCACAACTGTAGATCTAGGGAGAAGTTACCCTGCACCAGTGAAGTCTCAATTCACAACTGTAGATCTGGGGAGAAGTTACCCTGCACCAGTGAAGTCTCAATTCATAACTGTAGATCTGGGGAGAAGTTACCCTGCACCAGTGAAGTCTCAATTCACAACTGTAGATCTGGGGAGAAGTTACCCTGCACCGGTGAAGTCTCAATTCACAACTGTAGATCTGGGGAGAAGTTACCCTGCACCGGTGAAGTCTCAATTCACAACTGTAGATCTAGGGAGAAGTTACCCTGCACCAGTGAAGTCTCAATTCACAACTGTAGATCTGGGGAGAAGTTACCCTGCACCAGTGAAGTCTCAATTCATAACTGTAGATCTGGGGAGAAGTTACCCTGCACCAGTGAAGTCTCAATTCACAACTGTAGATCTGGGGAGAAGTTACCCTGCACCGGTGAAGTCTCAATTCACAACTGTAGATCTGGGGAGAAGTTACCCTGCACCGGTGAAGTCTCAATTCACAACTGTAGACCTGGGGAGAAGTTACCCTGCACCAGTAAAGTCTCACTTCACAACTGTAGATCTGGGGAGAAGTTACCCTGCACCAGTGAAGTCTCAATTCACAATTGTAGATCTGGGGAGAAGTTACCCTGCACTAGTGAAGTCTCAATTAATGAAGGCCTGAGGAGAGAATGAACCTGGACTAGCTAATTAGGTCTCAATTAACAAGCTTGTGTTTGTGTATTTCTTTGTTATAGGTGCTGTGCAGCTATGTAGAGTCATATAAAAGACTCAAACCCACCTGACTGAGCAAAGTGTTTAAGGGCTTGTGCTGGTTTGAGTCTCTGTAACAGGGGAAGGAGAGAAATCCAGATGATTTCTGTTCCCACCACAGCAGGAGGGCTGCTGGACAGGGCTCATATCAAGTTCTGTAGGAGAACGTTGGGCACTGTGGACACAGAGAGGGAGTCATCAGCGCCAATGGCCTCTAGTGCATCTCCAGGAATTTCCTCATTACTGAAAACTCCACCTGGGGCTGTAGCGCCCCCTACTGTTCACCCTTCTGCACAGCACACAGTGGTTCCCATGTCTGCGCCCTGTACCTGTGGTCACTAGTGAAGAAAAGACACCTGAGGATAAAGAATGGATTCGATAGTCTCTCTGCGGCTCCGGCTCAGGGTTCGAGAGGATGGGTGTCACTGTTCCGGCTCTGGCTTCGTCTTCGTCTTGAAGAACTTGGCGATGGCTGACAACACCCCCACCCCCGTACTAGTTGCCACCCCAACTCCAGCCGCGCCCGCAGTCGTGGTCAGAACCCCAACTCCAGCCGCGCCCGCAGTCGTGGTCAGAACAGACCCGGGCACTATACAGCCCACCTTCACGCCAAACATGATGTTGTGTTTCTGCAGGAACTTCTTACGCTCAGCAGCCATAAACTCTTTATACTCCTTGAAATACGATTCGATTTGTTCCGGCACGCAGTCCAGCAGCTCCTTCTCCTTTCTCTCCACTGTCTCCTTCATCCTGTCTGGATGTGTCAGCAGTACCTTTCCCTATGGAAAAGGGGGAGCAAGGTCACTTCAGTGCAAACGGTCATCCCTACGTCCTCTGATCTTCCCCCGGACACCTCAGAAATAAGCAAGTGGCTGCCCAACGACACCCCAAAAACAAGCAGAAGCTCGCTGCCCAGGACACCCCAAAAACAAGAAGGTATTTCTCTGCTTGATCTCTCTCTAAGGAAACGGGGTGCAAGGTTGTTTTACAGCAGAGGGCAGCACACTACGTCTTCTGAACTGCTCAGAGCTCACCTCAAGATACCCCAGACACAAGCAGGAGCCCACCTCCAGGTACCCCAGACACAAGCAGGAGCCCACCTCCAGGTACCCCAGAAACCAGCAGGAGCCCACCTCCAGAGACCCCAGAAACCAGCAGGAGCCCACCTCAAGAGACCCCAGACACAAGCAGAAGACACCCCAGTGGAGCCCAGTAGATTACACACACACACACGACACTGACAAGCACTCTCTCACATTCTCACACCCTCCCCGTGTCTCACACACACACTTTCTCTCTTATACACACAAACGATCACACACACTCTCTCACAGCTTCCAAGTTTCTCTCCCACACTCTCTCACACCCTTCCCATTTCTCACACAAACACACACATACTCTCACCCTCCCAGTTTCTCTCACACACACACACACACACACACACACACTCACCTGCTCATTCAGAAAGTCGGTGAATTCCTTCTTCGCCCCCTCGATGATGAACTTCTGTCTCTCAGAGCTCAAGAACTGTGAGAACTCCTGGAAATCCTGCTGACTGACTTCACCCTGCACACGGGTCAGCAGCTCTTTCTCCTTCTGCTCCACATTCCCCTTTATCCCCAGTGTGCTGTTGTGTATGATCGATCTCTGAGGAAACAGAGCACAGGGTCACTTTAGAGCAGAGGGCATCACACTACGTCCCCCAAACTTCTCAGGGCTCCCCAGAAACAAGCAGGAGCCCACCTCAAGATACCCCAGACACCAGCAGGAGCCCACCTCAAGATACCCCAGAAACCAGCAGGAGCCCACCTCAAGATACCCCAGAAACCAGCAGGAGACACCCCAGTGGAGCCCAGTAGATTACACACACAGTTACTGACAAGCACTCTCTCACACTCACACACGCTCCCCGTTTCTCACACACACACACACTCTCACCTTCTCAGTTTCTCACACACACACACACTCTCACCCTCCCAGTTTCTCTCATGCACACACACACAAACTCTCACCCTCCCAGTTTTTCTCACACACCCTCTCTCACACACACACACTCACCTGCTCATTCAGAAAGTTGATGAATTCCTTCTTCGCTTTCTTGAAGATGAGGAGAGTGTATTCCTTCAGGAACTTCTCTCGCTCAGAGCTCAAGAACTGAGAGAGCTCCTGGTAATCCTGCGGACTGACTTCACCCTGCACACGGGCCAGCAGATCTTTCTCCTTCTGTACCACATTCCCCTTTATCCCCAGTGTGGTGTCGTGCAAGATCGATCTCTGAGGAAACAGAGCACAGGGTCACTTTAGAGCAGAGGGCATCACACTACGTCCCCCAAACTGCTCAGGGCTCCCCAGAAACAAGCAGGAGCCCACCTCAAGATACCCCAGACACAAGCAGGAACCCACCTCAAGATACCCCAGAAACAAGCAGGAACCTACTTCAAGATACCCCAGACACAAGCAGGAGACCACCTCAAGATACCCCAGAAACCAGCAGAAGACACCCCAGTGGAGCCCAGTAGATTACACACACACTGTCACTGACAAGCACTCTCTCACATTCTCACACCCTCCCAGTTTCTCACACACACACACTCATTCAGAAAGTTGGTGAAGTCCTCCTTCGCCCTTTTGATGATGAGGAGATTGTACTCCTTCAGGAACTTCTCTCGCTCAGAGCTCAAGAACTGTGAGAGCTCCTGACTTCACCCTGCACACGGGCCAGCAGATCTTTCTCCTTCTGTACCACAGTCCTCCTCATCCCCAGTGTGGGGTCGGGCATGATCAAGCCCAGGCGCTTAAACATACACATACAGTTTGTGCACACAATCTCTCACACACTCTCACACCCTAATACTTACACCCTTTGTCTCACATACACTCTCTTACCTGCTCACTCAGAAAGATGGTGAACTCCTGCTTCAGCTGCTGGATAGTGAGCAGGTTGAGCTGGGGGAGGAAGCAAAGGGGTTACAGATAGAGCTGATATTGATACAAGTATCCTGGAATCAAAGTCGCCCAGAAACATGTTTCAAGGAGTAATCTACCCTGACAGGCTGAAGGAACTCTTTAGTCTCAGTGGAGTGTCCCACACTGACAGGCTGAAGGAACTGAGACTCTTCAGTCTGAAGGGAGTTTCCCACACTGACAGGCTGGAGGAACTGAGTCTCTTTAGTCTGAAGGGAGTGTCCTATGTTGACAGGCTGGAGGAACTGAGTCTCCTTATTCTGAACAGACTGAAGACAGCAACAGAGAAAGGATTAAAAGATTGTCTGGGCCAGCAAGAAAGAGAGAGACTCACCTCTGCAGGAGAGGAAATTCTGTAGTTGCTTTTCAGAATCATATGTGCCATCATCTACAGAGAAAATAATAAGGTAAGTGAGGCTTCACTGGGCTTAACTCTTTCTGTGACAATTCATTCTCAACAACTGACAGAAATCACATTAGAACAGCTGATGGTTCGCATCACCCTGTACACCCTGTATGACTTGTAGTTTACTGCACCGTATTGTGTTTCTACCATGATCTCACTGGGCTTTACTGCACTGTACTGGTTTCTACGCTGCTCTTTGAGGTGTTGTACCCTAGTGGTGTAGTGATGTATGTTGATTGGTTCAGTGAATAATGTCTTACCTTGAATTTCCCTGCCAGTGTCTTTCCTGTCACAGTTGACCGTGTCGTCTGCAGGACCTGGCCAATGTGGTTGATGAACTCTTTCAGGCAGTGCTGAAACTGTTCATCCATTTCTTATAAACACACAACAAGGAAACAGATTAGTCAACTGAAAATCTTGAAGCTCTATAGTCTTGAACTTAGACTGGACTACTAGGGGATCTAATTTTCACAGCTCAACACCGCCTCCCTGTGGCTCCTCAGTGACACTGCTCTGGGAGTGGAGCTGTCTGGTTTTTACCTCGCATGGTTCCCTGTTGGCTCCAAAGCAGTTTGTTCCCAGGGAAGGGCATAAGGTGACAGCATGGCCTCTTCTCCTTGAGGATCCTCAGAGCCTGCTTGTTTGTCCCAGACTTCTCCAGGCGCTGAAAGCACAGACAGACATGTCGACTCAGGAAAGGGATAGGATTCCAGCCCTCTGTGTCTGAAACAATACAGCTCTCAGCCTGAAGGAACTGAGTCTCTTTTGTCTGAATGGAGTGTCCCACACTGACAGGCTGGAGGAACAGAGTCTCTTTAGTCTGAAGGGAGTGTCCCACACCGACAGGCTGGAGGAACTGAGTCCCTTCAGTCTGAAGGGGATATATCACACCCCCAGGCTGGAGGAACTAAGTCTCTTTAGTCTGAAGGGAGTGTCCCACACTGATGGGCTGGAGGAACTGAGTTTCTTTAGTCTGTGGTCTGTAGGTGGCACTGTTGTACCTCCTGACCAGTCTAGAGAATCAGTACCTCTCTGTCGTTCTCAGTACAAGTCAGGGCTATATATATATAAGGTCCACAGTACGTCTCCTACCTGGATTATTCTCTCCAGGTGTTGGGATCCTCCAGACTGTCCACATTCTTGAGTTTGTGTCCAGTCCCGCACCAGGAACTCAAATCCCTTTATTAGAGATTGAGAAAGATCTCATATCAGCTCACCTTACAAAGTCATGAAATCTTATCTAGCTCTATAGAAGAGCCTCTGTCACCGTCCTATGGCGCAGCTCAAGTAATAACACGTGCTTGGGAATGATTGAAATCCTTCTTGTCCCAAGAGATTGATTAGCTTAATCAATACTCTGAGTGAATGCTGACTGCTGTTTTGATGCCTGCAAGTCTGCCTCTTCCAAGTGGACACTGCATGCCTTAGTAAACTGGTATTGCTCATGAAATCCACCAGCTGCCTATGAGTCTTCCTATGAGTCTGCTACATACCCTCCATTACTTGTGTTTTATTTCAATCCTGTTTCTTCTCTCCCTGCCCTGTTGTCCTCAACATAATAACCTCTTCAAACCATTATAAGACAGTCAGACAGCACAGAAACTGCCCTGGTCAAAGTCCCTAACAATCTGTTTATGGCTTCAGACTCTGTTTCTCATCCTATCCTTATACTTCTAGAGTTCAGTGCTGCTTTCGTCACTGTTAACTATGAGATCTTACTCTCTCGTGTTGAGCCTGTGTTTGCAGTTTCTGACACTGCTCCCAAATGGTTCAGGTCTTATCTGATGCCGGGGTCTCTACTATTCAGCATTGACCTCTATCTACATGGTCAATTATTAAGATCACATGGTCTCATCTATCATTTCTGCGCTGATGATGCTTAAAGCTATATCTGTACTAAGCCTGACACTGAAATGACTGTGTCTGCACTGACTGCATCTCTAATATAAAAGCCTGGGTGACTCCAAATTTCCTTAGCTTAAACTACAACAAGACTGAAATCATGCTGCTCAGCACCTGTGTACTACTATGGTAAAGCCAGTGTAGTAGCCCTATCTGTGGACAGCACTGTTCTGGAATTTCAATCAAAATTGAGAAATTTAGGAGTGACCCTAGCTTGACTTCCTGATCAGGTGCAAAAGTGATCACATTACTCCTATCCTGGAGTCCCTGCACTGGCTTCCTGTCAGATTTCATATCAACTTCAAAATCCTCCTGCTCACCTATAAGGCTCTACATGGCTTGGCACCTCAGTACCTGTCTGAGCTATCATCGCCCTACTCCCCACCTCACAACCTTCGCTCTTCTAACTCTGGTCTCCTAACTGTCGCCCAAGCATGTCTACACTCCATGGGTGACAAGGCCTCTCCTGCTCTGCCCCAGAGCTCTGGAAATGTATCCCCAAGTACATCAGAGAATCACACTCCCTGAGCTCTTTCCAATCTAGAATCAAAACCTTTCTGTTCTGAAAGGCTTTTATTGAACCAATTACTTACTTTGAGATGACTTACTTACTTTTAAAACATGCTACATAAAATAAAGTAGTTCAGGTGAGGGAGCTGCGTCAGCATGTGTAGGCTGCAAAGGAACAAGTAACAGGTTTATTCCCTGCTGAAAAGAGAAGAGAGAAAACAGAAACGTTTCTTCTCTTTTCAGCCTGGAATTAACCTATTATTTGTTCCTTTACATAAAATAAAGTTTATTATAACATGTTTTTTTTACATGTCCAGGTAAGAGAGACATCACCTGGTTTGCAGGTGATAAAACAGATCTGATCTTTTTTGTGTTCACTGAAGAGTCAAGTTTGTACCTGAAAATACTGCTTGTCAAAGGCGCCTCCCCCCTTTTCTACCACAAGATGCAGCAGCTGCAAACAGCGTAAACACAGGCCATCTGTGTGTCAGAGGCAGGCAGAGTCAGAGAGAGACAGCCATCGGTTCTCTCTATTAAAACTGTCTGTAATTGCAGAGTTAATTATCTCTGTTTTGGCAACAGTGTAATTTACCAATCATGGCAATAATCCAGAGACACAATTTGAACCTGTCAGACAGTCTGATAGAGACACAGGCACTCATTAAAACAAAGATGGATGCACATATAAAACAAATACAAATACAATCACACACTGTACTGTACTGCAGACCCTGCATTGGGCGGAGTGGTGGCTCTGTGGCTCAGGATCTGTGCCTGTGACTGGGAGGTTGCCGGTTCAAATGCTGCAGCCAACAGAGAAATCCTACTCCGTTGGGCCCCTGAGCAAGGCCCTTAACCCCAGCTCTTCCAGGGGTGCTGCAGAATGGCTGACCCTGTGCTCTGACCCCCAGCATCTCTCCCTGTCTGTGTCTGATGGAGAACAAGCTGGAGTATGCAAAAAGATGAATTCCTAATGCAAGAAATTGTATAGGGGCTAATAAAGTAACATTTTCATTATTGGGAAAGATGAGACTGGCCAACTCATATAGCCGTGTGAGGGAAACCAGGCAGCACAGAGCATCACACACAACAGCACCTCAAGTCATGCAGTGCTTCGCTCATGCCACATGTCACCAGCAGGGGGCGAACTCACACCCCGGTCCACAGTCCCAGCTGAAGGACCTTCATACCGAGAGGCTCCTGGCTTCAGCCCCCAGCTGCACCACAGCTCTCTTGCCCAGGTGCTGCGCAGCACATCGGGGGATAAGACCGTGGCCGAGTGCTGTACCTCCAGGTAGTCCAGGTCTGTTGTCGTCACATCAGAGGGAACGTTGAAGATCTGGGAGAGAGGACAGGGGGGGACACGTGAGCTCTCTGGGACGCAGCAAGGGGCTCACAGTCACCCCGGAAGGTGGGACAAGGCCCCACAATTCTCACCACGTGCGAGCTGAGAAAGACGCTCAGGGCACACAGCTTCACGCTCAGCTCCATCTCCCGCGACAGATCCACGGAGCCCTCAGTGTCCACCAGGAAGACAGCCAACTGGACAGAGGGGACAGAGACAGAGTGTTCAGAGCAGAGCTGCAGTGGTCATCTGCCCCCCCCCTCCCCTCCAGTACCAAGACACAGCTGGAAGAGCTTTACACAAAGGGTGGGGGGAGTGTGGAGCAAGCTGCCCAGCTAATGGCTCAATGACCTAAATCTTCCCACTCCTGAGCAGAGAACGGTTTCCGGTTTGTCACACAGATGCCCCGAGTGTAGACAAAGGGGTCCCAGGGGCTGGTGAGGGGCAGAAGAGCTCTTGTTCCTGCCTGTTCAAGATGCCTGCAGGGTCTGTGAAAGACTGAGTTGGACCAGCACCTGTCAGAGCCATCGAGTCGTACCCCCTACAACAGACAAATTCCCAGCTCGGACGGTACTTGCCTTGCCCTCCTGCGTCTCCAGGAACAGAGGCTGGCTCCAGATGAACACACCCTTCGTCATGGTCTCAGTTCCAGGCCGCCACTCGAACCCTCGCAGAGGCTCACTGTCACTCATCCTGTCCCACTCGTCCTGAGTCCATAAGAAAGGGAGCTTTCACAACCAGGGCCATAAGACCCTGCTTTACACAGAGAGTGGTGGGTGTGGGATGTCAGGGCCATAAACGCTGCTTTACACAGAGAGTGGAGGGGGTGGGGTGCTCTCACCATGTTAGACAGCTTGTGCAGGAGGTAGTTGAGGAGGAAGGACTTGCCCTTCCTCCTCTCCCCGACAATAGACACCACGCAGACCGGAGTCTCCCTCACATCTGAGCACAGGAAGCACTGCTGAAGCACGTCCTCTTGGAACAGGAGGTCGCCATCAGAGCTGACCTTGACCAGCTAAATGGGCCTGCCAGGGCCCTGGAGGTGGAACACATTTAAAACTGAGACCAGGAGACATTTAACTTTACACAGAGGGTAGTGGGAGTGTGGAGCAGAGTGCTGATGCTCACTGGAAGGGCGCCTCTCTCAGATATCACCTTGGTTAGCGTGCTTGCCACTGCACGTGGATCACAGGTCAGTTAATTTCCACCCATCCCATGGTGTACACTTTGAACCTGCAGCACCAGGATTCCCCAGCAGGGTGGCGCAAGTGCATCTGGATTTCAAAATGCCCCCTGTAGCCTGGTTGGCAGGCTGGTGGCGTCATGAAGAAGAGACCCAGTGTTCCATAAGCCAGCCTCTGTGTCACCCAGCAGAAAACAAAACCACAACTCACCTCCTCTCTCGTGAACTCGTGGTCACACTGGATAATTTCAGGCATGGAGGAACTGCCCAAGGAGCTGGAGCACTGAGGCTCTGACAGCAGGGGGCTCTCTACCTCCTCCTGCTCAGGCTTAGGAATCAGGCAGGCTGAAGACGGGCTGGAGCAGAGGAGTGAGAGACCGAAACGCGATCAGAGCCGCTCCAGAGCCAAAGACAGCACAGGACTTCAATGGCCAGACCAGCTGTCCTGGACCTGAGATGCATTTGAGTTTAAATCGTAATAGTACTTTCTCTCTGACAGGTTATGAGAATCAGAATTGCCCATGACTGCTACTGTCCCAAGTCACAATAATCCTGTTTAGACAAAGAAAAAACAGGAACAAGGACCAATTCAAGCAAGATTGCATAAATAAATACACACACTGACAGATGAGAGCAGTGTAACACACAGTATCAATCACACACTGACAGATCAGAGCAGGGTAACACATAGTACTGATCACATATTGACAGATCAGAGCAGTGTAACGCATAGTACTGATCACATATTGACAGATCAGAGCAGTGTAACACATAGTACTGATCACATATTGACAGATCAGAGCAGTGTAACACATAGTACTGATCACATATTGACAGATCAGAGCAGTGTAACACACAGTATTAATCACACACTGACAGATCAGAGCAGTGTAACACATAGTAGCAGTCACACACTGACACATCAGAGCAGTATAACACCCAGTACTGATCACACACTGACAGATCAGAGCAGTGTAACACACAGTAGCAATCACACACTGACAGATCAGAGCAGGGTAATACACAGTACTCATCACACACTGATAGATCAGAGCAGTGTAACACAGTATCAATCACACACTGACAGATCAGAGCAGGGTAACACACAGTACTGATCACACACTGACAGATCAGAGCAGGGTAACACACAGTACTGATCACACACTGACAGATCAGAGCAGTATAATACCCAGTACTGATCACACACTGACAGATCAGAGCAGTGTAACACACAGTAGCAATCACACACTGACAGATCAGAGCAGGGTAATACACAGTACTCATCACATACTGACAGCTCAGAGCAGTGTAACACACAGTAGCAATCACACACTGATAGATCAGAGCAGGGTAACACACAGTACTGATCACACACTGACAGATCAGAGCAGGGTAACACACAGTACTGATCACACACTGACAGATCAGAGCAGTATAATACCCAGTACTGATCACACACTGACAGATCAGAGCAGGGTAACAGACAGCAGCAATCACACACTGACAGATCAGAGCAGGGTAACAGAGCAGCAATCACACACTGACAGATCAGAGTAGTGTAACACACAGTACTGATCACATACAGTATTGACAGATCAGAGCAGTGTAACACAGTAGCAATCACACACTGACAGATCAGAGCAGGGTAACACATAGTACTGATCACACACTTACAGATCAGAGCAGTGTAACACAGTATCAGTCAGTGATCTTGTATCTTATATTACCTGTTTCTGTCCTGCTTCTGTCCTGGTTATTGTTGTAAAAGGCGGCTCTACAAAATATTAAAATGAGGGGACTGATTATTTATACAAACAGATTTCAGTTTATTTTTAATTTTCTTAAGAATATTTCCTGACATAAAACAGTGTCAAATTAAAATAATTAATTTTGTGTTTCAGTGTTTAGAAATATAAATATCACAGAGAACTCAATTTCAATGTAGGTTTTGTAATTCAGTAAAATGCCAGAACTGGTCAAGGGTCTGAATTATTTTGAAAGGCCCTGTATATGTAGAAATAAATTCAAACTTGTACATTCTTCATTCCTAGGCAGTATTTCCAATAACCCCTTGTAATATCAAGGCCTGTCATCCTTTCTAAAGGATCAACACTGTGTACAGATACGGATCAGCAGGGCTGATACACATTTTAGGCAGACCTTGCCCATTGTAACAGTCCAGAGAGAATTATAAGCTGTAGAACTGGGTTGAGTCACACACAGGATGAACAGTCGCCTCTCTTCTGTCTAGATTAAATGTTGTACTGCACATGATCGGCTGGTGTCCAGTTTTGTTCTCTAAAGTGTTCCATTATTGCTTTGTTGCTATACAATAAGAGATTGTACTGAACGCATTATGCATTTCTGTACTAAATCCAAACGTTTATTCCATCCATCGACCTACACCGTGACAAAGACCTACAAGAAACACTCTTTACAGCTCTTGCTGACACGGCGTCTTAACAAAACTTGAAAAATGTGAAGATTCCTCAGGACAGGAACTAGGGGATCTGTGTGGAGCTGGACTAGGCTGAGGCCTGGGGGGGGTGGGGACAGGATAGAGGTTGCTGGAGCGTCAAAGGACAGGTGTATTCTGGGAAAGCTCAGCGGTCAGGCCCAGTGGAGAAGTGTTCTCCGAGCCACAGGCCAGGCAAGAGCCACCAGTGTCTGGAGGAGTGGGGGTAGCACCTGATGAGATGGCAGCTACAGAGGATCTGATGAAGAGTGAACACACTGATGATTCTGAGAAATGACAGCACTTCTGAGAGATAACAGGGTGAGAGGTGTGGAGACGTGCAGGAACACAGGCCTGGGGGCCTCAGTACAGAAGAAGTAACCCACAGAAACCACAGAGAGACGTGCTGCACGCTGAGTTTCCTTTTGCCTGAGAATGAAAGTGAAACAGGAGAGGCGTGTGACAATTACAAGCCTGCTGTCTCACATTCAGCCTTTCGTAGTTTACAATCTTATTGAAACCCCCTCACTTGTCTAGTTTTAAATGTAACCTTCCAGGTGATCTCTGGGTTTTGATTTAATCTAAATCTGTTTGCATTTAACCCTTTATTGCACAATTATTTCTCTTATACACTTTATATGGCAACAAAAGACTGGTGCCTTTTGTGCTATAATCTTATGTGTTAAATGATTTCTTAGAAAAACATTTTATTTTACTTCATTATAACTGCATGCATTATTGATAAAAACATTAAACTGCAGAACTAAAATGTGACTAAATAAGTTCAGGCGGCTTGATAAATTAAAAGTGGGTGAATAAAGTGACTATGGCTGATGGATGTTACAGGAACAAATGAAGGAGTATTTATAAATGTTATAAATAAGACATCTCACAATAGTAAACATGCTAAGAAAATATCAAACTATCACCAAATATAAGCGTTCTCTTAGTGTTAGATGAAAGACCAATGTCCCAGTTATCCCAGAGCAATCCCAGACAGCCAGACTGGAGCACTGTCTCCTCTGCAGTCACACTGCCCTGTGGACACAACACAAAACAACACAGATTGGCAATTTCACCAGTAAAAAAAGTGAAAGATTCTACACACATTGATGATAAACAGAATCAGTTTGAAATGGGAGGAGCAGAAGGATGGGCTGGTTTTCCACCCTGAGGAAGACGAAGGTGAGATATGGGACCCCAGTTTCACACAATCACTGCAGTGTGTCTTTGTGCTGCTGAGTGTGGACTCACCACACTCGTTTGATTACTGGCTTGTCCAGCTCTTCCAGAATCGAGTGTGTGTTTGCTGTCTCTGTTCAAGGTGTGTGTAATCTATAGCTCTATCAGTAAGGTGTGTGTAGGGTCCTGTTCTCTCAGTACAGTATGTGTAGTGTGTAGCTCCCTCAGTACAATTGTCAAGGTGTGTGTAGAGTCCTGATCTCTCAGTACAAGGTGTGTGTAGAGTCCAGATCTCTCGGTACAAGGTGTGTGTAGAGTCCTGTTCTCTCAGAACAAGGTGTGTGTAGAGTCCTGTTCTCTCAGAACAAGGTGTGTGTAGAGTCCAGATCTCTCGGTACAAGGTGTGTGTAGAGTCTAGATCTCTCGGTACAAGGTGTGTGTAGAGTCTAGATCTCCCAGTACAAGGTGTGTGTAGAGTCCTGTTCTCTCAGAACAAGGTGTGTGTAGAGTCCTGTTCTCTCAGAACAAGGTGTGTGTAGAGTCCAGATCTCTCAGTACAAGGTGTGTGTAGAGTCTAGATCTCTCGGTACAAGGTGTGTGTAGAGTCCAGATCTCTCAGTACAAGGTGTGTGTAGAGTCCTGTTCTCTCAGTACAAGGTGTGTGTAGAGTCTAGATCTCCCAGTACAAGGTGTGTGTAGAGTCCTGTTCTCTCAGAACAAGGTGTGTGTAGAGTCCTGTTCTCTCAGAACAAGGTGTGTGTAGAGTCCAGATCTCTCAGTACAAGGTGTGTGTAGAGTCCATTTCTCTCTTTACAAGGTGTGTAGAATCTTTCACTTTTTTTACTGGTGAAATTGCCAATCTGTGTTGTTGTGTGTAGTGTCCACAGGGCAGTGTGACTGCAGGGGAGACAGTGCTCCAGTCTGACAGCAGGGTCTCCTCACTCAGGCTGTCTGGGATTGCTCTGGGTTAACTTGGACACTGGTCTTTCATCTAACACTAAGAGAACGCTTATATTTGGTGATAGTTTGATATTTTCTTAGCATGTTTACTATTGTGAGATGTCTTATTTATAACATTTATAAATACTCCTTCATTTGTTCCTGTAACATCCATCAGCCATAGTCACTTTATTCACCCACTTTTAATTTATCAAGCCGACTGAACTTATTTAGTCACATTTTACTTCTGCAGTTTAATGTTTTTATCAATAATGCATGCAGTTATAATGAAGTAAAATAAAATGTATTTCTAAGAAATCATTTAACACATAAGATTCTAGCACAAAAGGCACCAGTCTTTTGTTGCAATATAAAGTGTATTGAGTGGTCAAATAAGAGAAATAATTGTGCAATAAAGGGTTAAATGCAAACAGATTTAGATTAAATCAAAACCCAGAGATCACCTGGAAGGTTACATTTAAAACTATAGACAAGTGAGGGGCTTTCAATAAGATTGTAAACTACAAAAGGCTGAATGCGATACAGCAGGCTTATAACTGTCACACGCCTCTCCTGTTTCACTTTCATTCTCAGAAGAAAGGAAGCTCAGCGTGCAGCATGTCTCTCTGTGGTTTCTGTGGGTTTCTTCTTCTGTACTGAGGCCCCCAGGCCTGCGTTCCTGCACGTCTCCACACCTCTCACCCTGTTATCTCTCAGAAGTGCTGTCATTTCTCAGAATCATCAGTGTGTTGACTCTTCATCAGATCCTCTGTAGCTGCCATCTCATCAGGTGCTACCCCCACTCCTCCAGACACTGGTGGCTCTTGCCTGGCCTGTGGCTCGGAGAACACTTCTCCACTGGGCCTGACAGCTGAGCTTTCCCAGAATACACCTGTCCTTTGACGCTCCAGCAACCTCTATCCTGTCCCCACCCCCCCCAGGCCTCAGCCTAGTCCAGCTCCACCCAGATCCCCTGGTTCCTCTCCTGAGGAATCTTCACATTTTTCAAGTTTTGTTAAGACGCCGTGTCAGCAAGAGCTGTAAAGAGTGTTTCTTGTAGGTCTTTGTCACGGTGTAGGTCGATAGATGGAATAAACGTTTGGATTTAGTACAGAAATGCATAATGCGTTCAGTACAATGTCTTATTGTATAGCAACAAAGCAAAAACGGAACACTTTAGAGAACAAAACTGGACACCAGCCGATCATGTGCAGTACAACATTTAATCTAGACAGAAGAGAGGCGACTGTTCATCCTGTGTGTGACTCGACCCAGTTCTACAGCTTATAATTCTCTCTGGACTGTTACAATGGGCAAGGTCTGCCTAAAATGTGTATCAGCCCTGCTGATCCATATCTGTACACAGTGTTGATCTATGGGCCTGGGATTCCTCACGCTGGCACAATTGAAACATTTCAGGGGTTGAACGGCTAACGCTGACCAAGTTTTCAACCAGATCTGAAACTTTCCCATCTCATTTAAAAAAAAAAACAAGTCTTCGACCTTTCGCTTTGACGTCTTGGTTTTTTTGTTGTCGCTCTGTGCTTCCTGCTGCACCTTCCTGCTTGTGCTGTGTGGTCAGTTCAGGAGCTTGCAAGCTGTTGAACGGCAGCTGCGTCTTCACCGCCAGCATCAAGAAGAATTAAATGGTGGGTTATCGACAGAAAACAGAGTAAAAAAAAAAAGTCTCTTGTCCTGCTGTACCCACCTGTGTTGGAGTTGGTTCTCCCAGAGATTTTACGGTCATTTCGGATAAAAGGAAACGTGTGGTTGATCCAATCAGAAACCAACCCGTGAGAATCGGGTGGATTAACGAGTCCGAATTAACAAACTGAGGGAGGTGGTGGCTGATCCGATGACCTGAGGCCAGACGTTACGGATTTGCGAGGTACTGTGAGTCTTCAGGAATCACCAGGAGTGTTGGAACAGCTGGTAAGGTTGTATTCATCCACTGCGATATTTATTGACGTGTTCTCATTGCAATAAATCAATCAATCAGGGTTTATTTATTGATCAATGCACGAACAGTGCGGCATACAGCGGTGTTGTCGGCAATGAAGTGCTTTGGAAGAAGTAATTGGTTTATTCTCTGCTGAAAAGAGAAGAAAGAAAACACACAACTTTTTCGGCTGTGAAGCCTTCTTCAGGTGTTTTAATTGTGTTATACAGTCGTAATAAAGTACATAAAGTAATCTGACAAAAACATATTTTGAAGTGAATGCTTGAAAAACATGAAAAAAACAAAAACAAAACCTTTTTCATAATGGTTACACACATGACTACAACCTGGACTGATCTGTCGCAGATGTAAGTGGAAATTAAATGTTTTTTTTCTAATACAGTGTTGCCGTGAGTAATGACCAAAACAACTTCAGGCTAAAATTCACTGATGTAACTGTGAAGGTAGAAAAAAAGGTGTGAAAATAAAAGTTAAAAAGGATGACAGGCCTTGATATTACAAGGCGTTATTGGAAATACTGCCTAGGAATGAAGAATGTACAGGTTTGAATTTATTTCTACATATACAGGACCTTTCAAAAGTATTCAGACCCTTGACCAATTCTCTCATTTGACTGAATTACAAATCCTACATTGAAATTGAGTTCTCTGTGATATTTATATTTCTAAGAACTGAAATGCAACATTAATTATTTTAATGTGACACTGTTTTATGTTAGGAAATATCCTTAAGAAAAATAAAAAAAATGAAATCTGCTGTTAGTATAAATATTCAATCCCCACATTTTAACATTTTGTAGAGCCACCTTTTACAACAATAACCAGGACAGAAGCAGGACAGAAACAGGTAATATAAGATACAAGATCACTGATCGATACTGTTACCCTGCCCTCAGCTGTCAGTGTGTGATTGATACTGTGTGTTACCCTGCTCTGATCTGTCAGTGTGTGATCAGTACTGTGTTACCCTGCTCTGATCTGTCAGTATGTGATTGACCAAGTAATAGGTTTATTCCATGCTGAAAAAAAGAAGAAAGAGAACACAACGTTTCGGCCGTGGAGCCTTCTTCAGGTGTGAAGACAACTGAAGAAGGCTCCACGGCCGAAACGTTGTGTTCTCTTTCTTCTTTTTTTCAGCATGGAATAAACCTATTACTTGTTCCTTTGCAGCCTACGCATGCTGACGCAGCTACCCACCTGAACTAGTATGTGATTGATACTGTGTGTTACCCTGCTCTAAACTGTCAGTGTGTGATTGCTACTGTGTGTTACACTGCTCTGATCTGTCAGTGTGTGATTGATACTGTGTTACACTGCTCTGATCTGTCAGTGTGTGATGAGTACTGTGTGTTACCCTGCTCTGATCTGTCAGTGTGTGATTGCTACTGCGTGTTACACTGCTCTGATCTGTCAGTGTGTGATCAGTACTGTGTGTTACCCTGCTCTGATCTGTCAGTGTGTGATTGCTACTGTGTGTTACCCTGCTCTGATCTGTCAGTGTGTGATTGATACTGTCACACTGCTCTGATCTGTCAGTGTGTGATCAGTACTGTGTGTTACCCTACTCTGATCTGTCAGTGTGTGATTGCTACTGTGTGTTACCCTGCTCTGATCTGTCAGTGTGTGATCAGTACTATGTGTTACCCTGCTCTGATCTGTCAGTGTGTGATCAGTACTGTGTGTTACCCTGCTCTGATCTGTCAGTGTGTGATCAGTACTGTGTGTTACCCTGCTCTGATCTGTCAGTATGTGATCAGTACTGTGTGTTACACTGCTCTGATCTGTCAGTGTGTGCATTTATTTATACAATCATGCTTGAATTGGTCCTTGTTCCTGTTTTTTCTTTGTCTAAAAAGGATTATTGTGACTTGGGACAGTAGCAGTCATGGGCAATTCTGATTCTCATAACCTGTCAGAGAGAAAGTACTATTACGATTTAAACTCAAATGCATCTCAGGTCCAGGACAGCTGGTCCGGCCATTCAAGTCCTGTGCTGTCTTTGGCTCTGGAGGGGCTCTGATCGCGTCTCGGTCTCTCTCTCCTCTGCTCCAGCATGTCTTTCGGCCCCCAAAAGATTCGTGAGCCTGAGCAGGAGGAGGTAGAGAGACCCCTTCTGTTAGAGCCTCAGTGCTCCAGCTCCTTGGGCAGTTCCTCCATGCCTGAAATTATCCAGTGTGACCACGAGTTCACGAGAGAGGAGGTGAGTTGTGGTTTTGTTTTCTGCTGGGTGACACAGAGGCTGGTTTATGGAAAGCTGGGTCTCTTCTTGATGACGCCACCAGCCTGCCAACCAGGCTACAGGGGGCATTTTGAAACCCAGATGCTCTTGCGCCGCCCTGCTGGGGAATCCTGGTGTTGCAGGTGCACAGTGTACACCGTGGGATGGGTGGACATTAACTGACCTGTGATCCTCATGCAGTGGCAAGCACTCTAACCAGGGCAATATCAGAGAAAGGCGCCCTTCCAGTGAGCATCAGCACTCTGCTCCACACTCCCACTACCCTCTGTGTAAAGTTAAATGCCTCCTGGTCTCAGTTTTAAATGTGTTCCACCTCCAGGGCTCTGGCAGGCCCATTCAGCTGGTTGAGGTCAGCTCTGATGGCGACCTCCTGTTCCAAGAGGACGTCCTTCAGCAGTGCTTCCTGTGCTCAGATGTGAGGGAGACTCCGGTCTGCGTGGTGTCTATTGTCGGGGAGAGGAGGAAGGGCAAGTCGTTCCTCCTCAACTACCTCCTGCGCAAGCTGTCTAACATGGTGAGAGCACCCCACCCCCTCCACTCTCTGTGTAAATCAGGGTCTTATGGCCCTGACATCCCACCCCCACCACTCTCTGTGTAAAGCAGGGTCTTATGGCCCTGGTTGTGAATGCTCCCTTTCTTGTGGACTCAGGACGAGTGGGACAGGATGAGTGACAGTGAGCCTCTGCGAGGGTTCGAGTGGGGGTCTGGAACTGAGACCATGACGAAGGGTGTGTTCATCTGGAGCCAGCCTCTGTTCCTGGAGACGCAGGAGGGCAAGGCAAGCACCGTCCGAGCTGGGAATTTGTCTGTTGTAGGGGGTACAACTCGATGGCTCAGACAGGCGCTGGTCCAGCTAAGTCTTTCACAGAATAGGCAGGAACAAGAGCTCTTCTGCCCCTCACCAGCCCCTGGGACCCCCTTGTCCACACTCGGGGCATCTGTGTGACAAACTGGAAACCGTTCTCTGCTCAGGAGTGGGAAGATTTAGGTCATTGAGCCATTGGCTGGGCAGCTTGCTCCACACTCCCCCCACCCTTTGTGTAAAGCTCTTCCAGCTGTGTCTTGGTACTGGAGGGGAGGGGGGGACAGATGACCACTGCAGCTCTGCTCTGAACACTCTGTCTCTGTCCCCTCTGTCCAGTTGGCTGTCTTCCTGGTGGACACTGAGGGCTCCGTGGATCTGTCGCGGGAGATGGAGCTGAGCGTGAAGCTGTGTGCCCTGAGCGTCTTTCTCAGCTCGCACGTGGTGAGAATTGTGGGGCCTTGTCCCACCTTCCGGGGTGACTGTGAGCCCCTTGCTGCGTCCCTGAGAGCTCACGTGTCCCCCCCCGTCCTCTCTCCCAGATCTTCAACGTCCACGCTGATGTGAAGACAACAGACCTGGACTACCTGGAGGTACAGCGCTCGGCCGCGGTCTTATCCCCCGATGTGCCACGCAGCACCTGCGCAAGGGAGCTGTGGTGCAGCTGGGGGCTGAAACCAGGAGCCTCTCGGTATCACAGGTCCTTCAGCTGGGACTGTGGACCGGGGTTAGAGTTCGCCCCCTGCTGGTGACATGTGGCATGAGCGCAGCACTGTATGACTCGAGGTGCTGTTGTGTGTGATGCTCTGTGCTGCCTGGTTTCCCTCACACAGCTATATAAGTAGGCCAGTCCCATCTTTCCCAATAATGATAATATTGCTTTATTAGCCCCAATACAATTTCTTGCATTCGGAATTCCTCTTTTCGCAGACCCCAGCTTGCTCTCTATAAGACACAGACAGGGAGAGAAGCTGGGGGTCAGAGTACAGGGTCAGCCATTGTGCAGCACCCCTGGAACAGCTGGGGTTAAGGGCCTTGCTCAGGGGCCCAACAGAGTAGGATTCCTCTGTCGGCTGGATTCCTTAGCCACAGAGCCACCACTCTGCCCAATGCGGGGTCTGCCTGTGTACAGTATGTGATTGTATTTGTAGATTTGTTTTATATGTGCATCCATGTTTGTTTTTATGAGTGCCTGTGTCTCTATCAGACTGTCTGACTGACAGGTTCAAATTGTGTCTCAGGAGTATTGGCATGAGTGGTAAATTACACAGTTGCCAAAACAGAGATAATTAACTCTGCAATTACAGACAGTTTTAAGAGAGAGAACCGATGGCTGTCTCTCTCCGTCTCTGAATAACTGATGGCCTGTGTCTACGCTGTTTGCAGCTGCTGCATCTTGTGGTAGAAAAGGGGGGAGGCGCCTTTGACAAGCAGTATTTTCAGGTACAAACTTGACTCTTCAGTGAACACAAAAAAGATCAGATCTGTTTTATCACCTGCAAACCAGGTGATGTCTTTCTTACCTGGACATGTAAAAATAACATGTTATAATAAACTTTATTTTATGTAAAGGAACAAATAATAGGTTCATTCCAGGGTGAAAAGAGAAGAAACGTTTCTGTTTTCTCTCTTCTCTTTTCAGCAGGGAATAAACCTGTTACTTGTTCCTTTGCAGCCTACACATGCTGACGCAGCTCCCCCACCTGAACTACTTTATTTTATGTAGCATGTTTTAAAAGTAAGTAAGTAAGTCATCTCAAAGTAAGTAATTGGTTCAATAAAAGCCTTTCAGAACAGAAAGGTTTTGATTCTAGATTGGAAAGAGCTCAGGGAGTGTGATTCTCTGATGTACTTGGGGATACATTTCCAGAGCTCTGGGGCAGAGCAGGAGAGGCCTTGTCACCCATAGAGTGTAGACATGCTTGAGAGACAGTTAGGAGACCAGAGTTAGAAGAGCGAAGGTTGTGAGGTGGGGAGTAGGGCGATGATAGCTCAGACAGGTACTGAGGTGCCAAGCCATGTAGAGCCTTATAGGTGAGCAGGAGGATTTTGAAGTTGACATGAAACCTGACAGGACGCCAGTGCAGGGACCCCAGGATATGAGTGATGTGATCACTTTTGCACCTGATCACGAAGTCAAGCTTGGGTCACTCCTAAATTCCTCAATTTTGATTGAAATTCCACCACAGTGCTGTCCACAGATAGGGCTACTACACTGGTTTTACCATAGTAGTACACAGGTGCTGAGCAGCATGATTTCAGTCTTGTTGTAGTTTAAGCTAAGGAAATTTAGAGTCACCCAGGCTTTTCTATTAGAGATGCAGTCAGTGCAGACACAGCCATTTCAGTGTCAGGCTTAGTACAGATATAGCTTTAAGCATCATCAGCGTAGAAATGATAGATCAGACCATGTGATCTTAATAATTGACCACGTAGATAGAGGTCAATGCTGAATAGTAGAGACCCCAGCATCAGATAAGACCTGAACCATTTGGGAGCAGTGTCAGAAACTGCAAACACAGGCTCAACACGAGAGAATAAGATCTCATGGTTAACAGTGACGAAAGCAGCACTGAACTCTAGAAGTATAAGGATAGGATGAGAAACAGAGTCTGAAGCCATAAACAGATTGTTAGGGACTTTGACCAGGGCAGTTTCTGTGCTGTCTGACTGTCTTATAATGGTTTGAAGAGGTCATTGTGTTGAGGACAACAGGGCAGGGAGAGAAGAAACAGGATTGAAATAAAACACAAGTAATGGAAGGTAGCAGACTCATAGGCAGACTCATAGGCAGCTGGTGGATTTCATGAGCAATACCAGTTTACTAAGGCATGCAGTGTCCACTTGGAAGAAAGCAGATTTGCAGGCATCATAACAGCAGTCAGCATTCACACAGAGTATTGATTAAGCTAATCAATCTCTTGGGACAAGAATGATTTCAATCATTCTCAAGCACGTGTTATTACTTGAGCTGACAGAGGCTCTTCTATAGAGCTAGATAAGATTTCATGACTTTGTAAGGTGAGCTGATATGAGATCTTTCTCAATCTCTAATAAAGGGATTTGAGTTCCTGGTTCAGGACTGGACACAAACTCAGGAATTTGGACAGACTGGAGGATCCCGACTCCTGGAGAAAATCATCCAGGTAGGAGAAGTACTGTGGACCTTTTATATATATATAGCCCTGACCTGTACTGAGAACGACAGAGAGGTACTGATTCTCTAGACCGGTCAGGAGCTTCAACAGTGCCACCTACAGGCCACAGACTAAAGAAACTCAGTTCCTCTCGCTTGTCAGTGTGGGACACTCCCTTCAGACTAAAGAGACTCAGTTCCTCCAGCCTGTCAGTGTGGGACACTCCACTCAGACTAAAGAAACTCAGTTTTTCCGGCCTGTCAATATGGGACACTCCACTCAGACTAAAGAGACTCCTTTCCTCCAGCCTGTCAGTGTGGGACACTCCCTTCAGACGAAAGAGACTCAGTTACTCCCGCCTGTCAGTGTGGGACACTCCACTCAGACTAAAGAGACTCAGTTCCTTCAGGTTGAGAGCTGTATTGTTCAGACACAGAGGGCTGGCATCCTATCCCTTTCCTGAGTCGACATGTCTGTCTGTGCTTTCAGCGCCTGGAGAAGTCCGGGACAAACAAGCAGGCTCTGAGAATCCTCAAGGAGAAGAGGCCACGCTGTCACCTTATGCCCTTACCTGGGAACAAACTGCTTTGGAGCCCACAGGGAACCATGCGAGGTAAAAACCAGACAGCTCCACTCCCAGAGCAGTGTCACTGAGGAGCCACAGGGAGGCGGTGTTGAGCTGTGAAAATTAGATCCCCTAGTAGTCCAGTCTAAGTTCAAGACTATAGAGCTTCAAGATCTTCAGTTGACTCATCTGTTTCCTTGTTGTGTGTTTCTAAGAAATGGATGAACAGTTTCAGCACTGCCTGAAAGAGTTCATCAACCACATTGGCCAGGTCCTGAAGACGACACGGTCAACCATGACAGGAAAGACACTGGCAGGGAAATTCAAGGTAAGACATTATTCACTGAACCAATCAACATCCATCACTACACAACTAGGGTACAACACCTCAAAGAGCAGCGTAGAAACCAGTACAGTGCAGTAAAGCCCAGTGAGATCATGGTAGAAACACAATACGGTGCAGTAAACTACAAGTCATACAGTGTGTACAGGGTGATGCGAACCATCAGCTGTTCTAATGTGATTTCTGTCAGTTGTTGAGAATGAATTGTCACAGAAAGAGTTAAGCCCAGTGAAGCCTCACTTACCTTATTATTTTCTCTGTAGGAGATGGCACATATGATTCTGAAAAGCAACTACAGAATTTCCTCTCCTGCAGAGGTGAGTCTCTCTCTTTCTTGCTGGCCCAGACAATCTTTTAATCCTTTCTCTGTTGCTGTCTTCAGTCTGTTCAGAATAAGGAGACTCAGTTCCTCCAGCCTGTCAGTGTGGGACACTCCCTTCAGACTGAAGAGACTCAGTTCCTCCTGCCTGTCAGTGTGGGACACTCCCTTCAGACTCAAGACACTCAGTTCCTTCAGCCTGTCATTGTGGGACACTCCACTCAGACTAAAGAGACTCAGTTCCTTCAGCCTATCCGTGTGAGACCCTCCCTTCAGACTAAAGAGACTCAGTTCCTTCAGCCTGTCAGTGTGAGACACTCCCTTCAGACTCAAGAGACTCAGTTCCTTCAGTCTGTCAGTGTGGGACACTCCCTTCAGACTAAAGAGACTCAGTTCCTTCAGCCTATCCGTGTGAGACCCTCCCTTCAGACTAAAGAGACTCAGTTCCTTCAGCCTGTCAGTGTGAGACACTCCCTTCAGACTCAAGAGACTCAGTTCCTCCAGCCTGTCAGTGTGGGACACTCCCTTCAGACTCAAGAGACTCAGTTCCTCCAGCCTGTCAGTGTGAGGCACTCCCTTCAGACTAAAGAGACTCAGTTCCTTCAGCCTGTCAGGGTAGATTACTCCTTGAAACATGTTTCTGGGCGTCTATGATTCCAGGATACTTGTATCAATATCAGCTCTATCTGTAACCCCTTTCCTTCCTCCCCCAGCTCATCCATACCCTCAACCTGCTCACTATCCAGCAGCTGAAGCAGGAGTTCATCATCTTTCTGAGTGAGCAGGTAAGAGACTGTGTGTGAGACAAAGGGTGTAAGTCTTAGGGTGTGAGAGAGTGTGAGAGAGTGTGTGCACACACTGTATGTGTATGTTTGAGCGCCTGGGCTTGATCATGCCCGACCCCACACAGGGGATGAGGAGGACTGTGGTACAGAAGGAGGAAGATCTGCTGGCCCGTGTGCAGGGTGAAGTCAGGAGCTCTCACAGTTCTTGAGCTCTGAGTGAGAGAAGTTCCTGAAGGAATACAATCTCCTCATCATCAAGAGGGCGAAGGAGGACTTCACAAACTTTCTGAATGAGTGTGTGTGTGTGTGAGAAACTGGGAGGGTGTGAGTGTGTGGGTGAGAGAGAAACTGGGAGGGTGAGAGTATGTGTGTGTTTGTGTGAGAAATGGGAAGGGTGAGAGTGTGTGTGTGTGTGAGAAACTGGGAGGGTGAGAGTGCGTGTGTGTGTGAGAAACTGGGAGGGTGAGAGTGCGTGTGTGAGAGAAACTGGGAGGGTGAGAGTGTGTGTGTGTGTGAGAGAAACTGGGAGGGTGAGAGTGTGTGTGTGAGAGAAACTGGGAGGGTGAGAGTGTGTGTGTGTGAGAGAAACTGGGAGGGTGAGAGTGTGTGTGTGTGAGAGAAACTGGGAGGGTGAGAGTGTGTGTGTGTGAGAAACTGGGAGGGTGAGAGTGTGTGTGTGTGTGTGAGAAACTGGGAGGGTGAGAGTGTGTGTGTGTGTGAGAAAAACTGGGAGGGTGAGAGTGTGTGTGTGTGTGAGAAAAACTGGGAGGGTGAGAGTGTGTGTGTGTGAGAAACTGGGAGGGTGAGAGTGCGTGTGTGTGTGAGAGAAACTGGGAGGGTGAGAGTGCGTGTGTGTGAGAAACTGGGAGGGTGAGAGTGTGTGTGTGTGAGAAACTGGGAGGGTGAGAGTGTGTGTGTGAGAGAAACTGGGAGGGTGAGAGTGTGTGTGTGTGAGAGAAACTGGGAGGGTGAGAGTGTGTGTGAGAGAAACTGGGAGGGTGAGAGTGTGTGTGTGTGAGAGAAAAACTGGGAGGTTGAGAGTGTGTGTGTGTGAGAGAAAAACTGGGAGGGTGAGAGTGTGTGTGTGTGTGAGAAAAACTGGGAGGGTGAGAGTGTGTGTGTGAGAAAAACTGGGAGGGTGAGAGTGTGTGTGTGAGAAAAACTGGGAGGGTGAGAGTGTGTGTGTGTGAGAGAAAAACTGGGAGGGTGAGAGTGTGTGTGTGTGTGAGAGAAAAACTGGGAGGGTGAGAGTGTGTGTGTGTGTGAGAGAAAAACTGGGAGGGTGAGAGTGTGTGTGTGTGAGAGAAAAACTGGGAGGGTGAGAGTGTGTGTGTGTGAGAGAAAAACTGGGAGGGTGAGAGTGTGTGTTTGTGAGAAAAACTGGGAGGGTGAGAGTGTGTGTGTGTGAGAGAAAAACTGAGAGGGTGAGAGTGTGTGTTTGTGAGAAAAACTGGGAGGGTGAGAGTGTGTGTGTGAGAGAAACTGGGAGGGTGAGAGTGTGTGTGAGAGAGAAACTGGGAGGGTGAGAGTGTGTGTGTGAGAAACTGGAAGGGTGAGAATGTGTGTGTGAGAGAAACTGGGAGGGTGAGAGTGTGTGTGTGTGTGAGAGAGAGAAACTGGGAGGGTGAGAGTGTGTGTGTGTGTGAGAGAGAAACTGGGAGGGTGAGAGTGAGTGTGTGTGAGAGAGAAACTGGGAGGGTGAGAGTGTGTGTGTGTGTGAGAAACTGGGAGGGTGTGAGAGTGTGTGTGTGTGTGAGAGAAATGGGGAGGGTGTGAGAGAGTGTGGGAGAGAAACTTGGAAGCTGTGAGAGAGTGTGTGTCATCGTTTGTCTGTATAAGAGAGAAAGTGTGTGTGTGAGAAACTGGGAGGGTGTGAGAGTGTGAGAGAGTGCTTGTCAGTGACAGTGTGTGTGTGTAATCTACTGGGCTCCACTGGGGTGTCTTCTGCTTGTTTCTGGGGTATCTTGAGGTGGGCTCCTGCTGGTTTCTGGGGTATCTTGAGGTGGGCTCCTGCTTGTGTCTGGGGTATCTTGAGGTGGGCTCCTGCTTGTGTCTGGTGTGTGTGAGACAAACTGGGAGGGTGAGAGTGTGTGTGTGAGACAAACTGGGAGGGTGAGAGTGTGTGTGTGTGTGTGAGAGAGAAACTGGGAGGGTGAGAGTGTGTGTGTGTGAGAGAGAGAAACTGGGAGGGCGAGAGTGTGTGTGTGTGAGAGAGAGAGAAACTGGGAGGGTGAGAGTGTGTGTGTGTGTGAGAGAGAGAAACTGGGAGGGCGAGAGTGTGTGTGTGTGAGAGAGAGAGAAACTGGGAGGGCGAGAGAGTGTGTGTGTGTGTGAGAGAGAAACTGGGAGGGTGAGAGTGAGAGTGTGTGTGTGAGAGAAACTGGGAGGGTGAGAGTGTGTGTGTGAGAGAGAAACTGGGAGGGTGAGTGTGTGTGTGTGTATGAGAGAAACTGGGAGGGTGAGAGTGTGTGTGTGTGTGTGTGAGTGAAACTGGGAGGGTGAGAGTGTGTGTGTGTGTGAAACTGGGAGGGTGAGAGTGTGTGTGTGTGTGTGAGAAAAACTGGGAGGGTGAGAGTGTGTGTGTGTGAGAAAAACTGGGAGGGTGAGAGTGTGTGTGTGTGAGAGAGAAACTGGGAGGGTGAGAGTGTGTGTGTGTGTGAGAGAAAAACTGGGAGGGTGAGAGTGTGTGTGTGTGTGAGAGAAAAACTGGGAGGGTGAGACTGTGTGTGTGTGAGAGAAACTGGGAGGGTGAGAGTGTGTGTGTGAGAGAAACTGGGAGGGTGAGAGTGTGTGTGTGAGAGAAACTGGGAGGGTAAGAGTGTGTGAGAGAGAAACTGGGAGGGTGAGTGTGTGTGTGTGTATGAGAGAAACTGGGAGGGTGAGAGTGTGTGTGTGTGTGAGAGAGAAACTGGGAGGGTGAGAGTGTGTGTGTGTGTGAGAAACTGGGAGGGTGAGAGTGTGTGTGTGTGAGAGAGAAACTGGGAGGGTGAGAGTGTGTGTGTGTGAGAAACTGGGAGGGTGAGAGTGTGTGTGTGTGAGAGAAACGGGGAGGGTGTGAGAGTGTGAGAGAGTGCTTGTCGGTGACAGTGTGTGTGTAATCTACTGGGCTCCACTGGGGTGTCTTCTGCTGGTTTCTGGGGTAACTTGAGGTGGGCTCCTGCTTGTTTCTGGGGAGCCCTGAGCAGTTTGGGGGGTGTAGTGTGATGCCCTCTGCTCTAAAGTGACCCTGTGCTCTGTTTCCTCAGAGATCGATCTTGCACGACAGCACACTGTGGATAAAGAGGAATGTGGAGCAGAAGGAGAAAGATCTGCTGGCCCGTGTGCAGGGTGAAGTCAGTCAGCAGGTTTTCCAGGAGCTCTCTCAGTTCTTGAGCTCTGAGCGAGAGAAGTTCCTGAAGGAATACACTCTCCTCATCTTCAAGAAAGCGAAGAAGGACTTCACCGACTTTCTGAAAGAGCAGGTGAGTGTGTGTGTGACAGAAACTGGGAGGGTGAGTGTGTGGGTGAGAGAGAAACTGGGAGGGTGAGAGTATGTGTGTGTTTGTGTGAGAAATGGGAAGGGTGTGTGAGAGTGTGGGAGAGAAACTTGGAGCTGTGAGAGAGTGTGTGTGATCGTTTGTGTGTATAAGAGAGAAAGTGTGTGTGTGAGACACGGGGAGGGTGTGAGAGTGTGAGAGAGTGCTTGTCAGTGACAGTGTGTGTGTGTAATCTACTGGGCTCCACTGGGGTGTCTTCTGCTGGTTTCTGGGGTATCTTGAGGTGGGCTCCTGCTGGTTTCTGGGGTATCTTGAGGTGGGCTCCTGCTTGTGTCTGGGGTATCTTGAGGTGAGCTCTGAGCAGTTCAGAAGACGTAGTGTGATGCCCTCTGCTGTAAAACAACCTTGCACCCCGTTTCCTTAGAGAGAGATCAAGCAGAGAAATACCTGCTTGTTTTTGGGGTGTCCTGGGGCAGCCACTTGCTTATTTCTGAGGGTGAGTGTGTGTGTGAGAGAGAAACTGGGAGGGTGAGAGTGTGTGTTTGTGTGTGTGTGTGTGAGAAACTGGGAGGGTGAGAGTGTGTGTGTGTGTGTGAGTGAAACTGGGAGGGTGAGAGTGTGTGTGTGTGTGAAACTGGGAGGGTGAGAGTGTGTGTGTGTGTGAGAAAAACTGGGAGGGTGAGAGTGTGTGTGTGTGAGAAAAACTGGGAGGGTGAGAGTGTGTGTGTGTGAGAGAGAAACTGGGAGGGTGAGAGTGTGTGTGTGTGTGAGAGAAAAACTGGGAGGGTGAGAGTGTGTGTGTGTGTGAGAGAAAAACTGGGAGGGTGAGACTGTGTGTGTGTGAGAGAAACTGGGAGGGTGAGAGTGTGTGTGTGAGAGAAACTGGGAGGGTGAGAGTGTGTGTGTGAGAGAAACTGGGAGGGTGAGAGTGTGTGTGTGAGAGAGAAACTGGGAGGGTGAGTGTGTGTGTGTGTATGAGAGAAACTGGGAGGGTGAGAGTGTGTGTGTGTGTGAGAGAGAAACTGGGAGGGTGAGAGTGTGTGTGTGTGTGTGAGAAACTGGGAGGGTGAGAGTGTGTGTGTGTGAGAGAGAAACTGGGAGGGTGAGAGTGTGTGTGTGTGTGAGAAACTGGGAGGGTGAGAGTGTGTGTGTGAGAGAAACTGGGAGGGTGAGAGTGTGTGTGTGAGAGAGAAACTGGGAGGGTGAGTGTGTGTGTGTGTATGAGAGAAACTGGGAGGGTGAGAGTGTGTGTGTGTGTGAGAGAGAAACTGGGAGGGTGAGAGTGTGTGTGTGTGTGAGAAACTGGGAGGGTGAGAGTGTGTGTGTGTGAGAGAGAAACTGGGAGGGTGAGAGTGTGTGTGTGTGTGTGAAACTGGGAGGGTGAGAGTGTGTGTGTGTGTGTGAGAAAAACTGGGAGGGTGAGAGTGTGTGTGTGTGAGAAAAACTGGGAGGGTGAGAGTGTGTGTGTGTGAGAGAGAAACTGGGAGGGTGAGAGTGTGTGTGTGTGTGAGAGAAAAACTGGGAGGGTGAGAGTGTGTGTGTGTGTGAGAGAAAAACTGGGAGGGTGAGACTGTGTGTGTGTGAGAGAAACTGGGAGGGTGAGAGTGTGTGTGTGAGAGAAACTGGGAGGGTGAGAGTGTGTGTGTGAGAGAAACTGGGAGGGTGAGAGTGTGTGTGTGTGAGAGAAAAACTGGGAGGGTGAGACTGTGTGTGTGTGAGAGAAACTGGGAGGGTGAGAGTGTGTGTGTGAGAGAAACTGGGAGGGTGAGAGTGTGTGTGTGAGAGAAACTGGGAGGGTGAGAGTGTGTGTGTGTGTGAGAAAAAAACTGGGAGGGTGAGACTGTGTGTGTGTGAGAGAAAAACTGGGAGGGTGAGACTGTGTGTGTGTGTGAGAGAAAAACTGGGAGGGTGAGAGTGTGTGTGAGAGAAACTGGGAGGGTGAGAGTGTGTGTGTGTGTGAGAGAGAAACTGGGAGGGTGAGAGTGTGTGTGTGAGAGAGAAAAACTGGGAGGGTGAGAGTGTGTGTGTGTGTGAGAGAAAAACTGGGAGCGTGAGAGTGTGTGTGTGTGAGAGAGAGAAACTGGGAGGGTGAGAGTGTGTGTGTGTGTGAGAGAGAAACTGGGAGGGTGAGAGTGAGTGTGTGTGTGTATGAGAGAAACTGGGAGGGTGAGAGTGTGTGTGTGTGTGAGAAACTGGGAGGGTGAGAGTGTGTGTGTGAGAAAAACTGGGAGGGTGAGAGTGTGTGTGTCTGTGTGAGAGAGAAACTGGGAGGGTGAGAGTGTGTGTGTGAGAGAAAAACTGGGAGGGTGAGAGTGTGTGTGTGAGAGAAACTGGGAGGGTGAGAGTGTGTGTGTGAGAGAAAAACTGGGAGGGTGAGAGTGTGTGTGTGTGAGACAAACTGGGAGGGTGAGAGTGTGTGTGTGAGACAAACTGGGAGGGTGAGAGTGTGTGTGTGTGTGGAGAGAAACTGGGAGGGTGAGAGTGTGTGTGTGTGAGAGAGAGAAACTGGGAGGGTGAGAGTGTGTGTGTGTGAGAGAGAGAGAAACTGGGAGGGCGAGAGTGTGTGTGTGTGAGAGAGAGAGAAACTGGGAGGGCGAGAGAGTGTGTGTGTGTGTGAGAGAGAAACTGGGAGGGTGAGAGTGAGTGTGTGTGTGTATGAGAGAAACTGGGAGGGTGAGAGTGTGTGTGTGAGAGAGAAACTGGGAGGGTGAGTGTGTGTGTGTGAGAAACTGGGAGGGTGAGAGTGTGTGTGTGTGTGAAAAACTGGGAGGGTGAGAGTGTGTGTGTGTGAGAGAGAGAAACTGGGAGGGTGAGAGTGTGTGTGTGAGAGAGAGAGAAACTGGGAGGGTGAGAGTGTGTGTGTGTGTGAGAGAGAAACTGGGAGGGTGAGAGTGTGTGTGTGTGAGAGAGAGAGAAACTGGGAGGGTGAGAGTGTGTGTGTGTGAGAGAGAGAGAAACTGGGAGGGTGAGAGTGTGTGTGTGTGAGAGAGAGAAACTGGGAGGGTGAGAGTGAGTGTGTGTGTATGAGAGAAACTGGGAGGGTGAGAGTGTGTGTGTGTGTGAGAGAGAAACTGGGAGGGTGAGAGTGTGTGTGTGTGTGAGAAACTGGGAGGGTGAGAGTGTGTGTGTGTGAGAGAGAAACTGGGAGGGTGAGAGTGTGTGTGTGAGAAACTGGGAGGGTGAGAGTGTGTGTGTGTGAGAGAAACGGGGAGGGTGTGAGAGTGTGAGAGAGTGCTTGTCAGTGACAGTGTGTGTGTAATCTACTGGGCTCCACTGGGGTGTCTTCTGCTGGTTTCTGGGGTAACTTGAGGTGGGCTCCTGCTTGTTTCTGGGGAGCCCTGAGCAGTTTGGGGGGTGTAGTGTGATGCCCTCTGCTCTAAAGTGACCCTGTGCTCTGTTTCCTCAGAGATCGATCTTGCACGACAGCACACTGGGGATAAAGGGGAATGTGGAGCAGAAGGAGAAAGATCTGCTGGCCCGTGTGCAGGGTGAAGTCAGTCAGCAGGATTTCCAGGAGCTCTCTCAGTTCTTGAGCTCTGAGCGAGAGAAGTTCCTGAAGGAATACACTCTCCTCATCTTCAAGAAAGCGAAGAAGGACTTCACCGACTTTCTGAAAGAGCAGGTGAGTGTGTGTGTGACAGAAACTGGGAGGGTGAGTGTGTGGGTGAGAGAGAAACTGGGAGGGTGAGAGTATGTGTGTGTTTGTGTGAGAAATGGGAAGGGTGTGTGAGAGTGTGGGAGAGAAACTTGGAGCTGTGAGAGAGTGTGTGTGATCGTTTGTGTGTATAAGAGAGAAAGTGTGTGTGTGAGACACGGGGAGGGTGTGAGAGTGTGAGAGAGTGCTTGTCAGTGACAGTGTGTGTGTAATCTACTGGGCTCCACTGGGGTGTCTTCTGCTGGTTTCTGGGGTATCTTGAGGTGGGCTCCTGCTGGTTTCTGGGGTATCTTGAGGTGGGCTCCTGCTTGTGTCTGGGGTATCTTGAGGTGGGCTCCTGCTTGTGTCTGGGGTATCTTGAGGTGAGCTCTGAGAAGTTCAGAAGACGTAGTGTGCTGCCCTCTGCTGTAAAACGACCTTGCACCCTGTTTCCTCAGAGAAAGATCAAGCAGAGAAAGACCTGCTTGTTTTTGGGGTGTCCTGGGCAGCGAGCTCCTGCTTGTTTTTGGGGTGTCCTGGGGCAGCCACTTGCTTATTTCTGAGGTGTCCGGGGGAAGGTCAGAGGACGTAGGGACGACCGTTTGCTCTGAAGTGACCTTGCTCCCCCTTTTCCATAGGGAAAGGTACAGCTGAAACTTCCAAACAAGATGAAGAAGACAGTGGAGGAAAAGGAGAAGGAGCTGCTGGGCTATGTGAAGGGCCAAATCGAATCCAAACAGGATTCCGAGGAGTATAAAAAGTATATGGATGCTGAGTGCAAGAAGTTCCTGAAGAAATACAAAACAAAGTTTGGCCTGAAGGTGGGCTGTATAGTGGCTGCTGGGTCTGTGCTGACCGCGACTGTGACTGCAGGTGTGGCTGGAGGCCTGGTTGCTGGTGGCGTTATTGCTGTGTTCATCAAGTTCTTCAAGACGAAGAAGAAGCCAAATCCATCACAGTGACACCCATCCTCTCGAACCCCGAGCCAGACCCACAGAGAGACTATCGAATCCATTCTTTATCCTCAGGTGTCTTTTCTTCACTAGAGACCACAGGTACAGGGTGCAGAGGCAGTCAGCTGACCAGTGCAGATATGGGAACCACTGTGCGCCGTGCAGAGGGGTGAACAGTAGGGGGCGCTACAGCCCCAGGTGGAGTTTTCAGTAATGAGGAAATTCCTGGATATGCACTAGAGGCCATTGGCGCTGATGACTCCCTCTCTGTGTCCACAGTGCCCAACGTTCTCCTACAGACCTTGATATGAACCCTGTCCAGCAGCCCTCCTGCTGTGGTGGGAACAGAAATCATCTGGATTTCTCTCCTTCCCCTGTTACAGAGACTCAAACCAGCAAAAGCCCTTAAACACTTTGCTCAGTCACGTGGGTTTGAGTCTTTTATATGACTCTACAGAGAGTCACAGCACCTATAACAAAGAAATACACAAACACAAGCTTGTTAATTGAGACCTAATTAGCTAGTCCAGGTTCATTCTCTCCTCAGGCCTTCATTAATTGAGACTTCACTAGTGCAGGGTAACTTCATCTCAGGTCTACAGTTGTGAATTGAGACTTCACTGGTGCAGGGTAACTTCTCCCCAGGTGTACAGTTGTGAATTGAGACTTCACTGGTGCAGGGTAACTTCTCCCCAGGTCTACAGTTGTGAATTGAGACTTGACTAGAGCAGGGTAACTTCTCCCCAGATCTACAGTTGTGAAGTGAGACTTCACTGGTGCAGGGTAACTTCTCCCCAGATCTACAGTTGTGCATTACGACTTCACTGGTGCAGGGTAACCTCTCCCCAGGTCTACAGTTGTTATGAATCCTCACTAGTGGAGTGTAATGCCTCCTCAGGCCTACAACTAGCAGGACCTATAAGCCTGCCTGACAGGTTTTTGAACTCGGGTTCAGACAGGACTCTTTGTGTACTTCAAGTTTCAGGATGATTGTGTCTTTCAGAGATTAAAATGAATAAAAACTACATATCTCAGGTGTCTGTGGGTTTTCAGTCTGACTCCAGCAATTTCCAGTCACCTTTGAAATATCTCTGTGCTTCGTCACTAAACTACAACTCCATTCTACCCACAATCCTCCCAGAAGAAGCCCACATGACCACAGGAGAACATGCAAACTCCACCCAGATAACACCCCAGGACCAGAACTGAAATCAAGGCACCAGAGCCACGAGACAGCAATAATAACAACGGCTTGGTTTAAGATCTGATGTTTTCACACTGCTGCCTTCAAGCTGTTGTGCAGCAAAGTCCTCTCTGTCAGAATTGTATTTCAAGTCTAAGTTCTGAAACTAATTGTCTCTTCTAGAAAATCAAACTGCAATTAAAATGCTGCCGTGCCTGTTGAGTCAATTTAGTCAAACAGAAAACATACAGCTGGTGCATATATATATATACACATCTGCATTCATAATATTGGGAACTATGATAAAAAATAAAGGAGACAGTAATCTCTTGGTATACGTTGAAAGACCAGTGTCCCAGTATTCCCAGAGCAATCCCAGACAGCCTGAGTGAGGAGACTCTGCAATCAGACTGGAGCACTGTCTCCCCTGCAGTCACACTGCCCTGTGGACACGACACACAACAACACAGATTGGCAATTTCACCAGTAAAAAAAGTGAAAGATTCTACACACATTATACTGAGAGATCTGGACTCTACACACACCTTGTACTGAGAGAACCGGACTCTACACACACCTTGTACTGAGAGAACAGGACTCTATACACACACCTTGTACTGAGAGAACAGGACTCTATACACACACCTTGTACTGAGAGAACAGGACTCTATACACACACCTTGTACTGAGAGAACAGGACTCTATACACACACCTTGTACTGAGAGAACGGGACTCTACACACACCTTGTACTGAGAGAACTGGACTCTACACACACCTTCTACCGAGAGATCTGGACTCTACACACACCTTGTACCGAGAGATCTGGACTCTACACACACCTTGTACTGAGAGAACAGGACTCTACACACACTTTGTACTGAGAGAACAGGACTCTGGGATAACTGGAACACTGGTCTTTCATCTAACATTAAGAGAACGCTTTTATTTGGTGATATTTTGTTAGATGTCTTATTTATAACTTTTTTTTATAGAAAACAAAATCTGTTAGACTGTGCTCCAGATAACACGCAGGAAAAGAGAAGAAAAGAAACACTTTCACTTGTTCCTGTAACGTCCATCAGCCATAGTCACTTTATTCACCCACTTTTAACTTAGTCAAGCTGACTGAACTTATTTAGTCACATTTTAGTTCTGCAGTTTAATGTTTGTATGAATAATGCATGCAGTAATAGTAAAGTAAAATAAAATGTATTTCTAAGAAATCGTTTAACAGATCAGATTCTAGCACAAAAGGCACCAGTCTTTTGTTGCACAATATAAAGTGTATTGATATCTGTGGTCAAATAATTGTGCAATAAAGGGATAAATGCAAATACATTTAGATTAAATTAAAACCCAGAGAACACCTGGAAGATTACATTTAAAACTAGACAAGTGCAGGGCTTTTAATACGATTGTAAACTACGAAAGGCTGAATGCGATACAGCAGGCTTGTAACTGTCACACACTTCTTTCACCTGTTTCACTTCCTTTCTCAGAAAAAAGGAAGCTTAGCGTGCAGCACATCTTTCTGTGGTTTCCGTGGGTTTCTTCTTCTGTACTGAGGCCCCCAGGCCTGTGTTCCTGCACGTCTCCACACCTCTCACCCTGTTATCTCTCAGAAGTGCTGTCATTTCTCAGAATCATCAGTGTGTTCACTCTTCATAAGATCCTCTGTAACTGCCATCTCGTCTGATACCCCCACTCCTCCCACTCCTCCAGAAACTGATGGCTCCTGCCTGGCCTGGCCTGGCTGAGCTTTCCCAGCTTTCCCAGAATACACCTGTACAAATACACCTGTACTTTGACGCTCCAGCAACCTCCAGCAACCTCTATCCTGTCCAGCAACCTCCAGCAACCTCTATCCTGTCCCCACCCCACCCAGGCCTCAGCCTAGTCCAGCTCCACACAAATCCCCTAGTTCCTGTCCTGAGGAATCTTCACATTTTTCAAGTTTTGTTAAGACGCTGTGCCAGCAAGAGCTCTAAGGAGTGTTTCTTGTATGTCTTTGTCACAGTGTAGGGCGATAGATGGAATAAATGTTTGGATTTAGTACAGAAATGCATAATGCATTCAGTACAATCTCTTATTGTATAGCAACAAAACAAAAATGGAACAGTGGACACCAGCAGATCATGGGCAGTACAACATTTAATCTAGACGGAAGACTGTGTGTGACTTGACCCAGTTCTACAGCCTACAATTATAATAATAATTGCTTACACTTACAGTATGTAGCACTTTTCTGGACACTCCACTCAAAGTTTTTTACAGGTAATGGGGAATCCCACGACTGCCACCAATGTGCAACCCCACCTGGATGATGCGATGGCAGCCATAGTGCGCCAGAACGCTCCCCACACACCAGCTCTCAGTGGGGAGGAGAGCAGAAGGATGAAGCCGCACTCTTGAAGGGGAAGCTTGTGTCGTTTTAAATTTTCCAGATGATCACCACCTGTAGACCGATTTATGCGACAGCTTTACTCATTGAATGTTAAGGTTGACGATTTGTGTTGAAATGCCACACACCATCTCGCAAGACCCCTAAAACGGAGCGATTTTTTTTTTAACTTCAGATTTTGGATATTAAGACACTTTCTGGATGTATTTGGTAAGCCCGTGACGCTGGGCGCTGTACGCACCTGTTGAAAACGACCATCCCATTCCTGTCGGAGAATTGACACTGTCTAATCGGACAGTATTGACAAAATGTATCGTTAAGCGCCTTGGGGCAACCTTGCTGTGAAAGGCGCTATATAAATTGAATTGAATTAATAAGGGCAGCGTGCACATGGTCCTTCATAGCTCACAGTATTTGCCCATCCACAACAAACACAGGAAATGTTGCCTGAAAACGGAAAATTACTTTATTTTTTGCCCTGCTAATCCGTTTCTGTACACAGCGTTGATCGGTGGGCCTGGCATCCCTCACGCTGGTACAATTGAAACATTTCAGGGGTTGAACAGTTGACCAAGTTTTCAACCAGATCTGATACTTTCCGATCTCATTTAAAAAAAAAAAACCAAGACTTCGACCTTTCGCGTTGACGTCTTGGTTTTTTTGTTGTCGCTCTGTGCTTCCTGCTGCACCTTCCTGCTTGTGCTGTGTGGTCAGTTCAGGAGCTTGCAAGCTGTTGAACGGCAGCTGCGTCTTCACCGCCAGCATCAAGAAGAATTAAATGGTGGGTTATCAACAGCAAACAGAGTAAAAAAAAGAGTCTCTTCTCCTGCTGTACCCACCCGTGTTGGAGTTGGTTCTCCCAGAGATTTTACGGTCATTTCGGATAAAAGGAAACGTTGATCCAATCAGAAACCGACCTGTGAGAATCGGGTGGATTAACGAGTCCGAATTAACGAACTGAGGGAGGTGGTGGCTGACCCGATGACCTGAGGCCAGACGTTAGGGATTTGTGAGGTACTGTGAGTCTTCAGGAATCACCAGGAGTGTTGGAACAGCCGGTAAGATTGTATTCATTCACTGCGATATTTATTTACGTGTTCTAATTGAAATCAATCAATCAATCAGGGTTTATTTATTGATCAATGCACGAATAGTGTGGCATACAGCGGTGTTGTCGGCAATGAAGTGCTTTGGAAGAAGTAATAGGTTTATTCTCTGCTGAAAAGAGAAGAAAGAAAACGCACAACGTTTCGGCTGTGAAGCCTTCTTCAGGTGTTTTAATTGTGTTATACAGTCGTAATAAAGTACATAAAGTAATCTGACAAAAAACATATTTTGAAGTGAATGCTTGAAAAACATGAAAAAAACAAAAAAAAAACCTTTTTCATAATGGTTACACACATGACTACAACCTGGACTGATTTGTCGCAGATGTAAGTAGAAATTAAATGATTTTTTTTTTCTAATGCAGTGTTGCCCTGAGTAATGACCAAAACAACTTCAGGCTGAAATTCACTGATGTAACTGTGAAGGTAGAAAAAAAGGTGTGAAAAAAAAAGTTTAAAAGGATGACAGGCCTTGATATTACAAGGCGTTATTGGAAATACTGCCTAGGAATGAAGAATGTACAGGTTTGAATTTATTTCTACATATACAGGACCTTTCAAAAGTATTCAGACCCTTGACCAATTCTCTCATTTGACTGAATTACAAATCCTACCTTGAAATTGAGTTCTCTGTGATATTTATATTTCTAAGAACTGAAATGCAACATTAATTATTTTAATGTGACACTGTTTTATGTTAGGAAATATTCTTAAGAAAAATAAAAAAAACTGAAATCTGCTGTTAGTATAAATATTCAATCCCCACATTTTAACATTTTGTAGAGCCGCCTTTTACAACAATAAACAGGACAGAAGCAGGACAGAAACAGGTAATATAAGATACAAGATCACTGACTGATACTGTTACCCTGCCCTCAGCTGTCAGTGTGTGATTGATACTGTGTGTTACACTGCTCTGATCTGTCAGTGTGTGATCAGTACTGTGTGTTACCCTGCTCTGATCTGTCAGTGTGTGATTGATACTGTGTGTTACGGTGCTCTGAGCTGTCAGTGTGTGATTGATTCTGTGTTACACTGCTCTGATCTGTCAGTGTGTGATTGATACTGTGTGTTACCCTGCTCTGAGCTGTCAGTGTGTGATTGCTACTGCGTGTTACACTGCTCTGATCTGTCAGTGTGTGATCAGTACTGTGTGTTACCCTGCTCTGATCTGTCAGTGTGTGATTGATACTCTGCGTTACCCTGCTCTGATCTGTCAGTGTGTGATTGATACTGTGTGTTACACTGCTCTGATCTGTCAGTGTGTGACTGATACTGTGTGTTACCCTGCTCTGATCTGTCAGTGTGTGATTGATACTGTGTGTTACACTGCTCTGATCTGTCAGTGTGTGATCAGTACTGTGTGTTACCCTGCTCTGATCTGTCAGTGTGTGATTGCTACTGTGTGTTACCCTGCTCTGAGCTGTCAGTGTGTGATGAGTACTGTGTGTTACCCTGCTCTGATCTGTCAGTGTGTGATGAGTACTGTGTGTTACCCTGCTCTGATCTGTCAGTGTGTGATGAGTACTGTGTGTTACCCTACTCTGATCTGTCAGCGTGTGATAGCTACTGTGTGTTACCCTGCTCTGATCTGTCAGTGTGTGATGAGTACTGTGTGTTACCCTACACTGATCTGTCAGCGTGTGATTGCTACTGTGTGTTACACTGCTCTGATCTGTCAGTGTGTGATCAGTACTGTGTGTTACGCTGCTTTGATCTGTCAGTGTGTGATCAGTACTGTGTGTTACACTGCTCTGATCTGTCAGTGTGTGTATTTATTTATGCAGTCATGCTTGAATTGGTCCTTGTTCCTGTTTTTTCTTTGTCTAAACAGGATTATTGTGACTTGGGACAGTAGCAGTCATGGGCAATTCTAATTCTCAGAGCCTGCGGGAGAGAAGGTACTATTACGATTTAAACTCAAATGCATCTCAGGTCCAAGACAGCTGGTCCGGCCATGCAAGTCCTGTGCTCTTTGGCTGTGGAGTGGCTCTGATCGTGTCTTGGTCTCTCTCTCCTCTGCTCCAGCATGTCTTTAGACCCCCTGATTCGTGAGCCTGAGCAGGAGGAGGTAGAGAGCCCCCTGCTGTCTGAGCCTCAGTGCTCCAGCTCCTTGGGCAGTTCCTCCATGCCTGAAATTATCCAGTGTGACCACGAGTTCACGAGAGAGGAGGTGAGTTGTGGTTTTGTTTTCTGCTGGGTGACACAGAGGCTGGCTTATGGAACGCTGGGTCTCTTCTTCATGACGCCACCAGCCTGCCAACCAGGCTACAGGGGGCATTTTGAAACCCAGATGCACTTGCGCCGCCCTGCTGGGGAATCCTGGTATTGCAGGTGCAAAGTGTACACCGTGCGATGGGTGGACATTAACTGACCTGTGATCCACGTGCAGTGGCAAGCACGCTAACCAAGGTGATATCTGAGAGAGGCGCCCTTCCAGTGAGCATCAGCACTCTGCTCCACACTCCCACTACCCTCTGTGTAAAGTTAAATGCCTCCTGGTCTCAGTTTTAAATGTGTTCCACCTCCAGGGCCCTGGCAGGCCCATTCAGCTGGTCCAGGCCAGGCCTGATGGCTCCCTCCTGTTCCAAGAGGACGTGCTTCGGCAGTGCTTCCTGTGCTCAGATGTGAGGGAGACTCCGGTCTGCGTGGTGTCTATTGTCGGGGAGAGGAGGAAGGGCAAGTCCTTCCTCCTCAACTACCTCCTGCGCAAGCTGTCTAACATGGTGAGAGCACCCCACCCCCTCCAGTCTCTGTGTAAAGCAGGGTCTTATGGCCCTGACATCCCACCCCCACCACTCTCTGTGTAAAGCAGGGTCTTATGGCCCTGGTTGTGAAAGCTCCCTTTCTTGTGAACTCAGGACGAGTGGGACAGGATGAGTGACAGTGAGCCTCTGCGAGGGTTCGAGTGGGGGTCTGGAACTGAGACCATGACGAAGGGTGTGTTCATCTGGAGCCAGCCTCTATTCCAGGAGACGCAGGAGGGCAAGGCAAGCACCGTCCGAGCTGGGAATTTGTCTGTTGTAGGGGGTACGACTCGATGGCTCAGACAGGTGCTGGTCCAACTCAGTCTTTCACAGACCCTGCAGGCATCCTGAACAGGCAGGAACAAGAGCTCTTCTGCCCCTCACCAGCCCCTGGGACCCCCTTGTCCACACTCGGGGCATCTGTGTGACAAACCGGAAACCGTTCTGTGCTCAGGAGTGGGAAGATTTAAGTCATTGAGCCATTGGCTGGGCAGCTTGCTCCACACTACCCCCACCCTTTGTGTAAAGCTCTTCCAGCTGTGTCTTGGTACTGGAGGGGAGGGGGGAGACAGATGACCACTGCAGCTCTGCCCTGAACACTCTGTCTCTGTCCCCTCTTTCCAGTTGGCTGTCTTCCTGGTGGACACTGAGGGCTCCGTGGATCTGTCGCGGGAGATGGAGCTGAGCGTGAAGCTGTGTGCCCTGAGCGTCTTTCTCAGCTCGCACGTGGTGAGAATTGTGGGGCCTTGTCCCACCTTCCGGGGTGACTGTGAGCCCCTTGCTGCGTCCCAGAGAGCTCACGTGTCCCCCCCTGTCCTCTCTCCCAGATTTTCAACGTCCACGCTGATGTGAAGACAACAGACCTGGACTACCTGGAGGTACAGCGCTTGGCCGCGGTCTTATCCCCCCGATGTGCTGCCCAGCGCCTGGGCAAGGGAGCTGTGGTGCAGCTGGGGGCTGAAGCCAGGAGCCTCTCGGTATCACAGGTCCTTCAGCTGGGACTGTGGACCGGGGTGTGAGTTCACCCCCTGCTGGTGACATGTGGCATGAGTGCAGCACTGCATGACTCGAGGTGCTGTTGTGTGTGATGCTCTGTGCTGCCTGGTTTCCCTCACACGGCTATATGAGTAGGTCAGTCCCATCATTCCCAATAATGATAATGTTACTTTATTAGCCCCTATACAGTTTCTTGCATTAGGAATTCCTCTTTTCGCAGACCCCAGCTTGCTCTCCATGAGACACAGACAGGGAGAGAAGCTGAGGGTCAGAGTACAGGGTCAGCCATTGTGCAGCGCCTCTGTAACAGCTGGGGTTAAGGGCCTTGCTCAGGGGCCCAACGGAGTAGGATTTCTCTGTTGGCTGCAGCATTTGAACCGGCAACCTCCCAGTCACAGGCGCAGATCCTGAGCCTCAGAGCCACCACTCCGCCCAATGCAGGGTCTGCAGTACAGTACAGTATGTGATTGTATTTGTATTTGTTTTATATGTGCATCCATGTTTTTATGAGTGCCTGTGTCTCTATCAGATTGTCTGACAGGTTCAAATTGTGTCTCAGGATTGGTAATGCCATGAGTGGTAAATTACACTGTTGCCAAAACAGAGATAATTAACTCTGCAATTACAGACAGTTTTAGTAGAGAGAACCGATGGCTGTCTCTGCCTGCCTCTGACACACAGATGGCCTGTGTTTACTCTGTTTGCAGCTGCTGCATCTTGTGGTACAAAAGGGGGGAGCCGCCTTTGACCTGCAGCATTTTCAGGTACGAACTTTACTCTTCAGTGAACAGAAAAAAGATCAGATCTGTTTTATCACCTGCAAACCAGGTGATGTCTCTCTTACCTGGACATGTAAAAATAACATGTTATAATAAACTTTATTTTATGTAAAGGAACAAATAATAGGTTAATTCCAGGCTGAAAAGAGAAGAAACGTTTCTGTTTTCTCTCTTCTCTTTTCAGCAGGGAATAAACCTATTACTTGTTCCTTTGCAGCCTACACATGCTGACGCAGCTCCCCCACCTGAACTACTTTATTTTATGTAGCATGATTTAAAAGTATCATCTCAAAGTTCTTAACTTTAGAAAACCATTATAAGCAAATGCCAAAGTATATAAAATAACAAATAAGTAAGACAGGTGGTTCGAGGTGCAGCAGTAGTCACTAATTAAGTAAAAGTAAGTAATTAGTTCAATAAAAGCCTTTCAGAACAAAAAGGTTTTGATTCTAGATTGGAAAGAGCTCAGGGCGTGTGATTCTCTGATGTACTTGGGGATACATTTCCAGAGCTCTGGGGCAGAGCAGGAGAGGCCTTGTCACCCACAGAGTGTAGACATCCTTGGGAGACAGTTAGGAGACCAGAGTTAGAAGAGCGAAGGTTTCGAGTTTGGGAGTAGGGCGATGATAGCTCAGACAGGTACTGAGGTGCCAAGCCATGCACAGCCTTATAGGTTAGCAGGAGGATTTTGAAGTTGATATGAAACCTGACAGGAGGCCAGTGCAGGGACTCCAGGATAGGAGTAATGTGATTACTTTTGCACCTGATCAGGAAGTCAAGCTAGGGTCACTCCTAAATTTCTCAATTTTGATTGAAATTCCAGCACAGTGCTGTCCACAGACAGGGCTACTACACTGGCTTTACCATAGTAGTACACAGGTGCTGAGCAGCATGATTTCAGTCTTGTTGTAGTTTAAGTTAAGGAAATTTAGAGTCACCCAGGCTTTTATATTAGAGATGCAGTCAGTGCAGAGACAGCCACTTCAGTGTCAGGCTTAGAACAGATAGATTTAAACATCATCAGCGTAGAAATGATAGATCAGACCATGTGATCTTAATAACCGACCACGTAGATACAGGTCAATGCTGAATAGTAGAGACCCCAGAATCAGATAAGACCTGAACCATTTGGGAGCAGAAACTGCAAACATAGTCTCAACATGAGAGAGTAAAATATCATGGTTAACTGTGACGAAAGCAGCACTGAACTCTAGAAGTATAAGGATAGGAAGAGAAACAGAGTCTGAAACCTTAAACAGATTGACTTTGACCAGGGCAGTTTCTGTGCTGTCTGATTGTCTTATAAGGGTTTGAAGAGGTTATTATGTTGAGGACAACAGGGCAGGGAGAGGAGAGACAGGATTGAAATAAAACACAAGTAATGGAGGGTATGTAGCAGACTCGTAGGCAGACTCATAGGCAGCTGGTGGATTTCATGAGCAATACCAGTTTACTAAGGCATGCAGTGTCCAGTTGGAAGAAAGCAGACTTGCAGGCATCATAACAGCAGTCAGAATTCACTCAGAGTATTGATTAAGCTAATCAATCTCTTGGGACAAGAAGGATTTCAATCATTCTCAAGCACGTGTTATTACTTGAGCTGACAGAGGCTCTTCTATAGAGATAGATAAGACTTCATGACTTTGTAAGGTGAGCTGATATGAGATCTTTCTCAATCTCTAATAAAGGAATTTGAGTTCCTGGTGCGGGACTGGACACAAACTCAGGAATTTGGACAGTCTGGAGGATCCCAACACCTGGAGAGAATCATCCAGGTAGGAGAAGTACTATGTACTTATATATATATAGCACTGACCTGTACTGAGAAAGAAAGATAGCTACTGATTCTCTAGACTGATCAGGAGCTGCAACAGTGCCACCTACAGGCCACAGACTAAAGAGACTCAGTTCCTCCAGCCTGTCAGTGTGGGACACTCCCTTCAGACTGAAGAGACTCAGTTCCTCCAGCCTGTCGGTATGGGACACTCCCTTCAGACTAAAGAGACTCTGTTCCTTCAGGCTGAGAGCTGTATTGTTTCAGACACAGAGGGCTGGCATCCTACCCCTTTCCCGAGTCTACATGTCTGTACTTTCAGCGCCTGGTGAAGTCCGGGACAAACCAACAGGCTCTAAAAATCCTGAGGGAGAAGAGGCCACGCTGTCACCTTATGCCCTTTCCTGGGGACCAACTGCCTTGTAGCCAACAGGGAACCATGCGAGGTAAAAACCAGACAGCTCCACTCCCAGAGCAGTGTCACTGAGGAGCCACAGGGAGGCGGTGATGAGCTGTGAAAATTAGATCCCCTAGTAGTCCAGTCTAAGTTCAGGACTATAGAGCTTCAAGATCTTCAGTTGACTCATCTGTTTCCTTGTTGTGTGTTTCTAAGAAATGAAAGAACAGTTTCAGCACTGCCTGAAAGAGTTCATCAACCACATTGGCCAGGTCCTGCAGACGACACGGTCAACCGTGACAGGAAAGTCACTGGCAGGGAAATTCAAGGTAAGACATTATTCACTGAACCAATCAACATCCATCACTACACCACTAGGGTACAACACCTCAAAGAGCAGCGTAGAAACCAGTACAGTGCAGTAAAGCCCAGTGAGATCATGGTAGAAACACAGTACAGTGCAGTAAACTACAAGTCATACAGTGTGTACAGAGTGATGCGAACCATCAGCTGTTCTAATGTGATTTCTGTCAGTTGTTGAGAATGAATTGTCACAGAAAGAGTTAAGCCCAGTGAAGCCTCACTTACCTTATTATTTTCTCTGTAGGAGATGGCACATGTGATTCTGAAAAGCAACTACAGAATTTCCTCTCCTGCAGAGGTGAGTCTCTCTCTTTCCTGCTGGCCCAGACAATCTTTTAATCCTTTCTCTGTCGCTGTCTTCAGTCTGTTCAGAATAAGGATACTCAGTTCCTCCAGCCTGTCAGCATAGGACACTCCTTCAGACTAAAGAGACTCAGTTCCTCCAGCCTGTCAGTGCGGGATACTCCCTTCAGACTCAAGAGACTCAGTTCCTCCAGCCTGTCAGTGTGAGACACTCCCTTCTGACTCAAGAGACTCAGTTCCTCCAGCCTGTCAGTGTGAGACACTCCCTTCAGACTCAAGAGAGTTCCTTCAGCCTTTCAGTGTGAGACACTCCCTTCAGACTCAAGAGACTCACTTCCTTCAGCCTGTCAGTGTGAGACACTCCCTTCAGACTAAAGAGACTCAGTTCCTCCAGCCTGTCAGTGTGAGACACTCCCTTCAGACTCAAGAGACTCAGTTCCTTCAGCCTGTCAGTGTGAGACACTCCCTTCAGACTCAAGAGACTCAGTTCCTTCAGCCTGTCAGTGTGAGACACTCCCTTCAGACTAAAGAGACTCAGTTCCTTCAGCCTGTCAGTGTGAGACACTCCCTTCAGACTCAAGAGACTCAGTTCCTCCAGCCTGTCAGTGTGGGACACTCCCTTCAGACTAAAGAGACTCAGTTCCTCCAGCCTGTCAGTGTGAGACACTCCCTTCAGACTCAAGAGACTCAGTTCCTCCAGCCTGTCAGTGTGAGACACTCCCTTCAGACTCAAGAGACTCAGTTCCTCCAGCCTGTCAGTGTGAGACACTCCCTTCAGACTCAAGAGACTCAGTTCCTCCAGCCTGTCAGTGTGAGACACTCCCTTCTGACTCAAGAGACTCAGTTCCTTCAGCCTTTCAGTGTGAGACACTCCCTTCAGACTAAAGAGACTCAGTTCCTTCAGCCTGTCAGTGTGAGACACTCCCTTCAGACTCAAGAGACTCAGTTCCTCCAGCCTGTCAGTGTGGGACACTCCCTTCAGACTAAAGAGACTCAGTTCCTCCAGCCTGTCAGTGTGAGACACTCCCTTCAGACTCAAGAGACTCAGTTCCTTCAGCCTGTCAGTGTGAGACACTCCCTTCTGACTCAAGGGACTCAGTTCCTTCAGCCTTTCAGTGTGAGACACTCCCTTCAGACTAAAGAGACTCAGTTCCTTCAGCCTGTCAGTGTGAGACACTCCCTTCAGACTCAAGAGACTCAGTTCCTCCAGCCTGTCAGTGTGGGACACTCCCTTCAGACTAAAGAGACTCAGTTCCTCCAGCCTGTCAGTGTGAGACACTCCCTTCAGACTCAAGAGACTCAGTTCCTCCAGCCTGTCAGTGTGGGACACTCCCTTCAGACTAAAGAGACTCAGTTCCTCCAGCCTGTCAGTGTGAGACACTCCCTTCAGACTAAAGAGACTCAGTTCCTCCAGCCTGTCAGTGTGAGACACTCCCTTCAGACTCAAGAGACTCAGTTCCTCCAGCCTGTCAGTGTGGGACACTCCCTTCAGACTAAAGAGACTCAGTTCCTCCAGCCTGTCAGTGTGAGACACTCCCTTCAGACTCAAGAGACTCAGTTCCTCCAGCCTGTCAGTGTGGGACACTCCCTTCAGACTAAAGAGACTCAGTTCCTCCAGCCTGTCAGTGTGAGACACTCCCTTCAGACTAAAGAGACTCAGTTCCTCCAGCCTGTCCGTGTGAGACCCTCCCTTCAGACTAAAGAGTTCTTTCTGCCTGTCAGGGTAGATTACTCCTTGAAACATGTTTATGGGCGTCTATGATTCCAGAATACTTGTATCAACATCAGTTCTATCTGTAACCCCTTTGCTTCCTCCTCCAGCTCATCAGCCTGCTCACTATCCAGCAGCTGAAGCTGGAGTTCACCATCTTTCTGAGTGAGCAGGTAAGAGTGTGTGTGAGAGACAAAGGGTGTAAGTATTAGGGTGTGAGAGTGTGTGTACATATGTGTGTGTTTGAGCGCCTGACCTCACACTGGGGCATAGGAAGACTGTGGGTACAGAAGGAGGAAGATCTGCTGGCCCGTGTGCAGGGTGAAGTCAGTCCGCAGGATTACCAGGAGCTCTCTCAGTTCTTGAGCTCTGAGCGAGAGAAGTTCCGGAAGGAATACACTCTCCTCATCATCAAGAAAGCGAAGAAGGAATTCATCAACTTTCTGAATGAGTGTGTGCGTGTGAGAAACTGGGAGGGTGAGAGGGTGTGTGTGTTTGTGTGAGAAATGGGAAGGGTGTGAGAGAATGTGGGAGAGAAACTTTGTAAGGTGTGAGAGAGTGTGTGTCATCATTTGTGTGTATAAAAGAGAGAGTGTGTGTGAGAGAAATAGGAAGGGTGTGAGTGTGTGTGAGAAACAGAGGGTGTGTGAGAGAAACAGGGAGGGGTTGTGAATGTGAGAGAGTGTTTGTCAGTGACAGTGTGTGTGTAATCCACTGGGCTCCACTGGGGTGTCTTCTGCTTGTGTCTGGGGTATCTTGAGGTGGGCTCCTGCTGGTTTCTGGGGTATCTTGAGGTGGGCTTCTGCTTGTGTCTGGGGAGCCCTGAGCAGTTTGGGGGACGTAGTGTGATGCCCTCTGCTCTAAAGTGACCCTGTGCTCTGTTTCCTCAGAGATCGATCATGCACGACACCACACTGGGGATAAAGAGGAATGTGGAACAGAAGGAGAAAGATCTGCTGGCCCGTGTGCAGGGTGAAGTCAGTCCACGGGATTCCCAGGAGCTCTCACAGTTCTTGAGCTCTGAGCGAGAGAAGTTCCTGAAGGAATACACTCTCCTCATCTTCAAGAAGGCGAAGGAGGACTTCACCAACTTTCTGAATGAGCAGGTGAGTGTCTGTGTGTGAGAGAGGGTGTGTGAGAAACTGGGAGGGTGAGAGTGTGTGTGTGTGCATGAGAGAAACTGGGAGGGTGAGAGTGTGTGTGTGTGAGAAACATAGAGGGTGAGAGTGTGTGTGTGTGAGAAACGTAGAGGGTGTGAGAGTGTGAGAGAGTGTTTGTCAGTGACAGTGTGTGTAATCTACTGGGCTCCACTGGGGTGTTTTCTGCTGGTTTCTGGGGTATCTTGAGGTGAGCTCCTGCTGGTTTCTGGTGTATCTTGAGGTGGGCTCCTTCTGGTTTCTGGGGTATCTTGAGGTGGGCTCCTGCTTGTGTCTGGGGTATCTTGAGGTGGGCTCCTGCTTGTGTCTGGGGTATCTTGAGGTGGGCTCCTGCTTGTTTCTGGGGTATCTTGAGGTGGGCTTCTGCTTGTGTCTGGGGAGCCCTGAGCAGTTTGGGGGGCGTAGTGTGATGCCCTCTGCTCTAAAGTGACCCTGTGCTCTGTTTCCTCAGAGAAAGATCATGCACGACACCACACTGGGGATAAAGGGGAATGTGGAGCAGAAGGAGAAAGATCTGCTGGCCCGTGTGCAGGGTGAAGTCAGTCAGCAGGATTTCCAGGAGCTCTCTCAGTTCTTGAGCTCTGAGCGAGAGAAGTTCCTGAAGGAATACACTCTCCTCATCATCAAGAAAGCGAAGAAGGAATTCATCAACTTTCTGAATGAGCAGGTGAGTGTGTGTGTGCGAGAGAGGGTGTGTGAGAGAAACTGGGAGGGTGAGAGTGTGTGTGTGTGTGAGAGAAACTGGGAGGGTGAGAGAGTGTGTGTGTGAGAGAAACTGGGAGGGTGAGAGTGTGTGTGTGTGTGTGTGAGAGAGAAACTGGGAGGGTGAGAGTGTGTGTGTGAGAGAAACTGTGAGGGTGAGAGTGTGTGTGTGTGTGAGAGAAACTGGGAGGGTGAGAGTGTGTGTGTGTATGAGAGAAACTGGGAGGGTGAGAGTGTGTGTGTGTGTATGAGAGAAACTGGGAGGGTGAGAGTGTGTGTGTGAGAGAAACTGGGAGGGGGAGAGTGTGTGTGTGTGTGAGAGAAACTGGGAGGGTGAGAGTGTGTGTGTGTGTATGAGAGAAACTGGGAGGGTGAGAGTGTGTGTGTGTGTATGAGAGAAACTGGGAGGGTGAGAGTGTGTGTGTGTGTGAGAGAAACTGGGAGGGTGAGAGTGTGTGTGTGTGTGAGAGAAACTGGGAGGGTGAGAGTGTGTGTGTGTGAGAGAAACTGGGAGGGTGAGAGTGTGTGTGTGTGAGAGAAACTGGGAGGGTGAGAGTGTGTGTGTGTGAGAGAGACTGGGAGGGTGAGAGTGTGTGTGTGTGTGAGAGAAACTGGGAGGGTGAGAGTGTGTGTGTGTGTATGAGAGAAACTGGGAGGGTGAGAGTGTGTGTGTGTGTATGAGAGAAACTGGGAGGGTGAGAGTGTGTGTGTGTGTGAGAGAAACTGGGAGGGTGAGAGTGTGTGTGTGTGTGAGAGAAACTGGGAGGGTGAGAGTGTGTGTGTGTGAGAGAAACTGGGAGGGTGAGAGTGTGTGTGTGTGAGAGAAACTGGGAGGGTGAGAGTGTGTGTGTGTGAGAGAGACTGGGAGGGTGAGAGTGTGTGTGTGTGAGTGAAACTGGGAGGGTGAGAGTGTGTGTGTGTGAGTGAAACTGGGAGGGTGAGAGTGTGTGTGTGTGAGTGAAACTGGGAGGGTGAGAGTGTGTGTGTGTGAGAGAGAAACTGGGAGGGTGAGAGTGTGTGTGTGTGTGAGAGAGAAACTGGGAGGGTGAGAGCGTGTGTGTGTGTGAGAGAAACTGGGAGGGTGAGAGCGTGTGTGTGTGTGTGAGAGAAACTGGGAGGGTGAGAGTGTGTGTGTGAGAGAGAAACTGGGAGGGTTAGAGTGTGTGTGTGTGTGAGAGAGAAACTGGGAGGGTGAGAGTGTGTGTGTGTGAGAGAAACTGGGAGGGTGAGAGTATGTGTGTGTGTGTGAGAGAAACTGGGAGGGTGAGTGTGTGTGTGTGTGAGAGAAACTGGGAGGGTGAGAGTGTGTGTGTGTGTGAGAGAAACTGGGAGGGTGAGAGTGTGTGTGTGTGTGAGAGAAACTGGGAGGGTGAGAGTGTGTGTGTGTGTGAGAGAAACTGGGAGGGTGAGAGTGTGTGTGTGTGTGTGAGAGAAACTGGGAGGGTGAGAGTGTGTGTGTGAGAGAAACTGGGAGGGTGAGAGTGTGTGTGTGTGTGTGAGAAACTGGGAGGGTGTGAGAGTGTGTTTGTGTGAGAGAAACGGGGAGGGTGTGAGAGTGTGAGAGAGTGCTTGTCAGTGACAGTGTGTGTGTAATCTACTGGGCTCCACTGGGGTGTCTTCTGCTTGTGTCTGGGGTATCTTGAGGTGGGCTTCTGCTTGTGTCTGGGGTATCTTGAGGTGGGCTCCTGCTTGTGTCTGGGGAGCCCTGAGCAGTTTGGGGGGCGTAGTGTGATGCCCTCTGCTCTAAAGTGACCCTGTGCTCTGTTTCCTCAGAGATCGATCATGCACGACACCACACTGGGGATAAAGGGGAATGTGGTACAGAAGGAGAAAGAGCTGCTTGCTCGTGTGCAGGGTGAAGTCAGTCAGCAGGATTTCCAGGAGCTCTCTCAGTTCTTGAGCTCTGAGCGACAGAAGTTCATCATCAAGAGGGCGAAGAAGGAATTCACCGACTTTCTGAATGAGCAGGTGAGTGTGTGGGTGAGAGAGAAACTGGGAGGGTGAGAGTATGTGTGTGTGAGAGAAACTGGGAGGGTGAGAGTGTGTGTGTGAGAGAGAGAAACTGGGAGGGTGAGAGTGTGTGTGTGTGTGAGTGAAACTGGGAGGGTGAGAGTGTGTGTGTGTGTGTGAAACTGGGAGGGTGAGAGTGTGTGTGTGTGTGAGAGAAACTGGGAGGGTGAGAGTGTGTGTGTGTGTGAGAGAAACTGGGAGGGTGAGAGTGTGTGTGTGTGTGAGAGAAACTGGGAGGGTGAGAGTGTGTGTGTGTGTGAGAGAGAAACTGGGAGGGTGAGAGTGTGTGTGTGTGTGTGAGAGAAACTGGGAGGGTGAGAGTGTGTGTGTGTGAGAGAAACTGGGAGGGTGAGAGTGTGTGTGTGTGAGAAACTGGGAGGGTGAGAGTGTGTGTGTGTGTGAGAGAAACTGGGAGGGTGAGAGTGTGTGTGTGTGTGAGAGAAACTGGGAGGGTGAGAGTGTGTGTGTGAGAAACTGGGAGGGTGAGAGTGTGTGTGTGTGTGCGAGAGAAACTGGGAGGGTGAGTGTGTGTGTGTGAGAGAAACGGGGAGGGTGTGAGAGTGTGTGTGTGTGTGAGAGAAACTGGGAGGGTGAGAGTGTGTGTGTGTGTGAGAGAAACGGGGAGGGTGTGAGAGTGTGTGTGTGTGTGTGAGACACGGGGAGGGTGTGAGAATGTGAGAGAGTGCTTGTCAGTGACAGTGTGTGTGTAATCTACTGGGCTCCACTGGGGTGTCTTCTGCTGGTTTCTGGGGTATCTTGAGGTGGTCTCCTGCTTGTGTCTGGGGTATCTTGAAGTAGGTTCCTGCTTGTTTCTGGGGTATCTTGAGGTGGGTTCCTGCTTGTGTCTGGGGTATCTTGAGGTGGGCTCCTGCTTGTGTCTGGGGAGCCCTGAGCAGTTTGGGGGGCGTAGTGTGACGCCCTCTGCTCTAAAGTGACCCTGTGCTCTGTTTCCTCAGAGATCGATCATGCACGACACCACACTGGGGATAAAGAGGAATGTGGAGCAGAAGGAGAAAGATCTGCTGGCCCGTGTGCGGGGTGAAGTCAGTCAGCAGGATTTCCAGGAGCTCTCTCAGTTCTTGAGCTCTGAGCGACAGAAGTTCATCATCGAGAGGGCGAAGAAGGAATTCACCAACTTTCTGAATGAGCAGGTGAGTGTGTGGGTGAGAGAGAAACTGGGAGGGTGAGAGTATGTGTGTGTTTGTGTGAGAAATGGGAAGGGTGTGAGAGAGTGTGGGAGAGAAACTTGGAAGCTGTGAGAGAGTGTGTGTGATCGTTTGTGTGTATAAGAGAGAAAGTGTTTGTGTGAGACACGGGGAGGGTGTGAGAATGTGAGAGAGTGCTTGTCAGTGTCGTGTGTGTGTGTGTGTAATCTACAGGGCTCCACTGGGGTGTCTTCTGCTTGTGTCTGGGGTACCTGGAGGTGGGCTCCTCCTTGTGTCTGGGGTATCTTGAGTTGGGCTCCTGCTTGTGTCTGGGGTATCTTGAGGTGGGCTCTTGCTTCTGTCTGGGGTATCTTGAGGTGAGCTCTGAGAAGTTCAGAAGACGTAGTGTGCTGCCCTCTGCTGTAAAACGACCTTGCGCCCTGTTTCCTTAGAGAAAGATCAAGCAGAGAAAGACCTGCTTGTTTTTGGGGTGTCCTGGGCAGCGAGCTCCTGCTTGTTTTTGGGGTGTCCTTGGGCAGCCACTTGCTTATTTCTGAGGTGTCCGGTGGAAGGTCAGAGGATGTAGGGACGACCGTTTGCACTGAAGTGACCTTGCTCCCCCTTTTCCATAGGGAAAGGAACTGCTGAGACTTCCAGACACGATGAAGGAGACAGTGGAGGGAAAGAAGAAGGAGCTGCTGTGCTACATGCAGGACCAAATCGAATCCAAACAGGATTTCGAGGAGTTTAAAAAGTATATGGACACTGAGTGCGAGACGTTCCTGCAGAATTACAGCAAAGGTTTTCGTCTGAAGGTGCGCTGTATAGTGGCCGGGTCTGTGCTGACCGCGACTGCGGGTGTGGCCGGAGGCCTGGTTGCTGGTGGCGTTATTGCTGCGGCCGTTGGGGTTAAGCTAGTAGCTGGCGTGGGGGCGTTGGTGTTCAAGTTCTTCACGACGGAACAGTGACACCCACCCTCTCGAACCCCGAGCCAGACCCACAGAGAGACTATCGAATCCATTCTTTATCCTCAGGTGTCTTTTCTTCACTAGAGACCACAGGTACAGGGTGCAGACAAGGGAACCACTGTGCGCCGTGCAGAAGGGTGAACAGTAGGGGGCGCTACAGCCTCAGGTGGAGTTTTCAGTAATGAGGAAATTCCTGGACATGCACTAGAGCCCATTGGTGCTGATGACTCCCTCTCTGTGTCCACAGTGCCCAACATTCTCCTACAGACCTTGATATGAACCCTGTCAAGCAGCCCTCCTGCTGTGGTGGGAACAGAAATCATCTGTATTTCTCTCCTTCCCCTGTTACAGAGACTCAAACCAGCACAAGCCCTTTAACACTTTGCTCACTCAGGTGGGTTTGAGTCCTTTATATGACTCTACAGAGCTGCACAGCACCTATAACAAAGAAATAATTTGCTATTTTTACTTCAGGCCTTCATTAATTGAGCGTTCATTAGCACAGGGCAACTTCACTACAGTTGTAAATTGGGACTTCACTAGTGCAGTGTAACTTCTCCCCAGTTGTACAGTTGTGAATTGAGACTTCACTGGTGCAGGGTAACTTCATCTCAGGTCTACAGTTGTGCATTGAGAATTCACCAGTGCAGGGTAACTTCTCCCCAGATCTACAGTTGTGAATTGAGACTTCACTGGTGCAGGGTAACTTCTCCCCAGGTGTACAGTTGTGAATTGAGACTTCACTGGTGTAGGGTAACTTCTCCCCAGATCTACAGTTGTGAATTGAGACTTCACTGGTGCAGGGTAACTTCTCCCCAGATCTACAGTTGTGAATTGAGACTTCACTGGTGCTGGGTAGCTTCTCCCCAGATCTACAGCTGTGAATTGAGACTTCACTGGTGCAGGGTAACTTCTCCCCAGATCTACAGTTGTTATGAATAATCTCTAGTGGAGAGTAACGTCTCCTCAGGCCTACAGCTAGCAGGACCTATAAGCCTGCCTGACAGGTTTTTGAACTCGGGTTCAGACAGGACTCTTTGTGTACTTCGTGTTTCAGCATGATTGTGTCTTTCAGAGATTAAAATGAATAAAAACTACATATCTCAGGTGTCTGTGCATTTTCAGTCTGACTTCAGCAATTTCTAGTCAACTTTGAAATATCTCTGAAATAAACTACAACTCCATTCTACCCACAATCCTCCCAGAAGAAGCCCACATGAACACAGGAGAACATGCAAACTCCACCCAGATAACACCCCAGGACCAGAACTGAAATCAAGGCACCAGCACCTGAAGACAGCAATAATAACCATGTCTTGGTTTAAGATTTGATGTTTTCACACTCCTGCTTTCAAGCTGTTGTGCAGCAAAGCCGTCTCTGTCAGAATTGTATTTCAAGTCTTAGTTCTGAAACTAATTGTCTCTCCTAGAAAATCAAACTGCAATTAAAATGCTGCCAAACCTGTTGAGTCAATTTAGTTAAACAGAAAACATACACTTGATGCACATCTATACACATCTGCATTTATAATATTGGGAACTATGAAAAAGACAGGAAACTCTTGGTATAGGTTGAAAGACCAATGTCCCAATTATCCTGGACATCCCTGCAGTCAGACTGGAGCACCGTCTCCTCTGCAGTCACACTGCCCTGTGGACATGACACGCAACAACACAGATTGGCAACTTCACCAGTAAAAAAAGTGATAGATTCTACACACCTTGTACTGAGAGATCTGGACTCTACACACACATTGTACTGAGAGATCTGGACTCTACACACACCTTATATTGAGAGAACAGGACTCTACACACACCTTGTACTGAGAGAACAGGACCCTACACACACCTTGTACTGAGAGATCAGGACTCTACACACACCTTGACAATTGTACTGAGGGAGCTACACACTACACATACTGTACTGAGAGAACAGGACCCTACACACACCTTACTGATAGAGCTATAGATTACACACACCTTGAACAGAGAGAGCAAACATACACTCGATACTGGAAGAGCCGGACAAGCCAGTAATCAAATGAGTGTGGTGAGTCCACACTCAGCAGCACAAAGACACACTGCAGTGATTGTGTGAACCTGGGGTCCCATATCTCACCTTTGTCTTTCTCAGGGTGGAAAACCAGCCCATCCTTCTGCTCTTTCCATTTCAAACTGGTTCTGTTCATCACAGTGTGCCTGGACAGCAGCCCCCTCATCTGGACAGACAAGAAGAGCACAGACTACCTGAGAGCAGGGCTGGATCTGGACTGGAGCACCAGCCAGCAATACTGATCCATCACCCTGAGTGTAACTAGTACAGTCTGTACACTGATCCAGTAATATTCACACAGCCCTGATCATTATAGATATATAACTGTACACACTGTACACTGATCCAGTAATATTCACACAGTCCTGATCATTAGAGATATATAATTCTACACACTGTACACTGATCCAGTGATATTCACACAGTCCTGATCATGATAGATATATAATTCTCCACACTGTACACTGATCCAATAACATTCACACAGCCCTGATCATGATAGATATATAATTCTCCACACTGTACACTAGCCAACTCAATACACTCAGTGGGGTCTCTCTTAACCCAGGTTAGACATGAGCCCTGTGCAGACTCTATCGCACTCGAGCACGTAAAAACCCTGATCAGGATTCCTGGCTCTGAAGGCTGGCAGCACCTACCCGGTTTAAAAGATTTTCTCTCACTCCAGGGTCATTAGGGTTCTTCCCTTTATCCAATTGGAGTCCCACATGCATCACCACTCTCCTCTTCTCTGTGGAGATAGAGATGGACAGGTAACCAGCCTCTCAGAATTACTGAAGCACTCTGATGCACTTTATGATACTGCAGTTGCCATCTGTCGAGACCGTTCTGATCCAGACCATTTGAAATGACTCAGGATTTAGATGCGTCTGAAAACCCCACACTCCTGGGAATGATGGGAATTTTGGCGCTTAATTCTGCAACCGATTTGTTCAGGGTCTTAAGATCCAGCTCAGCATTATCAAACCCCTGAGAAGTGGATAAGGGCACTTCTCGTTGAGGAAGAAAACGTGAGAGAACAAGATAAATATGGCGACGTACAGATCAAGGAAGAAACGTGCTTGATAGTTTATCTGCTTTCTGGCATCCAGACAACAAGGAGGGCTGAGGACCAGAGAGAGTCACCATCACCCCCTAGTGTGACCAGCAGAGAACAAAAGCACTTGACCCAGAACCCAGAAACAGGAAACCATGAAAATACACAATGAGAGGAGACAGCAAATGGAGGGCATTGAATACAGTCGGAGCAGAGGGGTGTAAAACAGAACCCCTTTAATTAAAGGCCCTTCGAATGAAGGTTCTGAGACACAGAGGGGTGTAAAACAGAATCTAGACTCGTCAAATTCATTCCAACCGCTGTTGGAATCTCATGAACCTTCCGACACAGCGGTTGGAATGAATCTGACGAGTCTGGACCCTTTAGACTCTCAGGTTTTGGTTCCGACTTGTTTTCACTGAGGGCAGAGACGCTGCAGGGAGCTACTTCCTGCTAGAAACTGTGTTACAGTGAGTCGACACCGCGAGAGAGCAGAAGGCGGGAATATATGGTGTAAGGGCGTGATCTGTGTAGTTAATAAAATAGTCAGAATAATAGAAGAACGGCTCTTTATTAAGATGCGCAGCATTTATGGCGACGAGAGATGAGTGCTTGACGAACTCGAAGCGAGCAGGACGCTGCAGATTTTAGTTCTCTCGCCGGGTGGAAACGAACTCTTGAATTTTCGGACTGTTTTGTTGCGCCACGGAAGAGACGGCCGCCGCGCCGAGACGCTTTGCTCACGCCCAGCTTCCACTGAACCTCGGAGCTCCGGATTTCGATACGGAATACAAGATATGGATGGAGAAAAGGGTACATATGACCAGACTGTAGCTGCCTTAGACGCTTCCTTTACACCGCGGAGAAGTGTGGTTTTGGAACTGTAATATTTGTAATATTTGGAGGAGTGTAGGCGGATCGCTGCCATAATCATAATAACAAGCATTGCAATTGCAACTGTACTGATAGGCTAGGAAAAGTTTTGGTGGTTGTTGTTGAAAGGGTTTAAGTCATTACATAGGAGTTGAAATATACTGATGTCAGCAAGTAGCTGAGGGCTAGCCATGTTAAGTTATTGTTTGTTTTTATAGCGTTATGATCCTGATGTTAAGTGAAGCGCGCAGTAAGCGTTGCTTAGGTCAATTTTTGCAAAGGAAGCTCATTAGGACTACAAGAGGTAGTTATTCTTGTGTTGGTCCCTAACTCAAATGAAAAGAAAGGGGATGTGATGTTTGTGTGCGTCAGCAGTGAAACTGCATGTTGATTGGCGGAGGGCTGAGCGGGAATAACGGTTGCTCAGGGTAACAGGCCAGAGTGGACGCAGGAGCTAACGGGCTCAAGACGACAGGACAGGAAGAGCTCTGCGGGTATCTTCTCCTGGGGGTCGGAGAGAAGGGCAGAGACGTACACAACACACGGACACCGGACGCGGAGGAGGCGAAGGTACCCGAAACCCGTCATGACCGTTTTGAAGCGCACGTTCAGCCGAAAACGAACGTTACGTTTTGCTCGATATAGATTTCACGAGAGAGTACGGGGAGCCGGCGAACCGGTCGGACAGTTTTGTGACAGAGCCGCGGCTCCCTGTGGAAGGACTGGAGTTACTCGGATAGTAAACGGGTGGTAAGGGACCGCATCGTTTCCGGAGTACGTTCACCGACAGGGAAGAGGAAAGCCGTCGAGCGTCGGTTCGGAATTGACGCCAGACGGGGCCATAGGCGTCGTTGGGTCTCACGACTCGGCGCAAAACCCAGCCGAGAACGAGAAATGACGAGAGCGCAGGGACTCGCAGTTCAGCTGAGAAACCCGCCCGAGCAGGAGGCGCTAGACCGGAGTGGGGAGCCCAGTGCCACATAAGGCTCACGGCGAACGGGACGTTTGCCCGGCAGAAGGCAAGCGGCGCCTAACGTGTGGGGAAATTGAACCACTTTGCAAAAGCGAGCCGCTCCAGACGAGGGAAAAGGGGTTTGGGGAAAAAGCCCGGAATCCGAAGACGTGGAGCTGTGCGTCGACTCAGTGTGTCGCACGAAAAACCCGAGCTCCGCCACTGAACAGGTTTTGGTAGACATCAAAGGAAACGCACAAACGGGAATAAAGTTGAAGTTAGATACAGGTGCTCAGGTTAGCGTCGTTCCTCTGCTTGAATATGACAAGTTTAAAAGTGACGCTGTGCTGCAGCCCACGTCTCGCAGACTGTCAGGTTCTGGCGGATAGTAACTGGCTGTAAAAGGCGCATGCACCCTGAAATGCAAGTACAAGGACAGAGAAATGTGTCTGGACTTTTATATTGTAGACACTCATGCACCTCCAGTACTCGGACTAAAAGCATGTTTAGACATGGACCTCATTAAACTAGTCTTATCTGTGACCACCCCTCCCACTGAGACAAAGCCAATCTTACAAGATTTTGCAGATGTCTTTACAGGAATTGGGCTTTTTGCAGGTGAATGCACTATCCACCTCAAACCAAATGCGGTTCCTGTAGTATACCCACCGAGACGCATACCTCATGCACTGCGGAGCCGTCTTAAGGAGGAGTCGCACAACATGGAGAAGTCCGGCATCATTGCCCGAGTCACAGAGCCAACGGAATGGGTTAATGCACTTGTGGTGGTGGAGAAACCTCGCACGGGTAAACTCCGAGTATGCCTTGATCCAAGGGATCTGAACAAGGCTATCAAACGTCCACACTACCCCTTGCCGACGTTTGAGGACATTACACCAAAGTTGGCTGGAGCGCGCTATTTCAGTGTCCTGGATGCTAGGTCAGGTTATTGGGCTGGCAAGCTCACAGAAGAGTCATCAAAACTAACCACGTTCAACACGTTCAACAGATTCCTACGCCTGCCCAGCTCAAGACGAGTTTCAGCGGAAAATCCATGAGACATGTGAAGGCCTCGAAGGCGTTACAGCGATTGTTGATGACATCTTGGTCTATGGGAGAACCAAGGAGGAACACGACAGGGACCTTCGCACTATGCTACAACGGTCCCGAGAGCGAGGAGTCCGACTCAACCCAGAGAAAAGCACGATCTGCGCCACTGAAGTCAGCTACTTTGGACATCTCCTCACCATGGATGGATGAGTACAAGGTGTGTGTAGAGTCCAATTCTCTCAGTACAAGGTGTGTGAAGAGTCCTGTTCTCTCAGTACAAGGTGTGTGTAGAGTCCAGATCTCTCAGTACAAGGTGTGTGTAGAGTACAGTTCTCCCAGTACAAGGTGTGTGTAGAGTACAGTTCTCCCAGTACAAGGTGTGTGTAGAATCTTTCACTTTATTTTACTGGTGAAATTGCCAAGCTGTGTTGTTGTGTGTTGTGTCCGCAGGGCAGTGTGACTGCAGGGGAGACAGTGCTCCAGTCTGACTGCAGGGTCTCCTCACTCAGGCTGTCTGGGATTGCTCTGGGAATACTGCGACACTGGTCTTTCAACTTATACGAAGAGATTACTGTCTCTTTTCTTTTTATCATAGTTCCCAATATTATGAATGCAGATGTATATATATATATGCATCAGCTGTATGTTTTCTGTTTGACTAAATTGACTCAACAGGCTCGGCAGCATTTTAATTGCAGTTTGATTTTCTAGAAGAGACAATTAGTTTCAGAACTTAGACTTGAAATACAATTCTGACAGAGAGGGCTTTGCTGCACAACAGCTTGAAGGCAGCAGTGTGAAAACATCAGATCTTAAACCAAGCCGTTGTTAGTATTGCTGTCTTGTGGCTCTGGTGCCTTGATTTCAGTTCTGGTCCTGGGGTGTTATCTGGGTGCAGTTTGCATGTTCTCCTGAGATCATGTGGGCTTCTTCTGGGAGGATTGTGGGTAGAATGGAGTTGTAGTTTAGTGAGGAAGCACAGAGATATTTCAAAGTCCAGTGGAAATTGCTGGAGTCAGACTGAAAACCCACAGACACCTGAGATATGTAGTTTTTATTCATTTTAATCTCTGAAAGACACAATCATCCTGAAACATGAAGTACACAAAGAGTCCTGTCTGCACTCGAGTTCAAAAACCTGTTAGGCAGGCTTATAGGTCCTGCTAGCTGTAGGCCTGAGGAGACTTTACTCTCCACTATTGAGGATTCATAACAACTGTAGACCTGAGGAGAAGTTACCCTGCACCAGTGAAGTCTCAGTTCACAACTGTAGATCTGGGGAGAAGTTACCCTGCACCAGTGAAGTCTCAATTCACAACTATAGATCTGGGGAGAAGTTACCCTGCACCAGTGAAGTCTTAATTCACAACTGTAGATCTGGGGAGAAGTTACCCTGCACTAGTGAAGTCTCAATTCACAACTGTAGACCTGGGGAGAAGTTACCCTGCACCAGTGAAGTCTCAATTCACAACTGTAGATCTGGGGAGAGGTTACCCTGCACCAGTGAAGTCTCATTTCACAACTGTAGATCTGGGGAGAAGTTACCCTGCACCAGTGAAGTCTCAATTCACAACTGTAGACCTGAGGAGAAGTTACCCTGCACCAGTGAAGTCTCAATGCACAACTGTAGACCTGAGAAGTTACCCTGCACCAGTGAAGTCTCAATGCACAACTGTAGACCTGGGGAGAAGTTACCCTGCACCAGTGAAGTCTCAATTCACATTTGTAGACCTGAGGAGAAGTTACCCTGCACCAGTGAAGTCTGAGAAGAAGTCTCTCTGTGGGTCTGGCTCGGGGTTTCGAGAGGATGGGTGTCGTTGTGACGGCTTCGTCTTCGTCTTGAAGAAGTTGACGATGGCTGACATCGCCCCCATCCCCGCAGTAGTTGCCATCCCAACCCCAGTGTTTACTGCAATAATGCCTCCGACAACCAGGCCTCCAGCCACACCCGCAGTCGCGGTCAGCACAGACCCGGCCACTATACAGCCCACCTTCAGGCGAAACTTGATGTTGTATTTCTGCAGAAACTCCATACGCTCAGCAGCCATAAACTCTTTATACTCTGTATACTCCTCGAAATACGATTCGATTTGGTCCTGCACGCAGTCCAGCAGCTCCTTTTCCTTTCTCTCCACTGTCTCCTCCATCTTGTCAGGAAGTCTCAGCAGTACCTTTCCCTATGGAAAAGAGGCAGCAAGGTCACTTCAGAGCAAACGGTCGTCCCTACATCTTCTGACCTTCCCCCGGACACCTCAGAAATAAGCAAGTGGCTGCCCCGGGACACCCCAAAAACAAGCAGGAGCTCGCTGCCCAGGACACCCCAAAACAAGCAGGTATTTCTCTGCTTGATCTTTCTCTAAGGAAACGGGGTGCAAGGTCGTTTTACAGCAGAGGGCAGCACACTACGTCTTCTGAACTGCTCAGAGCTCACCTCAAGATACCCCAGACACAAGCAGGAGCCCACCTCAAGATACCCCAGACACAAGCTGTAGAAACCCCAGTAGATTACACACACACAATGTCACAGACAAACACATTCACAAACCCTCCCAGTTTCTCACACACACACCCCGTTTCTCACACAAACACAATCTCTCTTTCATACACACATGATCACACACACTCTCAACCTCCCAATTTCTCACACACACACTCTCACCCTCCAAGTTTCTCTCTCTCTCACACACACACACCTGCTCATCCAGAAAGTCAGTGAAGTCCTCCTTTGCCTTCTTGATGATGAGGAGAGTGTAATCCTTCAGGAACTTCTCTCGCTCAGAGCTCAAGAACTGTGAGAGCTCCTGGAAATCCTCGGGACTGCCTTCACCCTGCACACGGGCCAGCAGATCTTCCTCCTTCTGTACCACAGTCCTCCTCATCCCCAGTGTGGTGTCGTGCATGTTCTTGAGGAAACAGAGCACAGGGTCACCTTAGAGCAGAGGGCATCACACTACACCCCCAAAACTGCTCAGGGCTCCCCAGAAACCATCAGGAGCCCACCTCAAGGTACCCCAGAAACCAGCAGGAGCCCACCTCAAGGTACCCCAGAAACCAGCAGAAGACTCCCCAGTAGAGCCCTGTGGATTACACACACACAATTTCACTGACAAACACTCTTTCACATTCTCACACCCTCCCTGTTTCTCACACACACACTCTCTCACACCCTCCCCTTGTCTCACACACACTCTCTCACACCCTCTCTCTCTCATACATTCCTCCATTTCCCTCAATAACGTCTTATCTATCTACACACAAACGATCACACACACTCTCTCTCACACAAACACTCACACCCTCCGTTTCTCTCACACACACTCTCTCACCCTCCCTTTTTCTCTCTCACACACTCTCACACCCTCCCCATTTCTCTAACACATACTAACACACTCTCTCACACCTTCCAAGTTTCTCTCCCACTCTCTCTCACACTCTCTCACCCTACAAGTTTCTCACATACTCTCTCTGATTCACACACACTCTCCTACCTGCTTACTCAGAAAGATGGTGAACTCCTGCTTCAGCTTCTGGAGAGTATTCTGGTTGAGGGCATAGATGAGCTGGAGAAGGAAGCAAAGGGGTTACAGATAGAACGGATATTGATACAAGTATTCTGGAATCAAAGTCGCCCAGAAACATGTTTCAAGGAATAATCTACCCTGACAGGCAGAAAGAACTCTTCAGTCTGAAGGGAGTGTCTCACACCGACAGGCTGGAGGAACTGAGTCTCTTTAGTCTGAGGGGAGTGTCTCACACAGACAGGCTGGAGGAACTGAGTCTCTTTAGTCTTAAGGGAGTGTCGCACACTGACAGGCTGGAGGAACTGAGTCTCTTTAGTCTGAAGGGAGTGTCCTATGCTGACAGGCTGGAGGAACTGTGTCTCCTTATTCTGAATGGACTGAAGACGGCAACAGAGAAAGGATTAAAAGATTTTCTGGGTCAGCAGGAAAGAGCGAGACTCACCTCTGCAGGAGAGGAAATTTTGTAGTTGCTTTTCAGAATCACATGTGCCATCTCCTACAGAGAAAATAATAAGGTAAGTGAGGCTTCACTGGGCTTAACTCTTTCTGTGACAATTCATTCTCAACAACTGACAGAAATCACATTAGAACAGCTGATGGTTCACATCACTCTCTACACACTGTATGACTTGTAATTTACTGCACTGTACTGTGTTTCTACCATGATCTCACTGGGCTTTACTGCACTGTACTGGTTTCTACGCTGCTCTTTGAGGTGTTGTACCCTAGTGGTGTAGTGATGGATGTTGATTGGTTCAGTGAATAATGTCTTACCTTGAATTTCCCTGCCAGTGTCTTTCCTGTCACAGTTGACCGTGTCGTCTGCAGGACCTGGCCAATGTGGTTGATGAACTCTTTCAGACAGTGCTGAAACTCTTCATCCATTTCTTAGAAACACACAACAAGGAAACAGATGAGTCAACTGAAGATCCTGAAGCTCTATAGTCTTGAACTTAGACTGGACTACTAGGGGATCTAATTTTCACAGCTCAACACCGCCTCCCTGTGGCTCCTCAGTGACACTTGTCAATGGGATCAGGTCAGCTGCTCTGGGAGTGGAGCTGTCTGGTTTTTACCTCGCATGGTTCCCTGTTGGCTCCAAAGCAGTTTTTTCCCAGGAAAGGGCATGAGGTGACAGCATGGTTTCCTCTCCCTCAGGATCCTCAGAGCCTGTTGGTTTGTCCCGGACTGCTCCATGCGCTGAAATCACAGACATGTCAACTCAGGAAAGGGGTAGGATCCAAACCCTCTGTGTTTGAAAGAATACAGCTCTCAGCCTGAAGGAACTGAGTCTCTTTAGTCTGAAGGGAGTGTCCCACACTGACAGGCTGGAGGGACAGACTCTCTTTAGTCTGAAGGGAGTGTCTCACACTGACAGGCTGGAGGGACAGAGTCTCTTTAGTCTGTGGTCTGTGGGTGGCACTGTTCTAGCTCCTTACTAGTCTAGAGAATCAGTACCTCACTGTCTTTCTCAGTACAGGTCAGGGCTATATATATATAAGGTCCACAGTACTTCTCCTACCTGGATGATTCTCTCCAGGTGTCGGGATCCTCCAGTCTGTCCAAATTCCTGAGTTTGTGTCCAGTCCCGCACCATGAAATCAAATCCCTTTATTAGAGATCAAGAAAGATCTCATATCAGCTCACCTTACAAAGTCATGAAATCTTATCTAGCTCTATAGAAGAGGCTCTGTCACCATCCTATGGCGCACCTCAAGTAATAACACATGCTTGAGAATGATTGAAATCCTTCTTGTCCCAAGAGATTGATTAGCTTAATCAATACTCTGATTGAATGCTGACTGCTGTTATGATGCCTGCAAATCTGCTTTCTTCCAAGTGGACACTGCATGCCTTAGTAAACTGGTATTGCTCATGAAATCCACCAACTGCCTATGAGTCTGCCTACGAGTCTGCTACATACCCTCCATTACTTGTGTTTTATTTCAATCCTGTTTCTTCTCTCCCTGCCCTATTGTCCTCAACACAATAACCTCTTCAAACCCTTATCAGACAATGAGACAGCACAGAAACCGCCCTGGTCAAAGTCCCTAACAATCTGTTTATGGCTTCATACTCTGTTTCTCATCCTATCCTTTTAGACTTCAGTGCTGCTTTCGTCACTGTTAACCATGATATCTTACTCTCTCGTGTTGAGCCTGTGTTTGCAGTTTCTGCTCCCAAATGGTTCAGGTCTTATCTGATGCCGGGGTCTCTACTACTCAGCACTGACCTCTATCTACGTGATCAATGATTAAGATCACATGGTGTGATCTATCATTTCTACACTTATGATGCTTAAAGCTATATCTGTACTAAGCCTGACACAGAAGTGGCTGTCTCTGCACTGACTGCATCTCTAATATAAAAGCCTGGGTGACTCCAAATTTCCTTAGCTTAAACTACAACAAGACTGAAATCATGCTGCTCAGCACCTGTGTACTACTATGGTAAAGCCAGTGTAGTAGCCCTATCTGTGGACAGCACTGTGCTGGAATTTCAATCAAAATTGAGGAATTTAGGAGTGACCCTAGCTTGACTTCCTGATCAGATGCAAAAGTGATCACATTACTCCTATCCTGGAGTCCCTGCACTGGCTTCCTGTCAGGTTTCATATCAACTTCAAAATCCTCCTGCTCACCTATAAGGCTCTGCATGGCTTGGCACCTCAGTACCTGTCTGAGCTATCATCGCCCTACTCCCCACCTCGCAACCTTCGCTCTTCTAACTCTGCTCTCCTAACTGTCTCCCAAGCATGTCTACACTCCATGGGTGACAAGGCCTCTCCTGCTCTGTCCCAGAGCTCTGGAAATGTATCCCCAATACATCAGAGAATCACACTCCCTGAGCTCTTTCCAATCTAGAATCAAAACCTTTCTGTTCTGAAAGGCTTTTATTGAACCAATTACTTACTTTTACTTAATTAGTGACTACTGCTGCACCTCGAACCACCTGTCTTACTTATTTGTTATTTTATATACTTTGGCATTTGCTTATAATGGTTTTCTAAAGTTAAGAACTTTGAGATGATACTTTTAAAACATGCTACATAAAACAAAGTAGTTCAGGTGGAGGAGCTGCGTCAGCATGTGTAGGCTGCAAAGGAACAAGTAACAGGTTTATTCCCTGCTGAAAAGAGAAGAGAGAAAACAGAAACGTTTCTTCTCTTTTCAGCCTGGAATTAACCTATTATTTGTTTCTTTACATAAAATAAAGTTTATTATAACATGTTTTTTTTACATGTCCAGGTAAGAGAGACATCACCTGGTTTGCAGGTGATAAAACAGATCTGATCTTTTTTCTGTTCACTTAAGAGTCAAGTTCGTACCTGAAAATACTGCTTGTCAAAGGCGCCTCCCCCCTTTTCTACCACAAGATGCAGCAGCTGCAAACAGAGTAAACACAAGCCATCCGTTATTCAGAGACACAGAGAGACAGCCATCGGTTCTCTCTCTTAAAACTGTCTGTAATTGCAGAGTTAATTATCTCTGTTTTGGCAACAGTGTAATTTACCACTCATGGCAATAATCCTGAGACACAATTTGAACCTGTCAGACAGTCTGATAGAGACACAGGCACTCATAAAAACAAACTGATGCACATATAAAACAAATCTACAAATACAATCACATACTGTACACAGGCAGACCCCGCATTGGGCGGAGTGGTGGCTCTGTGGCTAAGGAATCCAGCCGACAGAGGAATCCAACTCCGTTGGGCCCTTGAGCAAGGCCCTTAACCCCAGCTGTTACAGCGGCGCTGCACAATGGCTGACCCTGTACTCTGACCCCCAGCTTCTCTCCCTGTCTGTGTCTCATGGAGAGCAAGCTGGGGTCTGCGAAAAGAGGAATTCTGAATGCAAGAAATTGTATAGGGGCTAATAAAGTAACATTATCATTATTGGGAAAGATGGGACTGGCCTACTCATATAGCTGTGTGAGGGAAACCAGGCAGCACAGAGCATCACACACAACAGCACCTCGAGTCATGCAGTGCTGCACTCAATGCCACATGTCACCAGCAGGGGGCGAACTCACACCCCGGTATACAGTCCCAGCTGAAGGACCTGTGATACCGAGAGGCTCCTGTTTTCAGCCAACAGCTGCACCTCAGGACGAGTGCTGCGCGGCACACTGGGGGGATAAGACCGCGGCCGAGCGCTGTACCTCCAGGTAGTCCAGGTCTGTTGTCTTCACATCAGCGTGGACGTTGAAGATCTGGGAGAGAGGACGGGGGGGGGGGGGGGGAACGTGAGCTCTCTGGGACGCAGCAAGGGGCTCACAGTCACCCCGGAAGGTGGGACAAGGCCCCACAATTCTCACCACGTGCGAGCTGAGAAAGACGCTCAGGGCACACAGCTTCACGCTCAGCTCCATCTCCCGCGACAGATCCACAGAGCCCTCAGTGTCCACCAGGAAGACAGCCAACTGGACAGAGGGGACAGAGACAGACTGTTCAGAGCAGAGCTGCAGTGGTCATCTGTCCCCCCCTCCCCTTCAGTACCAAGAAACAGCTGGAAGAGCTTTACACAAAGGGTGGGGAGAGTGTGGAGCAAGCTTCCCAGCCAATGGCTCAATGAGCTACAGTACTAACTACCTAAACCTTCCCACTCCTGAGCAGAGAACTGTTTCCGGTTTGTCACACAGATGCCCCGAGTGTGGACAAGGGGGTCCCAGGGGCTGGTGAGGGGCAGAAGAGCTCTTGTTCCTGCCTATTCTGTGAAAGACTTAGCTGGACCAGCGCCTGTCTGAGCCATCGAGTCGTACCCCCTACAACAGACAAATTCCCAGCTCGGACGGTGCTTGCCTTGCCCTCCTGCGTCTCCAGGAACAGAGGCTGGCTCCAGATGAACACACCCTTCGTCATGGTCTCAGTTCCAGGCCGCCACTCGAACCCTCGCAGAGGCTCATCGTCACTTATCCAGATGTCCTGTATTCACAGGTAAGGGAGCATTCACAACCATGGTCATAAGATGGCATTTTACACAGAGAGTGGTGGGGGTGGGATGTCAGGGCCATAAGACCCTGCTTTACACAGAGAGTGGAGGGGGTGGGGTGCTCTCACCATGTTAGACAGCTTGCGAAGGAGGTAGTTGAGGAAGAAGGACTTGCCCTTCCTCCTCTCCCCAACAATAGACACCACGCAGACCGGAGTCTCCCTCACATCTGAGCACAGGAAGCACTGCTGAAGCACGTCCTCTTGGAACAGGAGGGAGCCATCAGGCCTGGCCTGGACCAGCTGAATGGGCCTGCCAGAGCCCTGGAGGTGGAACACAGTTAAAACTGAGACCAGGAGGCATTTAAATTTACACAGAGGGTAGTGGGAGTGTGGAGCAGAGTGCTGATGCTCACTGGAAGGGCGCCTCTCTCTGATATCACCCTGGTTAGCGTGCTTGCCACTGCACGAGGATCACAGGTCAGTTAATGTCCACCCATCCCACGGTGTACACTGTGCACCTGCAACACCAGGATTCCCCAGCAGGGCAGCGCAAGAACATCTGGGTTTCAAAATGCCCCCTGTAGCCTGGTTGGCAGGCTAGTGGTGTCATCAAGAAGAGAAGCAGCTTTCTATAAGCCAGCCTCTGTGTCACCCAGCAGAAAACAATATCACAACTCACCTCCTCTCTCCTGACTTTACTCGTGAACTCATGGTCACACTGGATACTTACAGGCCTGGAGGAACTGCCCAAGGAGCTGGAGCACTGAGGCTCTGACAGCAGGGGACTCTCTACCTCCTCCTGCTCAGGCTCAGGAATCAGGGGGTCTAAAGACGTGCTGGAGCAGAGGAGAGAGAGACTGAGACATGATCAGAGCCACTCCAGACCCAAAGACAGCACAGGACTTGAATGGCCGGACCAGCTGTCCTGGACCTGAGATGCATTTGAGTTTAAATCGTAATAGTACCTTCTCTCCCACAGGCTCTGAGAATTAGAATTGCCCATGACTGCTACTGTCCCAAGTCACAATAATCTTGTATAGACAAAGAAAAAACAGGAACAAGGACCAATTCAAGCATGATTGCATAAATAAATACACACACTGACAGATGAGAGCAGTGTAACACACAGTACTGATCACATACTGACAGATCAGAGCAGTGTAACAGTATTAATCACACACTGACAGCTCAGAGCAGGGTAACACACAGTATCAATCACACACTGACAGATCAGAGTAGTGTAACACACAGTATCAATCACACACTGACAGCTCAGAGCAGTGTAACGCACAGTATCATTCACACACTGACAGCTCAGAGCAGTGTAGCACACAGTACTGATCAAACACTGATAGCTCAGAGCACGGTAACACACAGTGTCAATCACACACTGACAGCTCAGAGCAGTGTAACACACAGTATCAATCACACACTGACAGCTCAGCAGTGTAACACACAGTATCAATCACACACTGACAGCTCAGCAGTGTAACAGTATCAATCACACACTGACAGCTCAGAGCAGTGTAACACACAGTAGCAATCACACACTGACAGCTCAGGGCAGGGTAACACAGTATCAATCAGTGATATTGTATCTTATATTACCTGTTTCTGTCCTGGTTATTGTTGTAAAAGGTGCCTCTACAAAATGTTAAAATGTGGGGATTGAATATTTATACAAATTGATTTCATTTTTTTATTTTTCTTAAAAATATTTCTGAAAATAACAGTGTCACATTAAAATAATTAATGTTGTATTTCAGTGCTTAGAAATATAAATATCACAGAGAACTCAATTTCAATGTAGGATTTGTAATTCAGTCAAATGAGAGAATTGGTCACGGGTCTGAATACTTTTGAAAGGTCCTGTATATGTAGAAATAAATTCAGACTTGTACATTCTTCATTCGTAGGCGGTATTTTCAATAACCCCTTGTAATAACTTTTTTATTTCAAATCTCTACCTTCACAGTTACATCAGTGAATTTTAGCTTGAAGTTGTTGGTTTTTTTGGTCATTACTCACGGCAACACTGCATTAGAAAAAAAAACATTTAATTTCTACTTACATCTGCGACAAATCAGTCCAGGCTTTAGTCATGTGTGTAACCATTATGAAAAAGGTTTTGTGAGAGTGTATTCACTTCTGAATATGTTTTCGTCAGATGTACTTTATTACGACTGTATAACACCATTAAAACACCTGAAAAGGGCTCCACAGCTGAAACATTGTGTTTTCTTTCTTCTCTTTTCAGCAGGGAATAAACCTATTACTTCTTCCAAAGCACTTCATTGCTGACAACACCACTGTATGTCGCACTGTTCGTGCATTGATCAATAAATAAACCCTGATTGATTGATTGATTTCAATTAGAACATGTCAACAAATATCGCAGTGGATGAATACAACCTTACCAGCTGCTCCAACACTCCTGGTGATTCCTGAAGACTCACAATACCTCTCAAATCCGTAACGTCTGGTGTCAGGTCATCGAGTCAGCCTCCTCCTCCCTCAGTTTGTTAATTCGGACATTAATTCACCCAATTCTCACGAGTCAGCTTCTGACTGGACACGTCTGTCTGGATCAACCACACTTTTGACCGTAAAATCTCTGGGAGAACAAACTTCAACACAGGTGGGTAGAAGAAGAGACTTTTTTTTTTACTCTGTTTTCTGTTGATAAGCTGCCATTTAATTCTTCTTGATGCTGGTGGAGCTGCCGTTCAACAACTTGCAAGCTCATGAACTAAGCACAGATTACAAGCAAGCTACTCCCATGGTTTTACAGAAACCGGTTTTACAGAAACCGGTTTTACTCACACGGTTTTACAGGAAACTGTTTTACTCCGCTCGGTTTTACAGGAAGGCATGTGCGGAATGATGCACAGAACAACAAAAACAACAACAGACGTCAAATCGAAAGGTCAAAGTCTTGTTTTTTTTTAATGAGATCAGACAGTTTCAGATTAGTTTAAAACTTGGTCTGTGTCGTGTGTGTTTCTGACTGAGGGATTCTCTGTGATCTCCTGTCTCTCTCACTGTGTCTCCTGTCTTGTCGTGTGTGTTTATGACTGAGGGATTCTCTGTGATCTCCTCTCTCTCACACTGTGTCTCCTGTCCTGTTGTGTGTGTGTGCTTATGACTGAGGGATTCTCTGTGCTCTCCTCTCTCTCTCACTGTGTCTCCTGTCTCTGTTGTGTGTGTGTTTTTATGACTGAGGGATTCTCTGTGCTCTCCTCTCTCTCTCTCACTGTGTCTCCTGTCCTGTTGTGTGTGTTTATGAATGAGGGATTCTCTGTGATCTCCTCTCTCTCGCTGTGTCTCCTGTCCTGTTGTGTGTGTTTATTACTGAGGGATTCTCTGTGATCTCCTCTTTCTCAGTGTGTCTCCTGTCCTGTTGTGTGCGTTTATGACTGAGGGATTCTCTGTGATCTACTCTCTCTCACTTTGTCTCCTGTCCTCTTCTTTATTAGAGAGAAAGCCACCAGCAGTAAGGACAGGGGCTCACACCGCTGAGTGACTGAGTGGGATAGAAGAGCTGTCTGGGAAGAAGAGGTGTTCCTGACTAAACAACATCAACAACAACAGATGCTGTACAGAGGCATCTGGACAGGTGGGTGATTGTGTGGGGACTCACTGGCCTCTCTCAGGACAGGAACTAGGGGATCTGTGTGGAGCTGGACTAGGCTGAGGCCTGGGGGGGGGACAGGATAGAGGTTGCTGGAGCGTCAAAGTACAGGTGTATTCTGGGAAAGCTCAGTGGTCAAGCCCAGTGGAGAAGTGTTCTCCGAGCCACAGGCCAGGCAAGAGCCACCAGTGTCTGGAGGAGTGGGGGTATCACCTGATGAGATGGCAGCTACAGAGGATCTTATGAAGAGTGAAGAGGTGCAGGACCAAAGGTCTGTGGACCACAGTACAGAAGAAGTAACCCACAGAAATCACAGAGAGACGTGCTGCACGCTGAGCTTCCTTTTGTCTGAGAATGAAAGTGAAACAGGAGAGGTGTGTGACAATTACAAGCCTGCTGTCTCGCATTCAGCCTTTTGTAGTTTACAATCTTATTGAAAGCCCAGCACTTGTCTAGTTTTAAATGTAACCTTCCAGGTGATCTCTGGGTTTTGATTTAATCTAAATCTGTTTGCATTTAACCCTTTATTGCACAATTATTTCTCTTATTTGACCACAGGTATCAATACACTTTATATTGCAACAAAAGACTTGTGCCTTTTGTGCTAGAATCTTGTGTTAAATGATTTCCTAGAAATACATTTTATTTGACTTTATTATAACTGTATGCATTATTCATACAAACATTAAACTGCAGAAGTAAAATGTGACTAAATAAGTTCAGTCAGCGAAGGCTCCACGGACGAAACGTTGTGCTCTCTTCTTTTTTATCAGCGGGGAATAAACCTGTTACTTCTTCCCTTGCAGCCTACGCATGCTGACGCAGCTCCCCACCTGAATTAAAAGTTGGTGAATAAAGTGACTATGGCTGATGGACATTGCAGGAACAAATAAAGGAGTATTTGTAAATAAGACATCTCACAATAGTAAACATGCTAACAAAATATCAAAATATCACCAAATATAAGCGTTCTCTTAGTGTTAGATGAAAGACCAGTGTCCAAGTTAACCCAGAGCAATCCCAGACAGCCTGAGTGAGGAGACCCTGCTGTCAGACTGGAGCACTGTCTCCCCTGCAGTCACACTGCCCTGTGGACACGACACACAACAACACAGATTGGCAACTTCACCAGTAAAAAAAAAACTGAAAGATTCTACACACATTATACTGAGACAGCTGGACTGTACACACACCTTATACTGAGAGAGCTGGACTGTACACACACCTTGTACTGAGAGATCAGGACTCTACACACACCTTGTACTGAGAGATCTGGACTCTACACACACCTTGTACTGAGAGAACAGGACTCTACACACACCTTGTACTGAGAGAACAGGACTCTTCACACACCTGGTACTGAGAGATCTGGACTTCACACACACCTTGTACTGAGAGATCTGGACTCTACACACACCTTGTACTGAGAGAACTGGACTCTAAACACACCTTGTACTGAGAGATCTGGACTCTACACACACCTTGTACTGAGAGAACTGGACTCTAAACACACCTTGTACTGGGAGATCTGGACTCTACACACACCTTGTACTGAGAGAACAGGACTCTACACACACCTTGTACCGAGAGATCTGGACTCTACACACACCTTATACTGAGAGAACTGGACTCTAAACACACCTTGTACTGGGAGATCTGGACTCTACACACAGCTTGTACTGAGAGATCAGGACTCTACACACACCTTGTACTGAGAGAACAGGACTCTACACACACCTTGTACTGAGAGATCTGGACTCTACACACACCTTGTACTGAGAGAACTGGACTCTACACACACCTTGTACTGAGAGAACAGGACTCTACACACACCTTGTACTGGGAGATCTGGACTCTACACACACCTTGTACTGAGAGATCAGGACTCTATACAAACCTTGTACTGAGAGATCTGGACTCTTCAAACACCTTGCACTGAGAGATCAGGACTCTATACACACCTTGTACTGAGAGATCTGGACTCTACACACACCTTGTACTGAGAGATCAGGACTCTATACACATCTTGTACTGAGAGATCAGGACTCTACACACACCTTGTACTGAGAGATCAGGACTCTACACACACCTTGTACTGAGAGATCTGGACTCTACACACACCTTGTACTGAGAGATCTGGACTCTACACACACCTTGACAATTGTACTGAGGGAGCTACACACTACACATACTGTACTGAGAGAACAGGACCCTACACACACTTTACTGATAGAGCTATAGATTACACACACTTTGAACAGAGAGAGCAAACACACACTTGATACTGGAAGAGCCGGACAAGCCAGTAATCAAACGAGTGTGGTGAGTCCACACTCAGCAGCACAAAGACACACTGCAGTGAATGTGTGAAACTGGGGTCCCATATCTCACCTTCGTCTTCCTCAGGGTGGAAAACCAGCCCATCCTTCTGCTCCTTCCATTTCAAACTGGTTCTGTCCATCCCAGTGTGCCTGGACAGCAGCCCCCTCATCTGGACAGAGAAGAAGAGCACAGACTGCCTGAGAGCAGGGCTGGATCTGGACTGGAGCACCAGCCAGCAATACTGATCCATCACCCTGAGTGTAACTAGTACAGTCTGTACACTGATCCAGTAATACTCACACAGTCCTGATCATTATAGATATATAACTGTACACACTGTACACTGATCCAGTGATATTCACACAGCCCTGATCATTATAGATATATAATTCTCCACACTGTACACTGATCCAGTAATATTCACACAGCCCTGATCATTATAGATATATAACTGTACACACTGTACACTGATCCAGTGATACTCACACAGTCCTGATCATTATATATATATATCATTCTCTACACTGTACACTGATCCAGTAATATTCACACAGTCCCGATCATTATAGATATATAATTCTCCACACTGTACACTGATCCAGTGATACTCACACAGTCCTGATTATTACAGATATATAATTCTACACACTGTACACTGATCCAGTAACATTCACACAGCCCTGATCATTACAGATCTATAATTCTCCACAGTGTACACTGATCCAGTAATATTCAAACTGTCTTTATTATATAGATATATAATTCTACACACTGTACATTAGCCAACTCAATACACTCAGTGGGGTCTCTCTTAACCCAGGTTAGACATGAGCCCTGTGCAGACTCTGAATTCAGAATTACTGAAGCACCCTGATGCAGTTTATGATTCTGCAGTTGGCATCTGTGCCTGATCTGTGTCAAGACTGTTCGGATAAAGACCATTTGAAATGACGCAGGATTTAGATGCGTATGAAAACCCCAGACTCCTGGGAATGATGGGAATTTGGGCGCTTAATTCCGCAACACATTTGTTCAGGGACTTAACATCCAGCTCAGCATTATCAAAACTCCTGAGAAGTGGATAAGGGCACTTCTTGTTGAGGAAGAAAACGTGAGAGAACAAGATAAATATGGTGACGTACAGATCAAGGAAGAAACGTGCTTGATAGTTTGCCTGCTTTCTGGCATCCAGACAACAAGGAGGGCTGAGGACCAGAGAGAGTCACGATCACCCCCTACAGTGACCAGCAGAGAACAAAAGCACTTGACCCAGAACCCAGAAACAGGAAACCTTGAAAATACACAATGAGAGAACCCATAAACAAGAACCGAGAACAAGAACAAGAATATACACAATGAGAGAACCCAGGAACAAAAACAAGAACAAGAACAAGTAACAAGAAAATACACAATTAGAGAACCCAGAAACAACAACCGAAAAGAAGAAAGAAGAAAGAAGAAAGAAGAAACAGAAACAGAAACAGAAACAGAAACAGAAACAGAAACAGAAACAGAAACAACGAACAACGAACAATGAACAACAAACAACAAACAAGCAGAAAATACACAATGAGAGGAGACAGCAAATGGAGGGCATTGAATACAGAAGGAGCAGAGGGGTGTAAAACAGAACCCCTTTAATTAAAGGCCCTTCGAATGAAGGTTTTGAGTCCAGATCTGAAAAAGTTTCGGGAAGGTGCCTCTCTGATATCCTTGGGGGTAGAGACCCAGAAAGATCACTGGAAAGCTGAAGCGAGGTCTGATGGGGAAGAGTGAGATTTCTCTGGATGACACGAGATGCGCGACAACGCGAGATGGACCCCCCCCAAGACCACACCAGCTGTGTCCTCCCTCCCTCACGTCAACCCCTCGATCGACTCACCGCTGAAGCAGAAGAAGGGCAGCTTCTGATCGCAGCCAGTGTCACTCCAGTACCCTGCCGAGCTGCCCGCCATCAACAGTGAAGCACAATCCTCGTTTCCGGCAGCATTGTCAGGGACGCTGTCTGCCCAGTTGTAGAAAGCAGGGTTGCTCGGGCTCAACCACTTCCAGGGCTCCATGAACGGGCCGATCCAGACGTCGTTACTCTGCGCCGTCAGTCGGATCTCCTCGTTCTCGCTCCGGTTCCTCACGCTGGCCACGTCCGTGTGCTGCTCCCGGCAGTACCTCTGGGCTGCGGTGAAGTTCTTGTTCGTTTCTATCAGGAAGTAGCTCCCTGCAGCGTCTCTGCCTCTGTGAAAAAAAGTCGGAACCAAAACCTAAGAGTCTAAAGACTCCAGACTCGTCAGATTCATTCCAACCGCTGTGTCTGAATGTTTGTGAGACTTGTGTGTGAGAGTTACGTTCTTGGTCGCGTCAATCATGAAGTATCACTTTGGCTCTCCACAATCTACGAGCCAGCAGCCATATCACCTTCCAAGACCGAAAAGATTCAGTTCCTTCAGCATACTCCCCGGGATGGATCTGGTTAATAGACTTCTAGACTGAGCACCTTAGAAATTTCTGACTAGTCTGTTGTTCAATATAAACATACCATTGCACATGATTTGAAATCTGTGCTTTTAACTTTTTATCCTAGCATTGTGTTCAGTTTCTAACTGCGTGTCAACATCCACCCCTCAGTCTTCTCCATAAGCAGCCTCTCCTAGTTCGGCCTTCCCCATTTGGCTTTGTTTGGGTGTGTTGCCTGCCCTGCAGACCCCACATCTCGTCCATGTTCAACCTCTTCTGTCGTCATCATCATATGGAACTGAATCTCTGTGTATTTCCTCTGCTGCTTGGACAGTCTGCTAATCCTCTGAATTGGGTGCCATCTGGACTAATCAGGTGGCTCGTGGACTCATTGAACCAGCATCTAGATCAGCGACATAAACCTCATCAAAGTATTCATCCCCAACGTCTGAGCTTAACATAAAGATGTTGTGGGCAGAGTGGTGGTTCTGTGGCTCAGGATCTGTGCTTGTGACTGGAAGGTTGCCGGTTCAAATCCCGCAGCTGCCAGAGGAATCCTACTCTGTTGGGCCCCTGAGTGAGTCCCTTCACCCCAGCTGCTCCAGGTGGCGCTGTACAATGGCTGACCCTGTGCTCTGACCCCAAGCTTCTCTCTCCCTGTCTGTGTGTCTAATGGAGAGCAAGCTGGGGTATGTGAAAAGATGAATTCCTCATGCAAGAAATTGTATAGGGTTAATAAAGAAACATTAACATTAGGAGTTTCAAGCAGGACTTTATTTTTAGAATCTATGCAATCTACTCTTGTGAGTTTGCAGGATGTAAATAACTTCCCATTTGCTTTTAATATTCAGCTGTGAAGCCATAAAGATTTGCAAAGTTCGGTGTCTGAGTGTTGACACAATGACAGCGTCGTGGTTTCTGCTCAAAGCTGGCCCGCACACAGGGCATAGAAAGACATGTGTGACCAATTCAAGCCATCACACACAGGACTGGAAAAAATGGGATTAACTCCAGTGATCTGGTGTCAGGTCTTCCTGCTTCCTGTGTTCATGGGGGAGATTCTTACTTGTCTGCAGTTGCACTGGTTAGTACGGAGGTCATACTGGTTCCATAAAGTGATGTCACAAGAAGAGGACGTCAGTATCAAGTTCCTTCTCAGGGGGATCATCACAAGATATAAATGAACTGGCTTCATCCCTCTGCTCTCCTACCCACTGAGAGCTACTGTGTGGGGAGCGTTCTGGTGCACTATGGCTGCCTTCACATCATCCAGGTGGGGGCTGCACATTGGTGGCAGTAGTGGGATTCCCCATGACCTGTCAAGCGCTTTGAGTGGAGTGTCCAGAAAAGCGCTATATACTGTAGGTGTAAGCAATTACTATTATTAAAACTGTGTTTAAAACGAGATTTAAACCGCCAGAGGGCAGTGTAGCAATGCATTCCTCGTAGAGATCAGCGAACTGGCTGCACCTGGGTAGAGCCCTATAAACGCGTTTCCTAAAGCGGCGCCGGTGGTTGGCTAGGAGGAAGCGTGTGGTTTCTGGAAGCAGCACGTATTGAAGAGCTCAGGGCGTGAGCGTTTCGGGGGACTTGTCTAGTTTGCATGTGCTGAGCTGCTCTGCTCTCGTCTGGGGTCCGGCATATTCACTTAACTTTGGACCAATGAAACCCTTCGCCAGACTTTTCAGGTGCAAAACGTTTGATTTTGTTTTCCTGTTTCACATCTGTTGCGTTATGTTCAAAATGAGGAGAGACAACGAAAGATCTTTTGTAGGAAATTGCATGCTTAGCGCTCGTTCTAGGATGCTAAAAGATCAAGCAAGGAATAGCAAGACGGTGACCGTCCCGCAGTGTCAGCGGGGGCTGAGAATCGAATTTTATCGTCTGTTTTATATTGATTGGATCGATTCAACGCAAGCAACGTTTTTTTTTCTTCCAAATGCCAAAGCTGTGCTTCCGCGGGTTAACGGCCGAAGAACATTCATATCGAGTACAGTAAGTGTTAACAGCCAGCCTGATAACGTTTCCTTTTCGGACGTTGTTGATGAAGTAGTTTAAACTCTTTAGTGGATTAAAACCGAGCTTGGGATTTTCGCAAGACGGTATTGCAAAGATGAGGCTTCACCGGTGCAAAAATAATGCTTTTATAATGCTGAAACAGTAAACACTCCAGGCTTAACATTAAATATAGTGTGTGTGTGTGTGTTTCCTGCGATAGACTGGCTACGACGCTGAATCGGATCCAAGGGGCGAGAGAAGGGATGAATTAAGGTTGTGCGTCTCTGTGTCGGTGCGTGTCGTCCTGCGATGTTGCTTGCTGGGATCGACTCCGGCTCTCCGCTGACCCCCAACTGGGAGCCCCCGCCCCCCCACTCGCGGTGGGGAAACCTCACTTTTCTCTGCGCTTTCCGACACCTCCGAAGGTTGACTGGCTTCTGGGGGAAAACGGGCGCCGCTGTGAGCGTGCGTCAGTCCTGCCATGGCCTGGCGTCCTGCCCAGGATGTACCCTGCCTTGTGCCCATTGCTTGGCAGGACTATGGTAACTATAGCGTTTCTGTGCGACGATATACCTTATGCCTAAGTCTCCAGTGATTCTTTTTAAGCGGCACAGAATAGGAGACACCTGCATGCGTTTTATAACTGAGATACAGCTTATCATGGGCTACTAAGCACCTCGCACATGTACAATCAGTAAAACAGAGCCTATTACTTACAAATGAAAGTCTGACAACCGTATTAGAGCTTCAACAACAAGTGTTAACCAGGGTGTTGGAGCAGAGTGAGAGCAATGATTTCGTTGTACAGTATGTTTCACAGCAGGGGGGGTTAACATGCTGCAGTACTACAACTGGCCAGCAGGTGTCTCCAGCAAGCAGGTAAGGTAGACCGTGCTATCCTCTCCGATTTTCCTTACTTCCTTCCACTCTGGACACTCCACTCTAAAGGTAAAGGGGACTCTCCTCCACCATCACCAGTGTGCGGCCCCCACCTGGATGATGCGACGGCAGCCGTAGTGCGCCAGAACGCTCCCCACACACCAGCTCTCACTGGCCAGTAGGCGTTTCCGTCAAGCAGGTAAGGTAGAGCGGTGTGGATCACCTGTGGGTGGGAAGGGTTTGCCGGTTCAAATCCCGAGACCGTCAGAGGAATCCTACTCTGTTGGGGCCCCTGAGCGAGGCCCTTCACCCCAGCTGCTCCAGGGGCGCCGTATAAATGGCTGACCCTGCGCTCTGACCCCCAGCTTCTCCCTCCCCTGTCTGTGTGTCTCCTGGAGAGCCAGCTGGGGTCTGTGAAAAGACGCATTCCTCATGCAAGAAATTGTATAGGGCCAGTAAAGTGATCTTCCTTTAAGATTCTGACTCTCCCACAACGCTGAACTGGATGACTAAAGAGATTTGTAAAATCATTTGAAAAAGAGTGCAGCTCAAAGTTTTGGAAAGTGTATAGAAAAAGCTGATGAGGGATGGAAAGGAAATATATTCAGAACAACTTAGGGATACATTCGTCTCAAGACAATGAGCAATCCAAAATCCTTTTTGAGTTTTGGGCAACTGGGTGTAGACTGGTCAAGGAACGTCTTGACCTGATGCCCTTTAAGAGGGAGAGGAGCACGCTTCTCATGTCAAAAGGAAATGGAACAAGGAGATTTGTGGGGAATGGACTGGATTACTCGCCTGCAGGAACAGAGCCAGAACTTGCAGCGCTTTGCCAGCGAAGCAGTAAGAAATGAATTAGATGGTGCTTTCAGACTTTCAGTTCCCTGGATGACAGAAATGACATCTATGGATGGAAGGAGGAACTGAAGACCTGTTCTTGCGTTTGTGATTTCTTTGTCTTTTTTTCCCCGAAGAGTTGCCCCATGGAGAGGAAGACGAGGGGCTCTTGTGTGCCTGTGACCCCCCACCCCCCCGTCTGTGTTTTTCACAGGCAGGTAGGAGCTGAAAAAGTCGCTGAGGTGCTCCTATTTCCTCCCAGCCTTCCTGGACACCCTGATGGAGACCATGCAAACTCCACACAGAAGGTGCCCCCTCCTGGGATTCAACCTCAGGAGCCACGAGGCCCTCAAAAACTTCAGCGCCACCCGAGTGTCCCCATATCGTAAGCACAAGAATGCGAAAATGAATGTTTGTGACGATGGGTGGAGATTGGACAAATTATCTCCAGTTACACATGCGTCAATCAAGATAAGGGTGAAACACCATCATTTCCCCTGATGAGTATCATCTACAGATGGAAGGAGGTGCCACAGGAGGAGCTGAAGACCTGTTCCTGTTCTCTATAAGCGCTGTAGAGATCTGCTGCTCTCTGCTGCTCTGTGACTCTGCTCCAGGGTGGTGGCCAGTCCTGTGGACTCTGTTTGTCTGGGATCTCGCTCTGCTCTGAGAGAGGCCGGTCAATCCCGTTGAAGGATGGAGAAGATCCTGTCTGTCCTCTCCCTGGCTGCCCTGCTCCTGCTCTCCTCAGCTGGTAAGTCCCACAGCTGTCGAACAGCCGCAGGTCGGAGATCTTCTACTTGAAGACGCATTCAGTAGTGACGGGGGCAGGAGGAGGTCGTTTATTTCCTACCTGAAGATGCGATCTGGGGTTATGGCGACAGGAAAGGCGGCTCGGCACCGTTTTGGGTCGTTTAGGAACCAGGGGGTCATGGGTTCAAATCCAAGCTGTGCCACTGTTTGTACCTTTTGAGCGAAGAGTTTAGCTTGGGTTTGCAGTGAGGACTCGGGGGGGTAAAAACATCTCGATGCGAAAGGGGATTCGTTCGCCGTGGATATGCCTAGCAAAATAAAAACAAAAACACCTTTTAAGAATGAAGATGCAACGTTTCTAGTGGCATTTCTCAAGATCTCTTGTGAGGTGTGTGTGTGCATGTGGGGAAATATCCTGAATTTCATTTTAATATCTTTCTCCAGCGCCGAACCGCCAATTTAGTTATTGCTAGAGTTTAAAAAAAATAATAATTGTGATTTCGTTTTGATATACGCATTGATAAAATCACCCAAAAGGTATGATCAATAAAATAGCACAGTGAAACGCGGATTTTTTTTTGTTGCAAAATATACTTTATTTCCGTTACTACATCTAAAAAAAAAAGGAAAACCTTCTTGCAAATTAGTAAGTTTTGCACACAATAAAAAAAACGTTCTGAACGGCGGCGATTGTCTATTATCAATCTGTGCAAGTGGACGACGGGGCCAGATTTTTTGCACTTAAAGATTCCTTCCAAGCTCTATCACTTGCTTTTGTCCATTAATAATAATAATAATAATTGCTTACACTTATATAGCACTTTTCTGGACACTCCACTCAAAGCGCTTTTACAGGTAATAGGGAATCCCACTACCACCACCAATGTGCAGCCCCACCTGGATGATGCGACGGCAGCCATAGTGCGCCAGAACGCTCCCCACACACCAGCTCTCAGTGGGGAGGAGAGCAGAGGGATGAAGCCAGTTCAGAGAGGGGGGTTATTAGGAGGCCATGATGGGTAAGGGCCAATGGGAAATTTGGGCAGGACGCCGGGGTTACACCCCTACTCTTTTTCAAGAAACGCCCTGGGATTTTTAATGAGCCCAGAGAGTCAGGACCTCGGTTTGACGTCTCATCCGAAGGACGGCGCCTGTTTACAGTCCAGTGTCCCCCGTCACTATACTGGGGCATCAGGACCCACACAGACCGCAGGGTGAGAGCGCCCCCTGCTGGCCCCACTCACACCTCTCCCAGCAGCAACCTTAGTTTTTCCCAGGAGTCTCCCCTCCAGGTACTGACCAGGCTCACACCTGCTGAGCTCCAGTGGGGGGGGAGGGGCTGCCAGTTGTGAGTTGCAGAGTGATATGGCTGCTGGCTATTAGTCCCTGTATGGGGCCCAAAAGTCCTTTCCGGCGCTCTCTCACCGTAGAGAAGGCCCATTTCGCAACATCGTGCTTCATCCTCCCTCTGAGGTCCGCCAGTATCCTCTCCTCCAGCTCCCTCGCTCCCCACTCCGCGTTGTGCTGGGTGAGAGTGTTCCTCGACTCCCACAGGCCTTGTTCTGCGAGGGACAGCAGCACCCACAGTAGGAAGTGCGTCCCCTTGTCCAGTTGGGTGGGTCCCCCCCCCCCAGCAGAATGTACTGGTGACTGAGCATCACTCTCAGGAGGTGAAACACAGCTATGATCTCACCAGAATCTCCTCTGACATCTGTGAGCAAATGATCGCTTATCTCCCAGCTGCAGCAGCAGCCCAGGATAGTAGTTGGTAGCTTGTTGCTTCAGGCTCTGCATTTCCTTTTTCTAAACCCCCAACCATAAAACAAACTCGGCTCTCCCCCCATATCTAACAAGTGCTCTTTAAAAAAAATCCAAATGCGATAACATTCGACTGGTGGCTTTTGCATCGACGCAGCTACGTTTTACACACAGGGAGCCTTACAGGAACGAAGGATCCTGATTTATTATTAAAAAAAACCTTTTATAATATGTGCAGAAAGACCGAATCCACCTAATCCTGTTGTCTTTCAGGAACCGGTACCGGACCTCGCAGGAGATCTACAGACAGCAACCTCTACGAATGCAAGTTTTCCATTAAATTGTCTTTCGGTTACATTCTTCTTTAAGCTCTTTAAGATCGGACTACTTTATTCTCCCTATACCACTTCTTGCATGAGGAATCGGTCTTGTCGCAGACCCCAGCTGGCTCTCCAGGAGACACACAGACAGGGAGAGAGAGAAGCTGGGGGGTCAGGGCGCAGGGTCGGCCATTTCTACAGCACCCCTGGAGCAGCTGGGGTTCGGGGCCTCGCTCAGGGGGGGCCCCAACGGAGTAGGATTCCTCTGCCGGCCGCGGGATTTGAACCGGCAACCTTCCAGCCACAGGCGCAGATCCTTAAAACCTTACCGCTTAGCTTTCTAGAATGATCATATACAGATGCTGCCATTCAAAATGCGCAGACGATAACGCATTATTTTCCGGTATGCTGTACGCAGTCTACCGCGAGTTACCGGTAAATACCGCGAGTTACCGTAAATTCTCCTATAATACGACAAGCAAAATAATAGTATACGGAATTTCCGCAAGGTGGAGCTAATAAAGCTCAACCTCTCATGTTTGAGCTGTGGCCATCAGTCTTTAACGAAGATATTACTAATAGTATTAATAATGAATGACCTTGGACAAGCTGTAAACTCAAAGTATTGCCCTGGTCAACATTCTTTTTTTCATTGACCGTCTTTGTAAAAGTAACACCACAGCATTTCGCAATCACGCATTTGTTTCCAATCATGCAAAGTACAGTAATTTTTGAGAATCGATTCACCATGCCTTTCACATGCTCATAAAAGAGATTGATTTAGGAACATAAACATATTACCGTATGAAAACTGTACTGTATACAGTATGTATATGTATATTTAATGTCTTAACTGTGCCCGTTTAAGAATTGAATATTCATATCTAATTTTACAACTGAAGGGAAATCTTAGTAGCTGAGCATAAAAAGAATAGGAGCATACTGCAACGCGTGTGAAGGCCATAAACGATATTAATTTTGGAACATAAACATACAGTATATTGCTGGTCTCGGTACTTTAAAGAAAACATACACGAAACATGGTTTCATTATGACCAGAATCGGTCTTGAGATATTTTTAACTTGATTTACAGTATTTGAGAGGTATGTCTTGACACTGATACTACGTAAATACTGCTCACGTATATGTTTCTAGGTTTATATTATGCATTTCATACGGTCAAATTACTTTTGAGCAACTAATAAGAAGCGTGAAACGGTATGCCCAGGGCGTTTTAGTTTCGTTTTGTGCTGGGACTCTGCTTTTAACAATGTCGCCGTGGATTGATTAGAGATATCAAGTACATACAAGTCATTTTTTAAATGTTGTAGTTCGTCTTGAAAAAATGTTACGAGTACATCATCTATCAACAATTACACAGGTTCTGTTTCCATATTGCGGATTTTGGTTACGTAATATTATTTTCTAGATTTCACGTTGTGAATATATGATTTGGGCAAACATAGCCGCAAAGAAGTACATTATGGGTTGTTGTTTTTTTTGCAGTTTTATCTAGAACAAGCGATGCTTAAACCTTTGTCTGATTCTTGTGAAACTATCCACACGACAGTTACAGTACCTAGGAGTTGACTTCAGTGATGTCACTGATGGGATGTTTCTAAAAATCCATCCTCTGTAAAACGTCTTCTCTAGTTGTCCTGCATATGTATTCGCTAATGAACCTGTGAAGCTTGCCACACCCGGACTGTTAAACCAACACATTAGCACGTCAAAGCCCATTGAGGGTATTGAGCTAGTATTGGCTTTAGTATTAGCCATACAGAACATTAAAGTTCCCCTTTTCCATTCGGCGGGTGCCTGAGCCGCTGTGTCCTATCTTCTGACAGTCGCCGTTGTGAATGTCTGTAGAGTGTATCTTATTTTTAGTACTATAGTTTTGTATTATATTCCCTATTAATCAAACTCTAAGAGTATGTATCGGCTTGTCCCCTCCTCCCGCCCCTCTCTGTGTACAGTGGAGCCTCCTGTCCAGCCAGCACATGTCCACAGACATTCACAACAGCGACATATCATAAAACGTTTGCACATATAGTTAAATTATTAGTTGTTTTTCAGGAAGTTAAAAAAAACACTTGAATTACTTATCCAGTCTCTCGAAATAGTTATTTTTCAAGCAATGCAACAAACGTGGGGCAATGTGTTTTTTTTAATCCAACATTGACAGCCACATCTTAAATCTTGTCAGTCAGGTCTTTTTTTCCTCTATTTGAATTGTGGTTTACACATCGCACGGCTTTAAAAGCTAGAAAGACAGGTTTCGATTCACATTAGCTGGCGAGCCTTGTTAACAAAAAAAACTAATAATAATGTAACATGCCACTGTTTGTTCATGAACAAAGTTATACTGAGATTTCCTTAGATACGCGATTAAAAAAAAAATTGAATCCCCGGCGGAACACATTCCATAAGAATCAGCGCTTTTACAGTATATATCGCCTTTAAAGGTGGCTTCTCAAAACACTTTACAGGATAAAAACAACAAGAACGGCAACAACAACAATATTGTATTTCATTGCACTTTGAAAACCAAGTAATAACTTAACTATACGTGCAAACGTTTCATATGTTGCTGTTGTGAATGCCTGTGGAGTGTATCTTATTTGCCTTGAGTCCTGGTTATCTCTCTCCCCCTCCTCCCTCTCCCCTCAATTCAATTCAATTCAAGGTGTTTTATTTGCATGACAGATGGGTACAATCAGTGTTGGGTATGTATATTTTGATATTTACACCCGGTGCGGCACCGAGGGAGCGTCTGCATTTATAACTTAGTTTTTAAAATTAGTCAAGCAATATGAAGCATCTCCTTTTACTTTTAAGTCCCTTAAATACATTGAGCACAGCTTTCTCGCCACTTAAGATTGCTTTTTGATACCATCCTTACACAAAGCAGAAACTTTCCGATGACTTACACTACAAGTGGAAAGATTACAGATTTTAATAGTCTTTAATTTTGTTACGTTATACGTTTTAGGAACGTTTCATCTAAACAAACACCACAAAACTATTCTCAGTTGTATTTCTGAATGTTATGTTACACCTACAGTAGTTCACTGCTTTAAATACATTGAATTAAGAAAGTTATGTGTAGCACTTTAGATCTTTTTTTCTGAACCAGGGAAAATCTGATCATGTTTCTCTAGAACAATAATAAAAAACTTTATTTTACATATCACCTTTAAAAGTGGTAGTACCTTTTTTAGTACTATATTTTTGTATTATATTCCCTATTAATCAAACTCTAAGAGTATGTATCGGCTTGTCATTCAGGTCTTTTTTCTCTATTTGAATTGTGGCTTACACATCGCACGACTTTAAAAGCTAGAAAGACAGGTTTTGATTCACATTAGCTGGCGAACCTTGTTAACAAAAAAAAAAACATACCCATGGAGGGGGAGGTCAAGCCAGAGAGAGTTTTTTACCCTCTGTCTAAAAACCCAAATAAACCGGGGCAGAGACTCCGGGGGGATCATTGCGTGGTACAGAGCGGAGCTCAGTCAATTCTTATGGAATGTGTTTTCTTTCTTCTTTTTTTCAGCATGGAATAAACCTGTTACTTGATTCATATGGATGCCCGGTTCCGCCGGGGATTCAAAACATTTTTTATTTTTTTTTTAATCGGGTATCGAAGGGAATAGGCAGTATAACCCTGTTCATGCACAAACTGTGGCATGTTACATTGATTTGGGTGTCTCCTCTTGCCAGAAAGCTCTAAATTGCATTTTAGGCGCGGTTTTTGACTTTTTTTAAATTGCATTTTGGGCGCGGACAGCACATACAAGGGTTAATGAACTGCGCCAAGAAATTTGAAATAGTATTCTTTAGGTGTGAGGGTAGGAGTGGACCGCAGCAGGCATAATCAGCAAACCAGGAAAACAAAGAACAGGACAGGTGAGATGTGTATCCAGAAAGCGAGTGATCAGAAAAAGGAAATGGTGTCTTTCCCTGGCATTAGCTCATCGGTATGGTGTAAGTTTACCCTTACTTCGTGCGACTGGAAAATAATTTGTGATCGGATCAATGAAATGCTTCGTAGAAGGAGGCGCTCTTTTCCTCTAGTCTAACAGTCTGTCCACAAACAAAACATTCCTGTTAGACAAGAGGAATTGGGGGAAAAAAAACAATTTTGTCAATGGAAACCGGTGTGTGTGTCTCTCTCTGCTGGATGAATAAAAGCATTTTATTAAAAACGCGTTTGCATTTGTCTGGTATTTACTTTGGTCCCTTTTAACTGTTTTTCAATCTACTGTATTGCTTTGAGATGCCACTTTTAAAGGTGATATGTAAAATAAAGTTTTTTATTATTGTTATAGAGAAACATGATCAGATTTTCCCTGGTTCAGAAAAAAAGATCTAAAGTGCTACACAACTTTCTTAATTAGATGTATTTAAAGCAGTGAACTACTGTAGGTGTAACATAACATTCAGAAATACAATCACGTATTTGACAAATAAAAATGATTACAATCTTCCACGTTTGATCCCAAAATTCCAAGAAATATAAATCTTAACGGGTAGAAAGCTATGCTGAAAGTTTAAGATACTTAGAAGACAAAGATACTGTATCAATTTATGTTGCATTAGCCTGATTATGATTAAAAAACACATAATTAAACACGCGTTTGCGATTTAAATCAATATAAATGTTTATATTGTAACGCATGCTGTCCAGCCTCCATTTCTCTATAAAATTTTACTCTATTGCGCACACACACACACTAAGAAGCAGGAAGCAGGAAGCAGAAGCAGGGACCGTTGTCAGAAGGGAAGAAGGTATCAAAAATGACTTAGAATCGATCATGTTGTGATATTTTGAAATATAAAAGTCAATTAATTGTCCATAATATCGCTATTCTATTTTTTCGAAGAAATGTTTGTTAAAAGAAAAGTCCAGCACCAGCTGGATTTGAACACAACCTGTGAGTTGTTAGTCACGCACGTAGACCAGAAGGCTACAAGACGACTCGCATGAACAAGGCGGCGAAACAGCCCTACACAGCCCTGTCGCAGTACACGAATATAATCATATCGTTATTAAATTCTTTAGATACGCGATTCCATATTATATTCCCTATTAATCAAATTCTAAAAGTATGCTTGTTGACTCCGGTATCTCTTTAGTTAAAGACTTTGATGCTTAAAATGTTTAGGGAGAAATGGAATAATGGTGTGTATTTTTTTACTTTAAAGTACCAAGACCAGCCATATACAGTACTGTATGTTTATGTTCCAAAATTAATATCGTTTATGGCCTTCACACGCGTTACAGTATGCTCCTATTCTTTTTATGCTCATCTACTAAGATTTCCCTTCAGTGGTAAAATTCAATATCTACAACGGGCACAGTAAAGACGTTTACTGTACTGTACAGTAAATCTTTCTACGACAGACCAACGGACCACGAGTGCCCCTGTCGGTCAACCAATCAGGTACCGCGGTACCCCGCGTCATCTTGCGTCATGATGCGCGATGCCGCAGCCAATTACCTCCGGTACGTGTCTGTACCGCGCACTTTGAATGGCTGCATCTGTATAGCAGGGATTCATGTGGGAGTGCATCTTATGCGGTTTTTGCTTCAGTGAATAAAGACGACTGTCAGCGTAGTCTTTGGAGTCTTGCGCACAAGAGCAAGGCTCCCGTATGCATGTGAAATAGACGATTTTCAACACGCAAGCTCTTGGCTGATGCCCTTTGTTTGGCACAACGGACTACAGGACGAAACCCGACTGAATATGGAAAGAACTGGAAAAACTCCACACAGATACCACCCCTAACGGAACATTGGGCCCCAGCGCAACAAGGCAGCAATGCTAACACTTGTTTCTTTTTTCTTTTAGGGTGTAACCTTCACTACTATAATAGCAGTGGACAAGAAGGTAAGAGTTTCATCTGTCTTCTAGTCATTATCTTTTATAAAGCCAAGAGGAGGGGACATAGGCTGGAAAAAGACACTCGACTCCAGCACATCCACAACGTTTACAGTGCAGTGCAGAATTATTGGCTGCTCATTAGAACTGTGATTCGTTATAGCACATCGACCCCCGGGGCTGAATCTTCAAAACCGTCTGAAAGAGGAGATTCTGGAGACCAGACGTCTGCCGAGAGACGCTGTATTGTTTGAGGAGAGCAGCAGTAAAGTCATGGACTATTTTACAGTACGTTGCTGTTGTTCCAGGGCATGCTTAACAACACGATGGAGTTTATTTTCAAGGACTGGCCAGGTTAATTGGACTTAAAGTGAAGTAAAAAAGACATTTTCAATAGAAACTGTATCAGATATTTAAATGGGTGTTGGATGTAAATTATTTGATAGTAGAAATATCAGTCAGACTACAGAACTGAAATTTCCCTTAACTCCCAAATAACCTTTTAATCTGATCCAGGAATGTTTCACGTTTCAGCACAATTTGTTTAATTTGAATGGCAGATCACTCCTTGCCTCCATGCTGTATATCATCAACTTACTAAAGCCAGGTTGTCATCTGACGTGCAGTCTGTTACTTGTGCCGGTTGTGTCTCTGATGCTTCGGCTGTAATTACATACGTACCACATACTTCCTTTCTCCTATCATTGGATCTGTGGGTTTCTAGTAAATCGTTCAATCTTACAATCTAAAAAAAAAAGAGATTACGCTCTGAAGAGTTCTCCCAGACTCTGACAGGGTGTTATCTTTGACATCTCCAGCTTTCAAACAGGGAGGGATCTTTCTTTTACTTTCAAAGGCTTGCTTCTCCGATTGCATCCCCTCCTACCTTTTTAGAATAATAATAATTAATAATTGCTTACACTTTTATATAGCGCTTTTCTGGACACTCCACTCCAAGCGCTTTACAGGTCATGGGGAATCCCACTACCGCCACCAATGTGCAGCCCCACCTGGATGATGCGACGGCAGCCATAGTGCACCAGAACGCTCCCTACACATCAGCTCTCAGTGGGGAGGAGAGCAGAATGATGAAGCCAGTTCAGAGAGGGGGGGTTTTTAGGAGGCCATGATTGGTAAGGGCCAAATTTGGCCTGGACGCCAGGGTTACACCCCTACTCTTTTCGGGAAACACCCTGGGATTTTTAATGACCACAAACAGTCAGGACCTCGGTTTTACGTCTCATCCAAGGACGGTGCCTTTTTACAGTATAATGTCCCCGTCACTATACTGGGGCATTAGGACCCACATAGACCGCAGGGTGAGAGCCCCCTGCTGGCCCGAATAACACCTCTTCCAGCAGCCACCTTAGTTTTTCCCAGGAAGTCTCCACGGTGTTGCAGGGTGCAGGGTGACATGGCTGCTGGCATAGCTGTGTTTATAGCTGTTTTTTTTCCTCACCACACAGCAACGTTATGTATGTTTTGCTCTTTCAGTGATCACCAAAGTGACGAAGCCCCAAGATGAAATCGGTAAGAGAGGTTTCATGTCATCGTGCCTTATGTTTTACATGTTCATAAAACTCAGCTATAATGAGTGGGGTGGACATTAGGACACGCTGCATGCAGAGCAGTGCTAAATACTTGTCAGCTCTGACATTCCTTTTCAGGTATTTGAAAAGTGCGATAGTACCTTGAGCGATTTTCAAATGAAACCAAGGTGAACCTAAAACAAAAAAATGAAAAAGAGGAGAGCTGCTGTTAAAAAGTTTTCAAAATATTAGCTTAGGGGTGGATGGGGTCCTAGTTTAATCCATCATTATTGGTTCCTAAGTATTAAGAATGGCTGATTCCGTTTTTTGTTTTCAAATCTGACGCTGGTCTCCATCTTCAAGAAAAGATTCCAGTGTGGTAATATTGAAGGGTGGAACTAGTCTAAAGAATACTTGAGAGAAACTGAAAAGAGTTAGTGTAGGATAAATACAGAGTCAGATATTTGTTTATTAAGGTAGCTGCAGACTATGAGGACACCACTATCTTACGCGTCTTCTAATAACTACATGGTAAGATACAATAAGTGTTCACGTGTAAATTATGAAGCTTAAAGACTTCAAGCAACATTAAAGCTAATTTTTCTTTAAAACTGGCAGCATGGCCAAAGTCTGATACAATTAATCTAAAGGGGTGCGAGGTAATTATTTTCTGGAGGGAAAAAATATATATTTCTCAGCTACAATAAGTAATTTTGAGAAAAACCGTTTGATATTGAAAGATAGGGAAAAAAAAGAAACACAGAGCAATGGATCTGTTAAAATCACGACATGAGTTGGATTGGGGCGTCTTCATCCCAAAAGTTAGTTTAACATTTTCTAAACATTGCATATTAAGTACAGCGTACCACATTGGTCAGCTGTGTCTGTGGTCAGATCATTGACTGTGACCACTTTTGTGACATCCAGGCTCACACCTGCTGAGCTTCAGTGGGGCTGCCAGCTGTGAGTTGCAGGGTGACATGGCTGCTGGCATAGCTGTGTTTATAGCTTTTTTTTTTCCTCACCACACAGCAACATTATGTATGTTTTGCTCTTTCAGTGATCACCAAAGTGACGAAGCCCCAAGATGAAATAGGTAAGAGAGGTTTCATGTCATCATGCCTTATGTTTTACATGTTCATAAAACTCAGCTATAATGAGTGGGGTGGACATTAGGACACGCTGCAGGCAGAGCAGCGCTTAATACTTGTCAGCTCTGACATTTCTTTTCAGGTATTTGAAAAGTGCGATAGTACCTTGAGCGATTTTCAAATGAAACCAAGGTGAACCTAAAACAAAAAAAATGAAAAAGAGGAGAGCTGCTGTTGAAAAGTTTTCAAAATGTTAGCTCAGGGGTGGAAGGGGTCCTAGTTTATTCCATCGTTTTTGGTTCCTAAGTATAAGTTAAGAATGGCTAATTCCATTTTTTGTTTTCAAATCTGACACTGGTCTCCATCTTCAAGAAAAGATTCCAGTGTGGTAATATTGAAGGGTGGAACTAGTCTAAAGAATCCTTGAGAGAAACTGAAAAGAGTTAGTGTAGGATAAATACAGAGTCAGATATTTGTTTATTAAGGTAGCTGCAGACTATGAGGACACCACTATCTTACGCGTCTTCTAATAACTACATGGTAAGATACAATAAGTGTTCACGTGTAAATTATGAAGCTTAAAGACTTCAAGCAACATTAAAGCTAATTTTTCTTTAAAACTGGCAGCATGGCCAAAGTCTGATACAATTAATCTAAAGGGGTGCGAGGTAATTATTTTCTGGAGGGAAAAAATATATATTTCTGAGCTACAATAAGTAATTTTGAGAAAAACCGTTTGAGATTGAAAGATAGGGAAAAAAAACAAACACAGAGCAATGGATCTGTTAAAATCACGACATGAGTTGGATGGGGGCGTCTTCATCCCAAAAGTTAGTTTAACATTTTCTAAACATTGCATATTAAGTACAGCGTACCACATTGGTCAGCTGTGTCTGTGGTCAGATCATTGACTGTGACCACTTTTGTGACATCCAGGTACTGACCAGGCTCACACCTGCTGAGCTTCAGTGGGGCTGCCAGCTGTGAGTTGCAGGGTGACATAGCTGCTGGCATAGCTGTGTTTATAGCTGTTTTTTTTCCTCACCACACAGCAACATTATGTATGTTTTGCTCTTTCAGTGATCACCAAAGTGACGAAGCCCCAAGATGAAATAGGTAAGAGAGGTTTCATGTCATCATGCCTTATGTTTTACATGTTCATAAAACTCAGCTATAATGAGTGGGGTGGACATTAGGACACGCTGCATGCAGAGCAGCGCTTAATACTTGTCAGCTCTGACATTTCTTTTCAGGTATTTGAAAAGTGCGATAGTACCTTGAGCGATTTTCAAATGAAACCAAGGTGAACTTAAAACAACGAAAATTAAAAAGTGGAGAGCTGCTGTTGAAAAGTTTTCAAAATATTAGCTTAGGGGTGGATGGGGTCCTACTTTATCCCATCGTTTTTGGTTCCTAAGTATAAGTAAAGAATGGCTAATTCCGTTTTTTGTTTTCAAAGCTGACACTGGTCTCCATCTTCAAGAAGAGATTCCAGTGTGGGAATATTGAAGGGTTGAACTAGTCTAAAGAATCCTTAAGAGAAACTGAAAAGAGTTAGTGTAGGATAAATACAGAGTCAGATATTTGTTTATTAAGGTAGCTGCAGACTATGATGACACCCCTATCTTACGTGTCTTCTAATAACTACATGGTAAGATACAATAAGTGTTCACGTGTAAATTATGAAGCTTAAAGACTTCAAGCAACATTAAAGCTAATTTTTCTTTCAAACTGGCAGCATGGCCAAAGTCTGATACAATTAATCTAAAGGGATGCGAGGTAATTATTTTCTGGAGGGAAAAAATATATATTTCTCAGCTACAATAAGTAATTTTGAGAAAAACCGTTTGATATTGAAAGATAGGGAAAAAAAACAAACACAGAGCAATGGATCTGTTAAAATCACGACATGAGTTGGATTGGGGCGTCTTCATCCCAAAAGTTAGTTTAACATTTTCTAAACATTGCATATTAAGTACAGCGTACCACATTGGTCAGCTGTGTCTGTGGTCAGATCATTGACTGTGACCACTTTTGTGACATCCAGGTACTGACCAGGCTCACAACTGCTGAGCTTCAGTGGGGCTGCCAGCTGTGAGTTGCGGGGTGACATGGCTGCTGGCATAGCTGTGTTTATAGCTGTTTTTTTTTCCTCACCACACAGCAACGTTATGTATGTTTTGCTCTTTCAGTGATCACCAAAGTGACGAAGCCCCAAGATAAAATAGGTAAGAGGGTTTCATGTCATCGTGCCTTATGTTTTACATGTTTATAAAACTCAGCTATAATGAGTGGGGTGGACATTAGGACACGCTGCATGCAGAGCAGCGCTTAATGCTTGTCAGCTCTGACATTTCTTTTCAGGTATTTGAAAAGTGCGATAGTACCTTGAGCGATTTTCAAATGAAACCAAGGTGAACCTAAAACAACAAAATGAAAAAGAGGAGAGCTCCTGTTGAAAAGTTCTCAAAATGTTAGCTCAGGGGTGGATGGGGTCCTAGTTTATTCCATCGTTTTTGGTTCCTAAGTATAAGTTAAGAATGGCTAATTCCATTTTTTGTTTTCAAAGCTGACACTGGTCTCCATCTTCAAGAAGAGATTCCAGTGTGGGAATATTGAAGGGTTGAACTAGTCTAAAGAATCCTTAAGAGAAACTGAAAAGAGTTAGTGTAAGATTAATACATAGTCAGATATTTGTTTATTAAGGTAGCTGCAGATTATGATGACACCACTATCTTACTTGTCTTCTAATAACTACATGGTAAGATACAATAAGTGTTCACGTGTAAATTATGAAGCTTAAAGACTTCAAGCAACATTAAAGCTAATTTTTCTTTAAAACTGGCAGCATGGCCAAAGTCTGATACAATTAATCTAAAGGGGTGCGAGGTAATTATTTTCTGGAGGGAAAAAATATATATTTCTGAGCTACAATAAGTAATTTTGAGAAAAACCGTTTGATATTGAAAGATAGGGAAAAAAACAAACACAGAGCAATGGATCTGTTAAAATCACGACATGAGTTGGATTGGGGCGTCTTCATCCCAAAAGTTAGTTTAACATTTTCTAAACATTGCATATGAAGTACAGCGTACCACATTGGTCAGCTGTGTCTGTGGTCAGATCATTGACTGTGACCACTTTCGTGACATCCAGGTACTGACCAGGCTCACACCTGCTGAGCTTCAGTGGGGCTGCCAGCTGTGAGTTGCAGGGTGACATGGCTGCTGGCATAGCTGTGTTTATAGCTGTTTTTTTTCCTCACCACACAGCAACATTATGTATGTTTTGCTCTTTCAGTGATCACCAAAGTGACGAAGCCCCAAGATGAAATAGGTAAGAGAGGTTTCATGTCATCATGCCTTATGTTTTACATGTTCATAAAACTCAGCTATAATGAGTGGGGTGGACATTAGGACACGCTGCATGCAGAGCAGCGCTTAATACTCATCAGCTCTGACATTTCTTTTCAGGTATTTGAAAAGTGCGATAGTACCTTGAGCGATTTTCAAATGAAACCAAGGTGAACTTAAAACAACAAAACTTAAAAAGAGGAGAGCTCCTGTTGAAAAGTTTTCACAATGTTAGCTCAGGGGTGGATGGGGTCCTAGTTTAATCCATCATTATTGGTTCCTAAGTATAAGTTAAGAATGGCTAATTCCGTTTTTTGTTTTCAAATCTGACACTGGTCTCCACCTTCAAGAAGAGATTCCAGCGTGGTATTATTGAAGGGTGGAACTAGTCTAAAGAATCCTTGAGAGAAACTGAAAAGAGTTAGTGTAGGATAAATACAGAGTCAGATATTTGTTTATTAAGGTAGCTGCAGACTATGATGACACCACTATCTTATTCGTCTTCTAATAACTAAATGGTGAGATACAATAAGTGTTCACGTGTAAATTATGAAGCTTAAAGACTTCAAGCAACATTAAAGCTAATGTTACTTTCAAACTGCCAGTATGGCCAAAGTCTGATACAATTAATCTAACGGGGTGCAAGATAATTATTTTCTGGAGGGAAAAAATATATATTTCTCAGCTATAATAAGTAATTTAAAGAAAAACAGTTTGATATTGAAAGATAGGGAAAAAAAAACAACACAGAGCAATGGATATCTTAAAATCACGACATGAGTTGGATGGGGGCGTCTTCATCCCAAAAGTTAGTTTAACATTTTCTAAACATTGCATATGAAGTGCAGGGTACCACATTGGTCAGCTGTGTCTGTGGTCAGATCATTGACTGTGACCAACTTTGTGACATCCAGGTACTTACCAGGCTCACACCTGCTGAGCTTCAGTGGGGCTGCCAGCTGTGAGTTGCAGGGTGACATAGCTGCTGGCATAGCTGTGTTTATAGCTGTTTTTTTTTCCTGACCACCGCATCGTTCTGTATGTTTTGCTCTTTCACCGATCTCCAAAGTGAAGAAGCCCCGAGATGAAATAGGTCAGAGAGGTTTCATGTCATGCTTTTGTTACATTTTCTAAACATTGCATATTAAGTGCAGGGTACCACATTGGTCAGCTGTATCTGTGGTCAGATCACTGACTGTGACCACTTGTGTTTTTTCCCCTCGTGGCTTGAAGGTTCGGCAGAAAGCCTTTAAGATCTTGACCACCATCGCGAATTTAATCACCAACGGAGTAGTTTATCAGACTGGAGTCTTCCTCTGCCAGGAAGGGTTCGGTTACCTAGCCTGCAATCTGAAGGCGGCTTTTTGCTAGTTTTGAAAGTTTTCGCTTCTTGACTTTTTATTTCCGAGCATGTTTTACAGCGTCTTTTTTACGTTGACCTGGTCTGAGCAACATACTGGGGGCTCGAACACGTGCATCGCGCCGTGTGTTGGGATGCACGGTGGACACAATCGCTCGTACGCTCATCCCGATTACCGTCATTACAGAGCACAGTGAGCAAATCTCAATTTCAGCAATGTGGCGTTTGGAAGCTTTGGAAACTGGGGCTTTTTCACCGTGACATTCGGAAGATGTTTCGTGGGGGGGGGGGGTGCGCTACAGATTCTTTGAGGATCCAGGAAGTTGCGACGCTTTCTTTCCGAGTTCAGTCGTATTGTAAGGTCACGCTCTTTAATACTGCGGTAAATGCTCTCTATCTGTGATCCAGGGTAGTACATTATACAGCTGTCAGATCTCCAGCCATCATACGTAGACCTTGGCGTAAAGATCAGTAGGGACAAAAGTGAATTCAATTAACTGGCTATTCCCTAAGAAGGAGAAGTGGGGGTTTACAGTCTGCGTGATCTGTGTCTGATTTCAAGGCATGACCACAGATACCCTTAAGAGAAAGGTGTAGGTTAGTTTGAAAAACACAAAGTGCACTCTGTCAGTCATCAGTGTACTTTGCCTCCTTTGTGTGTATATGCAGAGTCCTCCCAGAGTATCGGAACAGAGCTAAAAAGAGCAGAAAGTACTGAATGTTCTACGTTTATTGACTTTCAGATGAGTGGTGCGAAATGGACTATCATTTTGGAGGTAAGAGTTTCTCGTTTGTTTGATAGTTCGGTTGTTGATTGATGTGGGCTGCCTCGAAAGGGGTGGACATGAGAGAGCAGTGGGGACAGAGTTGAAAGCTCCGTGGGCCTTGCGGTAGTGACGTCGAAATGTGTTTGTTTTTTTTTCGGCCCTTGAAGAAAGATATAAGATGTGAACAAGGGGGTTGACTGAGTCCTTTCTGCACGAGGACTGGACTTCTAAGTGACCGGCTTAGAATCAGGAAAGGGGGGGATAACTGATAAGGGTTCCAGATGCCCACTAGGAAACCTAACACTGACCATCAAGAGTGACCAAAGTCTGTGAACGGGCCCGGACACCGTGACGTCCCCCCGTTACCATGGTAACGAGCTACATAAACTGCAAGTTTTGTACCGGTATTTCGAACAGTGCTTCGGCTTTATTGTGCCTCGCGTGCGATAAAACGCATCTGATTCAACAGATTCGTTTTGGGAGCCAGAACTTATGTGTCTGTTGCAGCGCCCTCTACTCGAGCAATTTGGGTTTTTGAGACGGAAAGATTCAAATGAGGCAGGAGGGAGGGCGGGTTGTCACCATTTTATCTCGGCACGTAGGTGTTTTAAGAGTTTAGAATAATTCCACTTTTTGCGTTTGGTCTCCTCCTTTCAGGTACTGGAACAAATGATCTTTGCGCTTAGGACTGGGTTGCAAATCCTTAGCGTGTGATAACCGCGTCAAACTGGTGACCCGCTGATACCGCCAAACTCTTGGTCTGTGCTTTGGAAATGTTATCTGCAGCCATTTTCATTGGGGGAGGGTGGGTCCGACTTGAGTCTCCTTTAGTCAGCAAATCAAATCCATGCGCTATTGGAGAATCAGAATTCCGAGTAGTCATTTGAATTTACAATTCGGGGAAAATATGAGTGACTATTTCAGTGCAGGGCTGTCTCTCTCAGTGCCGGGGCTGTAGGTTCAACTCTGGACCCGAGATGCTGTCTGTGTGGAGTCTGGATGTTCTCCCTGTGGGTAGGTGGCGGTAAGCAGCAGATCATGCCCCCCCCAGAGGTTTCCCAACAGGGCTGTACTCTCTATCCCAGCGTGCAGTGGGTACAAAGCAGGATACCCCCTGGGAGGGACACCAGTCCGTCACGACATCCATTTATATCTAGTTGTCCAATTAGCAAGATGGCCTGAATGGACTCCTCTCGTTTGTAGCCTTTCTGTTGACTCCTTCTCTCTCTCTCTCTCTCCAGGCCGAGACGCGAGGCTGGTGGGTGGCCTCAGTCCCTGTGGCGGGACAGTGGAGGTGCATTACAAAGGGCAGTGGGTTCGAGTTTCCGCTAGGAGTTGGGATCTGCGGGTGGCCGCAGTCGTCTGCTCCCAGCTGGGCTGCGGTTCGGCAGTGGAGGCCGGGCCTCCGGGAGCCACGTTCGGCGATCGGCCAGGGCCGGTTTTCCTGGCAAACGTGTCCTGCAGTGGATCGGAGCCGTTTCTGAGGCTCTGTGGGCTACAAAGAATAGCCCCCGAGCCCAACGGTTCTCCAAGCACGAGCGCTGGAGTGGTTTGTTCAGGTAGGACGCCCACATTTGCAACGGTTATGGTGCTAAGCTACTCAAAGGCCCCCCTCCCCCAGAGGCAATTTCTGCCTGAAATGATGTACCTCTTAAACATTTGGCGTGGTTTTGGAAAGTCTAGACCGTAGAGGCTTGGGAGAGAATCGACTTTCTGCGTGGTACCGTAAAGTTCCCCCCTTTCCAATATGCAGCGGCTGCTCACCCTGCCACAGGTCAGGGGGAATCCCACTCCCGCCACCAATGTGCAGCCCCCACCTGGATGATGCGACGGCGGCCATAGTGCGCCACAACGCTCCCCACACACCAGCTCTCAGTGGGGAGGAGAGCAGAGTTATGGAGCCAGTTCAGAGAGGGGGGGTTATTAGGAGGACGTGATTGGTAAGGGCCCTTGGGAAATTTGGCCAGGACACCGGGGTTACACCCCTACTCTTTTCGAGGAACACCCTGGGATTTTTAATGACCACAGAGAGTCAGGACCTCGGTTTGATGTCTCATCCGAAGGACAGCGCCTGTTTACAGTCCAGTGTCCCCCGTCACTATACTGGGGATTTAGGACCCACATGGTCGGCAGGGTGAGCGCCCCCTGCTGGCCCCACTAACACGTCTTCCAGCAGCAACCTTAGTTTTTCCCAGGAGTCTCCCCTCCAGGTACTGACCAGACTCACACCTGCTGAGCTCCAGTGGGGGGGGGGCGCCAGCTGTGAGTTGCAGGGTGATATGCATTAATGGAACATTACTGATGTAAACTGATCGGGAACATTAACCTCCCGAGCGGGTTTCTCCTGTGCTGCAATCCCAGGGCACCGTGCGGCCAGGCTGGCGGGCGGCTGGGATCGCTGCTCGGGGAGGCTGGAGGTGCTTCGCGGGACGACCTGGGGCTCCGTGTGCCGCTCGGACTTCGACCGGCCGAGCGCCGAGGTCGTCTGCCGGGAGCTGCACTGCGGGACCCCCGAAAAAGTGGGGCGGGCGTCTTATTTCGGGAGAGGGGGCGGCCCGGTGTGGTCAGGGGCGCTCCGGTGCCAAGGCAACGAATCTCGGATTTTCTTCTGCCCGCCGTCGCCCACGAACATGACGAACTGCACCCTGGGAGAAGAGGCGGGACTGGTGTGCGCTGGTGAGACTCTCGCCTGCCGTCATTTATTAGCGATGTGGTAACGGTTTTAATGTACCACTCCAAAGGGGACCGTGGCGCCGAATTCCAGCGATACATGTCTGAAATAGTCCAAATTCTGAAAACGAAGAATTGTTTTGGACCCGTACATATAAATGTAGTGGTTTTCAATTGGGGACACCTCCCGCAGATCCTTAAAACCCCCGCTCAGCCCAACATATCGATACTGGTCAGCTTTCTAGATCGATCATATATAGCAGGGATTCATATGGGAGTGCATATTATCCGGTTTTTGCTTCACTGTATAAAGACGACTGTCAGCGTCGTCTTTGGAGTCTTGCTTATCCTTGCTTATCCTTAAAGTCGACAGATCCTTAGCCACAGTGCCACCGCTCCACCCCTCCGTAGTTCAGACGTGATCCGCCATCTTGTCTGAACCTAACCCCCCCCCCCAACACACACACACACACACACCCCGAGTTTGTGGAATTTAGTCTCCCATGTTGGAACCTACGTAGAGATTATATTAAATCAATGACAAAGTGAGAGAATCGAGAGATCGGTCCAAGCCGATCTCCTGTGTGTCCACAGTGGGTGTTAGATCTTCCGATATTACATCTCTCGTGTTATTTAAGGAAATTCTGTTTCACTACAGGTAAACACGCTGAATTTTCGAATCACTACAAGAACTCTGCACCACTAATGTATAACTGATTCTACCCATTCTAGTGCTTTAACCAATAGTAAACACTCAGCAGGGCTTTTACAGGAGTCATAGGCCTTTGGCGACCTCTACTGGCAGTTCAGTGTTACGGTAGTTCCTTCAAAGACCAGCCTCCCCCTAAACACACAACCTCCACTGTATAGGTCGTTGCAATATACGCACTGCATGGCGTAGAGTATCATTTGTTTTGTAACCAGCAGCCATATCACTCGGTGGCAACCCACTGAAGTTAAGCAGGTGTGAGCCTTGTCAGTTCGTGAAGGGTTAAAAAAAATAAAATGCTTACACTTATATAGCGCTTTTCTGGACACTCCACTCAAAGCGCTTTACAGGCAATGGGGAATCCCACTACTGCCACCAGTGTGCAGCCCCCACCTGGATGATGCGACAGCAGCCATAGTGCGCCAGAACGCTCCCCACACAGCAGCTCTCAGTGGGGAGGAGAGCAGAGGGATGAAGCCAGTTCAGAGAGGGGGGTTATTAGGAGGCCATGATGGGTAAGGGCCAATGGGAAATTTGGCCAGGACGCCGGGGTTACACCCCTACTCTTTTCGAGAGACACCCTGGGATTTTTAATGACCCCAGAGAGTCAGGACCTCGGTTTTATGTCTCATCCGATGAACAGCGCCTGTTTACAGTCCAGTGTCCCCGTCACTATACTGGGGCATTAGGACCCACGTGGACCGCAGGGTGAGAGCGCCCCCTGCTGGCCCCACTAACACCTCTCCCAGCAGCAACCTTAGTTTTTCCCAGGAGTCTCCCCTCCAGGTACTGACCAGGCTCACACCTGCTGAGCTTCAGTGGGGGGGGCTGCCAGTTGTGAGTTGCAGGGTGATCTGGCTACTGGCTAGTAGTGTACTAGAGTCATGTCTTGCCCTGTGTGCATCGCGCTGATCTCTCGGGAGACGCACGCAAGCAACACCACACCAGGACAACAGGAACAAGAAATAAATATGTAGTAGTGAGACCAATAGAGGGGAACAAACCCAGTGGTAGACTATGTATAAAGTGCGTAGTGCAGATCTGTCTGAAGGCCCGGCAGTGAGCTGTTGAGGATGGGCACTGCAGGGGGATAGAAGCTGATCTTGAGTCTGGTGGTCCGTGCCACGACGCAGGGGGGGGAGAACAGTTCGTGTGGGGGTGGTTGGGGATCCCAAAGGTCGGGTCGGGCCTCCACTGCGCCCGGTCGATGGGAGAGAGCCCCGTTTTCCGGTCATAGCGACGTCGGATTGAAGAGGGGCCCTTTGTTCTCGGCAGGGCGGGGCCGGGCCTTCGGCATCGCCTCCGACTTCTACCGCGCGTACGCCGCGCTCATGGCCTGCGGGCTGATGGGGATGATGGCGGCGGCCGCCTGCGCGAACAGGAAATCGCAGCGATGAGGTAAAAACCCAGAACCGGGACCGTTCTTTTCACTCAGGTGACCGTAGAGCAGAGACCAGGATGACCAGCCCTGGTTAAATTATTCCGGGTTTTCCGGTGGTACTCTTTCGATCGCCCGAACGTTCTTTCCTCTGTTTTTTTTTTACAGGTGATGACGACTCGGAGCCGAAGGCAAAGACCGATCCCCCCCCCCCGAGGAAAAATGCAGAGGAAAATTGGAGCTTCTCCGCTGGGCTGTGTTTCTGTTTGCCTAAATCGGGCCGCAGGAGAACGGGGCTGTTTTTGTTTTTGTTATTGTGCTTGCAGTGTTTCTTCGGGTGCGGAGGCTGCTGTCGCGCTGTCTGCAAATAAAATAAACTGAAAGAACATGGTGTCTTCACCCGGCGTTTTTCCTGACCTGTTCAGCGGTCTTGAATCCACCTGTAGTTGTTCGTGTTCAAGAGCTGGATATCTTCTGGACTTGGTGAATTTGTGCGATGTGGCAGGGTCAGGGTCAGAGGCAGGTCAATACAGGGGGCTACCACTAGAGGTACCACCCTTGCGTAGCGTTTTTCTGGACACTCCACTCAAAGCGCTTCACAGGTCATGGGGGATCCCACTACCGCCACCAATGTGCAGCCCCACCACCTGGATGATGCGACGGCAGCCATAGTGTGCCAGAACGCTCCCCACACAGCAGCTCTCAGTGGGGAGGAGAGCAGAGGGATGAAGCGAGTTCAGAGAGGGGGGTTATTAGGAGGCCATGATTGGTAAGGGCCAATGGGAAATTTGGCCAGGACGCCGGGGTTGTCCCCGTCACTGCAGGGTGAGCGCCCCCTGCTGGCCCCACTAACACCTCTTCCAGCAGCAGCCTTAGTTTTTCCCAGGAGGTCTCCCCTCCAGGTACTGACCAGGCTCACACCTGCTGAGCTCCAGTGGGGGCTGCCAGCTGGGAGCTGCAGAGTGATATAGCTGGCAGTAGGTGTAATAATAATTCAGGTGGGGAGCTGCGTCAGCATGCGTCGTCTGCAAAGGAACAAGTAATAGGTTTAATCCAGGCTGTCTCCACATTTAATCCCCATTCGTCTCCCAGTGGCTGATGCAGGAGCTCGGCGACGCCTCTCGCTCTCTAATATGTAAATTTGAAAACTTTCATTTCAATCGGGGCCCGCGCTGTGTAAACTGCCACAGGATCACAAGTTTGGCACCAAGGTCGATGGAAGTTCTTTTCAATATCTAGTAACACTTTATATATATATGAATCTAATTATGAATATATAATAACTTGAACTTGAACTTTATTGCCATATGTAACCGGTACTGGTACAATGGATTTCTTACTCACAGAAAGTCTCTCGATTGTAAAACAAGTGTAAAAAACAAGACAAAGTGCAAACAGTGCATCAAGACAATGTACAAACAAACAATAGACAATGTGCAAGTAAACATGTAGACAGTTTGAATGTAAACAATACAGACGTGTAAACAATGACTGGAGATAATAATACTCAGTCTTGGCCAATGCACAGAAATAAAAAGAAGTAACGACTAAGGGCCAGGCATTCATTGCCTCAGAGACACAGAAAAACAGCATTTCCATCCGCATACAGGAACAAAAAAAGCAAATGGGCGTGCTGTCCTGTGATTTAAACAGGAATGGGGGCATCGCTTTCGCAGTTGTGATTTCCAAAGAGCGCGGAACGACGGCCCAGTGCTGTCTGCGGCTGGAAAATAAGATTCGCCTGGAAGTCGCCAGCCCGGATGAGCTGTTTCTCGTTCCACCCGACTGCCTCGTAGCCCTTGCGAGGTGAATCGATTGTGGTCAGGAGGAAAGAGAGGCCGCCTGGCTCGGCAGGAATCGCAGCAGAAGGGGGGCCTCAGAGCACGACGGACAGCAGGAGACCACCGACACATGTGACCTGATCGAGCCCAAAGGAAACAGGAAGGAACCCCAAACCACAGACTTTTAACGGTAAGCTTGTAAGAAGAAAATCTCGCCCTTTGCCCACCCGCGCCTGAAAACACAGATTCTAGAGAGGCGGTGTTGTTTTAAGCTGTTGTTTTTTTTACAGGCCTGCGAATCCAGCACACCCTGCCGAACGAAACTCCGAGGCCTAACCCCAACGTCGGTCGGGGGGAGAAAGCGAAACGGAGAAAGGGCTTCGGAGCGTGATGTCGCCACGCCACATTCAAACCCCCCCCCCAAAAAAGAGCCGGGCTTGACCGTGACATCTGCAACATCCCGTCAAACTGAAACCTCCCCCCCAGACGTGCTGGGGGAACACGCGCAGCTCGGACGTTCGTCGCAGTGTTTGCAGACCTCGGTCATTTACCAGCAGCCGGATCACCTGCTAGCAAGCGCCCTTAAGAGGAGGGATTCAAATCGTGACAATCCAATGGCCATTTTAAGGTTATCCAGGCGGCAAAGAGTTGGAGATTTTTATTTTTTAGCTTTCTTAGTCATTTCGACGACGGTAGGCACCTTCCTGAAAAAACAAATCTTCCGTCTGCCAGATTATTAATAATAATAAACTATTTTATATAGCGCCTTTAAAGGTGGCTTCTCAAAGCGCTTTACAGGATGACAATAATAAATAAGGAGACTACACAAGATAAAACACAATGACAACACACAGAGGAGAGCGTGGATGGTGGTACTAAGAGAAGCAGAGGGGTGAAGAACAGAACCAGTTCAGTAAAGGCTCTTCTGAAGAAGAGGGTTTGGAGTCTGGATTGGCAGGAGTTTAGAGAAGGTGACTCTCTGATATCCTTGGGCAGAGAGTTCCAGAGCTTGGGGGGGGCACAACAGGAGAAGGCCCTGTCGCCCCTAGAGTGTAGACGGGCTTTGGGGGGGACAGTAAGGAGGGCAGAATCAGAAGAGCGGAGGTTGCGAGGTGGGGAGTAGGGCGACGATAGCTCAGACCGGTACTGAGGCGCCCAGCCACGCAGAGCCCTATAGGTGAGCAGGAGGATTTTAAAAGTCCACACGGAATTTGACCGGAAGCCAGTGCAGGGACTCCAGGATAGGAGTAATGTGATCACTTGCACTAGACCTGGTCAGGATTCTGGCTGCTGAATTTTGGAAATACGGTGAGCAGGAGGATTTAAAATCCTGGCATTTCCCCCCACCCCCTCCCCCGACTGTGGTCATGAATTGAAGTCGCCCATTAAGATGATGTCCGGCTTTTTATTGCAGGAATGTTAGGGGGGGGGGGAGGGTCGGGTATAATTCGACCCAGCTCTAGAATCAAGTACGGAAGGAGCAAGAGATTCAGAACAGTCGTCTGAGCTCCTGGACCGGAAGTAGGTCAGACCACAGAGATCGCCAGCGCTGCTGCACAGAGACGTTTGTCACGCTGCGAGATGCACGAAAAGAGCTCTTCTTGCTTTCTGGGTGACGGGAACCTGTGACCACAGCCACAGACGCCCCCCCAAACCCCCCCCCCCTCAGAGACGTGACTGAATTGTAACGCCTGCATGCCGTGACAGAGAAGGAAGACAAAATATCTCTTTTGGGGGGTTTTCACCAGGCTGCCCTGTGACTGAGGATCTGAAAACAACTGAGGAAGAGAGATTGCTGTTGAAGAAAAGCAAAGAGGGGGAAAGACATCTGCTGAGATCCTGGGCAAAGATAGAGCTACAGGACCGCCTCGGAAAATAACCTATCTTTCAATGGAGTCAGAAAGGTTAGCACCAGTGTTGCTGCTGTTTCTCAGTGTCGGCGGCATCAGTGAAGGTGAGTACATCTGTTACTTGTTCTTTTTTTTGGGGGGGATGGAAATATAGTGTGCGATGGACTGGTGTCCTACCCAGGCTGTATCCTGCCACCTGCCCGTTGCTTGGTGGGCTCCCCCACGACCCATATTTTTGGATGAAGCCATTTTGCAAATGGCTGGACGGGAGATCAGTTCTGAGACCGATACTGCGTCTGCTACGTGACGGTATCCCGTTACGATCTGTGTCACGACCTGGTTTCGTTCGGAAAAAGAATTACAAACGAGAGCCATTCAGCCATTATTTGGTTGCTAGAAGCTAATTGATCTAATGATCCCTTCTACTCAATCATATGGCTGGGCAGCATGTTCCATACTCCTGCCACCCTTTGTGTAAAGACGAGCCCCCCCCGTCCTGACTGGACAATCTCATCTGGCTGTGTCTCAAGAGAGGCCAGGGTATAGCCAGCTTCAACCACGTGGCTGGGCAGCTTGTTCCACACTCCCGCTACCCTTTGTGTACATATGTGCTTCCCGTTTTCGAGGTTTACATGTACTTCCATATAGTTTCTACTTATGTGCTCCGTTTGGTGTTTCACTGTTGATTCAGCACTGGAATTAAGAATTTAAGATCCCCCTCATCTTCTCTATTCAAAACTATGCAGAGTCAGTGCAGGACATTCCATTAATCTCTTATTGCTTCTCGTTATTGTCTGGAGTATGTAAAGTGTAAATAGCATCTTCTGTTCTCATCTCAGTATTGCTTGTTTGTACAATATTTTATCCAAGGTTTGTATGACCACTGTGAAAACTTGTAAAAGGCCAATTGACTGGACAGGCAGGTTTTAATTATTTGGGAAAACAAATGAATAGCATAAAGTCTCATTCGTTTAATCTTGTTAAAGTAATAATAATAATTGCTTACACTTATAGAGCGCTTTTCTGGACACTCCACTCAAAGCGCTGGACAGGTCATGGGGGAATCCCACTACCGCCACCAATGTGCAGCCCCCACCTGGATGATGCGACGGCAGCCATAGTGCGCCAGAACGCTCCCCACACAGCAGCTCTCAGTGGGGAGGAGAGCAGAGTGATGAAGCCAGTTCATAGATGGGGATTATTAGAAGGCCATGATTGGTAAGGGCCAATGGGAAATTTGGCCAGGATGCCGGGGTTACACCCCTACTCTTTTCGAGAAATGACCTGGGATTTTTAATGACCACAGAGAGTCAGGACCTCGGTTCTACGTCTCATCCGAACGACGGCACCTGTTTACAGTCCAGTGTCCCCCGTCACTATACTGGGGCATCAGGACCCACACAGACCACAGGGTGACCATCAGGAGGTCTCCCCTCCAGGTACTGACCAGGCTCACACCTGCTGAGCTTCAGTGGGGGTTGGCTGCCAGCTGGGAGTTGCAGACTGATATGGCTGCTGGCAGTAGGTGTAATAATAATAATTCAGGTGGGGAGCTGCGTCAGCATGCGTAGTCTGCAAAGGAACAAGTAATAGGTTTATTCCAGGCTGAAAAGAGTTCTTCGGGTGTGAGAAAGACAGGGCGGACAGCACAGATTAAATAGACCAAAAGCTGCGAGAGGGGAGGAGGCAGAGAGGCCACTCAGGAAGTGCAAAGTGGAGAGGGGTGAAGAGAGGTGTGAAGTCAAAACCTGCATGAGAATAGAGATGACACGAACACAAGTCGGTCGTTGGGAGGAGGGGGATGGTGTGAGCCTAGTTTCAGGATGAGTTTAGTTTCGGTTGTCCTTCTCTTGAAGCTGAGGAACCCTTCCTTGAGCACAGAGACCGAGAGGTCAGTCGGAGGTGAAATGAGAAACTGTGGGCTTGGAGCGATCTCTCATCTCCACGGCCCCGAACGTGTTCTCCGAGGCGGTCTCAGAGTCTCCTGCTGGTTTCCCCACCGCAGGAGATGCAGTTGCTGGAGGTACAGGATGTCGCCTGGGTGGTCCGGAATCGACCTGAGGGGGGCCCCCGAAGGAGCGTGTCGTTAGATCTGTATCCGCAGGTGATGCGGCCAGTTTTCTCGCGGGCGAAGGTGCCTGGTGGGGATGATCGCCGAGGGAGCTGTGAACCAGAAGTTTACGTCGATTGGGTGGCCGGCGGTATGAGATGATGGGGCGCTCGGGAAAAAAGGGTACCGATGGAGGGATCGCCCCCCTGCAGGATGGAGTAGTTGTTAAGAAGGGTCCTGGGGATAGAAAGTGTGTTAGGGAAGCACCAGCACGAGGAATGCGGTCGTAATAATAGTAATACAGCCGTAATAATAATATAATAACGTTAAAGTGGATTTAATGTGCCGAGAAATTTTCACTGGTCAGCAGCAAGCTTAGAAAATTCTCCTTCTTCTTCTTTTTCACAGCCTTAGTCCCAGACTGCCCTGGGGGCGGCTGCTTCGGTTGCTCTTCTCCACTGGTCTCGGTCGAGCACATCTTCCTCACTCACTTCACACACCTCCATAGCTTTTCTCACACAGTCTATCCATCTCTTTCTAGGCCGGCCTCTTCCTCTGTCACCTTCCACCTCAAATCCCATCGCCCTCTTTGTTACTTCCTCAACGTCCCTCCTCGCGATCTGTCCGTACCGCCGTAACCTCGCCTCTCGCATCTTCTCCACCACATCCGCCACCCTACGTCGTCGACGGATTTCTTCATTTCTGATCTTATCCTTCATTGAAATCTGCAGAATCCGCCTCAACATCCTCATTTCAGTTCTTCTCCTCAAGTTCTCTTCCCTCTTTCCCAACGGCCGAGCATTCAGCTCCACACAGTAGTACGGGTCTAATCACGGTCTTGCACTTTAACTGTCTAGGAATTTTCCTGTCACCGATTATTCCAGTTATTTCTCTCCACTTGTTCCATCCAGCTTTCACTCTTTGTCTTCCTGCCTCCAGTGTTTCTCCTCCCTTTACCAGTTTCGATCCAAGGTATTTAAAGCCATCAACTTGTTTCGGTTTTCCTCCATTTGTCTCCTCAACATTGGTCCTAGTATCTCCTCTTCTCTCCATTACCATTATTTCAGATCTTTCGGCACTCATTTTCAGCTGAGCAAATTGTTGGAACAAAACTGAGATCCTAAAGCCGTTTGCTCACGCCGCACTTTCGGACACTTGATGAAGCAGGGTGCGCAGAAGTGTTCTATCACACAGTATCGTTTCAGACGTTCGCGTGGATCGCAATCCTGAGAGCATCCTCTGTACTTCGAACTCGCCAGGCTGAGGAAATGACAGTGCGGCCCAGAGATCAGTCGTTGTCGCAGCTCTCCTCGCTTTCGAGGAATGAGCCAGGGAGCCAGCCGCAGGGGTGAAGTGTGAGATCAGAACTTGACCTCCTCCTGAACAATTGTTCATTGAACACCAAAACCTAGGTGAAGCAGTTTTAGCCTCAGGATGTCCCATAACGTTGCCTTCAACTGTTTTACAATCACCAATCCTGGCTTTCTAAGCCCGGCTTTTGACCGTGTCTCCTCCTGCAGGATGTAGCCTAATCCGTCATCGACAGGATAAGATCTCTGTGCGCCCGGGAGAATCGGCTCTCCTGCCCTGTCCCCAAACGCACCTGGAGACGGACAGCTGCACCTGGAGCCTGTCCAACACTTCCGGCGCCAGCACGGCGATAGTGAGGAATGACGGGACAGGCCTGCACGTCCGGCCCTCGTACGAGGACAGGGTGACGATTTTGAATCGGGGGAACCTCTCGCTCCTCATCTCCAACCTCACCGCCAAAGACAGCGGGACGTACAAGTGTGTCTGTGGAAGCTCGCCGAGCTCCGTGACTGTCAAGCTCACTGTGAAAGGTGACGCGCTAAACCGTTCTCTCTCTTTCTGACCATTTTCTCCAATTTAGGGTCACGGGGGGAGCCTATTCTTGCCAGCAGCCATATCACTCTGCAACTTACAACTGGCAGCCCCCACTGGAGCTCAGCAGGTGTGAGCCTGGTCAGTACCTGGAGGGGAGACTCCTGGGAAAAACTAAGGTTGCTGCTGGAAGAGGTGTTAGCGGGGCCAGCAGGGGGCGCTCACCCTGCGGTCCATGTTGGTCCTGATGCCCCAGTATAGCGACGGGGACACTATACTGTAAACAGGTGCCGTCCTTCGGATGAGACGTAAAACCGAGGTCCTGACTCTCTGTGGTCATTGAAAATCCCAGGGCGTTTCTCGAAAAGAGTAGGGGTGTAACCCCGGCGTCCTGGCCACATTTCCCATTGGCCCTTACCAATCATGGCCTCCTAATAATCCCCATCTCTGGATTGACTGCATTACTCTGCTCTCCTCCCCACTGAGAGCTGCTGTGTGGGGAGCGTTCTGGCGCACTATTGCTGCCGTCGCATCATCCAGGTGGGGCTGCACATTGGTGGCGGTAGTGGGATTCCCCCTGACCTGTAAAGCACTTTGAGTGGAGTGTCCAGAAAAGTGCTATATAAGAGTAAGCAATTATTATTATTATTATTATTATTATTATTATTATTATTATTATTATTCTGGCAAGCAACAGGCACAAGGCAGGGTACACCCCTGGATGGGACCCACACAGGACACCAGACTGTGTGTGGGCTATGAGTGTCAGCCCTGTGATGGACTGGCGTCCCATCCAGGGTGTATCCTGCCTTGTACCCAAAATGCTTTGAGTGCAGTGTCCAGGAAAGTGCTAGTATTGTTCTTATTAATATTATGACGACAGTTATTATTCCACAGCACACTTCGGTGTCTCTTTGTCACTGGAAGCCTGTATCCTGTCTGCAGGCTGCACCGTGACAGTTCGCAGTCGGAAGATCGTCGCGCACTCCGGCGGCGCCGCCCTGCTACCCTGCGCCTGCACGGACGCACAGCCCGCGACCGACAGCTTCGCGTGGAACGTCTGGGGGCGGCCCCTCCTGCGCCGCGATGGGGCGGGCCTGCGCGTCAACTCCTCCTACGAAGAGAGGGTGGCGGTGTTTTACTCCGCCAGCCCCGGAAACCTCTCCCTCCTCATCCGGAACCTCACCGTGCGGGATCAGGGGCTGTACCGTTGTCGTGACCCCTGGAACAACGAGGCGCTTGTGAAACTCCGGGTGCTAGGTAACGTACTGCTCGATTCAGACCATAACAAGGGTTACACACGAAAGGAGGCCGTTTAATTATACTAACCTGTTTTTGACACTTTTTTAGTTAATTGATCTAATTTTATGTAGCCAAATTATCCGCTTCAACCACATGGCCGAGTGTCTTGTTCCACACTCCTGCCACCCTTTGGGTATAGAAGTGCCTCCTGTCATGAGCAGTGGATCTTTTCCAGTTGGTTCCTGGAAGAAGCCAGGGTATCGGCTTCAACTTGTGGCTGAGTAGCTTGTTCCACACTCCCAGTGAGTGTCCTGTGTGTGAGTGTCCTGTGTGTGTGTCTGTGAATGTCCTGTGCAAGTGTCCTCTGTGTGTATCCTGTGAGATTCCTGTCAGTGGCCTGTGAGTGTCCTGTGTGTGAGTGTCCTCTGTGTGTATCCTGTGAGATTCCTGTGTGTGTGTCCTCTGTGTGTATCCTGTGAGATTCCTGTCAGTGGCCTGTGAGTGTCCTGTGTGTTAGTGTCCTGTATGTGAGTGTCCTGTGTGTGTGTCCTGTGCAAGTGTCCTCTGTGTGTATCCTGTGAGATTCCTGTCAGTGTCCTGTGTGTGAGTGTCCTGTGCAAGTGTCCTCTGTGTGTATCCTGAGATTCCTGTCAGTGTCCTGTGTGTGAGTGTCCTGTGTGAGTGTCCTGTGCAAGTGTCCTCTGTGTGTATCCTGTGAGATTCCTGTCAGTGGCCTGTGTGTCCCCTGTGTGAGTGCCCAGTGAGTGTCCTGTGTCTGTGTCTGCGTGTGTCTGCCCTGTGATAAACTGGCGTCCCACCCGGGGTGTATCCCGCCTCCTACCCGTCACTTGTCAGGCTAGGCTCCAACTCCCCCGCAGCCCCGTAACCAGATCAAGTGGTTAGAAAACGGACAACAAAACCGCGGTCATGGGAAAAACCAATAGAACAAGGAAAAGTCAAAGGCTTCGGACGGGGACCTCTTAGTAAAGCGAGCGTGCCTGCTCTTCTTCAGGCTGTGCCATTTCGGCCTCTGCTCCCGCGGAGATCACAGGACGGCGGGGGGACTCGGTCCTCCTGGGCTGCTCTTGCACCAACGCCCACCCCGAGATCTCGAGCTTCGCCTGGACGCTCCACCGCCGCCAGGCGCGGACAGAGATCCTGCGCTACGACGGCGCCGGTGTGAGGATCAGCCCCGCCTACGCCGGCCGGGCGACGGTCTCCCACCCCAGCTCCCCGGGGAACTTGTCTCTCCTCCTGGGGAACCTCAGCGCGGAGGACCAGGGGCTGTACCAGTGTGTGGTCAACGACGGGAGCTCCTGGGACGTCACCCTCGCCCTGCAAGGTGAGGTATCGGCGCGGGGGTCCGGTATTTGAGTTTGATGGCGGCTGTCTGGTAGAGGTGTCCCGCAATTAGGCCTGAACGAGCGGCCCTGGACCGACGGAGCTGTGAAATCCACCCCACGCTTCGAGCCAGCTTAGCGTCCTTCCGGGAATTGTGGGAAACGGGCTGTCCAGCGACGTTGGCGAATCCGATATCCTCGCTTCCCTTTGCAAAATGGCTGGATCAGATGTGGGGATTCATTCGCTGCCAACTACCAGTTGTCTTAGATGGGCCGAAATTTCTTCCTCTTGTTTTGTAACTTACAAACTTACTTTTGGAACTTTGTAACCTACTTCGTTTCTAAGGCCAGAAAGTGGCGCGTTTCCGGAATTGGCTGCCCACGGTTCTTTGTGTTTTGTTTCAGCCGAGCCCTGTCGCTTCACATTGTCTTCAGCAATCAAAAGTAGGAGGATATCATTCATTTCCCAGCGGACAGCGGTTACCCATTTTTCAAACTGCATTAGCTAATGCTGTACATACATATGGGCAGCAGCCATATCGCCCTGCAACCCACAACTGGCAGCCCCCCCCCCCCCCACTGGAGCTCAGCAGGTGTGAGCCTGGTCAGTACCTGGAGGGGAGACTCCTGGGAAAAACTAAGGTTGCTGCTGGGAGAGGTGTGAGTGGGGCCAGCAGGGGGCGCTCACCCTGCAACCTGTGTGGGTCCTAATGCCCCAGTATAGTGACAGGGGAAACTGGACTGTAAAAAGGCGCCGTCCTTCGGATGAGACGTAAAACCGAGGTCCTGACTCTCTGTGGTCATTAAAAATCCCAGGGCGTTTCTCGAAAAGAGTAGGGGTGTAACCCCGGCGTCCTGGCCACATTTCCCAATGGGCCCTTACCAATCATGGCCTCCTAATAACCCCCCTCTCTGAACTGGCTTCATCCCTCTGCTCTCCTCCCCACTGAGAGCTGAGGTATGGGGAGCGTTCTGGCACACTATGGCTGCCGTCGCATCATCCAGGTGGAGCTGCACACTGGTGGTGGTAGTGGGATTCCCCATGACCTGTAAAAAGCTCTGAGGGGAGAGTCCAGAAAAGCGCTATAGAAGTGTAAGCAATTATTAAATTCAGTTCTTATTATATATGCATTTCGTTGTGTTATTGTACAATCAGCCTGCGCTGGAAGTCTTGTTCTGCCAACATCTACGGTCCCATTTTCTGCAAGCTTCCCCAGCTCATGGATGACACACAGTAACATTACGATTCGGTCTCGGCGTCGCACTGTCACTAGAGCAGTCTCTCTCTCTCTCTCTCTCTCTCTCTCTCTCTCAGAGGGCAGTGAGACAGGTCTGATGTACTCCGGAGTGGGGCTGGTAGCTCTGGTGTACCTCTTGGCCACAGTTGCAGCTGTCAGAGCGACCAGAAAAAGGCACGGGTAAGAAATTAGACAAAATCCTGCTCTTCCTTATTTCTGTCAGGGATCTGCATTCTGATGCCCTTCTGCATTAAATGTTACTATCCAGCAGTGTATTTTAATCTGCCGTACAGAATGACACTCAACAGTGTTATGCTAGACTGTAATGAGGGGAGTACCACAGGGATCTCTACTAGGACCCCTGCTCTGCCTTATTTCTGTCAGGGGTCTGCTTTCTTGGGGAATGCCCTTCTGCGTTAAATGTCACTATACTACAGCTTATGACAATGTGCCGCACAGAATGACACTCATCTGCACCTTGTTATGCTGGACTGAAATGAGGGGAGTACCACAGGGATCTGTACTAGGACCCCACTAGTAACCTATTTCAAGAACCAGCTGTGAATGAGAGCTGCAGATCAATTAGCTACGTGCTACCAAATGAGGGAGATGAGCCAATCGACCTGTTCTTGATGGCAAACTGTCTTGTGTCTTGCTCGTATGTCATACCTTTCATTTTCACACCTGCTTCTCTCTACTCTGACCAGTATCTAACTAGGCTCTATATTCTGGGCTATAGTAGCTTACATGCCTTCTTTAGAGTGCACTACTTCCTTCTATCTATATTCTATACTATACTACAGGTTGAGAATCCCTTATCCGAAATTCCTGCGGATTTCGGATTGTTTTGGATTTCGGAATATTTTTATATTTGCATCTATGAAATGGGACAGCTTGGGGATGGGGCCCAAGTCGAAAGACGATATCCATTTCCATTTCATAATATAGCTTATACATATACCCTGAATGTAGTTTTGTATACATTTTTAATAATGTTTTAAACATAACACCATCAGAAAGGTAAGATATCGGTCTCCACCTACGATGTCATGTTTTGATTAAAAGGTTACAGTACACGTACGCCATTTGTCTTTTATTTTTTATCATACAAAAACAAAGCATCGAATATGATTACAGGTAAATAAAATGAAAACTGAAAAAAGTCATGTAAAGCATTTTATTTTTAAAGTAATATACAAGTACAAGTACAGGTAACAGTAATGACACTAGTCACGTTACACTCATACATGGAGGGGAGATTCAGATCTCGCGTAAAAATAACGTTTTGTACTAACTGTACAAGAAAACCAAACCGAAACATGATGAGCGCTGCTTACAAACTTGAAGATAAATGCAGCCCCAGACATTACAACTACATCGGGTCCGAGAAACTTGAGGGAGAGGGTACGTCATCGATGACATCCCTGTGAGCTGGAAAGTTGCGGATTTCGGAGTTTTTCAGAGTTTGGAATTTCGGATAAGGGATTTTCAACCTGTATACTATATGTATTGCAGGGGGCTACTGCTGTACTCTTTCGAGCGGTATTGTACTGTGTGGCAGTGTGCTCTGTTGCACTGTGTAAATTAACACACTGTAGCAAATTGCACTACTGTTTTACAGAAGGGTTTTGGGGGAAAACATCATTGTAATCTGCTACACCGTATCGATCTACACCACAGTGCACAGTGTGGATACTATACGTAAGAGTTCACTTTACTGTATTGCATTACAAAAACATTCTGTTGCGTTACGTTCTCTCTTTGTTTTCGATCTTCTTTTCTCTTTTGAAGGAGAACAGGACAGGGCTTCCTACTGGAGATGAAGACATTTCAAGGGCCTATAGACTTGTCTGTGCCTACAGATTGAAAGTACCACAGTATTGATTGATACCCTGGCTGTGATCTATAGGATCCCTATAGGGGCTCACCTTGGATGGATACCCCAGCTGTGATCTATAGGATCCCTATAGGGGCTCACCTTGAATGGATACCCTGGCTGTGGCCTATAGGACCCCTATAGGGGCTCACCTTGGATGGATACCCTGCCTGTGATCTATAGGACCCCTATAGGGGCTCAGCTTGGATGGATACCCTGCCTGTGATCTATAGGACCCCTATAGGGGCTCACTGTGGATTTATACCATGATGTGATCTCTAGGATGTCTTAAGGAGCTCATCTCCATATCACAGAGTATCAAGACAGAAATTCACACCCACACAAAAAAAACCCCACACCTACTAACGCCTTCTTGTCATGAGGTAAAAAGGGGTTTTGTGAAGTGAGACAGACACCATTTGGGGTCAAAATGCAGGCCGTGCGGTGTGGCCCTGAGCCAAGATGGCCCCCTGTTGCAGGCATCGTTCTGTCATTTTGTATTCCAGGAAAGGACATATACTTTTCTCGAGGCATCGAAACTATCCAAAATGGGGCTTTAAACGAATAAATAACCATACAGGAACGTTGTGCCCATCTGTTTTGCTTGAATGTCATTTAGTTACACATTTCCAAGCTTGTATTTCTGTATGACATATTTTAACCCCAGCGGGACATAGCAAATGCATTTCATAATAATAATAATAATTGCTTACACTTATATAGAGCTTTTCTGGACACTCCACTCAAAGCGCTTTACAGGTCATGGGGAATCCCACTACCGCCACCAATGTGCAGCCCCACCTGGATGATGCGACGGCAGCCATAGTGCGCCAGAACGCTCTCCACACATCAGGTCTCAGTGGGGAGGAGAGCAGAGTGATGAACCCCTACTCTTTTCGAGAAACGCCCTGGGATTTTTAATGACCACAGAGAGTCAGGACCTCGGTTTTACGTCTCATCCGAAGGACTGCGCCTGTTTACAGTCTAGTGTCCCCGTCACTATACTGGGGCATTAGGACCCACATGGACCGCAGGGTGAGCGCCCCCTGCTGGCCCCACCAACACCTCTCCCAGCAGCAACCTTAGTTTTTCCCAGGAGGTCTACCCTCCAGGTACCGAGACAGACTGGCATCCCATTCAGGGCAGGGTGTTGCTTGCTGGGATAGACTCCAGTAACCCCTCCAGCAAGCCTGTATTGATTTCAAGTTGTTGGAAAAAGTGGTGGCTTATCTAAAACTGCTATTTTTTCACCACAAGGCAGAGTCTGCCTTTCATATGACCGACACTCATCGCCTGGGTGAAAAGCAGTTGTTAGTTATGCCACCTGCTGGCAGCTCACTAAAATAGCAGGCAGGACAAGGGTTCAAAAAGTTACAACTGAGCTGTAAAAAAAAACAACTAATTTTTATAGTGTGCATGACAAGACATGGCCCCAGCGTTTCGAAGTATTTTATTCAAGAAAAGTTGAAGAATGTAATACAACTCATAATAATAATAAACTTTATTTTATATAGCACCTTTAAAGGTGGCTTCTCAGAATGACAACAACAATTAAAAATAAACAATTAAAAATACACAAGATGAACACTATGAGAACAGGCAGAAGAGACAGCAGATGGGGGTGCTAAATACAGTAGGAGCTGAGGGGTAAAGAACAGAACCAGTTCAGTAAAGGCTCTTCTAAAAGAAAATGTTTTGAGTCTGGATTTGAAGGAGTTTGGAGAAGGTGACTCTCTGATATCCTTGGGCAGAGAGTTCCAGAGCTTGGGGGTATAACAGGAGAAGGTCCTGTCACCCCTAGAGTGTAGACGGGCTTGGGGGGACAGTAAGGAGGGCAGAATTAGAAGAGCGAAGATTGCGAGGTGGGGAGTAGGGCAATGATAGCTCAGACAGGTACTGAGGGGCCAAGCCATGCAGAGTCTTATAGGTGAGCAGGAGGATTTTGAAGTTGACACAAAACTTGACCGGAAGCCAGTGCAGGGACTCCAGGATAGGAGTAATGTGATCACTTGCACTAGACCTGGTCGGGAGTCTGGCCGCCGAATTTTGCACATACTGCACTTGGGTCAATGTGGATTTAGATACCCCAGCGAGTAGAGCATTACAGTAGTCAATTCGGGATAGACAAATGTGTTGAGCAGCTTTTCAGCCACAGTTAGTGATAACACAGGGCGTAGTCTAGCGATGTTTCTGAGGTGAAAGATGTTTTTAACAATATGCTGCACATGTGGGTCGAATGTTAAGCCAGAATCAATTCAATTTTAGACTGAAGCTCAAGTACAGAACCATCTACAGATAGGGTTACAGGATTGGCTTTACGAAGTTGATGGGGGGGTGCCAATAAGCATGACTTCAGAATGGTCACAATTCTTATGTCAGAGATGTAATTTGATGTGGCTGTCTATTCTATTTGTGTCATGGAATGGATGTATATTTGAGTATCATCAGCGTAGAAATGATAGCTGAGGCCATGTGATCTTAAAAGCTGACCAAGTAGGAATATGTAAATGCTGAAAAGTTGGGGACCCAGTATTGAGCCCTGAGGAACACCAGACTTAACAAGACCAATTTCAGACCTATAACCATCAAGAAAGACAAAGTGACAGCGATCAGTGAGGTAAGATTTGAGCCATTTGAGAGCGGCGTCGGAAACTCCAAACACAGTCTCAAGACGAGAAAGTCAGATGTCATGGTCAACAGTGTCAAAAGCAGCACTGAGATCAAGAAGGATGAGTTTAGAAAGAGAACCAGAATCAGAAGCTATTAGCAGATCGTTAGTGACTTTGACCAAGGCAGTTTCTGTGCTGTGAAGCTGATGGAAGCCAGATTGGAGGGGTTCGAAAAGGTTGTTTGTCATGAGGTGGTTATGCAACTGAAGTGTGACAGCACGTTCTAGGATTTTAGCAAGAAAGGGTAAGTTGGAGATGGGGCGAAAATTGTTTCGGTTGTCCAGAGCCATGTTAGGCTTTTCTGGCATGGGGGTAATGGCAGCAGTTTTGAGGCCTGTTGGTACAACGCCAGTGCTCAAGGATTCATGTAAAATATTGAGGACAATGGGACAGAGAGAAGAGAAACAGCACTGAAATAAAGTGGTGGGAATGGGATCTAATATAGAGGGGGTGGATTTCATGTGTGAAACCAGTTTACTGAGGGATGCAGAGTCAAGAGGGGAGAAGCTGGAGAGCAGGGAACCAGAAACGTTGGAGAAGGAGGGAGGAGGTATGGAAATGATAGGCCCAGTGGAGAGAATGTGATGCCGGATGTTGTCGATCCTGGAGCTAAAGAAATTTAAGAATGTGTTGCAAAGTTGCGATGAGGCAGGTAAGGTGGTGGGGCAGTTTGGCTTGAGCAGGCTGGTGGAGAAGAGATGTCTGGGGGTTGTTATGGTGATTTTCGATGAGGTCGGAGAAGTAGGCGGATCTTACAGACTCTATGGTATCGATATATCCAGACATACAAACACTTCATTATAAAAAAAGTTTAGTATTATTATTATTATTATTATTAATTATTGAGCACCTTTCGTACAGATAGCAGCTGAAAGCGCTTTTCCAAACCAAGTGGGGGAAAAAAATACAATCTTAAAATTAGGGAAAACGCAGTCATACAACCTCAACGGTTGCTTGAAAAAGAAATCAATAGAAATGAGGGAAAAGCATGAGGACCATAGGAGACGTATGAAAATGAGAAATAACAAAGCACCTTTTAAAAAAAAACAAACCAAAAAACAAAGGAAACTTAGTGAAATAAAACGACCTACATAACCTACAGTTCACAGTGTTCTTGAAATGGCGGACGCTGTGGTAAACACAATCAGAGACTGGGCCTGCCCTGTGGAAACGAGCCCTCTCCAGTGGAATTGCGGAGTTCGCCACCTTGCGCCCGCCGTCTGCCGTTTCGCAGCGTCTTCGTTACGTAGAAGGCGCCCAGGAGCACGGGTGGTGGGAAAAATAGCAGAAGGACCCCTAGGTGCTGGCGCCGATCGGCTGGTCCACGCTCAGGCGCCGGAGACTCTTCTGGAAAGACGGAGAGACAGGTCGGGCCTACAGCGTGTTAGGGTTCCCACTGCTGCTCTCCAAAGTCATCTCCATGGCAACCTTCCTGCCGCCGCAGTAATGAGAACCGGTTATATAGTGGACAGATCCGCACAGAATGACAAATGAGGACCCTAGATCTCCCCACCCTGACCTTTACCCATCATGGCCTCCTAATAACCCCCCCTCTCTGAACTGGCTCCATCACTCTGCTCTCCTCCCCACTGAGAGCTGGTGTGTGGGGAGCGTTCTGGCGCACTATGGCTGCCATCGCATCATCCAGGTGGGGCTGCACACTGGTGGCGGTAGTGGGATTCCCCATGACCTGTCAAGCGCTTTGAGTGGAGTGTCCAGAAAAGCGCTATATAAGTATAAGCGATAATATAATTATTATTGAGAATTATTATTATAGAGAAGCATTCTGCCAGGTGGGTCCTGCACATTGGTGTCCTTATTATTTTCTTGTCAGCGTGGAATAAGCCTTAAGCTGTTCCTTTTCAGCCTACGCAGGCTGAGGCAGCTCCCTGCTCGAAATCCTTAGAGCATTACCTTTACTGTAGATTTGGACACAATCTTGAACATTTTAGGAATGAATTGGCGATCATGCATGCAAATTGAACTTTGAAAAAGATGGCAAGATTCGGAGTTATGTACTAATTCAATGCCAGCAGCCATATCACTCTGCAATCACAACTGGCAGCCCCCCCCACTGGAGCTCAGCAGGTGTGAGCCTGGTCAGTACCTGGAGGGGAGACTCCTGGGAAAAACTAAGGCTGCTGCTGGAAGAGGTGTTAGTGGGGCCAGCAGGGGGCGCTCACCCTGCGGTCTGTGTGGGTCCTAATGCCCCAGTATAGTGACGGGGACACTATACCGTAAACAGGTGCCGTCCTTCGGATGAGACGTAAAACCGAGGTCCTGACTCTCTGTGGTCATTAAAAATCCCAGAGCATTTCTCGAAAAGAGTAGGGGTGTAACCCCGGCGTCCTGGCCAAATTTCCCATTGGCCCTTACCAGTCATGACCTCTTAATAACCCCCCTCTCTGAACTGGCTTCATCACTCTGCTCTCCTCCCCACTGAGAGCTGCTGTGTGGGGAGCGTTCTGGCGCACTATGGCTGCCGTCGCATCATCCAGGTGGGAGCTGCACACTGGTGGTGGTAGTGGGATTCCCCATGACCTGTACAGCGCTTTGAGTGGAGTGTCCAGAAAAGCGCTATATAAGTGTAAGCAATTATTATTATTATTATTATTATTATTATATCCAAGTGTACCACTCTTTTTCTAATCTTCTGATGTTCAATTTTGCTCACGCATTGCGCAATGTCACTACGGTCGTTTTTTTCCCCCCAACAGTAGGGTCCTCTTACCTTGGACGGTGACTATGACGCGGCTCAGGACGAAGTTGGTCCGTGTGTCTTTCACTCTGTATTCGCCCTGGTCAGCTCGGGTCACCCCCGCCAGAGTCAGGGTCTCGTCATCGACCAGGATGCGCCGACGGTACTGCTGGTGACAGACAGCCTGCCCTCTCTCCATCGCGTAAACGGAGGTCACGTTCCCCTCCCCCACGGGCTCAAACAGCACCTCCACCTCCGTGGCGGCGTAGAGGGGGACAGACAGGTTGGCGCCAGGCTGCAGGGTGACGTTGACCGTACAACCTGGAAGAAATAAACAAACTAAATTGCAAAAAAGCAGGTGGGTGTTGGTGCCTCACAGCGCTGGGGGCCCTGGGTTCAATTCCGGACCGTGGGTGCTGTCTGTGTGGAGTTTGAGTGGTCTCCCAGTGTTCATGGGAGTTTCCTCCCCCAGTCCAAATACACATTGGTGAATTGGCTTCTGGGAAAAATTGGCCCTGGTGTTTGTGTTTGTGTTTGTGTTCCCTGTGATGGACTGGCATTACGGCCAGCGTGACCAGTCCCATCTGCCGACAAGTTATTCAATCTTGCTCGCAAAATAAATTAATTGATGGTATAGAAAAAACGTACACCTTTGGAACTTGTGGATTTAAAAATCGTGAAAGCGCTGTAAGTCGCTGCACTGCCGCAAGCCCCTGGTCTCGCCACAGAACCGCGACGTGAAGAGGCCCTTCCTGCTCCCTAGTCCCCGTAATGACGGCTGTAATAATACGACGACAGGTGGTGCAGCAGGCATTTCGCCACAGATATGGAGTAGGAGTTAAGGAGTTAAGGAGTAGGTAGTACTGTATTTATCAGCACAACCGTCAGGAAGTTGAGAGCAGGATTCCGATAGGATTCAAAGAGACGGATCCACAATCCTGCTTGCTTACAGTGTCACACTGTAATCTGTCTCTGGAGATTCAGTCTGTTTTGTGATGTAAATTTGAGGTTTTACAAGGTACTGTGCACATCTCGCTTTTATTGTTGTGTGAAATGAGCTCATCAGTGCTGATTTTTTCAAACCCCGAAACATAAAAATAGTAGGGCAGTTCTCCTTTAATTGCTTACACTAGTTCAGTGCTTTTTCAGGACACTCCACTCAAAGCGCTTTACAGGTCAGGGGGAATCCCACTACCGCCACCAGTGTGCAGCCCCCACCTGGATGATGCGACGGCAGCCATAGTGCGCCAGAACGCTCCCCACACACCAGCTCTCAGTGGGGAGGAGAGCAGAGAGATGAAGCCAGTTCAGAGAGGGGGGTTATTAGGAGGCCATGATGGGTGAGGGCCAATGGGAAATTTGGCCAGGACGCCGGGGTTACACCCCTACTCTTTTCGAGAAACACCCTGGGATTTTTAATGACCACAGAGAGTCAGGACCTCGGTTTTACATCTCATCCGAAGGACGGCGCCTGTTTACAGTCCAGTGTCCCCGTCACTATACTGGGGCATTAGGACCCACACGGACCGCAGGGTGAGAGCGCCCCCTGCTGGCCCCACGAACACCTCCTCCAGCAGCAGCCTTAGTTTTTCCCAGGAGTCTCCCCTCCAGGTACTGACCAGGCTCACACCTGCTGAGCTCCAGTGGGGGGGGCTGCCAGTTGGGAGTTGCAGGGTGAGATGGCTGCTGGATCTGAACTGGATGGAAGGTCCAGTTGTCATCCCAGGGGTGGGTTAACAGCAGCGAAATCGGTTCATTTCGCCAACGCGGCCCCAGCCTCACCCTTGACTTCCACCCGCGTGGTCCTCAAACCCCGGTCGTCCCGCGCCCAGACCGTGTACAGCCCGGCGTCCGCCCACGTCAAGCTGCGTCTCAGCAGCCTCCCGTCCCACACTTCGAACCCGCAGCCCGGCCGCAGCCTGGCCAGGCGGAGGGTGGCGTTGAGGCCCGCCGTTCTGATCTCGACCTCCTGGCTGCCGGGGGGTAAGGGGAGCTTCAGGGGGTGGCCGTAGCACAGCGTCAGACTGCCTGTGGAGAGGGGGGGGGGGTAACAGGGAGGTTATTGCCGTATGTACATGTCGTGTCATGTCATCTGCCCCACCACTTGAGACCTGCCGGTGTAGCGGGAAGCAGGAGCCTACCCGGCCAGCGACGAGCGCGTGGCAGGCTACCACCTGGGTGGGACGTCAGTCCATCGCAGGGCCAGTGCAAGCCAATCACACGATTTGGAGGCCACAGTAAGGGCCAGAGGGGTGGGGGGGGTGGAATTTGGCCCGGACACTGGGATAAGCTCTTCTCAAGAAACGCCCGGGGATCTGTCATGACCACTGAGAGTCAGGACCTCGGTTTGACGTCTCACCCGACAGTCGGCGGCCGTTACAGCCCAGCGTCCCCCGTCACTATACTGGGGCATTAGGACCCACACAGACCGCAGGGTGAGAGCGCCCCCTGCTGGCCCCACTAACACCTCTCCCAGCAGCAACCTTAGTTTTTCCCAGGAGGTCTCCCCCTCCAGGTACTGACCAGGCTCACACCTGCTGAGCTTCAGTGGGGGGGGCTGCCAGTTGAGAGCTGCAGGGTGACATGGCTGTGCTGTATGTAAATTACAATTCTTATTTGCATGGATCTCTTAGGACATGGGCGGTACGTTACGAACCTAATAATAAGAAATCGGAACAATCAATACGTCGTAGCGAAGGGGGAAAAAAAACACCTGCAAGAAAGTGTATACAGTAGTGCAGTGGTGCACTGAGTCTGAGGCCCGGCAGTGAGCTGTTGAGGATGGGCACTGCAGGAGGATAGAAGCTGATCTTGAGTCTGGTGGTCCGTGCCACGACGCAGGGGGGGGGGGACAGTTTGTAGCCGGGGGTGGTTGGGATCCAGAAGGATGGACTGGGCTTTATCGTGACAGCGGATGGTGTGGGCCTCACCGACGACGGATGGTCAATCGCATCCCATGATCCTCTGTGCCGCTGCCACAACCCTTTGTAGTACATCTCGTTCCCACGTGGCAGTACTGCTCTGTGGCTCAGGCTCTGCGCCTGGGGCTGGAAGGGTTTGCCGGTTCAAATCCCGCAGCCGGCAAAGAGGAATCCTACTCTGTTGGGCCCCTGAGCGAGGCCCTTCACCCCAACTGCTCCAGGGGCGCCGTATAAATGGGTGCCCCTATGCCCTGACCCCCAGCTTCTCTCCCAGTCTGTGTGTCTCATGGAGAGCAAGCTGGGGTCTGCAAAAAGACAAATTCTTAATGCAAGAAACTGCATAGGTCCAATAAAGTGATCTTATCTAAACTGTGGCATCCTCTGCAAACTTAATAATGTGGTTGTATAGCTACCTTCAGCAGCATTCGTAGGTGAGCGAGGAGTACAGCCTAGGACTGAGACAGCAGTGTTTAGGATCAGTGTAGGGAGGAGAAAGATATTTTTTTCCCGGTATTTTTTTCTTTACTTTCTTTGTCTCACGGGGTACAGTGTCCTTGGGTTTACGAAGGTGCATTATAAATGATCATCTTTAAAAAGGCTGTTATTTAACTAGTGACAGTGTCCCATCATCTTCTACTCGGCTTCTTTGCGCTAATTGTATCTCTTTGTTACCGTTTTTGTTTGTTTTGAACTTTTTTTTTTTACTTTTCCTATAAAGCGCTTTGAGAATTTACTTTTACAGGTGCCGCCAAAACAATACACCGCATCTTATAATTATTTAGCTAACAATAGCAATTATTATTGTTGTCATTAATAACAATGATAATATTAATATGGGGGAATGCTTTATTCTTTTTTCCTCTGTTTGCCTGTCCTTTTAACAACAAGAACTTGTACTGCTGCGGCAAACCCGAGGACTCGATACATAGCGACAGCGAGCAAGACAAAAACAAAATTTTCAAAGAAAAGCAAACAACATAGGCGAAAACGGAGGTACAGAATGTAGGAAACGACTCGGGACACAGGCCCTCGTCGAAAGTCGGGTTTGGAGTTCGGTTTCGACGAGGGTCGTTTTCCGAGGCGTAGCGAAAAGGGGCACGGTCGCCGAAACGCCGCCATTTTGTCCTGGGTTCGGCGCTCCGAGGGCACCGAGCCTACGGGCGGGGAGTGTAAACACACGGAGGCCTTCAGAGATGTCTCACGGAGCCAGCTCCGTGTCGAGCCTCAAAAGTCAGGAGCCAGATCTTGTGTTGCCAAAAGGAGAGACTCTCAGCAAGTCTAGGAGAGCTGTTGCCACCAAAACCCAGCTGTGGGTGTCTGGACAAGCTTGCCTCTTTGTGAGACGAGGGAGGGAGCCCGTGAACTTAAGAGGGGCAGAACTCCAGCCCAGCCTTAAATGTTACGAATTTATCTTCTGTATTTCTCTATCGCTACGTGCAGCGCCCTGGGGGTTTCGGCAAGGCGCTTAAATAAAGAGTTTTCGAGGTTTTATTATAAGGGTAGGAGGGGAGAAAGAGAAAGAAATATAGACACCCCCCCACCCCACCCCGGTCAAAAACGTCATTGAAAAAGTACGACTCTCCCCCCCAGCCCTCCAAAAAGAGAGTTTTTTTTTCCAGAAATAACAACTTCGATGAGACAGCGCCACAACCTTCCCTGTGGCAAGCACTGTCAGCAGAGGGGAGGAGGTAACGAAATGAAAGACAGAAGACAGTAAAAAAAATAAATCCATTGAACATGACAGGACACTCCCCGTCGCCCTTCATTTTACCGACTTCTTCAGAGAGCCCGTGTCCAAACTCGCCAATTGGGGAAGGCGGGCGCTCAGCTGGAGAAATGGCGCCCTGTGACTCTTTATAAACCCTTGTCTGTCGACTCCCTTGTTCCCAGCCGGCGATTTAATGAAAAAATAAATAAAATAAATCTGTTCAGACGCAGGAAACCACCCAAAAAACACGCTGAAATGCTCAGGCCTGCTGGCTCCAAATCTTACCCCCTCCTGTGATTCTTCAACGTTATTGTTAATCCTAAGGAATACTAAGGAACAAGTAATAGGTTTATTCCATGCTGAAAAAAAGAAGAAAGAGAACACAACGTTTCGGCCGTGGAGCCTTCTTCACACCTGAAGAAGGCTCCACGGCCGAAACGTTGTGTTCTCTTTCTTCTTTTTTTCAGCATGGAATAAACCTATTACTTGTTCCTTTGCAGCCTACGCCTGCTGACGCAGCTACCCACCTGAACTACTAATGAATACTAGTTAGAAATACCTTCCGTTTTGGGGGGTGTTCTCTAATCTGGCGTCCTGTTTTGAATCAGTAAAACTTTGTAGCCTTTTTTGGGTTGTTTGTTTACTTCATACACCTTACAAATGCACGATCTCGTTGAAAGATTTCTATTTATTACGTCTCTCCCACCCTAATATTCTGCCGGGTGTTACTCTCATGTTTGTACAGGCGGCAGGGAGAGCGACTTTTTTGTGCTTTTACCGACACAGGAATCTGGAAAAGAAGGGAATTGTTTGCATAGTCTAAAAAACAAAACCCGCAAAACTTCAGCCTGTCAAGAAATGACCTATCTACTGACTGCACATAAACTTCACACAGATTTGAACCCGCGGCCGTGAGGTTTCAAGACGATAACCACTGTTCAGCCCCGAAACTAGTTCAGTAAGACGCGCAACATTTAAAAGAATGGCTCGCCGAGGTTTGAACATAACACGTCGATGTTTGAGGATTTTTTTTTTTAAAAGTTATTTTAAACCGGAGAGAAAAAATCGTGGTCAAGAATTCTCCCTCTCCAGGGTGAGTTAATGCTGTCGTTAGAACATGCTCGATTTAGTTAACTTTTTTTTTCGCTTGAGGTATGGTTTTTTCTCTAACTTTTTTTTTATTGTAACGGTGATTACACTATTGTTTAATTCGAAATGTATGGCTGATATTTCAGTGGACGTAAGAGCTATATACAGTATATATCGCACGAATTCCAACTGGGCAGCAGATCATAAAGGTGACTTAGCACATGATTTAAAAACGTTGTTTTATAAAACTAATTTTGTGAGGAATAACGACGATTCAGTCCTAGTCCTAGCGCCCAGAATATTTTCCGTCTAAGACCAATTCAAGGTTTTTTTTTTTCGTTCAATTTCTCCTGTGCTTTTGTGAAGTCCGATGGTCTGATTGGCACAATACTCCACGATTTTAGATACCCGTTACTGAGCTTTCTCCCGTCTCTACCTCACTGACACGAAACAAGAGAAACTGTCCTGAAATACTTTTAAATACAAAAAAAAAATATTGACCGAATGAAAAAAAAATTACAAATCTTTCTTTATAATTTATAGACGGTACCAAATATTTTTTATATTTTTAAGAACGTGAAAACAATTATTACAACCCGTTTAACTTTAGAGGAAAAAAAAATCTTGATTAAATCAAAAACTAAAGAATCCCTCTTTATAAGCGAAATCTCATTGCAGCTCGTCTTTTGTAACCGTGTAACTGACAAGTTCGCGTACAGGAAAAAAAAACCAACAACACTAACTTTAATATCAGTTGGATTTAGCAAAGAGGAGAAAACACGTGTGACAAAAACAGCTTCCTTTACATTGATCATGAACGATTTAGAGCGGGAATCTGCAGTTTTGCAAAAGGTGCGACAATACACCGTCGCCGACGGTACACCCGAGTGTGGCCATAAGCATGCGGCATTGCTAAACCCGAGAAGTTTAAAGTTTAAATTGCATACCTACCCTTTGTCTGGAACTCGGACATCTTGAGCGGCGAGTCGACGGCGGACGAAAACCACAAACTGCCCCAGATTAAAAGGACCCAAAACGGCATTTTTAATCCGATCAAATTAAAAAACCACAACAACAACAACAACCTTAAAGTGGACTACCCGAGAGGCACGTGTCCGTAAATGACTTCCCACGCTAAAACGTTCACTGAACTGGGGGAGGTGGAAGGTGGGTGTGGTGTCAGGATACTGTCTCACTCAGACCTTGGCATGTATTTTGTGTGGGGATAATTCACCTCACGGACAGACTGTTACGGAGATAAGGATTCTGTATCTACCGTTTATCTGCATCGGTTGCTGCAGACGCTTGTGCAAAACCCCACTGAATCAAAAGCAATTCTCCAGTTTCTAGCAGGGACGATAACACGTGGTGCCCTAGTGAAAACTCAGCGATTCTTTGCCGGATTGGTACTACTTCCGGTATTACACGTATTATACTGTAAAATATAATGACGCACTTTTACTCCGAGGTCCTCCAGACATACTGTACATTAGAAGGAAGATCACGACCGAGCGTCTCTACCTCAGACTCCCCCCCTAATAGTTTAAAATTAATAGGTTAAAAAAAATGACTGAACGTCTCTATCTCAGACTCCCCTCCTAAGAGGTTAAAATTAATAGGAAAAAAAAACCATTATCAGCAATGAGTGCTTATCCGATTTGCGTATCCGATTCAGAGTTCAAATTAAGCACAGACGCTACTACAGGGTGTAATGCACACAGATGCACAAAGAGTTCAGGTCCAAGTGATACAGCTCCCGCGTTAATGGAAACTATGTCCCTTTTAATGAGAAACCCCAAACAAAATGGTGATAGTTTGAGTAATAATAATAATAATAATAATAATTATAATAATAATAGCTCACACTATTATGGAATTCAAAGCCTTTGTTTTGAAGAAGCACTCGAATGTTTTTGCCGCAGTCCATCCAAGCTGTGGATGAACCCCCAGTTCAGGGAGGGGGGTTATTAGGAGGCCATAATAATAATAATAATAATTAATAATAATTGCTTGCACTTCGGATGAGACGTCAAACCGAGGTCCTGACTCTCTCTGTGGTCATTAAAAATCCCAGGGCGTTTCTCGAAAAGAACAGGGGTGTAACCCAGGCACCCTGGCCAAATTTCCCATTGGCCCTTACCCATCATGGCCTCCTAATAACCCCCCTCTCTGAACTGGCTCCATCCCTCTGCTCTCCTCCCCACTGAGAGCTGGTGTGTGGGGAGCGTTCTGGCGCACTATGGCTGCCGTCGCATCATCCAGGTGGGGGCTGCACTGGTGGTGGTAGTGGGATTCCCCATGACCTGTAAAGCGCTTTGAGTGGAGTGTCCAGAAAAGCGCTATAGAAGTGTAAGCAATTCTTATTATCAATTATTACTTCAGGGCATTAACTCAGCTGTCAATATGAAAGATAGGAAAAAAGTCTTGCTGGCAAATGTGAGCTGTCTACTTTCTAAAGCTACAAACAACACTGGAAATGATGTCAAACACTGAATTTTACATTCGAAGTTGAAGTTTTTTTTAATTCAATAATGCATGGCACTATCGTTTTCAAATTCACCTCACAGTACGGCATTGCCGAATATTTGAGTCAGAACACTAGTCTTCTGTCAAGATCTACTGGTTTCACATGCCAGTTCTGTATCCTCTTGGGACATTTGGGGAAAAGCGTTTGATCTCGTAGTGAGCTTAGAGCAGAAGCACCCAAGGCCACTAGGTGTCGCACTACAAACAAACGCGGACCGTTTCTCGTATAGAGGTGGATGTCACTGGAGTCACGTCGATCAATCATTCTGATTTTCTATTCGTTAGTTGTTTGGGATTTTTTTTTGCTACTCGGTACCTCAGCGTCGGTTCGTTGTCCGGCTAGTTTCGGCATGGGCGTGCGTCAATAGGTACGTTTGCGTGTAATTACACTGTGTTTTAAAAAACTGTAGTGTAATTTTCTCGAAGAAGAGCCGGGAGAGGTGTTCTCCTTCCCCCAGTTAAGTCTGGATTCATACTGCAATGTGGGAAAAAGCCGTCACCCATCTGTGCAGAGAAGTGAAAGCTGATTCAAAAGCAAGCAGGGAGAGCACCTTGTTTTAGATCGTTTTGTTAAGCTGACGCAGCACTTCAGGGACAGGTGAAACAGTCATTTTCCGTTCCTGATGGGTTTTTGCTTTCAACGAAGAAGAGCAGTTAAAATAGTTTCTCACACTCCCTTCTTCAAGCAGTAGAGAGAAACATGATTAAAACACCCCGTGCCCTTGACGAGCTGGGTTGCTCTCACACTGTGTTGTAAGTATCCGGCTGCCTCTGCAGCACAGCTCTGTCCCTAAACGACATTTTTGAGGATAAAACGCTTTTTTTTTCCTCAATAACTTTCCATTATAACACAAAAAAAACAACCGAACAGATTCGGTCTTCCTGTATTTTCGTAGTTCGTGTGGATGAAGCGTTGTTCTGTCGTTCATATCGACATATGAACGACAGAACAACAGTGCAGGTGAGTTTGCGACAAGGGACAGAATTTGAGGGTCTTTGTCAGAAAGCTACCATTTTTTGAGGGGAGTTCCAGGAAACGTTAATAATTGCGGTGCACACGCCCAAACCTGTTTATCTGAAGAGTCTGCACAGTCATACTGCGATAGATTCTCCGTTGATAACCTATTTTGGGATTTCTTTTTATTTTTGGCGGTGTTTTCTCCGAAGCAGCCCAGTTTCGGCTTGTGCTGTTGTACCTTTTTTTGCTAAGTGTTTTTTTTTTTTTTTTTGGAGTTCGACAGCTTTGAATAATAAGAATGCAGTTATTCGGGTGGGATGATCTTCGGTCGTCCACTGAACGCGATCAATTCTAGTTAATCAACGGGGGCGGTTTAGATCCCAACTCAAGCGGCGGTCGTTCGATCTTGATCAATATATAAATATATCAGTGTATCTGGATATTTGTTGAAATCGTGCTTGTAGCCCCCGAACTCACGGAGGCTCAGTAAAACTGCGCGCTGATTGTACTGTAATGAGACTTCTGCACCTATTAGTGGCGCAAAGTGACGCCGACATTCAGAGAAAGCGAGGCTTGATACTTCTGCGTGGAAAGCCTGCTAAATGTTCGCAAATGTATTTGTTCCTTTTTAACTTAAAAAAATGAAAATCGATTTTTTTAAAAAAAATCGGTAACGGAGCCACACCGGTATTATATGTGTATAGGACTGTTAAGTTCGCAAAAAAGAGAGAGAGAGAAAAAAAACTGTCATGTTGTGGAAGTTTGTGCGTGTTTTCTGTTTTGTGTGTGGCGGCGTGTTTTAAAAGCGTCTTCTTAGTGAGTCGTTTTTTGAAGGAGTGTCAGCGTGCGCATACGGAGAGCCGCGGCACAAATTTTTTTTTTAGAATATACAGAATCGCACATACCGAATGGTTTATCGGGAGACCCTTGCTCAAAAGGCATCGTTATTATTATTTTTTTACATACTGTGCAAGTTAGAAAGGAGTTTTTTTTTTAAGTGAATTGTGTTGTTCACTGCTACAACGACTCTTTTTGTAAAGGACGCTGCGTATTATAACATATACCGGGGTTGCAATTCACTTCTGAGTTATGAACAGACAGCAGGTGACGCAGACGCACCCCTTAATAAAGCGTTCCAACACCCGTCTGGGAGATAAAGGCAATCAAATTCGTCCACAGCGGCAGTCCCGTGGGTTATGATGGGATCTGCGCTAATTTGCAACACTCGTTTGCCAATATCAGAAAACAAATCAGCAAAAGACTACTGGGTGAAATGATGAAACGTGGGATTTTACCTGTAAACGGTCCAGTCCCAGAGTCAGGAGAATATTCCGACCGATTTCTAATCTGTGTGTTTACAGACATATGGCGTGCGTGTGTCCGGTAGTCGTGGCTTCTTATTAAGGTTTCTGTAGGTGTGGTTTATATTTTGACTAACTGGTGCGACGAGTCCTCCCTAAACGTCTCAAAAAGCAAAGGAACTTTTTTTTTATTGCTTTTACGAAAAATATTACCCCACCCAACCCACCGCAATTGAGGGTCAGCCTGTTGAAATCGTGGAGGACGGCAGGTAGTCGGGACCGGTCGCTGACAAAAACCTAAAACTGGGACAGATCCGTTTTAAAGGAGAGCGTTCTGTGGGTCACGGAATGAAGAACAGATTCTCATCAGAACTTCCTCGTGTGTGTGTGTGTGGTTTGAGGCGCACTTTATGTTTAAGTTGGATACGTTAGAGGGGAATACTTTTGCTCCTCGTCCAGGAGTCTCCTCTCTCTGTGTGTCTGTGTGTGTGGTTTTGAGGTGCACTTTATGTTTAAGTTTAATACATTAGGGGGGATACTTTTGCTCCCGGTCCAGGAGTCTCCCGCCTGAATTCCTCCGCCCTGTGAATTTCGGGCTCGGGCTGCAGCTCCACGGCGGGTCTCGCCGAAGGGGGATCCCCCCCCCTGTGCTGCACTTTCGAGCGATCGGCGCTTCCATCTCCGTCACGGGGGGGAAGTTCCCCTCTTGCGTGACGCGAGGCCGCCCGCCACAAACTGACAGGGCTGGCAGGCAGGTTTTACGAGTTCCCCCGGGTGGCATCACAATTTCACTTCCACAACAGAGAGAACTCGGCTCTGTGGCTTATTTGGCTCTCTTGGCTGCTAGACCCTTGCTGATCCGCGGAGGGAGATGAAAGGGATTCGCTTCGAAGCCCGTCGGGGGGGGGGACCGGGGGAGAACATGCAAACTCCACACAGACAGCACCCCGAGCACCGAAGCCGGCGCCGCCGTGCCACAATGATTTTAAGCGGAGAAATTCACTCGTGCTTTTGAGCTGTCCGTTTCCTAACTGTTTCGTCCAGGGGGGAACAGGGTGTCAGTCCATTGCAGGGCACGTACGCACGCACAAGCACGCTGGCGCACACACACTCACACAAGCTCACTCACGCATGCACACTCACGCGCGCACACTCACACAAGCGCACGCACACTCACACAAGCTCACTCACGCAAGCGCGCACGCACACTCACACAAGCTCTCTCATGCAAGCGCGCACGCACACTCACACAAGCTCACTCACGCAAGCACACAAGCTCACTCGTGCACACACACTCACGCACACTCACACAAGCTCACTCACGCACACTCACACAAGCGCACGCACACTCACACAAGCTCACTCACGCAAGCGCGCACGCACACTCGCACACACACAAGCTCACTCGTGCACACACACTCACACACTCGCACACACAAGCTCACTCGTGCACACACACTCACGCATTCGCACACACAAGCTCACTCGTGCACACACACTCACGCACACACAAGCTCACTCGTACTCACGCACTCGCACACACAAGCTCACTCGTACTCACGCACTCGCACACACACAAGCGCAGTCGCACACACTCGCACACACTCACACAAGCGCACTCGCACACTCACACTCACACAAGCGCACTCGCACACACACACTCACACACACACATGCTCTCTCTCTCTCTCTCTCTCTCTCTCTCTCTCACCCACACCCACACCCAGACCTGCGGCCACTTTTCCCAAAGCCGATCAATCTACCAGCACGTCTCTGGAGGAGCGGGAGGAAAACCCTGCGGTAGAACATGCAGACTCCCCCCCGGACAGCACCCCTGGGTCGGGAATCGAACCCAGGCGGGGCCCCACAGTGCTCAACACTGTGCCACCCTGCTGCCCCCCCCACCCCCGCCCCCGCCCCAAATCATTTTAAACCGTTCAACCTATTTATTCATATGCATCCAAAAGAGTTAAATGACTGTTTGCTGGACAGGATGTGATTCATTTTGGAAACCTGCTGGTTTTCTTCTGTGGGGCTGCTGCTGCTGCTGCAGAGACCAGACTATCCGGTTATTCAACTCGCAGAATGACTGCGCTGTGTGCCGAGAGTCTGAAATGTCTGCGGGCGTTTTAGCATAACATAACGTCACTTTATTAACCCTGTACGATTTCTGGAATAGGTCCTGTCGCAGACCTAGCTGGCTCTCCAGGAGACACACAGACAGGGGAGAGAGAGAAGCTGGGGGTCAGAGCGCAGGGTCGGCCTTTTATACGGCGGCCCTGGAGCAGTTGGGGTTCGGGGCCTCGCTCAGGGGGGGCCCCAAGGGAGTAGGATTCCTCTGCTGGCTGCGGGATTTGAACCGGCAAACCCCTCCCAGCCCCAGGCGCAGATCTGTGCAATATCTATAAAGGAAACGGGAAGCAGATATGACCCAGGCACATGGGATATATATATATATATCAGCTGTTTTTAAGAGCAGAGAAGTTCTGGAAACTCTTGACAGCCGGAAGTGAAAAGAGAAGCAGACTGCAGAAGTAAAACTGGTGGTTCTTGTTCTCAGGCGTGTGATAGGATCTACATGGAACTTCCTTCTAAAGACCTGTCAATCAGGTCCTGGCTAGTTTTTTTGTTTTTTTTTAATGCCAGACAGTGGGACTTTTGCCTGGATACTGACTGTTTTAAAGTTGTTTCGCGTTTCCCCCCTCTTTATCACTTTTGTTTTTCCTTTTCCTTTTCTGTTTACAGACATTAGAACGAGAATCGGCGGAGTATCAGTACCTGGATGGGGAGACCTCCTGGGAAAAACTCAGGTTGTTGCTGGGAGAGGTGTGAGTGGGGCCAGCAGGGGGCGCTCTCACCCTGCAGTCCGTGTGGGTCCTGATGCCCCAGTATAGTGACGGGGGACACTGGACTGTAAACAGGCGCCGTCCTTCGGATGAGACGTAAAACCGAGGTCCTGACTCTCTGTGGTCATTAAAAATCCCTGGACGTCTCTCGAAAAGAGTAGGGGTGTAACCCCGGCGTCCTGGCCAAATTTCCCATTGGCCCTTACCAATCATGGCCTCCTAATAACCCCCCTCTCTGAACTGGCTTCATCCCTCTGCTCTCCTCCCCACTGAGAGCTGGTGTGTGGGGAGCGTTCTGGCGCACTATGGCTGCCGTCGCATCATCCAGGTGGGGGCTGCACATTGGTGGCGGTAGTGGGATTCCCCATGACCTGTACAGCGCTTTGAGTGGAGTGTCCAGAAAAGCACTATATAAGTGCAAGCAATTATTATTATTATTATTATTTTGGCCTCCTAATAACCCCCCTCCCTGAACTGGGGGTTTATCCACAGCTTGGATGGACTGCGGCAAAAACATTCGAGTGCTTCTTCAAAACGAAGGCTTTGAATCCCATTCAGTCACGGAGCAACGCTTATGAGGCTTTTTCACATAGAGGTGCTAATATACTTTTTATTTCATAAAAATGATTACGCAAAAGGCGAAGCTACAATGGGCACCACAGATTTGTTAAAAAGAAATAGTCGATTTTACCGCAGACCATTTATCAAAACGTTTATTTAATAAACAAAGAGCTCTCGCAACGCAAACTAATACAGTGTAATTGCAGCCAACTAACCCAGTCCGTTAGCTTTCCATTTTAAATCTATTTGGATAGGTAGATTGCCGGGGCAGCAACGGTCGTCATGGCGATGGGAGGGCAACAGGGGCCCAGTGGTCGTCATGGCGGCAGCACCAGAGCAACGGTCGTTATGGCAATGGGAGGGCACCGGGGGTCCGGCGGCCTTCATGGCAACAGCAGGGCACCGGTCGTCATGGCAGCAGGAGGGCGACGGTCGTCATAGCAATAGAGAGGATATTTCCCCCTCCGGAGACCAGTGCAGGATCAGCAAGACCAGTAAGTGAATTCCGTACCTGGCTTCTGTGTCGAATTTAAAATGACACATTGTGTAAAAAGACACAGAATTATTTGCCCCGAGCTGTTTAAAAGATCGGATGTCGGCTTTAGGAAATCTTATTTTTCAACTGAATTCACTTTTACGTACTGTTTGCTGCTTCTTATCCTTGTGACAGCGGTAAAGGGCCCTTTCGAGCAGAATTATGACTATTTTCAGATGCATTCTTCAGAAACAATTCAACATTCTTCAGTTTTCAATAAAGTGTCTGGACTCTTAATTGCTTAATTGACGAAGTCTCCTGATTGGCCGGGATGCGATCTCACCCAGGTGGTGTGAGGAAGGTCTGTGGTCTAGAGCGGGGGGGAATGTCATTTGTCGGATCAGATCACAGGGGAGTGAGAGAGCGGAGGTCCTGTCGTGAATACAGCAGAGCTGACTGGGCTCGGAAGCAGAGGTATGTGATGTACAGTGTTTAGCGCAAACTTCATACTGACCGCTGTGGGTCAGTTCTAACGAGCTCTCGGAGAGCACGCTGCTGTCTGGAGAAGAGCTACAGCTCTGAGCTCAATGCTACGAAAAACCGTGCGGAGTCAAGTTGGAGACCAGCTGAACTTGTGCTTAATACACAAAGGGCTCAGCATTGCTGTCTTAATTAGCACGAACTACAAGACGCTCTGAATCGGAGCATTTCAATTTATTTAAACCGTAAATACATGTTGGTCACGTTAATATAGAACTATTACTTTGTGTCGTGTTTAAGTATAACGGGATGTTCCTGTTTTTAATTTAAGAGGGTCATTCATGCAAAATTATACCAGATGAGGGTATGAGATGACTAACGCCATACTCAACTGTAATCAGTCCCGACACAAACGAGAGCAGCAGTTGCGGGTTTGAATTTGAACGCGAATCCTATTGAAGCGGGTTTTATTTGCACTGATAAATGATGAAGATTCATACGGAGATCCTTCAGATGTAAGCGAACGTTTTTTTTTTTTCGGTTGTATGTATAATATATACATTTGTGTCTGCACAAGTCTTCTGATCACTTAGGGGAGACGTGTTACACTTTATCCAAGTTTTTAATTTGTGTGAAGTTAGAGACCAGCTGAACTTGTGCTTAATACACAAAGGGCTCAGCATTGCTGTCCTAATTAGCACGGACTACAAGACGCTCTGAATCGGAACGTTTAAATGAATTTAAACCGTAAATTAACATGTAGGCCACGTTAATATAGAATTATTATTATTTTGTGCCGTGTTTATGTATAACGGGGATGTTCCTGATTTTAATTTAAGAGGCTCATTCATGCTAAATTATACCAGATGAGGGTACGAGACTACTGCGTTTAAATTTGAAGACGAATCCTATTAAACCGGCTTTTATTTGCACTGATAAACGATCAAGATTCATACGGAGATCCGTCCTATGTCAGCGAACGTTTTTTTTCCGGTTGTTTTTACAATGTATACATTTGTGTCTGCACAAGTCTTCTGCACATTTAGGGGGCGACAAGTTGCACTTTTATCCAAATTTGTTTTTTAATGTGTGTAGCTTCTCTGTTTGAGGCTGCGAGTTAGTTACGGTATGTCCAACAGTGGACAAAGGCGAGGACCACATCTTCCTCACCGCGAAGTCAGTCAGTGGTGACAAAAAGCACCGGCTACTGTCTAATAACGTTAGCAATTAAAAAAAAAACAACAGAAATAGCCATATCACGTACTGGTATTTGGGGATGGGTTTCATCTGCGAGTAAGAACTATTTTTTCAGCTCAAATTCCGCCTCCGGGACTGTGCGCCTGCTCCACCGCAGGTATAACAGATCAGCCCTTTTAAAAAGATCACCGGAAGAGTCGTCTTTCTTTAACGGACCCTCATATTTATTTATTTTTTAGTCTCCCACCCTGAAATCCCCAGTATCCGCGAGAAACACAAGTGCGTAGAGTCTCGTCACTATAAAGAAAACAAACACACAACACATCTGTTCAGGTGAGTCCCGGTTTCAGACCTAAAAGGCCGCTGCCCGAATCCCAGGATGTCTGAGAATTCACGGCGCGGGTTAAAGGCGCTATATACAGCGGCAAACATTAAACATCATTATTCACACATCAGGCTTTTGTTAAAAAAAACCACGTATGACAATAAACTTCATTATGAATAATTGTGGTGTGTCGGGAAAGCACTTTTAGTGAAATATAACGGTGAGTTTCCTCGGAGCGGATGGCTCAGTGACGATATTATTTCCCGCTGTGTCCCCCCAGGACAGAGACGGAGACCGTGTCCGTGCAGAATCAGGAGCTGAGACTGCGGGACCTCAAGGGTGTCTGATCAGGGAGCTTACACAGTGAGGGGGTCTCAGCCTGAACCAGACCCACCAACTTTCTGTCAGGTAGCGGGATCAGGGCTGAGACAGCAGGACCTGCGGACATCTTTCCGTCTAAAGGCTGTGTTGATGCAGCCTGTGCATGAGGTTTGTGAGTTCCTGATGTTTTGGCCCTGGATGTTGGGGTGTAGATATTGGGGTAACTCCAGGTGTTGGGGTATATTATTATTATTATTATTATTATTATTATTATTAAGTTTTGTATTATGTAGCATCTTTAAAAGTGGCCTCTCTAAGTGCTTTATAGGAAGAACACAACACAAAGTTAGAAATAGGATTTGGGGTACAGTAGGAAAGTCAACCAGTTCAATAGCAGCCCTTCTGTAGAAGCAGAGAAGCAGGTTTTGAGTCGTATTTGAGGGAGTTTAGAGAAGAGGACTCCTCGGGGAGAGAGTTCCAGGAGAAGACCCTGTCACCCCCAGAGTGTAGACAAGCTTGGGGGGGGGGTGGGCAGACGGGAGCCCAGAGTCAGAGGAACAATGGCTGTGAGGTGGGGAGCAGGATGAGTCAGACAGGTACTGAGGTGCCAAGCCACGCAGAGCCTCGTCGGCGAGCACTTCGACGCGAAACTTGTCCGGAAGCCAGTGCAGGGACTCCAGGACAGGAGTCGTGTCATCACTTGCACTTGACCTGGTCAGGATTCTGCAGTTGGGACACACAAAAACATTGGTTTAGAAACTCCAGCAAATCGAGAGGTTCCAGATACGGGAGGAGGGGAAAGTGTTGACCAGCTTTTCGGCAACAGTTGGCGACAACAACGTGATCTTGTCGCAGTTGAAATGAAGGACATTTTGAGTTCTCCATGTTTTATGTCGGAGGTGCAGTTAGACCAGAGACCTTGTCAGGCCTAGTATGGACATGATTAGAGGCTCATCAGTGCAGAAATTATCATGTTGACCATATGATCTTCGTAGCTGGCCAAGTGGGACATGTCAATCAAGTATATTATTGTTCATCTCCGATTCTCCTCGCACACAAGATTCCCTGGAAAACAAAGATGGAATTCCGGATCTGAGTCGTCAGCTGTGGCTTATTGAAGGACAGTTTTTGTACAGAAAACAACTGAAAATCCAACAGAGAATTAACGAGGACTCTCTTTCTGGGATATCCAGTGTACTCGTTAATCCTGAGACCAGACAATCTCCTCCATCTGTTTCCTGAATATTTTACTTGATTGCTTGTTCACTGGAATGGTTCGTCACTAAACCAGGCAGTTAATTTCTGGAATAATATATTTTTATTTTCCATACCGGCGTTCACTGTAATCATTCCTCACGAAACCAGTCAATGAGCACAGTTGGGGTACAAGGCTACAAACTCCTTTTGGAATCCTGGAAAAGCAGACGCCCAACCATCGGAGCTCTCTCCCAGTCAGACACCAGGAGCCCAGACGCCCTCATCCTCCCCCCCCCCCCCCCCCCACCCCCCACCGGCTCCATCTCGCCGGTCGTCTCGTCTGGATGTCGGACTCCAGGATCTCGGGGAAGGTTCCCTCCTCCCAGCCCAGCTCAGGCCTGAGGAGTCTGGAAGATCTGGGAGAAGCCAACAGGAAGAAACTCCTCCTGGACCTCGACTCTGGGAGGAGCCCCAGTGCCCGGAACCCCGAAGACTCAGCTGACCAGGAGGTGGAGCCCCAGTGCCTGGACCCCCCGAAGACTCTGGCTGACCAGGAGGAGGAGCCCATTGGTGCCACAACAATGAAGGGGAGCCCAGGGGTGTCAGAACCCCCAGACAAGGTGAGGAAGGGATAAGAGAGCCTGTGGACAACACACCTGTGTCTTTCCAGGACGGGTCACCAGAACAGCAGCTCTGGACTGGAGTAGTTGGGACTTGGTGGAGCACAGGCTGCCTTCAGGCATGTTTATTCCCAACAGGAGCCAGGTCAGACCCTGTACCACGCAGGAGAGGGCACCCCCAGACCTGCAGTTAGAAGTCAAGAGGATGTTCTCGACCGGTCAGCGCAGGAGGGGACAGGGTACCCCATCAGCACTGAAGGGCACGAGGCACCAGGCAGGTGAGTCTCTCCTTCACTGGCTGTCCCTCGCAGGCGACGCTGGTCTTGCATGATCGGGGATGATCGGACCAATCTGGGATCCACAGACTCCGAGGGGACAGAGTAGGAGTCGTCTCGGGGAGAAATCCAGGGTGTCCCGATCTCCTGCCTGCTGGAGCCTGTGAGGATGACGATGATGATGATGATGAAGAGCTGCAGGTGACCCTGATTCAGGCTGCTCCCTGGAGACGAGCTCCTGGCGGAGAGCCAGTGGACTCCTCCTATCGGGGCTCCAGGGGGTGACCCTCAGGGCTGTGTCCTGACCTCCTGCTGTCTCCTGCCCATAAGAATCTGGTCAGTGTGCTGTTGACACTACACTCTCGTACCCGAGTCCAACACCAGCCTCCAGCCTGAGCACAAGGTCAGGTTAGTCCTGTCACTCCTGTGTCACACTCAGGGCATGAACACACAACCCTACTAGTGAGAGAGGAGAACTGTTATAAAGTTACTAGCATTGATATTAGAGCCTGGTGAAGTATTATTGTGTTGAAGTAATAGTTATATTATTAGTAGACGTATTTTATTAGCAGCACTATTATTGAAAGCATAGCAGTACTAGTAAGAGAAGCAGTTTTGCTGTAATTTTCAGTAGTACCTGAAATAATATTATTTTCAGCAGAGACACTAGTAATAGAAGCAGTATTCTTGTCACCAGTGTGTAGTATGTATGACACCACCATCAGGAGTGGAACAGAGTGTAGACATGTCTCTGCTTTGTTGGCTGTGAATGAATCCACACAGCTCCTCTGTGCTGAGTGATGTTGTGTAGTTATTGTACAGCTGTAATAGTTAAGGTCAGGTTTTCTCTCGCTATCTTGAGGGACAGGTGAACGCTGGGCTGAATCCAGATGACGAGGCACAGAGAGACTGCAGAGCCCGACTGCTGCCCTCAGACACGCGAACCAGCTGTCACAGCTGTGCAGCCTACAGCAGCGTGTCCTGGGATGGAGGTGGGATGCTCACTCCTGTCTCTTTTCCCTTTTCCATTTTCTGTTAAGTCCGGTGGCTGACACTAGGAAGACATGAAGATTGAACCTCTCCTGCTTTCGTTCCCTAATTTTCCTGGATGTCCAGGGGCAGACAGTGGACAGACAAGTATGGCTGGGATAGAGGTTGGATGTTCTCTCCTATAATCTCTTCCCTGATTTTCTGGGATGTCCATAAAATTGACAGTTGGAAGACGGGTATGGAGGAGGAGTTGGAATGGAGGTTGATGCTCTCTCCTGTCTCTCTTTTTCCCTAATTTTCCAGGATGTCCAGAGGCTGACACTGGGGAGACAGGTATGGATTCATGGTCTCTCCTGTCTCCAGCAGGGGCAGCCAGTGGGAAGACCAATGTGGATGGAGGTTGATGCTTTGTCCTGTGTTCATTTTTGTAGTTTTCCAGAATGTCCAGTGGCAGACAGTGGGAAAACGGGTATGGATGAGGAGTTGGAATGGAGGTTGGATGCTCGCTCCTGTCTCTCTTTTACCTAATTTTCCAGAGTCCAGAGGCTGCCAGTGGGATGATGGGTATGAAAGAGGTGTTGGGATTGACATTGGACTGTATTTTCCTTAAATTTCCAGGCTGGCCAGAGGCTGATAGTGGGAAGACGGGTATGTATGAAGATTGAACCCTCTCCTGTACTCTTGTTCCCTAATTTTCCAGGATGTCCAGATGCTGACATTGGGGAGACGGGTATGGATAGGGAGATTAGAATGGGGATTGATGGTCTCTCCTGTCTCTCTTTTCCCTAGTTTTCCAGAGGCTGCCAGTGGGAAGACGGGTATGGCTGGGAGTTGGGATGGAGGTGAGGAGCTCTTTCCTGTCTTTTTCTTCCTCCTTGTGTCGGTCTCTGTGACATCTCTCTGCCTGTCTCTTGAGCTGTGTGTCTTTCTCTCAGTCCAGCTGCTTGTGCTCTGTAAAACACTACACTTCTGCAGTATTAAACAGGGCTTTTTGACTGTGGATTGCAGGTTTGATTCCAGAGGGGGGCACAGTCTTGTACCCCAGAGTGAGAAACTTTGCTCAGATAGACTGTTCTGTGAGAATTGTTATCAGTGGCTGTACTGTAGGGAGTGGAGTGTTGACAATGGTGTACTCAGTTCTCAAGAGGATTGTACCTTAATACACTGACACATCTGTGTGTTGATCTTCCACCTGAGCTGAACTTTATATTCAATAATACACCAGTGTGCTGAATTCTTTCCTATATTCTAATTTAATACCCTCACCTGTGTGTTGTACTCTCATCTCCACTGAGTGTTAATACAAAATAATACTGATAATTCTCAAAATAGTAATGGTAATACTCAAACTTGTATACTAAACACTCTCTCCTGTACTGAGCTTTAATACTCAATGACAGACCTGTGTGCTGAACTCACACCTGGACTGTACTATCATACTTAAACCAGTGTGCTGAACTCTCACTTGTACTGAGCATTAATTCTCACATTGACACACGAGTGGTGAACTCTCGCCTTTACTGGGCTTTCATACTCAAAAGTGTGTACTGACCCCTCATGTGGACTGGACTGTCATACTTAAACCAGTGTTACCAGTGTGATACACCTCTGAGCTTAACCTTTACTGTGCATTCATACTCAAACTCTGTGCTCAGCTCTCACCTGGACTGGACTAAAATACTTATTAAACCAGCGTGCTGAACCCTAACTTGTAAGTGAGCTTTAATATTCAGTGACATGGATGTATGCTGAACCTTCATCTGTAGTGTACTTCAATACTCAGATCTGTGTGCTACACTCTGTGAGTTTCAATACTTAATCTAGCCTTTTTATAGCTGTATTTTTTTAAATACTCAAATCTGTGTGGTAAACCCTCACCTGTACTAAACTACTGTAACCAGTGTCCTGAACTCTTGCTTGTACTGAACTTTAATACTCAGTGACACACCAGTATGGTGAACTTTCACCTGCAGTGTTCTTTAATACTCAAATCTGTGTGCTACACTCTTACCTTTACTGGGATTTAATACTCAAAGAGACACCTGTGTGCTCTCATGGTTTTTCATTTAATGTTTTAATACTCAAACCTGTGTGGTCAGCTCTCACCTGCACTCTACTGAAATAGTAAACCAGTGTACTGGACTTTAATACTCATGACACAACTGTTTGCAGACCTGTCAACTGTACTATTGGAATACTCAGCCCTGTGTGATGAACTGTAACCTGTATTGTGTTGTAATACTCAGATATGTGAACTCGCATGTCCCACTGGTACTATTTTGTAATGCTCAGACTTGTGTACTGAACTAACACTTGTACCGAGCTTCAATATTCAGTGACAAAAGTATGCTGAGCTTAAACCGTCATCGGCTTTAATACTCAAATTTGGGTGGACTCTCACCATTACTGGGCTTTAATACTCAAACCTGTGGACTGTACTATTATCCTTAAACCAGTGTGCTGAACTGTCATTTGTACAGAGTTTCGATATTCAGTGACACACCAGTATGCTGACCTCTAACTTGTGGTGTTCTTTATAATACTCAAGTCTGTGTGGTGAACTCGGTTACTGAGCTTTAATCTTCAAACCTGTGGTGTGGACTAAACTACTTCCACCTGTGTGCTGAGCTTTCATCGGTAGTGTACTTCAATACTGAAATATGTGTGCTACACTCTTACCTTTATTGAGTTTTAATACCCATTGACTGTGTGCTTTACTCTCTCACCTCTTTTATTAAATTGTTTAATACTGAAATCTGTGTGGTCAGCTTTTACCTACTTCAACCAGCGTGCTGATCTTTCGCTTAGCCTAAACTTTAATAACCAGTGACACATCGGTTTGCTGAACCTTCACCACCTGCAGTGTACTTGAATACTCAGTTTTGGGTGCTGAACTCTCAACTTTCTGTGCTTTAAAATGGTGTGGTCATCTCTCACCTGGACTGTACTAAAAATAACTGGTACTTTTTTTTCTGTGCCTTACTGCTGAAACCTGTGTTCTGAACTCTCATCTGCAGTGAGCTTTAAAACAAAAACTGTGTGCTTCATTGTTGTCTGTAATGTGTGGTAATACTCTGACTGGTAAACTAAACTCGATCCTTTACTGTGTTTTAATACTCTAATGTGTGTGTGGTCAGCTCTCCCCCTGACTGCACTCGACTACTTCAAGCAGTGTGCTGAACTTTCACTGGTACTTAAATTTTATACTCGGTGACAATCGTTCGTAGCACCCTCACCTGCAGTGTTTTAATACCCAAAATGTTTTGTGCTAAACTGGCAACTATACTATTAGAATACCCAGCCCTGTGTGATGTACTGTGTTGTAATACTCAGATGGGAACTCACATGTCTGACTGTGTACTGAACTGTCACTTTTACTGAGCCTCAATACTCAGTGTTACACTAGTATGCTGACCTTTGACCCACAGTGTGCTTTATAATACTCATGTCTGTGTGCTGAACTCTCAGCATTACTCTTCAAACATGTGGACTGTACTATAATAGTTAAACAGACTCACTTGTAAGTGAGCTTTAATATTCAGTGACAGAGATGTATACTAAACCTTCATCTGTAGTTGACATTCGTACCTGAATCTGTCTCCTACACTCTTCCATTCACTGAGTTTCAATACTCAGACACACCTGTGTGCTTTACTCTCACTTTTATGATGTTTTTTCATACTCAAATCTGTGTGCTTACCTGGACTGTACAGAACTACTTCGACCAGTGTGTTGAACTCTTGCTTGTACTGCATTGTAATACTCGGTGACACAACTGTTTGTTTAACCTTCACAGCCAGTGTGTTTTCATACTCAAATCTGAGCTGTCCTATTTTAATGTGCAGCCCTGGGTACTTTTGTAGTTCATGGACTGGACTGAACTGACATTGCTTGTACAATGTTGTAACAGTCACCCTCTGTCCTGTATTTCAGTGCAATACTCAGACTTCTGTCGAAAACTGCCCCCTGTCCTCTAGTGTAATACTCAGAGCTGTGTACTGTGCTGTAATGTTAAAAGTTACCTATACTGTTTTAATACCCAGCCTTCTGTATTGTATGGTGATGTAACTCTGTCACTTGTATTGTGTTATAATATCCTGCCATGTGTACTGTACTACAATGTAATAACCTGACCATTGTACCATACTCTCACCTTGACTCTATTATAATACTCATCCCTGTGTACTATACTGTTGTAACACATGGACTACTGTACTGAACTGTATCTTGTTTTGACACTCAGCCAGTACTGTAGTTCAGTGTAAGACGGGTTTCTGTCCAAAACTGTCCCCTGTACTTGATTTGTAATACTCAGCCCTCTATACTGTACTGTAATGTGAACTGTTATCTCTTGTGTTGTAATACTCGGATGGGTGTACTGAACTGTCACATCTACACTGTTCTAACAGTCACTCTTCATACTGAATTTCAGTGTAACACTGATGTCTGACCAAAACCGTCTCCTGTACTCGACTGTAATACTCAGACCTGTGCTGTTATGTTAACTGTTACCTGGATTATTGTAACACCCTGACCCCTCTAGTGTAGGGTGATGTTGAACGGTCACTTGTATTGTGTTGTAATACCTAGCCCTGTCTGTTGTACGACAGTGAAATAAACACAGCAGTGTGTCACACTGTCACCTGTAATCTATTGTAATACTCAGCCCTGTATACTGTACTGATGTCAACTGTCACCTGTATTGTGCTGTAATATCCAGCCATGTTTACTGTGCTCCAATGTAATAACCCGACCAGTGTACCATACTCTCACCTTTACTCTATTATAATACTCATCCCTGTGTACTGTACTGTTGTAAGACATGGCCTACTCTACTGAACTGTCACTTTGACACTCAGTACTGTAGTTCTGTCTGAAACTGTCACCTGTACTTGATTGTAATACTCAATGCTGTGTACTGTACTGCAATGTGAACTGGTACCTGTATTGTGTTGTAATACCCGGGCTTGTGTACTGTGCTGCACTGTAATACTCAGCCTAATGTTTAAAACTGTCACCTGTAATCTATTGTAATATTCAGAGCTGTGTACTGTGCTGTTATGTTAACTGTCACCTCTTCTGTGTTGTGATCCCTGGGCTTCTGTACAGGGCTGTAGTGTAATACTCAGACCAGTCTGCCTAACTGTCACCTGTACTCTATTGTAATATTCAGAGATGTGTACTGTGGTGTGAACTGTCACCTTTGCTGTAGTGTAACACTCAGTTGTAACCTCCCATCTCTGACCTGTTCTCTTTTAAAATAGTCAGACCTGTCTTAAACTCTTGAGTATTGGTGTAACCTTCACTCCTGATCTCTCACCAGTAGGGGATAACCTGCCCTGCTGCTGTTTCTCCTCTATTTACCTTTAGTGTTCGTGCTCAGACCTAGTGTGGTGCTGAACTGTCTTCTGCGTATTGTTACAATATGTTATTGTCTACACTGCTTGAATCGGGGTTTGTGCTCATGCTTTATCACAGAGTTGCGCCTGTTCTTAGTGCCTCATCTAAACCAGGTCGCTCTTTGGAAACGAGCTGGGTGTGAACACCCTCCCCCTGCCTCTGACGTACAAGAGAGTTGACTGATCTAGGCTTCCAGGGCATAGCAGGGAGAAAATGTATCCATCTGCTGCCTGTGGTCACAGGTGGCAGCGGTTGAGCTGGAGCTCTCATCTGCTCCAAGAGTAAAGAGCTGAACTCTTTCCCCCAGGCTCTGAACCGATGGATGGGGAAGGCCTGAGGCTGTTGTGTCTTCTGCCACCCTGACATCCTACCTGTTCCGTTTCATGTTTAAAAGTGGGAGGGTTTTTACTATAATCAGTCACCCATTCGTTTCTCAAAGGCTGCAACGCATTTCTCATGAAGAGTTGCCTGGTGGGGGGAGAGCTGAGGTGCAGTACCAGCCTTGCTCCACCAGAGGGCAGTGTGTATGTGTGTACAGGAGAGAAGTTTCAAGATGCAAAACTTTATTTGCCATAGACCATGAGTATTGGAATACTTCCTCATTCAGCTCTACCCAGTCCCGTTGGAGAACAAAAAAAAGTCCCCTGCCACTGAGACCGTCTGCTTTCGTTTCAATCTAATGCACGGTTTTGATGTTGGCTCCAGGGTGCAGTCCTCCAGTCCAGGCTGGACTCGTCTTACACAGAGAGATAAAGGGGGGGTAGTGTTAGAGTGAGTGTAAAAGGAAGTGTGTGTGTGTGTGTCTCTCGCAGCACTTGGACTGTCCTCCTGCAGGACTTCATAAACTACATTTCCCAGCAGGCCATGAGGATGATTGTGGCCAATAGGCTGCCTCCCCTGGGTTGATAAAGGGCAGGTGTTGTCAACTCAAGTCTGCAGCCAGTGTGTATAATGAGGAGCTCAGAAATGAGAGCGCAGAGACAGTTTGAATTCCTGCAAAGGGCTGGAGGATGGAGGTACAAGTTCATAACATTCTGTGTGCATTTGGTAGTGGGGGGAAAAAGGTTTAAGAGCAGGGAAGCTGTGCTGAAGTAACATTTATCAACAAGCTGGGTTATTTTTAATAAAATAGGATCTGGGCCTGTTGGCTATAGCCTCCTTTTGTAACTCACTCTCTGCCAGTGGTGTCAGTCTTTTGCTGCTTTCCGACACTCCAGCTCATAGTGAGACAAACTTTGCCGTGACTCTATGATGGTACTTGTCAGAACTGCGTTACCCAGAATGCAGTGTAGCTTTCAGTCAGCTGACCAGCTGGAGAAACAGGATTGGGCAGGTGACATTTAAAAAGCAGGAAGTGGAGGCTCCCAGTGTAGCTGCAGCCAGAGCAGCGAGTGGAGGAAGGAGCTGCTGGAGAAGAAAGACCAGTTCACAGCTCTGTCTGTATCCTTCACTGCACAACCCACTGCTCTCCTATAGTCAGGGCAAGAGTTTCATCTCTCTCACTTTAACAGAGCCCAGCAGGACGGGTTTGCTTAGCTTTGGACATCTTTCAAATAAGACCTTGGGTGCTGTGCACGTACTCTACTACACATTTCTCCTGTTCTTCACTGATCTGGAGTGGAAGTTTGCTGGTGACCCTGTGGCACCTCACAGAGTCTCCCCTCATGTAGATCAACTTTTCCTTACCAGGCCAGCAGCGGCCCAGGCTGACCTGAAGATAAACCCAGTTGTTTTTCAGCTCAGAGGGGACAAGAGACCGGTCCTGTCCCAGTGTCCAGTTGACAGCCCCAATCCTCCACCTCCTCCAGATGAGACACAGGTGGACAGCTCTCAGAACCAACACTCTCACAGCCACAAGGTAAGGAAACGGTGCTCTTTATTCATAGTTTGCCATAAAGCAGTCCAGAAACCACAAGACAAACCTCTGTTTCTTCTCCGAGCTGTAGCTAGACATGCAATCAGCTTCACAGCAGGTCTCTGTGAAGACAGCCAGACTCATAGCTCCCAGGCTCAGCAGTCAGACCTCCTCCCCCTGACGCAGCTCAGCTCTGCAGCTCTTCCCTCCTGCTCTGCTCAGCACAACTGACCTCTGTCCCCAGGCAGCACCAGACTGAAGGCCTCCCCTCCTGCCTTTTAACTGTCTCCCCACCAATCATCTTCCACCAATTAGGCAGGTAATTAGAGGCAGCAGGTTGTTCTCCTTGGCCTCGTTGGGGATGAAGGTCAGACAGGCACCACTGTCTTGCCTGAACCTGCTGCACTCTTACAGTGTGGAAATTGAGTGGTTCGGGAGAGGTGTGTGACGGGAAGGTTCAACTGTTTTGTGGGTCTTTCTGATCCCATATTATAATCAGTGTTAAATCATTGCTGTAGTTTGTTTTGGGTCTCGGGATTAATGTTGCTGGATGTCCTACAGGCTCACCCTCCTCATCCTCTGTGTTGGGGCTCAGCTGTTCCTGAAATCAATAAAAATAAATCCAGTTCAACTAGAAAAACTGTGAGATTAGTTCTCCAGGAAGAGTAAAAGTATAAATATGTTAAAATATGTGGAAAATTAAATGAAAATAAACAGTTTGTTTTCCAGAGGTTTTGATCCCACAGCCCTTATGTTAGAAGCCCAGAGCTCTTCCACTGAGCCACAGTGTCTCTGTGAGTCTGGGGCTCCTGTGTGCTCTTAGTCTTCCCAGCTCAGGGTTTGAAAACTAAGGGATAAAAGACAGACTGAATGAGCTCTCCTTCAGGCCAGGAGCCAGTGGAGGAGTGGAGATGGTGCTGAGCTCATGACCATGAGGTTGTGGGTTCAAGTCCTGGCTAAGAGCTGAGGTGGGTTTGCAGTGTGATCCTCCCCAGCAGTGAGTGGTTGAGAAATAAAAGCCCACAGCCCTTGTCTTTATTTAGCAGTGTGTTAATGTCCACAAGAATTAAATTAATAAAAGCACCAGCTCCTTGCAGGATTTGAACCCACAACCTCCAGCCAGAAGTCCAGAGCTCTTCCACGGAGCCACAGTTTCTCTGTGAGTCTGGGGCTCCTGTGGGCTCTTGGTCTTCTTCCCAGTTCAGGGCTGAAACAGAGGAATAAGAGACAGACCGAATCCCTCTCCCAGCGGGATGGCAGATGGAGGAGTGGAGACGGTGCTGGGCTCATGACTGCAAGGTTGTGGGTTCAAATCCTGGCTGGCCCCTGGTAAGTATCACCCAGGTGAGTATCCAAGGTAAGTATGTGGGCTGGGTAGACAGGAGAGGTAGAGAGGGCAGCCAGGGTGAGGGGGTGGGATAGGTAGAAGGGAGGGGTAGACAGGGCTGGCTAGCAGCAGAGTGGTAGGTAGGGCCGGTGGGGTGGGGTAGGGTAGGTAGATAGGAGGGGTAAACAGGTGGAGGCAGCAGAAGGAGGGTGGGGTAGAGTAGGAAGGGGGTAGAAAAGAGAGGGTAGGCAGGGTCAGAGGTGGCCTGGGCTAAGGAGGAAGAGAAGAAACTAGGAGGAGCACAGGCCACAGGGGGGTGGGAGAAGCAGGCAGGTAGGGTAGATAGTGGGGATAGACAGGGCCAGGGAGGGTATAGTAGGCAGGCTGAGGTGAAGCAGGAGGTGGCCTGGGCAGAGGAGTGAGGAAGAGGAGGAGCTAGGAGGAGCCCAGGCCACAGGGGAGGGTAGGGGTAGGAAGTCAAATTTTTATTGTTCTATCTCCCTTTATAGGTAAAACATCATGATGAAGTTTACAGGGGGGAGAGGAATAAAAACCTTGACTTCCTCCCCTACTCTACCTCCATCTGCCCCTGCACCTCCCTCACATGAGCCTGCCTCTCCTCCCCCTGCTGGGGCCTGGGCTCTTCCTTTCTCTCTCTCAGCCCAGGCCACCTCCTACCTTCTCTAACTCTGCCCCTCCCTGGACCTGTCTACCCACCCCCACTATCTACCCTGCCTGCCTATCCCACCCCCTTGTGGCCTGGGCAGCTCCTAGCTCCTTCTCTCTGCACCTCAGCCCAGGCCACCTCACCTACCTACTCTACCCTCCCTGGACCTACCTATCTCCCCTACCTGCCTGCCTCTCCTCCTGGCTCCTTCTCTTCAGCCCAGGCCACCTCTCCCCCTACCAACACTGACCCTGCTCTCTCTTTTCTACCCCCTTGCTACTCCACCCCACCCTCCTTCTGCTGCCTCCACCCATCTTATCTACCTCCCCCCACCCCACCTCACTGGCCCTACCTGCCCTGTCTAACACTCTGCTTCTAGCCAGCCCTGTCTACCCCTCCTTTCTACCTATCCCACCCCCTCACCCTGGCTGCCCTCTCTACCTCTCCTGTCTACCCAGCCCACATACTTACCTTGGATACTCACCTGGATGATACTTACCAGGGGCCAGCCAGGATTTGAACCCACAACCTTCCGGTCATGAGCCCAGCACCATCTCCACTCCTCCATCTGCCGTCCCACTGGGAGAGGGATTCAGTCTGTCTCTTATCCCTCCGTTTCAGCCCTGAACTGGGAAGAAGACCAAGAGCCCACAGGAGCCCCAGCCCTACAAAGGCACCCTGTGGCTCAGGGGAAGAGCTTTGGACTTCTACCTGGAGGTTGTGGGTTCAAATCCTGGAAAGACTTGGAACTTTTGTTAATTTAATTCTTGTGGACAGTAACACACTGCTAAATAAAGACAAGAGCTGTGGGCTTTTATTTCTCAACCACTCACTGCTGGGGAGGATCACACTGCAAACCCACCTCAGCTCTTAGCCACGACTTGAACCCACAACCTCCTGGTCAGGAACTCAGTACCATCTCCACTCCTCCACTGCCTCCTGGCCTGAAGGAGAGCTCATTCAGTCTGTCTTTTATCCCTCAGTTTCGAACCCTGAGCTGGGAAGACCAAGAGCACACAGGAGCCCCAGACTCACAGAGACACTGTGGCTCAGTGGAAGAGCTCTGGGTGTTTAACACAGAGGCTGTGGGATCAAAGCCTCTGGAAAACAAGCTGTTTATTTTCATTTACTTTTCAACAATATTAACATAATTATGCTTTTACTCATCCTGGAAAACTAATCACAGTTTTTTTAGTTGAATTGGATTTATTTTTATTGATTTCAGGAACAGCTGAGCCCCAACACAGAGGAGGAGGACGGTGAGCCTGTAGGACATCCAGCAAGATGAATCCCAAGACCCAAAACAAACTACAGCAACGATTTAACACTGATTTTTTTATTTGATCAGAAATACCTACAAAACAGCTGAACCTTCCCATCGCACACCTCTCCTGTACCACTCGATTTCCACACTGTAAGAGCGCAGCAGGTTCAAGAAGACAGACACTTGTCTGACCTTCATCCCTAACGAGGCCAAGGAGAACAACCTGTTGCCTATAATTACCTGCCTAATTGGTGGAAGACAATTGGTGGGGAGACAGTTAAAAGGCAGGAGGGGAGGCCTTCAGTCTGGTGCTGCCTGGGGACAGAGGTCAGTTGTGCTGAGCAGAGCAGGAGGGAAGAGCTACAGAGCTGTGTCAGGGGGAGGAGGTCTGACTGCTGAGCCTGGGAGCTGTGAGTCTGGCTGTCTTCATAAAGACCTGCTTTGAAGCTGTCTGCATGTCTAGCTACAATTCAGAGAAGAACTGCGGTTTGTCTTCTGGTTTCTGGACTGCTTTATCCCAAACTGAATAAAGAGCACTGTTTCCTTACCTTGTGGCTGTGAGAGTTTGTTCTGAGAGCTGTTCACCTGTGTCTCATCTGGAGGAGGTGGAGGATTGGGGTTATTAACTGGACACTGGGACAGGACAAGTCTCTTGTCCCCTCTGAGCTGAAAAACAACTGGGTTTAGCTTCTGGTCAGCCAGGGATGCTGCTGGCCTGGTACGAAAGGCTGATCCTCAGGAGGGGTGAATCTGTGAGGTGCCACTGGGTCACCAGCAAACTTCCACTCTTGATCAATGGAAAAACATGAGATATATGTATAGTAGAGTACATGCAACATATCCAAGATCTTATTTGAAAGCTGTCCAAGGCTAAGCACACCAGTCCTGCTGAGCTCTGTTAAAGTGAGAGAGATGAAACTCTTGCCCTGACTGTAGGAGAGCAGGGGGTTGTGCTGTGAAGGACACAGACAGAGCTGTGAACTGGTCTTTGTTCTCCGGTAGCTCCTTCCTCCACTTGCTGCTCTGGCTGCAGCTACACTGGGGGACTCCACTTCCTGCTTTTTTTAACCTCACCTGACCAATCATGTTTCTCCATCTGGTCAGCTGACTGAATGCTAGACTGCATTCTGGGTAATGCAGTTGTGACAAGTACCAGCATGGAGTCACAGCAAAGTTTGTCATACTATGACCTGGAGTGTCTGAAAGCAGCAAAACACCATTGGCAGTGAGTTCCAAATGGAGGCTATAGACTCAGCCAAAGAAAATCAGGTTATTAGACAACAGGCCAGATCCTATTTTATTAAAAATAACCCAGTTTGTTGATAAATATTTCATCACAGCTTCTGCCAGCTTCCCTGCTCTTAAACGTTTCCTTCCCCACTACAAACCCACACAGAATGTATGAACCTCCAGGCTCCAGCCGTTTGCAGGAATTCAAACAATCCCTGGGCTCTCTCTCTTGTCTGAGCTCCTCGTTACACACACTGGCTGCAGGCGTGAATTGACAACACCTGTATCCTATCAACCCAGGGGAGGCAGCCTGTTGGCCACAATCATCCTCATGGCCTGCTGGGAAATGTAGTTCATGAAGGCCTACAGCAGGACAGGCCCAGTGAGAGCGTAACAGAGTGTTGAGACTGCACTCCATCCTTGGCCCATCTTACACCCACTCTAACACTGCCCCACCTCTATCTCTTAGTATAAGACCACTCCAGCCTGGAGTGGATGACTGCACCAGGGAGCTGAGAGCAAGGTGGTACATTAGATTGAAAAAGAAAGCAGAGCAGCGCTGTGCACACAGTGTCATACACAGGTGCCCTCTGTTGCCACCTCAGCTTCTCTCCTGTCAGTTGTTCTTCCTGGCAGAGGTGAAAAAAACCCTCCACTTCTTCAGTATCCATCAGAGCTGGGAGGCCAAGAGAGGCAGCAGTTTAAGGCTCCGCCAACTACCAAACTCAATGTCCTTTCCCGTCGATTGGTTCAGATCCTGGTCAACAGAGTTGCAGCCCTTTGCCCTTGACCCATTAGGACCTCATGCCCACCTGGAGCGGGTCAGTTAATATTCTCACTCTCCCTAAAGTCCAGGCTCATTTTAGGCACACCGCACTCTGCTCTCTTTCACTGCAGACGGGTGAGGGGTTTGCACACCACTCCTGCCCCAGGCTCCATTTCCAAAGTGAGCCCTATTTCTTCAAGAGGCACACACCAAACCGGCGCGGCCTTACTGCAGAGCATGAATATGGACACTGATCCACCCATTGGACATACAAGAACCTCCACCCCCCCTTACCTCAGTTCAGGCTGGACTTGATGTCAGTTCTGAGTGTAGCTGAGAAGCACAGGGAGCTGGAGCAGAACACAGACAATTCAGCATCCCAATGTATACACTAAAGCTCCATCTTGGAGCAAATGCAGCAGGCCCCTCTCTCCATCACCACAGCATACTACCGAGAGGTCAAGGTTAAAGTTTACAACATGAGGATCTAAAATAGAGACGGCCAACCTGTTCTAAGTGTTACAATACAGTACAGGTGACAGTCTAAAAGGAAGGCCCTCATCTTTCAGCACAAGCCCAGTGACGGTTCACAGCACAGAAGTGAAAATGATAATTCAACTCAGTTTACATCACCATTCACAGGTCCACCGATTATAGGTGAAAGTTTCAGACCGTAATCTATTACACTGACTTGTGGTATAAAGAGAGACTGTTACAACATTGTACAATCACAACGCCGTACAGCCAGCCCTGTATAACAGTACACTACACAGGTGGGGGCATGACAATGCCAGTGACTGTAATACAGTCAATTATGGTACAAAGAGAAACTATTACAATATTGTACAATCACAACAATACAAGTGACAGTTTACACCACAGTACACAGGGCTGCAGGTTACAGGCAATAGTTTTTTTAAAAGTCTGAGAATTACACAGAAACACAGGACAGAGGAAGACTGTTACAACATTGCACAAAGCACAGTTCAGTACACCCGGCCATCTAGAATAGTACAGTACACAGGTGGGGGTATGATAACATTTCAAGTGACAGTTTACATCATAGTACACAGGTCTGCTGGTTACAGTCGAGTACAGGTAATAGTTTCAGACAAAAAGCAGAGTATTACACTGAAATACAGTACAGAGGGTGACAGTTACAGCATTGTGCAAGCACAGTTAAGTACACATTGTAATATAATAATAAACTATGTTATATAGCACCTTCAAAGAGTACAACAATAAATAAGAATACACAAGATAAGACCATTACAATATACAGAGGAGAGCTTGGATGGTGGTACTAAGAAGAACAGAGGGGTGAAGAACAGAACCAGTTCAGTAAAGGCTTTTCTGAAGAAGAGGGTTTGGAGTCCAGATTGGCAGGAGTTTAGAGAAGGTGCCTCTCTGAGATCCTTGGGCAGAGAGTTCCAGAGCTTGGGGGCACAACAGGAGAAGGCCCTGTTACCCCTAGAGTGTAGATGGACTTGGGGGGACAGGAAGGAGGGCAGAATTTGAAGAGTGAAGGTTGCAAGGTGGGGAGTAGGGCAGCGATAGTTCAGACAGGTACTGAGGTGCCAATCCGTGCAGAGGCTTAGAGGTGAGCAGGAGGATTTTAAAGCCCACACGGAATTTGACCGGAAACCAGTGCAAGGACTCCAGGACGGGAGTAATGACACTTGCACTAGACCTGGTCAGGATTCTGGCTGCTGAATTTTGGACATACTGCAGTTTGTTCAGAGTAGATTTTGATACCCCTGCGAGTAGAGCATTCCAGTAGTCAATATGAGAAAATACACGTGTTGATCCGCTTTTCAGCCACAGTTAATGATAGCATAAGGCCTAGTCTTAAGCTATATAACAGTACAGTAGATTACAAAACAGTACAGGTGACCATTCAACACACCAGTCTCAGTTTTACAACAGCACAGTAGACAGGGATGAGTATTATAATAGTAAAGATCAGCACACAGATTTGAGTATTAAAACACACTGCAGGTGAAGATTTAACAAACAATTGTCACTAAGGGTTTTAGTTTAGTACAAGCAAGACTGTACTGGTTTAAGGACTTTAGTACAGTCCTGGGCAGAGTCAAGCACAGATTTTAGTATTAAAGCACAGTAAAGGTGGGAGTTTTGTTAATCAGTCTGCCTATTACCACACATAGCAGACAACAATGAAGCAAATGGGTTTTTGCACTAAAGCGCACTGCAGCTGAGAGTTCAGAACACGGGTTTTAGCAGTAAGGAACAAACTTAGGTTTTAGTACAATTCCAGGTGAGATGACCACACCAAGTATTAAAGCACAGAAAGTTGAGAGTTCAGCACCCAAAACTGAATATTCAAGTACACTGCAGGTGGTGAAGGTCCGGCAAACTGATGTGTCACTGCTTATTAAAGTTTAGGTTAAGCGAAGATCAGCACACTGGTTGAAGTAGGTGAAAGCTGACCACACAGATTTCAATATTAAACAATTTAATAAAAGAGGTGAGAGAGTAAAGCACACAGATGTGTCAATGGGTATTAAAACTCAATAAAGGTAAGAGTGTAGCACACATTGAAGTACACTACAGATGAAAGCTCAGGACACATCCCTATCACTGAATATTAAGGCTCTTTACAAGTAAGAGTTCAGCACACTGGTGGAAGTAGTTTAGTCCACACCACAGGTTTGAAGATTAAAGCTCAGTAACAGAGTACACCACACAGACTTGAGTATTATAAAGAACACCACAAGTTAAGAGTTCAGCATATTGGTGCGTCACTGAATATCGAAACTCTGTACAAATGACAGTTCAGCACACTGGTTTAAGGATAATAGTACAGCCCAGTAATGGTGAGAGTCCACCGAAATTTGAGTATTAAAGCCGATGACTGTTTAAGCTCAGCATACTTTCGTGTCACTGAATATTGAAGCTCGGTACAAGTGTTAGTTCAGTACACAAGTCTGAGCATTACAAAATAGTACCAGTGGGACATGCGAGTTCACATATCTGAGTATTACAACACAATACAGGTTACAGTTCATCACACAGGGCTGAGTATTCTAATAGTACAGTTAACAGGTCTGGAAACTTATGTCATGAGTATTAAAGTCCAGTACACTGGTTTACAATTTCAGTAGAGTGCAGGTGAGAGCTGACCACACAGGTTTGAGTACTAAAAATAGTAAAGGTGAGAGTAAAGCACACAGGGGTGTCACTGAGTATTAAAACCCAGTAAAGGGAAGAGTGTACCAGTTATTTTTAGTACAGCACAGGTGAGCGCTGACCACACAAATTTTGAGTATTAAAACCTTCAATTAAAAACCATGAGAGTAAAGCACACGCGTCTTTGAGTATTAAAACCCACTAAAGGTAAGAGTGTAGCACACAGATTTGATTATTAAAGAACATCATTTATTAAAGAAGATTATTAACAAGAGCAGGTGAAAGCTCACCATACTGGTGCGTCACGGAGTATTGAAGCTCAGTACAATTGAGAGTACACTACAGATGAAGGTTCAGCATAGACGCCTGTCACTGAATATTCAAGATCAGTACAGGTGAGAGTTCAGCTTGTTTTATAGTACAGTACAGGTGAAAATTCAATACAAAGGCAGTATGAAAGCTCAGTACTAGTGAGAACACAGGTCTGAGCGTTGCAGAACGGTACCAGTCAGACCTGTGAGTCCACTTACCTGAGGATTATAACAGTACAGTAGACAGGGCTGAGTATTACTATAGTACAGTTGAGAGCTCAGCACAGTAAAGGTGAGTTTAGTTTCCAGTTTGAAATATTACCACACTGCACAGACAGCAGGTCAGCCCTTTGGAGTCTGTATTAAGCCTCAGGTGAGATGAGAGTTCAGTACACAGGTCAGAGTATTAAAGCACAGTAAAGGGGACAGTTTAGCACACAGGTGTATCAGTGAATATTAAAGCTTGGCTCAAGCTCGACTTCAGCAAACTGGTTGATGTATGATAGTACAGTCCACATGAGGGGTCAGTACACACTTTTGAGTATGAAAGCACAGTAAAGGTGAGAGTTCAGCACTCATGTGTCGATGTCAGAATTAACCCTCAGTACAAGTGAGTTCAGCACACTGGTTGAAGTAGTTTAGTACAGTCAGGGTGAGAGCTGACCACACACATGAGAGTATTAACGCACAGTAAAGGCTAGAGTTTAGTTTACCAGTCTGAGTATTACCACACATTACAGACAACAATGAAGCGCACAGCTTTTGTTTTAAAGCTCACTGCAGATGAGAGTTCAGAACACAGGTTTCAGCAGTAAGGCACAGAAAAAAGCGCCAGTTATTTTTAGTACAGTCCAGGTGAGAGCTGAGCACACAGATTTGAGTATTAAAACATTAAATTAAAAACCGTGAGAGTAAAGCACACAGGTGTCTCTGAGTATTAAAACCCAGTAAAGGTAAGAGTGTAGCACACAGTACAAGTGAGTTCATCACACTGCTTGAAGTATTACAGTGCAGTCCAGGGTGCGAGTTCAGCACACAGGTGTCATTCAGAATTAAAGCTCAGTACAGGAGAGACTTACAGGTTTGACTACCCCAGTTTTGTGTATTAAAGCTCAGTGGAGATGAGTACAGTACGCAGGTTAGGGTGCTAAAATATTATATAGGACTGGTGTATCATTTAGTATACAAGTTTGAGTATTACCATTTCTATTTTGAAAATTACCAGTATTATTTTGTATTAACACTCAGTGGAGATGAGAGTACAACACACAGGTGAGGGTATTAAATTAGAATATAGGAAAGAATTCAGCACACTGGTGTATCATTGAATATAAATTTCAGCACAGGTGGAAGTTCAGCACACAGATGTGTCAGTGTATTAAGGTACAATACTCTCGAGAATTGAGTACACCATTGTCAACACTCCAATCCCTACAGTACAGCCACTGATAACCACAATCTCAGAACAGTCTATCTGAGCAAAGTACCTCACTCTGAGGTACAAGACTGTGTCCCCCTCTGGAATCAAACCTGCAATCCACAGTCAAAAAGCCCTGTTTAATACTGCAGAACTGTAGTGTTTTACAGAGCACAAGCAGCTGGACTGAGAGAGACACACAGCTCAAGAGACAGGCAGAGAGACCGACACAAGGAGGAAGAAAGACAGGAAAGAGCTTCTCACCTCCATCCCAACTCCCAGCCATACCCGTCTTCCCACTGGCAGCCTCTGGCCAGCCTGGAAAATTAAGGAAAAAACAGTCCAATGTCAATCCCAACACCTCATCCATACCCGTCTTCCCACTGACGGTCTCTGGAAAACTAGGGAAAAGAGAGACAGGAGAGACCATCTATCCCCATTCTATCTTCCTATCCATCCCCGTCTCCCCAGTGTCAGCCTCTGGACATCCTGGAAAATAAGAGAAGAGAGACAGGAGAGAGCATCAACCTCCATTCCAACTCCTCCTCCATACCCACCTTCCAGGATGTACTCAATTTTGAGTACATCCTGGAAAATTAGGGAAAAGATGAGAAAGCAACCAACTTCTATCCCAAACATACCCGGCTTCCCACTGTCTGCCTCTGAACATCCTGGAGAATTAAGGAAAATAATACAGTAGAAAGAGTCCAACCCATATCCGATCTCTCCATCCATACCTGTTGTGAACTGACGTGCCCACTGACCTCAGACCTGGTCAGCTCCCGGGCTTGGTAACCCGCTCTGTAGAGTGTAGAGGAGAAGGGCAGCTCTCTGCAGATCGCAGTGGCCCTGAAAGCAAGGAAACAGCCCCTGGATGTGGACAGAAAGGACACTGAAAGTCCCCCAGTTTGTGTCCCGTCCCCACAGTGAAAGGTACTCCGATACGTCCCACACCTGACACACCCAGGTGACATTAGCGATGCTCTAACTCCAGGGAGGGTCTCCTCCCAGTGACGACCGCGGGAAGAGCTGACAGCACACAGCCACTGGGAAGACCTGCACTGCGGTCATGGAGATCAGGAGGAAGACCCTGAAGCAGACAGGACCGTCAGAACCGAGGGACACAGCTCGAGGCTCGCCATGGGTAGTACTGAGGAGTCACCGTACCTGGCAACTCTCGGACAAGACGTACCCATCCTGGTGGACTCGTTACAAGATTCCAAGTGTCGGGATGCAAGAAGTCACAACACAGTCCCCGTAAGGTTTCAGATGAGATCAACTGTAACGAAAATGCCGGAGAACACAGGAGACGCACCAGAAGTGCGTTTCCCCACAGAGCCCTGAACTGTAACAGCTTTGCAGAGGAGTCCAGCCATGTTCTTACCCTGAATGGGGACTGAAGAGTCTGCTTACGGCCCAGTGGCTGTTCTTGATGATGCTGTCCCAGGCTCTCGGCTGTTTCTCTGGTGTCAAGTTCAGAATCCTCCCAGGCCCCCCAGACCGGAGCCCGATATCCACACTGAGCGTGCGTGACCCCCAGGTCTCACACCAAGTGCAACGAGACAGCGGTACGAGATGAACTCCCTCCCTCCGCTGCGGGAGACCGAGAACCCCCTGTAGACGGGACAAGGCGCAGAGAGAGGGGAACGGGTACGACCGGGCCGGAGGAGGCCGGTGCTGTACCTGTGCCCAGGGGAGGGGAGCAGCTCGTCCACGGAGACAGGTCCCTAGGGTCGGACGTGGAAGAGAAGCACCAAACTTTCCGTGTTGAACTGTTAAGGGGGGTGACCGGAGCAGGAGCCCCGTTAGCAACTTCCCGCGAGACGCGTCTGTGAGGGAGAAGAATCTTCCGAGCTGCTTTTCCCCGGGAATGAGGTCCGAGGAGACTCCTGCTAACCAAATTCCCTGTCCCTGGAGTTCACCACTCATGGCCTCCTAATAACTCCCCATCTCTGAACTGGCTTCATCACTCCGCTTCTCCTCCCCACTGAGAGCTGTGGGGAGCGGACTGCAGCATCATCCAGGTGGGGGCTGCACATTGGTGGCGGTAGTGGGATTCCCCATGACCTGTAAAGCGCTTTGAGTAGAGTGTCCAGAAAAGGCGCTATATAAGTGTAAGCAATTATTTGACGAAAAGAGTAGGGGTGTTACCCCGGCGGCCTGGCCAGATTTCCCATTGACCCTTACCCATCATGGCCTCCTAATAACCCCCCTCTCTGAACTGGCGCCATCCCTCTGCTCTCCTCCCCACTGAGAGCTGCTGTGTGTGGGGAGCGTTCTGGCGCACTATGGCTGCCGTTGCCTCATCCAGGTGGGGGCCGCACACTGGTGGGGGTGGAGGGGACCCCCATGACCTGGAAAGAGCTGCGAGTGGAGTGTCCAGAAGAGTGCTATATAAAATGGTTATATGCCGACAGACCACCCTCCTAAGCACGTAACCAACATCGCCTCTCCTGCTCTTTTCTGGGATTGGCCAGGTAGACCACAGAGTTATGACGGGGAGGAGGGGCCGGTCCGAGATGTGACTTGAGGGGGGCGCCAGGCGCGTCCCGATCAGGTGGCTGAAAGAAGAATCAAGAGACCCGAATGGAACCGGACCGAATAGAAGCCACCTGGGAGCGAACGGAGCAGAACCGGGAGTTCTGGTCCCGACGAAGGCGAGACGGAAGTTTCTGCAAGATCCTGCGAGGGACTTGACCTGTAACACCTGCAGGCACCCTGGGGCAGATGAAATGATGAGGGAGGCGCACAGATCAGCACACTAGACGTCTGCGAGGAACACCGCGCCGTTAACCGACCGACACTTAACTGCTTCCGAAACGCCCGGAGGTCTACTCCCAGTTGACGCTCCGCCTTCTGGACTCTGGGGGGGCTGCAGCGTCTTCCCAGCGCCTGATGAATGAAGTGCCGGAGGGGGCAGGGGTCGAGGAATACACAGGGGCGCCCTGTGATGTCATCATCTACAGCCCCCCCCCGGACCGAGCATCTGCAACGACAGACGTCCTTCAAGGGGGAACCAGCTCATTTCCTGCCCGGTCCTGCTCGGTGTCCGGGCCGGAAGGATGCCACAGGGCGTCTGAAGCACCAAGTGAACGAGATCCCCGGCCTCGCTTCTTCCTGGGACTCCCAGATTCGCAGACAGAGCCTCAGCCCTCAAGGACCCGACTAGAAAGACAGTACACCGGACCGGAGAACGCAGGTAAGCATCTACTGACTGAAGAGAGGCTGTTCTGCACAGAACCTGCGTTGTAGTGTTCGGGCTCTATCCTTTGTGCGACTGTCTCCCTCACCCTTGGTTGGGAACAGCACTCTCCTACCCATCTTCCCACCGTCAGCCAAGCCAAGCGGACATCTGGGAAAATTAAGGACGACAATACAGAAGAGACCATTCGCTCTGTGGACTGGAGTCACTCCTGACCCTTGACCCCTGACCCCTGACCTTGTGGTTGTTGACATCGGAGAGTAGGTGACACAGCTGTTTCAGGAGTCCGAAGGCTCTGCCATCTCTGAGCTTCGTCATCGCAGATGGAGCCCAACCTTCGCTTCGCTCTAAAGATATAGATCGTAAGAGAAACTGACCATCATTACAACTGTACAGTAATATTACACCTGAGAATACCCCAACATCAGTTGGCACAGAGGAGACGTCTGAACTCTCTCTTCCATTCCTGATGGTGGTGTTGTGCATATTTAGTACTGATAATTAGATTCTAATGCTAGTGCTGTCAATAAATTAATATTACCAGTATCAATACTGGTTGAACATTAGCAGTACTCCTCTCTCACTAGTAGGGTTGTGGGTTCCAGCCCCGGGTGTGACAGGAGAGACAAGACTAACCTGACCTTGTGTTTGCGCTGGAGGCTGGTGTTGGACTCGGGTACGAGAGTGTCAACAGCACACTGACCAGGTTCTTGGGGGCGAGAGACAGCAGGAGGTCAGGACACAGTCCTGAGGGTCACTCCCTGGAGCCCCGATACGAGGAGCCCTCTTGGGGCTCCAGCTCTCCATCTGGACCAGGGTCACCAGCAGCTCTTCATCATCGTCATCATCATCAGCCTCACAGGCTCCCGTGTCCCCCCCCCAACCCCCCCATCTGACCTGGCTACCTGGTCCTGTTTCCCAACATGGGGGGGCAGCTCCCACATTCCCATTCCATCCTCACCTGTCCCACAGCCTCCCTGACCTCCCCCTGCCTGCGGGGGCCGAGTTCTCCCTGCAGGAGCTGCGTCTGGTGGGAATAAACATGCCTGAAGGCAGCCTGTGCTCCACCAAGTCCCGACTGCTCTGGTCCAGAGCTGCTGTTCTGGTGACCCGTCCTGGAAAGACACAGGTGTGTTGTCCACAGGCTCGTACCCCTTCCTCACCTTGTCTGGGGGTTCTGATGACACACCAGGGCTCCTCCTGGTCAGCCTGAGTCTTCGGGGGGTCCAGGCGCTGGGCTCCTCCTCCTGGCCAGCCTGAGTCTTGGGGGGGGTCCAGGCGCTGGGGCTCCTCCCAGAGTCGAGGTCCAGGAGGAGTTTCTTCCTGTTGGCTTCTCCCAGATCTTCCAGACTCCTCAGGCCTGAGCCAGGCTGGGAGGAGGGAACCTTCCCCGAGATCCTGGAGTCTGACGTCCAGACGACACGACCGGAGAGATGGAGCCGATGGGGGAGGATGTGGGAGTCGGGGCTCCTGGTGTCCGACTAGGAGAGAGCTCCGATGTTGGGGCGTCTGTCCTCCCTCTTGACTTTTCCTCCTTCAGGATCCCAGAGGTATCCCCAGTCCTCCTGCTCTCACCAGACTGGGACCACCAATCAAGTGAATATTCAGGAAAAACACTGGTTTAGTGTTGAACAATTAATGGTGAATACACAAGTCAGTAATTATTCAGGCAAGAAACTTACTAGTTTCTGTGAATAAGCAGTACAGTGGTTATTTCTTAGTGAATCTGTCAAAGTGACAAAGCACTACAAGTGAATACCCAGCGTGGTGAATATGTAGTAAAACAATTCACAAAAAACACTGTTAGAGACAAAAATTTCTTCAAATAAACATGTCACAAAATAATTAAGAAAAATAGATTTGAATAGCACAGTTAATATCCAAGAGAAGGGCTCCATGTCGTTTCTTTGCCTGGTTTGTACAGAATATTGAGTCAGGTGCACCAGCAGGAGTTTCTGACTCCACCTGCTCTCTGAGCTCCCCACTGTTGTCCTGTGAATCGCACACAGAGCTGCATCAGGGAGGAGTGAGAAGTACCTGCATGGGGACAACGCTGAGCTCTTCCTCCCAGTGTCTCACTGCACCACAGTCCCCAGTGTCTCACACAGGAGGTTTAAAGAGCTCACCTCACCTATGCCTCCTGTCAAATTACATTCCTGCTTCTGGGTCTGGCAGTCTTTTCAGGAGCCACCTATTGCTGAAAAACAGGATTTATCTGTACAGTGAATAACAGACAGCACACTGAATACACCGTGCAGTGATTATTAATACTCAGTGCAATGATTATTACAGTGATTATTAATACCCAGTACAGTGACTATTACAGTGAACACCCAGTAGTGTTTATTAATACCCAGTGCGGGGATGATTACAGTGAACACCCAGTGCAGTGATTAATACTCAGTAGAGATTACAGTGAACACCCAGTACAGTGATGATGACAGTGAACACCAAGTACAGTGTTTATTAATACCCAGCAAAGTGATGATGACAGTGAACACCCAGTACAGTGATTAATACCCAGTGCAGTGATGATTACAGTGAACACCCAGTAGTGATTAATACCCAGTGCGGTGATGATTACAATGAACAACCAGTTCAGTGATTAATACACAGTGCAGTGATTACAGTGAACACCCAGTACAGAGATTACAGTGAACACACAGTAGTGTTTAATGCCCAGTGCAGTGATGATTACAGTGAACACCCAGTACAGTGTTTATTAATACTCAGTGCAGTAATGATTACAGTGAACACCCAGTGCAGTGATTTATAACCAGTAGTTATGATTAGTGACCACCCAGTGCAGTGATTATTACAGTGAACACCCAGTAGTGTTTATTAATGCCCAGTGCAGTGATGATTACAGTGAACACCCAGTAGTGTTTAATGCCCAGTGCAGTGATGATTACAGTGAACACCCAGTAGTGTTTATCGCCCAGTGCAGTGATGATTACAGTGAACACCCAGTAGTGTTTATCAATACCCAGTGCAGTGATTACAGTGAACACACAGTAGTGTTTAATGCCCAGTGCAGTGATGATTACAGTGAACACCCAGTACAGTGTTGATTACAGTGAACACCCAGTACAGTGTTTAATACCCAGTGCAGTGATGATTACAGTGAACACCCAGTACAGTGATGATAACAGTGAACACACAGTAGTGTTTATTAATGCCCAGTGCAGTGATGATTACAGTGAACACCCAGTAGTGTTTAATACCCAATGCAGTGATGATTACAGTGAACACCCAGTACAGTGATGATAACAGTGAACACACAGTAGTGTTTATAAATACCCAGTGCAGTGATTACAGTGAACACCAAGTACAGTGATTATTAATACTCAGTGCAGTGATTATTACAGTGAACACCCAGTGCAGTGATTTATAACCAGTAGTTATGATTAGTGACCACCCAGTGCAGTGATTATTTATACCCAGTACAGTGATGATTACAGTGAACACCCAGTACAGTGATTAATACCCAGTACAGTGATTATTACAGTGAACACCCAGTGAAGTGATTGTCTTGTCATTGTGAATATGGAGTAGTGATTATAACATCAATTACCCAGTAAAGCGATTATACTGATATCCAGTATGGTGATTATTCCAGTGAACACACAGTACAGTGATTGTCCCTCGTCATGAAAACAGTTCACTTATAATTATATTAAATGCGGTGATTATGATGTCTCATGAGTCTAGAGGCAGCAGTCCGACCAGGATCTTGTGAGGGAGAGACAGCAGGTCAGGACACCGCCCTGGGGGTCACCCTCCAGCACCCCGACACAAGGATCCAGATCTGGACCAGGGTCATCAGTAGCTCGTCGTCATTGTCCTCCTCTTCCTCACGGGCTCGAGCAGGCAGGGAGGAAGAGGAAGGCAGTCAGGACAACGGCACTCCCCCTCGGAGTGCGTAGATCCCAGACTGCTCAGATCGGATCCCCGTGGGGGACAGAGTTTGCAACTGTGTGTGTGTGTGAGATCCAAGACTCACCTCCCACAGCGAATCCCAGAGTCCAGGCCAGGACTGGGAGCAGACCAGTCAGGGGTGAGTCCAGGAGATCCACTTCAGACCTCTGCCTGCTCTCTTTCCCGAAGAGCTTCCTGAGAATCTGCCGGCAGGCCCTTCTGAGACACCCGTCCACAAACATGAACACATGAGCCCACAGACAACCCCACACAGACCCCCCCCCACAGTCCTCACCAACCCATCGCCTGCAAATGCACCCCCATCCATCACTAGAACCCCAACCTGCCCTGGTCACTTCACATTCGCCATTTCACACCGACGTCTCTCAAAATAACCGACATTCGTGCAAAACAGAACCTGGTGTCTAGAAAACGGTGCTTACTGACTAAGTCTTTGACATCTTGTTGGCAAACATGCACTAATATATTGCAAATGATGAAAATTCCCTATAAAGTAGAATGAAACAGGACATATCTGCAGTCTAGGTGTTTATTTTTCTTGAGATAAGCCTGTAAAACAAACCTGTCCTAATGCCCCAGTATAGTGACGGGGACACTATACTGTAAACAGGCGCTGTCCTTCAGATGAGATGTAAAACCGAGGTCCTGACTCTCTGTAGTCATTAAAAATCCCAGGGTGTTTCTGGAAAAGAGTAGGGGTGTTACCCTGGTGTCCTGGCCAAATTCCTCAGTGGCCCTTACCAAGCATGGCCTCCTAATCTCTGAACTGGCTTCATCACTCTGCTCTCCTCCCCACTGAGCTGCTGTGTCCTGAGCGGACTGGAGCATCATCCAGGTGGGGGCTGCACATTGGTGGTGGTAGTGGGATTCCCCATGACCTACATACATGTTTTTTTCTTTTACTTAATGAAAGGAGCACAACACACGCACACAAAGTAAAACTGCTTTCATCTTCCGATTGTTTTTTTTTAATAAAATAAACTATTTACATTATGCCAGCGCAGATAACGCAAACACGGTTTTTCAAAGAAATAATGTCAGAGACCTGTCTAAAGGATTTTTTTAAAAGCAGCTGTGTTTCATCTTTCGCCAATTAATGCTGTAAACACATTTCTATGATAAAGTTACTGTGTCATTTTTTTTGGGGGGTCAGGGTTATTATATCCAGCGCTGAAAATGTCATTTTACAACAAAAAACACTTTACTTGTAACATTTAATGATCTTTGAACGGCAATGTTCACATTACTCCTATCCTGGAGTCCCTGCACTGGCTTCCGGTCAAATTCCATGTGGACTTTAAAATCCTCCTGCTCACCTATAAGGCTCTGCATGGCTGGGCGCCTCAGTACCTATCGGAGCTATCATCTCCCTACTCCCCACCTCGCAACCTTCGATCTTCTAATTCTGCCCTCCTTACTGTCCCCCCAAGCCCATCTACACTCTAGGGGTGACAGGGCCTTCTCCTGTTGTGCCCCCAAGCTCTGGAACTCTCTGCCCAAGGATATCAGAGAGTCACCTTCTCTAAACTCCTGCCAATCCAGACTCCAAACCCTCTTCTTCAGAAGAGCCTTTACTGAACTGGTTCTGTTCTTCACCCCTCTGCTTCTCTTAGTACCACCATCCACGCTCTCCTCTATTGTAATTGTTGTAATTGTATATTGTAATTGTGTCTTATCTGATGTATTTTTCTAATTTACTGTTATTGTTACGCCCTATGCGATCATTAACTGTGGCTAAAAAGCTGATCAACATTTGTATTCTCTCAAATTGACTACCGCAATGCTCTACTCACTGGGGTATCTAAATCTACTCTGAACAAACTGCAGCATGTCCAAACTTCAGCAGCCAGAATCCTGACCAGGTCTAGTGCAAGTGTTCACATTACTCCTATCCTGGAGCCCCTGCACTGGCTTCCGGTCAAATTCCATGTGGACTTTAAAATCCTCCTGCTCACCTATAAGGCTCTGCATGGCTGGGCGCCTCAGTACCTGTCTTAGCTATCATTGCCCTACTCCCCACCTCGCAACCTTCGATCTTCTAATTCTGCCCTCCTAACTGTCCCCCCCAAGCCCATCTACACTCTAGGGGTGACAGGGCCTTCTCCTGTTGTGCCCCCTCAAGCTCTGGAACTCTCTGCCCAAGGATGTCAGAGAGGCACCTTCTCTAACTCCTTCTTCTTCAGAAGAGCCTTTACTGAACTGGTTCCATTCTTCACCCCTCTGCTCTTCTTAGTACCACCTTCCACGGTCTCCTCTATTGTTATTGTTTTATTGTTGTAATTGTAATTGTGTTTTATCTGGTGTAGTCTTCTTATTTATTGTTGTCATCCTGTAAAGCGCTTTGAGAAGCCACCTTTAAAGGCACTATATAAAATAAAGTTTATTATTATTATGTTAAATAACTGGTTTATCAATCACAGAAACATTAAAACCTGGACCAAAACAAAACGGATTTTGTGCATAAAACTGACCCAAGCTAAAATATCAGAAACCGCACATCCTTAAGAAGTGCAAAAAATATCAAGTACAGACACACACTGTACATAAAAGACATATCCGACTACACGTGTGTATTTGCTTCCAACGCTACGCTTTTCAGTTCCAAAATTAATTAATTGGTTTTCAAAATATTGCAAACGCAGGTGATGCCCAATAACCACTAAACACGAACATAAAGGTGGTTTTCCCCGCAGTGCAACTATTTTGTTACAGTTCACATTGTGCAACGCTGGCAGAAACACTTCAGACGGAAACTGCACAGCGGGTGAATAATAAATACATCAGCAAAATCAAAATCACAAAACACAAGACAACTTTTCAGAACTGTGTTTTGTAAGCAGATACGTCCGCATAAAGCAAATGAACCTTTTTTGATCACAGAACTATTTACCTTGCGTTTAGAACAGTTTAAAATGCGACAAAGCATATTGATCATTTACCGGCTTTCCGGTACAAGCAAATGTTTGCAAAATTGCATACAAACTTTCCCTTACCTTGGGGGGGAAAAACCCGTTGTTTCTTACAGCAAAGAGAACACACCTGCGCGATTTAACACGCGTGGCGACCAAAATGGCGACTCGCCTACCTGCAACGTTTAAATAGACCGGCTTTGGAAACAGCTCCTCTAATAGGTTGGAATCTGTGTCACTCCGCGCATTCTGACCAATCCCAGACCTAAACCCGCCTCTCTTAAACGTGACTGTCTGGCTAATGTTTTTCAACTTGTTTCTCATGAGAACTTGAGTAACTTCTGAGAAAAAACAGAAAAGTAAACAAAAAAGTGTAAAATCGCTTTTTAAAAAAAACTGCACTGAAAAGAGTAATGTAGTGTACTTTTAAAATACTGCTGACCCACTGACCACAGAGGAGCTCAGCTCTGGACCTGGAGGACACAGTACTGACCGATACTGACTGACCACAGAGGAGCTGGGCTCTGGACCTGCAGGACACGGTACTGACCGATACTGACTGACCACAGAGGAGCTCAGCTCTGGACCTGCGGGACACAGTACTGACCGACACTGACTGACCACAGAGGAGCTGGGCTCTGGACCTGCGGGACATGGTACTGACCGATACTGACTGACCACAGAGGAGCTCGGCTCTAGACCTGCGGGACACAGTACTGACCGATACTGACTGACCACAGAGGAGCTCGGCTCTGGACCTGCGGGACACGGTACTGACCGATACTGACTAACCACAGAGGAGCTCGGCTCTAGACCTGCGGGACACAGTACTGACCGACACTGACTGATCTCATTGTAAAGGACAGAGACAGACTAGGGGCTGTACTACTGTCTGTACAGACTCTTATTGGACACACTGTATAGACCCACACACACTCCTGTACAGACACTTATTGGACACACTGTATAGACACACACACTCCTGTACAGACTCTTACTGGACACACTGTATAGACACACACACACACCTGTACAGACTCTTATTGGACACACTGTATAGACACACACACTCCTGTACAGACTCTTATTGGACACACTGTATAGACACACACACTCCTGTACAGACTCTTACTGGACACACTGTATAGACACACACACTCCTGTACAGACTCTTACTGGACACACTGTATAGCCTCACTGTGTGTCTAGTTGTGTTCCTGTGTTTCGAAGTGCGTGTCTTGTTGCTGCGTTGCTGTGTGTCTAGAAGAGTGTGTCTAGTTGTGTTGCTCTATATCTAGAATAGTGTCTAGCTGTGCTGCTGTGTGTCTAGTTGTGTTGCTCTTTATCTAGAAGAGTCTCTAGTTGTGCTGTTGTGTCTCTAGAAGAGTGTGTCCAGTTGTGTTGCTCTATATCTAGAAGACTGTCTAGTTGTGCTGCTGTGTGTGTAGAAGAGTGTGTCCAGTTGTGTTGCTCTACATCTAGAAGAGTCTCTAGTTGTGTTGCTCTATTTCTAGAAGAGTCTAGTTGTGCTGCTGTGTGTCTAGAAGAGTGTGTCCAGTTGTGTTGCTCTATATCTAGAAGAGTGTGTCCAGTTGTGTTGCTCTATATCTAGAAGAGTCTTTAGGTGTGCTGCTGTGTGTCTAGAAGACAGTGTCCAGTTGTGTTGCTCTATATCTAGAAGAGTCTCTAGTTGTGCAGCTTATTTACAGCTTGGATGGCCAACAGCAAAAACATTCAAGTGCAAAAACACGCTTCTTAAAAATGAAGGCTTTGAATTGCATTCAGTCACAGAGCAATGCCTATGAGGCTTTTCACATATAGGTGTTAATATATATTTTTATAAGAATAGATCATAAAAATGATTATGCAAAAGGCAAAGCTACAATGGGAACAACACAATTTGTTTTTTAAAAAAATAGTCAGTTTTACTGCAGGACATTTATCAATTTATCAACTCGAAGCCGTCACTTGCATGGCAAGATTATGTGACCTAACGTTACACCAGTTTCTATTGACTACTGCAATGCTCTACTCGCTGGGGTTTCTAAATCCACATCGAACCAACTCCAGTATGTGCAAAATTCGGCAGCCAGACTCCTGACCAGGTCTAGTGCAAGTGATCACATTACTCCTATCCTGGAGTCCCTGCACTGGCTTCCGGTCAAATTCCGTGTGGACTTTTAAAATCCTCCTGCTCACCTGTAAGGCTCTGCGTGGCTGGGCGCCTCAGTACCTGTCTGAGCTATCATCGCCCTACTCCCCACCTCGCAACCTTCGCTCTTCAAATTCTGCCCTCTTTACTGTCCCCCCAAGCCCATCTACACTCTAGGGGTGACAGGGCCTTCTCCTGTTGTGCCCCCAAGCTCTGGAACTCTCTGCCCAAGGATATCAGAGTCACCTTCTCTAAACTCCTGCCAATCCAGACTCCAAACCCTCTTCTTCAGAAGAGCCTTTACTGAACTGGTTCTGTTCTTCACCCCTCTGCTTCTCTTAGTACCACCCTCCACGCTCTCCTCTGTGTATTGTCATTGTGTTACAATACCGCTGGCCATATCACCCATCATATCATATCAGTAGCGAGACACTTGATCCCGTGAGGAAAATTGCAACAGTTTAGCGCGGTCAGCACAGATATGACACAACAATACAATACACACAATACCACCGGTAACGTCGGTGAGACGTGCACTACAAAAAAAAGTGGCGCACAATACAGAGTCTACCCAAAAAAAAGAACAAAAAGTTGTATTGCACAATACGAATACGAATAGATTGCACAAGTCCCTGGCGTGTATTGCACCAGTTGTGAACATGGGAAAAACCTGATGGAAGCAGAGAGTTTACTGTTTAGTCCATAAGCAGGTCAGTGTCAGTGCTGCCCCTGCCCAGACACACAGTGGAGGAGCGGTACAGTCTGATGGCAGGAGGTACGAATGACCTCCTGTGGCGCCCCTCGTCGCACCGAGTTTGGATCAGCCTGTCGCTGAACGTGCTCTTCATTCTCCCAAGCGTGTTATAGAGGGGAGATGGGAGACGTCGTCCATGATGGGCTCTAGTTTGGACACCTCTCATCCGCCACCACAAGGGGGGTCAGGGCCGGACCCAATGACAGAGCTGGCTCTTTCGATGAGCTTTATCTTGAGCGACCCTGACCGTTATCTGAAGGTGTCACAAAAGGTGAGCAGACGACTTATTAAGTTACATTCGTTACACACGTTCAATCTGATAACACTCTAAGGAACTAAGAAACAGAGCACACCGTTTTCCTTTGCTTCCCATGAGAGGGCGATGGTTCTGTGGCTCAGGATCTGTGCCTGGGGCTGGAAGGGGTTTGCCGGTTCGAATCCCGCAGCCGGCAGAGGAACCCGACTCTGTTGTGGCCCCTGAGCGAGGCCCTGAACCCCAACTGCTCCAGGGGTGCCGTATAAATGTCCGACCCCCAAGCTTCTCTCTCCCTGTCTGTGTTTCTCTCTCTCTCTCTTGAGCTGCTTCTATGTTGTTCCGCTTGAATTTGAAATGACTGTAAACCTCTCTTTCCACAACTCCCTACATGCAAATCACAGTTCATGAATTAACCACAGAGATAATACGCTATTTTCTCCTCAGCGCCTCAGTCATTTCCATAGACTGCAGGGACAGACAGCCAGAACATTGTCACAATAGCGCACTGAGCTCTCTTGCATCCTAACTAAGCTTATAATCATTATAATAATAATCCACTCAAAGTGCTTTACAGGTAATGGGGATCCCCTCCACCCCCACCAGTGTGCAGCCCCACCTGGCTGATGCGACGGCAGCCATAGTGCGCCAGAACGCTCCCCACACAGCAGCTCTCAGTGGGGAGGAGAGCAGAGGGATGAAGCCAGTTCAGAGAGGGGGGTTATTAGGAGGCCATGATGGGTGAGGACCAATGGGAAATTTGACCAGGACACCGGGGTAACACTCCTACTCTTTCTTGAGAAACACCCTGGGATTTTTAATGACCACAGTCAGTACAGTGATCATTACTGCACCCTCTACTGTGAGTATAAATACAGAGACACATTACTGCACCATCAACTGTGAGTATAAATACACTGATCAATACTGCACCATCTACTGTGAGTATAAACACAGACACATTACTGCACCATCCACTGTAAGTATAAATACACTGATCATTACTACACCATCTACTGTGAGAATAAATACAGAGACACATTACTGCACCATCTTCTGTGAGTATAAATACACTGATCATTACTGTACCATCTATTGTGAGTATAAATACCGACACATTACTGCACCATCTACTGTGAGTATAAATACAGACACATTACCGCACCATCTACTGTGAGTATAAATACACTGATCATTACTGCACCATCTACTGTGAGTATAAATACACTGATCATTACTGCACCATCTACTGTGAGTATAAATACACTGATCATAACTGCACCCTCTACTATGAGTATAAATACAGAGACACATTACTGCACCATCTACTGTGAGTATAAATACACTAATCATTACTGCACCATCTACTGTGAGAATAAATACAGAGACACATTACTGCACCGTTTACTGTGAGTATGAATACAGACACATTACTGCACCATCTATTGTGAGTATGAATACAGACACATTACTGCACCATCTATTGTGAGTATAAATACACTGATCATTACTGCACCATCTACTGTGAGTGTAAATACTGAGACACATTACTGCACCATCTACTGTGAGTATAAATACACTGATCATTATTGTACCATCTAATGTTAGTTTAAATACTGAGACACATTACTGCACCGTCTACTGTGAGTATAAATACACTGATCATTACTGCACCATCTACTGTGAGTTTAAATACACTGATCATTACTGCACCATCTACTGTGAGTATAAATACACTGATCATTACTGCACCATCTACGGTGAGTATAAATGCACTGATCATTACTGCACCATCTACTGTGAGTATAAATACACTGATCATAACTGCACCATCTACTGTGAGTATAAATACACTGATCACTACTGCACCATCTACTGTGAGTATAAATACACTGATCAATACTGCACCGTTTACTGTGAGTATGAATACAGACACATTACTGCACCATCTATTGTGAGTATAAATACTCTGATCATTACTGCACCATCTACTGTGAGTATAAATTCACTGATCATTATTGTACCATCTAATGTTAGTTTAAATACTGAGACACATTACTGCACCGTCTACTGTGAGTATAAATACACTGATCATTACTGCACCATCTACTGTGAGTATAAATACACTGATCATTACTGCACCATCTACTGTGAGTATAAATACACTGATCATTACTGCACCATCTACTGTGAGTATAAATACAGACACATTACTGCACCATCTACGGTGAGTATAAATGCACTGATCATTACTGCACCATCTACTGTGAGTATAAATACACTGATTGCCACATTAATTTGAGAATGCCAGCCTGAAGGCAGTATTATATCATTTGAATATTCCAGAAATACAGTCTGCTGTTTAAATCAGAGGGAACAGCCAGCCTCAGTTATTTAGAGGATATGTTTTCATCTGAGGCAGTCTGGGCATAACAGTTTTCCGAACACTGAGATGAGCTCAAGCTCGTCCAGGTACATTAGAGCAGATCTGTGAGACATATGTCTCATGGCTGCAGAGAGACAACTTTCACCCCAGAGGGACAGACAGAGCTGGATTGAGACAGTTTTAATCCCAGAAGACCAGACAGCTGGATTGAGACAGTTCTCACTCCAGAGGGACCTACAGAGCTACAGAGAGACAGTTCTCACCTCAGAGGGACCTACAGAGCTACAGAGAGACAGTTCTCACTCCAGAGGGATCTACAGAGCTACAGAGAGACAGTTCTCACCCCAGAGTGACAGACAGAGCTACAGAGAGACAGTTCTCACCCCAGAGGGACCTACAGAGCTACAGAGAGACAGTTCTCACCCCAGAGGGACAGACAGAGCTAGAGAGAGACAGTTCTCTCCCCAGAGGGACAGACAGAGCTACAGAGAGACAGTTCTCACTCCAGAGGGACCTACAGAGCTACAGAGAGACAGTTCTCACCCCAGAGGGACAGACAGAGCTACAGAGAGACAGTTCTCACCCCAAAGGGATCTACAGAGCTACAGAGAGACAGTTCTCACCCCAGAGGGACAGACAGAGCTACAGAGAGACAGTTCTCACCCCAGAGGGACAGACAGAGCTACAGAGAGACAGTTCTCACTCCAAACGGAAAGCTACAGCACAGATCAACACAGACAGAGGTAATTTATACACGGGAAAGCACAGCTAGCGTGAATCTGCTTTCCATGAAATTATCATTACCATCTATTGGAAATGAGACAAGACATTGCATGCAATGACAGATGTTGAAAATGCTCCTGGTGTTTTAGTATCATAAAATTAACCAATAAGTGAATCAATTTTCTTTGTTGGCCTCACTCCTTCAGGCCCTGAGTTTACAAAATCCATCTAACTTCCTCTTTTATTCAACTCCTGCTAAAAATAATTCTGATCTCATTTTTTTGTCTGTGTCTGCAGCTCCCCTGCTCACAGTCATGATGAGGAATGCATATCTCACCCTGCTCTGCACAGGTCAGTGATCTATATTTATTGATTTATGTCTTAATTGATCTTTTTGTTCTGATTAGCCCATAGAGATGAGAAATTGTTTTCTGAAGTCCTGATCTGGTTCTGTTCTCTACTTGTGAAACCGGGATTAATTTAATAGTAAGAGCTTCCCAGGAATGTTAGAAGCAGGAAGGTAAAAGTAAAGTGCTATAATAATAATAATAATAATAATAACAATAATAATAATAATAATAATAATAATTGCTTACGCCTATATATCGCTTTTCTGGACACTCCACTCAAAGCACTTTACAGGTCATGGGGAATCCCACTTTCTGCCACCAGTGCAGCCCCACCTGGATGATGCGACGGCAGCCATAGTGCGCCAGTACACTCCCCACACACAAGATAGAAAAAATATCAACGCCATCCGTCCATTTGGTAATCGCCTCATCCAATCACAGGGGAGCCAGAGCCTATCCCAGCAGGCAACAGGCACAAGGCAGGATACACCCTGGATGGGACACCAGTCTGTCGCCGGGGGGGGTCACACACAGACACACATACAAACATACTCACACCAGGGCCAGCTAACTTTTGGGCTGCGGGACCAAGCACCCAGAGGAAACCCGCAGAAGCCCCCAGAGACCATGCAGACCCCAAACAGACATCTCCCCAGGGATCAACCCTGCTGTCTTTAGTTTTGCTTAATACTACATTCAAACCCTATTTTGGTACAGTTGTTCGGCTGATCCTGGTGTGTCCCCTGTGTGTGTCTCTCTCTCTCCAGGGCTCTGGGGTGTCCCCTCCTGCTGCGCTCGTCAGTATCACTTTGTGAGCCTGGAGAAGAGCTGGACCGAAGCCCAGAGTTACTGCAGGGAGAACTACACTGACCTGGCTGTCATCGAGAGCCCAGAGGACAACGAGCAGCTCCTCCAGACTGCGGGGAATCCTCTTCAATATGCCGGCTGGATAGGACTGTTTTGGGACCAGTGGAGCAGGAAGTGGTCCATGGGGAACATCAGTCTTTACAGCCAGACCGGGGCTAATTTCACCAGCTGGGCTACAGGACAGCCAGAGAATAATGGAAGAAAAGAAAACTGTGGGATCATGGCAAGCAGTGGGCTGTGGCACGACTATCCTTGCAGCTGCTCCTTTCATTTAATTTGCTATCAAGGTGCGTTGCACGCGGCACAATCTGAGCTTGAGCATGTTCTGAGGGGAGTTGTGCGCGGTCTCCCATAGCGCCATGGCTCTTCTGGCTCCTCGGTTTGTCTAGGGGGGCTATTCTGATGGCGGTCACCTTCTGGGTGGAGTTTGCATGTTCTGTCCAGGTCGGCGGAGGCAGGCCCTGGGTCCTCCAGCTTCCTCCCGACTTCCTCCCAGGGTGCTGGCCTGGTGAACTGGTGTCTGCAAACGGTCCCCGTGCCCTTGCACGTGTGTGTGTGTGTGTGCAACCTGCAATTATCCGCTCAGGCTACAATCCAATAGTAGTCGAATAGTAATAGTAATAGTGAGTACAGTAATAGTGAATGATGGAAGACAAGTTGAATTTCCCTCACCTTCGGCTCACTGCTGTGAGCTTTTGAGATTTGTTCAGTATTTAAGACACTTCCCTGCCGCAGTAAGAGCCCAAACGTTTGTATTAACATGACAACTGCCGGCGGCTTCCTCGTAAAAACCATTTGTCTGCGCGTGGCCGCTTGCAAAAAAACGTATCGACCAGTTTAGGGAGCTACAGCTCCTCTATTATGACACCCATTGTCTCTGATCTGCGCATTTCACAAAACCGCCACTAGGGGGCGGGAGGGGAGGGTCATTTCGAGGAGTTTAGACTCTTGGGTCTGGTTTGTCTTCGTAGATTCCCCAGATGGCTTCCTAGAAAAACTATGCTGTGGATCAAGAGAACTGGAATCGGCTTTGTTCCCTGGCCAGACTATATAAGTCAAATACCGAGTGTGTCTAGGTCCTGCTGTTTTGGTGAAAAACAATGGAGAGCCAAGGAGCCTGTGTCGGACTGGAGGTCTGTGAGTCCGTGCTCTTTGGCCAGGCGTATCATCTCCTCAGCCAGAGAAGTTAGTGCCATAGTATTAATACACTACCACACTATCTTTTTACATTTGTCAGCTTGGAATCAGAATTTTGCTGAACTACAGAAAGGGCTAAAAAAAGATAAAACATTTTTTTTTTAATCCTAAACCATGAGATTTGTCGTTTCTATTGCTTTTATGAACTGTTTGGTGAAATAGTTGTATACGAAGTAGGGAAAGGAGAGTTATTCCTTGGACACAGAGTAATGAAGGTCTTCCATATCTTTTTTTTTTATCACAGAACACCTGAGCTCTTTCGATGAAAAAACTGTGGGGGATCAACAAATTATTGACCGACGGTTTTTGATAGCATTCATGGTGTTGAGATGAAAGCGTCATCTTTGGGAACAGTAACGTTATAATATAAATAATAATAATAAACCTGTAAAGGTGGCTTCTCAAAGCACTTTACAGGGTGACGATAACAATGGTGTAATTAGTGGGGTACCACAGTGGCCTGTACTAAAACCTCTCCTTTTTTCTGCTTTACGTCATAATTAACTAGTTTTTTGTGTTTGTTTAATTTGTCAAGACAAAATTAAAGACTGACGCATATGGTAGACTAGAGTATAATGCTACATGCAGGTAGAGGTGTTAGTTGGGCCAGCAGGGGGCGTTCACCCTGAGGTCCATGTGGGTCCTAATGCAGTCAGATCTCTGCATGTAATGTCCTACATTGCCAGCAGCTATTTCACCCTGCAACTCACAGCTGGCAGCCCACTGAAGCTCAGTAGGTGTGAGCCTGGTCAGCACCTGGAGGGGAGACCTCCTGGGGAAAACTAAGGTTGCTGCTGGAAGAGGTGTTAGTGGGGCCAGCAGGGGGCGCTCACCCTGTGGTCTGTGTGGGTCCTGATGCCCCAGTATAGTGACGGGGGACATTATACTGTAAACAGGTGCCGTCCTTCGGATGAGACATAAAACCGAGGTCCTGACTCTCTGTGGTCATTAAAAATAACCCTGGCGTCCTGGCCAAATTTCCCATTGGCCCTTACCCATCATGGCCTCCTAATAATCCCCCTCTCTGAACTGGCTTCATCACTCTGCTCTCCTCTCCACTGAGAGCTGGTGTGTGTGGGGAGTGTTCTGGTGCACTATGGCTGCCGTCGCATCATCCAGGTGGGGCTGCACACTGGTGGCGGTAGTGGGATTCCCCATGACCTGTCAAGCGCTTTGAGTGGAGTGTCCAGAAAAGCGCTATATAAGTGTAAGCAATTATATAGCTTTTATAGAGATATATAATATAATTATTATTGAGAATTATTATTATAGAGAAGCCATTAACTGTAACTACAGGATGAGAAGCACTGAGCTTTAAGAAGCTACATATTAAAAAGGATTTATGCCATTCATGGCAGTCTCCAACCCTGGTCCTTACGAGTCAAAGGGTTTCACAGGTCACTACTGTATCAGCAGTTTCAGTTCTAGCGTGATATTAAGTTAATTCTACATCATATAGGGCCAATATCTGAGCTGCAGTCAGTTCGCGAGCGTCAGGGTTCTCTTAATGGAATTAAATGACCCACAGGTGTCCCCAGTGCTTAGAAACGGGCGATACCAAATGACACATAAGCCGTATCGGAGTTTATTTTTCGTTCCGGGACCAGGAGTTTAATTTCCTGTCACAAACAGTGTAGGGAGATGAGTAAAAGGCAGCATGTTAAGCAAGATAGTTCAATCGAAAATGGTGACATAGTCAGACACTTTTCAAGAATATTGTGAGCAAGTTTGGTGGGAGCATTGCAAAAAACACACAGTGCATACAGTGCAGTTGCAGTTGCCCTGGATGTGTCCACATAAAAACATAACATAACATCACTTCATTGGCCCTATACAGTTTCTTGCATGAGGAATTGGTCTTGTCGCAGACCCCTGCTGGCTCTCCGTGAGACACACAGACAGGGAGAGAGAGAAGCTGGGGTTCAGAGCGCAGGGTCAGCCATTGTACAGCGGCCCTGGAGCAGTTGGGGTTAAGGGCCTTGCTCAGGAGCCCCAACGGAGTAGGATTCCTCTGCCGGCCGCGGGATTTGAACCGGCAAACCCTTTCAGCCCCGGGCACAGATCCTGAGCCACAGAACCACTGCTCTGCCTCGGTATATTTCTAGGCTTGCAGAAATTATTTTCACTGTTCATGGGGGTGGGAGAACTGAGGGTCTTTGACTCCAGGGCAGAGACGACCAAGAGGGAGCTGGCTCAAGTATCTGCAATCAAAGAAACTGAGAGTGTTAAGATCAAGGAGGGGCTTCTTTAGGACCGACGGTGATGCGGAGTCACAGAATCTGATGGACACCAACAGGGAGGGCCTTTAAAACCGAGAACAGCAGCTTACAACAGCTCTTTCCACAAGCAAAACAAATTATAGGGGGCAATCTTCTCCTGTTGATTGTTGATTTTCTTCCGTTCCTGTCTTCGGAGTCCCATTGCAGGAGGAAGAGCGGGAAATCCGACCTGAAACAGACAGTCAAGAACAAAGAACAACTGGATCAAATGACGTCTTTACTTCAGTCTGTTTTTGTAGTGTAAATTGGAGGTGTTTTTCACGTCACTGTGTGCATTTCACTTTCATTGAGGTTGGAGATGCACTCACCAATACTGATGCTATCCAACTCCCGAAATCTAAAAATCGAGTTGCATGTGATGGAATGCGTGTACACCCTGTCCCTTGGACAGAATTCCAGTTACAAGCAAATTGTGGGGGGAGGTGTTTTGGGGTATATTGTTGAAAATCTACTCACTAAGGATCGCAGGAGTACTTGACGTCCAGGTATTTAAAGGTCCCATAACAGGGGTCTGGGAACACATCAGTTACAACCGAGACATCACACTGTGGTTTGCCATCACACCTGTTGGATTAAAGCAGCAAACAGCAGCACAGAAGTTATTGTCTTTCCCCCAGCTTTCTTACAGCAGAGTCCAGTGGGACCAGTTGTTGGTGGTCAGGAACTTACTGGTCTTGTTGTGCTCAAAGAGAGTGGCATCGCAGTCTATCGCTGTAGACTGTTGTCTCGGTGGATCACTGTATCAGCTTATATACAGTATGGATCTGTTGGAATTCTATTCATTTTTCTTTGGGGTGGATGACACTGAATCTTTACAGCGCAGCAACTGCGAATTACAGACTCAGAAGTGGCACTCGGTGGCTGTACTGAGATGGAACCATTCACAAGGCCTTTGGCAGCTGACGGGAGCTCATGTCAGTTGATTCAAAGGTTCTGTCGGGAAGACGTGTTCGATACTCGTGTCTCTCACCTCTGGGACATGATCGACAGCGTGCTGGGCAGGTAACACTGGTCGTTGGTCACCTGGTCAGAGGGGCGGCCTTCACTGCAGGTGTAGCGGTCAGTGCGTCCGTAGTTGGCACTCCGGACGTTGATGAAGCCCTCCTCTGTCAGAGACAAGATGATGGGGGAAAGACCATCATATGCGGTCGTCCGTGCCAAGCTCTCCAGATGTTAGTCCTATTATCAGCTGACCATCCTGGGTCAAGGCCTCTCCACAACGCCTGATTGTTCAGGCAAGACGGTGGCTCACAGATGTGTTCATGGAGATCAGTTTTGACCCTCTGAATATCGTCATTTACCCACAATGCAATCAGCTTTTGTTCAGTCTTACCGCAGCTCAGCTGACTGACTGTTCCCCAGCAAGATATGCTTCTCTCTGGCAAAGAAGAAACTGTGTTAGATGCAGGAAATAAACACAGACTGCACAAAAGAACACTATTGGTACTGAAGCTTCATTTGCGCATGCTGACAAGGACGTGGTGTTGATCAGTTTTGAAGGTTAAAATGGAATGCTTTCTCCTGATCAAAATGAACTTCTGAATTCTTTCAAATGGGGCTTTGATCTTCCTGTGTGCATCACGGTCTCCCACCATGTGCTCTTTCTCACGGGATGGAGGTTCAACGGCGATGCCTCTAGGCCACCCTGAGAGAGTCCTCTTCCCACATGTCCGTGCTGGAAGCACTGCCAGGAAGATCCGCTCACCGACTGATCAAACCCATGGCAAGAGGTGCACGAGTCACAGCCATCTTGGACAGTGAGTCACCGAGAACAGTTCAACTCCAACATGAGTGACGTGACTCTTCACTGACTGAATCCAGTCCCCAACAGAACGACATACTAAGCAGACAGAGACCAGGAAGAGATACTCACTATATGGGCTGCAAGAGTACTGGACATCCAGGTACTTAAAGGTCCCATAACAGGGGTCTGGGAACACATCCGTTATAACCGAGACATCACACTGTGGTTTGCCATCACACCTGTTGGATTAAAGCAGCAAACAGCAGCACAGAAGTTATTGTCTTTCCCCCAGCTTTCTTACAGCAGAGTCCAGTGGGACCAGTTGTTGGTGGTCAGGAACTTACTGGTCTTGTTGTGCTCAAAGAGAGTGGCATCGCAGTCTATCGCTGTAGACTGTTGTCTCGGTGGATCACTGTATCAGCTTATATACAGTATGGATCTGTTGGAATTCTATTGATTTTTCTTTGGGGTGGATGACACTGAATCTTTACAGCGCAGCAACTGCGAATTACAGACTCAGAAGTGGCACTCGGTGGCTGTACTGAGATGGAACCATTCACAAGGCCTTTGGCAGCTGACGGGAGCTCATGTCAGTTGATTCAAAGGTTCTGTCGGGAAGACGTGTTCGATACTCGTGTCTCTCACCTCTGGGACATGATCGACAGCGTGCTGGGCAGGTAACACTGGTCGTTGGTCACCTGGTCAGAGGGGCGGCCTTCACTGCAGGTGTAGCGGTCAGTGCGTCCGTAGTTGGCACTCTGGACGTTGATGAAGCCCTCCTCTGTCAGAGACAAGATGATGGGGGAAAGACCATCATATGCGGTCGTCCGTGCCAAGCTCTCCAGATGTTAGTCCTATTATCAGCTGACCATCCTGGGTCAAGGCCTCTCCACAACGCCTGATTGTTCAGGCAAGACGGTGGCTCACAGATGTGTTCATGGAGATCAGTTTTGACCCTCTGAATATCGTCATTTACCCACAATGCAATCAGCTTTTGTTCAGTCTTACCGCAGCTCAGCTGACTGACTGTTCCCCAGCAAGATATGCTTCTCTCTGGCAAAGAAGAAACTGTGTTAGATGCAGGAAATAAACACAGACTGCACAAAAGAACACTATTGGTACTGAAGCTTCATTTGCGCATGCTGACAAGGACGTGGTGTTGATCAGTTTTGAAGGTTAAAATGGAATGCTTTCTCCTGATCAAAATGAACTTCTGAATTCTTTCAAATGGGGCTTTGATCTTCCTGTGTGCATCACGGTCTCCCACCATGTGCTCTTTCTCACGGGATGGAGGTTCAACGGCGATGCCTCTAGGCCACCCTGAGAGAGTCCTCTTCCCACATGTCCGTGCTGGAAGCACTGCCAGGAAGATCCGCTCACCGACTGATCAAACCCATGGCAAGAGGTGCACGAGTCACAGCCATCTTGGACAGTGAGTCACCGAGAACAGTTCAACTCCAACATGAGTGACGTGACTCTTCACTGACTGAATCCAGTCCCCAACAGAACGACATACTAAGCAGACAGAGACCAGGAAGAGATACTCACTATATGGGCTGCAAGAGTACTGGACATCCAGGTACTTAAAGGTCCCATAACAGGGGTCTGGGAACACATCCGTTATAACCGAGACATCACACTGTGGTTTGCCATCACACCTGTTGGATTAAAGCAGCAAACAGCAGCACAGAAGTTATTGTCTTTCCCCCAGCTTTCTTACAGCAGAGTCCAGTGGGACCAGTTGTTGGTGGTCAGGAACTTACTGGTCTTGTTGTGCTCAAAGAGAGTGGCATCGCAGTCTATCGCTGTAGACTGTTGTCTCGGTGGATCACTGTATCAGCTTATATACAGTATGGATCTGTTGGAATTCTATTGATTTTTCTTTGGGGTGGATGACACTGAATCTTTACAGCGCAGCAACTGCGAATTACAGACTCAGAAGTGGCACTCGGTGGCTGTACTGAGATGGAACCATTCACAAGGCCTTTGGCAGCTGACGGGAGCTCATGTCAGTTGATTCAAAGGTTCTGTCGGGAAGACGTGTTCGATACTCGTGTCTCTCACCTCTGGGACATGATCGACAGCGTGCTGGGCAGGTAACACTGGTCGTTGGTCACCTGGTCAGAGGGGCGGCCTTCACTGCAGGTGTAGCGGTCAGTGCGTCCGTAGTTGGCACTCTGGACGTTGATGAAGCCCTCCTCTGTCAGAGACAAGATGATGGGGGAAAGACCATCATATGCGGTCGTCCGTGCCAAGCTCTCCAGATGTTAGTCCTATTATCAGCTGACCATCCTGGGTCAAGGCCTCTCCACAACGCCTGATTGTTCAGGCAAGACGGTGGCTCACAGATGTGTTCATGGAGATCAGTTTTGACCCTCTGAATATCGTCATTTACCCACAATGCAATCAGCTTTTGTTCAGTCTTACCGCAGCTCAGCTGACTGACTGTTCCCCAGCAAGATATGCTTCTCTCTGGCAAAGAAGAAACTGTGTTAGATGCAGGAAATAAACACAGACTGCACAAAAGAACACTATTGGTACTGAAGCTTCATTTGCGCATGCTGACAAGGACGTGGTGTTGATCAGTTTTGAAGGTTAAAATGGAATGCTTTCTCCTGATCAAAATGAACTTCTGAATTCTTTCAAATGGGGCTTTGATCTTCCTGTGTGCATCACGGTCTCCCACCATGTGCTCTTTCTCACGGGATGGAGGTTCAACGGCGATGCCTCTAGGCCACCCTGAGAGAGTCCTCTTCCCACATGTCCGTGCTGGAAGCACTGCCAGGAAGATCCGCTCACCGACTGATCAAACCCATGGCAAGAGGTGCATGAGTCACAGCCATCTTGGACAGTGAGTCACCGAGAACAGTTCAACTCCAACATGAGTGACGTGACTCTTCACTGACTGAATCCAGTCCCCAACAGAATGACATACTAAGCAGACAGAGACCAGGAAGAGATACTCACTATATGGGCTGCAAGAGTACTGGACATCCAGGTACTTAAAGGTCCCATAACAGGGGTCTGGGAACACATCCGTTATAACCGAGACATCACACTGTGGTTTGCCATCACACCTGTTGGATTAAAGCAGCAAACAGCAGCACAGAAGTTATTGTCTTTCCCCCAGCTTTCTTACAGCAGAGTCCAGTGGGACCAGTTGTTGGTGGTCAGGAACTTACTGGTCTTGTTGTGCTCAAAGAGAGTGGCATCGCAGTCTATCGCTGTAGACTGTTGTCTCGGTGGATCACTGTATCAGCTTATATACAGTATGGATCTGTTGGAATTCTATTCATTTTTCTTTGGGGTGGATGACACTGAATCTTTACAGCGCAGCTACTGCGAATTACAGACTCAGAAGTGGCTCTCGGTGGCTGTACTGAGATGGAGCCATTCACAAGGCCTTCGGTAGCTGATGGGTGCTCATGTCAGTTGATTTGGAGGTTCTGTCGGGAAGACGTGTTCGATACTTGTGTCTCTCACCTCTGGGACATGATCGACAGCGTGCTGGGCAGGTAACACTGGTCGTTGGTCACCTGGTCTGAGGGGCGGCCTTGGCTGCAGGTGTAGCGGTCAGTGCGTCCGTAGTTGGCACTCTGGACGTTGATGAAGCCCTCCTCTGTCAAAGACAAGATGATGGGAAAAGACCATCATATGCGGTCATCCGTGCCAAGCTCTCCAGGCGTTAGTCCTATTATCAGCTGACCGTCCTGGCTCAAGGCCTCTCCACTACGCCTGATTGTTCAGGCAAGACGGTGGCTCACAGATGTGTTCATGGAAATGAGTTTTGACCCTCTGAATATCGTCATTTACCCACAATGCAATCAGATGTTGTTCAGTCTTACCGCAGATCAGCTGGCTGACTGTTCCCCAGCAAGATATGCTTCTCTCTGGCAAAGAAGAAACTGTGTTAGATGCAGGAAATATACACAGACTGCACAAAAGAACACTATTGGTTCTGAAGCTTCATTTGCGCATGCTGACAAGGACGTGGTGTTGATCAGTTCTGAAGGTTAAAATGGAATGCTTTCTCCTGATCAAAATGAACTTCTGAATTCTTTCAAATGGGGCTTTGATCTTCCTGTGCGCATCACGGTCTCCCACCATGTGCTCTTTCTCACGGGATGGAGGTTCAACGGCGATGCCTCTAGGCCACCCTGAGAGAGTCCTCTTCCCACATGTCCATGCTGGAAGCACTGCCAGGAAGATCTGCTCACCGACTGATCAAACCCATGGCAAGAGGTGCAAGAGTCACAGCCATCTTGGACAGTGAGTCACCGAGAACAGTTCAACTCCAACATGAGTGACGTGACTCATCACTGACTGAATCCAGTCCCCAACAGAATGACATACTAAGCAGACAGAGACCAGGAAGAGATACTCACTATATGGGCTGCAAGAGTACTGGACATCCAGGTACTTAAAGGTCCCATAACAGGGGTCTGGGAACACATCAGTTATAACCGAGACATCACACTGTGGTTTGCCATCACACCTGTTGGATTAAAGCAGCAAACAGCAGCACAGCAGTTATTGTCTCTACACCAGCTTTCTTACAGCAGAGTCCAGTGGGACCAGTTGTTGGTGGTCAGGAACTTACTGGTCTTGTTGTGCTCAAAGAGAGTGGGATCAGAGTCTATCGCTGTAGACTGTTGTCTCGGTGGATCACTTTCTCAACTTATATACAGTATGGATCTGTTGGAATTCTATTCATTTTTCTTTGGGGTGGATTATACTGAATCTTAACCCCACAGCTACTGCGAATTACAGACTCAGAAGTGGCTCTCGGTAGCTGTACTGAGATGGAACCGTTCACAAGGGCTTTGCTAGCTGATGGGAGCTCATGTCAGTTGATTCGGAGGTTCTGTCGGGAAGACGTGTTCGATACTTGTGTCTCTCACCTCTGGGACATGATCGACAGCGTGCTGGGCAGGTAACACTGGTCGTTGGTCACCTGGTCAGAGGGGCGGCCCTCACTGCAGGTGTAGTGGTCAGTGCGTCCGTAGTTGGCACTCTGGACGTTGATGAAGCCCTCCTCTGTGAGAGACAAGATGATGGTGGAAAGACCATCATATGCGGTCGTCCGTGCCAAGCTCTCCAGGCGTTAGTCCTATTATCAGCTGACCGTCCTGGCTCAAGGCCTCTCCACTACGCCTGATTGTTCAGGCAAGACGGTGGCTCACAGATGTGTTCATGGAGATCAGTTTTGACCCTCTGAATATCGTCATTTACCCACAATGCAATCAGCTTTTGTTCAGTCTTACCGCAGCTCATCTGACTGACTGTTCCCCAGCAAGATATGCTTCTCTCTGGCAAAGAAGAAACTGCAGTTAATTCCAGGAAACATATACAGACTACACAATTTCACACGGTTTGGTTCTGAATCTTCAATTTGAGCAGGTTAACAAGGGCACAATCCTGAAGTTGAAAGTGTCACGATTTTCCTCTTCGAAATGAACCATCCCATCAGTGAATCGGTGTGTCTTTTGACTTCCCTGTGTGCCTTAAATCTCTTTTTCCGTCTTTCAGGTGACAGAATTCCAATGTGACGGCTCTTGGTTAATTGGCAGACGCACTTAGACAATCGATGTTCTGCCAAGAGGCAAGATGGGCTTAGTGTCCCGACCGCCAGTCAGCAGAGATCAACCCGCAAGAGAGCTAACCAGGGTTAATAATAACAAACGCCGATGATGATCCGCCAGCACATATTCTATATTTAGACCAAGACTCGGTTCTCGCTGCTCGGTATTGATTCCTCTCCTAGAGTCCTGTCCTCGCCTTTGTGCTAACCCTCTCCCTATACTTCTGAACTCTCTTGTGGCTTTCTGAGCTCGAGCTCGCCTATCGTTCTTGGATGGGACGCCTGTCCCGGTATCGTCCGGCTTCTGGACTTCCTTTTGCCTTTTGGCCACGAGCTCGCCCAACGCTTTGGATCGGTGGGACGTCTCAGTATCTGTCTTCTCCATCGTCTGCATAGGTTCCTCGTACGTCAATGCTTGGATCCCTTACACTCAGCTGTGACGGAGCAATATGAGTGGTTCCCTGGGTGTTTGTAAGCTTGTGTTGCAATACAATGTGTGTTCTGCGACTGAACCTCCCGCTCGGAGCTGCATAAATACCGCAGGGCTTGTGTGCAAACTCCTGGGTGGACAACAACTTCACTTCCACACTCTTCTAGACACACAGCAGCACAACTAGAGACTCTTCTAGATATAGAGCAACACAACTAGACACACTCTTCTAGACACACAGCAGCACAACTAGAGACTCTTCTAGATATAGAGCAACACAACTGGACACACTCTTCTAGAGACACAGCAGCACAACTAGACATTCTTCTAGATATAGAGCAACACAACTGGACACACTCTTCTAGATATAGAGCAACACAACTAGAGGCTCTTCTAGATATAGAGCAACACAACTGGACACACTCTTCTAGATATAGAGCAACACAACTGGACACACTCTTCTAGAGACACAGCAGCACAACTAGACATTCTTCTAGATATAGAGCAACACAACTGGACACACTCTTCTAGATATAGAGCAACACAACTAGAGGCTCTTCTAGATATAGAGCAACACAACTGGACACACTCTTCTAGATATAGAGCAACACAACTAGACGCTCTTCTAGACACACAGCAGCACAACTAGACACTTTTCTAGATATAGAGCAACACAACAGGACACACTCTTCTAGATATAGGGCAACACAACTAGACACTCTTCTAGACACACAGCAGCACAACTAGAGACTCTTCTAGTTATTGAGCAACACAACTGGACACACTCTTCTAGATATAGAGCAACACAACTAGAGGGTCTTCTAGATATAGAGAAACACAACTAGAGGCTCTTCTAGACACACAGCAGCACAACTAGACACTCTTCTAGATATAGAGCAACACAACAGGACACACTCTTCTAGATATAGAGCAACACAACTAGAGGCTCTTCTAGATATAGAGCAACACAACTGGACACACAGTAGCACAACTGCCCAACTGAGAATCATGGGCAGTTCTCATTTTCCCAAAACAATACGTATCACTACTGCCACCACAGAAAAAGCCACTGTAACTGTTTATCACGGAGCCACCATTGACCTCTCAATCCCCACGAAACCGATCCTCGGGATTCGAATGATTCTGGTCGGATTTGCTCCCTCAAAAAAATCGCCCGATTTCATACTGGCTCAAACCCCGAGTCGGAAGTCCATCCAGACAAAGTCTGCAGCCGCAGATGAGCGGATCGTTCCCGTCCAATTATTTCCCAAAATTGAAAGCCGGGAGCTTTTTTAGCTGAGAATCCCCGACTTCGGAAAGCCACTGAAGATGTATGGACTTTCATCCTGCTGCATCCAGACCCCCCCCCAGACAAACTGTACATCAAGCAGGCGGAGACAAGGAAGAGGGACTCACTAGACGGAGCGCAGCTGTACGTTACATTCAGGTATTTATAAGTACCATCACAGGGGTCTGGGAACACATCGTTCGCAGCGGCGATATCACACCGGGGTTCGCCGTCGCACCTGTTGGATTCAAACGGCACAGAACGGTATTAACGGTCCTCGATCCGTCTGAAGAGAACCGTTGCTGTTCGCTGGTCTCGACGAGTACCAGATCTAGCAGAAACGGTCTTGGTTCAAGCACTTTGTTGTATGGAAAGAGATTAAGAACGCTTTTTCCGCTGTCTTTGGATCATCTTCTTAACTTATACAGGTGGATCCAGGTGGATGCTGCACACTGGTGGCGGTAGTGGGATTCCCCATTACCTGTAAAGCGCTTTGAGTGGAGTGTCCAGAAAAGCGCTATATAAGTGTAAGCAATTATTATTATTATTATTATTATTATTATTATTATACGTCATTTAACAATAGCGGTCATGCTGCGAATATTTGTCGGATGTTGGCGTTTGAGCGAATATCTACTCGGTTACCGCAAATTACACAGTCGTGAAACTAACGATGACATTTCGCCGGTTAGGTGCCGAGTTTTTTTTTGGTTTGTTTTTGTTGGCCAGGCTTACAATTGGTCATCGTTCGGGTTTTGGACTTGATCAAAACCCTCCGTCCTGGAGTTACTGCTTTGCGTTTGTGTGTGTGAAGGCGGAAGTGGATTTTCTCAGCTCTCGAAAATCTTGATCTTGATTTGTCCCGAAATACTGCTAATTTTCTAAGGCTGCTGACTTGTTTCTTCTCGTACTCCTTAACATTTACATTTAGACTTTGGGGAGGACCCAGTGCTTTATATAATAAAGATCAGCATCGTAGTCGTTTGCAATTTCAAGCAACAGTAGAAAACATTATATCGTATAGTATAATATTATAGATTATATATAATATATAATATAATAATATAATATATATTATATAGTATAACGATCCCCTTATACTGTACCCGGTATTGGCTGCTGTTGGTGGACATGTGGTGGAGAGAGATGACAAAAAAGGTATTCAAGGAAAAGATTGGCTTACTGTAGTATGTACAATTTCAGGAAATCACATCACATCACAGGTGACTGAGGTAGAGCAGCAGAGGAATTCATAGAGAGTCCTCCGTCTTGAATCCTTCAAAGAGAACTGCTATCATCCCTCACAAACTTTCCTTAAAAAGAACTCCCTATTTCTCAGGCTGTACATCTTAACTTGAGACTGCACCTCTCTCTGCGGTGCAACAGAATTGCAGGAACTAGGCTTTGGAAAGCAGGCGGGAGTCAGTCGGTTTAGTGGAAGGATCTTTTCCCACCAGTGTTTGTGGATCTCACCTCTGGGACATGAGCGACAGCGTGCTGGGCAGGTAACACTGGTCGTTGGTCACCTGGTCTGAGGGGCGTCCTCGACTGCAGGTGGAGCGGTCCGTGCGTCCGTAGTTGGCACTCTGGACGTCAATGAAGCCCTCCTCTGCCAAAGACAAGGTCGTGGGGGAGAGGCCTGGAGAAGGAGCATCGCCCAGTCCAGACAACTCGCTCCAAATGAACTTGGTTCACCAAGTTGGTGAACTGGTGCACCAGTGAATTGGTGAACTTGGTGCACCAAGTTGGTGAACTGGTGCACCAATGAATTGGTCCAAGTTGGTGAACTGGTGCACCAATGAATTGGTGAACTTGGTTCACCAAGTTGGTAAACTGGTGCAGCAAGTTGGTGAACTGGTGCACCAATGAATTGGTCCCAGTTGGTGAACCCCAAAGGCTCTTTGCTTTGTCTTGAAATTGGGATTCCCAGGGACCTGAAAATGAGATTGCGTTGCTTTTCCGGGGAAGGAAGGAAGAGGTCCCTCTCCGGTACCCCCTTCACGTGGATGAAGTGGAATCGGGATGGTCTCTTGTGCACTCAAAGTGCAGGAATCCCCCCCCCCCCCCCTCCCCCAATGCAAGCCGGCTCCCGGACCGATTTTTTTCACGAGGAGTGACAAACACCCCAGACGAAAGCTCCAACTGTGGCCGAACCCGCTTGGATGAGGGCTGAGCTCCTGGCCAGAGGACAAGGAGACCAGGACAACCCCCCCACCCCACCCCACCCCTGCAGGGTGACCAAGGGGGTAGCTGCAGAGGGAGGCGGAGGTGGGAGGCGTGCAAGGGCGATCTCGTAGGCAAACCAGCAAACCCTTCCAGCAACAGGTGCGGATCTTAAGCCACTGTGCCACCACTCTGCCCCTAAATGGTGATGATTATTGTATTGAACATATATATATGTATATTTATATTATAAATGTCATGTGTTGTGTTGTGTTATGCTGGAACATGTGGAACAATACACCTGGGAACCACTGATGTAAAGGGGGAATTCAACAACCTGACCCTCCCTCCATACCCCTGCTGCTATGTGCTACATTCCCAGACAGTCTTACCACAGGAGAGCTGAGCGGAGAAGCCTTCACAGGCGATGCTTTCTCGTGTCACAGCTGGGCAAAATCCTGGAATATTAATCCAACTTCATTTGTCATTATACTTAACGCGGGTGCATGGTATAGTGAAAAAGGGTTCCACGTTCGTCTCTCGGGTGCAGCGCATCAGTAGAACAGCAGACAAGACAATAGACGGTAATACAAGAACAGGAAGTGTGAACGACAGTATGGTGCGAAATTGTGAAAAACCGTGCAAATCCGCCAACAGAGAAAAGCATACAAACAGGACAAAAAACGGTGCAAAAGTAATTCGGCGAAGAGTGCAAAAATAATACGGCGATTATGTAATAGTACAATTTCGGCTTACATTCAGTTGTCGTGTGTGTAACAATCTCATGAGTTAAGCTCTTTGTCCGTCACTATACTGGGGCATTAGGACCCACACAGACCACAGGGTGAGAGCCCCCCTGCTGGCCCCACTAACACCTCTCCCAGCAGCAACCTTAGTTTTTCCCAGGAGTCTCCCCTCCAGGTACTGTCCAGGTTCACACCTGCTGAACTCCAGTGGGGGGGCTGCCAGCTGGGAGCTGCAGGGTGAGATGGCTGCTGGCCTATAGTATAATGCGCCCTCACAAAATAGTAACATTCCCCCCTTCTTCACACTCCGGTGAATTTAATTTCCCTTGGAATAACAACACCCAAGAATTTAGCGATCTGAAAGGATTAAGGCGTGAACATTTTGGCTTAACCCTTTTGACTGAGGGCTGACCTCCTGGCCAGAGGACGAGGGGGGCTGGGACTCCCCCCTACAGAGGGGGAGGGGTGACCCAGGGGCAGCGGCAGAGGAGGAGATGGGGTGGAGGAGGGAGGCGAGGGAGAGGAAGGGGAGCGTGTACTGTACAGTATTTACGGGGTTTCGGGAGGGGAAACGGCATCAGGGGCGATCGCTCATTCCTGGCAGCCAACTTGGCTGTTTACCAGCTCCAAACAGAATACCGTTCTCTTGCGACACACAGCACGCGGAAGAGCCAGGAACAGCCCGTCTGGTGCCACCCATCCACCACCATAATGGTCCCCATCAGGGAGACAGTGTAGGATACCAAATTAAAGACGTAAACAAATAAGACCTTTGTCCCCTCTGCAATAAAACTGCTCAATGAATGAGCGTAAATGTATTCTCCCCTCTGCCTACTGTAACGGAACAGTTCTTTCCAGACCCTATGCAGACGACACAATCCGGGGTGGAGTGAGGAAACACTAGGAAAAAGTCAGGCAGGGATCGGGAATGAATACGGGGGGGCTAGTCCAAAGTTGCGCAGGTGTCCGGGGAGGAGGTGAGTCCGGGGCAAACCATCCGGTGGCAATCCAAAGGGGGGATCCAAACACGGGCAAAGTCCAAAGCCGGGGAACAAACGAGATAAAAACTGGAACCGGGTCAGAACCGGGGGGAGGGGAATGGGACCGGGCACTTCCAGGTCCCGGACTCGCACGATACGGAGATCAGATGCAGAGGCCAGGATTAACGTCAGCGCCTGGCTTTTAAGGTGGACTGGGAACAGGGGGCAGGTACGCAAATTCAAGTCCGAAGTGAGAGGGCCGGAGCGCCCTTAAGGGGGAGGGGACTACAGTCATTTCTGTATGTATCGCACACGGCTGTGGTGATCTCGGGTGACTGCGTGGGAATGTTTTGTTTTTTTGGCTTGTGCATTCTGTACTGTCACGGGAGACAGCGGAAGACCGATTTCCGCCGGAGTGGACGATGGAGCATCCTCTGGTAATGTAAGCCGTAGTGCTGGGGGGGGTCTCAAATTCCCCGGATTCTAGGAATGGGAACTCTTGTGTAACCTGATTCCCGTCTTAGGCGTGTGTACGATTTTCCATCAGGCTATTCGCTCGGGACTTATTTAGAAAAGCCCACTTTCTGAAAAGTCCAGTTACATATTAGACAGATGAAAATTGTTTATAGAATACATGCAATATGTGGAAATGGGCAATTTATGGATTATTCACAACTGTGCACAAGTTGCAATAGTGACTGTGTAATAGTGAGCAATATCTATACTTGTATGGCATCTTCCTTGTGTTCTGTACATTCATACTTTTTGTGTGTGTGCGCTTTTCCTGTTTTGTTTGTAATTCTTTATTACGTTTCTTTTTTAAATGTATTTATTGCATTACGACATTTGTGCTGTACTGTGCTGTTGATTGTGCCTGGCTGCTGTAGCACATGAATTTTCCCGCACGGGATTAATGAAGTACCCACCTACCTTAGAAAGGCACAATTATTGCCAGCAGCCCTATCACTCTGCAGCTCCCAGCTGGCAGCCCCCCCACTGGAGCCCAGCAGGTGTGAGCCTGGTCAGTACCTGGATGGGGAGACCTCCTGGGAAAAACTGAGGTTGCTGCTGGGAGAGGTGTGAGTGGGGCCAGCAGGGGGCGCTCTCACCCTGCGGTCTGTGTGGGTCCTTATGCCACAGTATAGTGACGGGGGACACTAGACTGTAAACAGGCGCCGTCCTTCGGATGAGACGTAAAACCGAGGTCCTGACTCTCTGTGGTCATTAAAAATCTCAGGGCGTCTCTCGAAAAGAGTAGGGGTGTTACCCCGGCGTCCTGGCCAAATTTCCCATTGGCTCTTACCCATCATGGCCTCCTAATAACCCCCCTCTCTGAACTGGCTTCATCACTCTGCTCTCCTCCCCACAGAGCTGCTGTGTCCTGAGCGGACTGGAGCCTCATCCAGGTGGGGGCTGCACATTGGTGGTGGTAGTGGGATTCCCCCTGACCTGTAAAGCGCTTTGAGTGGAGGGTCCAGAAAAGCGCTCTATAAGTGTCAGCAATAATAATAATAATAAAATGAGGAGTATGGGAATCACGCAGTTAACGAATTCGCAAAGCTAGGTGACAGAGCTCAGGAGGAGAGCGAAAACTCGTGACGACTACGTCTTCCGGGGAGAAGGCGTAGCCTAGACTTGTGAGGGTATGTTTACTTGCGATGCGGCGTTAAGGTCAAAGTTCAGATCTCTGAAGGTTCAGCATCGGAAGCCGGCGGATGGGAATTGAGAACTGAGACGAAAGGCTCACTCCGTCTCACTCACCAAAGCAGCAGGAGGGAAGCAGGACTGCAAGAGAAAAACCAGACCGTCGGGTGAGCCAGTCTCGTCCTCCCGTACAGCTGGAGACAGACGTTTCAGGCAGAAGACATAACGCAAAACGCGGGTCGATTGTTCAGTGTGTTGCTGGTCGCGTTTAAATTTGAAATGTGTTGTTTTCTGCGGGTGTAATATGTTTGTGGAGGAAAGAAGCCGGAAACTTTAGGACATTCTGTCGGTCGTGACTGTTTTCCGGTTCTCCGGTGCTTCAGGTATCATTGACATCGCTCTGGTGGCGAAAGACGAGATTCGTTTTTTAAAACGCGGCTTTTTTTTTGGACAAGTAGACATTTTCAAGAGGGCTTGTGTTGAGTGTAAACTCCTCGTTAAAGAAGGAGCTGGCAGCCCCACTAAAACTGAGCCTGGTCAGTACCTGGAGGGGAGACCTCCTGGGAAAAATTAATAGAATAATTAATAGTGAATTAATAGTGAATTAGCGAACTGTCAACCGGTTTAATTCCAAACACTTTATGAGGCCATCTCACCCTGCAACTCACAACTGGCAGCCCCCTCCCCACTGGAGCCCAGCAGGTGGGAGCCTGGTCAGCACCTGGAGGGGAGACTCCTGGGAAAAACTAAGGTTGCTGCTGGGAGAGGTGTTAGTGGGGCCAGCAGGGGGCGCTCACCCTGTGGTCTGTGTGGGTCCTGATGCCCCAGTATAGTGACGGGGGACACTAGACTGTAAACAGGCGCCGTCCTTCGGATGAGACGTCAAACCGGGGTCCTGACTCTCTGGGGTCATTAACAATCCCAGGGCGTTTCTCGAAAAGAGTAGGGGTGTCTTACCAATCATGGCCTCCTAATAACCCCCCTCTCTGAACTGGCTTCATCCCTCTGCTCTCCTCCCCACTTAGAGCTGGTGTGTGGGGAGCGTTCTGGCGCACTATGGCTGCTGTCGCATCATTCAGGTTGATGCTGCCCACTGGTGGTGGTGGAGGGCACTTTGAGTGGAGTGTCCAGAAAAGCGCTATATAAGTGTAAGCAATTATTATTCAGAGGGGCAGCCTCATGCCTTAAAACAAAGTTGTATATATTGTAATTAGTAATTAGAACCAGCAAACCCTTCCAGCCCCGGGCGCCGATCCTGAGTCCCCCGCTCAATGTGTCTGGTCATTATTAACAGTATCAATTTAATAATAAAAAGCCTCTTGTATCAGTGTTTTCAGTGTCCGTTTTTTTCCTTCGGTTTTCGGAAGCTTCGCTCATGAAAATACCTATCGATGAGACGAGACGTTTCGGCCGTCGATGACGTTGCAAACAAGTGACACAGAGAGCAGATGTGAATACCGTCCACAGTGCGAGTAAAAACCCGTTCGACCGGTTTCATTCAATTCAGAACACTTCCTCCAGTCGGGCGTGGAGCATGAGGAAACGAATGATTCGTTTTAAGGGAGGAGGTCATCTGTGTCAAAAGCAGGACGCTTGTCTGTTACTGTGTATAAAAAGCGCTGAGCAACATCAGTATCTTTCAGCATCTCGCCAGCAGCCATATCACCCTGGAACTCACAACTCACAACTGGCAGCCCACTGGAGCTCAGCGGGTGTGAGCCTGGTCAGTACCTGGAGGGGAGACCTCCTGGGAAAAACTGAGGTTGCTGCTGGGAGAGGTGTGAGTGGGGCCAGCAGGGGGCGCTCTCACCCTGCGGTCTGTGTGGGTCCTAACGCGCCCGTACATTGAATGTATTTTAAAATTCATATTTTAATCAAACTCCAGGAAGCAAAATCTAAATGAATCCAAGTGAAGAAATAAAACAAGAAATTAAATTCTCAGCCTAGCACTGAATGCTGCAATAGCTATGATGAATCATAATAATCAAAGTTATCCAATTGAATTGTCGATGGAATAGAATTGAGAGCATTTAATTCGTTCGGTTTGATTTCAACTTTTTAGCCGTAGTTTTTTCCGGGTTCCATTTTCAAGCCTGGGGGACAGATTTTGACTGTTGGAACGCGTTCGTCTCGGCTCGGTTCTCCTCTCACAAGCTTTAAAAGAGCTTGTTATTGTACAGTACGAACTCAACAGATGGAATTGGCGGTGGTGGAGGGGAGTCCCCATGACCTGTAAAGCGCTTTGAGTGGATGTCCAGAAAAGCGCTATATAAGTGTAAGCAATTATTATTATTATTATTATTATTATTATTATTATTATTATTATTATTATTATTAAGGGTGGCGTGAAGCTCTGGAGTCTGGGCTCGTACGAGATCGTTTCTCTCCTGCGCACTGACCACCTGTGAATGCCGGCATGAAATTCAACAACACTGTTGCTCCTCTTTATCTGAGATCTTCGACGGTTCTGCACATTTGTACTCTACGTGAGTGCTGAACCCCGTCAAAGCTGTTCCTTCAATCTAATCTGTCTGTCGACATCCTTTTTTCCCTCCTCTCTTAAAGCGTTCTTATGCTCCACGGCTTAATGTATTTTGACTTGTAAATGTAAGATCATGTTTTTAAAACGGCAAAAGACACATTACAGCCGTTCCTGTTCCTGTGTCTCAGGTCCACAGCCGGAAAATAGTGTTTCTTTTCTTTACCTGTCAGCTTGGAATGAAACTTGATCTGTTCTTGTGCATTGCATTTTTTTTTTAGCTATTTTGAGTATTTTTTTTGGACAAAACCGCTGCAGTACGCGACAACGTGAACTGTCTTTACAGGGCTCGACTTTGACGAACTAAAAATCAAATAAGCTCTTGAGTGAAATTCGTTCTAAACGTTAACGCGCAGGCAGTGGTTATTGTAAAAGCCAGTTACTGTACTCTTACACCGGTCTTTTTAAACCTTTTAAAGAAGCAATACTTACAGATCGCCACGCAGAATTCTCTACGCAACATTGCGGCTGGGACGAACTCAACAACACTTCTGAATTGAACGAGCACACTCTGTGAAACAGCTTTTTTATTATTATCAGCGGTGAGGGGAATTTGATATGATCTTGATATGAACTCGTTTATCGGAAAAACAAATGCTACGATTTCCTTGTTCCTTTTTCCTCATTCTGGGAAAAAAAAACAATCTTAATTCCATTCTAGGAAAGCAACGTTATTGTTGTTGTAAGGAGAGGTAACTGGAGTCCTGTGATATATATATAACATATATATGTTTATTTATGCCCTGTTGGTTTATGAATCCTAATTTGGTCAAATGCTGCAAAATGTCATGTCAAAGCAATGCATTGTAATCAAACAGACAACCACGGTTTTTACTTATTTTATTGTTCTGGTGGTTACTTTGTATTACGTCCCAGTTTGTAACGTACTGTGTACATTGCGTGGTGTTGTCTCTTGTACCGTGTGTGTCGTCTGCTGTCCTGTTTGTCCTGAGAGCTCCGCACCAATTAGATGTCACGGTTGTAGTCCCTCCCCCTTAAGGGCGCTCCGGCTCTTTTCCACTTCGGACTTGAATTTGTGCACCTGCCCCTTGTTCCAGCCCACCTTAAAAAGCCAGACGCTCACTCTGTTCCGGGCTCTGCACTGGTTCCTGTACCAGGGGAGTCCGGGACCTGTAGCGCCCTTTGGACTCACCTCCCAGAACACCTGCGCACCATGGACACGCCCCCTGTTCTCATTCCTGACCCCTGCATGCCTTTTTCTCACTCATCCCTGGATTGTGTCGTCTGCATAGGGTCTTCCGTTACATTAGAATCCCAGTGTACATGTACTGTACAGACAGCAAACTCCTCCACCCCTCTCTGTCTCTACATTATTGCACGAATACTGAGAGAGAACGTGTGCAGAACGAATTGAGACAAATGGCCAGACTGTGCAAACACCCTGCTCACTTTATTGTTGGCCAGAGTATAACGCTTAAGCAGGTAGGCGAAGCTGTAAACCGTAACAGTGACAGTTTTTTTAAGAAGCTACATATGCAAAACAGAATCAGCACCATTCATTTTCTATACCAAGGGTGGTTCGGCAGGAAAGCAAAAGCCAACCCGGCTAATGTCAGACAATTCCAGATCGGGGTGGGGGGTGGGTGGAGGAAATAATCAAGTCATTCATAAGCGGTACTTCCACCTGGAATTCGCAGAGAGAAGCCAGGCTCGGCGCGAAGTTCGAATTGCTGCTCCCGGACCCATCAGTGTTGAAGAAGCCCCCCGCGCGTCTTTCTCTGTAACGGATGTCGTGGAAATTTAACTATCAAGGAAGCCACAAGAGAGAGTTCTCACCTGAGTAAGGTCTTTATTTCAATATTGCAATATTGGGAGCCCTGCTGCCACTTCGCCAAGTGCAACCAGAGACTCAATTAGTTACAAGCAGTACAGGGTTTTTATAAGACGTTGCGCTGTAAAAAAGTTCAGCACTTGGTCCCTTCTAAAACTTCCCCTTTCTCTAAAAGAAAACAAATTACCTCATAGAGCGAGAGAAAAACACTAGCTTTGTTATTCAAAGTTTATCAGTTACTTTCAGCTAATTCTAATGACCCAGACAGCATATATTGTTTTGGTACATTGTCTTCTAGACTAACCTAAACAGTGTACTTTGTTGACGAACTGTTTTCTAAAATTCTGCACGTACTGTAGCATAGCAGTTATATCCTTGAAATATTATCTAAAAGCACCAATATATTTTTTTGCAAAGCTCTCTACATTTTTAAGAATCAATTAACTCATTAGATTTCCACTACACGGAGTAAGAGGTCCAGCGTTACGACGTCACATCCCCCCTTCCCGATACGAGTCCCTCTTCTCCTGCCTCGATCCAGCTCATCTTGGTCAGTCGAAAGAACTTGGCGGCTTCGCAGCGGTTGGGGCTGTGAAGGGCAAAGAGGCGAGGGGTGTCTGGGAAACGGAAATCACCATGGCGACCGGCAGAAATGTAGAAATCTGGCTCTGGTTTGGGGGGGGGGGGGGGGTCATTACTCCTGACCTGGCTTGTGTGCCTGCTGTTGTACATGAGATCTCAGGAATAATAATAATAATTGCTTACACTTATAGAGCGCTTTTCAGGACACTCCACTCAAAGCGCTTTACAGGTAATGGGGATCCCACTACTGCCACCACTGTGCAGCCCCACCTGGATGATGCGCCAGAACGCTCCCCACCCAGCAGCTCTCAGTGGGGAGGAGAGCAGAGTGATGAAGCCAGTTCAGAGAGGGGGGTTATTAGGAGGCCATGATGGGTAAGGGCCAATGGGAAATTTGGCCAGGACACCAGGGCCAAGAAGCAGAAGCAAGCAAGGAGGTGGTACTCACTACATGGGACGCAGCTGTAGGTGATGGTGAGGTACTTATAGGTGCCGTAACAGGGGTCGCAGAACACGTGATTTGAGGCCTTCACCGTACACCATCTCCTGCCCGCACACCTGTCGGTTCAAAACGCCACACGTAGCACATTTTGTACATTTTTGGACGACGGGCGATGGTCCCGTTGGTCCTGTTGCTGGTCAGGTCACGGGGAAGTACTTATTTTACCAGTATGCACACCCCCTTACGATGGTTTCGACAGCTCTGACTTATACCCGGTCCCCTTCAAATCCTGCTGGTTGATGAAAACTTACCTCACCGGATAAATAGCGTGCGAGACTCTACTCGGTGATTATTAATATCAAAATCACCAGCCGGCATTCACCCCCTTAATTAAATAACTTAGTTTATTTTTCTACAGCGCAGGTTGGGGACACAGGAAAGACCAGAAGACGACGGAGGAGAGGCACCGAAAACTCCTTAGTACGGAGAAGAGAAACCTCTGGGGGTCCCAGGTCAACTGGCTGCCCAATCCCTTTGGGCATGCTCACATTATATCATCTTTTAAAACAAAGGAAATAAATAAATTAGTGAATAAATTCTGTGGTAGAATGCTCGGTGAACATGCAAGGCTCAACTAGGCTTTCGAAGAAGCCCCGTGAGGCGTTTTCTGAATGCGGGGTTTTACGGCGCTCACCAATGGGACACGATGGCCAGCGCGCGGGGCTGGTAGCAGTGGACGTTGGTCAGCTGCCCAGGGGGTTTGCCTCGACCGCAGGTGTACCGGTCCGTGCGGCCGTAGTTGGCGCTGTGAATCCGAATGAAGCCCTCCGCTGCCGAGCACGGAAAGACCAGGACACGCTGCATTACCGTCGTATTCGCTCCTCGGTATCGTCCAGCTGTCTGCTCTCCAGGGTGGATTAAGGCCGTGGGCAGCCTTCCTTCTGAAGTCGATGCGATCTTCGTTGCGCGATCATATAATGAGTTTCTGTCCGGTAGTGTGTGTGTGTGTGTGTGTGTGTGTGTGTGTGTGTGTGTGGAGTTTGCATGTTCTCCCCCATGCTGTCATTTTCCTACCCACAATCCCCGAGACAAGCGGGTGGCTTTCTGGGAAAATCTGTGTGTCTTTATAGCTCCACAGAAGGTATGATTGCAGTTTTAGACCTGTGCCGTCAGTAATGTTGCTACATGGCGGGACTGCAGTTGTGTTACCTAACTAAACTGGGCGCTGGGAGGCATGGTGGAGCGGAGGTTAGCGTTAGCTGCCTCGCAAGTGCTGGGGCCCCTGGGGTTCAGTTGCGGGCCAGGGGTGCTGTGTGTGTGGAGTTTGCATGTTCTCCCGTGTTCTCGTGGGTTTCTCCCACAGTCCAGAGACATGCTGGTTGGCATCTGGGAGCATTGGCCCGGGTGTAAGTGTGTGTGTGTGTCCTGTGATGGACTGGCGTCCCGCCCAGGGACTTGTGCCCAGTGCTTGATGGGATAGGCCCTCCCCCCCCCCCACGATCCTGAATTATAAGCAGGGGGTGCAACAAAGGGTCTATTTCCAGACTACCCCCCCCTCCCTCCCGCCCACACTCATACCCCAGGTGTTGCCCTCTGAATGAGTCTTACCACAGTAGAGCTGGCTGGAGAAGTGCTCACAGGTGATGCTCTGTCATACACCAGGTGGACAATATCCTGGAAAATTGTGGAGGAAAACACATGACCAAATTGGTGAATGGGACCAGCAGGGGGCGCTCTCACCCTGCGGTCTGTGTGGGTCCTAATGCCCCAGTATAGTGACGGGGGGACACTGGACTGTAAAAAGGCGCCGTCCTTCGTATGAGACGTCAAGCCGAGGTCCTGACTCTCTGCGGTCATTAACAATCCCAGGGCGTCTCTCGAAAAGAGTAGGGGTGTAACCCCGGCGTCCTGGCCAAATTTCCCATTGGCCCTTACCAATCATTCCCATTGGCCTCCTAATAACCCCCCTCTCTGAACTAGCTCCATCCCTCTGCTCTCCTCCCCACTGAGAGCTGGTGTGTGGGGAGCGTTCTGGCACACTATGGCTGCCGTCGCATCGTCCAGGTGGGGGCTGCACATTGGTGGCGGTAGTGGGATTCCCCCTGACCTGTCAAGCGCTTTGAGTGGAGTGTCCAGAAAAGCGCTATAGAAGTGTAAGCAATTATTATTATTATTATTATTACAGCTCAGCCCTGTTTTGTTTTGTTTTTCTAACTGACTCTGAATGGTTGTTTGCGAGGGGATCGAGCAGGGCTCGATGTCGGCGGTGCACCGTGAGACTGCAGTAGCTGAGAATCGAGAATCCCGTCTCACTCACCAAAGCAGCAGGGAGGGGCCAGCACTGAAAGAGAAAAACCAGAGACCAATTTTTGAACCCGCGTCGCCCTCCTTCACAACTGAAGACGGACGTTTCCAGTAGAAGCGCCACCGACTAGCGCATAACAAACGCAATTTGTTGCCGCTCCTGTTTAAATTTGAAACGCAGCGTTTTCTAGAGCTATTTCGAATATTTTGTGGGTCTGTTTTTTTTTGGGGGGGGGGGGACTTCTGGGCTGATCTGCAAACTTATATGAAAGAAGAGGCTAATATTGAGATTATTAATAGTTATTGCTATTTTAAAGCACTAACACCGAAATAACACCGAAATATCGTTTGGAATGGACTTAATTAGTAGACTGGCACCTTATTGTATGCACTGAAAAGGTCTTGGGAGAGTCCCGTGTTTGAACACGTTTTAGATAGACGTCAAGGCGGATTTGCCGACTATCTCAGGATGTTAAAACACGCAAGCGGACCTTATCTTTATTTACTCTGTTCAAACTTTTCGCACAAGGCGCGCTGGTATCGTAAGAATGTACCTCCCTGCCGACGTGCCAGATAATGTTCTACGCGCTCTTGTTTGAATGGTATTTTCTCTCGGTTGTGTAAATAAAAAACACAAATGACATTCTGTAGGTCCGATAAAAACTTTCCGGTTCTCCCGCGATTTTGGCAACGATCCTGTTGTCGATACCTGTCAGTTCCAGGACGTTTTTAACTGCTCCGGGGTTGAATTCTAATTAAAAGCTTTAGGGATTGAGCTGGATTGTCATCTCAGCGGTACGTTACCATATGACGTTCATTTTGAACACACAAAAAAAATTGACAACGTCGCAGTTCGTGCAGTGTGGTTATTGTCAAAGGCGCTGTATTTTAGCACTGGCCTTTGAAACCCGCGGTAGTGAGTTCATTTATACTGGCCGTTACTGGGGGAAAACAGAAAAGTCCTACTTACAGATTAGCGCGCAGAGTACTCTGGACAGCATGGCGGCTGGAGGGGGGTGATCTTTTTTTGAAGAAGAGAGAACGGCGATTTCTGAGTTTTAATGAACGCCAAGCTGCCTTTTATCGCGGGTGAGAGTGGGGGGGGGTGGTAAACGATACGATCTCGTTGGCCCCAAAAAAGGCAACTTTTGCGCGTTTGGTTTTTTTTCCATTCTGAGAAAGCGGCGAGGAGAGGAGAGGTCGGAGTTTGCGTCATCGCCAGGGTTGAGACAGCACCATGATGGAGGAGAGATAAGAGAGTGAAAGGTTTAAGAAAATAAAGGGGACGGAAATCAAGGTGGGCAGGAGAGTGGGGGGGTTCAGTTCCAGATGCGGGGTGGTGCGCTGTCTGGGGGGGGAGTTTGCATGTTCTCCCCTCCTCCATGTTCAAGTGGGTCCCCTCCCGCACTCCAAAGGGCAGAATGGAAGCTTAATTGGCTTAATTGGGAACATTTAGTCCTGCTGTGTGTCTACCGGTGTCGTGTGCAGCCCCACCTGGATGATGCTCCAGTCCGCTCAGCACACAGCAGCTCTCAGTGGGGAGGAGAGCAGAGGGATGAAGCCAGTTCAGAGAGGGGGGTTATTAGGAGGCCAATGGGAATGATTGGTAAGGGCCAATGGGAAATTTGGCCAGGACGCCGGGGTTACACCCCTACTCTTTTCGAGAGACGCCCTGGGATTGTTAATGACCGCAGAGAGTCAGGACCTCGGTTTGACGTCTCATCCGAAGGACGGCGCCTTTTTACAGTCCAGTGTCCCCCCGTCACTATACTGGGGCATTAGGACCCACACAGACCGCAGGGTGAGAGCGCCCCCTGCTGGCCCCACTAACACCTCTCCCAGCAGCAGCCTTAGTTTTTCCCAGGAGTCTCAGGAGTCCCTCCAGGTACTGACCAGGCTCACACCTGCTGAGCTCCAGTGGGGCCACCAGTTGCAGGGTGATATATTTATAAAAAAATATCTATACCGTGAAAAGGAGAAGTATTGGCCCAGGGCAGTGAAATTGCTGTTGTGTACTTTTCTTTTGAAATGTCTGCTCTAGATCAGAAGATAACTGTGTGGCAATGTTGTGCGAATGTGAGGCAAACAGACCTTTTTTTTAACGGTGAGCTGTGCTAGAACGAAGCGGTTCTTGTTCTTCCACCCACCTCTCCTCCCCACTGAGAGCTGCTGTGTGGGGGAGCGTTCTGGCGCACTATGGCTGCCGTCGCATCAGCCAGGTGGGGCTGCACACTGGTGGGGGTGGAGGGGATCCCCATTACCTGTAAAGCACTTTGAGTGGATTATTATTATAATGATTATAAGCTTAGTTAGGATGCAAGAGAGCTCAGTGCGCTATTGTGACAATGTTCTGGCTGTCTGTCCCTGCAGTCTATGGAAATGACTGAGGCGCTGAGGAGAAAATAGCGTATTATCTCTGTGGTTAATTCATGAACTGTGATTTGCATGTAGGGAGTTGTGGAAAGAGAGGTTTACAGTCATTTCAAATTCAAGCGGAACAACATAGAAGCAGCTCAAGAGAGAGAGAGAGAGAAACACAGACAGGGAGAGAGAAGCTTGGGGGTCGGACATTTATACGGCACCCCTGGAGCAGTTGGGGTTCAGGGCCTCGCTCAGGGGCCACAACGGAGTCGGGTTCCTCTGCCGGCTGCGGGATTCGAACCGGCAAACCCCTTCCAGCCCCAGGCACAGATCCTGAGCCACAGAACCATCGCCCTCTCATGGGAAGCAAAGGAAAACGGTGTGCTCTGTTTCTTAGTTCCTTAGAGTGTTATCAGATTGAACGTGTGTAACGAATGTAACTTAATAAGTCGTCTGCTCACCTTTTGTGACACCTTAAGATAACGGTCAGGGTCGCTCAAGATAAAGCTCATCGAAAGAGCCAGCTCTGTCATTGGGTCTGGCCCTGACCCCCTAGAGCCCATCATGGACGACGTCTCCCATCTCCCCTCTATAACACGCTTGGGAGAATGAAGAGCACGTTCAGCGACAGGCTGATCCAAACTCGGTGCGACGAGGGGCGCCACAGGAGGTCATTCGTACCTCCTGCCATCAGACTGTACCGCTCCTCCACTGTGTGTCTGGGCAGGGGCAGCACTGACACTGACCTGCTTATGGACTAAACAGTAAACTCTCTGCTTCCGTCAGGTTTTTCCCATGTTCACAACTGGTGCAATACACGCCAGGGACTTGTGCAATCTATTCGTATTCGCATTGTGCAATACAACTTTTTGTTCTTTTTTTTGGGTAGACTCTGTATTGTGCGCCACTTTTTTTTGTAGTGCACGTCTCACGGACGTTACCGGTGGTATTGTGTGTATTGTATTGTTGTGTCATATCTGTGCTGACCGCGCTAAACTGTTGCAATTTTCCTCACGGGATCAAGTGTCTCACTACTGATATGATATGATGGGTGATATGGCCAGCGGTATTGTAACACAATGACAATACACAGAGGAGAGCGTGGATGGTGGTACTAAGAGAAGCAGAGGGGTGAAGGACAGAACCAGTTCAGGAGAGGCTCTTCTGAAGAAGAGGGTTTGGAGTCTGGATTGGCAGGAGTTTAGAGAAGGTGACTCTCTGATATCCTTGGGCAGAGAGTTCCAGAGCTTGGGGGGGCACAACAGGAGAAGGCCCTGTCACCCCTAGAGTGTAGACGGGCTTGGGGGGACAGTAAGGAGAGCAGAATTAGAAAAGCGAAGGTTGTGAGGTGGGGAGTAGGGCGATGATAGCTCAGACAGGTACTGAGGCGCCCAGCCATGCAGAGCCCTATAGGTGAGCAGGAGGATTTTAAAGTCCACATGGAATTTGACCGGAAGCCAGTGCAGGGACTCCAGGATAGGAGTAATGTGAAAAGCAATATATAGGTGTAAGCAATTATTATTATTATTATTATTATTATAACACTTTACTTTATCTTCCTGCTTCTAATATTCCTGGGAAGCTTCTCATCCCTTTTTACACTGGTTACGATTAAATTAATCCCGGTTTCACAAGTAGGGAACAGAAGTAGAGAACAGAACCAGATCAGGACTTCAGAAAACAATTTCTCATCTCTGTGGGCTAATCAAAAGAGTAAAAAGATCAATAAATCAATAAATATAGATCACTGACCTGTGCAGAGTAGGGTGAGATATAATAATAATAATTGCTTACACTTATATAGCCACTCTGGACACTCCACTCAAAGCGCTTTACAGGTAAGGGGGAATCCCACTACCGCCACCAATGTGCAGCATCCACCTGGATGATGCGACGGCAGCCATAGTGCGCCAGAACGCTCCCCACACACCAGCTCTCAGTGGGGAGGAGAGCAGAGCAATAAAGCCAGTTCATAAATGGGGATTATTAGGAGGCCATGATTGGTAAGGGCCAATGGGAAATTTGGCCAGGACGCCGGGGTTACACCCCTACTCTTTTTGAGAAACGCCCTGGGATTTTTAATGACCACAGAGAGTCAGGACCTCAGTTTTACGTCTCATCCGAAGGAAGCCGCCTGTTTACAGTTTAGTGTCCCAGTCACTATACTGGGGCATCAGGACCCACACAGACCACAGGGTGAGAGCGCCCCCTGCTGGCCCCACTCACACCTCTCCCAGCAGCAACCTTAGTTTTTCCCAGGAGTCTCCCCTCCAGGTACTGACCAGGCTCACACCTGCTGAGCTCCAGTGGGGGGCTGCCAGTTGTGAGTTGCAGGGTGAGATGGCTGCTGCAGAGCTACAGAGATCATTTCACATTGGTGGCAGTAGTGGGATTCCCCATGACCTGTAAAGTGCTTTGAGTGGAGTGTCCAGATATTATTATTATTAGTGTTATTATTATTATTATTATTATTATTGTTATTATTATTATTATTATAGCACTTTACTTTTACCTTCCTGCTTCTAACATTCCTGGGAAGCTCTTACTATTAACTTAATCCCGGTTTCACAAGTAGAGAACAGAACCAGATCAGGACTTCAGAAAACAATTTCTCATCTCTGTGGGCTAATCAAAAGAGATTAAAGATCAATTAAGACATAAATCAATAAATATAGATCACTGACCTGTGCAGAGCAGGGTGAGATATGCATTCCTCATCATGACTGTGAGCAGGGGAGCTGCAGACACAGACAAAAAAATGAGATCAGAATTATTTTAGCAGGAGTTGAATAAAAGAGGAAGTTAGATGGATTTTGTAAACTCAGGTCCCGAAGGAGTGAGCCCAACAAAGAAAATTGATTCACTTGTTGGTTAATTTTATGATACTAAAACACCAGGAGCATTTTGAACATCTGTCATTGCATGCAATGTCTTGTCTCATTTCCAATAGATGGTAATGATAATTTCATGGAAAGCAGAGTCACGTTAGCTGTGCTTTCCCTTGTGTAAATTACCTGTCAATGTGTTGATCTGTGCTGTAGTTTTCCATTTGGAGTGAGAACTGTCTCTCTGTAGCTCTGTAGGTCTCTCTGGGGTGAGAACTGTCTCTCTGTAGCTCTGTAGATCCCTCTGGGGTGAGAACTGTCTCTCTGTAGCTCTGCCTGTCCTTCTGGGGTGAGAACTGTCTCTCTGTAGCTCTGTCTGTCCCTCTGGGGTGAGAACTGTCTCTCTGTAGCTCTGTAGATCCCTTTGGGGTGAGAACTGTCTCTCTGTAGCTCTGTCTGTCCCTCTGGGGTGAGAACTGTCTCTCTGTAGCTCTGTAGATCCCTCTGGGGTGAGAACTGTCTCTCTGTAGCTCTGTAGGTCCCTCTGAGGTGAGAACTGTGTCTCTGTAACCCTGTCGGTCCCACTGGAGTGAAAATTGTCTCTCTGTAGCTCTGTACACAGATCTACAGACGTCTCACAGATCTGCTCTAATGTACCTGGCCGAACTTGAGCTCATCTCAGTTTTGGAAAACTGATTTGCCTAGACTGCCTAAGATGAAAAGATATCCTCTAAATAACTGAGGCTGGCTGTTTCCTCCAATTTAAACAGCAAACTGTATTTCTGGAATATTCAAATGATATAATCCTGCCTCCAGGCTGCAATATTCAAATTATATGCTGTCATCCCAGTACATTCAAATTATAGTGTAATGATTAGATGGTTTTAGACAATTATTAATTGTAGCAGTAATCACGAGGTGGTCCGTTGTGGCTTTTAGAAAATCAATCGTCAGAACAACTAACAACGCACACACACGGGTTCAATACACGAGATACATTTATTATCATAAGTCGTGCACCAAACATATACTAGTCTGCCTGGATACGAGCGGTAGACCTTACTGTGAGGGCTATCAATATACATGGTATATAATCTCGAAGAGATGCAAACACAAAGAGCTACACAACAGAGAATATATGTCAATATATATCGTTCGGTTACACCAAATCACTGATCAGTGCTATTACCCACTGTTACTCTAAACTCGGAAGTAAATACATTAAACACAAAAATGTGTTGTCTGTGTCTGTGTCTGTGTTTGTGTGTGTGTGTCCTGTGATGGACTGGTGTCCTGTCCAGTGTGTGTGTGTGTCCTGTGATGGACTGGTGTCCTGTCCAGGGTATGTGAGTGTGTGTGTCTGTGTGTGTCCTGTGATGGACTGGTGTCCTGTCTTGTCCAGTGTGAGTGTGAGTGTGAGTGTGAGTGTGAGTGTGAGTGTGAGTGTGTGTGCGTCCTGTGTTGGACTGGTGTTCTGTCCAAGGTGTGTGAGTGTGTGAGTGTGTCTGTCTGTGTGTGTCCTGTGATGGACTGCTGTCCTGTCCAGTGTGAGTGTGTGTGTGTGTCCTGTGTTGGACTGGTGTCCTGTCCAGGGTGTGTGAGTGTGTCTGTCTGTGTGTGTCCTGTGATGGACTGGTGTCCTCTCCAGGGTGTGTGAGTGTGTCTGTTTGTCCTGTGATGGAGTGGTGTCCTGTCCAGGGTGTGTGAGTGTGTCTGTGTGTGTGTCCTGTGATGGGGGGTAACGGGACCAGGTGCTCCCAGCCCCGGACCCAGACGGTCAGGACGCCGTGGTGAAGCCTGTCCCTTCGAGCTGCTGGATCAGCACAGAACATGGAAGGGCTGGAGTGACAACGAATACACTGCCCTCAACCTGCCTGTTCATTTCTGAGCTTTCAGATTTCAGCCCCCCCCATTCTACAGCACTGGTGCCTCTATTAAATGTGTTTCCGTTCAAACAGGAAGCCTGGCACAGGCTAGGGCTATAGGTGTTCCGTGTGAAGAGAGAGAGAGAGGGAGGGGGAGAGAGAGAGGGGGAGAGGGGGAGAGAGGGGGAGAGAGGGAGAGGGAGGGAGAGAGAGAAAGAGAGAGAGGGAGGGAGAGAGAGAGAGAGGGAGGGGGAAGGAGAGAGAGGGGGAGAGAGGGAGAGGGAGGGAGAGAGGGAGGGAGGGGGAGAGAGAGGGAGAGGGAGGGAGAGAGAGGGAGAGGGAGGGAGAGAGAGAGAGAAAGAGAGAGAGGGAGGGAGAGAGAGGGAGGGGGAAGGAGAGAGAGGGGAGAGAGAGAGAGAGAGAGGGGGGGGAGGGGACTCTTGCGTCTCAGCCAGCTAGTCGGGAGACGAGTGTTGAGGCTGAGGTGTCCGGTCTGCTCCGACACCCGCATGGAGCTCCTCTTCTGCCTTCCCAGCCTGCTCCGGTCGCCCGGCGAGAGACCGCGGACCAGGTGGCGCCGCTCCCGCGGAGACTGAAACCCCCCCCCGGAGGCGAAAACGGTAATCCTGGACGGGGCAGAGGCTGCCTGTGTGGAGTCTGCACGTTCTCCCTGGGTTTGTGTGGGCGTCCCCCCCACCCCAGTCCAAAAGCACGCTGGTGGGTTTGTGGTCTTCTGGGAGAAAACCAGGCCAGGCGGCGTTGTGGGTGTGTGTGTGGGTGTGTGTGTGCGCCCGCGTCCTGTCTCCCGGCGCCTGGGGGCTTGCTGGGATAGGCTCCGGCTCTGACTGGGAACCCCCATACTCTGTGCACGGGGTTGTCTAAACTCTCTGGTCGCACCGCGTCCAAAACTTTTAAGAGCCAGGAAGGTGCCCCACAAGCGAACAAGCACAGCCCCCCCACTGGCAGGATCTGCAAAGCCGCAAAACAGCTCGGTGTTTCTTGTTTGGGGGGGGTGATCTCCGTTAAACGCGTCCGAAGAGGTCGCGGTGGCGCCTCCGACCTGTGTGAGGTCCGTTTTCCTGGGGGTGTTTTGTTAAATATTATTTTTCGCATTTGTAAGCACTTACACACACAAAAAAAATATTATTTTTCAGCGCGTCGCAAAGCGACGACAAATGCCGTTGGCGGGCGGGCGGCGCAAGGCGCGTTTAGGAAAAAAAAGAGTGTGACGTCCTTTATTTATTTATTTTTCTTTCTTTCTTTTCTTTCTCCTCCGCGCTTGGCAAGATCTGAGATTGTGAAAATGAGCCGTATCTTTCGAGGTTTTTTTGGGGGGCGGGGGGTTACTTGGAACTGAAAAACAACCAACCAACCAACCAACCAGACCGATTGTGATTTTTAACCAGGCAGACCAGCCAAGCCAAGCCGGTAAAATAGAGTAAAAGGCAGTGAAAGACGAAAAGAGGATGTGGGAGACCCGCCTCTTCCTCATTTTCGCTCCGAGTTGTGTGAATGTGGGCCACAGTCGTGAGAAAAGGGGCCTCTGCTTCTGCTTCTCTCAACGTCACCGGTGCCTCGAGTTTTGAGTTCCGTGCCGCTGAAAAACCGGTCCAAAAATAAAAAACTCAGGAGGTTTATTTTTTAAGTTAATTCGGCCAGCAGCCAGATCGCCCTGCAACTCACAACTGGCAGCCCCCCCACTGGAGCTCAGCAGGTGTGATCCTGGTCAGTAATAATAATAATAATAATAATAAAAAACTTTATTTTATATAGCGCCTTTAAAGGTGGCTTCTCAAAGCGCTTTACAGGATGACAATAACAATAAATAAGAAGACTACAACAATAAATAAGAAGATTTCACAAGATAGGAGACAATTATAATTACAACAATACAACAATAACAATAGAGGAGACCGTGGAAGATGGTATTAAGAAGAGCAGAGGGGTGAAGAACAGAACCAGTTCAGTAAAGGCTCTTCTGAAGAAGAGGGTTTGGAGTCTGGATTGGCAGGAGTTTAGAGAAGGTGACTCTCTGATATCCTCGGGCAGAGAGTTCCAGAGCTTGGGGGCACAACAGGAGAAGGCCCTGTCGCCCATACAATGTAGACGGGCTTAAATCTTAAATTTAAGATTTAAGATTTAAGATGATGTGGTTTCTTTCGTCCGTCGGGGGGGATCTCTCTTCGGGATCTTTTCCGGCAGCTGCCGGGAATGACAGCAGGAAGGTAGACGGGCTTGGGGGACAGTAAGGAGGGCAGAATTTGAAGAGCGGAGGTTGCGAGGTGGGGAGCAGGGCGATAAAAGTTCAGACAGGTATTGAGGTGCCAAGCCATGTAAAGCCTTGTAGGTGAGCAGGAGGATTTTAAAGCCCACACGGAATTTGACCGGAAGCCAGTGCAGGGACTCCAGGATGGGAGTATTGTGAACACTTGCACTAGACCTGGTCAGGATTCTGGCTGCTGAATTTTGGACATACTTGTTCAGAGTAGATTTAGATACCCCAGAGAGTAGAGCATTGCAGTAGTCAATTCAGTACCTGGAGGGGAGACCTCCTGGGAAAAACTAAGGTGGCTGCTGGAAGAGGTGTTAGTGGGGCCAGCAGGGGGCGCTCACCCTGCGGTCTGTGTGGGTCCTAATGCCCCAGTATAGTGACGGGGGACACTGGACTGTAAACAGGCGCCGTCCTTCGGATGAGACGTCAAACCCAGGTCCTGACTCTCTGTGGTCATTAAAAATCCCAGGGCGTCTCTCGAAAAGAGTAGGGGTGTAACCCCGGCGTCCTGGCCAAATTTCCCATTGACCCTTACCAACCATGGCCTCCTAATAACCCCCCTCTCTGAACTGGCTCCATCCCTCTGCTCTCCTCCCCACTGAGAGCTGCTGTGTGGGGAGCGTTCTGGCGCACTATGGCTGCCGTCGCATCATCCAGGTGGGGCTGCACATTGGTGGCGGTAGTGGGATTCCCCATGACCTGTACAGCGCTTTGAGTGGAGTGTCCAGAAAAGCGCTATATAAGTGTAAGCAATTATTATTATTATTATTATTATTATTATTATTATTATTATTATTATTATTATTTCACATACGCGCAGCTTCTGTATCTATCGATTTAGATCTCGGGTTTCTGATATCCAGACCCGCCTTTTTCTTTTCTTTTTTTTTTGTAAAGAAAATCCTCCGAATTGTACTTTATACGGGGCCTACAAAAAAAGTATTCAACCCCCCCTGAGGCATCCCAACCCAAAAAAAAACAACAACATTGGATTGTGTTTACAGCGGGAAACCGCGCTGCCTTGACCCGAGACGCCGGTGCCGGTCGTCGACGCAAAGCCCTCGACGTAACGTCAACGTGAGGGGAATACAAAACAATAAAAATAAAGACGTTTTCGCTAAACGAATTTAAAAAGAAAAGGGGGCGGCAAAACGCAGGACACCAAAATTGCCTCTTCTTGACTTTTTGACGAGTTGACACTTCCCGAAACCGAGTCTCTATGCAAAAAAAGATAAGCAGGGCGTCGCCGCGCAGCCTTAAACGGTTTCCTGTAACACGCACACAAAAACAACTGAAAGCCAACCGCTAGCATTTCGCTCTTCTCGATAAATGCTGATCACTGATCCCTTGAGGGGAAACTGCGACGGCGCAACGAAGTGATACAATCAGACAACAACGCAATCCCCGTCAGTGAGAAGTGCACTAAAAATAGGCGCTCACGGTCCAGAATATACAAAGAACAAACTAGAACAGCGCACAACAAGTTGTATTGCACATCATAAGCCGATTGCACAAGTCCCTGGCGTGTATTGCACAACAAACAGTTGTAAAGGGCCAGGTGGAAGCAGAGAGTTTACTGTTTATTCCAGAAACAGTGAACTCTCTGACTCTCTTCTAGAAGGCTTTAGAGAGTCTCTCTGACTCTCTTTTGGGCTCCATGATTTCCAGAGCTGGGAAAACACAGGATGCATTTCCTTTGAAACAGGACACAGTGTGTGTGTGTGTGTGTGTGATAGACTGGCGTCCAGTCCAGGGTGTGTGAGTGTGTGTCCTGTGATGGACTGGTGTCCTCTCCAGGGTGTGTGTGTGTCCTGTGATAGACTGGCGTCCAGTCCAGGGTGTGTGAGTGCGTGTGTGTGTGTGTGTGTATCCTGTGACGGACTGGTGTCCTCTCCAGTGTGTGTGTGTGTGTGTATCCTGTGACGGACTGGTGTCCTCTCCAGGGTGTGTGAGTGTGTGTGTGTGTCCTGTGACGGACTGGTGTATCCTACCTTGGGCCCATTGCTTGCTGGGATAAGCCCCGGCTCTCCCGCAGCTCCGATTAGGAAGAAGCGGTTAGACAAAGGGGTGGATGGAGAAGACAATATCCGAAAGCCCGCACTCTTCCCATCATGCCCCAAGCCATTCGAGGATGTCTGCGGATGGGAGGTCCAGCGCGAGTGGGCTTATCCCTCGGGACCGAGGACGGACCCCCCCCACCCCGGATGGAAGTGCAGGAGGCTGGGAGGAGCCCCCAGAAGATAGAGGAGGTGGAAGGTAGCTTGGCTGGTCATCAACCAACCTCCCAGGATTCCCTTCATCCCCAAAAATATTTTTTTTTGTCTTAGGGTCTGTGCCTCGCCTTGTCGCAAAACCCGCCGTTGTCCAAACTCTTCTCATCCTGCCCCCGGCAGATCTGAGGCAGAAACCGCTGGGATTCTCGTCGGCGTGAAATCGTCCCCTTCCGACGTCGCCGACATCGAGAGCTCTTTGACGTTCCTCCTGACGCAGGTCTTCTTCCTCTGTTTAGGAAGCATGGGCGTCTCGCGGCACTTTCTGGGTGTCCTCGTCGGCATTCTGGTGGGGGTGGTGTTGTCATATTGGTAAGTTGGCGTAAACTGCCGGATGTCTGCTAGCCTGGCTTGGCTATTAGCTAATTAGCAGCTTGGCCTTTTCCAAGAATTCCTGCCGGACCTTGTTCTGATCGCGCTTGGAGGGAGCCTGGAAGTCACGCCCGGACACGGGTTTCATTGGGTTTAGTCTGCTCTGCTGCCACCCCGCGCTCGGGTTCAATTCTTGGACCTGGGGTCTTGTCTGGGTGGAGTTTGCATGTTCTCCCTCTTCTGCACATTGGGGTTTCCTTCCTTCCCTGTTTGGTCCGAAAACAAAACGTACCGGGAGGTTAAGTTGGCCTCTGGGGAAACTGACCGTGTGTGTGTCCTGTGATGGACTGCTGTCCTGTCCAGGGTGTGTGAGTGAGTGTGTGTGTCCTGCGATGGATTGGTGTTCTGTCCAGGGTGTTCGAGTGTGTGTTTCTGTGTGTGTCCTGTGATGGACTGGTGTCCTGTCCAGGGTGTGAGCCTGTGTGTGTGTCCTGTGATAGACTGGTGTCCTGTTCAGGGTGTGTGAGTGTGTGTGTGTCCTCTGATGGACTGGTGTCCTGTCCAGGGTGTGTGAGGGAGTGTGTGTGTGTCCTGTGATGGACTGGTGTCCTGTCCAGGGTGTGTGTGTGTCCTGTGAAGGACTGGTGTCCTGTCCAGGGTGTGTGTGTGTGTTTGTGACTTGTGATGGACTGGTGTCCTGTCCAGGGTGTGAGGGTGTGTGTGTCCTGTGATAGACTGGTGTCCTGTTCAGGGTGTGTGAGTGTGTGTGTTCTGTGACAGGATGGTGTCCTGTCCAGGGTGTGAGAGTGTGTGTGTGTCCTGTGACAGACTGGTGTCCTGTCCAGGGTGTGTGAGTGTGTGTGTGTGTCCAAGATCAGAACAAGGTCCTGGCACAAGATCTGAGGAAGAGGAGGGCGATGGTGGTGATGTTCCTTCTCTCTGTGCCTTGATCAGCTGTGTTTCCCTGCCTCTCCTAGCGCTTAGAAAAGTAGATTGTGTGTAGAATAATTGTTCGTTTGTCATAAAGTCAGACTACGAAAGTGGAACTTTGTCCCCCAAAATTTAAAAAATGTTCTGTTTTTTTTTATTATTAGTTATTTCAAGATTTTTTTTGAGAGTCAATCTCCTGGACGATACACCCCAGAGTAAGTATTCTTCAATCGGGATATTTGGTGACCCATAAACAGCACAGCTCCTGAATGCCAGCAAATATTTTAGCATCGGGGGTGGTTCGAGACCTGGGGTGGGGGGGTGTCTGGGTGGAGTTTGCATGTTTGCGTTCGTTTCCTCCTGGCGCTCTGGAAACTCGGTTTTGGTGAGAATATAATAGCCTGGGCCTGTCAGGGTCTGTGTCTGCCCTGTGATGGACTTGTGTCCCACCTAGGCCCCTGAGGTCCTGACTCTCTGTGGTCAATCCCAGGGCGCTTCTCGAAAAGAGTAGGGGTGTAACCCCGGCGTCCTGGCCAAATTTCCCATTGGCCCCTTACTCATCATGGCCTCCTAATAATCCCCCTCTCTGAACTGGCTTCATCCCTCTGCTCTCCTCCCCACTGAGAGCTGGTGTGTGGGGAGCGTTCTGGCGCCCTACGGCTGCCGTCGCATCATCCAGGCGGATGTTGCACATTGGTGGCGGTAGTGGGATTACCCTGTAAAGGGCTATCGAGTGGAGTGTCCAGAAACGGCAGCCATAGTGCGCCAGAACGCTCACCACTCCATCACAGGACACACACACACACACTCACACACCCTGGACAGCACACAAGTCTGTCACAGGACACACACACACTCACACCCCCTGGACAGGACACCAGTCCATCACAGGACACTTTAAGCCAATTTAATCATCAGCATGTCTCTGGACTGTGAGGGGAAACCCATGCCAGCACAAGGGGAACATGCAAACTCCACACAGACAGCACCCCTGGACTTGAACCGACAGCCACGGAGCTACACAAACCACCTCTGCGATGTAATAATAACAAAACTAACAGTCACACTGTAGTTACTCCAGGAACTGAATTTGACCCTTGATGCCGTCTCTGAACGAACGTAGTTAAACGTCGCACGAAGGCATCCTGTCTCTTCCGCTAACTACCTCCTTTCTGGCTTTGACAGAAGACACTGCGATGCCATTCCCAAGATAATCACCAGTCCGGAAGGGTGAGTCTTCCTTCCCGTCTGCAGACAAACTAGCATCAGGAACCACAGTCCATGGCGTCCCAACCCAGGTATTCTGGGAAACAGCCAGCACGTTGAACCACAACGTGAAATGACCGTAGGTGGAGGTTTTGAACGGAAAAGAGACGTCTAGAAATGGATCTGGCCCGTCAACAGCTTGAAAGCTCGCAAATGTCCTGTGTCAGAGGACCAGGAGAAGGGTCATTTATATCTTGCTTCCTTGGCCTAGCTCACCTGTGTCTCACTGTTTCGCTGGATAGGCCTTTTTCCAACAGCGGGTCAGCTGGTTCTCCTCGGCGGCCATCTTGCTCAGGTCTATATCGAGTACATTCGGTGTTGCGTTCCGGAAATACTGGTTATAAGTGACCCTTCCCCCGGTCATCTAACACCCGCCAGATTACAATCCCTTTGTGATCAGAGTCTTCCCCCATGCCTTTACGATACAGAACTCGAGAACGATGCAGCCCCATCGCCCTGCAACTCACAACTGGCAGCCCCCCCCCCCACTGGAGCTCAGCAGGTGGGAGCCTGGTCAGTACCTGGAGGGGAGACCTCCTGGGAAAAACTAAGGCTGCTGCTGGAAGAGGTGTGAGTGGGGGCCAGCAGGGGGCGCTCTCACCCTGCGGTCCGTGTGGGTCCTAATGCCCCAGTATAGTGACGGGGGACGCTAGACTGTAAACAGACGCCATCCTTCGGATGAGACGTAAAAACCGAGGACCTGACTCTCTGTGCTCATTAAAAATCTCTCGAATAGAGTAGGGGTGTAACCCCGATGTCCAGACTCCCCCCCCCCCCCCAGCCTTTACCATGGCCTCCAAATCGCCCCCATGTGTGAATGGCTTGCACTTGCCCTGGGATGGACTGGCGTCCCACCCAGGTGGTACCCTGCCACGCACTCGTTTCTGGCCAGCTAGGCTCCAGCTTCCCACGACACAGGATGGTCATGTGGCAGGACATGTCCTACCCGGCTAAATGTTGTTCCCAGTCTCAGAAAAGCGTGACTGGACAAGCGTAATCAATCGGATTGATTAATGTCAGGATTGCCCAAGAGGTGCCAAACCACAAAGTGCTTCCTGTAAATCTGAAATGAAAACACCTCGTCTTCCTTCTTTCAGGTTAGTTTACAAGCAGACCAGAGTATTGGAGCCCCAGTGAGTATTCAAATCCCATTTCTCATATTGAGACTGACTGCTTTTTTTCCGGTCAAACTGAAATGCTGCTTTTTGCTTACACAGGGTTGGGGAAAACCCCCATATTAACAATTGTCAGTTTGTGGGCTTTTGCTTGACCTCCAAATGAAAACAAAAGACGACGAAACACCAGACAATTGTGTCAGCCCAAAGCCAGTACATGCCAGACTTAGAGGGGTTGTGAACCATTGTACAATGCCCCCGGAGAAGCTGGGGTTCAGGGCCTCGCTCAGGGGCCCAACAGAGTAGGATTCCTCTGCCGGCCGCGGGATTTGAACCGGCAAACCCTTCCAGCCCAGGTGTAGATCCTGAGCCACAGAGCCACCGTAAGGGCTGTTCAGGACAGAGAAGCTCCTCTCTCTCTCAGGCTGCTCCTCTCTCTGTAAGGGCTGGTTCAGGACAGAGAAGCTCCTCTCTCTCTCAGGCTGCTCCTCTCTCTGTAAGGGCTGGTTCAGGACAGAGAAGCTCCTCTCTCTCTCTCAGGCTGCTCCTCTCTCTGTAAGAGCTGGTTCAGGACAGAGAAGCTCCTCTCTCTCTCAGGCTGCTCCTCTCTCTGTAAGGGCTGGTTCAGGACAGAGAAGCTCCTCTCTCTCTCAGGCTGCTCCTCTCTCTGTAAGAGCTGGTTCAGGACAGAGAAGCTCCTCTCTCTCTCAGGCTGCTCCTCTCCCTGTAAGGGCTGGTTCAGGACAGAGAAGCTCCTCTCTCCCGGATGTCTCTCTTTAATCGTCAGTCCTTAATTGTTGTGAGGGGGCATTTCTTTCATTTTTAATATGATTTCCCACTGACCAAGGTGGCCAACAGGTGAGGCCGGTCTCAAGATTGCAGATCAGCAATCGCTGGAGCAGGGATCGGCTGTGCACCCTGTTCCGGGTTAGATAAGCAGAGCACCGAACCAGGTGCTAGCTGGTTACTAAGTGCTAGGTCTCAGGTTGCTCTGTAAGGGCCTGAGGTGCTGAGAGGAACTGTCTGACAATAAATATTGATAATAAATGTATAGTAATAAAAAAAAAGATTGATCAACTTCGACTTCTGATCGCCTCGTGTCCCAGGAGGAGAGACGTGCTGACCGTCACCCCCTGGCTGGCTCCCATCGTCTGGGAAGGGACCTTTGACCCCTTGATCATCGACAGCATCTACAAGCCCCTCAATGTCACCATAGCGACCACCGTCTTCGCGGTCGGCAAGTAAGACACGTTTATCACAAAGATTTTTGTTTTTAAAAAAAAATGTGTTGGCTGTATTCATCAACCGCCTGACCGCTAAATCACTTTAGCAAAATGGGTACTTCGAGTGTCATCTTAACCTGGTTCTGACAGTAAGCCCTTGCTCTCACAGAACAACAAGGATACCGCCATCTCAGCACCTGAAAAAGTCAGCTGGCACACGATCCGTAGCTGGAAATTAAATTAGAATTGGTCAAATGTGTTCTGAACTTGGCCCGCCTCGTTTTAATGATAAGGAAGCTAAAAGGTTATTTTCAGCCAAATAACAATACATACAGGTGACCCTCGGTGTCAATAATTATTAATAATAATAACTACTTACACTTATATTGTGCTTTTCTGGACACTCCACTCAAAGCGCTTTACAGGTAATGGGGAATCCCACTACCGCCACCAATGTGCAGCCCCACCTGGATGATGCACCAGTCTGCTCCCCACACAGCAGCTCTCAGTGGGGAGGAGAGCAGAGTAATGAAGCCAGTTCATAAATGGGGATTATTAGGAGGCCATGATTGGTAAGGGCCAATGGGAAATTTGGCCAGGACGCCGGGGTTACACCCCTACTCTTTTCGAGAGACACCCTGGGATTTTTAATGACCCCAGAGAGCCAGGACCTCGGTTTTACGTCTCATCTGAAGGACGGCGCCTGTTTACAGTAAAGTGTCCCCCGTCACTATACTGGGGCATTAGGACCCACACGGACCGCAGGGTGAGAGCGCCCCCTGCTGGCCCCACTCACACCTCTTCCAGCAGGAACCTTAGTTTTTCCCAGGAGGTCTCCCATCCAGGTACTGACCAGGCTCACACCTGCTGAGCTCCAGTGGGGGGGGGCTGCCAGCTGGGACTTGCAGACTGATATGGCTGCTGGCAAGTCAAGCTGATGCCCATCTGGTACAACATCACCATTCCCAAACTTGGCCACCCCCCCCCCCCTCTCTTTTCCCAGGTACATCCGCTTCCTGAAGGGGTTCCTGGAGTCGGCGGAGAAGCACTACCTGGTGGGGTTCCGGGTGCACTACTACGTCTTCACCGACCAGCCGGGCGAGGTGCCGCGGGTGTCCCTGGGCCCCGGCAGGAACCTCACCGCCATCCGGGTGCCCAAGTTCGACCGCTGGCAGGAGATCTCCCTGCGGCGGATGGAGATCATCCGGAAGACCATCGAGGAGCAGATCCGGCGGGAGGCCCGGTATATCTACTGCCTGGACGTGGACATGTTCTTCCACGAGCGCGTGGGGGCGGAGGTGCTGGGCGAGCTGGTGGCCGCCCTCCACCCTTGGTTTTATTATTTCGACCGGGACCAGTTCACCTACGAGCGCCGGCTGGCCTCCGCCGCCTACGTCCCCCAAGGCCAGGGCGATTTCTACTACCAGGCGGCCGTGTTCGGGGGGCTCGTCGACGACGTGTACCGGCTGGTCAAGACCTGCGAGGAGAACCTGGTGGTGGACAAGAGGAACGACATCGAGGCGGCCTGGCAGGAGGAGAGCCACCTCAACAAGTACCTGATCCGCCACAAGCCCACCAAGCTGCTCTCCCCCGAGTACATCTGGGACGACAAGAGGCAGCACGTGAACGAGATCAAGGTCATCCGCTTCTCGACACTTTATAAAAACCTTGCAGAAGTGCGGGATAACTAGACCCCACTAAGATAGGTCTTCATTTTACCGCAGAGTGGTCTGGATTCGCCTGGTGTGCGTTGTAACGCCTAATCATTCTCGCGTGCAAAGTGTGATGGTAACAGTGCGGGCAGTCAAGTGAGTCTTTATGAGTGAATACAAACTCATCCTGGGCCTTGGTCTTCGCCTTCCCCAGAAAGGTATCCCTCAATGAGATCGAAACACCTTCCGTCTCGTTATCGTAAATTGATTGCTTGAGGACAAAACCTTGAGAAGAGAAGCACAAACTGTCCACTCAAAAGATACTCACAAAAAACAACACCTTCTGTTGATTTTTTTTTCTTGCTTTAATCGTCAATCCTCAATCGTTGTGAGGGGGCATTTCTTTCTCTTTTTAATAAGATTTCCCGCTGACCAAGGTGGCCGACAGGTGAGGCCGGTCACAGGTTTGCGGATCAGCAATCGCTGGAGCGGGGATCGGCTGCGCTCCCTGTTCCAGGCTAGAGAAGCAGAGCACCGAACCAGGAAGTGACGAGTTAATAAGAGGAGGATGGGTGTTGTGCGAGAGTCAGCGAGAGCCAGGAAGAGAGAAAATGAGTCTCATCTAAAATTTTGCGCTGGCGCTGGAGCTACTGCGCAGTGATGGAAACTGCTGAAACAATGAGGAAAACCATTAGGTTGGGATGTGCTAAAAGCCACCGCACGGAGTAAGGAATCTCTGTGCTATCACAGAAGACGTATGATTATAAGGGAGTTAAGTTCTAGCTTCAGTGCCTTCTAGTAGCCCCAGGAAGGGGCTGATTTTGTTTGCTTTATGATTATGTTTGAGGCTGGCGACCTTTGTAAATAGACCGCACTTATAAATAAAATACCCAGAAACCTTCAGACTCGTGTGGGGTTGTCTGTGATCAGGGACTCGCCTTAATGTCTTGTACCCATCCCATGCAGCATCGTGGGGATTGTGGGTAAATTCTGGAACCAATGTAATTGTTCCTGATACTGAACATGTTGTCGTGATCAGCTCCTCAAATGACATTAAATGACAATAATTGTTAGTCTTCAGTGGCTTTTTGTTAAAGTAGCCCACCAATCTAGATGTTGCTAATTTTGTCGTGTACACGATGACAATGTCTGGACCTATGTCCTCCTCATAGGCTTTCCTGGGATTTCTGATCTGAGTCATGGAGGCCCACATACCTGTTTCTGTTTCTAGCCAAGCTCTGAGCAGTCCTTAATTGATTTGAATAATCAATTTTATGTTTTGTTTTCAGTTCTTACACACACGCTGGAAGTTGCATTTTACGATACTCAAATATACATCCATACCAAACCTGACACTGATGTGGCTGTCTCTATTCTATCTAATTGCATCTCTGACATAAAAACTTGGATGAGTCCAAATTTCCTTCATCTTAACCGCGGCAAGACTGAAGTCATGCTTATTGGCACCCTCCATCAACTTCGTAAAGCCAGTCCAGTAACCCTGTCTGTAGATGGTTCTGTACTTGAAAATTGAAAAAGCTTGGGGTGATATTCGATTCTGGCTTAACATTTGACCCACATGTGCAGCATAATGTCAAAACATATTTTTTTCACCTCAGAAATATCGCTCGACTACGCCCTATGCTATCACTAACTGTGGCTGAAAAGCTGATCAACACATTTGTGTTCTCTCAAATTGACTACTGTAATGCTCTACTCGCTGGGGTATCTAAATCTCCTTTGAACAAACTGCAGTATGTCCAACATTCAGGAGCCAGAATCCTGACCAGGTCTAGCGCAAGTGTTCACATTACTCCTATCCTGGAGTCCTTGCACTAGCTTCCGGTCAAATTCCGTGTGGACTTTAAAATCCTCCTGCTCACCTACAAGGCTCTGCATGGCTTGGGACCTCAGTACCTGTCTGAGCTATCATCGCCCCACTCCCCACCTCGCAACCTTCGATCTTCTAACTCTGCTCTCCTTACTGTCCCCCCAAGCCCATCTACACTCTAGGGGCGACAGGGCCTTCTCCTGTTGTGTCCCCAAGCTCGTGAACTCTCTGCCCGAGGATATCAGAGAGGCACCTTCTCTAAACTCCTGCCAATCCAGACTCAAAACCCTCTTCTTTAGAAAAGCCTTTACTTAGTACGACCATCCACGGTCTCCTCTGTATATTGAAATTGTGTTTTATCTGGTGTATTCTTCTTATTTATTGTTGTTGTCATTCTGTAAAGTGCTTTGAGGAGCCACCTTTAAAGGCGCTATATAAAATAAAGTTTATTATTATTATTATTATTATTATTATTATTATTATTATTATTATTATTATTATTATTATTATTATTATTTTAACTATTGTGTTTCATAAGTAGTTTCTAGTCCCAAGGTTCATCAAGTTGCCCTATCCTGCTGGGAGGGAATGAGAAAAAACGGGCAGAAATCAACAACCTGGGGTGTCGTGTCAAGACGGGACAAAATAATAATAATAATAATAATAATAATAATAATAATAATAATAATAATTGCTTACATTTATATAGCGCTTTTCTGGACACTCCACTCAAAGCGCTTTACAGGTAATGGGAACTCCCCTCCACCACCACCAATGTGGTGTCCTCAGTATCGCCGGGGACAAGGGAAAGGACGATCCGATCCATTTGTTGACCTCTTCAGGCAGTACAGGGTCGTGGGGGGGGGGGGGCGCCACAGCCTATCCCAGCAAGCCATGGGCACGAAGCGGCCCGGATGGGCTGCCAGTTCGTCACAGGGCACCGAAAGGAACAAGTGAAGAAAAGTTCACCAATGAAAACAGGAAATCTGTGTCATTTTTTCCATGAAATCGTTGTACAGCGCCTTCGCTTTCAAGGCAACAGGCAGTGATTCTCATCGCAGTTCATTTACAAACACTGTAACATTACACTGACATTACGTTCCACGTACACATCTGCGTCTGTATTTAAAACGTTGTTTAAAATAATACCACAATGTAGCGTTCCGAGGGCAGCACAGTGGATGGTCATTGATGCCTTGCCATGAAATCGTTGTACAGCGCCTACAGTGTGGGGTTCGTGTGGGTTCAGGCGTTCAGTTGCTCAGACCTGGGGTATTATATGTGTGTTCATGTGGGGTTTTATCCAGGTGCTCTGGTTTCCTGCCACGGTCCAAAGACATAGTGGCAGGTGAACTGGCTTCTGGGAAAATTAGGATCAGATCACTTTATTAGCCATTTCTTGCATGAGGAATTTGTCTCTTCGCAGACCCCAGCATGCTCTCCACAAGTCACAGGCAGGGAGAGAGAAGCTTGGGGTCAGGGCGCAGGGTCAGGCCTTTATTCAGCACCCCTGCCACAGCAGGGGTTCAGGGCCTCGCTCGGGGGCCCAACGGAGTAGGATTCCTCTGCTAGCCGCAGGACTTGAACCAGCAACCTTCCAGCCACAGGCGCAGATCCTGAGCCACAGTTCCACCGCTCCGCCACTCCAAATTGGCCCCGGTGTGGGTGTGTGTGTGTGTGTCCGTGTGTCTGCCCTGTGATGGACTGGCGGCCCATCCAGGGTGTGCCCTGCCATGCGCCCCCTGCTCGCTGGGAAAGGCCCCAGCTCCTCCGCAAACGCTGAATTGGGTGAGGCGGTTAGGAAACAGATGGAAGTAGTGTCTCACGCCCCTGGAATTGGACTGCAACTACTGTATGACCTATGACCCTTTCACTTTATGGCTTACTCTTTCCTGTCACGATTATAGTCCCTCCTCCTTAAGGGTGCTCCAGCCCTTTCACTTCAGACTTCATTCTGTGCACCTGACCCCTTTTCCCAGCCCACCTTAAAAGCCAGGCGCTGACGTTCAGCCTGGCTCTGCATCTGGTTTCCGCACCGTGCGAGTCTGGGGCCTAGAAGCGCCTGGTCCCGTTAAGGTTTTAACCTCTGTTCTTGTTCCTTGTCCGGCGGTTCCGACCCGGTTCGTGTTTTTAATTCCTTGTTTGGATGGGTCACCTGGCTATGGACTTTCTTGCGTTTTTGGATTCCCTCTATGGATTACTTTTGGATTGTTTGCCTCGGCCACACCTCCCCTGTGCACCAGTGCACTTTGGACACGCCCCCCCCTGTTTTCAGCCCCGTATCCCTGCATGACTTTTTCCTAGTGTTTCCCCACTTCTTCGGATTGTGTCGTCCGCATAGGGTCCGGAAAGAACTGTTGGTTACACTTCCTGCCTTTTCCCTCTATAAAAACAAGGAGAAATCCCTCTTCTGTCTCTTTACCCTCCTCAGTGCCTGGCAGACGTACTCTCTCTCTCCCCCTTCACAGATATTTCCCTAACCCCCATTATTTGCACACCCCCACTGCAATGGACAGGTCGATAAAACTTTCCCCAAGCCTTTCCCCAAAACTTTCCCTCACGCCGCCGACACAGAATCGGGAGCGTTCGTTACAATACGTAGGCACCATTTCTAAGGCTGAATTCCTCATTTAATGACAGGACCAGTAAAGCCAGTTAAAAAAATGAGACAGAACGGAATTTTTTAAATTCCACGTTGGTAACTTATTGATTTATTAAAACCTCCCCCTCTTTTGATAAGCGGAACTGTACAAATCCCCCAGTAAGGTTAAGGAGGTTTTAATACAAAATAATTCATCGAATTTACCCAAGTTAAGACTCTTGTTACCCAGCGATTTAAAATTAATATAGATGACAAATGTGTTTTTTGTGACAATAGCCCTGAAACTATTCAGCATTTGTTTTGGTTATGTCCCAGGGTAAAAATTTTCTGGACAAAGTTGCAGACTTATATTAAGAAAAGAGACCAATATTGATATTTGTTTTGATGAAAAAGATGTTATGTTAGGTTTCAGCCCCATCGATAATAATATTAAAATTTCGGTTGCAATACATTTTATTATTACAATGGCCCGTTATTACATACACAAAATGAAGCGGTCTGGGAAGAACCCTTTGTTTGAGCATTTTAAAATGGATGTAAGGGGGTATTTGCAGACTATTTCGAAGTGTAAAAATATGAAAGCGGTAATAATAATACAGTTATTTTTATTGAATGTGTTTAATCTTTTTTCATAACTTGAATCTATGTAGTAATATGTACCGCTGACGATTTTTTTGTCTTGAATTGTTATAGATACTCTTGTTTGTATGGTAATTCTTGTTCTTTTGTGAAGCATAAATAAAAAAAAATATTTAAAAAAACTGTACACATCCAGTGAAGGTATTCATTTTGACAGTTGCGGCCCTTGGGCGCTGCATAGCAACAGTCACTAGGGAAGCGCAGCGGCGTGACCCGGAACTCGTCTCGGCTCGGGGAGGCTTTCACTTCCTGTTTGTGCTCTGCCGACATGTGACGCTTCCCTGTCCCTCCCGGCTTGTGCGTTTAAATCCCAGGCGCTCGCTTATTGTCGCAGCTGTAGCAAATCCACCCTCCCTTTCCGGCGCCCCCCCCCGGGAAGAAAAAGATGGCGAGCTGGCTGGCGGTCCTGGAGTCCGAGCTACAGGCGTTCATGGAGGTGCTGCTGGGGGCCGTGGTGGACGAGGTGTCGGCCATCTGCCGGAACGGGCTGGGCGAGGCGGAGGACGCCTCCCAGTGCCGCCGCCGGCTGCGCCGGGTGTCGCAGACGCTGGTGCGGCGGGCCGTGTTCAAGATCACGAAGTTCGTCGAGGGCAGCTGCGGGGGCGAGATCGAGCAGCTGAGGCGGGAGGTCGAGACGCTGAGGGGGCGGCTGCGGGTCTGGGAGAAGGGGTCGGGAGGTGGGGAGCGGGGGCAGACGCCCCCCTGCGAGGCGATCGGAGGAATCAAAGAAGAGATGGAGACGGATCCGGAGCTGTCGGGTCAGTGTGGGTAACCTCGTATGAGCTAAAGGCCTCTCTGTTTTAAAACAAAAACGTTTTTAGCTGCATCCTAATTCAGAATCTTGCATAAGATGCACAGAGCGGGCCTGCACTGGGAAAGATTGTCATGAATGAACAGTCCCGTAGATAATTCAGTTTCCCCTTGGAGGAGGAGGAGGAGGAAGAGAGTTTTAAGATTTTTATTTGCACCGGGTTGAATATCGCTCCTCTGCTCACGCGTTTGAAAATACGCGGAGGCGCCGATGTAAAACACACAATCGTGGTCGATCTAATCAGGAGGTGGCCTGAAATGTGTGTGTGTGTGTGTTGTTTTTTTTTCTTGCGTGATTTGGACACGACTCACGGAGGGGAGGGAGGGTGGGAGAGGAAACATTCCTTTCTGAAACCGAACTGGGGTGTTATCCGGTCAGAAAACTCCAAAACGGTCCCGCAGACAACTCGGGGCGACTCGGTAATTGTATCATTGACTCAACGGTGTATTTAAAAAGTCTTGTTTTTGTGCATGCAGTGATCCCTGTTATATAAGTTTTTCTTCCTCCGAAATTCGACCGGCTGCGTTTTCCAGTAGAGCGGAGATTTAAATGCTTCTAAGTTTCGGAGAGAAACTTTAGACTGCCGAGTAAGTGGTCTTTGCATATATATTCCTATCTCGCTGCAGTGAAGGGATTGGAAATAACCGAATAGATTAAGTGTAGATTCATTAAAAGTTCTCATTTTAAGCATACACTTTTTCCGGAGTTTGAGGTGCAGGATGAAGTGAATATCGGGGTGTCTCTATTATAAGAATAGCTTACACTTTTGTATAGCGCTTTTCTGGACACTCCACCCAAAGCGCTATATGGGTCATGGGGGAATCCCACTACCGCCACCAGTGTGCAGCCCCCACCTGGATGATGCTCCAGTCCGCTCGGCACACAGCAGCTCTCGGTGGGGAGGAGAGCAGAGGGATGGAGCCAGTTCAGAGAGGGGGGGGTGATTAGGAGGCCATGATGAGTAAGGGGCCAATGGGAAATTTGGCCAGGACGCCGGGGTTACACCCCTACTCTTTTCGAGAAACGCCCTGGGATTTTTAATGACCCCAGAGAGCCAGGACCTCGGTTTTACGTCTCATCTGAAGGACGGCGCCTGTTTACAGTAAAGTGTCCCCCGTCACTATACTGGGGCATTAGGACCCACACAGACCGCAGGGTGAGAGCGCCCCCTGCTGGCCCCACTCACACCTCTCCCAGCAGCAGCCTTAGTTTTTCCCAGGAGGTCTCCCCTCCAGGTACTGACCAGGCTCACACCTGCTGAGCTCCAGTGGGGGGGGCTGCCAGCTGGGAGCTGCAGAGGGATATGGCTGCTGGCTGTTTTATAGCACCCAGCCAGGCCAATACAGAGCAGTAGAGGCACCCCGATATTCACCATGTCCTCACCTCAAATGCCAGGGTCTTTGTAGAACCCAGACAGAGCAGTACAGAGCACTAGAGTCTGTTCTAGGTTGGTCAGGTCAGACTCTAGTGTTCTGTACTGGTCCGTCTGGGTTCCATTAAGCCCCTGGGGTTATGTGCTTTAAAATCCCTGAAGGTTTAGGTTTAGGGATGTGGCTGGGGTTTTTTTTCCTCCCAAGAGTATTTTCTGCTTCACCGCAAACACTGGAGTTTCCAGTGTTTTCCTGTCTGGTGGGGGGGGGGGAGAATATTAATTTGTCATTCGGACAGTTCCCAAAACGCACCTAGACAGAAACTCGGGTTGATCTCCGCTTTCCTGTTAGGCTTGAGCAGGCGAAGTTTGCCAATTCTAATTTTCCGCTAATTATTGGAGCGATTTTCCTGTATCTAAATCTCCTTTGAACAAACTGCAGCATGTCCAGAATTCAGCAGCCAGAATCCTGACCAGGTCTAGCGCAAGTGTTTACATTACTCCTATCCTGGAGTCCCTGCACTGGCTTCCTGTCAGGTTTCATATCAACTTCAAAATCCTCCTGCTCACCTATAAGGCTCTGCGTGGCTGGGCGCCTCAGTACCTGTGTGAGCTATCATCGCCCTACTCCCCACCTCGCAACCTCCGCTCTTCAAATTCTGCCCTCCTTACCGTCCCCCCAAGCCCGTCTACACTCTAGGGGTGACAGGGCCTTCTCCTGTTGTGCCCCCCCAAGCTCTGGAACTCTCTGCCCAAGGACATCAGAGAGGCACCTTCTCTAAACTCTCTAAACTTCAAATCCAGACTCCAAAACCCTCTTCTTCAGAAAAGCCTTTCCTGAACTGGTTCCATTATAGTTCCACCATCCACGGCCTCCTCTGTGTATTCTTTATGTTGTTGTTGTCATCCTGTAAAGGGCTGTGAGAAGCCACCTTTAAAGGCGCTATATAAAATTAAGTTTATTATTATTATTATTATTAGATGTTGTTCTACTGCTTCTGTTTACAGTGAGGGCTGTTTTTCCTCCTGATTCGAAGGCCGTGTGACCCTGTTATTCAAGGTCTTGATCTCTCCTGTCCTGTGTTTTTCAGGGTCAGAGGTCGGGGCTCTCCCTGACGCTGGGGAAGGGGCTCCTCTTGAACAGCAGCAGCGCGGCGAGGAGGAGGAGGAGGAGTGGGGCTCCCATCTGATGCAGGAGACGTGGCTCCCATCTGCAGAGGGGAAAGAGACACTCGGGGAGCGGCAGGCCGAGAGCAGGCCGAGGCTGGGGGGTCTGGGCTCCGCGCCAGAGGTGAAGTCGGAGCCCGACGACTGCTGCTCACACGAGGTGGATCATCGGGACGTTAAGGCCGTTCTAGAACACAGGGATGAGTCCGTCGCTGTCCGAGGGCACAAAGAAGAGGAACTGGATGACCTGGATATCATGAGGCTTACAGAGCAGGACACGAAGCCCCAGCCCACAGGGGAATTCTGGGAAGCCGGGCGACCCCAGCCGGAGCAGAGGGGCGGGCGGAGTCCGGCCGGGCCGGGCCCAGAGGGCACAGGGGACCGGTCGCTGGGGGAGGGCCAGGGACGGGAGCCGGACCGCCTCGGAAGCCCCCCCCAGCCCCCGGCCGCCGCCGCCGCCGCCGCCACCCCGGGCGGGAAGCCCTTCGCCTGCGGCCAGTGCGGCAAGAGCTTCGCCCAGGCCTGCAACCTGCGCAGCCACCAGCTGGTGCACACGGGGGAGAAGCCCTTCGCCTGCGGCCAGTGCGGCAAGAGCTTCAGCCAGGCCTGCAACCTGAAGCGCCACCAGCACGCCCACAGCCGCCAGAAGCCCTTCGGCTGCGGCCAGTGCGGCCGGGGCTTCACCCAGCCCGGCGCCCTGCGGCGCCACCTGTGCACGCACACGGGGGAGAAGCCCTACCGCTGCGCCAGCTGCGGCCGGGGCTTCAGCCGGGCCTGCTACCTGCAGAACCACCAGCACGTGCACACGGGCGAGCGGCCCCACGCCTGCGGCCAGTGCGGCAAGCGCTTCAGCCACGCCAGCAACCTGAAGAAGCACCTGCACACGCACACGGGGGAGCGGCCCTTCGCCTGCGGCCAGTGCGGCAAGGGCTTCCGCCACCTGTACCGCCTCAAGCGCCACCAGCCCATCCACGCCGGGGAGAAGCGCTTCGTCTGCGGCCAGTGCGGCCGGGGCTTCCGCACCCCGGGCGGCCTGCAGAGCCACCAGCTCAGCCACGCGGCCCAGAAGCCCTTCGGCTGCCCGCAGTGCGGCAAGGGCTTCAGCCTGGCCAGCAGCCTGAAGGTGCACGCCCTCATCCACACGGGCGAGAAGCGCTTCCGCTGCGCCCAGTGCGGCAAGGGCTTCACCCAGTCGGGGGGGCTGAAGACCCACCAGGTGGTCCACACCGGGGAGCGGCCCTTCAGCTGCGCCCAGTGCGGGAAGAGCTTCAACCAGTCCAGCAACCTGCGGAAGCACCAGCGCCTGCACGCGGGGCAGGCCCCCCAGAAGCCGGAGGAGAGGGCCGAGCCGGGGGAGGGCGGGGGGAGGGGGGTGAAACTCGACCCAGAATAGCCCCCCCCCCATCGGCGTCGTAGTGTTTTGTTCTTCTAGACTCCATCAATCTCATCCCCTCCGTTCTCAAGCGGTGGCAGCGGGGTCGGAGGAGAGATGTTTTGCTTTTAAAAAGCATTTTGTTTTTAACGATGCCTCGGCAACCCGGGGGTCGGTTCATTTTTTTTGTTGTTGTTGTTGTTGGCGTTTCTACCCAGAATGCCGATCCCCCGACTGCCCCTGCTTTTCTTCTAAAAAACCCGACTTGAACCTGAAGGACGATTGAGGACGAATTTTGGAGCGTTCCGTCTCGGGGATCGGAGCGATCCCTGTCCTCTCTTTTTCCCTGGGTCCTGCAAGGCGTTCTGCGCGTGTGTCCGTCTCCGTCTGCCCTGCGATGGACTGGCGTCCCATCCAGGGGGTGTGTGTGTGTGTGTGTGTGTGTGTGTGTGTCCATCCTGTGATGGACTGGCGTCCCATCCAGGGTGTGTGTGTGTGTGTTCATCCTGTGATGGACTGGCGTCCCATCCAGGGTGTGTGTGTGTGTGTGTGTCCATCCTGTGATGGACTGGCGTCCTGTCCAGGGTGTGTGTGTGTGTGTCCATCCTGTGATGGACTGGCGTCCTGTCCAGGGTGTGTGTGTGTGTGTCCATCCTGTGATGGACTGGCGTCCTGTCCAGGGTGTGTGTGTGTGTGTCCATCCTGTGATGGACTGGCGTCCTGTCCAGGGTGTGTGTGTGTGTGTCCATCCTGTGATGGACTGGTGTCCTGTCCAGGGTGTGTGTGTGTGTGTCCATCCTGTGATGGACTGGTGTCCTGTCCAGGGTGTGTGAGTGAGTATGTGCTGTGATGGACTGGTGTCCTGTCCAGGGTGTACCCTGACTAGCTCCCGTTGCTTGCTGGGATAGACTCCAGCTCCCCCCCTCTTGGATAAAGCAGTTAGCAAATGGACAATTCCTAATTTTGAGCTCCTAGTTGGGGGCGGGGTGTGAAACACTGACTTGACTACAATCTTTGAATGTTTCACTATCGATGCTTAAAGGGGAGGGGGGCTTTTTAAATTTCGGGGTTCAAAAGAATCGAGACTGATGAGTGCATTTCAAACCCCCCCCCCAGAGAAAGTCAGATGTACCCAGTAACTTGTACAACCCCCAGTTTGCAGCACACAGTAGAAGGTCCGGGTACGTGCAGTACCATGTTCTATCATGCAGAATGAGGTGACAAACCTTCTGGTGAGGTGAAGTGACACTGTGAGCAAGCAGGCTTGTGAACCCGTCTCTTTTAATCCAATCGAAATATTGCTCTGGACTTCCAGACGGTTTTGTGGGCAAATATTTTCGGGTCAACTCTGCCGGCGGATCACATTTCGGCCGTGACAGCGTCTGGTGCACAACCTGCACTTACTTGCTCATACGTGACATTAATCACTACGGTGACTAGTGAGCAGGAAGGGTCATGTCACAATTCTCACGATCTCTCGCTCTTGTGTGTGAAGAGACCAGGGGGGTTGGCGACAACACGACGACTTGTGGTATTTCTTTACAAAGTGATCCTGTGCTTAATTTGTCAATTCTTTCTAATCCATCACCTGATTTTTTTGTTCCTGAAACTGAATAACCGTTGTGAGAGATTTGGACGGTAGTTCCCTTGAAGTGATATACTCCAGTGCTATTCGAGGGCACGGTCTGTGATTCAGTGAGAATCCTTTTTTTCCTATACAATGGCTTCTCCTTCTTTTTCTTCGCCGAAGCCCGGGTGGAAAGTGGTGCTGAATTGAGTACAAATGTATCGCCTACAACTACATAATTAAAGAGTACCTATAAGGCAATTAAATGCACATCCTTATCGGTGAGGAGCAATCTTTGAAATGAGAAAAGTAACCAATGAGAGCCCACCCCCCCTCATCCAGATCAGTTACCTACCAACTGCTCCTACTAACCAGTTGCTGGAAGGAAGCCAGGAGAATGCAGGGTATTGGCTTCCACACCAGCAGCTGGGCAGCTTGTTCCCAACTCCCACCACCCTCTGCGTACAGAAGCTCCTCCTGTCCTGACTGGAGGATCTCGTCCAGCTGCGTCTTAAGTGAAGCCAGGGTATCGGCTTCAACCACAGGGCTGGGCAGCTTGTTCCCCACCCCCGCCACCCTCTGTGTACAGAAGCTCCTCCGCTCCTGACTGGAGGATCTCGTCCAGCTGCGTCTTAAGTGAAGCCAGGGTATCGGCTTCAACCACGGGGCTGGGCAGCTTGTTCTCCACCCCCACCCCCCTCTGTGTACAGTAGAGCCTGCGTATGTTTTTGGGAGCTCCAGGCAGAGGAATCCTACTCTGTTGGGGCCCCCGAGCGAGGCCCTGAACCCCAGCTGCTCCAGGGGTGCCGTATAATTGGCTGACCCTGCGCTCTGACCCCCAGCTTCTCTCTCTCCCTGTCTGTGTGTCTCACGGAGAGCCAGCTGGGGTCTGCAACAGGACCTCATGCAAGAAATCGTATCTGGTCAATAAAGTGATCTCTTTATAAATCAATCGGGGAAAAAAAATACCATCTATAAAGCTCTTGCTAATATAAATGAAATATTTAAATCCCTACTGGTAGAATAAACAGCAAATATAACCCATTTAAAAGGAGAGGGGGTATAGGAAATTAAACATCCCAGAGAATTATATTTAATGTATTTATGGATACTGTACTATTCATCACAGTACACTGTACAGTTGAATAATTAAACACAAATATTCAAAGCAAACTGGGTGCTTTCCTGACACGACGAAAGGCGGGTTACTCCCAGTTTCCGGTGCAAAAGCACCAGGTCATGTGCAGAGATAACCACTCACTCGTGAAAGCAGAACTCTGGGTAAGGTTATTGACGTCCAAACGCCCTTTTTTCCCACATCTGGTTTTGTCAGTGCATCAGCGTTCCACGCCTTTGAATGAGGTTTTTTTTTCCTCTCATCTCCCTACCCTGCTTCACACTTTTAAGGCAAACAATAGTTTTTTATTCTGTTATAAAAATACAAAAGTGAAATATCATAATTGGATTGGTCTCCACATACACACACACACCTCCTCCCCCAGCTTAATAATAATTGCTTACACTTACATAGTGCTTTTTCTGGACCCTCCACTTAAAGCGCTTTACAGGTCATGGGGATCCCCTCCAGCCCCCCCAGTGTGCAGCCCCCACCTGGATGATGCTCCAGTCTGCTCAGCACACAGCACTGGGGGAGGAGAGCAGAGGGATGAAGCCAGTTCAGAGAGGGGGGTTATTAGGAGGCCATGATGGGTAAAGACCAGGACACTGGGGTAACACCCCTACTCTTTTCCATAAACACCCTGGGATTGTTAATGACCACAGAGAGTCAGGACCTCGGAGTCAGGACGTCTCATCCGAAGGACGGCGCCTTTTAAAAGTCCAGTGTCCCCCGTCACTATACTGGGGCATTAGGACCCACACAGACTGCAGGGTGAGAGCGCCCCCTGCTGGCCCCACTAACACCTCTCCCAGCAGCAACCTTAGTTTTTCCCCAGGAGGTCTCCCATCCAGGTAATGGGAGAGCTTCTCTTACACCAGGACCAGGGACACAAGGGGGAGAGCTACCGTTACACCTGGACCGGGGACACGAGGGGGAGAGCCACCGTTACACCAGGACCGAGAACACGAGGGGGAGAGCTTCTCTTACACCAGGACCGGGGACACGAGGGGGAGAGCTACCGTTACACCAGGACCGGGGACACGAGGGGGAGAGCTACAGTTACACCAGGACCAAGAACACGAGGGGGAGAGCTTCTCTTACACCAGGACCGGGGACACGAGGGGGAGAGCTACCGTTACACCAGGACAGGGGACACGAGGGGGAGAGCTACAGTTACACCAGGACCAAGAACACGAGGGGGAGAGCTTCTCTTACACCTGGACCGGGGACACGAGGGGGAGAGCTACCGTTACACCAGGACAGGGGATACGAGGGGGAGAGCTACAGTTACACCAGGACCGGGGACACGAGGGGGAGAGCTTCTCTTACACCAGGACCGGGGACACGAGGGGGAGAGCCACCGTTACACCTGGACCGGGGACACGAGGGGGAGAGCTTCTCTTACACCAGGACCGGGGACACGAGGGGGAGAGGTACCGTTACACCTGGACCGGGGACACGAGGGGGAGAGCTTCTCTTACACCAGGACCGGGGACACGAGGGGGAGAGCTACCGTTACACCTGGACCGGGGACACGAGGGGGAGAGCTACCGTTACACCAGGACAGGGGATACGAGGGGGAGAGCTACAGTTACACCAGGACCGGGGACACGAGGGGGAGAGCTTCTCTTACACCAGGACCGGGGACACGAGGGGGAGAGCCACCGTTACACCTGGACCGGGGACACGAGGGGGAGAGCTTCTCTTACACCAGGACCGGGGACACGAGGGGGAGAGGTACCGTTACACCTGGACCGGGGACACGAGGGGGAGAGCTTCTCTTACACCAGGACCGGGGACACGAGGGGGAGAGCTACCGTTACACCAGGACCGGGGACACGAGGGAAAGAGCCACCGTTACACCAGGACCAGGTCCACGAGGGATAGTCTGACTCACGCATGACCGGTAAACATTTTCTGGACTAACTTGCAAACTTATATTAAAAGAGAAACCAATAGTGATATTTGTTTTGGTGTAAAAGATGTTATGTTAAGTTTCAGCCCCATCGAAAACAATATTAAAATCTCGTTTGTAATAAATTGAATTATTATAATGGCACGTTATTATATACATAAGATGAAGTGGTCTGGGGAGAACCCTTTGTTTGAGCATTTTAAAATGGATGTAAGGGGGGTATTTGCGGATTATTTTGAAGTGCAAAAATATGAAAGCGGTGCGGACATTATTTTAAATTTGTTTAACCTTTTTTCATAACTTAGATAGTAATATGTACCCCTGACGATATTTTTGTCTTGAATTGTTATATGTACTCTTGTTTGTATTGCAATTTGTGTGATTTTGTTAAGCATAAATACATATTTTTTTTATAAAGTAACATTATCACTTTCCGGCGCGTAGCAACGGTCACTAAGGAAGCGCGGCGTGACCCGGAAGTCCTAGCTCGCTGTACTGGGGGGGACAGTGGCTGTTTCAGTTCCTGTTTGAGCATCATGGACACATGACGCCTGTCGCCTCTCTGGTGTGTGTGTGTGTGCGCAAACCCAGAGCGATCGTGGAGATCGGCTGCACGAAACGGTTCCTCTCCCCGTCCGGCTGACTCGGAGGCGAGATGGCGAACTGGCTGTTCATTCTGGAAACCGAGCTGCACTCCTTCATGGAGGTGTTGCTCAAAGCCATCGTGTACGAAGTGTCGGACGTTTTCCACAACCGGGGCCCGGACCGCGAGCCCTCGTTGCAAGGCAAACTAAACCGGATTTCCCAGAGCCTGGTCAGGCGGGCCGTGTTCAAGATCACGCAGTTTGTGGAGTACAGTTTCGAGACTGAGATCGCGCAGATGAAGCGGGAGATCGAGACCCTGAGGGGGAGGCTGCAGGTCTGGGAGGAGCAGGCGGCGGGGTCGGGAGGAGACCGAGACCGGGGGCGGACGGATCGCCTCGGACACACGCCGCCCTGCGAGGTGATCGTGGAAGTCAAGGAAGAAACGGACCCGGAGCTGTCTGGTGAGTGTAGGGACTTGTGCGAAGCCGGTGTCTGTAACTTCCTCGGTGTTGAGAATTAGTGGAGTGGAGAGGGGACGACTGGTCGGGGGAAACTGAACTGTTGTGGCTTAAATTGTGCTGAAAACAAGACAGCCCACAGCGGTGATCGTGTAACCGAATTAATGCCGTATAGCTCACGCCATTATTAGACGTTCTTGTTTCCATGCGTGTTTCTTGAGGATCTGTGGCTGGAAGGCGGCCGGTTCAGATCCTACTCCGTCGGGCCCCTGAACCCCAGCTGCTCCGGGGGCGCTGTACAATGGCTGCGCTCTGACCCCTCCAGCTTCTCTCTCTCTCTCCCCCCCCGTCTGTGTGTCTCCCGGAGGAGCCCGCTGGGGTCTGCGACGAGACCGATTCCCTCCTGCCCGAAATTGTACAGGGCCGATAAAGTGACGTTAATAGCTTTTTCGGCCACGATCGCCAACGTGCGTGACCGCCTGTCCGGGTGTTTTTTCAGGGTCGGAGGGCGGGGCTCCTCTTGGACAGCAGCAGCGCAGCAAGGAGGAGGAGGAGGAGTGGGGCTCCCGTCTGATGCAGGAGACGGAGCTCCCGTCTGCAGAGGGGAAAGAGACACTCGGGGGGCGGCAGGCCGAGAGCAGACCGGGGCCGGGGGATCTGGGCTCCGCGCCTGCGGTGAAGGCGGAACCCGAGACCGACACCCCCGGGCTCCTCGCGTCCGACGATTTCCCGGACGAGGCGGGCGATGATCAGGGCGCTCGGGCCGGTGCGGTAAGCTGTGAGGAGCCGGAGTCCGTCCCGACGCGGGGGTACAAACAGGAGGAGCCGAACGAGGGCGGTGTTTCCGATGACTGGGACCCGGTGCCCGCCGAGGGGGACAGCGGCGGCGGCGAGCTCCGGCCCCGGGGGAGCCGGCGGGGGTCGGGATCGCGGCGGGAACCGGGGAGGGCGGCGGCGGTCCGGCCCGGCCCCGGCCCGGAGGAGGCGGGGGAGCCGCCGCCGCCCCCCAAAAGCGCCGCGGAGGGAGGCTTCGGCTGCGGCCTGTGCGGCAAGGGTTTCGGCTCGCTCGCCAACTGGAAAGCCCACCAGCTGGTGCACACGGGCGAGCGGCCCTTCCCCTGCCCGCAGTGCGGCAAGCGCTTCGGCGACTCCAGCAACCTCAAGCGCCACCAGCGCGTCCACACCGGGGAGAAGCCCTTCCGCTGCGCCCAGTGCGGCAAGAGCTTCATCCACCTGTGCAACCTGAAGGGCCACCAGCGCCTGCACACGGGCGAGCGGCCCTACGCCTGCCCCCAGTGCGCCAAGCGCTTCGGCGACTCCAGCAACCTCAAGCGCCACCGGCGCGTCCACACGGGCGAGCGGCCCTACGCCTGCGCCCAGTGCGGCAAGGGCTTCGGCGACTCCAGCTCCCTGCGCAAGCACCTGCGCACCCACACGGGGGAGAACCCCTTCCGCTGCGCCCAGTGCGGCCGCGGCTTCAGCCAGTCCAGCAGCCTGAAGAGCCACCTCTACATCCACACCGGCGAGCGGCCCTTCGCCTGCGCCCAGTGCGGCAAGGGCTTCAGCCAGTCCAGCGCCTTGAGGAAGCACCAGCGCACGCACACGGGGAAGAAGTATCCCACCGCTGCCACCAATGACGGTGATGCTGGGGAGGGGGGAGGAGGAGGAGGAGGAGGGGGAGGGGGGAGAGTTTGAATCAGCCAGGAGGTTTAAAACAATAAAACAACCCCCCCCCCCACCTCGCCGGCTTGTTCGCACGGGACACCTGCCTTAAAACCCCAGGCTGCTGAGCGGACGGGATTTCGAGCAGCAGAGTTCACTCTGTCGAAATGATTGCACGTAGGAGAATATCGGGGTGTCTCTAGTGCCCGGTACTGGACTGTCTGGGGTGCTATCAAATTCTTGGGGTTTGAGATACAGGATTTAGTGAATGTCGGGGTGTCTCTAGTGCTCGGTACTGGTCTGTCTGGGGTGCTATCGAATTCTTGGGGTTTGAGATACAGGATTTAGTGAATACCGGGGTGTCTCTAGTGCTCGGTACTGGTCTGTCTGGGGTGCTATCAAATTCCTGAGGTTTGAGACACAGGATTTAGTGAATACCGGGGTGTCTCTAGTGCTCGGTACTGGTCTGTCTGGGGTGCTATCAAATTCCTGAGGTTTGAGACACAGGATTTAGTGAATACCGGGGTGTCTCTCATGCTCGGTACTGGTCTGTCTGGGGTGCTATCAAATTCCTGGGGTTTGAGACGCAGGATTTAGTGAATACCGGGGTGTCTCTAGTGCTCGGTACTGGTCTGTCTGGGGTGCTATCAAATTCCTGAGGTTTGAGACACAGGATTTAGTGAATACCGGGGTGTCTCTCATGCTCGGTACTGGTCTGTCTGGGGTGCTGTCAAATTCCTGGGGTTTGAGACACAGGATTTAGTGAATACCGGGGTGTCTCTAGTGCTCGGTACTGGTCTGTCTGGGGTGCTATCAAATTCCTGGGGTTTGAGACACAGGATTTAGTGAATACCGGGGTGTCTCTAGTGCTCGGTACTGGTCTGTCTGGGGTGCTATCAAATTCTTGGGATTTGAGACACAGGATTTAGTGAATACCGGGGTGTCTCTACTGCTCGGTACTGGTCTGTCTGGGGTGCCGTCAAATACCAGAGATTTGCTGCTGTTTTCATTGAGCCCCCTCCTGCCTGTAGGAGAAGGAGCCCAGGCCTGTCTGGATTGGTAGGGAAATTCTAAAGGATAAAATGTCTGTTTGTCTGTTTGCCCCAGACTGTTTAATGCACAAAATTCACGCGTCGGAGCGGGAGGCAGAAATAAACCTCTTCAGCACAAATCTGGAGTAGCACATGGGTGCTATTACTCTCCCTAATAGATTGGGAGACAATGAGCAGGAATCCTGTTCCCCCCCCCCAACTTCTGGGACAAGGAACGAAGTGACCGTTTTTGCACAGGAACCCAAGAAAAGGAAGCATTTGTCAGGAGCTGGGGTCTTTTCTCACGGGGCTGGTGAATTTCCCAAAAAGGACAGCCGGAGCCTGTCCCATCAAGCAATTGGGGTGTACAGGGCGGGGTACACCCTGGTGCAGTTCTAGAAGTCAATTAACCTACTAGCATATAATAATAATAATTGCTTACACTTATATAGCGCTTTTCTGGACACTCCACTCAGAGCGCCTTACAGGTCAGGGGGAATCCCACTACCGCCACCAATGTGCAGCCCCCACCTGGATGATACACCAGTCCGCTCAGCACGCAGCAGCTCTCAGTGGGGAGGAGAGCCATGTTCAGAGAGGAGGGTTATTAGGAGGCCGTGATTGGTAAGGGCCACTGAGGAATTAGGTCAGGACACCGGGGTAACACCCCTACTCGGATCAAGCAACACCCTGGGATTTTTAATGAGAGTCAGGACCTCGGTTTGACGTCTCGTCCGAAGGACGGCGCCTTTTTACAGTCCAGTGTCTTCGTCACTATGCTGGGGCATCAGGACCCACACAGACCGCAGGGTGAGAGCGCCCCCTGCTGGCCCCCACTCACACCTCTTCCAGGAGCAACCTTAGGTTTTCCCAGGAGTCTCCCCTCCAGGTAACTGACCAGGCTCACGCCTGCTGAGCTCCCTTGATACGGCTGCTGGCTCATCTAATCTAAATACTAGCTTATCTTTGGACTGTGGTGAGAACATACAAACTCCCCACAGACTGCGCCTCAGGAACCGAACCCAGAGCCCCAGCGGACCCTCTCAGTTGTTGTTGTTTTTTTTAATTACCCCCAGGCGGGGGAGGAAAATGAATTGACTTTGTTGACAATGATGTAGGAGTTGAGAAACGATTATCAAGTGTCCCTACTGCAAAATCGCACTGTCACTGTCACAGAATTTCAGGAGGACGCTGCATGTGTGCTTGGTTCCTCTTCCATTTCTTTACCAAAGACCAGTTGCTCATTGTGTTTCTAAACGGCACTTAATACCTTCCCGGCCTTAATTAAGGCAATTATTCACACTGTGACTCTGCGCCCCACTAAATTCCTGCGTATCCCCCCTTAACACTAATTTCCCTTTTAACATATATGGTGTTGTAAACCCTGTCTGTGTGATTACATGTGGAAGCACTGCTCTGTCTTGGATCGATTGTGAAGGGGGCTATACAAAACAATAAAACTGATTACCATTAACAAATCTTTGGGTTGTTCTTGGGGCTTCTTGCTCCTCTGGAAAGCGAATGAGACGTCGAAACTTCTTCCTGGGTTTATGGCAAAACTATGACCAACACCCTTAAAGCTGTTTATTTGGCAGCAGCTTGAGTTTGGGAAGTCGGTGTTTCGTATGCAGGTAAGACGCTTCAGTTTCGGGGCCTTGTCGCTTGTTGTTTCCCCTCTGTGTGTTCCGATTTGTTTTCACAGTGTGGTTTGGGAAGATTCCTTTTGGCCTTGAAAGACACTGCATACTTGTGTATCGGGTCCCATTGTAGTCTCTTCTCTTCAAGACCAAAGGAACTCCAGCCTGTCAGACCGGGACACTCCCTTCAGACTAAAGAGACTCAGTTCCTCCAGCCTGTCAGTGTGGGACACTCCCTTCAGACTAAAAGGACGCAGTTCCCCCAGCCTGTCAGTGTGGGACACTCCCTTCAGACTAAAGAGACTCAGTTCCTCCAGCCTGTCAGTGTGGGACACTCCCTTCAGACTAAAAGGACGCAGTTCCCCCAGCCTGTCAGTGTGGGACACTCCCTTCAGACTAAAGAGACTCAGTTCCTCCAGCCTGTCAGTGTGGGACACTCCCTTCAGACTAAAGAGACTCAGTTCCTCCAGCCTGTCAGTGTGGGACACTCCCTTCAGACTAAAAGGACGCAGTTCCCCCAGCCTGTCAGTGTGGGACACTCCCTTCAGACTAAAGAGACTCAGTTCCTCCAGCCTGTCAGTGTGGGACACTCCCTTCAGACTAAAAGGACACAGTTCCTCCAGCCTGTCAGTGTGAGACACTCCCTTCAGACTAAAGAGACTCGGTTCCTCCAGCCTGTCAGTGGATATAGATATGACTGGAGAGCCAAGCTAAGAGACTTCTGTCTGGGGGGCTGCTTTTTGTCCGAGGACATGCTATCAAGAAGCATTTTGAATGGGAAAACCCTTTGGCTTAAATTCCAGAATTCTGGACATCTGGGAATTCCTCCCGGAAGGAGATTTATGGAATAAACAGGATAGCATGTAAGGATATGGTTGTGGTGTTGTAGGTAAAAAAGTGTATATTACCTTTACAAAGCACTGTATTTAAAAAAAATGATTTCATCATACTGAATCTTTTTTTGTGTGCCAACTCCCATGATATTTTTAAAATAGATACAGAAATAAACACTGAAGTGTCTATTCCCAATATATTTTTTAAATTATTAAATGTATAAAGGATTTACAAATGCAAATACAACTAGAGGAGCAGAAACCAGTACAAGAGAAGACGCAGTCAGAAATAAAAACAAACATTTCACTGCCAGAGGTAATGAAGTAAATTATATAAACAAATGGAGTTTTACACCTATCAAATGTTATCTTGCTTTGGCACTTTTTGGAATTGTTATAGAATTCAAATAAATGTTTCAACTCCATCTTAAAAAATACTAAAAAATGGAAGTATTGTTGGACCATCTTAATTAATGAATGTTAACTTGACCTAGAATGGCTAATTTGCTATAAATAAGTGTGCTCCCCCCCCCCCCAAAAAAAAAAATCTTCTTAGTACAACAAAATATCACAATCCTTCCATTTAAAAAAAAATACCTTTAAATGCCTACACAACCCATTCCCATGCCTTTTTTTTAAAAAAAAAATATTGAACGTATAAAGAATTTACAAATAAAACAACTACAACCAGAGGATCAGAAACAGGTACAAGAGAAAAAAAACACAAACAGAAAAAAAAACATTTAACCGCCAGAAGGTAATGAAGTAAATGATGTATGTTTTACATATATCATGTTTTCCTTGCTTTATTATTTCTCAAATTGTTTTCATAGAATATAAATAGTGTTTCGGCTCCGCCTCAAAAGTACTAAAAGGGGGAGTATTGTTAGACCATGTTGGTTTATGAATGTGAAATGTGCCCAGAATGACTAATGAATTGACTATAAATAAATGCTCTCAGATTTTCTATTAAAAAGTACAATAAAATTATCGAAATCGCCCGTTCCCCCCGCTTCGAAAGGGGAGGAAGTCGACGTCATGACGCTGCGCCGGAAACGCCGGTTTGGGGGGTGGTGGCACTTCCTGGTTGGAGCCGAGTGCGACGTGTTTCGGAGGCAGAACCGCTGCGAGCTTCGAGAATGGGGATCGTGAAGCTGGCCGAGCTGATCCGCAGGGAGGCGCCGGGGGCCGTCTCTCACAAGCGGATCGGCGACTACGCAGGTCAGCGCACGGCCCTGCCCGCCCCGGGTCTTAGTTTAAACTGCGATGGACTTCCAGACGCCGTCTTCAGCGAGGCGGTGTGCGGTGGTGACCACAGGCTGGTTTCAAGCGTTGCTCCCCTCCTCGCTGCTCTGGGGTTAAAGTAACTCATCTGTCCGCCCTGAGAGCTGATCCCTGTTGAATGAGCGCTTTTGAAAACGTTGCGATCTGCAAACGTTACTTTGGAGCAGGTTAGCAGGACTGCATATCCCGTAAGCGCTTCTAGAAGGAGCCCAGCTTGTTTGCCCGGTGTTTCTTGTGCGGGGTCCTGCCGGAAACCGAAGGTTTTATTCCACTCGTAGGGACAACGTCACCAGGCTGCGATCGGTCTTCGCCCAAATCCCTTGTAGCGTCAGAAAGCGCTGCTCTGGAGCTGTTCGTGGCGGGGAGGACGCCACGCTAAGTGTGTCGATTTGAATTACACGAAGGGCAGTAGGAGTAGGGAACACCCCTGTCCAGCCCGAGAAACGACGGGATGAGATGATCGGATCACTGAGCCTGTGAGTGTTCGGCTCACCTGGCCCTCTGACCCCTGAGTGTTCAGTTCCTCTGACCCCTGTGGCCCCTTTGAGTGTTCAGCTTCTCTGACCCCTGTGACCCCTGTGAGTGTTCAGCTCCTCTGAGCCCTGGACCCCTGTGAGTGTTCAGCTCCTTGCCCCTGTGACCCCTGTGAGTGTTCAGCTCCTCTGAGCCCTGGACCCCTGTGAGTGTTCAGCTCCTTGCCCCTATGACTCCTGTGAGTGTCCAGCTCCTCTGAGCCCTGTGGCCCCTGTGAGTGTTCAGCTCCTCTGAGCCCTTGACCCCTGTGAGTGTTCAGCTCCTTGCCCCTGTGACCCCTGTGAGTGTTCAGCTCCTCTGAACCCTGTGGCCCCTGTGAGTGTTCAGCTCCTCTGAGCCCTGGACCCCTGTGAGTGTTCAGCTCCTTGCCCCTGTGACCCCTGTGAGTGTTCAGCTCCTCTGAACCCTGTGGCCCCTGTGAGTGTTCAGCTTCTCTGACCCCTGTGGCCCCTGTGAGTGTTCAGCTCCTTGCCCCTGTGGCCCCTGTGAGTGTTCAGTTCCTCTGACCCCTGTGAGTGTTCAGCTCATCTGAGCCCTGGACCCCTGTGAGTGTTCAGCTCCTCTGAGCCCTGTGGCCCCTGTGAGTGTTCAGCTCCTTGCCCCTTTGACCCCTGTGAGTGTTCAGCTCCTCTGAACCCTGTGGCCCCTGTGAGTGTTCAGCTCCTTGCCCCTTTGACCCCTGTGAGTGTTCAGCTCCTCTGAGCCCTGTGGCCCCTGTGAGTGTTCAGCTCCTCTGAGCCCTGGACCCCCATGAGTGTTCAGCTCCTTGCCCCTGTGACCCCTGTGAGTGTTCAGTTCCTCTGACCCCTGTGGCCCCTGTGAGTGTTCAGCTTCTCTGACCCCTGTGACCCCTGTGAGTGTTCAGCTTCTCTGACCCCTGGACCCCTGTGAGTGTTCAGCTCCTTGCCCCTGTGACCCCTATGAGTGTTCAGCTCCTCTGAGCCCTGGACCCCTGTGAGTGTTCAGCTCCTTGCCCGTGTGGCCCCTGTGAGTGTTCAGCTCCTTGCCCCTGTGACCCCTGTGAGTGTTCAGTTCCTCTGACCCCTGTGAGTGTTCAGCTCATCTGAGCCCTGGACCTCTGTGAGTGTTCAGGTCCTTGCCCCTGTGACCCCTGTGAGTGTTCAGCTCCTCTGAGCCCTGGACCCCTGTGAGTGTTCAGCTCCTTGCCCCTGTGACCCCTGTGAGTGTTCAGCTCCTCTGAGCCCTGGACCCCTGTGAGTGTTCAGCTCCTTGCCCCTGTGACCCCTGTGAGTGTTCAGCTCCTCTGAACCCTGTGACCCCTGTGAGTGTTCAGCTCCTCTGTCCCAGCGCCCCCAGCGCCCCTGTAGCTGAGCAGCAGGCTGTGCCAGTCTCTCGCTGTGACCGCAGTCTCCCGTCTCCTCCTCCTCCTCTTCCTCCCCCCAGGGAAGGCCGTTGCCATGGACACCTCGATCACGCTGTGCCAGTTCCGGGCCGCCCTGCCCCGCCTCCGGAACCGAGACGGCGCCTACCTGAGGTGAGGCAAGGTCCAGCTGCCATCGGCTCGTGTCCTGTGTCCAGTCTCTCTGTCCAGGCTGTGGGCACTGAGCCTGTCCTCTCTGGACAGCCAGGTCTGCCTGTGTCGCCCAGTTTCTATGTCCAGGCTGTGGACACTGAGCCTGTCCTCTCTGGACAGCCAGGTCTGCCTGTGTCGCCCAGTTTCTATGTCCAGGCTGTGGGCACTGAGCCTGTCCTCTCCGGACAGCCAGGTCTGCCTGTGTCCAGTTTCTCTGTCCAGGCTGTGGACACTGAGCCTGTCCTCTCTGGACAGCCAGGTCTGCCTGTGTCCAGTTTCTCTGTCCAGGCTGTGGGCACTGAGCCTGTCCTCTCTGGACAGCCAGGTCTGCCTGTGTCCAGTTTCTCTGTCCAGGCTGTGGGCACTGAGCCTGTCCTCTCTGGACAGCCAGGTCTGCCTATGTCCAGTGTCTCTGTCCAGGCTGTGGGCACTGAGCCTGTCCTCTCTGGACAGCCAGGTCTGCCTGTGTCCAGTTTCTCTGTCCAGGCTGTGGGCACTGAGCCTGTACTTCGTCAGGATCTGTTTTCTTTTTGCTGCTACTTATGTCGGTCAGATATTCAGGCTGTCAGTACTGGCAGTTCCCTTCAGACGAAAGAGGCTCGGTTTCAGCAGAAACGGAAACTTTCGGAGGACCTGGTGAGACCATGCAAACTCCACACAGACAGCACCACACAGAAGCTGAACCCTGGGCCCCAGCGCTGTGCGGCCGCCGTGATCCTCCATGTTGCGTGTCTGGTGTCGCGTGAAGTGTTGATCTGCTCCTGCGGAGATGATCACCCACAACCCCCCTCTCTCCGCAGCTCCGTCATGGGCCTGTTCTACCGCACGCTGCACTTCCTGGAGCGCGGCCTCAAGCCCGTCTTCGTCTTCGAGGGGCGCCCGCCGGCGCAGAAGCGGGGCGCGGTGAGTCGGTCGCCGGGAAAAAGCCCCCCCCCCCCATCTCCGGGGCGCTCGTTCCACGCCCCCGCCTCTCTTCATGTAAAGCTGAGCTTCTCAGGGGCGGGGCGTGGAAAGGTTTGAGGCGGCTGGTAAACGAAAGATTCAGTCTGTTTGGAAGGCGATAGTGGTATGGCTAGGTGGCTTGTTCTCCACCCCCCCACCACTCTTTGTGTAAAGAAGCTCTTTCCTTCGCAAATGGAATAGGTAGGCCTTGGCAGTACCGGCAGGTAAAAAGCTTCTGTTTGCTTCCCCAGCTGGAGAGGCGAGCCGAGGCCGAAGGCCGGATTCTCGGTACAGAGAGAGGTGGGGGACCAGATCGCTCTGAATGGCCGACACCGATTTGAGACGCGCGGCATCCGTCCGGCATCCATCCAATGTCCATCCGTCCATTTTCTCATCCGATTCAGGGTCACGGGGGGAGCCGGAGCCTATCCCAGCATGCAATGGGGTGCCATCGCAGGGCACACACACACACACTCACACACTCACACACCCTGGACAGGACAGCAGTCCATCACAGGACACACACACACTCACACACCCTGGACAGGACACCAGTCCATCACAGGACACACACACACTCACACACCCTGGACAGGACACCAGTCCATCACAGGACACACACACACACTCACACACCCTGGACAGGACAGGAGTCAATCACAGGACACACACACACTCACACACCTTGGACAGGACACCAGTCCATCACAGGACACACACACCTTGGACAGGACACCAGTCCATCACAGGACACACACACTCACACAAACTCAGGGAGAACATGCAAACTCCACACACATAGAGCCCCCCCCAGGTCTCGACTCGAACCCGGGATCCTGGTGCTGCTGATTGAACTTAACATTCACTATTAAATACAGAAACTTCAGTTTTATTTGGAAACGAACAATTTAAAACACACACACACACACACACACACACACTCGCGCCAGTTAACTTCCTTAGTGCTAAAGGTATAGAACGCTATAGGAACAGAACGAGCTACAGTCTCAAAGAACGTCTAAACAGAAGCTTGTGAACGTCATCGGTAGCGAAGAATGTGTTCGCTGTGGTCTAGAACGCTTTTCTGAAATTAACCCGAAAGGGGAACTGCGACGCTATTTTTGATATTTCGGGAGGTTTAGAAAGAATCAGCATTTCAAACCACAGCGAGAGTAGAATGGACTCCCTAACTTGTGAAACCTCCAGTTATGATGGCCAGCAGCCATCTCACCCTGCAACTCACAACTGGCAGCCCCCCCCACTGGAGCTCAGCAGGTGTGAGCCTGGTCAGTACCTGGAGGGGAGACTCCTGGGAAAAACTAAGGCTGCTGCTGGAAGAGGTGTTAGTGGGGCCTGCAGGGGGCGCTCTCACCCGGCGGTCTGTGTGGGTCCTCATGCCCCAGTATAGTGACGGGGGACACTGGACTGTAAACAGGCGCCGTCCTTCGGATGAGACGTCAAACCGAGGTCCTGACTCCCTGTGGTCATTAACAATCCCAGGGCGTTTCTCGAAAAGAGTAGGGGTGTAACCCCGGCGTCCTGGCCAAATTTCCCATTTCATGGCCTCCTAATAACCCACCCTCTCTGAGCTGGCTTCATCCCTCTGCTCTCCTCCCCACTGAGAGCTGCTGTGTGGGGAGCGTTCTGGCGCACTATGGCTGCCGTCGCATCATCCAGGGTGGGGGCTGCACACTGGTGGCGGGAGTGGGATTCCCCCTGACCTGTCAAGCGCTTGGAGTGGAGTGTCCAGAAAAGCGCTATAGAAGTGTCAGCAATTATTATTATTTACGTCACAGAATAGACTGAGGTATTGAGATACAGAGAGACATGTCCTGGGATCCGGAACGAGGGCCCTGTGACACTGTAAACACGCGGGCCTGCGCTTAATCCCATAGGAATACTGCTCTCGACTCCCAGACGCAAATGCTGCCTGTTATCTCTGCAGAGGCAGATCAGGTTGGAAGATCCTGTAGTTTTTCGCCCGCCATCACGGTGCGTCGGTCATCGGCAGGGACTAGTGAGCGGGAAGGGCGCGGAAACTCTGGGGGATCTGTCAGATCTCGTGACGCCGTCGATGGAAACTTATCTCTGACCTCCTTCTCCCCGCCCAGCCTCCAGCCAGACTGAGGACTGTCAGCGCCTTCTGAGGCTGCTGGGCGTGCCCTACCTGCAGGTGAGCCTCCCTCCTCCTCCTCCTCCTCCTCATCCGGTTGCCATCTCCTGTGCTGCCTCGTCTGTCGCCGTCTTGTCTGGATGCTTGAAGCCCTTTCTCCCTCCTCCTGCCTCTTCCGGCTTCCCTCTCATACGAACGGGACTGGGAGGATCTCTTCTGTAGAGGGGTGCTATATGGTCCAGGGATCTCACTTGGCTGTTACTAAGGGAGAAGCCAGGGCATCGGCTTCAACCACACGGCTGGGCAGCCTGTTCCCCACCCCCGCCACCCTCTGTGTACAGTAGAGCCTCCTGTCCTGACTGGAGGAGCTCACCCAGCTGTGTCTGGAGAGAAGCCAGGGTATTGGCTTCAACCACACGGCCGGGCAGCTTGTTCCCCACCCCCACCACCCTCTGTGTACAGAAGAGCCTCCTGTCCTGCCCTTTAGTTCTGCTCCTCTCCCTCTCTCCAGGCGCCGGGCGAGGGCGAGGCTCTGTGTGCCCAGCTGGCGAAGGGTGGCCTCGTACACGCCGTGGCCTCGGAGGACATGGACACCCTCGCCTTCGGGGGCTCCCTGCTGGTCCGCCAGCTGAACGCCAGCAAGTCAGGGTGAGAGGAGCAGAGCTGGCAATGGTCACCTCAACCTTGGGGGGGGGGGGGGGGTAGAATGATCACTGTGTGTCTCCCAGGTGGGGTTACTGGCGCAGAACAATCTCTGTGCGTCTCCCAGGTAGGGCCGCTGGCACAGAACGATCTCTGTGCGTCTCCCAGGTGGGGTTACTGGCGCAGAACGATCTCTGTGCGTCTCCCAGGTAGGGCCGCTGGTGCAGAATGATCACTGTGTGTCTCCTTGGTGGGGTTACTGGCGCAGAATGAACACTGTGCGTCTCCCAGGTGGGGTTACTGGTGCAGAACGATCTCTGTGCGTCTCCCAGGTAGGGCCGCTGGTGCAGAACGATCTCTGTGCGTCTCCCAGGTGGGGTTACTGGAGCAGAACAATCACTGTGCGTCTCCCAGGTGGGATTACTGGTGCAGGACGATCCCTGTGCGTCTCCCAGGTGGGGTTACTGGTGCAGGAAGATCACTGTGCGTCTCCCAGGTGGGGTTACTGGTGCAGAACGATCCCTGTGCGTCTCCCAGGTGGGGTTACTGGTACAGAACGATCACTGTGCGTCTCCCAGGGTGGGTTACTGGTGCAGAACGATCACTGTGCGTCTCCCAGGTGGGGTTACTGGTGCAGAACGATCACTGTGCGTCTCCCAGGGTGGGTTACTGGTGCAGAACGATCACTGTGCGTCTCCCAGGTGGTGTTACTGGTGCAGAACGATCACTGTGCGTCTCCCAGGTGGGGTTACTGGTGCAGAACGATCACTGTGCGTCTCCCAGGTGGGGCCGCCAGCGCAGGAAGGCCGCTGTGTTACACCAATGACCCCTGATCAGAAGTGAGCCCAGAGTTGAGAAAGTGCAGGGGTCTCGAAGAAGGCGGTGTAGTTAACGCAGGACCCCCCGGCCAGCGCAGTTGTGTTTCCTGCCTGATTCCTCCCTCTCTCTGTCTCTCAGTGAAGTGGTGGAGTATTCCCTCCCCAAGGTGCTGGAAATTCTGGGACTGACTCAGGAGCAGGTGAGCACAGAAGGAAGTTTCTCCTGCCTTATAATTTCGTTTCGGCTTCTGTTGAAACAGGAAGAAAAAAAATTCCAGGTCTGTCCGTAAAGCAGGAACCCTTTTCTAACCAGTCGGCTGGACTGTACGTGCTTTGAATCCAAGTCTTCTCATTCTCATTAGCCGGCAGCTATATCACCCTGCAGCCCCCCCACTGGAGCTCAGTAGGTGTGAGCCTGGCCAGTACCTGGAGGGGAGACCTCCTGGGAAAAACTAAGGTTGCTGCTGGAAGATGTGTTAGTGGGGCCAGCAGGGGGCGCTCTCACCCTGCGGTCCGGGTGGGTCCTGATGCCCCAGTATAGTGACGGGGGACACTGGACTGTAAACAGGCGCCGTCCTTCGGAGGAGACGTCAAACCGAGGTCCTGACTCTGCGGGCTCATTAACAATCCCGGGGTGTCTCTGGAAAAGAGTAGGGGTGTAACCCCAGTGTCCTGGCCTCATTCCCCCCCTGGCCTTTACCCATCATGGCCTCCTAATCACCCCCCCTCTCTGAACTGGCTCCATCCCTCTGCTCTCCTCCCCACTGAGAGCTGCTGTGTGCTGAGCGGACTGGAGCATCATCCAGGTGGGGCTGCACACTGGTGGCGGTAGTGGGATCCCCCATGACCTGTAAAGCACTTTGAGTGGAGTGTCCAGAAAAGAGTTATATAGGTGTAAGCAATTATTATTATTATTATTATTATTATTATTATTATTATTAGTGGAAGAGGCCATTTGGCACCTTAGACTGTAGGATGTTAGTAATTCATTGATTACAAGGATCTCACCCAGCTGTGTCTGGAGAGGAGCCAGGGTATCGGCTTCAACCACAGGGCTGGGCAGCTTGTTCCCCACCCCCACCCCCCTCTTTGTACAGAAGAGCCTCCTGTCCTGACTGGAGGAGCTCACCCAGCTGTGTCTGGAGAGAAGCCAGGGTATCGGCTTCAACAGCAGGGACCGGGCAGCTTGTTCCCCACCCCCGCCACCCTTGGTGTGAAGTGCCGTGCCTCCTCAGCTCAGAGCGTCCGACCGAGCACCTTATCTGCCGCTCGCTGTCTCCTCCAGTTCGTGGACCTGTGCATCCTCCTGGGCTGCGACTTCTGCGAGAAGATCCGAGGCCTGGGCCCACGCAAAGCCCTGGACTTGATCCGGAAGCACAAGACCATCGAGAACGTCGTCCTTCACATCAACAGGGAGGTACGAAGCAGGGCAGGATCTGATTGTCCCCGGCAGGCTTCCGTAGGAGGAAGCCATCTTGGCTCAAACCCGTGAGCTATGATGAGCCAAAATGGCTACTAGTGAGCCAGACAGTTATCATAATAATAATAATAATAATAATTGCTTACACTTATATAGCGCTTTTCTGTGTGCAGCATCCACCTGGTTAAGTTAAGATGGATAGATACTTTATTAATCCCGTGAGGGAAACTGCAGGAAATTAAGACGAGGCATGTGTTGTGAAGTGACTTTAAAAGACAGCTAAGCCATTAAAGGGGTGGAAGAGAAGATAGAAAGGTGTTTGGGTAAAGAAACAAGGAAAAAGAAAGGTCCTGTGTGTTTATATTAAACGCTTGGCGACGTGGGTACAGTCCTGCCCAGTTAGCACTGGGAGAGATGGCTGAGGGGTGGAAGACATTGAAGCAGCATCTGCTGGCATCCAGTAGGTATTGTAGCGGTCAGGCAAGGGAGGTGGGATCTTGAACGTTTCTGAGGTGCCTTAGGTTAAGGAATTGGGTCCACTTCACTTGGCCATATGTGTTGAACATCAAGAAGGTAACAAACGAGAAGTGGTCTTTTGGACCACTTGGTTGCTTGGTTACCAAGTGACCCAAGGAGCGACATCCAGTCCGATACCCATCAGCCTTTGTGCTAATCTTCCCTCCACCCCCATCATTTCCTGTTGGTGTCCCAGTGCCTATTGGCGCCAGCAGCCGTATCCCAGCTGCAACTCCCAGCTGGCAGCCCCACTGGAGCCCAGCAGGTGTGAGCCTGGTCATTACCTGGAGGGGAAACCTCCTGGGAAAAACTAAGGTTGCTGCTGGGAGAGGTGTGAGTGGGGCCAGCAGGGGGTGCTCTCACCCTGCGGTCTGTGTGGGTCCTAATTTCCCATTGGCCCTTACCAATCATGGCCTCCCAATAATCCCCCCTCTCTGAACTGGCTTCATCCCTCTGCTCTCCTCTCCACTGAGAGCTGCTGTGTGGGGAGCGTTCTGGCGCACTATGGCTGCCGTCGCATCATCCAGGTGGGGGCTGCACATTGGTAGCGGTAGTGGGATTTCCCATGACCTGTACAGCGCTTTGAGTGGAGTGTCCAGAAAAGCGCTATAGAAGTGTAAGCAATTATTATAATTATTATTGGTGAATTCGGTGTGCATGTGACCCGCGTTTCCCCTCTCCCCCCCTCAGGTACACCCCATCCCGCTGTGCTGGAAATACCAGGAAGCCCGCAGCCTCTTCCTGGAGGCGGCGGGGGGTTACGGGGGCGGTCAGGCCCTGAGCTGGACGGAGCCGGACGAGGAGGGGCTGGTGACCTTTCTGTGCCGCGAGAGACACATGAAGTGGGTCTGTCTCCTTGCGTGTAGCTTAAATGTTCTTTTCAGAAACGACAGGGGAGCCCCGTCCCGTCCTGTAGTATACTGTTTTAGGAAGACTTATCATAATAATTTCTTACACTTATGTAGCACTTTTCTGGACACTCCACTCAAAGCGCTTTAGAGGTAATGAGGAATCCCACTGCTACCACCAATGTGTAGCCCCACATTTGGATGATGGGACAGCAGCCATAATGTGCCAGTACTCTCAGCACACAGCAGCTCTCAGTGGGGAGGAGAACAGAGTGATGAAGCCAATTCAAATGCATCATGGGGGGGCAGCACAGTGGCGCAGAGGTGGGTTCAGTTCCGGCCCCGAGGTCCTGTCTGTGTTGCGTTTGCATGTTCTCCTCGGGTTTGTGTAGGTTCTCCCCCCCCACAATCCAAAGACACGCTGGTAGGTTACTTGGCCTCGGGGGGAATTGGACCAGCTGTGAAGGTGTGTATGCGACTGCCTGCCCTGCGATAGACTGGTGTCCTGCCCGGGGTGTACCCTGCCTTTTCGCCGCGGTACTTGCTGGGATAGACTCCAGCTCCCCCCCACAAGCTGGAATTTGGAAAACGAATGGACAGACAGTTTATTCATCGGGTCAAGTCTCTTGAAGTTTAAGAGGCGGTCAGCGAGGGCTGTTAGCATAAGGTGGGGTTTACTGACATCTCACCAGGTCAACGGTAGGCAGGCAGAGGTCATCCGGGCTGAGCTGCTGCCTCCAAAACTGCTGTTCTCCTCGGCTCACAGTGTGTGGAAAGCAGAAGCAGACCACTATCTCCGAGTTCTGTAGCTAAACTTCAACATGAGGTGGTCCCCCCGAAAAGGCGGGTCCCAGGCAGTTCTCTTCCTCCAATTGGTCAGATGACAAAGGATGGCAGGTCACCCCTCTCACTGTATTCTGGGTAATGTAGTTCAGAACTGCCATCTTGGCTCAGCTACAAGAGGTGAAAGGCAAGAGGAGAAGTCATAACTGAGCCTTTGGAGTGGCTCTTGCTGTAACGGTGCTCACTCAGAGCACAGCTGGAGCTCTGTGACACCAGACAGTCGGAGAAACTGGGGGTGCATCGGGGTAACTGGTATCTCGCAGTAGATGGGTTCATGGCAACAGATACACACAAATCCAGAAAGAAAGTGCCCTTTATACCCCACTGAGCTCAAAAGCTAACCTGACCTCGTCTTGGATTCTAAACGCCTTTTCAGTACGCTCCTGCAACAGATGCTCTGCTCTCTTCCTTCGGCCGCAGAAGTCCTGGGGAAGCCTGTTTCCTAGTTTTTAACATCACTCGGCCAATTGCCTTCCACCAATTGGTCAGGTGGTAGAGGATGGCGGGTCCCCCCCCGTGGTGTATTCTGGGTAATGTAGTCCAGACAGGATTTGCCATCTGGCTTCAGCCTCTCGCACGGGCCCAGCCGCCAACCCACCCGCGCGTGTCGCCGACAGGGAGGAGAGGGTGCGGAGGCGGCTGGAGAGGTTTCGCGCCGGCCTGCTGGAACGCGAGACGGAGCGGGAGGAGGCGGGGGGCGGGCCGGCGGGCCGGCAGACGTCGCTGACCCAGTTCTTCAGGGTGACCCGCCGGCGACAGGTGAGGCACGGCTGACGTCTTCCTCTTCCTCTTCCTCTGGTGGCCCAGACGCACAGATCCCCTGGGAGTGCAGCCCGGCGTGGGCGCTGAATCTCTTGAGCCCCACTGATCGGTGGGGGGGGGGGGGGGGGGTGACGCCCCCTATGGGGCCCAGACAGTCGCTGCACTCTTGCCGTAGCCTCGAACCCGGGATTCCTGAAGCGTCGCACGTTACGGCATCATTAGCTTGCCGAAGGGGGCTTAAGAGGTTTTAACAAAACGGGGCAGGGTTTACTGTCTCTGTAAGAAGGAGGGAGGTGGGGCTCACCGTGCTGGTGTCCAACCAACTCTGTGGCAGACCCTCGGGCTCGCAGCACAGGACTTGATTGGTCACGTCTGCGCTGGCGGCCAATATCTGCGTCTTCTTGGTTCCCCCCCGGCAGGCTCCCGACGCAGAGGAAGCGGAGGGCAGCTGTAAGAAGCCCAGGGCCCAGTGACGCAGGAAGTGGGTTTAAGCGGCGCCAGGTCCGCGGTCCCAGCACAGCAGCGCCGATCTCTCGTGGTCCCGGCTGTGGGCCGTGGCCGATGTGCTGGACCTGGGACCCGCGGATGCACTGCCGTCGGCGGCCTCCTGGATTGCACCTTTCGGCGTCGGGTACTGCTGGACAGGGACAGGGAGGGGGACTTGTGCTGCCACCTAGTGGTCGGACGCGGAACTGCTGGTGTGCCTCCTCCGCAGTGTTTCTCTCTCTCTCTCCTTTTGACGGGACCTTTCCTCTCTTGATTCCACACAAATAAAGTAGGAATGTAAGGAATCTAGGGCTGAGAAAATCGGGGACACGGAGAAGGTGTCCAGCTCTGTAGTTGAGACTCAGCCCATATATTCGAAACGCTTGGCCGACTGGGGGTTTCTGTTTGTTTTCTACTGAAAAAGGCTTAAAAGGTTTATTTTGAGATTAAAACATCCTTTGACAAGCCAGGTGTAAAAGGGGAGGAGTTCTTTCGCTGCTCAGGAGGAGCTGAAGAGAAAATCTGAAAAGATCGATTTAAAATTGAAGATCAGTTGTAGCTGAAAGCTGTAGCTGACACTGGGGTGAGACACTGGAGGTCAAATAACCCCTAGGGCACAGGGCACTAAAGATCCTATGACTCCTGGAGCATGGGGCAATAAAGGTCTAGTGACCCCTGGGGCTTGGGGCAATAAAGGTCAGGTGCCCCCCTGGGACTCAGCAGAGGGAATCACACAGACCTGGTCAGCGAGAGGAGCAGGAGGGAGGATGAGGGAGTCAGGAAGGTGATGAAGACCAAGTCTGAGAGAACTGGAGCAGCAGTCATCATCATCATCACCAACACCTTCATCTACTAAAGTGTAAGGGTGTAACCCCGGCGTCCTGGCCAAATTTCCCATTGGCCCTTACCCATCATGGCCTCCTAATAACCCCCCTCTCTGAACTGGCTCCATCCCTCTGCTCTCCTCCCCACTGAGAGCTGGTGTGTGGGGAGCGTTCTGGCGCACTATGGCTGCCGTCGCATCATCCAGGTGGGGGCTACACATTGGTGGCGGTAGTGGGATTCCCCCATGACCTGTAAAGCGCTTTGAGTGGAGTGTCCAGAAAAGCGCTATATAAGTGTAATCAGTTATTATGATTATTCATCACCCTCCTCATCCTCACACAGAAAAACTGTATCTTTTGTTTCCTCTGACCTCCGACCAGGAAGTCGCTCCCTGAGGAGGAAGAGTATTGACTGTATTAACTCCTCCGGGCTCTGGGGTTTATTAGTCCAGACTGTGTGACATTTAATCACTGCCTGACTGACCGGGGACGTGACGAGGCAGTCATACCTTTTAAGAGGAAATATAAAACTTGACAAATAGAGTTGATTAATATTGAAGGAAACCCAACTGTAAAATAATAAATCAGATATAAGGTTCCGCAGTGAAGTTGTAACTTCAAGCGCTGGATAATTGGAACAGTCTCCTTTCTAAGGATAATGTAGACTTGGACTGTAGTTTTACTTTTATTGCTTGCTAGCAGCGGCTGCTTTGAACACTTGTTGATGTAAAAGTTTGCTGTACGTTGTTTTTGTTTTTTTTCCCCAATAATAAGAATCAAAGACACAACGGGCTTCTTCGTGCTTTGTCTTCGAAAGGCGTTCTTAATTCGGAAGCTTTGAGTGCCGGTTCAATGATAATGTTGCTTTATTAGCCCCTATACAATGTCTCGCATGAGGAATCGGTCTTGTCGCAGAGTCCAGCTGGCTCTCCAGGAGACACACAGACAGGGGGAGAGAGAAGCTGGGGGTCAGAGCGCAGGGTCGGCCATTGTACAGCGCCACCTGAAGCAGCTGGGGTGAAGGGCCTCGCTCAGGGGGGCCCCAACGGAGTAGGATTCCTCTGCCGGCTGCGGGATTTGAACCGGCAAACCCCTTCCGACCACAGGCGCAGATCCTGAGCCACAGAGCCACCCCTCCGCCGGTCTCTCTGGGAAAGAGAGCGAGATCCGCTGTTCCTCAGTCGCGAGTTGAGAAGATTTGTTCCTCTGGAAGATCTGAGCCTTGGAGCGCGTTCGCCGTTCGCCGACGGCCCCTCGGGGGCCAGACACGGTCTCCCTGAGCCCTCGGTGGTCTTGATCTCCGTGCAGAGAGCGGGCGTGGTCCTCTCATCCGGACTTCCCAGTCCTGCTGCTCGGAGCACAGCGGCGCCCTGCGGACTCGCGATTCAGAGGAAGAGTCCAGGGGAAACGAGACTGACGGGGGGGCGCTGTGGCGTCTCTCCACATCTCCTGACAGCCGTCCAGCCTGCAGAACCGCACGCACAGGGCGCCCGGCTCCTGTCCGAGGGGGACCGGTCCTTCATCATTCCCCAGGGAAGGCAGGCGTGATATTCGACACCCCTCTCTAGGGAAGTGAGGGAGATCGTCCTGCAGGGCAGTGTGGTGGCGAGGCAGATCCTGGGTTTCCGAGTGTAGTGGGATGAGGGTTGTGGTGTGGGCGGAGCTGGGATTGGGAGATTAACTGTAGGGCTGTGTGAAAGGCTCAGAATAAGACAGAGGGCTGTGAAGCATTCGGAAGGCCTGTAAAGCTTTTATAGGATTGAGTCTTTGATAACGCTGTAAAACCAGGAGTGGATCAGACTGTTACGCACTGGGAGTCTGACTGACAGCACTGTCACACCTGGAGTGGATCAGACTGCTGTGCACTGGGAGTCTGACAGCACTGTCACACCTGGAGCAGATCAGACTGCTGTGCACTGGGAGTCTTACTGACAGCACTGTCGCACCTGGAGTGGATCAGACTGCTGCGCACTGGGAGTCTGACAGCACTGTCACACCTGGAGTGGATCAGACTGCTGCGCACTGGGAGTCTGACAGCACTGTCACACCTGGAGCGGATCAGACTGCTGGGCACTGGGAGTCTGACTGACAGCACTGTCACACCTGGAGCGGATCAGACTGCTGCGCACTGGGAGTCTGACAGCACTGTCACACCTGGAGTGGATCAGACTGCTGTGCACTGGGAGTCTTACTGACAGCACTGTCACACCTGGAGTGGATCAGACTGCTGTGCACTGGGAGTCTGATAGCACTGTCACACCTGGAGTGGATCAGACTGCTGCGCACTGGGAGTCTGACAGCACTGTCACACCTGGAGTGGATCAGACTGCTGCGCACTGGGAGTCTGACAGCACTGTCACACCTGGAGCGTGTGACTCCACATCTAATTGATGTATTATTTTGATGTTGTATCTCACTACTGCTGGTCCTACAGAGACTTATTTAATTTTTTACATTTAAAAGAAGCGATTTTTACCTTGCACTTTTCTGTGTTTTCTCCCAAGTGACTCAAGTTCTGAACTCTAGATCAGACTGATGCTCTCTTTTTTAAAGATGTGTGTTATTTAACTCGTTGTTGCTGCTGCTGCTGCTGTTGTGTGTTAATGCTTTTGGTGTTGCCTCAATATCTCTGTCCTGGAGCCTACACGCATTGCGCTTGTGCAGATGACCGTGGCCTGAGCTGAGTTCTTAATGAGAAACAGGTTGGAAAAACAGAGCGGGCGGGCACGCTATGGAGACCAGTCTCTGATTGGCCAGAAGTCGCTGAGTGACAGAAGTTTTCACCTATTAGAGGAGCTGTTGCCACAGCCGGGCTATTTGAACTGCTGGGAGGGGTTTAATCGTCATTTTGGCTGTGATGTGTGTTAAAGCAAACAGGTGCTTTGCTTTTACCGCAAGAAAAAACGTGTTTTTTTTCCCCTCAAGGCAAGGGAAAGTTTTTGTGCAATTGTATGCAAAAGAACATTTGCTTTCTCTATTGCATTTTGCTGGAAAGCTGATGAATAAGCGATATGCTTTGGCGTATTTTAAGCTGAAACGCGAGGTAAATATTGATATGGAAAAGAGGTTCGTTTGCTTTACGGTGATGTATCTGGTTACAAAACACAGTTCTGGAAAGCTTAGACTGTCTTGCGTTTTGGGATATATAGCCCGTGGTGCTGTGTTTTGCTTTTGCGGGTAAAAACGTTTCTTATTTTCCCGTTGTGCAGTTTCTGGATGAAGTGGCTTTGTGAACGATGCACCGTTAACTTGTTTATTACAAATAGTTTAATTGCTTTGAAAACAAACTTAATGTTCGTGTTTAGAGGCGTTTGCGATTGTTTGACAGTAGATTAAAAATGTTTGGGGAACTGAAAACTGTAGCGTTGTAAGTAAATACACACGTGTAGTCGGATATGTCTGTTATGGGCTGTTTAATGTTAAAGACCCAACAGTGTGTGTCTGTACTTCTTGATATTGTTAGAGTCTTAATAGGAATGTGCAGATTTTGATATTTCAGCTCGGGTCAGTTTTATACACCAAATCCATCTTTTGGTTCAGTTTTTATTTTTTATGTGATACACCGGTGCTTTAAGATTACTGTTCAAAGCTCATTAAATGCTATAAAGAAAGTATTTTTGTTGTCAAATGACATTTTCAACTCTGGATATAATAATACTGACCCACAAAAAATACCCAATGACTTTTTAATAGAAAATATTTGTTTACAGCATTAAATAGCAAAAGATACACACAGCTGCTCTTAAAGTAATCAATAAAACAGGTCTCATTATTTCTTTTAAAGACCGTGTTTGTGTTATCTGTGCTGGCATAATGTAAATTGTTCATTCTATAAAAACAACTGAAAGATGAAAGCAGTAGATTTTTATTTTGTGGTATTTGTAAATCCTTTCATTGTTAAAAAGAAAAACATTTCTACAGAGGCAGCTACATGACGCCCTCTCAAAACAACAACAGATTTTAATATACACATGAACACTGATACACATGAACATGAGCGAGAGTCAGAGAGAGTGTAGCTGAGACAGAGGGACTGTTCTCAGTTCTGTTTCTCTGTCTTGAGTCATTTTCACTCCACAGCTTTTCCCTGGAAACTGAGTCCTGTCAGGTTTGTTTTACAGGCTGATCTTCTAAATCAACACCCCGACTGTAGATGTGCTGTTTCTTCTTACTTCAGGGGGAGATCTGATCATTTAAAATCCATTAGGGTGTATTTGCTAATAATGTTGCTTCAGTCAGAACCAGTGTTTTCTGTACATCAGGTGGAGTTTTGCACGAATGTTGGTTATTTTGCGAGACGTCGGTGTGAAATGGCGAATGTGAAGTGACCGGGGCAGGTTGGGGTTCTAGTGATGGATGGGGGTGCACCTGCAGGTGGGGGGTTGGTGAGGACTGTGGGGGATCTGGGTGGGGCTGTGTCTGTGGGCTCATGTGTTCAAGTTTGTGGACGGGTGTCTCAGAAGGGCCTTCCAGCAGATTCTCAGGGAGCTCTTCAGAAAGAGAGCTGGCAGAGGTCTGAAGTGGATCTCACCCCTGACCAGTCTGCTCCCAGTCCTGGCCTGGACTCCGGGGTTCGCTGTGGGAGGTGAGTCTTGGATCAGGACTCGAACGCTGGGACTGGGGGGGGGGGCTGCTTCTCAGCTTCCTGGTGTGAGTTGAGCACGAGCCTCCATTGAGAACCTCAAGGCCATCGTCTTCACAGCAGGAGGAAGAGCCGGGTTCGAGGAGCTGGCTTGTAACGGATCCTGCACTGCGGGGCTGCAGGACCCCAGAGAGGACAGGGCGTCCCCATGGAGGACCTCAGGACAAGTCTTCTGCAGGGGGCAGCACAGCTCAGACTGACCCAGTGTTCACTGTAATAGGAGATTACTGGCTGTTCACTGCGCTGCTTATTCTGTGTGATGGACAGACACTGTGATAATGATAATGTTTCTTTATTAGCCCTATACAATTTCTTGCATTAGGAATTTGGCTTTTCACATACCCCAGCTTTTCTCCATGAGACACAGACACACGGACAGGGAGAGAGAAGCTGGGGGTCAGAGCGCAGGGTCGGCCATTGTACAGCGCCACCTGGAGCAGTTGGGATGAAGGGTCTTGTTCAGGGGCCCAACGGAGTAGGATTCCTCTGCCGGCTGCGGGATTTGAACCTGCGGCAAACCCTTCCAGCCCCATGCGCAGATCCTGAGCAACAGAGCCACCACTCTGCCACTGTACTGAGTATTCAGTATAATCTCCACCCTGGGTATTGAATATAATAATCACTTACTCTGTTTTCATTATGAGGGACAGTGACTGTACTGTGTGTTCACTGGAATAATCACCATACTGAGTTTTCAGTATAATAATCACTGTACTGGGTATTCAATATAGTAATTACTGAACTGTTTTCATTGAGGGACAATTGCTGTACTGGGTATTCAGTATAATAACTGAACTCCATATTCACTATGACAGTCACTATACTGGGTGTTCACTGTAATAATCTCTGCTCTGCTCTGTGTATTCACTAATAGTTATTCAACTGGATATTCACTGTAATGAACACTGCACTGGGTATTAATAATCACTGCACTGGGTATTAATAATCACTGTACTAGGTATTAATAATCACTGCACTGGGTGCTCACTGTAATCACCACTGCACGGTGTATTCAGTGTGCTGTCTGTTAATCACTGTACAGATAAATCCCTGTTTTTTGGTAATAGGTGGGCTCCTGAAAAGACTGCCGAACCCAGAAGAGGGAATGTAATTAGAGAGGAGGGACAGTGAGGTGAGCTGTTTGAATCACCTGTGTGAGACACTGAGGACTGTGATGCAGTGAGACACTGGGCTATGTGAAGGCTGTTGGGGGCTGTGGTGAGACACTGGGGACTGTAGGGGCTGTCAGGGGCTGTGGTGCAGTGAGACACTGGGGACGGTAGGGGCTGTTGGGGACTGTGGTGCAGTGAGACACTGGGAATAAGAGCTCAATGTTGTCCCCATGCAGGTACTTCTCACTCCTCCCTGATGCAGCTCTGTGTGCGATTCACAGGACAGCAGTGGGGAGCTCAGAGAGCAGGTGAAGTCAGAAACTCCTGCTGGTGCACCTGTCTCAATATTCTGTACAAACCAGGCAAAGAAACGACATGGAGCCCTTCTCTTGGATATTAACTGTGCTGTTTAGTTGGTAAACTGTTTTTTTCCTCGATGAGTTATTTTGTGATGTGTTTGCGGTTTATTCAGTGGAATTGTACTCCCTTACAGTTCATTGAATTGCTTTACTACATATTCACTGTGCTGGGTATTCACTATAATGGTTCATCACTTCTGCAGTCTCTTTCCTGAAAATTTACTGGAAATGCACTGTACTATAGATTTTCACTGTAATGTTTAATCACTCAACTAGTCAGTTTTGTTCCTGAATAATTACTGACTTGACTCTACTGGGTGTTCACCATAATTGTTCAACACTAAGCCAGTGTTTGTCTTGAATGGTTACTGTACAAGTCTGCTGTAATTGCTAGTCAATCTTTGTCCTGACAGTCTTTTTTTACTGGATATTCAGTGTACTAGATGTTTATTGTAATTGTTAATTACTAAGTTAATGATTCTTGATGAGAGCAGGAGGTGTTGGGGTATCTGCCAGGGGAGAGCAGTAGGAATTGGGGGTACCAGCTGGCTGAGAGAAAGTGGGGGTGTCAGGCTACAGAATTATTTGTGGAACCCTGAAGAGGAAAATGTCAAGTCAAGAGGGAGGACAGACACCCCGACATCGGAGCCCTCTCCCGGTCGGACACCAGGAGCCCTGACGCCCACATCCTCCCCCATCGGCTCCATCTCTCCGGTCGTGTCGTCTGGACATCGGACTCCAGGATCTCAGGGAAGGTTCCCTCCTCCCAGCCCGGCTCAGGCCTGAGGAGTCTGGAAGATCTGGGAGAAGCCAACGGGGAGAAACTCCTCCTGGACCTCAACTCTGGGAGGAGCCCAGCGCCTGGACCCCCCGAAGACTCAGGTTGACCAGGAAGAGCCCAGAGGTGTCAGAATGAGGAGGAGCCCAGTGGTGCCACAACAATGAAGAGGAGCCCAGGGGTGTCAGAACCCCTGAACGAGGTGAGGAAGGGGGAGAGAGAGCCTGTGGACAACACGCTTGTCTTTCCAGGACGGGTCACCAGAACAGCAGCTCTGGACCAGAGCAGTCGGGACTTGGTGGAGCACAGGCTGCCTTCAGGCATGTTTATTCCCACCAGAGGCAGCTCCTGCAGGAAGAACTCAACCCCAGAAAGGCAGGGAGAGGTCAGGGAGGCTGTGGGACAGGTGGGGAGGGACTGGGAATGTGGGAGCTGCCCCCTGTGTTAGGAAACGGGATCAGGCAGCCAGGGGTGAAGTGGGGCAACACTGTACCAGGCTGGAGAGGGCGCGCCCAGACGTGCAGTTAGAGGACAAGGGGACGGGGGACCCCCCCCCCCATCAGCCAGGCAGGTAAGTGCAGAACAGGTGAGTCTCTCCTTCACTGGATTTCCCTCGCAGGTGATGCTGGTCTTCATCTCGAGCTGTGTACCTCGGTTCTGACGGTTCTGTCTGCTTCAGGGTCTTCCTCCTGATCTCCATGACCGCAGCGCAGGTCTTCCCAGCGGCTGTGTGCTGTCAGATCTTCCCGCGGTCGTCACTGGGAGGAGACCCTCCCTGGAGTTAGAGCATCGCTAATGTCACCTGGATGTGTCAGGTGTGGGACGTATCGGAGTCCCTTTCACTGGGGGGACAGGACACAAACCGGGGGACTTTCAGTGTCCCTTCTGTCCACATCCAGAGCACACAGGAGCTGTTTCCTTGCTTTCAGGGCCACTGCGATCTGCAGAGAGCTGCCCTTCTCCTCTACACTCTACAGAGAGGGTTACCGAGCCCGGGAGCTGTCCAGGTCTGAGGTCAGTGGGCACGTCGGTTCACAACAAGTATGGATGGAGAGATCGGACATAGGTTGGACTCTTCATGCTGAATTATTTTCCTTAATTCTCCAGGGTGTCCAGAGATGAACTATAGGAAGACTGGTACTGGGGAGTTGGAATGGAAGTGGGATACTCTCTTGTCCCATGTTTTCCCAAGATGTCCAGAGGCTGCCAGTGAAGAGCCAGGTATGGATGGGAAGATAAATTGGGAGTTAGGTGCTTCCTCCCATCCCTTTTCCTAGTTTTCCAGGATGTTGGTATTGACATTGGACTGTGTTTTCCTACATTTTCCAGGCTGACCAGAGGCGGCCAGTGGGAAGACCGATATGGCTGGGAGTTGGGATGGAGGCGAGTCTCTCCTTCACTGGCTGTCCCTCCCAGGCGACGCTGGTCTTACATGATCGGGGCTGATCGGACCAGTCTGGGATCCACAGACTCCGAGGGGACAGAGTAGGAGTTGTCTTGGGGAGACATCCAGGGTGTCCTGATCTCTGCCTGCTGGAACCTGTGAGGATGACGATGATGAAGAGCTGCAGGTGACCCTGATTCAGGCTGCTCCCTGGAGATGAGCTCCAGGCGGAGAGCCAGTGGACTCCTCCTATCGGGGCTCCAGGGGGTGACCCTCAGGGCTGTGTCCTGACCTCCTGCTGTCTCTCGCCCCCAAGAACCTGGTCAGTGTGCTGTTGACACTCTCGTACCCGAGTCCAACACCAGCCTCCAGCCTGAGCCCAAGGTCAGGTTATTCCTGTCACTCCTGTGTCACACTCAGGGCATGAACACACAACCCTACTAGTGAGAGAGGAGAACTTATAAAGTTACTAGCATTGATTATTAGAGCCTGGTGAAGTATTATTGTTGAATTAACACAATCTTGAGTGACAGGTGAATGCTGGGCTGAACACCGATGACGAGGCACAGAGAGACTGCAGAGCCAGACTGCTGCCCTCGGACACACGGACCAGCTGTCACAGCTGTGCAGCCTACAGCAGCGTGTCCTGGGATGGAGGTGGGATGCTCTCTCCTGTCTCTTTCCCCTTTTCCAATAAGTCCGGCGGCTGACACTGGGAAGACATGTACGTATGAAGATTGAACCCTCTCCTGTTTCCTTTTCCCTGATTTTCCAGGATGTCCAGGGGCAGACAGTGGAGAGACAAGTATGGCTGGGATAGAGGTTGGTTGTTCTCTCCTATAATCTTTTCCCTGATTTTTTTTTTTTAGGATGTCCATAAAATTGACAGTGGGAAGACGGGTTTGGAGGAGTAGTTGGAATTGAGGTTAACTCTCTCTCCTGTCTCTTTTCCCTAATTTTCCAGGATGTCCAGAGACTGCCAGTGGGAACACCAGTGTGGATGAGGTGTTGGGATGGAGGTTGATGCTCTGTCCTGTGTTCATTTCTGTAGTTTTCCCAAAATGTCCAGTGGGAAGACGACGGACTGTCCAGTGGCAGACAGTGGGAAGATGGTTAAGGATGAGGAGTTGGAATGGAGGTTGGATGCTCACTCCTCGCTTTTCCCTAATTTTCCAGAGGCTTCCAGTGGGACGATTGGTATGGATGAGTTGTTGGGATTGTCATTGGACTGTGTTTTCCTTAATTTTCCAGGTTGTCCAGAGACTGCCAGTGGGAAGACGGGTATGGCTGGGAGTTGGGATGGAGGTGAGGAGCTCTTTCCTGTCTCTTTCTTCCTCCATGTGTCGGTCTCTGTGACGTCTCTCTGCCCGTCTCCTAAACTGTGTCTTTCTCTCAGTCCAGCTGCTTGTGCTCTGTAAAACACTACACTTCTGCAGTATTAAACAGGGCTTTTTGACTGTGGATTGCAGGTTCGATTCCAGAGGGGGACACAGTCATGTACCCCATAGTGAGGTTCTTTGCTCAGATAGACTTTTCTGAGATAATGGTTATCAGTGGCTGTACTGTAGGGAGTGGAGTGTTGACAATGGTGTACTCAATTCTCAAGAGGATTGTACCTTAATACACTGACACATCTGTCTGCTGAACTTCGGTACTCAATGATACACCAGTGTGCTGAATTCTTTCCTATATTATAATTTAATACCCTCACCTGTGTGTTGTACTCTCATCTCCACTAAGTATTAATACAAAATAATACTGGAACTACTCAAATGTTTACTAAACTCTCTCCTGTACTTAGCTTTAATTCTCAATGACAGACCTGTGCGCTGAGCTATCCTGCGGACTGTACTGTAATACTTAAACCAGTCAGTGTGCTGAACTCTTACTTGTACTGAGCGTTAATTCTCATATTGACATATGAGTAACTCTCACCTTCACTGTGCTTTCATATTCAAAAGTGTGTACTGACCCCTCATGTGGACTGGACTATCATATTTACACCAGTGTAACCAGTGTGCTGAACTCTAACTTGTAAGTGGGCTTTAATACTCAAACTCTGTGGACTGCACTAAAATACTTAAACCACTGTGCTGATCCCTAACTTGTAAGTGAGCTTTAATATTCAGTGACACACCAGTTTGCTGGACTTGAACCTGCAGTGTTCTTTAAATCTCACATCCGTGTGCTACACTCTTACCTTGACTGAGTTCTAATACTCGATGACACACCTGTGTGCTTTACTCTCTCGTGTTTTAAATTTTGTTAATTCTCGGATCTGTGTGGTGGGCTCTGGACTAAAAAAAATTAAACCAGTGCTTTTTCCTGTGCTTCAATACTGATACCTGTGTGCTCATCTCTCACTTGCAGTGTACTCAACATAACGGGTACTTTTTCCAGTGTTTTTAATACTGAAGCCTGTGTTCTGAACTCTCATCTCCACTGAGCTGTAATGCATGGTAATACTTAAACCTGTAAACTTAACTCTTACGTTTACTGTACTTTAATACTTCAATCTGTGTCATCCAGTCTCACCTGGACTGTACTGAAATACTTAAACCAAGGAGGTGAGCTTGTACTGAGCTTTAATCAGTCAAAATCTGTGTGCTACAGTCTTCCCTTTACTGTGTTTAATATTCAATGACCTGTGTGCTTTGCTCTCACGTTTTAAAATGTTTTTAATTCTCAGATGGGTGTGGTCAGCTCTCACCTGGACTGTACTAAACTACTTTAAACCAGGGTGCTGAACCCTGGCTTGTACTGAACTTTAATACTCGGTGATGCAACAGTTGGTCTAACCCTCACATGCAGTATCTTTTAATACTCACATTTTTGTGCTAAACTGTCAACTGTACTATTAGAATACTCAGCCCTGTGTGATGAACTGTGCCCTGTACTGTTGTAATACTCGGGTATGTGAACTCACATGTCTGACTGGTACTATGGTGCAGTGCTCAAACTTGTGTACTGAACTCTCACTAGTACTGAGCTTTAATACTCACTAACACACCAGTATGCTGAAGCTTCATCTGTAGTGTACTTAAATACTCAAATCTGTGTGCTACACTCTCACCTTGCCTATTTTTAATACTCAAACCCGTGTGGTCGGCTCTCACCTAGACTCTACTGAAATGGTAAACTAGTGTGCTGAACTCTGCCTGAACTTTCGTTCTCAGTCTCACAACTGTTTCGTGAACCTTCACATGCAGTGTTTTAATATTCACATCTGTGTGCTTAACTGTGAACTGTACTAGTAGAATACTCACCCCTGTGAGATGAACTGTAACCTCTACGGTGTTGTACTACTCAGAAACAGTATGTAAACTTACATGTCTGATTGGTACTAGATGATGATGGTGCTCCGACTTGTACTGAACTCTCACCAGCACTGAGCCTTAATATTCATTGACATAGCTTCGTGTTGAACTCTGTCCTGTACTGCATTATAGTACTCAAACCAGTGTGCTGAATTCTCACTTGGGCTGAGCTTTAATACTCAGTGTCACACTCCAGGTGAAGGTTCAGCACACTGCTCTATTTTAATACTCAGATCTGTGTGTAGAACTCTCAGCTTTAATCCTGAAACCTGTGGTCTGAACTCCCATCTCCACTGAGCATTAATACACAAGTGTGTCCTTTTAAGTCTTGACTGTAATGAGTGGTGATACTCTAACTTGTAAACTGAACTCTTACCTTTCCTGTTCTTTAATGCTTAATGCAGTGGGGTGAGCTCTAACCTAGACTGTACTAAACTACTTCAACCAGTCCTGAACTCCAGCTTGTACTGGACTTTAGCAGTCAGTGACACAACCCTTTGTTGAACCTTGATCTGCAGTGCGTATTAATACCTGAATCTGTGGGCTGATCTCTGAACTGTAATATTATATGGTTTATAGTCTAACGTTCAGTCCTGTGTGCTGTTGTAATACTGAGATTTGGTGTTGAAATGTCACCTGTACTGTTCTGTATTACTCAACCCTGTGTACTGTACTGTTCTAATAGATGGACTGCTGTACTAAACAGTCATTTGAATGATGTTGTAACACTCAGCCCTCTGTCCTGTATTTCAGTGTAAGACTGACTTGAGTCCCAATCTGCCACCTGTACTCTATTGTAATACTGAGAACTGTGTACTGTACTGTTGTAATACATGGTCTGCTGTACTGAATTGTCACTTGTACTATGTTGTAACAATCACCCCCTGTTCTGTATTTCAGTGTAATATTCATGCCAGTGTACTATACTGTCACCTGCATTGTGGTGTAATACTCAGCCCTCTGTATTATTGTAATATGTGTACTGAACTGTCAGTTGTATAATGTTGTAATATGCAGCCTTCTGTTCTGTGTTTCAGTGTAAGACTCACCTGTTACTTGTACTCTGTATTGTAATACTCAACCCTGTCTACTGTGGTGTGAACTGTTACCTGTGTTGTAATAGGCAGAACTGTGTACTGGAATATAGGGACTGCTGTACTGAACTGTCACTTGGACGATGTTGTAACACTCCGCCCTCTATCCTGTTTCTGTGTATGATCCAGACTGTTCTCCTAATCTGCCATTTGTACTCTATTGTAATATTCTGACGTGTGTATTGTCACCTTGATTGTGCTGTAGTACTCAGCCCTCTGTCCTGTTGTAATATATGGCCTATTCTACAGTCACTTATACTATGTAGTAACACTCAGCCCTCTGTACTGTATTTTAGTCTTGCATGGATGTTAGTGATAATGTCACCTGTACATAATTGTGATAGCCCTGTATACTCTACTCTACTGTGAATTGCTACCTCTACTGTCGTGTAATAGTCTGACCTGTATACGGTGCTGGAGTGGAAGAGTCAGACTTGTGAAAAAACTGCCACCTGTACTCTATTGTAATACTCAGACTTGTGTACTGTCATAACCCAGGGAGTAGTGTTTATCTGGGTTGTGCTATAGCACACCAAGTCATCATTCCCTGAATTACAGGTCTAAGGTTTCTGTCCCCTCCCTCCCCTCCCATAGTATCCCCTCCATGTCAATTTTTGGCTGTATCTCTGCCCCAGGAGTGAGCTGTCTAAAGCAATAGCTCTGATGTTGCAACTGTGGCCAGCGTCCATCACAAACTGTACAAACACACCAGGAATAGGGTCTGGAGCAGACTGTCCTTTGAGTAAAGGTGGTAGGGGGAGGACCGTGGAAAATATCAACCCACCTGCTACCCATGTCCACCAGGTCTTACCTGTTTAAGAGTAAAGAGGTAAGCGCTGTTGGCCATGATCCAAACCAACAGCTGGGAAAGGAGGGCGAGTCTGGGTGCTGTACTGAGGCTGGAATCTACTGCTGCTCTTGTCAGCGTAAGGGTCGATCAGCTCCGTTTGATTTCCAAGACCCTGCAGGTTTTCCTCTTTTCACCCTCATCAGTGTCATGGTCCCATTTCCAAAGGGCTGGGTCATGCTTCTCGGGAAGGAGAGTTGCCTGAGGTGGGGGGGTTCCTTTTCAAACTAATGCACCTTTCTGCCATCGTGCAGGCATCTGCTCCAGGCGGGCCTCGTCTTACACTGAGAGATACCGGGCGGGGGGGGTCAGTGTTAGTGGGTGTAAAATGGGCCATGGATGGAGTAGTGCAATCTCAACCCTGTTCCACCCTCGCTGGGACTGCTGCAGGGTGTCAGGAACTACATTTCCCAGCAGGCCCTGAGGAGGATGGTGGCCAACAGACTCCCTCCCCTGGGTTGATAAGGTGCAGGTGTTGCCAATTCAAACCTGCAGCCAGTTTGAATTCCTGCAGCGGGCTGCAGCCTGGAGGTACAAGTTCATGTATTCTGTGTAGGGTTGTTGGTGGGAAGGAAATGTTTTAAGCGCAGGTGAGCTGTAAGAGGTTGTGAAGAAGGGATATATATTTATCAACAAGCTGGGTTATTTGCAATACAACTGGAAGCTCTGCTAGCTCAGAACCTGTTTTTTTTTTAACTGGGCTATAACCTTTCTCAACTCACTCTCCACAACTGCTGTCAGTATTTTGCTTCTTTCTTACACTCCAGCTCACAGCTGGGCTGGAGGATAGTCCTTGCCACAACTGCATTACCCAGACTGCAGTGTAGCTGGAGAAACGTGATTGGTCAGGGGAGGTTTGAAAAGCAGGAAGTGGAGTCTCCCACTGTTGCTGCAGCCAGAGCAGCGAGTGGAGGAAGGAGCTGCTGGAGAAGAAAGACCAGTTCACAGCTCTGTCTGTGTCCTTCACAGCACAACCCCCTGCTCTCCTATAGTCAGGGCAAGAGTTTCATCTCTCTCACTTTAACAGAGCCCAGCAGGACTGGTTACATTGGACATCTTTAAAATAAAACAAGAGCTTGGATACAGTATGTTGCATGTACTCTATGTATTTCTCCCATTTTTCATTGTTCTGTATTAGACGTTTGCTGCTGACCCTGTGGCAATTCATAGATTCTCCTCTTGTGAGGATCAGCCTTTCGCACCAGGCCCGCAGTCTCTGGCTGACCAGAAGATCAACCCAGTTGTTTTCCAGCTCAGAGGGGACAATAGGCCTGTCCTGTCCCCATGTCCAGTTAAAAGTCCCCACCCTCCACCTCCTCCACTTGAGACACAGGTGGACAGCTCTCAGAACAAACACTTTCACAGCCACAAGGTAAGGAAACAGTGCTCTTTATTCACAGTTTGGGATAAAGCAGTCCAGAAACCAGAAGACAAACCTCAGTTCTTCTCTGAGCTCTAGGTAGACTTGCAGTTGTCTTCAAAGCAGGTCTCTGTGAAGACAGCCAGACTCACAGCTCCCAGGCTCAGCAGTCAGACCTCCTCCCCCTGACACAGCTCAGCTCTGCAGCTCTTCCCTCCTGCTCTGCTCAGCACAACTGACCTCTGTCCCCAGGCAGCACCAGACTGAAGGCCTCCCCTCCTGCCTTTTAACTGTCTCCCCACCAATCATCTTCCACCAATTAGGCAGCTAATTATAGGTAGCAGGTTCGTCTCCTTGGCTTCGTTGGGGATGAAGGTCAGACAGGCGCCACTGTCTTGCCTGAACCTGCTGCGCTCTTACAGTGTGGAAATCGAGTGGTTCGGGAGAGGTGTGTGACGGGAAGGTTAAGCTGTTTTGTGGGTATTTCTGATCCCATATTATAATCAGTGTGTTAAATCATTGCTGTAGTTTGTTTTGGGTCTCGGGATTCATCTTGCTGGATGTCCTACAGGCTCACCCTCCTCATCCTCTGTGTTGGGGCTCAGCTGTTCCTGAAATCAATAAAAATAAATCCAATTCAACTAGAAACACTCTGTGATTAGTTTTCCAGGATGAGTAATAGCATAAATGTTAAAATATGTCAAAAGTTAAATGAAAATCAACAGCTTGTTTTCTGGAAGCTTTGATCCCACAGCCTCTGTGTTAGAAGCCCAGAGCTCTTCCACTAAGCCACAGTGGCTCTGTGAGTCTGGGGCTCCTGTGTGCTCTTGGCTTTCCCAGCTCAGGGTTCGAAACTGAGGGATAAAAGGCAGACCGAATGAGCTCTCCTTCAGGCCAGGAGCCAGTGGAGGAGTGGAGATGGTACTGAGCTCATGACCATGAGGTTGTGGGTTCAAGTCCTGGCTAAGAGCTAAGGTGGATTTACAGTGTGATCCTCCCCAGCAGTGAGTGGTTGAGAAATAAAAGTCCACAGCTCTTGTCTTTATTTATCAGTGTGTTACTGTCCACAAGAATTAAATTAACAAAAGCTCCAGCTCCTTGCAGGATTTGAACCCACAACCTCCAGGTAGAAGTCCAGAGCTCTTCCCCTGAGCCACAGCACATCTTTGTAGGTCTGGGGCTCCCGTGGGCTCTTGGTCTTCTTCCCAGTTCAGGGCTGAAACGGAGGGATAAGAGACAGACCGAATCCCTCTCTCAGTGGGACGGCAGATGGAGGAGTGGAGACGGTGCTGGGCTCATGACCGCAAGGTTGTGGGTTCAAATCCTGGCTGGCCCCTGGTAAGTATCACCCAGGTGAGTATCCAAGGTAAGTATGTGGGCTGGGTAGACAGGAGAGGTAGAGAGGGTAGCCAGGGTGAGGGGGTGGGATAGGTAGAAGGGAGGGGCAGACAGGGTGGGCTGGGTAGCAGCAGTGTCAGATGGGCAGGTAGGGCCAGTGAGTGGGGTGGGTTAGGTAGGAGGGGTAGACAGGTGCAGGCAGCAGAAGGGGGTAGGCAGTTGTAGTAGAGGGGTAGGCAGGGCTAGGGGGTGGGGTGGGGTAGAGTAGGTAGAGAGGTAAGGAAGGAGCTAGGAGGAGCCTAGGCCATGGGGGGGTGGGGCAGGTAGAGTAGGGAGGGTCAGGTGAGGCAGGAGGTGGCCTGGGCTGAGGAGAGGAAGAGAAGGAGCTAGGAGGAGCCCAGGCCACAAGGGGGTGGGAGAGGTAGGAAGGAGAGGCAGGTAGGGTAGATAGTGGGGTGTAGACAGGTCCAGGGAGGGTAGAGTAGACAGAGGCAGGAGGGGGCCTGGGCTGAGGAGGAGGAGCAGGGAGGGAAGGAGGAGCCCAGGCCCCAGGGGAGGGAGGAGTAGGCAAGTCAAGTTTTTATTGTTCCCCTCTCCTTATAAGTTTAGTCTAGTCTAGTCATGAAGAATAAAAACTTGACTTCCTCCATCACCCCCTCTCTCCCTGCACCTACCTCCCCCCTGACTTGCCTACTCCTCCCTCCCCTGGGGCCTGGGCTCCTCCTTCCCTCCCTGCTCCTCCTCCTCAGCCCAGGCCCCCTCCTGCCTCTGTCTACTCTACCCTCCCTGGACCTGTCTACACCCCCCCCCCATCTACCTCTCCTCCCTACCTACCCCACCCCCTTGTGGCCTGGGCTCCTCCTAGCTCTTTTTCTTCCTCTCTGCTCCTCTTCCTCAGCCCAGGCCACCTCCTGCTTCACCTGACCCTCCCTACTCTACCTGCCCCCCACCCCCCCAGGGCCTCCTAGCTCCTTCCTTACCTCTCCACCTACTCTACCCCACCCACCCCTCTACTACAACTGCCTGCACCCCTGCCCTGTCTACCCACCTTGGTGCTCTACCCCCTATCTACCCCTCCTACCTAACCCACCCCACGCACTGGCCCTACCTGCCCCTCCTACCTGTCTGACACTGCTGCTACCCAGCCCACCCTGTCTACCCCTCCTATCTACCTACCCCACTCACTGGCCCTACCTGCCCTGTCTAACACTCTGCTGCTAGCCAGCCCTGTCTGCCCCTCCCTTCTACCTATCCCACCCCCTCACCCTCTCTACCTCTCCTGTCTACCCAGCCCACATACTTACCTTGGATACTCACCTGGGTGATACTTACCAGGGGCCAGCCAGGATTTGAACCCACAACCTTGCGGTCATGAGCCCAGCACCATCTCCACTCCTCCATCTGCCGTCCCACTGAGAGAGGGATTCGGTCTGTCTCTTATCCCTCCGTTTCAGCCCTGAACTGGGAAGAAGACCAAGAGCCCACGGGAGCCCCAGACCTACAAAGACCTGCTGTGGCTCAGGGGAAGAGCTCTGGACTTCTCCCTGGAGGTTGTGGGTTCAAATCCTGCAAGGAGCTGGAGCTTTTGTTAATTTAATTCTTGTGGACAGTAACACACTGATAAATAAAGACAAGAGCTGTGGCCTTTTATTTCTCAACCACTCACTGCTGGGGAGGATCACACTGTAAATCCACCTTAGCTCTTAGGCAGGACTTGAACCCACAACCTCATGGTCATGAGCTCAGTACCATCTCCACTCCTCCACTGGCTCCTGGCCTGAAAGAGAGCTCATTCGGTCTGCCTTTTATCCCTCAGTTTCGAACCCTGAGCTGGGAAGACCAAGAGCACACAGGAGCCCCAGACTCAGAGAGCCACTGTGGCTCAGTGGAAGAGCTCTGGGCTTCTAACACAAGGGCTGTGGGATCAAAGCTTCCAGAAAACAAGCTGTTGATTTTCATTTATCTTTCAACATATTTTAACATCTATGCTTTTACTCATCCTGGAAAACTAATCACAGTTTTTCTAGTGGAATTGGATTTATTTTTATTGATTTCAGGAACAGCTGAGCCCCAACACAGAGGATGAGGAGGGTGAGCCTGTAGGACATCCAGCAAGATGAATCCCGAGACCCAAAACAAACTACAGCAATGATTTAACACTGATTATAATATGGGATCAGAAAGACCCACAAAACAGTTGAACCTTCCCGTCACACACCTCTCCCGAACCACTCGATTTCCACACTGTAAGAGCGCAGCAGGTTCAGGCAAGACAGTGGCGCTTGTCTGACCTTCATCCCTAACGAGGCCAAGGAGAAGAACCTGCTGCCAATAATTAGCTGCCTAATTGGTGGAAGACGATTGGTGGGGAGACAGTTAAAAGGCAGGAGGGGAGGCCTTCAGTCTGGTGCTGCCTGGGGACAGAGGTCAGTTGTGCTGAGCAGAGTAGGAGGGAAGAGCTACAGTGCTGTGTCAGGGGGAGGAGGTCTGACTGCTGAGCCTGGGAGCTGTGAGTCTGGCTGTCTTCACAGAGACCTGCTTTGAAGACAACTGCAAGTCTACTTAGAGCTCAGAGAAGAACCAATGTTTTTTTTGTGGTTTCTGGACTGCTTTATCCCGAACTGTGAATAAAGAGCACCATTTCCTTCCATCATGGCTATGAAAGTGTTTGTTCTGAGAGCTGTCCACCTGTCTCAAGTGGAGGGTGGGGACTCTTAGCTGGACATGGGGACAGGACAGGCCTTATCACCTCTGAGCTGGAAAACAATTGGGTTTATCTTCTGATCAGTCAGAGTCTGTGGGCCTGGTGCAAAAGGCTGATCCTCACAAGGGGAGAATCTATGAATTGCCAGAGTCAGCAGCAAACTTCTAATACAGAACAATGCAAAACACAAGAAATACATAGATGCAAGATCTTGTTTTATTTTAAAGATGTCCAATGTAACCAGTTCTGCTGAGCTCTGTTAAAGTGAGAGAGATGAAACTCTTGCCCTGACTGTAGGAGAGGAGGGGGTTGTGCTGTGAAGGACACAGACAGAGCTGTGAACTGGTCTTTCTTCTCCAGCAGCTCCTTCCTCCACTCACTGCTCTGGCTGCAGCAACACTGGGAGACTCCACTTCCTGCTTTTTAAATGTCACCTGACCAATCATGTTTCTCCGGCTGGTCAGCTGACTAAAAGCTATAATGCGGTTGTGACAAGTACGATTTTCACAGCAAAGTGTCAAACGAGGAGCTGGAGTGTCTGAAAGAAACAAAACCCGACCCTATTGAATTACAAAAGGAGATTATAGACTCAGGCAAAGAAAACCAGGTTATTAGACAGCAGATCCTATTTTTAATTAATCCAGCCCATTCCTTCCCAATGACAAACCAACACCAAATGTATGAACTTGTACCTCCAGGCTCCAGCCCTGTGCAGGAATTCAAACCATCCCTGAGCTCTCTTTTTCTTAACATCTGCACCTTATCAACCCAGGGGAGGTAGCCTGTTGGCCACCATCGTCCTCATGGCCTGCTGGGAAATGTAGTTCATAAAGTCCTGCAGCAGGATAGTCCCAGTGGGAGAATAACAGAGGGTTGAGACTGTACCCCTCCCTTGGCCCATCTTACACCCACTCTAACACTGCCCCACCCATCTCTCTCAGTGTAAGAGGAGTCCAGCCTGGAGTGGATGATTGCACCAGGGAGCCAAGAGCAAGGTGAGGTATTATATTGAAATGAAAGCAGACCGGTCGCTGTGGAGTAGTAACCCACTCTCTCCCTCTTGCACAGTTAAGAGCTCCTGCTCAACCTCGATCACGCATAGCCAGAGGCAGCAGGTAGATTAATATTCCACTCTCACTGGTACTTACCGGCTTCACGCACAGCCCAGTCAGCTCTCTCGCCTTTCAGACAGAGGGGTGGTATGTTTGCACACAGCTCCTGCTACGCACAGGCTACATTCTTCTGGCTGTAGTTGTGTTCAAGGGCAGAGGTCTGTGGGCCACTAAAAGGAATATGTCTCCAGGGGGGAGTTACACACATCTCCACTAACCTTATCGCAGCTTAGAGTAGTTAAATCAGGGAGCATTATGACCTTCAAAACACCCAGGGTCCCACCCACAGTCTCAACCCCAAAGAACACATGAGAGATTGGACTTCCCCCTTGAAGCAAGTTAACCTCATATTAGCCAGAGAACAGAACTAAGACTCCGGCCATGGATGTTGATATTCCCAAGGGGGGAGGGAAAATGAAGCAAAAAAAACCCAAAACCAGATGAGCTAGGACTGGAAAAAAAGGAGTTATGCCTTAACACTAAGACCATCCCAAAAAAAAAAAAGTCTTCCCCCTCCTACCCCAACACGAATATGTTTTTCCACCCCCTCTTCTCTCAATCACACCACACACGACTTTATTCCCCACCTCCCTCCTCAAAGGGGTGGCTCTGTTTGAACACCTCTATCCCCTTAACTTTATTAACCAATAACAGACAGAAAGGTTGTAAGATATAGGTAAGAGCTCAGCACTGAAACAGATCACCCTGTAACATACTAAAGCTGCATAGAAGTGAAAAAGTCAGTATTCCAGATATCCAGTACAGCACCATACTGGTGAGAGGGGAGGGTTGAAGGTTACAATACCAGTCAAAGTTTAGTACAGGGGTCTGCACCCTTAGAAATAGAACAGGGCAGGCATACCAATCTGCAACTACCCATTACAATAGAGTACAGGTGAGAGTTTGGGACACAGGTGTACTTCGTACAACACAATGCACATGACAGCATCTAGATGGGGGTTTTATAATAAAATACAGGTGACAATTCACACCATGGCACAGCTCTGACTATTACAACAGTCCTTAAGACAAGGCAGCAAACTATTACATTACACACAGTTAACTACTACAAGCAAGTAGAAGTGAGAGTTTGGAACACGAGAGTATTACACTGCAATATAGTAAACAGCACAGTACACAAATCAAACTATTACACTAAAATACAGGTGACTGTTCTAAACATTAGTTTGAGTATTACAATGCAGCCCTTGACACAAGTCTAGCTATTATAATACAATAGAGGTAACAGTTCACAAAGCATGGAGTAGTACAAGCACATACAGGTGACATTTGCAGACAGAAAGCCATGTGTTGTTACATTGAAATACAGAACAGAGGGCAGAGAATTACACCACTGTACAAGGGACAGTTCAGTAGACTAGTCCCTGTATTACAACAGTACAGCAAACAATTCTGAGTATTACAGTACAGAACACTGAGGGTTATAATAGTACAGGTGACAGTTTAACAAGTCTTACTCTTACAACAGCACAGGACAGCAGTCCATGTATTACAACAGCTCACGTAGGGAGCTACATCAGCATGTGTAGGCCACGAAGGAACCAGTAAAAGGTTTCTTCGCTGCTGGAAAGAGAAGAAAGGAAATATTTCAGCTGTGGAGCGACAGTTCAGTATTATAATAGAGTACAGGTGACAGTTTGGTAGAGTGGTCATGTTATTACATTGTAGTACAGTACACATGGCTGGATATTACAACACAATACAGGGGGACAGTTGACATCACAGTACACAGGGCTGAGTATTACAATAGATAACAGGTGACAGTGTGGCACACTGCTCTGTTTATTACACTGTCGAACAACAGCCAGGGCTGGTTATTACAACACAATACAAGTGACAGTTCACATCCCCCTCCACTACAGAGGTCTGGGTATTACAACAATCTAGGGAACAGTTAACAACAGCACAGTACACAGGTCTGAGTATTACAGTAGAGGACAGGGGGCAGTTTTGGGCAAAAGTCTGAGTGTTACACTGAAATACAAGCCCGAGGGTGACTGTTACAACATTGTACACGTGAGCGTGCAGTATACCAGTCCCTGTATTAAGATGGCACCCTACACAGGGCTGAGTATTATAATAGGACAGTTGAAATTTTAGCACAGATCTGAGTATTAAAGTACACTGCAGGTGAAGCTTTAAGAAACGGTTGTATCACTGAGTATAAAAGTTCAGTCTGAACAAGATACTAGCCCACAGGTTGGAGTGGTTTAGTACAGCCCAGCTGAGAACTGAGGACACAGGTTTGAGTATTAAAGCACAGTCAAGGTGAGAGTTCAGCACACTAAGTATTTTAGTACAGTCCAAGTGAGAGCTGAACACAGACTTGAGAAGTACATTTTTTTAAAAGGTGGGAGTAAAGCACACAGGTGTGGCAATGAGCACTGAAACTCAGTCGAGTGTAGTACACCGCTTGGAGTATGAAAGTACACTATAGATGAACGTTCAGCATACACGTCACTGAATATTACAGATCCGTACAAGCGAGTTCAGCACACTGGTTTAAGTACTGAAAGTGAGAACATGTGAGAGTTCAGAACAAGTCTGAGCACTGCAAAATAGTACCAGTCAGACATGCGAGTTCACAGATCTGAGTATTACAACACAGTACAGGTCACAGGTCTGAGAACTCTAATAGTACAGTTGACATATTTGAGTATTAAAATACACTGCTTGTGAAGGTTTAGCACGCATGCGCGTCACTGAGTATAAAAGCTCACTAACAAGTTGGGGATCAACACACAGGGTTAACTTTTATAGTACAGCAAAGGTGAGTCAAGCACACAGGTGTGTCATTGAGTAAAACTCAGTAGAGGTAAGAGTGTAGCACACAGATGAGTATTGAAGGACATTAGAGAAGGGTCAGCATACACATCTCTGAATATTAAAGCTCAATACAAGCTCACCCCCCGGTTTAAGTATTTCAGTACAGTCCAGGTGAGACCTGACGACACAGATTGAACTATTAAAGCACAGTCAATGCAAGAGTTACATTTACAGGTTTAAGTATTACCACACATTACAGCTCAGTGGAGATGAGAGTTCAGAACACAAGTTTTGGTATTAAAAACACAGGAAAAAGTACCCATTATGTTGAGTACACTTCAGGTGAGAGATGAGCACACAGGTATCGGTATTGAAGCACAGTAAAAAGCACTGCTTTAAGTTTTTTATTCCAGAGCTGACCACACAGATCCAAGAATTTAAAAATTTAAAACAAGTGAGAGTAAAGCTCAAAGGTGTGTCATCGAGTATTAAAACTCAGTCAAGGTAAGAGTGTAGCACACGGATGTGAGATTTAAAGAACACTGCAGGTTAAAGTTCAGCAAACTGGTGTGTCACTGAATATTAAAGCTCACTTACAAGTTAGGGATCAGCACAGTGGTTTAAGTATTTTAGCGCAGTCCAGGTGAGAGCTGAGCACAGAGTTTGAGTATTAAAGCACAGTAAAGTTGAGAGTTTAGCACACACGTGTATCACCCTGGTTGAAATATAATAGTCCAGTCCACATGAGGGGTCAGCACACACTTTTGAGTATGAAAGCACAGTAAAGATGAGAGTTCAGTACAGAGATGCGTCATTAAGTATTAAAGCTCAGTGCTGGCGAGAGTTAAGTACGCAAGTCTGAGCATTGTCAACTAGTACCAGTCAGACAAGTTCACATATCCGAGTATTACAACAGCTCATCACACAGGGCTGAGTACTATAATAGTACAGTTGAGGGTTAAAATGGTAACAGGTTTGAGCATTCAAGTACACAACAGGTGAAAGTTCAGCAGACTGGTGCGTCACCAAGTACTGAAGCTCAGTACAAGTGTGAGTTCAGCACACAGATGTGTCAGTGTATTAAGGTACAATACCCTTGAGAATTGAGTACACCATTGTCAACACTCCACTCCCTACAGTACAGCCACTGATAACCATGATCAGAACAGTCTATCTGAGCAAAGTGTCTCACTCTGGGGTACAAGACTGTGTCCCCCTCTGGAATCGAACCTGCAATCCACAGTCAAGAAGCCCTTTTTAATACTGCAGAAGTGTAGTGTTTTACAGAGCACAATCAGCTGGACTGAGAGAAAGACAGACAGCTCAAGAGACAGACAGAGAGACGTCACAGAGACTGACAAGGAGTAAGAAAAAGACAGGAAAGAGCTTCTCACCTCCATCCCAACTCCTCATTCATACCCGTCTTCCCATTATCTGCCCCTAGCCAGCCTGGAAAATTAGGGAAAAGAAAACAGGAGAGGGATTAATCTTCAAACGCACATGTCTTCCCACTCAATTTTCTGGACATCCTAGAAAATAAGGGAAAAGATTACAGGAGAGGGTTCAATCTTCATACGTACATGTCTTCCCACTGGCAGCCTCTGAACATCCTGGAAAATTAAGGAAAAGGAGAGAAAGTTTATAGGAGAGAACATCCAATCACTATTCAAACTCCCAAGCTGTCTTCCCACTGGCAGCCTGGAAAATTAGAGAAAAGAGGAGAGAGCATTCCAAGCCTGTCTTCCCACTTTCAATTTTTTGGACATCCTGGAAAATTAGAGTATCCAAGCTCTATCCCAACCCTACCTCTCTTCCCACTGGCAAGAGTCTGGGCAGCCTGGAAAACGCAGGAGAGGGAGTTCAACGTCGATCCCATCTCCTCATCCATACCCATCTTCCCACTGTCTGCCTCTGGACAACCTGGAAAATTAGGGAAAAGATTACAGGAGAGAGTAACCAAGCTCTATCCCAACCCTACCTCTCTTCCCACTAGCAGCGTCTGGGCAGCCTGGGAAACACAGGAGAGGGAGTTCAACGTCAATGCCAACTCCTCATCCATACCCGTCTTCCCACTGTCAATTTTATGGACATCCTAGAAAAGCAGGGAAAAGATTATAGGAGAGAACATCCAATCACTATTCAAACTCCCAAGCTGTCTTCCCACTGGCAGCCTGGAAAATTAGAGAAAAGAGGAGAGAGCATCCCACCTCTATTCCAACTGCCCTTCCAAGCCTGTCTTCCCACTTTCAATTTTTTGGAAATCCTGGAAAATTAAGGAAAGTATCCAACCTCTACCCCAACTCCAAAGCCTACCTCTTCCCACTGGCAGCGTCTTTGCAGCCTGGAAAACACAGGAGAGGGAGTTCAACGTCAATCCCAACACCTCATCCATACCCGTCTCTCCACTGTCAGCCTCTGGACAACCTGGAAAATTAGGGAAAAGAACACAGAAGGGTTCAATCTTCACCCCACCTCCATTCCAACTCCTCATCCAAACCCGTCGGCCTACTGTCAGTTCTTTTGGACATCCTGGAAAATCAGGGTAAAAATAACAGGAGAAAGCATCCAAAGGAGACAGGAGAGGGTTCAATCTTCATCCATGCTGGTCTTCCCAATTTCAGCCTCCGGACTTGATGGAAAATGGAAAAGCAGGATGGGAGAGAGTATCCAACCACTATTCCAGTATAGCTGGCAGCATCCCGGACTGCCTGGAAAACCCCACCTCCATTCCAACTCCTCATCCATACCCGTCTTCCCACTGTCTGCCTCTGGACATTCTGGAAAACTACAGAAATGAACACAGGACAGAGCCTCGGGTCTTCCTACTGGCTGCCTCTGGAAAGCTTGTGCATTGGAGTCAATCTTGACCTTTGACCCCTGACCTTTGTGGCTCGCAGTGTATGAGCTCAGAGAGCAGGACACTGCTGTAGGCTGCACAGCTGTGACAGCTGGTTCGTGCGTCTGAGGGCAGCAGTCTGGCTCTGCAGTCTCTCTGTGCCTCATCTGTATTTAGCCCAGTGTTCACTTGTATTACTAGTTATAGTAATACTGTTAATTATACAATAATACTTCACCAGGCTCTAATATCAATGCTAGTAACTTTATAACGGTTCTCCTCTCTCACTAGTTGGGTTGTGGGTTCATGCCCCGAGTGCGATATAGGAATAACAGGACTAACCTGACCCTGTGCTCAAGCTGAAGACTGGTGTTGGACTCAAGTACGAGAGTGTAGTGTCAACAGCACACTGACCAGGATCTTATGGACAGGAGACAGCAGGTGGTCAGGACACAGCCTTGAGGGTCACCCCCTGGAGCCCCGATAGGAGGAGTCCACTGGCTCCTGCCTGCCTGGTGCCTCGTGCCCTTCAGTGCTGATGGGGTACCCTGTCCCCTCCTGTGCTGACCGGTCGAGAACACCCTCTTGACTTCTAACTGCAGGTCTGGGGGTGCCCTCTCCTGCATGGTACAGGGTCTGACCTTGCTCCTGTTGGGAATAAACATGCCTGAAGGCAGCCTGTGCTCCACCGAGTCCCGACTGCTCCGGTCCAGAGCTGGTGTTCTGGTGACCCATCCTGGAAAGACACAGGCGTGTTGTCCACAGGTTCTCTCTCCCCCTTCCTCACCTTGTTCAGAGGATGCGACACCTCTGGGCTCCTCCTGGTCAGCCTGAGTCTTCGGGGGGTCCAGGCGCTGGGCTCCTCCCAGAGTCAAGGTCTGAGGCGAGAGACAGCAGGAGGTCAGGACACAGCCCTGAGGGTCACCCCCTGGAGCCCCGATAGGAGGAGTCCACTGGCTCTCCGCCTGGAGCTCATCTCCAGGGAGCAGCCTGAATCAGGGTCACCCGCAGCTCTTCATCATCATCATCGTCGTCGTCATCCTCACAAGCTCCAGCAGGCAGGAGATCGGGACACCCTTGATGTCTCCCCGAGACGACTCCTACTCTGTCCCCTCGGAGTCTGTGGATCCCAGATCGGTCAGATCAGTACCAATCACATAAGGACAGCTTCGCCTGCGAGGGACAGCCAGTGAAGGAGAGCTTCTCAACTCCATCCCAACTCCCAGCCATATCCGTCTTCCCACTGGCCGCCTCTGGCCAGCCTGGAAAACACAGTCCAATGTCAATACCAACACATCCTGGAAAACTAGGAAAAGGGATGGGAGGAAGCACCTAACTCCCAATTTATCTTCCCATCCATACCTGGCTCTTCACTGGCAGCCTCTGGACATCTTGGGAAAACATGGGACAAGAGAGTATCCCACTTCCATTCCAACTCCCCAGTACCAGTCTTCCTATAGTTCATCTCTGGACATCCTGGAGAATTAAGGAAAATAATTCAGCAGAAAGAGTCCAACCTATGTCCAATCTCTCCATCCATACTTGTTGTGAACTGACGTGCCCACTGACCTCAGACCTGGACAGCTCCCGGGCTCAGTAACCCGCTCTGTAGAGTGTAGAGGAGAAGGGCAGCTCTCTGCAGATCACAGTGGCCCTGAAAGCAAGGAAACAGCCCCTGGATGTGGACAGAAGGGACACAAAGTCCCCCAGTTTGTGTCCCTTCTCCACAGTGAAAGGTACTCAGATACGTCCCACACCTGACACACCCAGGTGACAAGTGATCCTCTAACTCCAGGGAGGGTCTCCTCCCAGTGACAACCCCGGGAAGATCTGACAGCACACAGCCGCTAGGAAGACCTGCGCTGCGGTCATGGAGATCAGGAGGAAGACCCTGAAGCAGACAGGACTGTCAGAACCGAGGGACACAGCTCGAGATGAAGACCAGCATCACCTGCGAGGGAAATCCAGTGAAGGAGAGACTCGCCTGTTCTGCACTTACCTGCCTGGCTGATGGGGGGGGTCCTCCATCCCCTTGTCCTCTAACTGCACATCTGGGGACACCCTCTCCAGCCTGGTACAGTGTTGCCCCACTTCACCACTGGCTGCCTGTTCCCGTTTCCTAACACAGGGGGCAGCTCCCACATTCCCAGTCCCTCCTCACCTGTCCCACAGCCTCCCTGACCTCTCCCTGCCTTTCTGGGGCCAAGTTCCTCCTGCAGGAGCTGCGTCTGGTGGGAATAAACAGGACTGAAGGGCAGCCTGTGCTCCACCGGGACCCGACTGCTCCTGTCCAGAGCTGCTGTTCTGGTAACCCATCCTGGAGAAACACAGGCGTGTTGTCCAGAGGCTCTCTTACCCCTTCCTCACCTTGTCTGGGGTTTCTGACACCCCTGGGCTCCCCTTCATTGTTGTGGCACCACTGGGCTCCTCCTCATTCTGACACCTCTGGGGTCCTCCTGGTCAGCCTGAGTCTTCGGGGGGTCCAGGCACTGGGGCTCCTCCCAGAGTCGAGGTCCAGGAGGAGTTTCTTCCTGTTGGCTTCTCCCAGATCTTCCAGACTCCTCAGGCCTGAGCCGGGCTGGGAGGAGGGAACCTTCCCTGAGATCCTGGAGTCCGAAGTCCAGACGACACGACCGGAGAGATGGAGCCGATGGGGGAGGATGTGGGCGTCGGGGTGTCTGTCCTCCCTCTTGACTTTTCCTCCTTCAGGATCCCACAGAGATCTCGGTTGAGCGTGTTCACTGTCACACAGGAATGTTCCTTGGCTTCAACTGTCTGGTACCCAACTCCTCCAGCTCCCACCTGGCTGGTACCCCACTCCTCTCACCATTCCAGCGAACAGAGAGATCCACTGGTTTAGTGACCAACCATTCCAGTGAACCCCCAGCACGGTAAACAGGCAAATAAACTAATTATTCAGGAAACAGACTGAAGAGACGGTCTGGTTTGGTGGTTAACGCGTACAGAGATTATCCAAGAAAGGGTGTCCTCGTTAATTCTCTGTTGGATTTTCAGTTGTTCTGGGACAAAACCGTCCTTCATTAAGGGACACCTGCAGACTTCCACTGATCTGAACCGAACTTCCATCAGGGAATTTCGTGGGCTTGCGAGAAGAATTGGAGACGAACAACAATAATAATAGACTTCATTGACATATTCATACTTGGTCAGATATTAAAATAAACATCATGAGTTCAAAATAGCTGGTGATACTCGAATCTACAACCACACTAAACCCGACAGTGAAGTAGCTGTCTCTGCTCTGTACAGTATAAACACAGGTCAGGCGTGTCTCTGTACTGCGCGTCTCTAGACTGCGTAGATACAGGACAGGTGCGTCTCACTCACCTCTCTCTCCTGCTCGGTGACTGAGCCAGTGGACACACAGGCAGAAGGAGAGCAGAGAACAGGGTGAAGATCAGACTCACTCCTGCTGGGATCTCCCATCAGGCTGGGCAGGGCTCCGGGTTCGAGTGCCGAGGGTGGGCTTCCTGTAAACTGCAAGAAGGAGGATCAACAACCCTTCAGCACAAGCAAGGAGTTCTCCACCTCAGTGTCATTATTAATTTCATGCTCCTGCCCCAGCTTGTATTCAGCCAACAGGAAAGTGAGGGTAGACGAGAGACTACAATGAGTTGTTTTTTCTACAACAAACAAGACGGGTCTGCCGCAGTTCGTCTCTAAATATTGAGATCACATCCTGCCACGCCCTACATAAAGAAAAGAGTGTGCTTTGTTCTCACCTGTAAGCAGTCTGGTGCCTTTTGTGACGTGGATCTCTCCTCTGTCTCTGGTGGTGCAGTCCATCTCTCTGAGCCTCTCAATTCTCAGACTAGGAGAGTGAGTGGAGCTGGAAGACCATCAGGACTGAGAGCGATACAAGAACCCCCTCTGTCAGGAGTGTAGACCCCTCTAGTGACCCTACTGTAGACCTGCTCACCTCCCACAGTGACAATCATAGCGCTGATAGTGTTTCCCTGAAGGTCCCTCACTGTGTAGCTCCCCTGATCAGCTGGAGTGAGGGAGTACAGTGTCAGAGAGCCGTCCCACACCAACACTCTGTCTCTGTACTGGGGGACACAGCGGGCTGTGCTGTTCTGGACAGAACACACTGAGGTCCAGTTTCCACCTCCTGCAGGGTCAAACAGAACCTCCACCGGCTCTCCATTGAACAGAGGGACAGACAGAGAGGCTTCAGGCTGCAGGGTGACTGTCTCTGTGAGCTGAAAGACAATCAGGACAGAGGATGATATAAGAACCCCCTCTGTCAGGAGTGTAGACCCCTCTAGTGACCCTACTGTAGACCTGCTCACCTCCCACAGTGACGATAGTGTTTCCCTGAAGGTCCCTCACTCTGTAGCTCCCCTGATCAGACGCCCTCAGGTCCTTGCAGACGCATACAAGCGAAAAATAAAACCAGTCGCTTACATACGAAAGACCTCCGTCTTCATCTAAATCGTTCATCAGCGCAAATAAAAGCCGCTATAATTGGATTCGCGTTCAGATCACATTCAAACACGCAACCGCTGCTCTCGTTTGTTCAACGACTAATTGCACTTAAGTAGCAGAGAGTAGTGTCGTACCCACATCCAGTATATTTTAGCATAAATGCCCTTTATAGAAATATAAACGGGAACATCCCGTCATACATAAACACGACACAAAGTAATAATCCTCCATATTCATTCATTTGTAGTTTAAATTAATTGAAATGCTCCGATTCAGAGCGTCTAATAGTCCGTGCTAATTAGGACAATGCTGAGCCCTTTGTGTATTAAGCACAAGTTCAGCTGGTCTCCAACTTGACTCCGCACGGTTTTTCGTAGCATTGAGCTCAGAGCTGTAGCTCTTCTCCAGACAGCAGCGTGCTCTCCGAGAGCTCGTTATAACTGACCCACAGCGGTCAGTATGAAGTTTGCGCTGAACACTGTACATCACCCACACGCGGTACCTCAGCTTCCGAGCCCAGTCAGCTCTGCTGTGTTCACGACAGGACCTCCGCTCTCTCTTTCCTGTCCTCTGATCCGACAAATGACGTTTCCCTCTGCTCTGGACCACGAAACTCACACCACCTGGGTGAGATCGCATCAATTAAGCAATTAAGAGTCCAGAAACTTTATTGAGCTCCGTTTCTGAAGAACGCATCTGAAAAAAAGTCATAATTCTGCTCGAAAGGGCCCTTTTACCGCTGTTACAAGGATAAAAAGCAGCCAACAGTACGTAAAAGTGAATTCAGTTGAAAAATAAGATTTCCCAAACCTGACATTCGATCTTTTAAACAACTCAGGGCAGAGCAGACCTGCGACCGGAGAATTGCAGAGTAAGCTGATCAATATTCAAGTTCATAAATGTTAAGATGGGTGTCAGTTCTGTACGTGACTCTCCGTCGAATGAGAAAATTGTCAGCGACGAAAATCTCAATGCCTCCCCCCGCACGCACACACCCCCAAACTCGACTCTCGCCGGTCTCTTCCCGACTCCTGGTGCCGTCTTCTGCTTCTTCAATCCTTTCTGAGCTGTACTCTGGACCAATCAGGAGATTCCCTTGGCTGCCCTCTGGACCAATCAGGTGCGTCTTGGGTACCTTTCTGTGAACCAATCGGAAGATTCCCTTGGCCGCCCTCTGGACCAATCGGGTGCGTCTTTACCCGACCTGAAGTGAAACAGATCTGCTGCATTAATCGCCAAAGCTGAACATTTTGCGAGCTGCAAAAATCAGGTTCTTACCTGGAGATGAAACCACGTACCAGTACCTTATTTTCTGATCCGTGTAAAAAAAAAATACAAACGTTTCTGGACATTAGCTGGTGCTTTTAGTCACTATTGACCGACTCCGCGGTGAGGAAGATGTGGTCCTCGCCTTTGTCCACTGTTGGACATACCATAACTAACTCGCAGCCTCAAATAGAGACGTTACACACATTAAAAACAAACTGGGATAAAGTGCAACTTGTCGCCCCCTAAAAGTGCAGAAGACTTGTGCAGACACAAATGTATAAGTTATACATACAACCGAAATTAAACGTTCGCTTACATATGAAGGATCTCCGTATGAACCTCCATTTATCAGTGCAAATAAAACCCGCTTCAATAGGATTCGCGTTCAGAATCAAACGTTGTGGTCTCGTACCCTCACCTGGCATAATTTAGCATGAATGAGCCTCTAAAATTAAATTCAGCAACAGCCCGTTATACACAAACACGACACAAAGGAATAGCTCTATATTAACGTGACCAACATTTATTTACGGTTTAAATTAATTGAAATGCTCCGATTCAGAGCGTCTTGTAGTTCGTGCTAATTAGGACAACAATGCTGAGCCCTTTTGTGTATAAAGCACAAGTTCACCTGCTCTCGAACTTCACACAAATTAAAAACACACTTAGATAAAGTGCAGCATGTCTCCCCTAAATGTGCAGAAGACTTGTGCAGACACAAATGTATATATTGTACATACAACCGGAAAAAACGTTCGCTTACATCTGAAGGATCTCCGTATGAATCTTCGTCATTTACCAGTGCAAATAAAACCCGCTTCAATAGGATTCGCGTTCAAATTCAAACCCGCAACTGCTGCTCTCGTTTGTGTCGGGACTGATTGCACTTGAGTATCGCGTTAGTAATCTCGTACACTCATCTGGTATAATTTAGCATGATTGACCCTCTTAAATTAAAAAGAGGGACATCCCGTTATACATAAACACGACATAAAGTAATAGTTCTATATTAACGTGACCAACATCCATTTACGGTTTAAATTAATTGAAATGCTGCGATTCAGAGCGTCTTGTAGTTCGTGCTAATTAAGACAGCAATACTGAGCCCTTTGTGTATTAAGCACAAGTTCAGCTGGTCTCCAACTTGACTCCGCACGGTTTTTCGTAGCATTGAGCTCAGAGCTGTAGCTCTTCTCCAGACAGCAGCGTGCTCTCCGAGAGCTCGTTAGAACTGACCCACAGCGGTCAGTATGAAGTTTGCGCTGAACACTGTACATCACACACACGCGGTACCTCTGCTTCCAAGCCCAGTCAGCTCTGCTGTGTTCACGACAGGACCTCCGCTCTCTCTCTCTCTCTCTCTCTCTCTCTCTCTCTCTCTCTCTCTCTCTCTCTCTCTCTCTCTCTCTCTCTCTCTCTCTCTCTCTCTCTCTCTCTCTCTCCCTGTGATCTGATCCGACAAATGACGTTTCCCTTCAGTCTGAACCAGGAAACTCTCTCCCATCCCCTGGGTAAGATCGCATCCCGGCCAATCAAGAGACTTCGTCAATTAAGCAATTAAGAGTCCAGAAACTTTATTGAAAACGCAAGTTCAGTTTCTGAAGAATGCATATGAAAATAGTTATAATTGTTCTCTGTAACAATTATAAGAAACAGCAAACATTATGTAAAACGTGCATTCAGCTTAAAAAAACAACATTTCCTAAAAATGACTTTTGATCTTTTTAAAACAACTCAGGACAGAGCTGACCGTGCGATCTGCTATCTTAGAGAATTGCAGAGTAAGCTTATTAATTAAGTTCATAAATGTTAAGATGGGTCTGTACCTGATCGAAATATGTGTCCAACGCAATAAGTACATCGAATTAGAATTGTAGGGCATTTCAAATTTGTAGATCTCAGTTCTGTACATGATATATCTCATGAAACAAGTAATTATATGAAAGATGGTATAATTTCACGTCATTTCAAGTATAAAAATCCGTTCTGTACGTGACAGAAATGTGTGTCTAATGAAATGAGTGATTCCGTTAAAGCAGAAGCAATTTGAATGGCATTTAAATATATAGATCTCGGTTCTGTACATGATGTATCTCACGAAATAAGTCATTATATGAAAGATGATAGGATTTCATGTCATATCGAAATTAGAAAGCCGTTCTGGTCTGTGCAGTGTTTTTGTGCCGGCGGCACCTATTCTTCCTGTTGTGAAGTTGTGTGGCGCTTATGTGCCAGCGAGTGCGAGTCATTTACGTTTCCTGTCGTGAAGTTGTGTTCGTTTTTGTATACCAAATCAAAAATCCACGAACAGGGAATTAGCCATCAGGAACAACGCCTCTCATCCGCTTCATGGGACTGTTACTGGGCAGCGGAGCACTTTTAGCAACAGACTGCTCCAGCTCCGGTGTTCAAGGGAACGTTTCCGCAGGTCTTTCCTCCCGGCGGCTGTCAGGGTGTATAACACTGCCCTAGACTAGGACTGTTCGCCCTTCATCTGCTCCTCTATGGACAGCATGTTTACTCCATTGTACTTTTTGGACAATCAGTCTGTATAAACCTACGCACACTTTGGACATATTTTATTGTTTCTACAGTGACTATGATCAGCGCATTTTCCACACACCCGTGTATACATTTATTTTATATTTAGACCAGACAGATCGACAGAGCTGTAGCACTGCTGTCAGTCGACAAGAAACGTCGCTGTTCAGAACACCCGGTGAACTGTCACTCTCCAGAAACTCACACTGGGCGACGGCACCCATGAACTTTTGCTCTTCAACGAGGACGAGCTGACGTTTTGCGAGCTCTTTTCTGAAAACGACAGCCCTGTTAAACGTCATTCTGAAACACAGGCGTAAAATTGTTTTTATTGTTTTTACAGTGACTACGATCAGCACACTTTGCACACACCTATGTATTTATTTATTTTTATTTATCTTGTTTGTCTTTTGTTTTATAACTATTCTGATGTCTGTTTTTGCTCGTCTTGGGCTGGACTGCTGTAACACATCGATTTCCCTACGGGATCTATCTAAGAAACTCCTGTTGCTTTACATTTTTTTTACTTTTTTGTTTGGTAGATGAGGTCTAGAAAGTGTCTCCCGATTTTCTAAAGTGGGTGTTGAACAGTCCAAAAAAAACCAAAACATCCTCAAGTGTTTTTTACAGGGGATTATCGTCAGTGGCTCGCTAGACAGATATTTCTGAACTGTGGCGCAGTATTTCTGCTTCTCAAAACACAGGTTCGAGGGCCCCCTCAAGCAGACACTAAAAATATCGTCTTTTTTGAAGGCAGATGGGTTGTAACTCTGTGAAACACTCACGCAGTTCAACCGCAAAACAATACAATAGAATTACACGGTATCGCCTCCGCTCTGCCTTCTTAGCGAGCCAATCAGGAGTTTCCATTCTCAGCATCTCTGAAACCAATCAGGTGTGTCTATAATCGCCTGTCTCTGCACCAATCGGGCGGGTCTGTGGCCTTCTCTGCGAGCCCATCAGGAGAATAAGACTCACTGGACTGGGGGGCCCCTGAGCTACAAGACTCACAGGATTCGGGGTCAGTGTCTGATTCTGTAGGAAACGTCTTATTGAACTGCTGCACAAGCCTATTGCAAAGGGACACGCCGTTCAATAATTCTTCAAGTGCGGTTTGGAAAAGGCACTTCTTTACACAGAGGGTGGTGGGGGTGGGGAACAAGCTGCCCAGCCCTGTGGTTGAAGCCGATACCCTGGCTTCTCTCCAGACACTGCTGGGTGAGCTCCTCCGGTCAGGACAGGAGGCATTTTTTTTACACGGAGGGTGGTGGGGGTGGGGAACAAGCTGCCCAACCTTGTTGTTGAAGCTTAGCCAGTTGTTTCTTGAAAGACGCCAGGCTAGTAGATCCTCAGATCAATTAACTCCTAGCTAACGAGCAGGACAGATCAGACGAATGGCCTGCTCTCGTTTGTAACTCTTGATATCAGTGATATTTTTGTCCCAGTGGGGCAGAATCGTCCTCTCTGCTCCTCCAGCCTGGCCTGTCTCCCTCCACCCCTTCAGTCTGTTTCCACAGCCCCAGAGCAGATAGCACCCGCAGGGCTTCCAGACAAGACACACCCCTATTCTACAACTGTGCCCCAGAAACACACACTGACTTTCATCTTCTGCCCTGAGATTTTTCTTTTTTACAAGCCTGTGTGAGAATTCCACGCGAGCTGTCTTTAAATTCTCACGTAGAAACACCTGCATCTCCACCAGATCTCGGAATCCTGGGCGCGTTGTCTCCCTCTGGTGGCCGCAGGCGGTACTGCTGGCGTTGTGGAGTCTGTGAGCAGTGCGACAGCTGATCCGCTGTGAGAGAAGACAGGAGTGTCTCCCTCTGGTGGCCGCAGGCGGTACTGCTGGCGCTGTGGAGTCTGTGAGCAGCGTGACAGCTGATCCGCTGTGAGAAGACAGGAGTGTCTCCCTCCTGTGGCCGCAGGCGGTACTGCTGGCGCTGTGGAGTCTGTGAGCAGTGTGACAGCTGATCCGCTGTGAGAGAAAACAGGAGTGTCTCCCTCCTGTGGCCGCAGGCGGTACTGCTGGCGCTGTGGAGTCTGTGAGCAGTGTGACAGCTGATCCGCTGCGAGAGAAGACAGGAGTGTCTCCCTCCTGTGGCCGCAGGCGGTACTGCTGGTGCTGTGGAGCCTGTGAGCAGTGTGACAGCTGATCCCCTGTGAGGTACTGCTGGTCTGGTCCGATGCACACAGGACATGACTACTATAGTTCTTCAACTTAGCTTGAGAAATAAACCCCAGAGTCCGGAGGACTCAATATAAGGATGGGGGCGGGGTTACTGTGGGGGCGGGGGTAGGGTTATTGTGAGTGTGGGGTCATTGTGTGGGCGGGGCCATGGCTGGGGGGTGGGGTTATTGTGTGGGCGTGGTTATCATGTGGGAGGGGCGGGGTTATTGTGTGGGCGTGGTTACTGTGGGGGCGGGTCTTGTGTGTAGTGGTGGCAGTAGGTTGAGGTGATGAAACAGCTCCCCGACTGTCCTGCGCCAACCGGCACACAGAACTGGTCTGGCTTTGAAATTAAAGGAAAAAGTACCGAAACCATCAAGGCCAATGTCTGTTCAGTGTCGTTCGTGTTTAATGTTTCTTCGCAAAAAACGTTACACAAGAAATAATTGCCTTACCAATGAAATAAAAAAACAGAACATCAATTGTTGTTTTAAAAACCTTTACACTTTACAGACCGCTCCTATAACTGCAGGTTCTGGCATTTCCAAACTGGATTAGACCGGCGGTTTTAAATTTAAGTATATATGAAACATCAATTTCAGGCTTTTCCTTTCTCTCCGGTGGCCTTTAAAGTAGCTTTTCTCATCTCTCAATTCCAGTGAGGATTTGCTGGTGCATTTCTAAGCTACCTGCCCGATTTAAACTCTGCCCACACTGACTGCAGCTGAATCTGCAGTACACAGACTAGGACATGATGCTACAAACTGTTCCACGCGTGTGGACGAACAGCTTATTCCACTTTGTTATTCCAGCTTTCCTAAAGCCTGTAATTTCTAACTGCTTCTTCCAATTCAGGGTCGCCAGAACCTATCCCAGCAGGCAATGAGCGCAAGGCAGGGCTCACCCTGGACAGGACACCAGTCCATCCCAGGACACACACACTCACACACCCCCTGGACAGGACACCAGTCCATCCCAGGACACACACACTCACACACCCCCTGGACAGGACACCAGTCCATCACAGGACACAGACACTCACACACCCTGGACAGGACACCAGTCCATCACAGGACACACACACTCACACACCCTGGACAGGACACCAGTCCATCACAGGACACACACACACTCACACACCCGTGACAGGACACCAGTCCATCACATGACACACACACACACCCCCTGGACAGGACACCAGTCCATCACATGACACACACACACACACCCCCTGGACAGGACACCAGTCCATCACATGACACACACACTCACACACCCCCAGGACAGGACATCACAGGACACACCCCCTGGACAGTCTATCACAGGACACTCACACTTACACTCACACACCCTGGACAGGACACCAGTCCATCACAGGACACACACACACACCCTGGACAGGACACCAGTCCATCGCAGGACACACAGACACACACACACCCTGGACAGGACACCAGTCCATCACAGGACACACCCCCTGGACAGTCTATCACAGGACACTCACACTTACACTCACACACCCTGGACAGGACACCAGTCCATCACAGGACACACACACACACACACACACACACACCCTGGACAGGACACCAGTCCATCGCAGGACACACAGACACACACACACCCTGGACAGGACACCAGTCCATCACAGGACACACACACACAAAGTCTCACACAGGGCCAATGAGAGAACATGCAAACTCCACACAGACAGCCCCTTCTAGATTCTGGAACCGCCGCTCGACGGCACGAGATTTGGAGCACCCCGAGCCGATCGCTCGCCACGAGCGCTCCCCCTCCTTCGTCGGGCCCCTAGGCCCTGTGCCTGCAGTGCCTCATGGGACATCCGGCCCTGCTTCCAGTAGTCAATATCACACCTCAGTATCAGAAGGCTGATGGGACACTAAAGAAGTCCCCTTTCACGGGGTTTGAATCGCCCCGTCCCCCGGGTTGACGTCACAGACCAGCCGCCCCCGAGGTCTGGAACCGAACCCGGGAAATTTCGTAGGCCCCTAGGCACTGTGCCTCATGGGAAATCCGGCCCCGCTTATAGCAATCAATATCACACCTCAGCATCAGAAGGTTGATGAGACATTAAAACCGCCCTCCCGCGGGTTTGAATCGCCCCGTCCCCCCGGGGTTGGCGTCACAGACCAGCCGCCCCTGAGGTCTGGAACCGAACCCGGGAAATTTTGTAGGCACTGTGCCTCATGGGAAATCCGGCCCCGCTTATAGCAGTCAATATCACACCTCAGCATCAGAAGGTTGACGAGACATTAAAACCGCCCTCCCGCGGGTCCGAATCGGAGGCCCGGGGGCCCGGGCGGGGCCCGCCGGCGCCGTGGAGGAGCCGGTGGTTCTTGTAGTGGTCCGAGCGGCTGAACGTCTTGCCGCAGTGGCCGCAGCGCAGCCGCCGCTCGCCCGTGTGGATGAGCTCGTGGCGCCGCAGGTTGCCCAGGCGGCCGAAGCCCCGGCCGCAGAGGCGGCAGCCGAAGGGCCGCTCGCCCGTGTGGGTCAGCCAGTGGCGCTTCAGGCTGCCCGAGCGGCTGAAGCTCAGGCCGCACTGGCCGCAGGCGAAGGGCCGGCGCGCGGGAGGAGGAGGAGGAAGAGGAGGGGCCGGGGGGGGCCCCGGCGGCCATCTCGGAGGGCTCGAGCCCCCCCGGTTTCGCCGATGGTCGGCCCCCTCCTCGCCGAGCCCGCCGGCCGGCCGCTCTGCTGCGCGGACCTCGGCGGCCTGTCCCGCGGGCCGCGCGGCGTCCAGGTCGCCCCGCCCCTCTTCTTTCTGTCCTCGGACAGAGACGGACTCCGCTCCGCCGCCGCTTCGTGGAATATCGCCGGCGCCCTGCCTGTTTGGAGCATCCCGATCCCCAATCGCCTGACGGTAGCGAGCCACGCTCTCGGGTCTTTGCTCGGAAGGGCGATACTCCGGTCCGCCAAGATCTTCCACCCTGCTTCTGTGCTGCTCCCCGGGTTGCTCCTTCCTCTCGGCAGCCAGGAGCTCTGTCTCCTGCATACAGACGGACCCCCACTCCTCCTCCTCCTCCTCCTCGTTGCACTGCTGTTCAAGAGGAGCCCCTTCCCCAGCGTCAGCGAGAGCCCCGACCTCCGACCCTGAAGAGACAGGAGAAGAGCCCAGTTAACGTCAGCCAGGGCTGTCTCGGAAAAGGAACTTCTTCGGGGTTTAGACAGGCGTGCAAGTTCAACCGTGGTACGCAAAACATCACAAGCACTACAATGCACCCCGGCCATTTGCAGGGGAGATGTCGAGCACCGACATTAAAAGAACAAGGAATCTGTTTTGGGGCGGAGTGGTGGCTCTTTGGCTCAGGATCTGCGCCCGGGGCCGGAAGGGGTTTGCCAGTTCGAATCCCGCGGCCCGCAGAGGAATCCTACTCCGTTGGGGCCCCCCGAGCGAGGCCCTTCACCCCATCTGCTCCAGGGGTGCTGTATAAATGGCCGACCCTGCCCTCTGACCCCCCCAGCTTCTCTCTCTCTCCCCGTCTGTGTGTCTCCTGGAGAGCCAGCTGGGGTCTGCGACAAGACCGATTCCTCATGCCAGAAATTGTATAGGGCTAATAGAGTGATCTGATCTTATATCTTATATCTCGACACGGCACAGTTATAAAACTGAGGCATGTAATACGAGACCAGAACAGAAATAGTGTACCCATTAGAGCAATTCCATCTGATCTAGGTTTAGTATTATAAATAACTGAATTAAGAGGTGCGAACTCTACATTACATTAGATGTGTACTTTACAGTACCAAGTTGACCACATCAAGACTTTAATAGCAGACCAGCACAAAGCACTAGATACACCTTGATATTCACTTTATTCTGGAGATAAGTCCAGGACAGCCACTTTTCTAACTATTCTGATGTCTGTTTTTGCTTTGTCTTGGGCTGGACTGCTGTAACACATCAATTTCCCTACGGGATTAATAAAGTATTATCTATCTAAAATCATCCGTGCACGTCCTAAGCGGTTTTCTCCAGCAAGCATGAAGATTTTGCAAACAATGGGTTAAATCAAACGATTTCTCCCCCTGCGTGCACCACTGTATCCAGAGACCGAAGATAACATATTATGCAAATAGTAACGAAATAAAAATGAATGACGCGAAATTCTAGACGTGTAAGAACCGGTTGTGTACTTTCCAATAAGAGAATACCACACCACGATAATTCCTTACGCTCAATTACTTGCATGATATAAATGTTGTAAAAGCTTTCATTAAACCACTAAACGCTAATTGCATTACTAAATACTAGACACAAACTCATTTTATTCAGTTAAAATAGAAACACTGGAGCCCGATATTAATAATATATTCAATACATAGGCGACAAAATAGTCTACGATAAATTGCTCGGGGATAAGATTCTATTTTAAACATTGTTCCGCTGAAAATGTTTACGTTCTGCGGCAAGAAAATGTAACTCATCGGTATCCAGATGCATATCTTTATAGGATTACCGCTAACTCGCCGCAAATCATCTCGATGAACAAAAGACCGCGCATAACGAGGGCATTTCTAATCCTACTTAACTACACGAAATGCAACAACATGGAGTCAACGTTGGATCTAAGGATCTGCGCCCGTGGCTGGGAGGGGTTTGCCGGTTCAAATCCCGCAGCCGGCAGAGGAATCCTACTCCGTTGGGGACCCCCTGAGCGAGGCCCTGAACCCCAGCTGCTCCAGGGGCGCCGTACCCTGCGCTCTGACCCCCAGCTTCTCTCCCTGTCCGTGTGTCTCCTGGAGAGCCAGCTGGGGTCTGCGACAAGACCGATTCCTCATGCCAGAAATCGTATAGGGCCCATCAAGCGATCTTTCGAGATGCAGACCCATCCTCGGTCAATATTCCCGGGGCGACGTTTTCACGAGTCACGCACAGAGACAGCATTTCCTCCACGCGAGTCACTTACACCCGGCACCCGACAGCTCCAGCTCCGGGTCCGTTTCTTCCTTGACTTCCACGATCACCTCGCCGGGCGGCGTGTGTCCGAGGCGATCCGTCTGCCCCCGGTCTCGGTCTCCTCCCGACCCCGCCGCCTGCTGCCCCCAGACCTGCAGCCTCCCCCTCAGGGTCTCGATCTCCCGCTTCATCTGGGCGATCTCATCCCCGAAGCTGCCCCGGAGAAACTTGGTCAGGGTGAACACCACCCGCCTCACCAGCATCCCCGAGCTCCGGCGGAGCTGGTCTCGAAACGGGTCCTCCGAGGCAGACACGCCGCTTCGGAAAATGTCCGCCACTTCGGACACGATCGCCCGCAGCAGCGCCTCCATGCACGACTCGATCTCGCTTTCCAGCGTGAACAGGCAGTCCGTCGTCATTTTGTTTTCTGAGATAATCCCAGGGCCGATGAGGACGGGGTCGTGCAGCTGTGTCTCTCACCAAATCACAAACATGTACACAGATCTGAAAGGGGGAAGAGGCGGCCCTTTGTCGTACCAAGGCATCACCAATCAGAGCTGAGCGATCTCTCCTCCTACATAGTCCTAAACCGGATTTCCGGGTTGTTTGAGCACTTCCTTAGTGACTGTTGCTATGCATGACAGACAAGCGGAGGTGTTGTTATCATACGAGAGCCCTCAATCCGATTTCTCACCCACTTGTATTGCATTCCCAGCAGCGATGGTTTTACACACGCTGAGACGTACCAAAAACGAACATGACGTCTATTACAGGTCTTACAATTTCCTTGAACACAGCAGAAATCGGGCGGAGATGTCACACTACCCGTTGTTAAGCATGTCCCAAGTCCCCAGAGGCGAAAGGCAGGGTGTAGGCTTTAAATTCAAAATCATGGCTATGACGTTCCTTAAATACTGCCACAAAACACGACAGCGTGGAGGTGCAAAAAGACAGGCAAATAAAATATCCGTGCCGCAAATCGTAACAAGAAAAAGACGCGGCTAAAATTCTACCTGCTGAGTTTTGCGTGTCCACTTTTTACTGTCTTTTTTTCAGCCTACAACATCTTTTCAACATCATATCATTCAGTGAGAATCACATCAGACATGTTGTGTAGAGGAGAGTTGCACTGAGACACAGCTCAGCTCAGCTCAGCAAAGGTTGGACGGGTCTGTTTTAATTTTTTTAGGAAAAGAGCCAGGTATGTTTTTTAATATGGTTAGCAGCCAGATCACCCTGCAACTCACAACTGGCAGCCCCCCCACTGGAGCTCAGCAGGTGTGAGCCTGGTCAGTACCTGGAGGGGAGACCTCCTGGGAAAAACTAAGGTTGCTGCTGGAAGAGGTGTTAGTGGGGCCAGCAGGGGGCGCTCTCACCCTGCGGTCCGTGCGGGTCCTGATGCCCCAGTATAGTGACGGGGGACACTAGACTGTAAACAGGCCCCGTCCTTCGGATGAGACGTAAAACCAAGGTCCTGACTCTCTGTGGTCATTAAAAATCCCAGGGCGTTTCTCGAAAAGAGTAGGGGTGTAACCCTGGCGTCCTGGCCAAATTTCCCATTGGCCCTTACCAATCATGGCCTCCTAATAACCCCCCTCTCTGGACTGGCTTCATCCCGCTGCTCTCCTCCCCACTGAGAGCTGGTGTGTGGGGAGCGTTCTGGCGCACTATGGCTGCCGTCGCATCATCCAGGTGGGGGCTGCACATTGGTGGAGGGGATTCCCCATGACCTGTAAAGCGCTTTGAGTGGAGTGTCCAGAAAAGCGCTATATAAGTGTAAGCAATTATTATTTCCCAGAGAACACTTAAGAAGAGAGTTCTAGACTCCAGGAGGTTTTTCAGCTGTCTAGTCATATACATGCCTGTATACTGTATAAACAAAGTTTGCATTTGTCTGCATTTTGTTGTTCAGAGTATAGCTTTGCATTACTGTCATGAATGGGTGTTTAGAAACTTCTGTATAGGCATTACTGTATATGCATCCATTTTCTAACCACTTCTTCCAATTCAGAGACTGAACTGGGGACCCAGAGCCTATCCTGACAAGCAGTGGACATAAGGAAGAGTATTTCAGGGCACGCCAGTCCTTTGCAGGGCAGACAGACTCCGACACACACACACTCAACCCAGGGCCAGTTTTCCCAGAAGCCAATTCACCCACCCGTAAATATTTGGACTGTGTGAGGAAACTGGAGCCCCCAGAGGACGCCCACCTCAAAGCAAAGGGAACATAGAGACTCCCCACAGGTGGCACCTCAGAAATTGAACCCCAGGGCCCCAGTGCTGCCAGACGGCAGTACCAACACCTGCAGCACCATGCCACCTGTTCAAAAAAAGGATATTCAAAATCGAGTGTAGTAATGACTTTGCATATCTTTCACTCGAGAGGGAACCTCGTTCTTGGCGTTTTGTTAAGCATAGCGGAGGAAAATATTTTAAACATTTTTGAAGACAACACTCAAGAAATGTAGCAGACCTATAAGCCATAGAAGACAACAATATGTAATACGGACTTTCAACAACTTTCTAATGGCCTGCTAATATTTTAGGCATTGGCTGCTGTTTCTCTCCAGAAATGTTCACTCACAGCCCAGTTAAAGCCCAGCAGACGGTGGTACCCTGCAGTGACGACAGCAGCACTGAACCCTGCGCAACAGGGCTGCCTTGTCAAGCCACCCACATGAACGCAACACCGACATGAACGCCATTGGGAGAGAACCCCGTTATTACGAGTTCGGTAATAGGGACCGAACTAGTGAGTGAACCCACTTGCAGGAGCGAACAAAGCCAAGTCGTAAACCGAAAGTAAACCGTAATCGTAGGAACGAGCCGAGAGTCCAGGGGGAGCCAGATATCCGAAAGGGAACGTGAACCGAAGCCGAAGTGTGATCCGAAGTCGTAGTCCGTAGAGCAATCCGAGAATCCAGAGGTAGCCAGTTATCCAAGACAGAGCGAAAGTACCAATCCAAGCCGAGATCCGAAAAGCCGAAGTCCAAAGGGAAAAACCGTAAGCCGAAATCCAAGACAAACACAGAGTAGAAGAAGCGCAACCAGGAAGCTCGATAGGGAAAACCAATACTGAGCAACGAGGTAGGGAAGGACAGGTGTTTAAGTAGGATGAGACGGGGGTGTGGTGGTGAAATGGGAAAACTGATAGGTGAACTGATGGATAGGGGCTACGCCTACTTCTGCCTCCTCCGTTGCCGGGAGGCAGGGATCGTAACACCCGTCAGGCCAGGAAGACAGTATTTTATGATGTTGAGAAGTCCTTTTTCTGAGGGGCATCTTGCATTCACTGAAAACTGCACTAGATCTTGGCCCCCCTTCCTTTGCAGTGAGTCTGTGGTTTGTGCTCTTCTGAGCTTATCCAGGACAGGAAGTCAGGCTGCACTGTACAGAGAGGTTGTGGGTGTCAGTGATATAGGACTGATAAGAGCTGAGCAGTACAGGGAGACATACAGGGGAGCCCAGCGTTCAGCGCTCTAGTGCTGCACAGGGTGACACACAGGGGAGCCCAGCGTTCAGCGCTCTAGTGCTGCACAGGGAGACACACAGGGGAGCCCAGTGTTCAGTGATCTAGTGCTGTACAGGGTGACACACAGCTGAGCCCAGTGTTCAGAGCTTTAGTGCTGTGCAGGGTGACACACAGGGGAGCCCAGTGTTCAGAGCTCTATGCTGCACAGGGAGACACACAGGGGATCCCAGTGTTCAGAGATCTAGTGCTGTACAGGGTGACACACAGCTGAGCCCAGTGTTCAGAGCTCTAGTGCTGTACAGGGTGACACACAGGGGAGCCCAGTGTTCAGAGCTCTAGTGCTGCACAGGGAGACACACAGGGGAGCCCAGTGTTCAGTGATCTAGTGCTGTACAGGGTGACACACAGGGGAGCCCAGTGTTCAGAGCTTTAGTGCTGCACAGGGAGACACACAGGGGAGCCCAGTGTTCAGAGCTCTATGCTGCACAGGGTGACACACAGGGAAGCCCAGTGTTCAGAGATCTAGTGCTGTACAGGGTGACACACAGCTGAGCCCAGTGTTCAGAGCTCTAGTGCTGCACAGGGAGACACACAGGGGAGCCCAGTGTTCAGAGCTCTATGCTGCACAGGGTGACACACAGGGAAGCCCAGTGTTCAGAGATCTAGTGCTGTACAGGGTGACACACAGCTGAGCCCAGTGTTCAGAGCTCTAGTGCTGCACAGGGAGACACACAGGGGAGTCCAGTGTTGAGAGATCTAGTGCTGTACAGGGTGACAAACAGCTGAGCCCAGTGTTCAGAGCTCTAGGGCTGTACAGGGGGACACACAGGGGAGTCCAGTGTTCAGAGCTCAAAAACTTCAGCACCACCCAAGTGTCCCCATATCGTAAGCACAAGAATACAAAAATTAATGTTTCTGATGAAGGGGGTGGAGACTGGACAAATTATCTCCAGTTACACATGCGTCAATCAAGATAAGGGTGATGCACCATTTCCCCTTACGAGTATCATCTACAGAGGGAAGGAGGTGCCACAGGAGGAGCTGAAGACCTGTTCCTGCTGTCTATAAGCGCTCTAGATCTCCTCTGCTGCTCTGTGACTCTGCTCCAGGGTGGTGGCCAGTCCTGCGGACTCTGTTTGTCTGGGATCTCGCTCTGCTCTGAGAGAGGCCAGTCAGTCCCGGTCAAGGATGGAGAAGATCCTGTCCGTCTTCTCCCTGGCTGCCCTCCTCCGGCTCTCCTCAACTGGTAAGTCCCACAGCAGCTGTCGAACAGCCGCAGGTTGGAGCTTTTCTACTTGAAGACGCGATCAGTGGTGACAACTGGGCGATCTGCATTGACGTATCTAATCAAATCAAGAGAAACAAAAGCACCTCCAAGAATGAGGATGCAACGTTTCTTGCGGCATTTCTCCAGATCTCACCCGACGTGTCTATTGCGTGAAACCTCCAGGAGCTGTTTAAACAGAAGGCTCTCGAGATCGGCCCTGGATTCGGCGTCTTAAGGCTGAAACGTTTCTGCCGCGGCATAGATTGTATGATGTGTCGTGGTTTTGTCGCAGATTAATAGTGCTGAAATAACCAGTGTAACTGCAGTGCAGGCTAGAACGAGACGTTCACAGATGTCTGTGGAAATATGGGAGCACTTGGGCCAGCAGCTGATGGAGGATGTGGGAAGAGTTCAGGGATCGTCTTAGGCTGAATTGCACTACACGCTCTGCTTCCCTTTTCATTCCACTACCCGCGGCCCATGCTGCCTTCAGGCTTTTCCGAAGTCACACATGAGACGGGTGTGATGTTGCCTGCATCGATACACCAGTATCGCCTCCCCCACCAGCCCGTCTTGTAAGGTTCCTCACCGTACGTCGCCCTGCTTCCCCATGGCAGAGCGCGATGGCGAAAAAGGTCTGGTTGGATGCTGCTTTCCAGTCACCACGATGTGCGGGATCGCACACGTGCTCGTACTGGATCGGTGGAAAATACCATGGAAGGTATTTCTGTAGATATACTCAAGTAGCTCCTCAATTTGCTTAACTGGTCAGAAATGAAAACCGAGTCAAACTAGGAGGACGAGCACACACTGCACAAAGTGCGAAGCGATTTCAAAATGACCCTCTGTAGGGGGGTCCCAGCCTCCTCGTCCTCTGTCCAGGAGGTCAGCCCTCAGCCAAGAGGGTTCAGCCACATTTTCGCTCCATGATCCCTTCAGTACGCTTCATTCTTGGGGGTGGTTATTCCTGGAGAATAATCCTAAATATCACTTTTCTGGACACTCCACTTCAAAGCCCTTGACGCCCACCTAGGATGATGCTTCATCCGTTCAGCAAACACCGGAATAAAGATCCATCCATTTTCTAATCCCTTCATCCAATTCAGGATGGCGGGGATCCAGAGATTAATGCAGCGTCAGGAGAAGGGTGGGCTACTTCCTGGGACGGGACACCAGTTCATCTCTGACACGCAGCCACACATACACTCACACCAGATCCAATTTTTTCCCCAGAAGCCAATTAACCCACCAGGATGTGTCTTTCAGACTGTAGGAGGAAAGTGGAGAGAACATGCAAACTCCACACAGACAGCACCCCGGGGTCTGGAATTGAACCCGGGCCCCCCTCCCCAGCGCTGCCAGGTGGCAAAGCTCACCACTGCAATACCACGCCACCCGCTTATGAACAAAAAACTCACCAGAAACGTCGAGAATTGTCCAAAATAGGAAGCCATCGCTGGCGGAAGAGGCCGTTTTAGAAGCCCAGAACTGGGAATAGGGAATAAAGAATAAGAACTAGAGAACTGGGAATAGGGAATAAAGAATAATGACTAGAGAACTGGGAATAAGGAATAAAGAATAAGGAACAGAGAACTGGGAACAGGAGACAAAGAATAAGGACTAGAGAACTGGGAATAGGGAATAAAGAATAAGGAATAGGGAACTGGGAATAAGGAATAAGGAACAGAGAACTGGGAACAGGGGCAAAGAATAAGGAATAGAGAACTGGGAATAAGGAATAAAGAATAAGGAATAGAGAACTGGGAAAAGGGAATAAAGAATAAGGAATAGAGAACTGGGAATAAGGAATAAGGAACAGAGACTAGAGAATAAGAAACAGAGAATAGAGAATATTGAGAGTCGAGAATAAGAATAGAGTGTAGAGTGCAGAGCGTAGAGAGGAGAAAGTTGAAATAAGAATAATTAGCAGCATATTTTGGGAATCGTTGTCAGAAGCAGCCTTGAAAGCAGCATAAATGTACGACCCCCCCCGTCCCCGTCCCCGAGAGGGCAGGCTCGACTTCCGTCTCTCCGGTGGCCCGAGAAATCGAAATCGCTGATCGCGGTTATTTCGCAATACGGTTTTCTTCCGCTGTGGTTCTGAGTCTCGGCTTATCGCCAGTTCAACAACGGGCTGGTGTTTTTTTATTTTTTTTGACACTCTTTTCCTCTCACCGAGGGCTTTGACACAGCTACAGCTCTGAACCTTTCAGCCAAATGTTGGGGGGGGAGGCAAGGGGCTTGCGATCGACGCCGGCTGCTCCAGATCAAGAGTCCCACGCCGGCTCGCGGCTGTTCCAGGCAGTGACGACCCCCCCCGATAGAGCCAGTCGCACGTTTTGTATAAAAACCCTCTTTCTTTTTTGTCTTCCAGGGGGTGACATCGGCTATTCCGAAAGTGGATTTCAAGGTGCGCAGAGTCTTCACTTTTTTCTTTCCCTTCGGCGATCCGCCCGCCGTCGGCCTAAGCCGCGACGAACGGAATCTAGACGGAAACAAGGTCCGCTCAAACAACAATTAAAAGGAACCCAAGAACATTCTTTCAGTTTGTAATTAATAATAATAATTGCTCACACTTATATAGCGCTTTTCTGGACACTCCGCTCAAAGCACTTGACAGGTCAGGGGGAATCCCACTACCACCACCAGTGTGCAGCCCCCACCTGGATGATGCGACGGCAGCCATAGTGCGCCAGAACGCTCCCCCACACAGCAGCTCTCAGTGGGGAGGAGAGCAGAGGGATGGAGCCAGTCCAGAGAGGGGGGTTATTAGGAGGCCATGATGGTTAAGGGCCAATGGGAAGTTTGGCCAGGATGCCGGGGTGACACCCCTACTCTTTTCGAGAGACGCCCTGGGATTGTTAATGGCCACAGAGAGTCAGGACCTCGGTTTGACGTCTCATCCGAAGGACAGGGCCTGTTTACAGTCCAGTGTCCCCCGTCACTATACTGGGGCATCAGGACCCACACAGACCGCAGGGTGAGAGCGCCCCCTGCTGGCCCCACTAACACCTCTTCCAGCAGCAACCTTAGTTTTTCCCAGGAGTCTCCCCTCCAGGTACTGACCAGGCTCACACCTGCTGGGCTCCAGTGGGGGGGGGCTGCCAGCTGGGAGCTGCAGGGTGATCTAGCTGCTGGCTCACGCACAAAGGCTAGCAGCCTTGGCTGTTCACCATATGGGAACTGTACTGGATTTGTTCTGGGTGGGCCTGCTGTTTGTGATTTTGTATAAAGAGCGTCCTTTTGCACCGAGGAGTCGCGTCAGGCTCTGGCCCCCCCATGCACACGCAATAAAGGATGTGCTCCCTACCCCACCCGGATCGTGTCTGCTTTCGTTGGACACAGCGACGGATCAGCTGACATTGTCCCCCTCTCTCCAGATCTGAGGCTGGTCAGGGGTGGCAGCTCGTGCGCAGGGACAGTGGAGTTCCAGTACAAGGGGAAGTGGGGGACGGTGGCCCACCAGGGCTGGGATCTCGACGACGCCGGCGTGGTGTGCAGGCAGCTGGACTGCGGGGCCGCGGTGGCGGCGCCGGGCGGCGCGCACTTCGGACCCGGCTCCGGGCCCGTCCTGGTGAGGGATGTGGCCTGCAAGGGGTCAGAATCCACCCTGAGGAAGTGCAGGTCAACGGAGCTGAAAGGCCGCGACGCCCCTCACGACGCCGACGCGGGAGCGATCTGTTCAGGTCAGGGGCGAACGCGCTCTTTTAACTTCCAGGAGTGTGAAGCATGACTATTTGCAGTTGATTCCCCACCCCCACCACTCTGTGTGTAAAGTAGAGCCTCCTGTCCTGACTGGAGGAGCTCACCCAGCTGTGTCTGGAGAGAAGCCAGGGTATCGGCTTCAACCACACGGCTGGCCAGCTTGTTCCCCACCCCCACCACCCTCTGTGTACAGTAGAGCCTCCTGTCCTGACTGGAGGAGCTCACCCAGCTGTGTCTGGAGAGAAGCCAGGGTATCGGCTTCAACCACACGGCTGGCCAGCTTGTTCCCCACCCCCACCACCCTCTGTCTACAGTAGAGCCCCTCCTGTCCTGACTGGAGGAGCTCACCCAGCTGTGTCCTGAGAGAAGCCAGGGTATCGGCTTCAACCACAGGGCTGGGCAGCTTGTTCCCCACCCCCACCACCCTCTGTGTGTAACATATTCTGGAGATCTCTTCCCCTGTCGGAGTAGGATATTCCCAGGCTACAAAAAAAAATATGGGTGGGGCTGTTTTTTTTTCTACCTCTCATGCAAAAAAAGCAAACACAGAAACAACTTGACAAATCTCTGCCCTAAAGAAAACCAACTTTAAAGAATCCAACATCACCGTGAATTCCTTTTATCTACAAAACAAATCGAAAAGGAACCCAAGTGAGAAACAGATTATGAGCCCCGCACTCATTATCTGTTTCGTTAATTACTGCGCCACATGTGAGATGAATCACACACAACAGAGGCCCCCAAACGCCCCCTAGTGGCAGGTCAGCGGAAACTACTGCTCTCAGTCCCACGGGCCCTGCCGCAAAGATATATTATTTTACACCCGAAGAACACCTGAAGAAGGCTCCACGGCCGAAACGTTGTGTTCTCTTTCTTCTTTTTTTCAGCATGGAATAAACCTATTACTTGTTCCTTTGCAGCCTACGCATGCTGACGCAGCTACCCCACCTGAACTATATTATTTTACGTCTGCCTGCTTTGTGTCAAACTTCCCAGACGCCTATGACCCTGTCAGCAGGTCTAACGGGGGGGGGGGCAGAACATGCAAACTCTAGTGCAAGTGATCACATTACTCCCATCCTGGAGTCCCTGCACTGGCTTCCGGTCATATTCCGTGTGGACTTGGTAAAATCCTCCTGCTCACCTATAAGGCTCTGCATGGCTGGGCGCCTCAGTACCTGTCTGAGCTATCATCGCCCTACTCCCCACCTCGCAACCTTCGCTCTTCAGATTCTGCCCTCCTTACTGTCCCCCCAAGCCCGTCTACACTCTAGGGGTGACAGGGCCTTCTCCTGTTGTGCCCCCCAAGCTCTGGAACTCTCTGCCCAAGGATATCAGAGAGTCACCTTCTCTAAACTCCTACCAATTCAGACTCCAAACCCTCTTCTCCAGAAGAGCCTTTACTGAACTGGTTCTGTTCTTCACCCCTCTGCTTCTCTTAGTACCACCATCCACGCTCTCCTCTGTGTGTTGTCATTGTGTTTTATCTTGTGTATTCTTCTTATTTATTGTTGTTGTGATTCTGTAAAGCGCTTTGAGAGGCCACCTTTGAAGGCGCTATATAAAATACAGTTGATTATTATTGCGATAACCCCACACAAGACAGCCCCGCTAGCCCCTGTGACCACAGAATCATAGTCACGAGCTCCAGGAGGGCCGAACGGCCAAAGACACGATGTCAAACTGGACGCGGTAGCCCGTTTGATGTCAAACACGGGGTCGGGCTGGGGGGTCTGGGAGAGAGCCGGAATCGTAGGATCAGGAATCGTCGTCCAAGGGAAAGCCCGAGATTCAAGGGTCGGCCAGCGATCAGGTCGCTTCCCGATCCCGATTCCCAAGGACATGAACTGGGAGCTCCTCACTGGGATGAGGACTCGGGAGGCGTGGCGGGGATCGAGGCGGGTGATTGGATCATTTCGCAGGCAGTGGGATCCAATCAGTGGGCTCGTTTCGGATGACGGGGGGGGGGGCGTGACGGACGATCTCCGTGATCCCCCCCCCCCAGCACCGTCTCTCTCTCCCCCCCCAGCGAGTGTAGACCTGCGACTGGTGAACGGCAGCGCCCCCTGCAGCGGGAGGGTGGAGCTCCTCCACGGAGGCCGCTGGGGCACGCTGCCCCGCGCGCTCCTGACGGGCGAGGTGGCCGCCGTCATCTGCCGGCAGCTCTTCTGCGGCGCGGCCCAGGCCGGCGCGGTGGCGGCGGCGGGGGGCTTCGGAGAGGGGGCCGGCCCCGTCTGGACGTTCGAGGCGGCCTGCAACGGGTCGGAACCGGCCCTGCGGCTCTGCGCGGCGGGCGAGTGGCGGGAGCTCACTGGGAACCACAGCGACGATGCTGGAGTTTCTTGCTCCGGTAAGAGAAAACTGACCGTGATGGCACTGTGAATCAGAATAAAGAGTAGAGAATAGGGAATAAAGAAGAAGGAATAAGGAATAGAGAACTGGGAATAGGGGATAAGGAATAGAGAACTGGGAATAGGGAATAAAGAAGAAGGAATAAGGAATAGAGAACTGGGAATAGGGAATAAAGAAGAAGGAATAAGGAATAGAGAACTGGGAATAGGGAATAAAGAAGAAGGAATAAGGAATAGAGAACTGGGAATAGGGGATAAGGAATAGAGAACTGGGAATAGGGAATAAAGAAGAAGGAATAAGGAATAGAGAATTGGGAATTGTCATGGACGTCCAAAGGGACTAACCGTGGGGAGCAGGAGAGCGGAAAAAGACCCATATGCGTAGCGGCGAGACGGGAAAAAGGCCCGGGCTCATAATGCAAAGAGTTCGGGAATGCCGTATAGAAACCTATGCCCTCAGGGAGCGGACGTGGGGCGCCCTGGTGCTAGGCGGGTCTCAGGACATCCGAACGTCAATGCTGAGCGAGGACAGAGTGCAAGACCCGGAAATATATAGCCCAAGGGAAAGAGAGGGACAGGAAGGACAGCAGACCGGAAACTAGGGACAGGACAGAGAAGGAGCGCCCTCTGGCTGCAGAGGGCGTGACAGTACCCCCCCCTTCATGGGCGGCTCCCGACGCCCATACAAATAAAGAAGCTGCACAGCACTGGGGGGAGGAAAAACCTCATTTAACTGAAAGGAAACCTCCGGGAATCCACGGCTGAGAGCTACCCCTTCCTCCGGGGTATAAACCTTTATTGGGTGGAGGAAGGGGGGGTAGAGAAGAGCTCCGGAGACTTAAAACAAAAAGTACACAAGCACCAACACAACAGACAAAAACCTGGGAAAGACCAGGGAGACAAACCACACAAAAAATAGGAACCAAAAACAGGTAGGAACCAAAGTTCCGAGACACAGAGAGCAGGGGGGACCAAAAAGGAGGGGAAACCAGGAAGAAAAAAATCAAAACAAAAAGGCAAAAAACAAGAAAAAAAAACACAAAAACCCCGGGGAAAAATACCGCAGATTGGGCAAATGGCACGTTCACATTCTAACGCTGATATCGGAGTGGACAACCTGAGGAAAGCCAGACCGAAGCCCGCTCACAGACACAGATGCCCGGAATGATATCCAGCGAAAAGAATGGAGGAACGGCGAATGGGCACGTTCACATACTAACGCTGATATCGGAGTGGACAACCTGAGGAAAGCCAGACCGAAGCCCGCTCACAGACACAGATGCCCGGAGTGATATCCAGCTAAAAGAATGGAGGAACGGCAGAAAGCTTACCATTCTATCACTGATATCGGAGAGAGCCAGACCAGGAAGAGCCAGGCAAGAGAACCCGCTCCAGACACAGAAGCTCGGAGTGATATCCAGTAATAAGAATAGGCAAGCCAGCTCAACATTCAATCACTGATATCGGAGTGATCTACCCGAGGAAAGCCAGGTACAGGACCCGCTCACAGGCACGGAAGATCGGAGTGATATCCAGTGATTAGAATAGAGGAACTGAAAAAAAAAAACAGCCCAGAGAAAAAAAAAACTGCGGCAAGACAAAAAAAAACGCCGCTCGCGGGGTCAGTAGGTGGCTCAGCATTCTGTCACGGACGTCCAAAGGGACTAACCGTGGGGAGCAGGAGAGCAGAAAAAGACCCATATGCGTAGCGGCGAGACGGGAAAAAGGCCCGGGCTCATAATGCAAAGAGTTCGGGAATGCCGTATAGAAACCTATGCCCTCAGGGAGCGGACGTGGGGCGCCCTGGTGCTAGGCGGGTCTCAGGACATCCGAACGTCAATGCTGAGCGAGGACAGAGTGCAAGACCCGGAAATATATAGCCCAAGGGAAAGAGAGGGACAGGAAGGACAGCAGACCGGAAACTAGGGACAGGACAGAGAAGGAGCGCCCTCTGGCTGCAGAGGGCGTGACAGGAATAGGGAATAAAGAAGAAGGAATAAGGAATAGAGAACTGGGAATAGGGGATAAGGAATAGAGAACTGGGAATAGGGAATAAAGAAGAAGGAATAAGGAATAGAGAATTGGGAATAGGGAATAAAGAAGAAGGAATAAGGAATAGAGAACTGGGAATAGGGGATAAGGAATAGAGAACTGGGAATAGGGAATAAAGAAGAAGGAATAAGGAATAGAGAACTGGGAATAGGGAATAAAGAAGAAGGAATAAGGAATAGAGAACTGGGAATAGGGAATAAGGAATAGAGAACTGGGAATAAAGACGAAGGAATAAGGAATAAGGAACAGAGAATAGATAATAGAGAATAAGAAATAGAGAATATAGAATATGGAGAGTTGAGAATAAGAATAGAGAATAGAGAACAGAAAATTTTGAGAGTAGAAATAAGAATAAGAATAAGAATAATTAGCCCCTGATGCTGTCTGAATTGACACATGAGCCAGGTCTGCTGTTGCTTTCACCAGAGCACCGTCACCGCCCTCGACCTACATCATCAGTAGCATCTAGGCCGCCGCTACCTGATGGCTCGTTTGCACGTTGGGGGGGGTCACTCCGTTTTTTCGGGCCCCCGGTCCACGGGACCCGTCTGCGATTTCTCTTTTCCAGGCCGGGGCATGAGGCTGGCGGGCGGCGGGCCGTGCTCGGGCCGGGTGGAGGTCCTGCACGCGGGGCAGTGGGGGACGGTGTGCGACGACGCCTGGGGCCAGCGGGAGGCCGGCGTGGTGTGCCAGCAGCTGGGCTGCCGGGACACGGTCCCGCCGCGCCACGACGTCTTCTTCGGGGAGGGCGCCGGGCCCGTCTGGCTGGACGAGGTGGCCTGCCAGGGGTCGGAGTCCGATCTGCTGGACTGCGCGACCCCCGGCTGGGGGCGGCACGACTGCAGTCACGCTCAGGACGCGGGCGTGATTTGCAAAGGTGAGTGGCGGTGGGGGCTCCCTGTCGCCAGTCGAGGACGATCCTAAAGTACCGTGTCGGTGTGGGGATGCGAGGAGTCACAGCACCGGGCTTGAGATGAGTTCAACCGTGACAGAAACCCATTTTCCAGAGATCACTAAAGGAGACCAGTCTGTAACCAGTCTGTGTGTCTCTCCAGACACTGGGTTTTGAGTCTAATGGCTGTCTGGTGGTGTCTGTTGACCATGATGTGCCTATTTGAAGAAACTCTGTTGCAATGCCCCTTGGGGCATCACCATAATCTTTTGGCCGTACTCCTCCTTTTCTGTTGAGTGTTACAACTGCGATCCTCACCATCGTTGCTTGGCTTTTGTACGTGTGTGTGCAACAGAGGTTAATACTGTCAGTGTGTTATTAATCAGTCTGCGTGTCTCTCCAGACACTGGGTTATTAGACACTGTCAGTGTGTGCACTAATCAGTCTGTGTCTCCTCTCTCTCCAGGCAATGTGGATGTGAGACTAGTCAATGGTGCCAATCCTTGTGAGGGGACAGTGGAGATTCACTATAAAGGAGAGTGGGGGACAGTAGCTTACTATGACTGGGATATCAGAGATGCCACAGTGGTGTGCAGGCAGCTGGTCTGCGGCTATGCTGTATCGGTGCCAATACAGGGCCAATTTGGACCAGGGTCTGGAGCTGTCCTGCTGGCCTCAGTCTTCTGCAACGGGACAGAGTCTTCCCTAAAGGAGTGTACAATCATTGAATTGAAGCACCTTGGTTACCCCCACATCGTGGATGCTGGGGTGATCTGTTCAGGTAGGTGGACCTGTCTTCATCAGTGAGCACAACTGAAATGCCTTTCCTGATCGTGACGGCTCCTCTGGGCTGGACAAAATGGCCGCCTCGTCTGGACTGCATTCCCCAGAAGCCTTTGCGGGCAATGAGCTGTTGGGTCCAGTTAGTCACCTGATCGGTCCCAGGGAGATGATTGGTTGGGTGCACATTTAAAAAGCAGGAAGCTGAGGCTTTCTGAGTCAGTCAGTCAGTTGAATCTGTAGGCCAGAGGCCATGAGACAAGATACTCTGTGAGCTTTCATACACAAAAAGAATGACTAGATTTAGTTAGCAGCTCAAAAGAAGAGTTAGGCTTTTGTGCGGTTTGGTCTACAGAGGTTGGCTTTTGTTCCCTCACTTATAATAAAAATATAAAACAAAGAGCACTGCTTTTGAGTCTAATGGCTGTCTGGTGGTGTCTGTTGACCATGATGTGCCTATTTGAAGAAACTCTGTTGCAATGCCCCTTGGGGCATCACCATAATCTTTTGGCCGTACTCCTCCTTTTCTGTTGAGTGTTACAACTGCGATCCTCACCATCGTTGCTTGGCTTTTTTACGTGTGTGTACAACAGAGGTTAATACTGTCAGTGTGTGTATTAATCAGGCTGTGTGTCGCCCTCTCCGGACACTGGGATATTATATGGTCTTGGTGTGTGTGACCCATGTCTTTCTCTCTCCAGGCATCGCGGAGGTGAGGCTGGTAAATGAGGGCAGCCCATGTGCTGGGACGGTGGAGTTTTATCACAAAAGGCGCTGGATGATCATCGATCACGCGGGCTGGGACCTCCACAGCGCCTCGGTCGTGTGCAAGCAGCTCAGCTGCGGTCCGGCCCTCTCCGCCGATCCGGGCCGATCCCACTCCGGGACCGATCCCGGAGCGGCGGTTCTGAGTGGCGTGTCCTGCGACGGATCCGAGTCTGCACTGCAGTACTGCCGGCCCGGTAAAGTCAGAGAACAACAGCGCGTCAGCTGGGAGGCTGGAGCGGTTTGCTCAGGTGGGGGACGAGCTCTTACTCCATATCAGAAACTCCGACCCGTTATTAAATCTCGGTCCCGAAATTAAATTAAATTGGCTGCAGAGAAAATGGACCAAAATTCCAAATGAAGCACAAAACTGTGACCTGTGAAAAGTGGCGTTAAGTCACCATGTCGTTTCAAACTCCCTTTCTGCTGCCCTTCCCCCTCTCTAGTCCCTGCAATGACTAATGTACTGCGATGGCATTGATGGTAATTAAAAGACATTTTTTTTAATATATAAGCGCTAAATCATAAACATTGTGGAAAGTACTGCAAGTCGCCAGGTTGTTGTGAATTCGCATTCGAATTCCCAGGAATTGCAAAGCGACGCTGCCCTTCCTGCTCACTAGTCACTATGATGACTTGATGTACTGTGATGTACAAGTTGTGTGCAGCAGACATTTCACTGCAGAAGGTGGTCCAATGTGATCTGCATGCAGAGTTAAGAAGTAGTATCTGTTGGCAAAACCGTCTGGAAGTCGCGAGCAAAACTTCTACTGAATTAAAAAGAGCTGGATTCGCAACGCTGCTTGTTTACAGTGTCACGGGGTCTGAAATCGTCCTCACCGCCGATTCCTTCCAAACCTCCGAAATACGGAAATTGCAGTGCAGTTCCTCTTTTGATGAAGAGCGCACAGTCTCGGTGGAGTCCGCGTGTCCTCCGCGGTGTCGGCACGGTGGTCTCCTGGTGCTGCTTCAGCAGGTCGTTTGGGAGATGTTGTTGAAATTTGAAGGGCAGTGTGTTTTCTGCGATAGGACTGGTATCTGTCAGAGGTGTGGTCTCACTGGGTGCCCTATAGTTCTGGCTTAGGCTGTGGGTCGGTTTAAGTGACTGTCTGCTATGCCCGAATGGAGTATTGCAGAGGTGGGCATTCCACTGGGTTCAATTCCGGACTAGGGCTGCTGTCTGCGTGGAGTTTGCATGTTCTCCCCCACATTCATGTGGGTTTCCTCTAGGTGCTCTGGTATCTATAGACATGCTGGTGGCTTAGTTGACTTCTGGGTAAATTGGCCCCCGGGTGATGGCCCTGTGCCCTGTGCTGAACTGGTGTCCCATCCCCCGGTGTATCCTGCCTTGCGCGCCCATTGCTTGCTGGGATTGACCCCAGCCTGCCCCCTGACCCTGAATTGGGGAAAAAAACGGACGATGCGGAACGGGACATGACTGGTCTAAACTGATCGGGAACATTAACCTCCCGGGCGGGTTTCTCCTGTGCTGCAATCCCAGGGCACCGTGCGGCCAGGCTGGCGGGAGGCTGGGATCGCTGCTCGGGGAGGCTGGAGGTGCTTCGCGGGACGACCTGGGGCTCCGTGTGCCGCTCGGACTTCGACCGGCCGAGCGCCGAGGTCGTCTGCCGGGAGCTGCACTGCGGGACCCTCGAAAAAGTGGGGCGGGCGTCTTATTTCGGGAGAGGGGGCGGCCCGGTGTGGTCAGGGGCGCTCCGGTGCCGAGGCAACGAATCTCGGATTTTCTTCTGCCCGCCGTCGCCCACGAACACGACGAACTGCACCCTGGGAGAAGAGGCGGGACTGGTGTGCGCTGGTGAGACTCTCGCCTGCCGTCATTTATTTAGTGCTGCCAATTTTAGTGCCCCGTATAGCGCCAAAGAGGACATTCGCACTGAGCTCTGCCCATCGTTTAATGTCTGAAAACAACGATCAGTTGTGTTTTTTCCTACCCTGGGCCCGGGGTTCAATTCCTGGGGTGCTGCTGTCTGTGTGGAGTTTGCATGTTCTCCCCCCCCCCCCAGGTTTGCCTGTCCCAGTCCAAAGACTTGCTGGTAGGTGAATTGGCTTCTGGAAAAATTCTAGATAAAGGGGATAGAAGATGAATTCGTTTCATTCCACGGATTTGCGGCGCTGTGCAAAAACGGGTTCTCCGACCTCCAAGCTCGTAAAGAGATCAGATCGCATTCGCTGCTAAACGACAGGGTGAGAAAACCAGAGAGGTCGCCTCTACATCCTACACGGACTGTGCCCCAGTTCTTCCAAAGACAGTGCCGTCTCTCTCCCCGAGAGCCCTTCGAAAACAAGCGTCTCGGCCAATCAATTTGCTCTTCAGCAACTTGTCAGGTGACTTAACCCCACCCCCCAGCCCTACCCCCGAAGCCCTCTGGGAAATGTAGTTCAGGACAAGGTTCAGCCATCTTAACTGAACCTGCTGTGCTCTTCTTTCTGGTTAATTGAACCTAGAAAGGTTCCTACTCTTGAAACAACAGGCGAGACAGGATGACCTAGAAGACTAACGGGGACCCCTGGCATCAGCAACTTTAAGTGTTAGGGGAACCCATCGTGAGTAGATGCTGTGCTTGAATAGGGAGGGCAGCGTTTCCGTTATCAACAGCTGGAGACCTGATGTCTGATTAATAGGGGCTGTTTGATTTCTGCAGGGAGGGACGGCCTCTTCGGCATCACCTCCACCTTCTACCGGGTGTACGCCGCCCTGGTGGTCTGCGGGCTGCTGGGGATGATCTCGGCAGTCGCTTTGGCGAGGACGAAGTCGAAGCGAAAAGGTAAGGCGCTGGAAAGGCCGAACCGGGACGATTCTTTTCACTGATGTGCACCTGAGGCACTGAGCACAGAGCGCAGGCATCCCAGAGAGTGCCGGCGAGCAATGAAACAGTCTGGTTTGGGGTCAGTATTTGTAATTGTAATTACAATTGTAATTGTCCCGTCCCTTCGATAGCTCGGGAAAACTGTATTACTTGTAATATTTATTAATCACCGTACTATTTTTGCACTGTTCCAAGAATGACCTTGCACTATTTGTGTCCTCTTGTATTCTCTTCTCTGTTTGCGGATTTTGCACAGTTTTGATTACGTGATGTTATTACACGTTACTGTTATCGCTATTGTGTTACTGTCTAGTGTTTCATCGTCTGTCCTATTTATATACCGCTCCTGAGTGACTCATGAGAAACACTTTTCACTCTACTCTGCACCTGTGCAAGTATAATGGCAATAAAGTTGAGTTGAATTAAGTTGAATTGAATTGAAACAGTTTGGTTTAGGGCCACTATTAGCTGAAGAGAGCTTCCTTCCAAAATTTAGTTCTCGGGTAACTGCAGACACTACTGAAAACACAGCCGCACTCCAGTCAGGGGTGTCCAGTTAATTCGATTTAGGCGAGTTTTTCTGTCAGGCTTTTAAAAGAAATCTCCAGGAACCTCCTGGACACTCATATACATCGTACTGAAGGTCCCCTGTGCTACACTGGCTGAGGTTCAGATCCATCGCACTGGGTAATGGCCTCAGACAGCTACTCTAAAACCCCAGGAAACACCTATAGAACAGTCTAAAACCGAGTCTTTGAGAGCTCGGTGGCCAGCAGCCATATCACCCTGCAACTCACAGTCTGGTAAGTACCTGGAGGGGAGACCTCCTGGGAAAAACTCTGGTTGCAGCTAGAAGAGGTGGTAGTGGGGCCAGCAGGGGGCGCTCTCACCCTGCGGTCTGTGTGGGTCCTGATGCCCCAGTATAGGGACGGGGGACACTGGACTGTAAACAGGCGCCGTCCTTCAGATGAGATGTAAAACCGAGGTCCTGACTCTCTGTGATCATTACAAATCCCAGGGTGTTTCTCGAAAAGAGTAAGGGTGTAACCCCGGCGTCCTGGCTAAATTTCCCATTGACCCTTACCCATCATGGCCTCCTAATAACCCCCCCTCTCTGAACTGGCTTCATCACTCTGCTCTCCTCCCCACTGAGAGCTGCTGTGTGCTGAGCAGACTGGAGCATCATCCAGGTGGGGGCTCCACATTGGTGGTAGTAGTGGGATTCCCCATTACCTGTAAACAGCTGTTTACAGTGGAGTGTCCAGAAACACGCTATATAAGTGTAAGCAAATATTATTATTTCTTGCTGCAGTTTAATAAAAACCGCCAAAAGCACAGACCTGCTTATACTATGCTAGAGGTCGCCGGCCCTAGATCTTCCCATCTAGGACATTACCGGTCCTCGAACCTTCCATCAACGATGGAATCGATCCCGAGCTTCTTAATTAAAGCAGGGTGCCTCCACTGGTGAGTTACAGCTGAGCTGGAGCAAACACGCGGACTGGACTGGATTCGTTGACCAGTCCTGGTCAGGCCGTGAGGAAGTTCCTGTCTCGTGGTGGAGTAGCGATGGTTTACTTCCATGGCTGAACGTTGTTTTGTTGTTTTGTCCAAGGCGATGGAGCGCGAGAAGATCTCCCGCGCTGGCGCAGAGGGAGGAGATTCCACCCACCCCTCCGCTATTTTGACCGCTGCATCCAGTTCAGGGCGGCGGCGGCGGCCGACCCTATCCCAGCATGCACCGGGACGGCCGATCCCCCCTCTGCAAAGTCTGAGTGACAACGGAACTCGCCCTCGATCCTGTGCGGACCGCGAGACGCGCGGCGCTTGTCCTGCTCTTTCGTTTTTTGTGTGTTCTCCCGCTGTCACGCTTGACGCAAGTTCCCCGGCCGGTCCTCCATACTGAACACAACCAAGGAGGAGTTCAATGGAGACCGAGAGAACGGCCTCTTCGCCCGGCCTGCGTGCTGTCCGAACTGTTCGGTCTTGAAGACTGTAATGGAAGCTACCGAGAAAAAGCGTTTTATCCTAAAGATGTTGTTTTACGGACAGAGCTGTGCTGCAGAAGCAGCCGGATACTCACAACAAAGTGGGAGAGCACCCCAGCTCGTCAAGGGCACGGGGCGTTTGAATCATGTTTCTCTCTGCCGCTTGAAGAAGGGAGTGAGAGAAACTATTTTATTAACTGCTCTTCTTTGTTGAAAGCAAAAACCCATCAGGAACGGAAAATGACTGCTTCTCCTGTTCTTGAAGCGTTGCGTCAGCTTAAAAACCAGACCTCTCCCTGCTTGCTTCTGAATCGGCCTTCACTTCTCTGCACTTTCCCCCCACATTGCGATACGAATAAAGACCTCACTGAGTGAATGAGAGCACCTCTCCCGGCTCTTCTTCGAGAAAATCCCGCGACAACGCACAGAAACCCGGCTCTCGATTTCGAGACGGCATTTGCCAACAAATACTTCCAACTTCCTCTGCTTGCGGGTCACGTTAGGACATCTCCGTGGTGAAATGTCGGCCGTCCTCATTTGCTCGTGCATTACATTAGTCACCACAGTGACTAGTGGGCAGGAAGGGCCGCTCCACGTCACAATCCACGGGACCAAACGTGGCGACTATACGCCCGTACTTCCTCAGGCGGTTGAAGGAGGCCGAGATACGTCCCCAGATCCTCACTAACTTTCACAGCTGCCCCACAGGAAGCACACCGACAGTGTGGGGTGGCAACTGCAGTATCCCACAAGCCCCAGAGCCGAGTCTCCATAAGGAGACTCTGATGGACACCTGCCGTTCCCTCAGGGGCGGGGTGATATCTTTTCAACTCCACACAGAGATTGCTGTCTGTACTCACTTTGCTACTTCAGCCCTTGAACGGAAACTCTTTTAGGTTTCACAGACTGGGGTTTCATGGCATTTGTCCCTCTCCACCTTTTAACAGCTAATAAAAAACCAGCCAAAGTGACTGCTCAGTCTTGGAGTATCCCATCAATGGCACTTTGGTTGAGACACCTTACTGCTTCAGCATTGAAGAGTAACTCAGAAAAGCCAATGTTATATACGTTCGGTATTACAGAAAGGGGGGGAAAACGCATGTAAGATAAGAGATAGGATCAGATCACTTTATGGGCCCTATACAATTTCTTGCATGAGGAATTGGTCTTTCTGCAGACCCCAGCTGGCTCTCCGTGAGACACACAGACAGGGAGAGAGTGAAGCTGGGGGTCAGGGCGCAGGGTCGGCCATTTATATGGCGCCCCTGGAGCAGCTGGGGTGAAGGGCCTGGCTCAGGGGCCCCAACGGTGTAGGATTCCTCTGCCGGCCGCGGGATTTGAACCAGCAAACCCTTCCAGCCACAGGCGCAGATCCTCAGCCCTAAAACAGAAGCTATCGGGAGTGGGATTTGAACCCACTCCTCCATTTGGGGACCAGAACACCCAGGCGAGCTGGAAAGACACCAGTCCTCGAGTCTGGAGCCTTAGACCACTCGGCCATCCTGACAAGCGATGTAGTTCAGAAATCTAAATAGTCAACCGCACATCCTATAGAAAAAGAGATCGATTGGAAGAAAAACGGGATATTGTGCCCGATTGCCCGAGGGAATGACCTAAATATCCCCGGAGGCAGGATATTTTATTCCCAATTTAAGCGAGCCAACCAGGGACCAGACGGACAAGGTGTGGGAACATCCAGGTCACCCCGGAAAAACTCCCTTCAGGAGCAGGGGACGCCTGCCTCCGTCAAACCGGTTTTCGAACTGTTTCCCCCCCAGTTCAGGGCCGTTCCGGAGGCTATCCCAACAGGCAACGGGGCGCAAGGCAGGATACACTCCGGAGGGGACGCCAGTCCAGCGCAGGGCACACACAGACACAAGCAAGACACGCACATACTTACCTACACCAGGGCTAATTTTCCCCAATTTCCCCAGACGCCAATTAACCCACCAGCCTGTCTCTGGGCTGTGGGAGGAAACTGGAGCACCTGGAGGAAACCCACACGAACAAGGGGAGAACATGCAAACTCCACCCAGACAGCACCCCAGGAGCTGAACCCAGAGGCACCATGCTTGCAGTACTTCCCTGCTACTGCAGCACACTAGAAACTGACCAAACTTTCTCTCCTTATGCACATCCTAAGGCAACAGGTAAGTCACATTTGCCTTATGCCAGGTAAACAGGCGCCATCCTTCGGATGAGACGTAAAACCGAGGTCCTGACTCTCTGTGGTCATTAAAAATCCCAGGGCGCTTCTCGAAAAGAGTAGGGGTGTTACCCCGGCGTCCTGGCCAAATTTCCTATTGGCCCTTACCAATCATGGCCTCCTAATAACCCCCTCTCTGAACTGGCTTCATCACTCTGCTCTCCTCCCCACTGAGAGCTGCTGTGTGGGGAGCGTTCTGGCGCACTATGGCTGCCGTCGCATCATCCAGGTGGGGGCTGCACATTGGTGGTGGTAGTGGGATTCCCCATGACCTGTAAAGCGCTTTGAGTGGAGTGTCCAGAAAAGTGCTATATAAGTGTAAGCAATTGTTATTATTATTATTATTATTATTATTATTATATTATTATTACTGCTGAATCAAGTCTGGATCCCGGCTCTTAACGATTAGATGATCATTAAAAAAAACCCCAACATTTCTGATATTTCATTTTCCAACAATAAGGTTTTTCCTGCCTTGTCATATCACCTGTGCATTGTACAACAGGACTTCATTTATGCATTTATGCATTACAGTCTTTGGGGTGTTTATGTCTTTCTGTCCCGTTATAATCGCATCATCCGGGTTGGGGCTACACATTGGTGGAGGTGGTGGAGGGGATCCCCATTACCTGTAAAGCGCTTTGATTGGAGTGTCCAGAAAAGCGCTATTTAAGTGTTATTACATACTCCTGGGTCTCTATACTATTTTGTTATTGGTATACGATATTCTCAACTGCGTCTTTTTTTTTTAAAAGACATTTTGCTCGCAAAAGTCACTAAACGTACCCGATAATGCTAAATACGTGCCCCATTTCATCTTTGATGTCTGCAGTGCCTTCACAGGGAGGCGTGTGTCCGAGATGATCTGTACTGTCCCCGATCACCTCCTGCTCCTGACTCCTTCTCCCAGAACTGCAGTCTCCCCTTCAGGGTCTCGAATCTCCTGCTTCATCTGCGCGATTTCGCTCCCGACACTGTCCTAGACAATCTTAACCACGATCCGCGTAACAAGCGTGTGCGACAGTCTTTCAACGTGAGCTCGGTCTCATCTATCCCGTTTCGCAGAAGCTCGGAAATGTCGGACACGATCGGTGTGATCAAAACCTGCAGGAGAGACAGGAGTTCGCCCTCCAGGCTTAATATCCAATTCGCCATCTCTCTTCAGTGTCGGAATGGGGGGGTTGGAGGTGAAACAACTTCTACCACTGCGAAACTATGCAAACGCAAAGGGATCTTAGCCCCTACCAGCACAGGAGACATAGTCACGTGTCAAACTGCCTAAAACAGGAACTAAATGCAGACCGGAATTCCGGGTTAAGCTGCGCTTCCTTAGTAACGGTTGCTATGAAACCCCGCTAAGAGACCCTATTTTAAAAACCCGTTGCTTCCATAATATAGCCACCGCTACAAAAAAGATGTTTGTACAGATTTTTTTATGAAGAAAAAGGGATGGTTAAACACACATATAAACGAACATACAATATAAACATATTTACCTTACTTCTCAGGTCTTGGTTCTGCCAATAAAAATAAAGAGAAAAGGTGTACTTCAGACCTAGCAAATCGTACGTCAGCTACAATTTAAAAGCATTTAACCAAAAACCAACGTGGCAATGCAATTTGAATCCAAATGTTATTAATTAAGCACTGGTCAGTGGACAGAAATCAGCAAAAATTAAAAGGCGGAAACTTAAAGTACTGTGGAAATGCCATACAACGCATATGAGTTTGAAAAACTTTTTTTCCCCCAGTATTTCAGTACAAAAAAAAGACAACTACAGTACATTTCCACTTTTGAGGCCTCCTGCAATCACGGCATGAACGTCCCAACTCAAACCCCTTAAAACCACGTATTTACTATTCATTTCCAGATGTTATCTCAAACGTAAGTAAACAACACTATAAACCAAGAGTGGATGGGAGACCTGGGAAAAACTAAGGTTGCTGCTGGGAGAGGTGTGAGTGGGGCCAGCAGGGGGCGCTCTCACCCTGCGGTCTGTGTGGGTCCTAATGCCCCAGTATAGTGACGGGGGACACTAGACTGTAAACAGGCGCCGTCCTCCGGATGAGACGTCAAACCGAGGACCTGACTCTCTGTGGTCATTAAAAATCCCAGGGCGTTTCTCGAAAAGAGTAGGGGTGTAACCCCGGTGTCCTGGTCAAACTTCCCATTGGCCCTTACCAATCATGGCCTCCTAATAACCCCCCTCTCTGAACTGGCTCCATCCCTCTGCTCTCCTCCCCACTGAGAGCTGCTGTGTGGGGAGCGTTCTGGCGCACTATGGCTGCTGTCGCATCATCCAGGTGGGGGCTGCACATTGGTGGGGGTAGTGGGATTCCCCATGACCTGTAAAGCGCTTTGAGTGGAGGGTTCAGAAAAGCGCTCTAGAAGTGTCAGCAATTATTATAATTAAGAGTAAAAAAAGAAACAGGAAGAGATTTAAACAGCAGCAGTGCATTACTGCCCTGTACTGAGCTCGCCGTGTTATACAGCATAAGTATACAGTACTTATGGTAAACCTTTCTCACCAAGACTCTGGAGCGATCGGAGTCTCCGAAGTGCGCCATCTCCTCACTGCGTCAGCTGCCGTTGAGTTAAACAGGGCAGCAAGGGGTTAACGAGGAGCGAGAGGGCCGCTGTTGACAGCTCGGCGTCTGTCAAGAGAGAGAATTCCCTACGGCCCGTTTTCAATCAATCAGATACCGATCTGCATTCCCAGGATGCCTCAGGGAGAAAAAAAGAACACAAAACAAAACAGCCCTTTGGCCTGAATAAGATACAGGATAGTCCTTTTTCCCCCCAAAGTTGCGTTCTGACCTCCACCTCCCCCAGCAGGAAGAGTGTGTAGGTGGATCGACGCACTTTATCATGTCCGTCCATGCACAATGCACACACAGCTGTGCGCACCGGTAATACACACCAGAGCAGCCCGAAATAAAGCTTTGCCACAGCGATGGAAATTTGAACGCTATTTTTAATCTTTTGGGGGTCCTCCAAACTCCAAAGAAAGTACAATGTAACGTGTAAAAACCTCCCATTTACATCACACGATAGTAAAAACCGAGTCTCTTTAGTCTGGAGGGAGGGTCCCACGCTGACAGGCTGGAGGAACTGAGTCTCTTTAGTCTGGAGGGAGTGTCCCACGCTGACAGGCTGGAGGAACTGAGTCTCTTTAGTTTGGAGGGAGTGTCCCACACTGACAGGCTGGAGGAACCGAGTCTCTTTAGCCTGAAGGAACTGAGTCTCTTTAGTCTGAAGGGAGTGTCCCACACTTACAGGCTGGAGGAACTGAGTCTCTTTAGCCTGAAGGAACTGAGTCTCTTTAGTCTGAAGGGAGGGTCCCGCACTGATAGGCTGGAGCAACTGAGTCTCTTTAGTCTGAAGAGAGTGTCCCGCACTGACAGGCTGGAGGCACTGAGTCTCTTCAGCCCAGACTCGCCGGATCCGGGTGGACGCACTGGTGGTTCCTCAGGCTGCTGGACCAGCTGAAGCTGCGCCCGCAGCGGCCGCAGGCGAAGGGCCGCTCGCCCGTGTGCAGCAGCTGGTGGGTCTTCAGGTTGCTCAGCTGGCTGAAGCCCCGGCCGCAGCGGCCGCAGACGAAGGGCCGCTCGCCCGTGTGGACGCGCTGGTGGGTGCGCAGGTTGCCGGCCCGGCTGAAGGCCCGGCCGCAGCGGCCGCAGACGTGGGGCCGCTCCCCGGTGTGGGCCTGCTGGTGCCGCCGCAGCCGGCTGGGCCAGCGGAAGGCCAGGCCGCACTCGGGGCAGGTGAGGGCCGCCGCCGCCGCCGCCCCCTCGGCGTGGCCCAGCCGGTGGGCGTACAGGCCGCCGGGCGACCAGAAGGCCCGGCCGCAGTCGGGGCAGGCGAAGGGCGCCCCGCCGCCGGTGTGCACGGGGCCGTGGGCCCGCAGGCCGCTGGGGTGGCGGAAGCCGCGGCCGCACTGGGGGCAGCGGTAGGGCCGCGGCGGCGGGGGGCCGCCGTGGGCGCCGGCCTGGTGGGCCCTCAGCTGGTCCGGCCGGCGGAAGGCCCGCCCGCACTGCGGGCAGCCCAGGGGCTTCTGGGCCGCGTGCAGGAGCTGGTGGCGCTTCAGGCTGCTGGGGCGGCTGAGGAGGAGGCCGCACTGGGCGCAGGGCAGCTTCCGGGGCGGGGGGGGCGGGGGGGCGGCCGGCGGCGGGAGCCTCTCCACCTTCACGAAGCAGGGCCGCGGCGCGAGACCGGGGCGTTTCTGCTGCTGCTGCTGCTGCTCTCTCCCTGGGCCCGGCGGGGGCTTCGCGTCCCGATCCGAGGGATCACCGGCGCCGCCCGGCTCTTCCTCCGTCTTCGGCGCGCTCTCGGGCTCCGGCTTCACCTCTGGCGCGGAGCCCAGGTCCCCCAGCCTCGGCCTGCTCTCGGCCTGCCGCCCCCCGAGTGTCTCTTTCCCCTCTGCAGACGGGAGCCCCGTCTCCTGCATCAGACGGGAGCCCCACTCCTCCTCCTCCTCCTCACCGCGCTGCTGCTGTTCAAGAGGAGCCCTCTCCCCAGCGTCAGGGAGAGCCCCGACCCCCGACCCTGAAAAACACAGGACAGGAGAGATCAAGACCTTGAATAACAGGGTCACACGGCCTTCGAACCGGGAAGAAAAACAGCCCTCACTGTAAACAGACGCAGCAGAACAACGTCCAGGCTGCGAAACGGGAAAATCGCTCCGGCGGCCAGTTGCAAATTAGGAGGGCAAACTTCACCTCGAGATCAAGGCCGTTCTCCTCTGCGCCCCGAATCGGGTTCACGGAACAATCAAACTGCTCAAGCGAAGCAAAGGCGATTCCTCAAACACACAGGAAAGGCGCTCACTGGGGAACAGCCAACACCTGATTTCCGGTCAGTCTGCCTGGCTGATCGATCAATAATGAGATCGTTTTCCCCTCCCAGCAGAAAGACATCCAGGTGGTGAAACAAACCTCGCGGCAAGAGACAGAATCAAACGCTTCACGGTGTTTAGGGAAAACGTCCGAGGCAGTAATAATCATCATCATAATCATAATAATAAATTGATAATTGCTTACACTTATATAGCGCTTTTCTGGACACTCCACTCAAAGCGCTTTACAGGTCATGGGGAATCCCACTACCGCCACCAATGTGCAGCCCCCACCTGGATGATGCTCCAGAACGCTCCCCACACAGCAGCTCTCAGTGGGGAGGAGAGCAGAGGGATGAAGCCAGTTCAGAGAGGGGGGTTATTAGGAGGCCATGATTGGTAAGGGCCCATGGGAAATTTGCCCAGGACGCCGGGGTGACACCCCTACTCTTTTCGAGAGACGCCCTGGGATTGTTAATGAGCACAGAGAGTCAGGACCTCGGTTTTACGTCTCATCCGAAGGACGGCGCCTGTTTACAGTCCAGTGTCCCCCGTCACCATACTGGGGCATTAGGACCCACACAGACCGCAGGATGAGCGCCCCCTGCTGGCCCCACTAACACCTCTTCCAGCAGCAGCCTTAGTTTCACAGCTGAAGGTGAAGGTACTGACCAGGCTCAATCCTGCCGAGCTCCAGTGGAGGGGCTGCCAGTTGTGAGTTGCAGGGTGATATGGCTCTCATCACGCTGCAGTAAATCACTCAATCACGGACACCACGCACCAAGAAACTTCTACAGGTGTACCCCCCGTACCGATGGGACCGAATACTTCTAGGATCAACACATTTCAGGGTTTTTTTGTGCCACTAAGTTAACCCTAGAAGTCTTCTGTCTGAACATTCAGTTCGTACCAACGCGAACTACAACAACACTGAGTCCATGTTGATCTGAACGCCGTGTGTTCAATATCCATTTACCTTACTACAAATCTGCTTTCAGCACAGCTCAACTTTCAGCGCCGAAATCCGTTGCGGATATTTGCAGGTCTTTAAACGAGAAACATTGAACGACTTCATCCGAGACGCCACTACGTAGACTCGTGAGCGCCCCCGGTGAAGAAGAAAAACAAAAACGAGCAAAAAAAAAAAAAGAGAGACAGGATTGCGTTTTAACGAGGAAGATCTTGTTTAAATGATCTCGTGTAAACGCAAAAAATATGTTTTTTTATTCCGAGGCGCTAATAAGATTCCGTGCACTACACTGACCTGACAGCTCCAGTTCCGTGTCCGTTTCTTCTTTGATTTTTACACCCATCTCGCAGGGAGGCGTCTGTCCGAGACGATCCGTCTGATGACCTCCGCCCGCTCCCGGCTCCTTCTCCCAGAACTGCGGTCCCACCTCCGGGCTCTCGGTCTCCTGCTTCACCTGCGCCATTGCAGCCCCGACCCGCTGTGTGATTTCAAACACGGCCCGTCCCACCCGATTCCGCGCCGCCTTCAAACGATCTGCCACTTCAGACACCATCGCGATCTGCAACGCCTTCACGGAGATGATCCACTTCCAGGGGGAGCAGCCAATCCGTCATCTTTAAAGACACACGGGGTACCAAACACCAGACACTAAAACACTAAAACACCAAACAGGAAGTGACCGATCATCCCGAGAAACGAGTTCCGGGTCAACTTGCGCATCCTTAGTTACTGTTGCCATGCCTAAGAAACGAGGGTATTCGTTGTTATTGTCGGTTACTGTCGTGCATACTGCAAGCTGGCTGTGTGCTGACAGTTTTGCCAGGGAAAGTTAGTTAAAAATACAGCCCCAGTCATTCGTATTCCATTTGCGTTAAATATGATAAAGAGGGTGCCATTAGTACACGTAGGAGACGCTGGCCAAAACCATCCAAGCCCCATACAGGCAGCAAACAGGTCTGGGATTGAACCCAAGACCCTAGATGTGTGAAGCACTCTTAATAGCTAAAAAAAGTACTACAAGAAGGATAACATTAAATGACAATTTGGCAGACAGCATTAGTGATCACTGTATCCTCAGACAAACACGGAAAAATAGAAAAGGGATTAATTTTAACACAGGCATTGAGTTTATTTCAAGTCAAATCAAATCAAAGTTAATTGATCAAATGCACATCAATATGGCGTGCAGCAGTAGTTGCTGGCAATGAAATATCTTTTTCTGTGAGCTCAGAAAAATTACAAGAATCACCAAAATCACAAGAATCACAAAAATCACAAAGTTGGGGTTACGTTTTTTGAAAGTGAATGAAACTCAATATGAGTAGAGACGCTATGTGTCTATGTGCTGTGTGTCCAGGGTGTATGCAATATATACAAGTAGTGCTGAATACAGTGAAAACTGTGTGTCCCTGTCGTCAGTTTGTGACTGGGATGACTGGGATCCTTGAGAACGGACCTGGCCTTCTTCAGACTCCTTCAGACATATTTGATCATTTTCAAGGAAGAAAAACATCACAGTTGCTGCAAAGTTTGGAGGAGTTTGTGGAGAGCTAATTGGGTTCTGTAAAAAAAACACTGGTCTGGCGTGAGTGTTGCTTGCTGGGATAGGTTTCGGGCCACGGTGAGAAGATAAGACTGGACTGTGGGAGGGAACTGGAACAAGCCCACTTGAACACATTGAGAAGATACAAACTACTCACAGATAATATCACAAATCCAGACGTAAACCCAGGACCCCAGTATAAGAAGACAACAATGCTAACCACTGGTCCATAACCAAACAGAAATGTTCTCAATCTGCAAATTTATTGGTCAACAATGTGGTGTGAAAGAAACTGCTACTGACTCTTTTCTATGCACGGGTACCACGCATTAGTATTGATAGATTACTTCAAGAAAACATAACCCACAATTTAAACACACTCCCAAAATAGAACATCCACAAACCTACTTCTCATAAGATTTAATCGAACACAAGTAAAATGAACACCAAGGGAAAAAACAGCAAATCTTAAAACATAACAATGACTCCCTGTAGCGGTGAATCTAACACCTTATCTTACAGAAATATGTTTGAAGTCTAAAGTATAACCAGAACATGACTTTTCTAGATTAACAAGGATTAAAAATGTTTAAGAATATGCAGAGCTGGAGAGAGATGCTGAACTTTAATGTTTAAAACCCTGTTAAGCAGACATAAAGTTACTCCTATAACCTACCACAGTGCTGAAAAGAGATTTGACTGTGAGAAAGACTTTATCCTATTTAAATTGCTGACAAAGCATTCAATAAGACACCAATGCTCTTGAGCTATACTATGGAGCTGTTCTTGCATGCAATAAGAATGACAGCTTCTGCTCAAAGACTAAAACAGTCAGAAAACCTATTTTAAAGACCCCCCCCCCAAAAAATAAAAATCAGGAATCTCTCAGAGAAAAGACAAGTCATTCCCGAGAAATGCCAAACGACCTGACTGTGAAGTCTCTGGTGTGGGACTGGAGCTCACTCTCCGCTGGAGTCACACTGCCCTGTGGACAGAGCGCACGTCATCATCATCAGTTGGACCATTTCACCAGCAAAACACGGAGACAAGCATTTCTGATAGATGGTCACCACACACAAAGCAATACTCAAACTGACAGACAATACAAGCACTCGTTGATAGGAGTGGACATTATGATCTGCACTTATAGTGGGGTACTTAACGGAAAGTGGCAAGGCGTCACAAAAAGCTGGAGAATATGCAAAATAACTAATAATAATAATAATTGCTTACACTTATATAGCTCTTTTCTGGACACTCCACTCAAAGCGCTTTACAGGTCATGGGGAATCCCACTACCGCCACCAGTGTGCAGCCCCCACCTGGATGATGTGACAGCAGCCATAGTGCGCCAGAACGCTCCCCACACATCAGCTATCAGTGGGGAGGAGAGCAGAGTAATGTAGCCAGTTCAGAGAGGGGGGTTATTAGGAGGCCATGATTGGTAAAGGTTTCCAATTTCTCGTTGATCAGAAATGTCACATACTCTTTCAGATACAGACTCTATTCGACAAATGTCTGCCCTTTCAATTTCACATCAACAACTCTAACTCTACAGCCGCACGCAGAGACACTACAGGGATTGTGGGACACTGGAGGCCCATATCTTACCTTCTCCTTCCTCAGAGTGGAAAACCAGCCCATCCTTCTGCTCCTTCCATTTCAAACTGGTTCTGTCCATCCCAGTGTGCCTGGACAGCAGCCCCCTCATCTGGACAGAGAAGAAGAGCACAGCCTGCCTGAGAGCAGGGCTGGATCTGGACTGGAGCACCAGCCAGCAATACTGATTCATCTCCCTGAGTGTACCTAGTACAGTCTGTACACTGATCCAGTAATACTCACACAGCCCTGATCATTATAGATATGTAACTGTACACACTGTACACTGATCCAGTAATATTCACACAGCCCTGATCATTATAGATATGTAACTGTACACACTGTACACTGATCCAGTAATATTCACACAGCCCTGATCATGATAGATATATCATTCTCCACACTGTACACTGATCCAGTAATACTCACACAGCCCTGATCATGATGGATCTATAATTCTCCATACTGAGCACTGGCACTGTGGAGTCTCACTATAAACACATTGCTCCTTTTCAATTATTAGGATTTCTGTCATCTGGCAATATTGCACATCATCCTGATTATACCCAGCACACGCTGTGTAGAGACACAGTACTATCACACACAATGTCAAATGAATACAGATACAGATATAGATATAGATATAGATGTAGATGTAGATGAGTTCAGTGATACATGTAGCACCTACCTGGTTTAAGAGGAATTCTCTCACTCCAGGATCATTAGGGTTCAGCCCTTCATCCAGGCTGATTTTCACCCTCAGCACCGCTCTGTTATCTGTAGACACACAGGGAAAGACATGAAAATTCCCAGCCTCTGGGAATTACAGCACGAAACGGAAGCTGTTCCTGACTTCGATCGTCGACGTCCTGCCAGAACCGCTCAGCTCCTGCCCCCGGGAGAAGAAACGCGCGCCGGAATTAACGGTCTGACAGCTCTCCAACTTGCCCAGAGGAGAGGGCACAGTCGGCCGGCCTGCAAAATGCCTGGGAGGCTGAAGACCGGTGATCGTCCTACCAGCGGGGGGGGGCGCTTTGCTCGCAAGGATGGGTGAAGAGCAAGGAAGGGAAAGAGTGAGAGCTTTCCTAAATGATGTTCATGTGTCCACTCAAAGCGCTTGACAGGTCATGGGGAATCCCACTACCGCCACCAGTGTGCAGCCCCCACCTGGATGATGCTCCAGTCCGCTCAGCACACAGCAGCTCTCAGTGGGGAGGAGAGCAGAGGGATGGAGCCAGTTCAGAGAGGGGGGTTATTAGGAGGCCATGATGGGTAAGGGCCAATGGGAAATTTGGCCAGGACGCCGGGGTTACACCCCTACTCTTTTCGAGAAACGCCCTGGGATTGTTAATGACCACAGAGAGTCAGGACCTCGGTGTGACGTCTCATCCGAGGGACGGCGCCTATTTACAGTCTAGTGTCCCCCGTCACTATACTGGGGCATCGGGACCCCCCACAGACCGCAGGGTGAGCGCCCCCTGCTGGCCCCACTAACACCTCTCCCAGCAGCAACCTTGGTTTTTCCCAGGAGTCTCCCCATCCAGGTACTGGCCAGGCTCATACCTGCTGAGCTCCAGTGGGGGGGCTGCCAGCTGGGAGCTGCAGGGCGACACGGCTATGGGGACAAGTGGATGATGGGAGATGTGCGACACACCAGCTCTGTCCTGACTCCCTCCTGTCAACTCACCGCTGAAGCAGAAGAAGGGGAACCTCTGAGCACAGTCAGTATCGCTCCAGCGCCCCCTGGTGGTGCCCGTTAGGGCCAGGGCGGCACAATTCTCGTTGCTGCCAGAGTTGTCGGGTTGGTTCTGATCCCAGTTGTAGAAAGCGGAGTAGCTCGGGCTCGACCACTTCCAGGGCTCCATGAACAGGCCGATCCAGACGTAGTGACCCCGCGCCGTCAGTCGGATCTCCTCGTTCTCGCTCCGGTTCCTCACGCTGGCCAGGTCCGTGTGGCGCTCCCGGCAGTACCTCTGGGCTGCGGTGAAGTTGGCCGATGTTTCGACGAGGAAGTATCTCTCCCGCGGGTCTCCAGCTTCTGCGAAGAAAACCCAGCCCCAAGAAGTTATGGTACCGCCAAGCGCAGGAAGGGGCTCTTCGACATGAAGCTGCTGTCGTGCGTGAATTAAACTATCCGCAAGGGTCACGGCAGGCGAGACTTCTTCCCTTCCGCTAGCAAGGGTGCAAAGTGGAACCTGCAGAACCTCAACACAGCAAAGAAACGGCCAACGACCTCGCGGGCGGCGATACCTGGCCCCTCCGGGACTGTCTCTGGAAGGTTCTCCCCTTGCGGGGAGTCTGCGCGTCCCTCCGGGGGAGGTGTTCAGTGTGGGGCCCTTACAGCTGCAGCTCGTCCTTAATCAGCCAATCAGCTGTGGTTGCTAAGGGCAACGCACCGCCCTTGCCCCGCCTCCACACTGGACACGCCCCCCCCCTGCATTACATCACACCCCCTTCCCGCAGACACAGGGAAGTACCAGCACTCCCAGCTAAGCGGAAAGTGCAGTGAAACGCTTGATCGATCTGCTAGCATTCGACGCCTCACAGTTGCCATGCATACATTTAAAAAACGCCCACAACCCTCTTCAATCCTTGCATGATCAGAAGCCCTTTGTGTCAGAGAGCCCCGGAACATCACTGGACACACGCTAGTGAGTTTTTTTGGCCTGCTTCTGCAACGGTGGATGACCCAGAGGGAGGGCAGGGACTCCAAAGAAGATGGGGTGTCTTGTGTGGCCCGCGGGGGGGAACGCTTCCCTCATTCACCCGATGTTTGGGGTGGGCAGAGCGAACCCGGGAAAGGGAGAACAGGCAAAGGCCACCAATCGGATCAAGTCCAGAACGACTCCAAGGCCTCGCCAACGTTAAGGCAGCAGTGCACTCTGGGGCAGCTGTTCGACTGTCTGTTTTGTGTTTGCTTCATAGCTAAAAATGAGAAAAGGGACCAAACGTGTAACTCACCTCCATAGCAAATGAAGGGAAAGGAGATGCTGCAATCATTGTCATGCCAAAACCCTGTAGTTCTCAAGACCACACAGTTTTCGTGACCCATAAAGTTGTCTGGCTCTCCTGTAGCCCAGCTGGTGAAATTAGACCCAGTCTGGCTGTAAAGACTGATGTTCCCCATGGACCACTTCCAGCTCCACTGGTCCCAATACAGTCCTATCCAGCCAGCATATTGAAGAGGATTCCCCGCAGTCTGCAGGAGCTGCTCGTTGTCCTCTGGGCTGTCAATAACAGCCAGGTCAGTGTAGTTCTCCCTGCAGTAACTCTGGGCTTCGGTCCAGCTCTTCTCCAGGCTCACAAAGTGATACTGACGAGCGCAGCAGCAGGGGACACCCCAGAACCCTGGAGAGAGAGACACACACACAGGGGACACACCAGGATCAGCCGAAGAGCACAGAGAGAGAGAGCATTGTCCATTGTCCATTGTGTGCATTGTCAATGTCCATTGTGAAGACTCCCAGTCAGACCCAGAGGCTGTCTGTAGAGCCGACCAGGATGAACCAGTGGCCGCCAGCGGGAAGCGATGTGCTGGGGGGGGCGTTAAAAACGCACGACTGGGAAAAAACGTCAACACGGCGAACCAAGGAGACACCGACCTGTGTAAAGCAGGGCGAGCCGGATTCTCCAGTCCATGACGGCGATCCGCCCCCAGCTGCAAAACATTGGAAACAAAGGCAGGATCTTCACTGGAACCCAGCGGGGCGTTGATCACAAAGTCCGCGGTCGGCCGAAGCAGCCCTGATCGGACGGATGCGTCCTGACGGAACCCCCAGTTGTCGCCTCTACCAATGTGACTGGATCCAGTCGAGACGTCATCCAGTCTGTAGAGCATTTTTGATCGCAACATACCCAGCACACACACGACCCGGAGGGACACCCCCTTCCCCCCATATGACCCTGAACCCGTGATTTGAAGGGGGGAGTATCAAAACGCCGATATGATTTCAATATCTGGGGGTGGCGGCCGACTTGATCCCGGGCGGACTCGCCTTTGCCCGTCCGTGGGATCTAAACCGCCCTGCCGTGATCGGAGAAAAGCCGAAGCACAAATGCGTTTTCTAGCCTCTGTCGTATACACACCCGTTCGGATCAGCAGCAGCTGGGCTGTTTCGGCGGCGGACCAGGGCTGGTGTTGTTGTGGAATATATACAGGGCTCCAGCCGGCTTGATACTTCAATAGCGATAATCAAACAGCCTGTTCAACAGATCATTGGAGAGGACCACAGAGCTGAAATACTCTGGCACCAAGCCTACCCTGGCAGGTCTGAAACCGTGTTTTGAGCAACGTTAACGAGAACAAAATGCAATCGACCCACAGGGATGATCAGGGTGCTCAAAACGGGGGTCAGATGTTGTGAAACCATATTTATATCTATAATTTGAATTCATACTTTCCACCATGTTCAGCCACCCCCCTCTCTCTCTCTCTCTCTCTTTCCTAGCATTTACTAGCAGACGCATTTCATAATAATAATAATTGCTTACACTTACATAGCGCTTTTCTGGACACTCCACTCAAAGCGCTTTACAGGTCATGGGGAATCCCACTGCCGCCACCAATGTGCAGCCCCCACCCTGGATGATGCGACGGCAGCCATAGTGCGCCAGAACGCCCCCCACACACCAGCTCTCAGTGGGGAAACACCCTGGGATTTTTAATGACCGCAGAGAGTCAGGACCTCGGTTTGACGTCTCATCCGAAGGACGGCGCCTGTTTACAGTCCAGTGTCCCCCGTCACTATACTGGGGCATCAGGACCCACACAGACCGCAGGGTGAGAGCGCCCCCTGCTGGCCCCACTAACACCTCTCCCAGCAGCAACCTTAGTTTTTCCCAGGAGTCTCCCCTCCAGGTACTGACCAGGCTCACACCTGCTGAGCTTCAGTGGGGGGGGGGCTGCCAGCTGGGAGTTGCAGGGCGACATGGCTGCTGGCTCATGTCCAGCCACCTGCCACTTCAATAACAACCATCACCGACTGAGTCCCTGCCATGAGCTTCAGACTGGAGGCTCCTCTTGGACCGAGCTGTCAATCGTCACCTCTCCAGGCTGCCTGCGACTGTCTCCGTCTACCCGTGACCGAAGTCATGAAGGCAGTAGGTCCTCTCCCGTCTTCTGCATCTGCATCTTCAAACCTTCCACTACCTTGGCAGATCTAGCACAGTTCCGGTGATTGATTTAACGACTCACCTTCCTGCATCTCGCCAAAACGAACCTGCCCGGAAGATCCACGTGCTTTGTCTGCGTAGAACTTACCACCTCCTGTGTTGACGTGATCTCTGCCTCCGGGGGTCTTCGGGGGGTGAAAGCCGTCTCGCACCGACCTGTCGGAGCTGGGTAGTGTCTGACCGGCTCCTCGCCTCCTCCTACCGCTGATCCGAGCGGATCCGTGCCTTGCCCTCGACTGCGACAGAGGCTGGGAAAACGGCTCCGTGTTTCGGCTCGCCTCCATTTATGACGGGGCGATGGAGATCCCGCAAACACACTAAGGCAAATCCGCCCAGGCAATTCAAATTGCAGGTCGGCTGCCACCCCAGATATTTAAATCATATCGGTGTTTTGCTAGTCACCCATTCAAATCACGGGCTCAATGTCATTAGAAGGAAACTGCAGTTTGTTTTATGTTGTTCGCTTGAGCAAAGCCCTGTTACTTACCTGTAAACTCATGAATTAAACAAAATTCATGGTAGAGAAATGTGTCTCTGTATTTATACTCACAGTAGATGGTGCAGTAATGTGTCTCTGTATTTATACTCACAGTAGATGGTGCAGTAGTGATCAGTGTATTTATACTCACAGTAGATGGTGCAGTAATGTATCTCCGCATTTATACTCACAGTAGTGGGTGCAGTAATGATCAGTGTATTTATACTCACAGTAGATGGTGCAGTAATGATCAGTGTATTTATACTCACAGTAGATGGTGCAGTAAGGTGTTTCTGTATTTATACTCACAGCAGATGGTGCAGTAATGATCAGTGTATTTCTAATCACAGAAGATGGTGCAGTAATGTGTCTCTGTATTTATACTCACAGTAGATGGTGCAGTAATGATCAGTGTATTTATACTCACAGTAGATGGTACAGTAATGATCACTGTATTTCTACTCACAGTAGAAGGTGCAGTAATGTGTCTCTGTATTTATACTCACAGTAGATGGTGCAGTAATGATCAGTGTATTTATACTCACAGTAGATGGTGCAGTAATGATCACTGTATTTATACTCACAGTAGATGGTGCAGTAAGGTGTTTCTGTATTTATACTCACAGTAGATGGTGCAGTAATGTGTCTCTGTATTTATACTCACAGTAGATGGTGCAGTAATGATCAGGGTATTTATACTCACAGTAGATGGTGCAGTAATGATCAGTGTATTTATACTCACAGTAGATGGTGCAGTAATGTGTCTCTGTATTTATACTCACAGTAGATGGTGCAGTAATGATCAGTGTATTTATACTCACAGTAGATGGTACAGTAATGATCAGTGTATTTATACTCACAGTAGATGGTGCAGTAAGGTGTTTCTGTATTTATACTCACAGCAGATGGTGCAGTAATGACCAGTGTATTTCTACTCACAGTAGATGGTGCAGTAATGATCAGTGTATTTCTACTCACAGTAGATGGTACAGTAATGATCACTGTATTTCTACTCACAGTAGATGGTACAGTAATGATCAGTGTATTTATACTCACAGTAGATGGTGCAGTAAGGTGTTTCTGTATTTATACTCACAGCAGATGGTGCAGTAATGACCAGTGTATTTCTACTCACAGTAGATGGTGCAGTAATGATCAGTGTATTTCTACTCACAGTAGATGGTACAGTAATGATCACTGTATTTCTACTCACAGTAGAAGGTGCAGTAATGTGTCTCTGTATTTATACTCACAGTAGATGGTGCAGTAATGATCAGTGTATTTATACTCACAGTAGATGATGCAGTAATGATCACTGTATTTATACTCACAGTAGATGGTGCAGTAAGGTGTTTCTGTATTTATACTCACAGTAGATGGTGCAGTAATGTGTCTCTGTATTTATACTCACAGTAGATGGTGCAGTAATGATCAGGGTATTTATACTCACAGTAGATGGTGCAGTAATGTGTCTCTGTATTTATACTCACAGTAGATGGTGCAGTAATGATCAGTGTATTTATACTCACAGTAGATGGTACAGTAATGATCAGTGTATTTATACTCACAGTAGATGGTGCAGTAAGGTGTTTCTGTATTTATACTCACAGCAGATGGTGCAGTAATGATCAGTGTATTTCTAATCACAGAAGATGGTGCAGTAATGACCAGTGTATTTCTACTCACAGTAGATGGTGCAGTAATGATCAGTGTATTTATACTCACAGTAGATGGTACAGTAATGATCACTGTATTTCTACTCACAGTAGAAGGTGCAGTAATGTGTCTCTGTATTTATACTCACAGTAGATGGTGCAGTAATGATCAGTGTATTTATACTCACAGTAGATGGTGCAGTAATGATCAGTGTATTTATACTCACAGTAGATGGTGCAGTAATGATCAGTGTATTTATACTCACAGTAGATGGTGCAGTAAGGTGTTTCTGTATTTATACTCACAGCAGATGGTGCAGTAATGATCACTGTATTTCTAATCACAGAAGATGGTGCAGTAATGACCAGTGTATTTCTACTCACAGTAGATGGTGCAGTAATGATCAGTGTATTTCTACTCACAGTAGATGGTACAGTAATGATCACTGTATTTCTACTCACAGTAGAAGGTGCAGTAATGTGTCTCTGTATTTATACTCACAGTAGATGGTGCAGTAATGATCAGTGTATTTATACTCACAGTAGATGGTGCAGTAATGATCACTGTATTTATACTCACAGTAGATGGTGCAGTAAGGTGTTTCTGTATTTATACTCACAGTAGATGGTGCAGTAATGTGTCTCTGTATTTATACTCACAGTAGATGGTGCAGTAATGATCAGGGTATTTATACTCACAGTAGATGGTGCAGTAATGATCAGTGTATTTATACTCACAGTAGATGGTGCAGTAATGTGTCTCTGTATTTATACTCACAGTAGATGGTGCAGTAATGATCAGTGTATTTATACTCACAGTAGATGGTACAGTAATGATCAGTGTATTTATACTCACAGTAGATGGTGCAGTAAGGTGTTTCTGTATTTATACTCACAGCAGATGGTGCAGTAATGATCAGTGTATTTCTAATCACAGAAGATGGTGCAGTAATGACCAGTGTATTTCTACTCACAGTAGATGGTGCAGTAATGATCAGTGTATTTATACTCACAGTAGATGGTGCAGTAATGTGTCTCTGTATTTCTACTCACAGTAGATGGTGAAGTGATCAGATCACTTTATTGGCCCTATACAATGTCTCGCATGAGGAATTGGTCTTGTCGCAGACCCCAGCTGGCTCTCCATGAGACACACAGACAGGGAGAGAGAAGCTGGGGGTCAGAGCGCAGGGTCGGCCATTTATACGGCACCCCTGGAGCACCTGGGGTTCAGGGCCTCGCACAGGGGCCCCAACGGAGTAGGATTCCTCTGCCGGCCGCGGGATTTGAACTGGCAAACCCTTCCAGCCCCAGGCGCAGATCCTGAGCCACAGAGCCACCACTCTGCTCCATCAGTATTGGAGATGAATATAACAAGGAGGACTGAAAGATATTGATGGCAATCTGCAATTTTATTTGTGTCATCAGTTCAGATTAAAGAAAATGTTAACCACTATCCTCTATGTGACAGCGCATATTGGCATTCAGAGACAAGTTCAAGAAAACGCAGCTCATAGCATAAATACCCTCCCAAACAGGAACATCCAGGTGTATACATCTATGAATACTCAATAAAATATTACTGAATTATTTTAGGAGAAATAGCAGTACCAGGTAAAGAAAGGCTTAACAGTAGCTTTCAAGTGTTTTAACATTATGATCTCTCCCCATATCCATCACCTGAATTACTTAAATTGGGGAAATGTGTTTGAAGTCCAAATTCTAACAATAAATTACTTGTCTAGCGGAATAAAATTTATAGACGGTCTTTAAAAATATGCGGATCTGACTATAGGTACCGAACATTAATGGTTAAAACTCTGTTAGACAGACTAATTTACTCTCATGGGCACCATACTGTACAGCACTGGTGAAGAGTTACTGATAATTACAGCTTATACAGAGCTTGTACTTATACAGAGCAGATAGAAATTGTATTATAAAGACAAAAACAGGTTGCTGTAAAAGATCACAGAGGAATTCGTTACAGCCTGAGTGGAGAAACATTATAGATCTGCTGGTCAGGCTGATCAGACTGGAGTCCAGTTTCCAATGTAGTCACACTGCCCTGTGAGAACACATCATCACAGTTAGTATACTGATACTGACTGTACTAATAGAGCTTGGCATCACACACACACTGGACTGACAGAGCTGGACATCACACACACAAACACACACACACTGGACTGAGAGAGCTGGACATCACACACACACACTCTGGACTGACGGGGCTGGGCGTCACACACACACACTGTACAGAAATGTTTATTATACAAATGGAGCTGATGTAGACAGTTAATTTCAGAAGGCTGCTCCAGAGAACAAATCAGAGAATCACACGTATAATTTCTACCTGCTCTGACACACGAGCATTTCACAGGTTAATTAATATGCCAGAATAAAATGTCACCATTAACATTTGTGAATTGTGTGACATATATTTCAGTGCAAAAAATAAATGGGCACACATGAAATATAGTTTTAACAATAACACAGATTGTGCTATTTAGCACAAAATGTCACATACTCTTTCTAGAAAGACCCTCTCTTTATCGTGAGCAGGACTACCTACATTTTGCACAAGCCTTTACACACAGACACACAGCTTAACCTCTCCGGCATCACAGTGAAACTGGAGGCCCATATCTCACCTTGCGCTTCCTGCTCAGAGAGGAAAACCAGTCCATCCTTCTGCTCCTTCCATTTCAAACTGGTTCTGTTCATCCCAGTGTGCCTGGACAGCAGCCCCCTCATCTGGACAGACAAGAACAGCACAGACTGCCTGAGAGCAGGGCTGGATCTGGACTGGAGCACCAGCCAGCAATACTGATCCATCACCCTGAGTGTAACTAGTACAGTCTGTACACTGATCCAGTAATATTCACACAGCCCTGATCATTATAGATATATCATTCTCCATACTGTACACTGATCCAGTCATATTCACACAGCCCTGATCATTAGAGATATATAATTCTCCACACTGTACACTGATCCAGTAATATTCACACAGCCCTGATCATTATAGATATATAACTGTACACACTGTACACTGATCCAGTAATATTCACACAGCCCTGATCATGATAGATATATAACTGTACACACTGTACACTGATCCAGTAATATTCACACAGCCCTGATCATGATAGATATATAACTGTACACACTGTACACTGATCCAGTAATACTCACACAGCCCTGATCATGATAGATATATAACTGTACACACTGTACACTGATCCAGTAATATTCACACAGCCCTGATCATTATAGATATATAATTCTCCACACTGTACACTGATCCAGTAATACTCACACAGCCCTGATCATGATAGATATATAATTCTCCACACTGTACACTGATCCAGTAATATTCACACAGTCCTGATCATTAGAGATATATAATTCTCCACACTGTACACTGATCCAGTGATATTCACACAGTCCTGATCATGATAGATATATAACTGTACACACTGTACACTGATCCAGTAATATTCAAACTGTCATTATTATTATAAATATATAATTCTCCACACTGTACACTGATCCAGTAATACTCACACAGTCCTGATCATTAGAGATATATAATTCTCCACACTGTACACTGATCCAGTAATACTCACACAGCCCTGATCATTAGAGATATATAACTGTACACACTGTGCACTGATCCAGTAATATTCACACAGTCCTGATCATTTTAGATATATAATTCTCCACACTGTACACTGATCCAGTAATACTCACACAGCCCTGATCATGATAGATATATAATTCTCCACACTGTACACTGATCCAGTAATATTCACACAGTCCTGATCATTAGAGATATATAATTCTCCGCACTGTACACTGATCCAGTGATATTCACACAGTCCTGATCATGATAGATATATAACTGTACACACTGTACACTGATCCAGTAACATTCACACAGCCCTGATCATTATATATATATAATTCTCCACACTGTACACTGATCCAGTGATATTCACACAGTCCTGATCATTATAGATATATAACTGTACACACTGTACACTGATCCAGTAATATTCACACAGCCCTGATCATTATAGATATATAACTGTACACACTGTACACTGATCCAGTAATACTCACACAGTCCTGATCATGATAGATATATAATTCTCCACACTGTACACTGATCCAGTAACATTCACACAGTCCTGATCATTATAGATATATAATTCTCCACACTGTACACTGATCCAGTAACATTCACACAGTCCTGATCATGATAGATATATAATTCTCCACACTGTACACTGATCCAGTAACATTCACACAGCCCTGATCATGATAGATATATAATTCTCCACACTGTACACTGATCCAGTAATACTCACACAGTCCTGATCATGATAGATATATAATTCTCCACACTGTACACTGATCCAGTAATATTCACACAGCCCTGATCATTATAGATATATAATTCTCCACACTGTACACTGATCCAGTAATATTCACACAGTCCTGATTATAGATATATAATTCTACACACTGTACACTAGCCAACTCAATACACTCAGTGGGGTCTCTCTTAACCCAGGTTAGACATGAGCCCTGTGCAGACTCTGTCGCACTCCAGCACATAAAAACCCTGATCAGGATTCCTGGCTCTGAAGGCTGACAGCACCTACCTGGTTTAAGAGGAATTCACTCACTGCTGCATCATTAGGATTCAGCCCTTTATCCAGGCTGATTGTCACCTTCATCACCACTCTGTTGTCTGGGGAGACACAGGTAAATAATACTGCTACTACTAACAATTGCTCACACTTATATAGCGCTTTTCTGGACACTCCACTCAAAGCGCTTTACAGGTCATCGGGAATCCCACTACCGCCACCAATGTGCAGCCCCACCTGGATGATGCGACGGCAGCCATAGTGCGCCAGAACGCTCCCCACACAGCAGCTCTCAGTGGGGAGGAGAGCAGAGGGATGGAGCCAGTTCAGAGAGGGGGGTTATTAGGGGGCCATGATTGGTAAGGGACAATGGGAAATTTGGCCAGGACGCCGGGGTTACACCCCTACTCTTCTCGAGAGACGCCCTGGGATTGTTAATGACCACAGAGAGTCAGGACCTCGGTTTTACGTCTCCTCCCGAAGGACGGCGCCCGTTTACAGTCCAGTGTCCCCCGTCACTATACTGGGGCATTAGGACCCACATGGACCACAGGGTGAGCGCCCCCTGCTGGCCCCACTCACACCTCTCCCAGCAGCAACCTTAGTTTTTCCCAGGAGTCTCCCCTCCAGGTACTGACCAGGCTCACACCTGCTGAGCTCCAGTGGGGGGGGGGGGCTGCCAGCTGGGAGCTGCAGGGCGACATGGCTGCTGGTGATATAAAAACCACAGAGACTTCACCCTGTGCTCTACCGCGCCACACCTATGGGGACGAGTGAGGTTTTTCCTGGATGATGGGAGGTGCGCAACACACCAGCTCGGTCCTGACTCCCCCCTGTCAACTCACCGTTGAAGCAGAAGAAGGGGAACTTCTTGGTACAGCCTATATCGCTCCAGCGCCCCCTGGTGGTGCCCGTCAGGGCCAGGGCGGCACAGTTCTCGTTTCCGCCGGAGTTGTCGGGTTGGTTCTGATCCCAGTGGTGGAAAGTGGAGTTGCTGGGCCTCGACCACTTCCAGGGCGTGTTGAACAGGCCGATCCACACCGAGTTATTCCGCGCCGCCAGGCGGACCGCCTCGTTCTCGCTCCGGTTCCTCGCGCAGGCCAGGTCCGTGTGCTGCTCCCGGCAGTACCTCTGGGCTTCGGGAAAGGTCTTGGTCGCGTTGATCAGGAAGTAGCTCTCCGCCGGATCTCCGGAGTCTATGAGAACAGACCAGCACCCAGATCTCATTGTCAAGAATTCATCGGATTGCAGTACTGCAATGAGCCTGGGCTCTCCTCTGTGTATTGTCGTTGTGTTTTATCTCGTGTATTCTTCTTATTTATTGTCGTCCTGTAAAGCGCTTTGAGAAGCCACCTTTAAAGGCACTATATAAAATAAAGTTGTTTATTATTATTATTATTATTATCATTATCATAATATCAGAATCACAGCAGGTAGATTGCAGCGAAAGGATCTCTCCCCAGTACATCAACACCAAGCGCAAATCTCTGGAGAACTTAAAGCAATCAACCTTGCAGCACTACGTATTGATTATGTATTTCAGCAGGACGTATTTTCCGTATTCAACGCTGTGGGGGGGTGGAATAATACAACTAAAACGCTTTAGTGCACTTCTCTCATTCCACGCCCCTGTCTTGTCACTCCTACTTTCCGACATATTTTGGGGAATCTTTCCGTCTTTCCGTCTATCCGGTGTCAGAAAGCCATTTTTTCCTGGCCACTGCAAATCTCCTGCATGAGTTGAATGAGCCTGGGAGGGCTGTATACTCTGGACAACTTATCAGAGGGCACAACGTAGAGATACCAGTTCCCTGGAGACCTGGGGTGAACAAGCTGCAACCCAGAAGGCGACCCACTCCAGAATCTCACCCAGGACCCATGAACTCATTCCCCCCCCCCCGCGGTACTTTCCTTCTGAAGTCCTTTCTGTTCCTTTTGTTTCACGCGCGTGCGTCCTCAAGGGGGGGGGGGCGCTATGGAGGAAGCCAGCTCTACCGTGGTCGCCGGTCCTGTCGGTCCTGAAACCCAACTTGTCAGGAAGCCTGCTTCACCTGGGACCGACCACGGCACCCCCCGCCTCCAGGTGAAGCGGGCTGTTTCAGGCTCTGAGCCACTGCTGCGTCCCCCCTCCGGTTTTACTTGTGATCTGCTTCGCTGTAACTTGGCTGCGTCCTCTCTGGCTCTGACCTCTGAACTCGTTTCCTGACGACAATTCTGGATGGCCCTCTGCCTGTTTGCTGCCGGCTCACTAAACCGACCTGTTCCAGCTCTAAGGACTCCCACGGACCACGACTGATATTCCAGCTGTAGCAGCATAACAGCACTGCACCTGAATGAGGACAGAGCCCGTATCTCACCTTGATAGCAAATGAAGAAACGGGCAGTACTGCAAGGGCTGTCAGCCCAGAAACCGGTAGACGACATGGTCCCACAATTTTCTTTCCCTCCGGCGTTGTCTGGTTCTGTTGAAGCCCAGTTGGTGAAATTAGTCCCAGCCGGACCGTAAAGACTGATGTTCCCCATGGACCACTGCCAGCTCCACTTGTCCCGGTACAGTCCAATCCAGCCGAAATTTGGCAAAAGGTTCATCACCGCAGTCTGCAGGAGCTGCTCGTTGTCCTCTGGGCTCTCGATCACAGCCAGGTCAGTGTAGTTCTCCCTGCAGTAACTCTGGGCTTCGGTCCAGCTCTTCTCCAGGCTCACAAAGTGATACTGACGAGCGCAGCAGGAGGGGACACCCCAGAGCCCTGGAGAGAGAGAGAGAGAGAGAGAGAGAGACACACACACACACAGGGGACACACCAGGATCAGCAGAACGTCAGGGTGGAGTGGTTTGGCTCTGTGGCTCAGGATCTGCGCCTGTGGCTGGAAGGGGTTTGCCAGTTCAAATCCCGCGGCTGGCAGAGGCATCCTACTCCGTTGGGGCCCCCCTGAGCGAGGCCCTGAACCCCAGCTGCTCCAGGGGTGCTGTACAATGGCCGACCCTGCGCTCTGACCCCCAGCTTCTCTCTCTCCCTGTCTGTGTGTCTCATGGAGAGCCAGCTGGGATATGCGAACAGCCAAATTCCTAATGCAAGAAATTGTATAGGGCTAATAAAGTGATGTTATGTTATGTCAGAGAGAGAGAGAGCAGGAGCGTGTTGCACTGTCCGTTCTGAAGAGATCCACTGACTCTATCCATCCGATTTCTGCAGATCTGACCGCGAGAGACAAAGTAGAGGACACACTTGCGAAAAGCCACGCGGAAGCGCTTTTCCAACTGGGAACAGGGAACCCCCTCTGGAAGCCCTTCTTTACATACAGAGTGGTGAGAGCATGGAACAAGCTGGCCATCCAGAAGCTACCCTGTCTTCTTTCCAGACGCAGCTGAAGGAGATCCCCTCCCATCGATTAACTACTAACAGACAACTAAATAGGCTACAAGGGCTGAGTTGGGAATTTATGAGACGTCGTGGCAAATAAAACACATCTGAAAACAAATAACATTCACAAAAGATGTCACGTGTTACATATCCTAAGTAACCAGACTCTGGGTTAGAGGAGCGCAGAAATTCTCTCATGTATTTCTGTGTACACTCAAGGAGGATATCTAGATCAGTGCCTTTCTGATGTTAAATAATTCCTCTAACGTTAACAGAAGTTATATACCATCCATGCATACACGTTTTATCATCTTTTTCCAATTAGGGTCCGTGAAGGAGCTGGAGCTTATCGAGGCAAACAACAGGCACAAGGCAGGATACGCCCTGGGTGGGACACCAGTCCATCACAGGACACACACACACACCCTGGACAGGACACCAGTCCATCACAGGACACACACACTCGCACACCCTGGACAGGACAGCAGTCCATCACAGGACACACACACTCACACACACCCTGGACAGGACAGCAGTCCATCACAGGACACACACACTCACACACCCTGGACAGGACAGCAGTCCATCACAGGACACACACACTCACACACCCTGGACAGGACACCAGTCCATCACAGGACACACACACACACCCTGGACAGGACACCAGTCCATCACAGGACACACACACACTCACACACCCTGGACAGGACAGCAGTCCATCACAGGACACACACACTCACACACCCCGGACAGGACAGCAGTCCATCACAGGACACACACACACTCACACAACCTGGACAGGACAGCAGTCCATCACAGGACACACACACACTCACACCCTGGACAGGACACCAGTCCATCACAGGACACACACACTCACACACCCCGGACAGGACAGCAGTCCATCACAGGACACACACACTCACACACCCCGGACAGGACAGCAGTCCATCACAGGACACACACACACTCACACACCCTGGACAGGACAGCAGTCCATCACAGGACACACACACACCCTGGACAGGACATCAGTCCATCACAGGCCACACAAACACACACACACTCACACACCCTGGACAGGACAGCAGTCCATCACAGGACACACACACACAGGCAGAAACACAAACAAACTTACAAACCAGGGTTTGTCTCCCCAGAACACATTTAACTCACCAGCCTGTCTCCGGACTGCGGGAAGAAACCAGAGCACCAGGAGCAAACCCACACAAACACGGGGAGAACATGCAGACTCCACCCAGACAGCACCCCAGACATTAGGCAAGTGCAGAGACACAAACAGACCTCAAACCCGTGCTTTCAGGCATCTGGTTGGGGAGGGGTTACAAAATGGACTTTTAAGGACTGGTTCCTCAGATGTATTCAGTTCCAAGCAAATGGCAGAGTGAACTCGGTAGCAATTCGTGCTGCCAGGCGAGGGGAACGGGGTGCCAGATTGCACAACGGTACAACAATTCAAGTTGTTAACGCGAGCAGGAAGGGGAGGCACTGACCTGTGCAAAGCAGCGCGAGGCCGAGGTTCCAAGTCATGATTGCGATCGGCCCAGCTGCAAACGAAGGAAATAGGGATCTGCCGTTATCATCACGGGAACCCAGAAGGGCGTTCGTCACGTTTTTGCAGAAAGAGAAACATCTCGTTAACAAGGCCTTCGGTTGTGAGCTCCGGCCATGATCGTTTCGAACCCGCACTGTGGTCACGCCCCCCTGTGGTCACCTCTAGCGATGAAATTGAACCCAGTGTTTCCAGTTGTGGCCTTTTCCTCCCACCGACCACACAAACATACTGGTGGGTTAAAGTGGCCTAATGTGTGTGTGTGTGTGTGTCTGTCCTGTGATGGACTGGTGTCCTGTCCAGGGTGTGTGAGTGTGTGTCCTGTGATGGACTGGTGTCCTGTCCAGGGTGTGTGTGTGTGTGTGTGTGTGTGTGTGTGTGTGTGTGTGTGTGTCCTGTGATGGACTGATGTCCGGTCCAGGGTGTGTGAGTGTGTGTGTGTCCTGTGATGGACTGGTGTCCTGTCCAGGGTGTGTGTGTCCTGTGATGGACTGGTGTCCTGTCCAGGGTGTGTGAGTGTGTGTGTGTGTCCTGTGATGGACTGGTGTCCTGTCCAGGGTGTGTGAGTGTGTGTGTGTCCTGTGATGGACTGGTGTCCTGTCCAGGGTGTGTGAGTGGTGTGTGTGTCCTGTGATGGACTGGTGTCCTGTCCAGGGTGTGTGTGTGTCCTGTGATGGACTGATGTCCTGTCCAGGGTGTGTGTGTGTCCTGTGATGGACTGATGTCCTGTCCAGGGTGTGTGTGTGTCCTGTGATGGACTGGTGTCCTGTCCAGGGTGTGTGAGTGTGTGTGTGTCCTGTGATGGACTGGTGTCCTGTCCAGGGTGTGTGTGTGTCCTGTGATGGACTGGTGTCCTGTCCAGGGTGTGTGTGTCCTGTGATGGACTGGTGTCCTGTCCAGGGTGTGTGAGTGTCTGTGTGTGTACTGTGATGGACTGGTGTCCTGTCCAGGATGTGTGAGTGTGTGTCTCTTGTGATGGACTGGTGTCCTGTCCAGGGTGAGTGTGTGTCTCTTGCGATGGACTGGTGTCCTGTTCAGGGTGTGCATGTGTCTGTGCGTGTCCTATGAAGGACTGGTGTCCTGTCCAGAGTGTGTGTGTGTCTCTTGTGATGGACTAGTGTCCTGTGCAGGGTGTGTGTGTGTGTGTCCCCTGGGATGGACTGGTGTCCTGTCCAGGGCGTATCCTGCCTTGTGCCCGTTGCTTGCTGGGATAGACTCCAGCTGCCCCCTGTGACCCTGAATTGGAAGAAGCAGTTAGAAAATGGACTAGCTGAAATTACACTAGGACCGAGCATGAAAGGTTTGTCTTCCTCCTTCCTGCAGTGCGTTGCGAGTTTGCATCAGTGTGGTATCAGTGCAGAGATCGCGATTGACTACAGATAAGCCACTTAGATAAGAGGCATCTGCTATGCAAATAACGCCACCACAGTCTCCTCAGTCTGTGAGATTTTACTCTTGCTAGTGTCTAGAGTTGGTACAGGTAGCCATAGCGTAAATTTGTTTGTATAATTGTACAGTTGTGTTAGGAAACGAATGCATTATGGTTGACAGCGTCCCGGTGCATTTATACACCATCAACAGTTTGAAAGGCGTAGTAATGATAGTTTACGGAGGGCACAATCAGAATATTACTATCTTTTGTTAACTATTATAAAAGCTGTTAGGAAGTTAAGGAGTGAACCCTGCCTCAGTCCCGTTGCTTGCTGAGATAGTCTCCAGCAGACATAGCAGTTAGGAAGTCAGGAAGAGCAAGAGTTCAGGCATGTCAGAGGGCATTGTGGGGGGCGTATCAGCCTTAGGACAAAGCGAGGCCAAATGTGTGTAGGAGTAACATAGGGAAGAAGTGTTTTAACTAGTTAATGACTGGTAAGGAGGGGAACGTGTTTCCACTGGATCTGCGTCTTACAAGAAACATCTTTGATGGTTACAGTGTTTTTTTTTAAGAGCAAAGCTAGATCACAGTGACGAGCCCTTATAATCTGGGATGCCGCAGAATTCCGTATGCCGAGTGGAATTGGACAGTTCTGCTTCGATGGCTCAGGAGACAGTAGAGGAAAGGCATAGTTCACTGTGGAGTTCTCCGACCGGGAGACCAAAACCCTCATTGGTGTCCGTTTAGACAGCTTTTCTTCCTAGCATGGAGAACAGTTTCAATTCACATTTATCGGGAAAACGGTGCGCAAACACATCGCTCAGAAAGAAAGGGACCTTTTGTGTTCTTAACACGTTTAAATCTAAATTTCAGGAAAATTAACTTTGGACGAATTCATGGGCTGTTCATGACGAAACACGTGCATATTAGCAGGGATTACTTTTTTATCATTGTGACACTTTCACAACTGAAGGAATTAACTAAAAGTCTTGCTAAAAGTTGGTATTATATCTTGCTGACTATATTTTTTCACTTGTATTTGACAACATCTGTCTCAGGAGGGCTGGTCTCAAAAGATAACAGCCGCATAGTGTCTTTACACATCGCTAGCATAGTTCTCAGAGAAAGACCAGTGAGCTCTCTGGGAACAAATGGTCCATTCAGCAGAAGGGGCCACCTGAACACACAAGCTGGCAGTAAAGAAAATATACCTACTCGCCAGCTTTCTAGAACGACCAGATATAGCCACAATGCAAGCAGTCATCTTGTATTGTTTCACTGTATGAAAGAGCACTGTAAGCGCTGTCTTTTTAAGTCTTGTGTCGCAACGCAAGACTCCCGTATGCATAAAAAATAAAGACGACTTTCAATACACACTCAGCTGATGCCCTTTTTTTTCTGGCATGACAACTAAATCCAGATGCACCCAAATGCTTCAAAGCAGGGTAAAATAAGTTGGAATTAACTCCTGTTTTGTGACGCTCTCTGCTGAGGTTCTAAAGACAATGGAAGAGTCTTAGGTAATAGCTGGTTCATAGTGGTATATGCTTTTCTGGGAGATATTCAAAAGGCTCTTTTCCCAGTAGTACAAATTAAGACAAAAACCAGTAAAACCATTTTTATGGGAATTTCCTGAACGGTAAATTACTGCATTCCAACTGAAAGTCGCAAGAAACCGGACAAAATAAAAGATGTGGAACATTTACAGGATGAGAAAGAATAGTTTTGTGGAAAATTTCCAAAATGTTTGTGGGTATGTCTCCCGTCTACCAGTGTTTAAAATGATGAGCTCCGTAAACCACACCGTTTTCTTCTGTCCTGTTTCGCATGACTGCCTATGTGTTTTAAATCGACTGCACCTTTTACAAGTCCAGCATGGGTTCGTGATTTATTCGAGAGGTTTCCCTGAAATTGAACATTTTGAAATATCCCATTTTTTTTGGTCTGCATATTTCCATGTAGAACTTACCTCCTTCTGTGTTGACCTGAACTCCGCCTGTGGTCTTCAGTCGGCCTCTCCCTCGGGCGTGAAAGCTGTCTTTCTCCAGCTCTCTACTGGTGTGACTTGTTCTTACAGACCTGTCAGAGCTGGGTGGTACCAGCTGAGTTCTTTGTCAAACGACCCGGGGGGGGAGGGGGGGCGATCAGAGCAAATCGATCCCACACTGATTTGCTCTACAGATGCCAGAAAATGGCTTTGCGTTTCGGCCGTCTTCAGCTCGATGAAGGGCTAGTCAAATTCTCCCACTATAGGCTCTGCCAATTCAAATCGCAAATCTGCAGCCACCCCATATTGGTGCTTTTCTAGCCCCAGATTCAAATCAATTTGTCAAGGTCACTGCAAGGAGAGAGCGCTGCTCCACTGCAGTTGCATTTGTTTTGTTCACCGGAAAAAAGCGCTGTTCTCCACATGAAATCTCATTAATTAAACAAATCCAGGGAATGGTGCAGTAGTGATCAGTGTATTTTCTACTCACAGTAGACGGTGCAGTAGTGATCAGTGTATTTATACTCACAGCAGACGGTGCAGTAGTGATCAGTGTATTTTCTACTCACAGCAGACGGTGCAGTAGTGATCAGTGTATTTTCTACTCACAGCAGACGGTGCAGTAGTGATCAGTGTATTTTCTACTCACAGTAGACGGTGCAGTAGTGATCAGTGTATTTTCTACTCACAGCAGACGGTGCAGTAGTGATCAGTGTATTTTCTACTCACAGCAGACGGTGCAGTAGTGATCAGTGTATTTTCTACTCACAGTAGACGGTGCAGTAGTGATCAGTGTATTTTCTACTCACAGTAGACGGTGCAGTAGTGATCAGTGTATTTTCTACTCACAGCAGACGGTGCAGTAGTGATCAGTGTATTTTCTACTCACAGTAGACGGTGCAGTAGTGATCAGTGTATTTTCTACTCACAGCAGACGGTGCAGTAGTGATCAGTGTATTTTCTACTCACAGTAGACGGTGCAGTAGTGATCAGTGTATTTTCTACTCACAGTAGACGGTGCAGTAGTGATCAGTGTATTTTCTACTCACAGTAGACGGTGCAGTAGTGATCAGTGTATTTTCTACTCACAGTAGACGGTGCAGTAGTGATCAGTGTATTTCTACTCACAGTAGACGGTCCACAACTACTGTCAAACCCCACCTGCTCCCAGAGCTTTGCTTATATACAGCGTCCCCCCCAGCACAGATGGTTCCCTCCCTCAAGACCCGCTCTCTAATTAATTGTTTAACGAGCAGGTCGTCACTGAGTTTCACAAAGGGCACCTATTTCATCCAGCTGGGTCGTTACAACCGAGGGCTGGGAAACACCCAGAGAGTCATTGTTTGTTTGTTTTTTTGTGTAAAGGTTTGCTTTTAGGGTTTGCTTTTAGGGCAACAGAATCAGAAGCTTTGACTTATTTGTCGTTTAACCCCGGTTATCACAACCAAGTCTGAAACGCCACCTGGAATCACACACACACACAAATCGGTTAACATCATGGTTAACCATCTTATTATTATTATTATTTTATCAAATAGAACACAATGACAAACAGAAAATAATAGACAGGGTCAATTAAAAAAAAAGGAATACAATGCATTTCCAGCGCAGGTAAAAAAAAAGGATGTTAGAAAGAGAGAAATTGAAATAAACAATAATAATAAATAATTGCTAATAATTATATGGTGCTTTGATGGACATGATCATTAATAATTGCTTACACTTATATAGCCCTTTTCTGGACACTCCACTCAAAGTGCTTCACAGGTCATGGGGAATCCCACTACCACCAGTGTGCAGCCCCACCTGGATGATGCTCCAGTCCGCTCAGCACACAGCAGCTCTCAGTGGGGAGGAGAGCAGAGGGATGGAGCCAGTTCAGAGAGGGGGGTGATTAGGAGGCCATGATGGGTAAAGACCGGGGGGGATTTAGACCAGGACACTGGGGTAACACCCCTACTCTTCTCCAGAAACACCCCGGGATTGTTAATGAGCACAGAGAGTCAGGACCTCGGTTTTACGTCTCATCCGAAGGACGGCGCCTTCTTACAGTCCAGTGTCCCCATCACTATACTGGGGCATCAGGACTCACACAGATCACAGGGTGAGAGCGCCCCCTGCTGGCCCCACTAACCCCCCCTCCAGCTGCAACTGTATTTTTTCCCAGGAGTCTGGACGATAATAAACTATGATGATACTCTGTCATCCAAGACGGTGTCCTGATTTGTATATTCACAGAAAATGCTGGGAAATGCGCTGTCTCACAACATGAAAACTGTCGCAAATCAAGAGTTTGCATGCGAGTTTTCAGAGCTCGCTCAGAAGTGGACTAAACGGACAGCTTTTGTGTATAGCTTCGTCATAAGAGAACACGATTCGCATTCGACCCCGGGACCAAGCCTGATGCTTTGTTTGATCAAGAAAAAAAAAATGATAAAAAAATGCAATTCTTTTCAATACAATATGGGACATTACTGGTGGCTGGGCTGCTGTAGAACTATTATATAGAAAAACACACAAATGCAGCCTTTAAGTATGAATCCGGGGGGTTTTATTAACAATATAGGACCAAGGATAAGGTGGAAGGTCGTTTTCGAGCAAAAGAATTGACTCATTGACTTCTTCCACGAAGTTCAAGGTTAAGCAGCTTAATGGTTCCTAAACATGGAAACGTAGGTTTCATTTCCACAGGGAAAATGGTCAATTGAATCCAATTGAACTGGAACTTTATTGCCATATGTGCTGGTACAATGGAATTCGTACCGACAGGAAGTCTCTCAATTGTTAGAACAGTGCATCAAGACAATACAGTATACAAACAAACAGTAGACAATGTACAAGTCAACAAGTCAACAGTTTGAATGTAAACAATGCAGACGTGTAAACAGTGACTGCCGATGGGCAATAAATAAGAAATCACAATGAGGTAGCGGGTGTAGGTGTTGTCCGAGGGGCCTGGCCAAATGTGTTTTCCAATCTCACTGCTTGTGGGTAGAAGCTGTTGAGGAATCTGGTGGTCAGTGTCCGTCTGCTCTTGCGTCTCTTGCCTGAGGGCAGTGGGGTGAAGAGCTCATGCCCGGGGTGGTGACTGTCCTCTCTGATGGCCAGAATGGTCCTCGCAGAGCTGTTGAATCTCTGTGAGACCACAGTGAGACCATATTGACCATTCTCTGCAGTGTCTTCCTCCTCTCTCGAGGAGGGGAGTTGCCGTACCCCAGCACACACACCTGACGGCACACCCCGTCCAAATGACCCGAAAGAAGAAGCCCTTCTTTGTGAGCATAACAAATTTGAAAAATGCTCCTTTTCCGAGTGACCTGAATGGGTCAATGTAGTGCTGTTTTCATCATGTTGGGAGGGTGAAAAGCTCTATATTCAACCTTTATCTGGGAGCATGGTTTTCATTTTCATATATGGGAAATACTTCACCTGGATCCAGGAAATGTCTTCCTTAAATGATAAATGATACCCATAAAAAGTGACTCGAAAAAGGAGCACTTCTCTCGCAAGCACAACAAGCAAGTCCTCCTTTTCCAAGTCACCTGAATGGGTCAGAATAGTGTTGTTCTCGCCCTGTTGGACACAGAAATGCTTCATGTATCAATATCATGTTTGATTCTGGTTTGATGTTTAGTCTACTCCTTTTCCAAGTCACCTGAATGGGTCAGAGTCCTGTTGTCTTCTTCCATTGGGAACAATGTTTTTATACACCACTACTAACAAAGTTAAGGCTCAACTTCCCAAAAAATATAGGGAGAATACATGTGCTCTTCGTTTTTATCAGTAAATACAATGATGTCGATGTCACAACCCCACCAAAGTGACTCGAAAAAAGAGCACTTCTTTCACGAGCACAACAAGCAAGTATTCCTTTTCCAAGTCACCAGTGTGGGTCAGAGTAGCGTTGATCTCCCCGAATGGGTCAGTGTGGTGTCATCTTCATCGTGCTGGAGGATCAAAGCCTTTACCTTCAACCGTGACGTGAGGAGGTTTCTGACTTGTTTTGCAAAGCCATTCAGCATGGAAAACGTTCACCTGTGGGTCAGGAAATCTCTTCTCTGGATCGGTGTAGCAGACGCCACGCCCCATCACAGTGACTCAGAAGAGAAGCACTTCATCTCCAGCGTGACAGTAAAAATGCTCCTTTTCCAAGTCACCTGAATGGGTCAGAGTCCTGTTGTCTTCTTCCAGTTGGAACAATATTTTTACACACCACTATTAACAAAGTAAAGGCTCATCTTACCAAACAATATGGGGAAAACAAACGTGCTCTTTATTTTTATCCGTACATACATTGATGTCGATGTCACAACCCCACCAAAGTGACTAGAAAAAAGAGCACTTCTTTCGCCAGCACAACAAGCAGGTACTCCTTTTCCAAGTCACCAGTGTGGGTCAGAGTAGTGTTGTTCTCGCCCTGTTGGACACAGAAATGCTTCATGTATCAATATCATGTTTCATTCTGGTTTGATTTTCAGTCCACTCCTTTCCAAGTCACCTGAATGGGTCAGAGTCCTGTTGTCTTCTTCCATTGGGAACAATGTTTTTACACACCACTACTAACAAAGTTAAGGCTCAACTTCCCAAAAAAATATAGGGAGAATACATGCGCTCTTCATTTTTATCAGTAAATACAATGATGTCGATGTCACAACCCCACCAAAGTGACTCGAAAAAAGAGCACTTCTTTCACAAGCACAACAAGCAAGTACTCCTTTTCCAAGTCACCTGTATGGGTCAGAGTAGTGTTGTGATAGTGTAGTGCAGAAGAGTGTAGTGATTAATCAGTACTTAACCATCTGAACCCAGTCAGTGTGGAGAAAGGTTACCTCTATCGAGGTAATGTTTTCTTTACATTGATGTGGTAGATGTCACACCCCATTAAAGTGACTCGAAACAGAAGCACTTCTTTGGGAGCATACCAAGAAAAGCCTCCTTTTTCCAAGTCACCTGAATGGGTCAGAAGAGCGCTGTCCTTACTGTGTTTGAGGAAGAAGTTCTTCCGTTGTCTGAACTCTTGGGTTTAATTGTCATTTCAACCAATGAATGCCCTATTTACACTGATGTAGTAGGCGTTCGACCCCACTAAAGTCACTCAGAAAAGAAGCACTTCTTCTGCAGACAAATTAAGCAAGTACTCCCTTTCCAAGTCACCTGAGCGAGACAGAATATTGTCCCATTTCTTCCTTTGGGAACAAAGGCTTTTTACACCACCTGTCAATGTAGTATTGTCTTCATCACTGTAAGAGGAAAAAGGGCTTTATACCCTCCCTCGATTATAAGGAAAAGTTGATTTTACCAAGAAATAATTAATATTATTATAATTGCTAACACTTATATAGCGCTTTTCTGCACACTCCACTCAAAGCGCTTTACAGGTCATGGGGAATCCCACTTCCGTCACCAGTGTGCAGCCCCCACCTGGGTGATGCGACGGCAGCCATAGTGCGCCAGAACGCTCCCCACACACCAGCTCTCAGTGGGGAGGAGAGCAGAGGGATGAAGCCAGTTCAGAGAGGGGGATTATTAGGAAGCTTTTTTTAATGACCACAGAGAGTCGGGACCTTGGTTTGCCGTCTCATCTGAAGGACGGTGCCTGTTTACAGTCCAGTGTCCCTCGTCACTATACTGGGGCATTAGGACCCACATGGAATGCAGGGTGAGAGCGCCCCCTGCTGGCCCCACTAACACCTCTCCCAGCAGCAACCTTAGTTTTTCCCAGGAGGTCTCCCCTCCAGGTACTGACCAGGCTCACACCTGCTGAGCTCCAGTGGGGGGGGCTGCCAGCTGGGAGCTGCGGGGTGAGATGGCTGCTTAAATTAAAGAAGCCATTTTCTATCAACAAGTACTTTGCAATTAAAACCATCCCAACACCCGATAGCGACGATACATGACGATAGCTCTGATTGGAGCAATAAGTGTCACGCCTCATCAAAGTGACCCAAAAAAGGAGCGCTTCTATGGAGGCACAACAGTAAAATGCTCCCATTTCCCAGTGACCTGAAGGGGACAGCGTATTGGCTGTGACTATATCATGTCGGGTGGAAGAAAGGAGGAGATCTCTTTTAACGCCATGTCGAACCCGTTTCCGACTGCGATCGCACATCAAAGTCACCCCAAAAAACGTGCACTTACTTGGGCCACAAACAAAATAAGCGCCCCTTTTTGGAAGTGGCCTGCATGTGCCAGGGACAGGTGGGGTAAACGGGCGAGGGGCTTTTCAGTCCTACCCCCATCTTTGTGTGAGTTTCTTTCAGGGTGGGGGTCACCCATTCGCAAGCGGACCAGATCATTTCAAGGCTCCCCCATTTTCCGAAGCGAAGGGGCGTCCAGCCCCTCGTCGGCGAAAGACAGGACAATCGGGACGGTCTGGGAAGGAGCCGCGTCAGCATGCGTCGTCTGCAAGGGAACAAGTAATAGGTTTATTCCTGTGCTGGAAAGAGGAAAAAAAGAGGGGCAACATTTTGGCTCTGGCCCTACACCACCTACACAGTACCTGGAGGGGGAGACCTCCTGGGAAAAACTAAGGTTGCTGCTGGAAGAGGTGTGAGTGGGGCCAGCAGGGGGCGCTCACCCTGCGGTCTGTGTGGGTCCTAACGCCCCAGTATAGTGACGGGGGACACTAGACTGTAAACAGGCGCCGTCCTTCGGATGAGACGTCAAACCGAGGTCCTGACTCTCTGTGCTCATTAACAATCCCAGGGTGTTTCTCGAGAAGAGTAGGGGTGTTACCCCAATGTCCTGGCCTGATCCCCCCCCCTGGTCTTTACCCATCATGGCCTCCTAATCACCCCCCCTCTCTGAACTGGCTCCATCCCTCTGCTCTCCTCCCCACTGAGAGCTGCTGTGTGCTGAGCGGACTGGAGCATCATCCAGGTGGGGGCTGCACATTGGTGGAGGTAGTTGGATTCCCCATGACCTGTTAAGCGCTTTGAGTGGAGCGTCCAGAAAAGCGCTATAGAAGCGTAAGCAATTACTATTAATTATCATTATTACCTGTTTCTAGATGCTAAAGGACTATTCATTTCAACAGGACTTAACTTTCATGGCAGCCTGTCTCTATCTCAGAGATAGAGAAACCCTTTGCTCTTCCGAGCTGGAGGTTTCCTGCAAGCTCGGGGGCTTGACGTCTCACAAATCTGCCCCTTTTCAATTGCGTCAAGTTTGCCGCGCCAGAAAATTTGACGACGAGCTCCCGGCCACAGCTGGAGTCCGATTCGGTCTGGAAGGCAGGGCGATTTAAAAGTGTGAGGAGCCGAAGGGGCCCCTGTGGCGAGCCGCATTTCAATTTCATGTCGTTTGGGATATTGAAAAGGTGCGCGAGACCACAACGCCCTTTCTGTGTCCCTTTTTACCTTTTCATTCAGTTCGAAAACAAAAACATAGGTAAGCCTTTGAAAGCCACAATGTTGGGCCTCCCATTAACAAAAAAACCCCCGAGATTCCTAACACTCGGGACACCACTGTCACCTCTGAACTATTGTTTCGGCTTAGAAAAGAGGCATGTTAAAAAGACCAGCCTCAACCTTCGTTACAGATATTCCTCCCAATGAACCAAAACGACAGATTTCAATACGAAGTGAAATTCACAAACACACCGTTCAGCGAAAGGCTGAACAAAGGCTCCACTCGATTCGATTCACATGCGGTTTCTAGAAGCCACACCTCAGGAATCATGGGTAGAAATGGAATTTACACCCCTTTTTTTAATCCTCATTTTTAACTAATTAATTGCTTACACTTATATAACGCTTTTTCTGGACACTCCAGTCAAAGGGCTTTACAAGTAATGGGGAATCCCACTACCGCCACCAGTGTGCAGCCCCACCTGGATGATGCAAGGGCAGCCAGAACGCTCCCCACACACCAGCTCTCAGTGGGGAGCAGAGTGAGGAAGCCAGTTCAGAGAGGGGAGTTATTAGGAGGCCATGATTGGTGAGGGCCGATGGGAAATTTGGCCAGGACGCCGGGGTTACACCCCTACTCTTTTCGAGAAACGCGCTGGGATTTTTAATGACCACAGAGAGTCAGGACCTCGGTTTAATGTCTCATCAGAAGGACGGAGTGGAGTGTCCAGAAACAATTATTATTATTATTATTATTATTATTATTATTATTATTATTATTATCCGGCATCAAATTCTCTCCACTACAGATATAATTTCCACACCTCCTCCCTCCTCATCCAACTTCTCTGGTTCCCGTCTCTCCAGCTTCTCTCTTCTTGACTCAGCATCCCTAAACAAACTAGTTACGCGCATGAAACCCACCACATCTATTTTAGATCCCATTCCCACCACTTTATTCCAGTCCTGTTTTTTGTATGGGTGACAGGGCCTTCTCCTGCTGCGCCCCCAAGCTCTGGAACTCTTTGCCCAAGGATATTAGAGAGTCACCTTCTCTAAAATCCTTCAAATCCAGACTCAAAACCTTCTTCTTCAGAAAAGCCTTTACTTAACTGGTTCCATTCTTCACCCCTCTGCTCTTCTTAATACCATCTTCCACGGTCTCCTCTATTGTTATTGTTGTATTGTTATAATTATAATTGTGTCCTGTCTTGTGAAATTTTCTTATTTATTGTTGTAGTCTTCTTATTTATTGTTATTGTCGTCCTGTAAAGCGCTTTGAGAAGCCACCTTTAAAGGCGCTATATAAAATAAAGTTTATTATTATTATTATTATTATTATTATTATTATTATTATTATTATTATTATTATTATTACCATCCTCCAATTGGAGAAACTTGACATATTTAAATGTTAAGTGCAATTCAGGGGGTTTTCAGAACCAAAATGTCACCACATCAGACAGTACATTGAGGGCCAACAAATTCAATGTCGGCTCTTGAACCTTAGGTTGTACGTGCCACTCCCCATCAAGGTGACCCAGAAAGAGCACTTCTTTGCAAACATACCAATTAAATTCTCCTTTTCCAAGCGACCTGAATGGGTCAGTGTACTGCCGTCTTTATGAGTGTTGTTGAGGGTTAAAGTCCTCACATCCTGTCTGAGCTAGTGAAGTAATGGTTCGTTTTACACCAAAACACATTGAGGAGGCCGAGAGCTGTAGATTTTAACATGAATATAACAGTACTCATTTATAATTTCTCAACAACGAAGCATAAAAACCTATATGCATGGGTATCTTTGATACCTATTGCCTTAATTGAGTCATACACAAGTCATACACACACACATATATATATATCTATCACCCATCAAAGTCAGCCCAAGAAGAAACACTCACATGAGAACTCACACAATAAGCATTTCTTTTTGAAATAGTCTGAATGCATGGTCTTCATCACGTAAAAGGAAGAAAGGCTTTAAATTCTACCTTCTTCTGAATTCCAGTTTCATTTTATCAAATAAAATAAAGAAGATAAAACAGTGTATTTGAAGTGATAAATCAGTCCTTAATCATCTGAACCCACTCAGTGTGGAGAAAGGTTACCTATATCTAGGTAATGTTTTCTTTAAATTGATAGTGGTAGATGTCAGACCCCATCAAAGTGACTCAGAAAAAGAAGCACTTCTTTCCAAACATAAGCAAATGCTCGTTTTCCAAGTGACCGGAATGGGTCAAAATAGTGTTGTGTTCATTATACAGAAGGCAGAAAAATTTCCTACCGCGAAGCAAAGATAGGGTTTGTTTGACCCATAAAAACAGCACATTAATGAAGCCGAATGACCGCCATTTTATTAATTAAAAGCGGCACTTGCTAATTTTCATTTTATCCATCCGGCTAGGGAAAAAAAAAGGTTCTGTATCCAGATAGTGTCTTTTTTTTTAATTGAAATTGCACCTCATCGAAGTGACTCTAAAAACAAAACATCACTTCCTAACAAGCTAAATGCCTCCTTTTCCAAGATCACGGCAGTGATCCTTTATCATGAAGCACGATGAGAGGTTTTGCAAGGATATTGTAATATCATCAAATCTGTGAAAGATGTTGATTGGTATTTAGCTTCTTAACGGAAAAAAAGCAGTATACTTACTCATTTCTCTTTTTGTTGGGCGGGGGGGCCTTCAGCTCTCCCAAGATGGCCGCCAAATGTCCTTGTCCTCTGAACTTGAGTTTCTGGCTCCAGGTTGCAGCTCTGATGTGCCGCTTGAAGTTCACTGTTATACAAATGTGAGAGGCTTTTGGCCCCTCCCCCTTTTCCCACCTCCCCCTGCTGATCCTATCGGCCTGCACGGGGCCAGCCAATGGCGCGAAGCCCTGGTGGTTATCTCCACGGCGCTGCCATTGGTATTGTCGTCCCCCCCCCATCAAGCCCCGCTACTCCGGCAAAGGGGCCGGCTTCAGCAGGGATCGCAGCCAATCGGTGAGGGCGACATGACGTCACCGCCCAGCGACCGACCAATCAGGCCCCGCTGCTCCGGCAAAGGGGCTGGCTTCAGCAGGGATCGCAGCCAATCAGGGACGGCGACATGATGTCATCGCCCAGCGACCGACATCACTTTGTGACCTTAACGCCCCCCTCTGAATTCAATCTCAACTCCACGCGGGAGGCTGCGCTGGCCTGGCGGAGGGATCTCAGGGTCGGCCCATAGCACACACAAATGAACACGACGTCTCGTTATCCTGAAAATCCTTGGACACAGTCACCCACCTCGGCCGGGGGACTCAGTACAGTCACTATAAAAGCAGAAGCCAGCGACAGCTTGTTTGGCCCCAGGAAAATAAATCCATTTCAAGGGGCTGCTTTCAGTAGGAGGGGAAATGAGGTTGTTTGGTCAACCGGGCTGACGTCAGGCACAAGTCCACGAACTGACATTAATTACAAGAGGTATCGTGTGCGTGGCTTTTCAGGGGATCTTTTGAGGGGATCTTAAGGCACCCAGGGACTTTGTAAGGCACCCCTGAATTATCCTCCATGTTTAACTCTAATGGAGGAAGACCCCCCTTCCCTGCATCTGGAGAAACTCCTCCAAGGTTGCACGGATCGAGACTGAGATCTCTCTTCTTCCAGAAAAACCAGCAGGACGTGTTTGGGGGGGGGCTTTCTCCCCCAGCAGTAGAAAATCCATCAGACAAAATACAAAAGCCGCACGAAATCACATGGAATCCCCCCCCACAGTATGTGATATGTATATAAATGGATAAATAAATAGGTAGGGGGGTGGGGTGGGGGAATACATTTACATACATTGAAGGAGCCGTTTAATGGCAGAGGGGACGAAGGACAATTTGGACCCCTATACCGTCTCCCTGATGGGAGCATTATGAATTGAGAATGTAATGGATTCAGTCGTGATGTTCCTGGCCATTCTGAGAACTGTGTTTATAAGTCAACATGTGATATACGATATGTGATACGTGATATGTGATATGTGATATGTGATATGTGATATATGATATATGATAATTGCACTGCTATTTAAAACCCTGAAACCTGGGACCCACGCTCTCATTCGAGGGGGCTGGGAGACGGGATGGTGCCTGCCTGCATTTACAAGCAAATTGTTGGCATTCTGTCGCCGCTGGGAGGCTTCTGAAGAAGGATGAATAATGCAGAGCAGCTCTCCGCGGGAGCCTGGGCAGCACCTGGAGGGGAGACCTCCTGGGAAAAAAATTAAGGCTGCTGCTGGCAGAGGTGTGATTGGGGCCAGCAGGGGGGCGCTCAGCCTGCGGGCCTGTGTGGGTCCTGATGCCCCAGTATAGTGACGGAGGAGACTGGACTGTAAACAGGCGCCGTCCTTCGGATGAGACGTACAACCGAGGTCCTGACTCTCTGTGGTCATTAACAATCCCAGGGTGCTTCTGGAAAAGAGTAGGGGTGTTACCCAGGTGTCTTGGCCAAATTCCCCCCCGGACTTGACCCATCATGGCCTCCTAATAACCCCCCTCTCTGAACTGGCTTCATCCCCCTGCTCTCCTCCCCACTGAGAGCTGGCGGACTGGCGCATCATCCAGGTGGGGGCTGCACACTGGTGTCAGCAGTGGGATTCCCCCTTACCTGGAAAGTGCTTTGAGTGGAGCTTCCAGAAAAGCGCTATATAGAAGTGTAAGGATTATTATTACTAAGACACATCAGAATGGGGGTGATGTGGTCACAGAGTTCTGCATGGGTCTGAAGACCAGCAGTCCAAGTTTTGGAGCATGTGAAGTTTGTTAAGTGAGTTGGTAGGGAGACCGCTGTTAAGACTAGCACAGTGAGCTAAAAGACCAGATGTGAGCAGTGTTTTCTGCACTGAAAGAGACTTTACAGCTGGATGTTACTTGGGCATCAAAAAAACCTAGCTCGAGATCAGACAAGATCCCACACATTTCTCATAGTATAGGGCATAAATCTGAGGCGGCTGTTTCCGGGTCCTATGGGATTTAGGCGATGAGATATATCTTCCCTGGGCTTTAATGTGCACGACTGCAGTTTGTGTCATATTTAAATGGAGGAAACTTGAGCTCAACCAGGCCTGCATTTCGGTCACAGAGTTTGATAGAAGTTAAACAATAGGACATCAGCTATCAGGGCTCTAGGTCTGGGCAGTTATCCTGGGTGGGACCAGATAATGGATTGTTTTGGGTTTTTTTTAGCGCGTGTGTGGCAGCCATTTTACCTCGGGAAAGAGAGAGAGAGAGCTCTTTGTTAATGTGCCATAAACACAACATACTCCAATCCGCTCTCAAAACGTACCATTAATTCGACATACACTCTCAAACGACTGTCTTTTTCGCTGTCGTTTCGTCGTCTCTGAGAAGTCCAACACACCAATTTGAACGTGAATACCGACATAACCTCCTACAAGAGTAGAAAATCGTCGAAAATCATCATACAATACTACAGCGATTCGGTGTATTGGACCATGAATTCAGCGCGCAAATGCGGGTTTCTGAGGTCGAATTGGGAGACGTTACAGCCGGTTTTTACTTCAAAACGGAGCTCGGGGTCAAAGACGAATGTGACGGGGGCTCATTTGACAGCGCTGCCGTCCAATATTACAAGGCGACAGGAATGAAAGAGCTTCCCAGTCCGTTGCTGTTTATTTGGAGTCTGAAAAGACAACAGCCACGTCTCCTTGAGCTGCTATAAACGGGGGGTGTAAATATAATTTCCTATTACTTGTTTTCGTCTTTTCCTGCATGCGGTTTGTTTTTTTAAAAAAAGAGCCCAAAGACATTGGACCTGCCAATAGTTCTACTGGCTTTACCTGTCCGTCTATAGTTTATTACGTGACCACCATACGGACCACTAAGGCAAAAAGAGGAGAATATTCTGGAATTGAAATAATGAAGCGCTGGGCTGTTGTCAGGAAGACATTTGTCGGGTGGTAGGTATCTGTATTGTTTCGTTTCACGGCTTGTTGCGATGTCGGGGAGGGGGAAGGTATGACATTCAACACTTAAGGCCGGCGTCGGAGCCGTGTGGCGTTTTTAATGTCTTTCGCAAACAACCCCCGCGGAGTGCGTAGGATAAACACGTCCGTCGACGTCCTGTTACCGGGCAACCGCGTTGCGTCGTTAAATGGCGTGTGTGCCTTTAAGACGGCCAATCAAGCGCTGATTGGGGCCCGGACTACCAGACTCGGAGACAGTTTTCACCCCCACACTATCAAACTATGAAACTCCCAGCCTCTCACCTCACCTACGAGCTGAAGCTCACAGTGCCTTCTCTCTTACCAAAAACCCAAACACACATTGAAATCGACCTCTACCTCCCATGTCAAGAAACTCACTCCCCATCATTTTCTATCCTTTATTTCATTCTGTTGGTGTATGATTTTGGACAACTGATGTTGTTTTGCACATTACCTGTGGCCTGTTGTTGTTTTGCACACTGCCTGTTGTCTCTGTCTTTTCTTATTCAATTGTATTGTTGTTGTTGTTTTTTTTGTAATACTTACCGTCTGAGGGCTAGCTAAATAGCATTGCGTTGTGCCATATGCCTGTGTATGAGTATTTTGACAATAAACGTGAACTTGAGGAGGCACGTCTTTACACAAAGAGTGGTGGGGGTGGGGAACAAGCCGTCCAGTCATCTTGTTGAAGCCGATACCCCGGCTTCTCTCCAGCCACAGCTGGGTGAGCTCCTCCAGTCAGGACAGGAGGCTCTTCTTTGCACAAAGTGTGGCAGGGGTGGGGAACAAGCCGCCCTGTCCGTGTGGTTGAAGCCGATACCCAGGCTCCTCTCCAGACACAGCTGGGTGAGCTCCTCCAGTCAGGACAGGGGGCTCTTCTGTACACAGAGGGTGGTGGGGGTGGGGAACAAGCTGCCCAGCCCTATGGTTGAAGCCGATACCCCAGCTTCTCTCCAGACACAACAAGATGAGATTCTTGGATCAGTTAACTTCACCTCAGGAAAGGCCCTGCAAACTCCTGTCCAGTCTACTACAGCTGGTATATACCAGCTCTCAAAAGTCTTTACAATTCACAATCAAACCATAAATTACCAAAGAGAGGGGGGGGGATCTCATTGAGCCGTTTCTCCGGGACAAATTCCTTTCGGGGGCTTTGTGCGTAACGCGATTAGAGATATCTGGTTTATCTGTGCCTTGGTTTTAGCGTGCTGCCAGTTGGTGTTTGTTTCTTTCATTTCTAATTTAATCTTTTTATTTCCTGTCCTGTTCCTGTTTTCTTCCTTAAATTCGCGGGGGAAATGACATCGACACAGCTCCCCTTTGATGTCTGCGGTTTAAAAGCAGGAACCCACTGGGGGATATGCGTTTCTTGATATTTAAATGGCGCTGCCACGTGGTATGAGTCCCTTAAAACGCTCAAGTGCTCTGTCTTTTCTTGTTTTCGGTCCCGATACCTGGTTTTCTTTCTTAGTGAAGTTGCGCTCCCGTGAAGTGTACCGTCTGTAATGTCAATGTTTGCCGAGATACAGTAATGAGATCAGGTCTCTGAGACGGGTCTCTCCTCATTCAGATGAGAGTAAACACCAGCGGGCTCACGCTGATAACCTCCCCCACAAATCCCATCTTGTTGCTGACGCAATAGCCCAGATTCAATCAAGCCGGCTGAACTGATTACAGTGAAGCTACTGCAGGTTTATGTCTTGGTTTTATGACTTACATCTTTTTTTTCAAAATCCGCATCAGTGCGGAGAGGAGACAATCACTCCCAGGACACAGATGACGCAGGAAACCTGTCGTAGAGGGATCATGACTTATTTTGACCTCCTAAGCATCTCACGTGAAGGGATTATGTAGCCCCCACAGCTGCCTGGCGCTACAGCAGTGTGATATCTACGGGATTTCGAATTTGTTCAGCTTTTATCGCTAACGTTTCGGACGCTTTTGGTCACAAAGGGCAGGCATTGCTTAGTGGGCTTTGGTCTAAAACTCTCTTCGGCTAAAATCTGTACTTCCTTGCCTTTAGTGTCCCAGATGTGCTGTACTGGCAGGTAAAAGACAGAACACAATACACAACGCATTTAACACCACAGGGACCCCCTTCCCGAAAACAGGAACTCTTCACACTTTCGAACAAAAGCAAAGCAATGGGGTCACCGATTGTGTGTGATGCATAAGATACGCGCATGTTGGATACATAAATAAATGAAATATACCATCCGTCGTCCAAATTGGGCAGGTTAATAGCAGTAGGAGTAAAAGGTAAATTAATCGATTGACGAGGTGGCCAAGTGGTAAAGGCGATGGACTGTGCTCGGAGTTTGACACGTGTGCCCTTTCTAAGGTGGGTTGTGTTCTTTTTCCATATCGCCCTGCCGATCACAACTGGCAGCCCCCCCCACTGGAGCTCAGCAGGTGTGAGCCTGGCCAGTCCCTGGGTGGGAGACCTCCTGGGGAAAAACTAAGGTGGCTGCCGGAGGAAGTGTTAGTGGGGCCAGATGAGGGCGCTCACCCTGCGGTCCGTGTAGGTCTTAATGCCCCAGTACAGTGACGGGGGACACTGGACTGTAAACAGGCGCCGTCTTTCAGATGAGACGTAAAACCGAGGTCCTGACTCTCTGTGGTCATTAAAAATCCCAGGGCGTCTCTCGAAAAGAGTAGGGGTGTCACCCCGGCGTCCTGGCCAGATATCCCCGCTGTCCTTTACCCATCATGGCCTCCTAATAACCCCCATCTCTGAACTGGCTTCACCCCTCTGCTCTCCTCCCCACTGAGAGCTGCTGTGTGCTGAGTGGACTGGAGAATCATCCAGGTGGGGGCTGCACACTGGTGGCGGTAGTGGGATTCCCCATGACCTGGAAAGCGCTTTGAGTGGAGTGTCCAGAAAATCGCTCTATAAGTGTCAGCAATTATTATTAATTATTATTAAAAGAGGAGGATGATGGGTAAAAAGGAAGTGGGCGAAGGGACAAACGAGAGGCTGCGAGAGGCCCAACTTGGCTGTGCGCATGATTCCCGTTACTCGCTCGTCGATATCGCTGCTGTCGCAGTCTCGGACCTCCCCGCTCCTGCTCGCTCGACACCTAGTCTCTACGCCTGGGCTCGCTGAATCGCTGTCCCGGTCTTGTGGGTCTCTACGAGAATGCCGACGTTAACGAAAACGATCATTTCAGGTTGACGAGCTCGACATCCGCTCAATTTAGGGCGCAGACGTTTGTGTCACTGGGGGGGGGGGGGGGAGTTGCACAACTTGAACTTTTTGCACACACAGGCCGTTAAGAATTACAGGGAACACCGGAAGAGGCCACTTCTTCTTTTTTCGGTTGTTCGGGAGTTCCAGGGAGGAGGGGTGAGGCACCAGGAAACCTGGAAGCAAAACAGACGTAAAAAAAGAACATATCGGAGATTGTAGGGGTTACACCCCTACTCTTTTCGAGAAACGCCCTGGGATTTTTAATGACCACAGAGAGGTCAGGACCTTGGTTTTATGTAAAGTGCTTTGAGTGGAGTCTCCAGAAAAGCGTATATAAGTGTAAGCAATTATTATTATTAATATTGCAGGTGGGACATTTTAGTGTGTTGCATGCAAAAAAAAAGTGCCTTTTAAAAGCTTCCACGGGCTAATCTCTCTCTCTCTGCCCAGGAATTCAATATTACTGCATTACCACCAGCTTCAGTTATGCTCAGTAATCCAGAGAGGCTGCTTAGATGTTTTCCTGCGTTTCCACAGAGAACAGAGCAGGGATGAGGGTGACAATCAGGCTGGATGAAGGGCTGAACCCTAATGACCCCGCAGTGAGTGAATTCCTCTTCCGCCAGGTAGGTGCTGCCAGCCTTCAGAGCCAGGAATCCGGACAGAGGGATTGTATGTGCATGAGTGTGACAGAGTCTGCACAATTATCATATCAGCACATCATATCATATACAGGACTTGCAAGGAGTTGTACAGCCTTGCTCTCAAACAGTGTGAATATCACTGGATCGGTGTACAGTGTGGAGAATTATATATCTATCATGATCAGGACTGTGTGAATTTACTGGATCAGTGTACAGTGTGGAGAATTATATATTTATAATAATAATGACAGTTTGAATATTACTGGATCAGTGTACAGTGTGTACAGTTATATATCTCTAATGATCAGGACTGTGTGAATATTACTGGATCAGTGTACAGTGTGGAGAATTATATATCTATCATGATCAGGGCTGTGTGAGTATTACTGGATCAGTATACAGTGTGGAGAATTATATATCTATAATGATCAGGGCTGTGTGAGTATTACTGGATCAGTGTACAGTGTGGAGAATTATATATCTATGATGATCGGGGCTGTGTGAGTATTACTGGATCAGTGTACAGACTGTACTAGTTACACTCAGGGTGATGGATCAGTATTGCTGGCTGGTGCTCCAGTCCAGATCCAGCCCCGCTCTCAGGCAGTCTGTGCTCTTCTTCTCTGTCTGGAAGGAGCAGAAGGATGGGCTGGTTTTCCACTCTGAGGAAGATGAAGGTGAGATTTGAGCTCCCAGTGTCCCCCAATCACTGGAGTGCGTCTCTGTGTCCTCAGCTGGGCACATCATGCTAATTCTTTCAGTTGCATGTGTAAAGGGCACTGCTTGTCAGTGCAGTACTGTGTGTATGGTATGCAGTTCTATCTGTGCAAGTGTGTGCAGTTTCCAGCTCTGTCAGTATAGAGTGTATGTTTAGCAGATTGATGCAGTGACGTGTGTCCAGTACTATCAGTCAAGTCTGTGTTGTGTGAAGTTCGGCACTGTCCATTGTGTAATTGATAGTTGTTTCAGGACTTCAGGATGATGCGACGACAGCCATAGTGTGCCAGTACGCTCACCACACACCAGGTGGAGGACACTGGGAGGACAGTGATGAAGCTGATTCATAGATGGGGATTATTAAGATGCCAATGGGAAATTTGGCCAGGACGCCAGGGTTACACCCCTACTCTGTTCAAGAAACCCCCTGGGATTTTTAATGACCACAGAGAGTCAGGACCTCGGTTTTACTTCTCATCCGAAGGACGGCGCCTGTTTACAGTCCAGTGTCCCCCGTCACTATACTGGGGCATCAGGACCCACACAGACCGCAGGGTGAGAGCGCCCCCTGCTGGCCCCACTAACACCTCTCCCAGCAGCAACCTCAGCTTTCCCAGGAGTCTCCCCTCCAGGTACTGACCAGGCTCACTTCTGCTGAGCTCCAGTGGGGGCTGCCAGCTGGGAGCTGCAGGGTGATAAGGCTGCCGGCATATTATGAAGACATTAAGTTTATTACAGTGTTTCATCACGTTCAGTCCAGATCCAGTTGATACCTGGAACTCACACAGCTATTTTCTAAAGGCTCTTAAAGAACCTTCTCACTCTCAGTCAATTACACTGCTTAATTCAACCTCCAGAGGGCAGGGTCAAAGAGGGAGGGTGCTTTGGGCCTGGAGTTTTGAGAAGCCTTTACCCTCTTCATCCCTGTCTCTTTAAAGATTTGTAGTTTCTTGTGTGTAGGGGGACATGGAACTACATGTCCCAGGAGGCCGAGGGGGGGAACTGGCCTGCTCATTTCCTGTCTAAACAGTCTCAGCTGTGAGGGATGCTGGGCCTATTTAATGGCTTTAAAGGTGTGTGGCTTTTGTTTTGTTTGTGAGGGGAGTTGACTTCTGTTGGAAATCTTAGAAGAGGATCAAGTGTTGTTTTGGTGTTCATGTTGAGGATTCTGCTTGTCTATATTATTCCTCCTAAAAGGGGGAGCTTGTGTTTTTTGTGTAAAAGACTTGAAGCTGAAGTACTTGACTGGCTTTTCCTGGAGAGTTGGCTGTAAATATCACAATATATTCACATGGGTGGAGTTGGAGACTTGGTGGTGGGTGAGAGTCACCTTCTCGGGTGACTTTTCCAGAGTAGGTGTCTTTTGACCGTGTTACAGCACTGAATTAAGCCAACCTTTATTTTGCAGGATGCAGTTCTGTCAAATCCAGTTTGGCCTTGTGCTCAGCCCCTGTGAGGAGAGTACCGGTGTCGTAAGGATTGTCGCAGGTGAGAGTATGTGGCTCAAATTTGATGTTTTGCCCACTGGTTTCCTTGTGTTGGCTAAACCTTAATCCAATAGGTGTCGGAGAAACCCATCTACTACTAATGGTAAGATTTCTCTTTTCACCTCATCCTGTTTGGTTTTTATATGTTCAATTGTTTTTACTGTGGTACAGGGGAGAACTCGGTATGGAATGTTCTTGTGCTTGTCCTAAAATGGCAGGAACTAAAACGCACACTCGCACACCGAGATGGAACCACCAGTTGGGGAAGGTGTGTGATTATTATTAACACACTCTGCCACCTAGTGGCTCAACGGTTTGGCCTCCGCCCTGCTTTGCTGTTTTCATAGTCTCTCACTTTAAACGGTGATTCATATATGCCCAGTGACCATATCCCCCAGATATCAACTGGTGGCCACACTGAAGCTCAGCAGGTGTGAGCCTGGTCAGTACCTGGATGAGAGACCTGGGAAAAACTAAGACTGCTGCTGGAAGAGGTGTTAGTGGGGCCAGCAGGGGGCACTACCCCTGCGGTCCATGTGGGTCCTAATATACCAGTATAGCGATGGGGACACTACTCTAAACAAGCGCTGTCCTTCGGATGTGGTCATTAAAAATCCCAGGGCGTTTCTTCGAAAAGAGTAGGGGTGTAACCCTTACCAATCATGGCCTCCTAATAACCCCCCTCTCTGAACTGGCTTCATCCCTCTGCTCTCCTCCCCACTGAGAGCTGCTGTGTGGGGAGCGTTCTGGCGCACTATGGCTGCCGTCGCATCATCCAGGTGGGGCTGCACATTGGTGGTGGTGGTGGTGGGATTCCCCATGACCTGTACAGCGCTTTGAGTGGAGTGTCCAGAAAAGCGCTATATAAGTGTAAGCAATTATTTATTATTATTTTGTGAATTTTTGGTTGTGGTGTTTTGAGTTTCCTGCCCTAGGGTGTATACGGCGGTGTGTTGTGTTTTGTTGGCCTGGCGCCATCAATCTGAAAGAAGACTCATTACGGAATGCCCGCAGGTATGTCACAATAGTTTGAGGCTCGCGATGTCGTTCTGTGACCCCATGCAGTTTCCTTTTTGTGTTTTTTTTTCTGTCCATGATTTCGATTCTGTTATCCTCAAAAAGGCGTTTTTTTATGCGTTTCCCTGGAAAATCCATTTTCATTCCCTTTCTTATTGCAACAGGAAGGAAGAAGGGGACACGGGGAAAGACCATAGTGGTTTATTTTGGACATTCCCAGGAGGTTACATTAATGCCTAGTCTCAGCAGACCTGATCACCAGTCTGTTTTCCTTACCAACAAGGTTTCCCCATGGAGACACAGACAGGGAGAGAAGCTTGGGGTCAGAGTGCAGGGTCTGACATTGTCCGGCACCCCTGGAGCAGTTAGGGTTAAGGGCCTCGCTCAGGGGCCCAACGGAGTAGGATTCCTCTGCCGACCGCTGGATTTGAACCGGCAACCTTCCAGCCACAGGCGCAGATCCTTAACCACAGGGCCACCGCTCCACCCCATTACAGTACTTCACTGTCCCAGATGGTAAAATTGATGAACACAATACAATTTAATACCAACCATGCGACATAACTCAAACAACGCGCACACACAGGTACTAATACACGAGGATACATTTATTAATACATAGAATATGCATGTAAAACTAACAGATCTTATCGAGAGGGTTATCAGAATACAAAAGATATATATTCAATCAGTTACAAAGTGTTACACATATCAAGAGGACATGCGTTCAGTATATCATTCATTTAGACCGTTTCGTAAAGTGAACTTTGTTACAACTTCTACATTAGATACTCAAAACAAGTACATAACTCTTAGGAATTAAATTGATATCAACTGGTTGGGATAACAATTGAATTCTCGAGCTGTAATGCATTGAAGTTGAGTACTCATCCAATCTCTGGGGATTCAGATCTCCTGCGGGCACAAAGAAACAGTTGCAGGCTTGTTGCTGTCCAATCCGCGCTCTCTGGCTCCGTGCCAGGCTGTGCTGTGCGGCTTGCGACGGTGCGCTGCTGATGCTCACTGTTGGCTTTAACTAGCAAAGTTTGTGCACAGGAGAAAAGATGACTGTGGGTCCCAGCAAGTCAGGAAGAGGACCAGTTCGTTCCTGATGAAGAGCTAGTTCTGAATAGTAATTCAGCTGTCCACAGTTCCGACCGGTTCACGAGGCCTGCTGCTGGTTACTCTCTGGCAACCTCCACTCTAGACTCTTAGAACAAAGGAAAGTTCTGGCACTCGGACACACTGGCCGTTCCGTGGTTGTCCGGGCTGAGTCTCAGGATGGTCAGGAGGCGCGCTGCGAGAATGTCCTGCCCTTGGGAGCCTTCTGCTCCTTTGAATTCTCACAGAATCTTGTTGAATCTGAATCTGAATCTCTCAGGCTCTCTGTGTTGCCTGTTTTTACCTGGAGGAACTTCAGCTCATTGATTGGCTGAAAGTTCCATGGGCATCAGAGTCCCACGTGGGTTACTCTGCCCTACCAGTCCCTGATTGGTTGATCAAGGTGAGATATGAGTCACTTAGTCCTGACACTTAGTAATGCAGTCCAGATGTCCAACTGGCACTCCCTAGACAGATAGGCGCCAATGGGTGACCATTGATCATGATAGCCAGGCTTAGCTAAGTGCATCCCCCTTTGGGAGCTGTCCTTATCAAAAGAAAACATCTTGCATGAATGGTTTCTCTGTGGCTGCACCACAGAGATGAACAGAGAAATGGGGCCTCATTTGGGAAGCTCAGAAACACTTAATTCTGCATTATTATTAAGCCTTGCCGCTACAATATGATGTATAAAATAGTCAGTTGCCCAAGTTCAGATTTCCTATGCGAGGGCTGGTCATGACCGTCAACGATTACATGCTTCTTCCGCAAAGTTTATTTGACATGAACGTCCGGGAGCTGTTGTCGTTGTGCAGCAATAATTCTGCGGGCCACCTCTGTCTGTTCTTATTGAGTGTGTATTATAAGGGTTATTAAGGGTACGACGGAGTCCCCGCAGAACCCCCAGAAGAAAAGAAAAGTACCGGCATAAGCACCGTTCATTAAAGTTCGAGTCCTGAGAAAAAGAACATTGAGAGTGACAGAGAGGAGTCCATTGCACTTGAGAGGTTAAAGCGTGGGGAAGGTCGGGGAGGGAAGAGGAGAGTCGAGGGCCTACACTGCGTCACCTGGGCACCAGAAATTGGGGGATGAAGATGGAGGGAGCTGAATTTAAAAGGGTAGCAAGTATGAGGATATGATGAGGTGGGAGAGGGGCAGGACTAACGAATTTAAGGTCCTGGGAACAAACGGTGTGAGAGATGCCAAGTGACCCCCCCCATAGGTCAGCAGGTGAGTGTTTACACATAAGAGAGTACCTGAGCACTACTAAATTGAACTTTTGCAAAAATACCTGAGAATCATACTCCTATTATATTCCAAAAGCAATATATTCTGCAGCATTTTAATCAATCAAGTGATAAATTGACTAAGACAGCTTAGAGGAGAACAAAATCATTAACCTGGTTCACAGATGGGGATTATTTGGCCAGGACACCGGGGTTACACCCCTACTCTTTTCAAGAGACGCCCTGGGATTTTTAATGCCCACAGAGAGTCAGGACTTTTACATCTCATCCCAAGGACAGCGCCTGTTTTGCAGTATAGCGTCCCCATCACCATACTGGGGCATTAGGACCCACACAGACCACAGGGTGAGCGCCCCCTGCTGGCCCCACTCACACCTCTTCCAGCAGCAGCCTTAGTTTTTCCCAGGAGGTCTCCCCCTCCAGGTACTGACCAGGCTCACACCTGCTGAGCTTCAGTGGGATACTAGTTGTGAGTTGCAGGGTAATATGGCTGCCTGCTTTTTTTTTTTCAGTGATATTAGCCAATTCATTTCATGAATGTGTCAGTGTGTGTGTGATTTGTCCCTATTCATTGTAGTGCTTGTCATCACATACGCAATTTAAGATGACAGGACGGAAGTGGCATGTTTGATATCGAAACAGGAAAGTTTGTTTTTGATCTCAAAATGATAGACGTGTTTTAGGGCCGGTCTAAACACACTTCTAAACACATGAACATGCGACGTGCAATAGGGTGTCTTCAGAGGGCGGGCGGACAAATCGACATTCGCTTTGCGAAAAAGAGAAGCGATCACCTTCAAGGGCCCGCTGTTGTCTTGCGACGTGGGATGTACCCCACCGTTTCACCTGTCTCTCTCGCCAAAACCACCGAGGGCCTTGAAGCGCACCAGGAGCATCGAGACCGCCCGGTAGTAAGATGGAAAAAGATCCTCTTTTCTAGTTATCCCGGACCTCCGCGAGGTTCTTCCGGACCGTGGAGAAGCGGATGACCTTGACCTCTTTCATATGCCGCTTCTTGTCGTCCCAGATGTACTCGGGGGAGAGCAGCTTGGTGGGCTTGTGGCGGATCAGGTACTTGTTGAGGTGGCTCTCCTCCTGCCAGGCCGCCTCGATGTCGTTCCTCTTGTCCACCACCAGGTTGTCCTCGCACGTCTTGGCCAGCCGGTGCACGTTTTCCAGGACGCCCCCGAACACGGCCGCCTGGTAGTAGAAATCGCCCTGGCCTTGGGGGACGTAGGCGGCGGAGGCCGGCCGGCGCTCGTAGGGGAACTGGTCCCGGTTGAAATAATAAAACCAAGGGTGGAGGGCGGCCACCAGCTCGCCCAGCACCTCCGCCCCCACGCGGTCGTGGAAGAGCATGTCCACGTCCAGGCAGTAGATGAAATGGGCCTCCCGCCGGATCTGCTCCTCGATGGTCTTCCGGATGATCTCCATCCGCCGCAGGGAGATCTCCTGCCAGCGGTCGAACTTGGGCACCCGGATGGCGGTGAGGTTCCTGCCGGGGCCCAGGGACACCCCCGGCACCTCGCCCGGCTGGTCGGTGAAGACGTAGTAGTGCACCCGGAACCCCACCAGGTAGTGCTCCTCCGCCGACTCCAGGAACGCCTTCAGGAAGCGGATGTACCTGGGGAAACGGCAGGATCGATGATGAGAAGGGGGTAAAACTCTAGTATCGGTGGACGTCAACATGAATGCAGGGTGACGTGTTGTTCCTGTTATTTTTTTTTCTGCTTTCAGCATCAAAAATATATTATCCTCTGCTTTTCTGACATGACACAAAGGTCATAGTACCAACATTTTAGCGACTAGATCAATAATATGAAGATTAGACCAGAAGAACATATGGTTCGAAGTTTTCGACACGCATGCCCGACAATTTCATTCATACCGGGAAGGTTTTACTAGATACTTGTTTTCTAGGTGCTAGATGAATTGTAATCAAGAAATTAAATTTATTTCAACTGAATTTCTTTCTCCAAATCAGCATCATGTACTTTGGGACTGGAAGTCGGTAAAACAGCCAGCCCGGACCTAATTTGTGCTAAGCCGGTCGAGCCGTCTGACAGTGGTTGTCAACTCTCTCGAAATCGTTGTGATAAACGTGTCTTACTTGCCGACCGCGAAGACGGTGGTCGCTATGGTCAGATTGAGGGGCTTGTAGGTGCCGTCGATGATCAGGGGGTCAAAGGTCCCTTCCCAGACGATGGGAGCCAACCAGGGGGTGACAGTCAGCACGTCTCTCCTCCTGGGACACGAGCAAAAGAGGCGATCAGAAGTCGAAGTTGATCAATCTTTTTATTTTTTTTATTTACTATACATTTACTATCAATATTTATTGGCAGACAGTTCCTCTCTCAGCACCTCAGGCCCTTACAAAGAATGGAGCAGCCTGAGAGCTAGCACTTAATAACAGGCTAGCACCTGGTTCGGTGCTCTGCTTATCTAGCCTGGAACAGGGTGCACAGCCGATCCCTGCTCCAGCGAATCCTGATCTGCAATCTTGTGACCGGCCTCACCCGTCGGCCACCTTGGTCAGGGGGAAATCTTATTAAAAATGAAAGAAATGCCCCCTCATGACAATTTAAGGATGGACGATGAAAGAGACATCTGAGAGAGAGGAGCGATCAGCAATCTGGAGAGACCGATTCCGGCTTGTGCCTCATTTTTACTTCTGACTGCAACAATTAATACCCTGGGGGTAACTGAAAGTGTTGTGTTTTTTTTTTCTCCATTTCTTCCCCCCTCGACACAGGCGTCCGTTCTCCCGCTTGGGGTAAAAAACGGGGACCCTGGCGGATCCTCTCTCCGCCTGGGGACGCCATCAAAAGCCGGGCGAGACCTGTTCGGTCGACCAGATTATTTTTTTTGTTAATTATGGTGACACAAGTGGTGTCCGTAGAGTAACGCTTTAACGAGAAACAAAACTTAAACGGCCAGCAGGTCAGTACCTGGAGGGGAGACTCCTGGGGAAAAACTAAGGTTGCTGCTGGGAGAGGTTTGAGTGGGGGGGCAGCACGTGCTTTCTCGTGCCCAGGCTTGTTTTGGCCACACCCAGAATGCCTTGAGTTTGCTTCCTCAGATCCTCTCTACAACCTCCGTGAATATCCCCCCCCCTTGTTTGCTTGCCTACAGCTTGCAGCAGAGAACCTTTAGGTCGGGGACAAGTAAACGTTCATCTGGTGCTGCGAAGAGAAGACGAGAAACTCGACATTTCTGCCGTGGAGTCTTCGTTTCCTTCTCCGTTCAGCACAGGAATCGACCTTTCCTTGTTCCTTTGCAGCCTACGCCGGCCTGACGCAGCTCCGCCCTTTATGCCTCCATGCCCCTGTTAATCCTCAGCTGGGGGACCCCTGCCTGTGTGACGGCGACCTCAAGATCCTGATGAGACGTCAAACCGAGGTCCTGGCTCTCTGCGGTCATTAAAAATCCCAGGGCGTTTCACAACCAATCTCGTTTCTCCGGGGTGTGACCCCGGCGTCCTGGCCAAATTTCCCAATGGCCCTTACCCATCATGGCCTCCTAATAACCCCCCCTCTCTGGACTGGCTTCATCCCTCTGCTCTCCTCCCCACTGAGAGCTGCTGTGTGGGGAGCGTTCTGGCGCACTATGGCTGCCGTCGCATCATCCAGGTGGGGGCTGCACACTGGTGGCGGTAGTGGGATTCCCCCTGACCTGTGAAGCACTTTGAGTGGAGTGTCCAGAAAAGCGCTATATAAGTGTAAGCAATTATTATTATAATTATTTATTATGAATCGCCCACTCGCAACACCTCCACGCATGCAGAAAGGCTGGCTGGGTGAGGAGCACCTACGTAAACTGGCCTGCCCGGCGCTGTAGGCTTTGTGTCGGCCTTCGGCACGGCGTGTCGTTCTCGTTTAACAGGAAATGAAAAGGGCACAGAAAACTGAAATTGGCACCCATTGATGCCAGATTGTTTTGAATTCTGCCATGGAACTTGGGCAACGCAATACAAGAAGAGGGGGGTGGATACTCACTGCGGGTCCAGCACTTTCGTCTGCGGGTAAACCAGCCTGAGAAAGGAAGGAAAACGCTGTCATTTCCTTCTGGCAGGGCCGAGTTCTGCGGTCCCATTCTGGAACGCAATTATTGTACTCTCGGGGGGGTTTATACAGACACGGGTGTATCCAGGTGCTCTTGCCGAGATACCAGATGAGCAGAAGCGTTCGTAGTAATTCACTGGGATTCTGCGACGGATCCGCGATCACAGCCTCCCGGCCGCCGTGCTAAAACGTCAAGATCCAGAAGGACCAGGCCGCCGCTCGTGGTGGGGCATTATGGGATACGGTCGGCTTCGGGACATGGATGCGCGCAGGGAGGGACAGCGGTAAAAGCAGACGGTATCGTCGTCCCCGCGAGTGGGGGGGGGGAGCTAAACGGAGTCGAAACCGGATCACTCCGGTAATCACAATCCTGGAAGAAGAGCTCGCTCTCCGTTCAAGAAAGGCGGCTACTTTCTCGCTCCGGAGTGGCGGGCTTGCTTGTTGTTGCTTCTGGTGACATTACGGAAGGCACCGAAAACGCAGCGGGGCCCTTTTTCTCGCAGTGGCCTAAGCTCCGAATTCAGGCCCTTATCGGGCGCCGTTCCACCTGGACCTAACGAGCTTTCGTGCGATGGGCAAGCTGCGATGCCTCACTGCACGAGCCGTATGGCCGGTCAGCGGGCTTAAAACAAATTAATAACTATTTGTGAAAGTCCAGAAGCTATCACTATAGCATTCTCATTCCAGAAAATGCTCCGTTTCTCCCCCCCCATCAGTACAGATGCTCATACGCGTGTCCGTCCGGCAATTCCAATTCCTTGAATGTTTTTGCGTCGACAGAATTGCTCTCGACTCGGCCGCCCAAGAGTTTGACAGGTAGTCACTGGGCTGTTTGAAACTGGGAGCGCCAAAGATCTCGGATCAATGAGACTTTCCCCATAGAAGTTGGAGACTGGAACGCGAGAGGCACAGGGTGCTGTTCATCGGCAGGGTTTCAAAATAAAACAAGGCAGACTCACCCCTCCGGACTGACGTTCATCTTGGGAATCACCTTCCAGGGACTTCTGCTTAGGTCAGGAAAAGGCAGCAGTTAGCAGAAGGGGCAGAAAAGGGTTTCATTTCGATTTGTTTGTTTGGACCAGGAGTTGGGGCCCAGCTGGTAGTCGTTCATGCCAAGCTCTTGAAAATACACCTCTCTGCCCTCTTGTGGGCAGTGCGCTCACTGGAGTTCTGATTGACTTCTTTTTTCTCTGAATTTAAGCAAGTTTTCTCAGAACGACTGCTTATTTGTGTATTGGAGGCACACTGGCACAGCGGTGAGGGTCTGGGGCCCGGGGTTCAATTCCTAGGGTGCTGTCTGTGTGGAGTTTGCATGTTCTCCCTGTGTTAGAGTAGTTTTTTTTTTGGGGGGTGCTCTGGTTTCTTCCCACAGTCCAAAGACATGCTGGTGGGTTAAGTGGCTTGTGGGAAAATTGACCGTGGTGTGTGTGTGTGTGTGTGTGTCCTGCGATGGACTGGCGTCCTGTCCAGGGTGTGTGTGTCCTGCGATGGACTGGCGTCCTGTCCAGGGTGTGTGTGTGTGTCCTGCGATGGACTGGCGTCCTGTCCAGGGTGTGTGTGTGTGTGTGTCCTGCGATGGACTGGCGTCCTGTCCAGGGTGTGTGTGTGTGTGTGTGTCCTGCGATGGACTGGCGTCCTGTCCAGGGTGTGTGTGTGTGTGTGTCCTGCGATGGACTGGCGTCCTGTCCAGGGTGTGTGTGTGTGTGTGTCCTGCGATGGACTGGCGTCCTGTCCAGGGTGTGTGTGTGTGTGTGTCCTGCGATGGACTGGCGTCCTGTCCAGGGTGTGTGTGTGTGTGTGTGTGTCCTGCGATGGACTGGCGTCCTGTCCAGGGTGTGTGTGTGTGTGTGTGTGTGTCCTGCGATGGACTGGCGTCCTGTCCAGGGTGTGTGTGTGTGTGTGTGTGTGTCCTGCGATGGACTGGCGTCCTGTCCAGGGTGTGTGTGTGTGTGTGTGTGTGTGTCCTGCGATGGACTGGCGTCCTGTCCAGGGTGTGTGTGTGTGTGTGTGTGTGTCCTGCGATGGACTGGCGTCCTGTCCAGGGTGTGTGTGTGTGTGTGTGTGTCCTGCGATGGACTGGCGTCCTGTCCAGGGTGTGTGTGTGTGTGTGTGTGTCCTGCGATGGACTGGCGTCCTGTCCAGGGTGTGTGTGTGTATGTGTGTGTCCTGCGATGGACTGGCGTCCTGTCCAGGGTGTGTGTGTGTGTGTGTCCTGCGATGGACTGGCGTCCTGTCCAGGGTGTGTGTGTGTGTGTGTGTGTCCTGCGATGGACTGGCGTCCTGTCCAGGGTGTGTGTGTGTGTGTGTGTGTCCTGCGATGGACTGGCGTCCTGTCCAGGGTGTGTGTGTGTGTGTGTGTGTGTCCTGCGATGGACTGGCGTCCTGTCCAGGGTGTGTGTGTGTGTGTGTCCTGCGATGGACTGGCGTCCTGTCCAGGGTGTGTGTGTGTGTGTGTCCTGCGATGGACTGGCGTCCTGTCCAGGGGGTGTGTGTGTGTGTGTGTCCTGCGATGGACTGGCATCCTGTCCAGGGGGTGTGTGTGTGTGTGTGTCCTGCGATGGACTGGCGTCCTGTCCAGGGAGTGTGTGTGTGTGTCCTGCGATGGACTGGCGTCCTGTCCGGGGTGTGTGTGTGTGTGTCCTGCGATGGACTGGCGTCCTGTCCGGGGTGTGTGTGTGTGTGTCCTGCGATGGACTGGCGTCCTGGATAAAGTGCTTAGAAAATGCTTGGATGGTTCGATTCTTCAGGTGTGAGACGCGCAACTGGTCTCGAACTCCTTCGGGTGTAGAATCGCATACCTAAAGAAGGCTCAGCAGCCAAGATTTGAGGTTTATTCTTTCCTTTTCAGGGTAGAATTAAGCCTGTTGCTTTGCCAGCCTCAATGCAGAGTTCCTTCAGAATTATGCACGCTTAACCAATCAACACTTAGAAGTAGCGATTCATTGCGGGAACAGACATTTATTTACGAAGGACATGACGTAACACGTGCCTGTAACTTCAAAGAACAAGACCAGGCTCGATTAATGCAAATCTGATCGCTTTGCAGAAACGGGAGAAACGTTGTATTGACCCAACAAGAGTACATTTCGCCCTGCAGTGGAAGTAAGGGGATGTAATGATGGCGGGCTGCTGGTACAGGGCGCCAAACTCAACCACCTGGAAATTGTACACCTGTGCAATCGTGTGAGGGTTCGGGAGGAATGTCGGAGCGCACACACACTCAAACACCCAGAAGGGAGGAGAGAAGAAACAAGGACAGCTGGTTTGGGCGTTTTTTTGACGGATGATTTGATTCTGGTGAGAGGCTGGAGTATTCTCTGCCAGCAGCCAGATCACCCTGCAGCTCCCAGCTGGCAGCCCCCCCCACTGGAGCTCAGCAGGTGTGAGCCTGGTCAGTACCTGGAGGGGAGACTCCTGGGAAAAACTGAGGCTGCTGGGAGAGGTGTGAGTGGGGCCAGCAGGGGGCGCTCTCACCCTGCGGTCTGTGTGGGTCCTGATGCCCCAGTATAGTGACGGGGGACACTGGACTGTAAACGGGCGCCGTCCTTCGGAGGAGACGTGCAACCGGGGTCCTGACTCTCTGTGGTCATTGAAAATCCCAGGGTGTTTCTTGAAAAAGAGTAGGGGTGTAACCCCGGCGTCCTGGCCAAATTTCCCATTGGCACTTACCCATCATGGCCTCCTAATAACCCCCCTCTCTGGACTGGCTTCATCCCGCTGCTCTCCTCCCCACTGAGAGCTGCTGTGTGGGGAGCATTCTGGAGCATCATCCAGGTGGGGGCTGCACATTGGTGGCGGTAGTGGGATTCCCCATGACCTGTAAAGCGCTTTGAGTGGAGTGTCCAGAAAAGCGCTTTATAAGTGTCAGCAATTATTATTAGTTGTTATAGCAGGCTGTTCTACCAAGTCCCTGCAGTCCAATTTATTCAGCGCGGCAGAACCGCCGTCTGCATCCTTTCAGTTATCAGACCCAAATAAAACCTTTCGGAATGATGTCGCCGGTTTCGACAAGCGAGGCAGCTCAGAATGGTGGAGCCCCGTTCACGAACCTTGACCCGGACGGTCATGAAGTGCCCGGGGACGAGCCCTGCCGAAACGGACCTACCGTTGTCCGTGATTCAGCTTCGTCGGAGGCCCGGAGCCGAGGAATCTGTCGGGGGAGAAAAAACTGCATCCGTCAAAGGTGAACTTGAGATGGCCCTGACGGACAGTCTATCCTGGTGAAACCTTGTAGCGTTGCGGAACGGCTATATCTGTTGTCGCCTTTCTGCCTGTCTCGTGTACCTGGTTGAACAGCTATTGCAAACGAGAACTGGTGTCCTGCGATGGCCGAGCCGGACAGAGTCCAGGCCTCACCCCCGCTGAGATGCCTGCGAGAGAACAGTTCGTGCAAGGAATCCCACAAATATCGCTGAACGCTGAAACGGTTTGGGAAGGGAGAATGGTCGAAAAAATCGTCCCAGCCCGTTGCGCAAGTCTGATCAGCAGCTACAGGACACCTTCTTTGGAGGTTCTACCAGTTCCTAGATACAAGGGTGGACCAGTCCAGCCTGGACTGTGAATGTTTAAACTGTGTGTTCAGCGCTGACGGGGAAGAAGGAGAACTGTTTGGTTGTTAGTCTAAGCAGATTGTGTTGGTCTATTGCGCTGACTTAGTTGAAGATCGGACCCCATTTCTATGAGTAAGTAATGCAGAACTTCCTGTGTCTGCAGAGTCTCCAGGGGGTCTTTAAAGCAGGGCTGTCCAGTCCTGGTCCTGGAGGGGTCACTGTGTGTCTGCAGAGTCTCCAGGGGTCTTTAAAGCAGGGCTGTCCAGTCCTGGTCCTGGAGGGGTCAGTGTGTGTGTCTGCAGAGTCTCCAGGGGTCTTTAAAGCAGGGCTGTCCAGTCCTGGTCCTGGAGGGGTCACTGTGTGTCTGCAGAGTCTCCAGGGGTCTTTAAAGCAGGGCTGTCCAGTCCTGGTCCTGGAGGGGTCAGTGTGTGTGTGTGTGTCTGCAGAGTCTCCAGGGGTCTTTAAAGCAGGGCTGTCCAGTCCTGGTCCTGGAGGGGTCAGTGTGTGTGTGTCTGCAGAGTCTCCAGGTGTCTTTAAAGCAGGGCTGTCCAGTCCTGGTCCTGGAGGGGTCAGTGTGTGTGTGTGTGTCTGCAGAGTCTCCAGGGGTCTTTAAAGCAGGGCTGTCCAGTCCTGGTTCTGGAGGGGTCAGTGTGTGTGTGTGTGTGTGTCTGCAGAGTCTCCAGGGGTCTTTAAAGCAGGGCTGTCCAGTCCTGGTCCTGGAGAGGTCAGTGTGTGTGTGTCTGCAGAGTCTCCAGGGGTCATTAAAGCAGGGCTGTCTAGTCCTGGTCCTGGAGGGGTCACTGTGTGTCTGCAGAGTCTCCAGGGGTCTTTAAAGCAGGGCTGTCCAGTCCTGGTCCTGGAGGGGTCACTGTGTGTCTGCAGAGTCTCCAGGGGTCTTTAAAGCAGGGCTGTCCAGTCCTGGTCCTGGAGGGGTCACTGTGTGTCTGCAGAGTCTCCAGGGGTCTTTAAAGCAGGGCTGTCCAGTCCTGGTCCTGGAGGGGTCAGTGTGTGTGTGTGTGTGTCTACAGAGTCTCCAGGGGTCTTTAAAGCAGGGCTGTCCAGTCCTGGTCCTGGAGGGGTCAGTGTGTGTGTGTGTGTGTCTGCAGAGTCTCCAGGGGTCTTTAAAGCAGGGCTGTCCAGTCCTGGTCCTGGAGGGGTCACTGTGTGTCTGCAGAGTCTCCAGGGGTATTTAAAGCAGGCCTGTCCAGTCCTGGTCCTGGAGGGGTCAGTGTGTGTGTGTGTGTCTGCACAGTCTCCAGGGGTCTTTAAAGCAGGGCTGTCCAGTCCTGGTCCTGGAGGGGTCAGTGTGTGTGTGTGTCTGCAGAGTCTCCAGGGGTCTTTAAAGCAGGGCTGTCCAGTCCTGGTCCTGGAGGGGTCAGTGTGTGTGTGTCTGCAGAGTCTCCAGGGGTCTTTAAAGCAGGGCTGTCCAGTCCTGGTCCTGGAGGGGTCAGTGTGTGTGTGTCTGCAGAGTCTCCAGGTGTCTTTAAAGCAGGGCTGTCCAGTCCTGGTCCTGGAGGGATATAAGTAACCACCAGTATGGTTTAAATTGAACATCTGTCACACAACAGTAAAACAATATTCATACTTACCCATATGAAATTATCATTCCAATTAAAAATCCCGCTAAAACTGTCAGAATATACTTTGAGGTCATCATTTTTCCTGCATAAACAGAAAAGAAAGATATTCACACACCATTTTTCCATTATCTTTAATATATATGTCCATTATATAAGTCTGAATTAGAATTAATACCTAAATACTTTTCAAATTATACTTCAAAACATACCACGTTATGATTGAATTTAAGAGTATGAGGGAGTCTGCATTTCTAGGATGTCCCTAGAAGGCTTCCATAGGAAGCAGCCATTTTGGCTCACCTGGCAAACAAGGGCAGTTACTGAGCCAAAATGGCGGTAGACAGCTCATTAATTGAATACAGCTGTAGCTAGTGATAAGACACGACCACTGTGCTACAGTATATAGACTCGATGAAAACACACAGGGCTGGTTTTCCTTGGGGGAAGACTAGCTGGGTGACATTATGTGGACTAAAAAGTTAGAGAATCCAGACTTTTGGATGTTTGTCATGTTTGATAGGCTGTTTTTTTTTTTTGGTATATGAATTCTTTTTCTAAGAATTAACGCTTTAAAAGTGTGGTTTGGACTACATAAAGGTGTCCTTATTTAGTTCTTGGTTTGGGATCGAAGGATTTGATTGGATGTTGTCAGATTGCAAAATTCTAATTCAGCTCTGTCCTGCAAATAATAATAATAATAATAATAATAATAATAATTGCTTACACTTATATAGCGCTTTTCTGGACACTCCACTCAAAGCGCTTTACAGGTCATGGGGAATCCCACTACCGCCACCAGTGTGCAGCCCCCACCTGGATGATGCGACGGCAGCCATAGTGCGCCAGAACTCTCCCCACACAGCAGCTCTCAGTGGGGAGGAGAGCAGAGGGATGACGCCAGTTCAGAGAGGGGGGTTATTAGGAGGCCATGATGGGTAAGGGCCAATGGGAAATTTGGCCAGGACACTGGGGTTACACCCCTACTCTTTTCGAGAAACGCCCTGGGATTTTTAATGAGCACAGAGAGTCAGGACCTCGGTTTTACGTCTCATCCGAAGGACGGCGCCTGTTTACAGTCCAGGGTCCCCCGTCACTATACTGGGGCATTAGGACCCACACAGACCGCAGGGTGAGAGCGCCCCCTGCTGGCCCCACTCACACCTCTCCCAGCAGCAACCTTAGTTTTTCCCAGGAGGTCTCCCCTCCAGGTACTGACCAGGCTCCCACCTGCTGAGCTCCAGTGCGGCCGCCAGTTGTGAGTTGCAGGGTGACATGGCTGCTGCCTTGTATGGATGTCTCGCCTGTCTTCTTTGCTGTGCCGAAAGCAAAGTCCACCGGCTGTTCTTGTGTGGCAATGAAGATATCTATCTGTAAGGCTCTGCGTGGCGCCTCAGTACCTGTCTGAGCTATAGTCGCCCTACTCCCCACCTCGCAACCCTTCGCTCTTTGAATTCTGGGCTCCTATCTGTCCCCCCCAAGCCCGTCTATACTCTAGGGGTGACAGGACGTTCTCCTGTTGTGCCCCCAAGCTCTGGAACTCTCTGCCCAAGGATATCAGAGAGGCACCTTCTCTAAACTCCTGCCAATCCAGACTCCAAACCCTCTTCTTCAGAAGAGCCTTTACTGAACTGGTTCCGTTCTTCACCCCTCTGCTCCTACTATATTTAGTACCACCATCCACAGTCTCCTCTGTGTGTGATAATTGTGTTTAATCTGGTGTATTCTTCTTATTTACTAAATGAAGCCACCTTTAAAGGCACTACGTTATCTTACACCTCTCCCAGCAGCAGCCTTAGTTTTTCCCAGGAGGTCTCCCCTCCAGGTACTGACCAGGCTCCCACCTGCTGAGCTCCGGTGGATTGCCACTTGTGAGTTGCAGAGTGATCTGGGCTGCTCGTCAATAATGATATTAATTGGTTGTTTGTCGGCAGTTTGGAGTCACGCCTACACTTGAAAGAAATGTTTTCCCCCATCTAGAAACGTGACATGACTAACCACAAAACATCACAGAGAGACAGCACTTCCGGTACGACTGATGAAGCTACATGCCCCACAATATATCCAGTGTCAGAGTATGCAAACTACTCCCCTTGAGTTTCCATGCCATGCAAATGGCTGTAAGCTCCAATATAACCAACAAGAAAGACTTGATTCTTTCGCCTATCGGCGGCATCTTAGCTTTCAGCAGGTGGTTTGGATAACTGATTCGTTTCCGTCTTTCCTAGGAGCGAACAGCTGTACAACAGGCGTCTTTTTGCCCTACAAAAACTGGAGCCTTGCTCAAGCTTCATCTGAGAGACTCCTCACTTTTTCTCCAGTAGTTTCAGGCTTTTCCTGTCTGAAGCTGCACACTCCATGGGGGCAACTGCAGTGGTCTGTCCGGTCACCGTTGTTGTTGCTCATCAGGGTCTTCTACCGTGTGTTTGCAAAAAATGAGACTGCTGCTCGGGGCAGCGGGAGATTCACAGGATCCTTCATGGCCTGAATGAACGAGGAAAGGACGTGACTGCGTTGTCCACCCAGTGAACCCAGCAGACTTCAGCAGTCAAAACAGGAGGTGTGTCTAAAGTTAAAGAATCGGAGGCTTGGCTTTAAGTAGACGGACGTCAGCAGTGAAAATATGATGAAAAGCGTCTGAAATTGAACAATGGGAGGCGCTGCTTTACACAGAGGGGGGTGGGGGCGGGGAACAAGCTGCCCAGCCGTGGGGTTGAAGCTGATACCCTGGCTTCTCCCCAGACACAGCTGGGTGAGCTCCTCCAGTCAGGACAGGAGGCTCTTCTGTACACAGAGGGGAGTGGGGGTGGGGAACAAGCTGCCCAGCCCTGTGGTTGAAACCGATACCCTGGCTTCTCCCCAGACGCAGCTGGGTGAGCTCCTCCAGTCAGGACAGGAGGCTCTTCTGTACACAGAGGGTGGCGGGGGTGGGGAACAAGCCGCCCAGTCCGTGTTGTTGAAGCCAATACCCTGGCTCCCCTCCAGACACAGCTGGGTGAGCTCCTCCAGTCAGGACAGGAGGCTCTTCGGTACACAGAGGGTGGTGGGGGTGGGGAACAAGCTGCCCAGCCCTGTGGTTGAAGCCGATACCCCAGCTTCTCTCCAGACACAGCTGGCTGAGCTCCTCAGCTCCTAACTACTGAACAAGGCTTCATGGCCACCTCTCGTTCATAACCTTTTCCTTAAGTGCGTATGACCTCGAAGCAACTGACCAGCAAACTAAAACCGTCTCTTAGGTTCCTGATCCGTACACGCGGGTTTTCAATCAGTCATCAAGCTGGACTTTTGTGTTCCTAATTGCATGCCGACAGACAGATTGTTGCGGCCAGCCTCCGACAAAGGCTGCAAAGAAAGGCAAACAAACACAGAGCAGGAAAAAAAAGCTTTGCAAAAAGCATGCAATTACAGGGCCCGGTTTCGCCTCTTTTGAGAGCCTTCGCGCGGGATTGCAGAGTTATACTCATCGGATATAATCCGGTCTTTCATTCCTGGGCTAGGAGGACGCAGAGCCTGGTACACTCTCAGGTCAGGGAGGGATCGAAGGAGAAGCGACTGCTGACACAGAGGTCAAAGCCGAAGTCTGAGAACACTTCTTCAGAAGAGCCTTTACTGAACTGGCTCCATTCTTCACCCCTCTGCTCTTCTCAGTACCACCTTCCACGGTCTCCTCTATTGTTACTGTTGTATTGTTGTCATTGTAATTGTGTCCTTTCTTGTGAAATGTTCTTATTTATCGTTGTAGCCTTCTTATTTATTGTTGTTGTCATCCTGTAAAGCGCTTTGAGAAGCCACCTTTAAAGGCGCTATATAAAATAGTTTATTATTATTATTATTATTATTATTATTATTATTAACACTCCCAACAGCCCATCATTTACATTGATTAGTGTACGAGGGAGCCCAAGTTGGATTGGAAGCTTCAGCCCACTGTGGCGCCTGTCTTCAACAGGCCCCTCGTTAGCGCCCAGGAGAGAACGCGCAGACTCCGCGCAGAAGGAGCTCTAGAATTCAGCCTGACTCCCAGCCTAGGGCTCAAAAGCTGCTTGGCCAGCAGCCAGAACGCAATTCAATACTGGCAGCCTCCCCCCCTCCCCCCACTGGAGCTCAGCAGGTGTGAGCCTGGTCAGTACCTGGAGGGCAGACCTCCTGGGAAAAACTAAGGTTGATGCTGGAAGAGGTGTGAGTGGGGCCAGCAGGGGGCGCTCTCACCCTGCGGTCTGTGTGGGTCCTGAGACGTCAAACCGAGGTCCTGAGTCTCTGTGGTCATTAACAATCCCAGGGCGTTTCTTGAAAAGAGTAGGGGTGTAACCCTGGTGTCCTGCCCAAATTTCCCATTGGCCCTTACCAATCATGGCCTCCTAACAACCCCCCTCTCTGAACTGGCTTCATCCCTCTGCTCTCCTCCCACTGAGAGCTGCTGTGTGGGCAGCGTTCTGGTGCACTATGGCTGCCGTCGCATCATCCAGGTGGGGGGCTGCACACTGGTGGCGGTAGTGGGATTCCCCATGACCTGTAAAGCGCTTTGAGTGGAGTGTCCAGAAAAGCGCTCTAGAAGTGTAAGCAATTCTTAATTATTAGAATGAACTGCTGTACACCAGAAATGATCCAATAGCAACTTACAACGTACACATTTGACACAAACTGGGGATGGCCAGACCGTTAAGTGAGACAGCCTGTTAAAAGACTTTCAATCAATGATGAGTTGTTCTGTGTAGCTAATTGCTTGTGGCAGCAGAATGACTTAGGATGATTTGTACAGGAACACTAGTGCCTATTTCCAAGACAATGCCTCAAATTCCGATTGCTTGAGTATACAGCAAAAAAAAAAGAAGCCATTTTGACTTAACTGTACTGTATGTGACATATTTATGACACAGGAAATGCTAACACAGAAACAGCAGTAACCAACTGTAAAAGTCCATTTGTTTGAATCGATTGCCTTTCTAAAGAGCACCGACTGTTTGCTAAACTAACAGATATTTGTTGAATCTCTCATTCGTGCACCTTCAGAGTTAAATTGATTATCCATCACAGGGAACACACACTCACACACCCTGGACAGGGTCTATCACAGGACACACACACACTCACACACCCTGGACAGGGTCTATCACAGGACACACACACACACACTCACACACCCTGGACAGGGTCTATCACAGGACAAACACACACTCACATACCCTGGACAGTACACCGTCCATCAAAGGACACACACAGACAAACCCTGGACAGGACACCAGTCCATCACAGGACACACACACTCACACACCCTGGACAGGACACCACTCCATCACAGGACACACACACACTCACACACCCTGGACAGGACACCAGTCCATCACAGGACACACACAGACAAACCCTGGACAGGACACCAGTCCATCACAGGACACACACACACACTCACACACCCTGGACAGGACACCACTCCATCACAGGACACACACACACTCACACACCCTGGACAGGACACCAGTCCATCACAGGACACACACACACACTCACACACCCTGGACAGGACAGCAGTCCATCACAGAACACACACAGGGTATGTGAGTGTGTTTAGCTTCTTATATACAGTCTAGCTCTTTTTTCAACAGTGGGCTATTCACAGCGGCCGCGCATTTCAATGTTAAAGCTCGCGGATAATCAATTTAACTCTGAAGGTGCGCGAATGAGAGATTCAACACATATCTGTTCGTTTAGCAAGCAGTCGGTGCTCTTTAGAAAGGCAATCGATTCAAACGAATGGACTTTCACAATGCGAGGCCGCGCCACTATGAATCGCCCACCGTTGAAAAAGAAGCTGTAAGGTTGTTTCAAAAAGCCTGCATGAACAAAACGCAGAAAGAAATTAACGTTTTTTTTGTTACTGCTTTCTTGAGGCAAAAACATGATATAAGACTGCACAGCAAGACACAGCAATAACCGCATCATTAAGTTTGCCGATGACACCACTATAATAGGACTGATCAGTGATGATGACGAGTCCACTTACAGGGATGAAGTTGTACAGCTGCTTAGGTGGTGTCATAGCAATAACCTGGACTTGAACATAAAGAAAACGAAAGAGCTAATAGTGGACTTTCGGAGACACAGGCCACACACTCACAGCCCACTCAGTATTGATGGAACGGAAGTGGAAACAGTCACCAGCTTTAGGTTTTTGGGAATTCACATCTCTAAAGATCTAACCTGGACTGTGAACACTGACTCTATCATGAAGAAGGCTCAGCAGCGCCTTTATTTCTTGAGGTGCCTCAAGCGATGGGGGATGCCAACACATGTGTTGGTGAACTTCTACCGCTGCACTATCGAGAGCGTCCTCACCAACGGGATCACCGTGTGGTATGGCAACACCTCTTCGCGAGAAAGAAAGGCACTGCAGAGAATGGTCAATATGGCCCAGAAGATCATCGGCTGCGGTCTCGCCGAGATTAAACAGCTCTATGAGGACCGCTGCCGTGGTAGAATTCTGGCCATCACAGAGGACAGTCACCACCCCGGGCATGAGCTCTTCACCCCACTGCCCTCAGGCAAGAGATATAAGAGCATACGGACACTTACCACTAGATTCTTCAATAGCTTCTATCCACAAGCAGTGAGACTGGCGAACACATTTAGCCATCCCCCTCGGACCACACCTACACCATCACCATCTACCTCATTGTAATTTATTAATTGTACGTCTCCAGTCATTGTTTACACGTCTGTATTGTTTACAGTCAAACTGTCTGCATGTTTACTTGCACATTGTCTATTGTTTGTTTGTACATTGTCTTGATGCACTGTTTGCACTTTGTTTTGTTTTTTACACTTGTTTTATAATCGAGAGACTTTCTGTAAGTAAGAATTCCATTGTACCAGTACCGGTTACATATGGCAATAAAGTTCAAGTTCAAGTTCAAGTTCAAGTTCATTACCCACCCCCCACCCCCCCAAAGTACCCCTGAGCAAAACAGAAAGAGAACAGGAAATACTGGAAAAGTGACAGCGTTCAGTGAATTACGCGCAAGCAGGGAAATTGTTGTTCCTTGGTGATAAGGAAATGATAACGCAGAGGGAGACAGATGCAAAGATAATGGGGGGTGGGGCTCTTCTGGGTGGAGTTTGCATGTTCTCCCTGCATTCTTGGAGGGCGGGGGGGGGGGGGGATTGGCCCGTGGTGTGTGTGTGTGTGTGTCTGTGTGTGTCCTGTGATGGACTGGTGTCCTGTCCAGGGTGTGTGTGTGTGTGTCTGTGTGTGTCCTGTGATGGACTGGTGTCCTGTCCAGGGTGTGTGTGTGTGTGTGTGTGTGTGTGTGTGTGTCCTGTGTTGGACTGGTGTCCTGTCCAGGGTGTGTGTGTGTGTCTGTGTGTGTCCTGTGATGGACTGGTGTCCTGTCCAGGGTGTGTGTGTGTGTGTGTGTGTGTGTGTGTGTCTGTGTGTGTCCTGTGATGGACTGGTGTCCTGTCCCGGGTGTGTGAGTGTGTGTGTCTGTGTGTGTCCTGTGATGGACTGGTGTCCTGTCCCGGGTGTGTGAGTGTGTGTGTCTGTGTGTGTCCTGTGATGGACTGGTGTCCTGTCCCGGGTGTGTGAGTGTGTGTGTCTGTGTGTGTCCTGTGATGGACTGGTATCCTGTCCAGGGTGTGTGTGTGTGTGTGTGTGTGTGTGTGTGTGTGTGTGTGTGTGTCCTGTGATGGACTGGTGTCCTGTCCAGGGTGTGTGAGTGTGTGTGTCCTGTGATGGACTGGTGTCCTGTCCAGGGTGTGTTTGTGTGTTTGTTTGTGTGTGTGTGTGTGTGTGTGTGTGTGTGTGTGTGTGTGTGTGTTTGTCCTGTGAGGGACTGCTGTCCTGTCCAGGGTGTGTGAGTGTCTGTATGTGTCCTGTGATGGACTGGTGTCCTGTTCAGGGTGTGTGAGTGTGTGTGTGTCCTGTGATGGACTGCTGTCCTGTCCAGGGTGTGTGAGTGTCTGTATGTGTCCTGTGATGGACTGGTGTCCTGTCCAGGGTGTGTGAGTGTGTGTGTGTGTCCTGTGATGGACTGCTGTCCTGTCCAGGGTGTGTGAGTGTGTGTGTCCTGTGATGGTAAACCCTGCCTTGTGCCTGTTGCTTGCTGGGATAGACTCCAGGTCTGTCTCCCCATACTCGATAAAGCTGTGAAAACAGATGGATGCACACTGCTTTTTAATGATCTTTCCGTCTGGCACACAAGGAGCCTGATCAGCTGCAGACACTTTCTACAATCTAGCACGGCATTGTGGGGCGTTGATGGGCCAGCCTGATTTGATCTCTTAAGAAACGACTTACTACTAATAATGACCGACCCCCCCCATACAAAAAAAATGCACTACTCCTGTATTCTCCTAAAACGTGCCGTTAAAACAGGCCCGGGCAGGAAGGAGTCTCGTTTAAGCAGGTGCGTCCCAGCTCGTAGAAGTCGAGCCCCGGGCCTTGTCATCCGACAAACCAGTCGCCAGCTTCTTTATCACGAAAGGAAGCCGGCGCGCGTTGCGGATTTTTACGACAGCGGGCCAAAAAACCATGCCAGCCTTTCCCCGTGTCGGCTCATATAGCGCTTTTCTGGACACGCCACTCAAAGCGCTTGACAGGTCAGGGGGAATCCCACTACCGCCACCAATGTGCAGCCCCCACCTGGATGATGCTCCAGTCCGCTCAGCACACAGCAGCTCTCAGTTGGGGGGGAGAGCAGAGGGATGGAGCCAGTTCAGAGAGGGGGGTGACTTCTTTACTTCTTGAGGAGGCTCAGGTCCTTCAATGGGTGTAGTAAGATGCTACACATGTTTTATCAGTCAGTGGTAGCGAGTGCCATTTTCTACGCAGTGGTGTGCTGGGGCTCTGGGATTAGAGCAGTAGATTCCAAAAGGCTGAACAAGCTCATCAGGAGAGCGAGCTCTGTCATTGGGTCTGACCTGGACCCCTTGGAGGTAGTGGCTGAGAGGAGAATGATGTCCAAACTAGAGGCCTTCATGGACAACTTCTCCCATCCCCTCTATGACAGGCTTGCAGGAATGAAGAGCACGTTCAGCAATAGACTGATTCATCCACGGTGCGACAGGGAGCGCTACAGGAGGTCATTCTTGCCGTCTGCCATAAGACTGTACAACGCATCCACCTTGCGTCTTGGCAGAGGCAACAGCGACAGTGACCTGTTTCTGGACTAAACGCATCTACACATCTACTGCTACATCTGTTCTCTTTCTTTTTCTTTTTCCCGTTTACAACCACTTTTGTGCAATATATGCCAGGGACCTGTGCAATACATTTATTTTTATATTTATATCTATGGTTACATCTATATTTATATTCATACGTGTGATACGATTTTCTGTGTACTGTTCTGTTCTAGTTTCCTCTTGTGTGTCCGGACTGTGAGTAACTCTTGTATTGTATTGTATGTATTGTACTATTATTATATAATTCGTTACACTGTGGCTGTGTTGTGTGTGTTAAGCTGCTGTTGCACTGCAATTTCCCTCACGGGATCAATAAAGTATCTATCTATCTATCTATCTATTAGGAGGCCATGATGAGTCAAGACCAGGGGGGAAATTTGGCCAGGACACTGGGGTAACACCCCTACTCTTTTCGAGAGACTCCCTGGGATTGTTAATGACCGCAGAGAGTCAGGACCTGTTTGACGTCTCATCCGAAGGACGGCGCCTGTTTACAGTCCAGTGTCCCCCGTCAGTATACTGGGGCATCAGGACCCCCACAGACCGCAGGGTGAGAGCGCCCCCTGCTGGCTCCACTCACACCTCTCCCAGCAGCAGCCTCAGTTTTTCCCAGGAGTCTCCCCTCCAGGTACTGACCAGGCTCACACCTGCTGGGGGGGGGGGGTTCTGCCAGCGGGGAGCTGCAGGGCGACCTGGCTGCCGGCTCACATGACTTCAGCAGCGGCCTAGCCATCCCAGAGTGCCCTGCGGCTGTTTCCTCCGTTTATCGCCATGATCCTTCCGTGAGGAATCCGAGGAACGGGCACGGGTGGGGGGGGGGGGGGGATACCCCATCGGCCAGGACCCCAGTCCGGCGCTGTGGGCGGACACGCGCGGAGACGCGAGACAGCCGCTTCACCCCAGGCTGGAGCGCACCCACACAGAGCCTGGAGGGGAAACGTGAAAACTCCACACGGACAGCATCCCCGGGAACTGAACTCTACCGGCCAGGCAGCATTGCTCAACGCTGTTCACCTGCAGCACCCCCCCCCTGGGGCAAGAACCACCTGTTCCACCTTAGTCCCCCACGCTACCACCCGCCACTCAAAAAGGAATTCTAACAATGAGCGAACTCCCAGGAACAGGTTTTCTTGCTTCGTCTCCTTCTGGCGAGGATCGCTGCTCTCTCGACACAGAGACAGGCAACTGCCCCATAATCCCGCCTGTAACTATCGCCACCCGCCACCCGGGGCTGGGGGCGGGGCTGGGGCTTCGTCGGGGTTGGGGTTGGGGTGAAAGCTCAGACGCGCGTTCCCTTTCCGGACGATCGGTTCTGCCACCGTGCGGGTCAGGGAATTCTGTGGCATCATCCAGGGTGGGGGGCTGCACATTGGTGGCGGGAGTGGGATTGCCCGTGACCTGTGAAGCGCTTTGAGTGGAGTGTCCGGAAAAGCGCTATAGAAGTGTAAGCAATTATTATTATTATTATTATTATTATTATTATTATTATTATTATTAGTATTCCCAGCCAGACCATTGAAGGAGCTTGGAGTCTGGGGGGGTCAACCGACGTCTCGGGGGCTGTTTTTTTGAAAGCTGGGGCTCTGGTAGAAATGATGAGAGATGCTATGGGCTCATCTCCAGCACACACACACCCAGACACAGACGCACACAGAGCCACACGCACACAGAGACAGACAGACACAGAGACACACACCCAGACACAGACGCACACAGAGCCACACGCACACAGAGACAGACAGACACAGAGACACACACCCAGACACAGACGCACACACAGAGACAGACAGACAGACACAGAGACACACACACCCAGACAAAGAAGCACACAGTGACACACACACAGAGACACACGCACACAGAGACAGACAGACACAGAGACACACACCCAGACACAGACGCACACACAGAGACAGACAGACAGACACAGAGACACACACACCCAGACAAAGAAGCACACAGTGACACACACACAGAGACACACGCACACAGAGACAGACAGACACTGTGACCCAGACACAGACGCACACAGAGCCACACGCACACAGATAGACACACACACCCAGACACAGACACACACAGAGCCACACGCACACAGAGACACACACACAGAGACAGACAGACACAGAGACACACAGAGACACACGCACACAGAGACAGACAGACACAGAGACACACACAGAGAGACACAGAGACACACACACCCAGACACAGATGCACACAGAGACAGACAGACAGACACAGAGAGACACAGAGACACACACACACCCAGACACAAACGCACACAGAGACAGACAGACAGACACAGAGCCACACGCACACAGAGACACACACACACACACACACACACACACAGAGACAGACAGACAGACACAGAGACACACACACCCATGACACACACACAGAGAGACACCCACCCACCCGGCACAGGACTGTCCATCCTGAGCCACGCTGCTACAGAAGCAGTCCTGGAGGACCGAGCCTCCGTCCACGACGGGAGACAACACCCATCACCAAGAACCGCGCCGCGCAACAACAACAACAACCCCATCCGCGCCCGGTCAACTCGCGGAAGGCCGGCTCTTACCTTGGGGCCGTGAGGACGCAGGCTTGGTCGACGCGTCTCTGAGCTCCCGCTGGATGGGAGCAGGAGTCTTTGTACCCCCCCGGGGCACCGGAGTCGGCGAGCAGGAAAAACAGGAAGGGTGAGGGCGCAGGGGGAGCCGCGGTCCGGGGACGAATCCGGGAGGGGCGGCGCCGAACTGGAAAGGGGGAGGAATGGCTCGTCGGGCGGTAGGGAGACGGCCCCACCCTGCCCCTTGGACGTGACGCAAGGCGGGAGGTGATCGTCCGCGACCGATCTGACACAGACAGGAGGCTGCAGGGTGGGGAAATCTTCAGGGTGGAGTTTGCATGTTCCCCTTGTGTTCTTGGTGGTGGTGGTGGTGGGGGGGCAGTGGGGGGTTCCTCCGGGCTGTCCAAAGACATGATTGTGGATTAATCGGCTGTGGGGGAAATTGGCCCTGGTTTGATGTGTGTGTGTGTGTGTGTGTGTGTCTGTGTGTGTCCTGTGACGGACTGCTGTCCTGTCCAGGGTGTGTGTGTGTCTTGTGATGGACTGGTGTCCTGTCCAGGGGGTGTGTGTGTGTGTGTGTGTGTGTGTGTGTGTGTCCTGTGATGGACTGGTGTCCTGTCCAGGGTGTGTGGGTGTGTGTGTGTCCTGTGATAGACTGCTGTCCTGTCCAGGGTGTGTGTGTGTGTCTTGTGATGGACTGGTGTCCTGTCCAGGGGGTGCGTGTGTGTGTGTCCTGTGATAGACTGCTGTCCTGTCCAGGGTGTGTGTGTGTCCTGTGATGGACTGCTGTCCTGTCCAGCGTGTGTGAGTGTGTGTGTGTGTCCTGTGATGGACTGGTGTCCTGTCCAGGGTGTGTGTGTGTGTCCTGTGATGGACTGGTGTCCTGTCCAGGGTGTGTGTGTGTCCTGTGATGGACTGCTGTCCTGTCCAGGGTGTGTGAGTGTGTGTGTGTGTCCTGTGATGGACTGGTGTCCTGTCCAGGGTGTGTGAGTGTGTGTGTGTCCTGTGATGGACTGCTGTCCTGTCCAGGGTGTGTGAGTGTGTGTGTGTCCTGTGATGGACTGCTGTCCTGTCCAGGGTGTGTGAGTGTGTGTGTGTCCTGTGATGGACTGGTGTCCTGTCCAGGGTGTGTGTGTGTGTCCTGTGATGGACTGGTGTCCTGTCCAGGGTGTGTGTGTGTCCTGTGATGGACTGCTGTCCTGTCCAGGGTGTGTGAGTGTGTGTGTGTCCTGTGATGGACTGGTGTCCTGTCCAGGGTGTGTGTGTGTGTCCTGTGATGGACTGGTGTCCTGTCCAGGGTGTGTGAGTGTGTGTGTCCTGTGATGGACTGGTGTCCTGTCCAGGGTGTGTGAGTGTGTGTGTGTCCTGTGATGGACTGGTGTCCTGTCCAGGGTGTGTGTGTGTGTCCTGTGATGGACTGCTGTCCTGTCCAGGGTGTGTGAGTGTGTGTGTGTCCTGTGATGGACTGCTGTCCTGTCCAGGGTGAGCCCTGCCTTGTGCCTGTTGCTTGCTGGGACAGACCCCAGCTCCCCCAGTCTGTGACCCTGTCCTGGATACGGCACTTCGAAACTGGATGGATGCACACTGCGGTTTTTCCCCTCTGGCACACAAGGAGTCTGATCTGTTCTAGTAAACCGGGTTGAGATATGCTACACCTTGGCCAGCTCCACACACTTTCTACAACCTAGCACGGCATTGTGGGGCGTTGGTGGACCACCCTGGGCTGCCCTGGGCTGTGAGCTCTTAAATACCCGCTCAGGAAACGACTTGCACCTCATAATTACATAATTATAATTACATAAGTACACAGAAACGCGTTATTCCTGTATCCTTCTGGGCGTACGTATCACATCCAGACAGGATGGCAGCTGTAGGTCAGGGCGATAGTTTTTTTTTTTAAAACCGGGTCAGGTCGTAAATTAAGTCAAGTTATATGAATTCAGAGACCGAGCCACGTGATCACGCTCGGCCTCCCCCCTCCTGTCGGGAAACAATCCCGTATCTGAGAATCGCAGGTGGGTTTGTTTTGTTTTTTTTTCTTACGAGGAGCGAGGCACTGAAGTGTGTGCTGTGTGGGTTTTTTTTTATTGTGTGCTTCAGTGAACGGGAAAATAAAAATTCCGGCATCCGCCACCGCCCTCCGCCTTTTCCAAAACAACCCGCATCGTTTGCCAGTTATTATTATAGACCCTAGTTCCGCGAAGGTTTGACACGGAGGTTTTTCATTTGCGCCGGGGAGGAAAAAAAGTGACTTTTGTTGTTTAAAAACACTCCCCCACGAAACCCCACACAAGGTTGCATCTTTCCTCTGAAGCTCTTCCCTCAGATATAAACGAAAAAAAAACAAACATTTTTTTTAGAAATATCCAAGCCTGGGCGCGTTGGACCGACTCTCGCTGTTACCAGAAATGTGAGTGTTCCGATTATTTTTTTTTTTAGACGTTTGAGACAAGCAGGTATCTTGGGGACGAGGGACATATTTAGGATTCCTCTTCGGGTTACAGGCTTCATCGCTTCTCCCGGTTGTCTCCCCAGTTATGGGCAAAGACAGAGTGAATCCAGTGACCCTTCTAGGTTCTCTCTTGGGCCTTGGGTTCAGTTCCGGGGTGCAGTCTGGGGGGAGTCTGCATGTTTGTGAGTGAGTTTCCTCCCACAGTCCAGAGACAGGCTGGTGGATTAATTCCCTTCTGGGGAAATAGGCCCTGGTGTGGTGGGTGTCTGTGTGTTTGTGTTTCCCTGTCCATGGGGTTGTGTGTGTGTGTCCTGTGATGGACTGGTGTCCTGTCCAGGGTGTGTGTGTGTGTGTTCTGTGATGGATTGGTGTCCTGTCCAGGGTGTGTGAGTGTGTGTATGTCCTGTGATGGACTGGTGTCCTGTCCAGGGTGTGTGAGTGTGTGTGTGTGTGTGTGTGTGTCCTGTGATGGACTGGTGTCCTGTCCAGGGTGTGTGAGTGTGTGTGTGTGTGTCCTATGATGGATTAGTGTCCGGTCCAGGGTGTGTGAGTGAGTGTGTGTGTGTGTGTCCTGTGATGGACTGGTGTCCTGTCCAGGGCGTGTGAGTGTGTGTGTGTCCTGTGATGGACTGGTGTCCTGTCCAGGGTGTGTGAGTGTGTGTGTATCCTGTGATGGACTGGTATCCTGTCCAGGGTGTGTGTGTGTGTGTCCTGTGATGGACTGGTGTCCTGTCCAGGGTGTGTGTGTGTGTCCTATGATGGATTAGTGTCCGGTCCAGGGTGTGTGAGTGTGTGTGTGTGTCCTGTGATGGACCGGTGTCCTGTCCAGGGTGTTTGAGTGTGTGTGTGTCCTGTGATGGACTGGTGTCCTGTCCAGGGTGTGTGAGTGTGTGTGTGTGTCCTGTGATGGATTGGTGTCCGGTCCAGGGTGTGAGTGTGTCCTGTGATGGACTGGTGTCCAGTCCAGGGTGTGTGTGTGTGTCCTGTGATGGACACGTGTGTGTGTGTTGGGGGGGGTCTCCGATTGGCTGCAATCTGTTTGCTGCCGGTTCAGATCCTTTAAGCTTTGCAGCTGATGCTGGGACAGAGACAGGGGAGGTGTTGTCTTTCTGCTGGAGGAGAGAGAGGGGTAGAGAAGGTGAGGGGATTTGCACAAGTTGTCTGAGAATCGACGAGGACAGCACATCCGCTGACAAGCCCGTAAGAGACAAAGTCCGGTCTCGCCGTGTCGTCTGTCCAGGCAGTCGTCTTGATGTGGAAAGCATAGTGTTGACGCGAATCGGGGGGGTTGTTGTAGGCGGTGACCTCCGGTACCCGGGAACTCCTCGTAATTGCAGACCAAAACCCAAGTTGAGATCCCCCCCAACGCCCAAAAAAAGCGATCGGGACCGGCGTCAATATCGCACTGTCTCGTCTCGTCTCGTCTCCGTCCTGCGTCTCGCACGGAAGATCCGAAGGATTTTTTTTTAATTATTTTATTTGTTTAAGCTTAACAGAATAACACAAATTATCATCCGAACAACAGTACGTATAACAATGCAAGACAGAAAGATCGTCAAGGGTGCATATTACTACATAGATTCAAGTGATGAAAAAAGATTAAACACATTAAATTAAAAATAATGTCCGCACCGCTTTCAGATTTCTGCACTTCGAAATAATCCGCAAATACCCCCCCCTTACATCCAGTTTAAAATGCTCAGACAAAGGGTTCTTCCGGGACCACTTCCATCTTCTGCCATCTGGCAGAAGGTTCCGGTCACTCCAGTCGCACACAGACTGTCAGACCTTATTATGATCTCTCCAACATCCTTCTGTACCCACAACCACTGTACTCCTACACCACCACACACACATGTAAGCCAAAATTGTACTGCCCCCTCGATAGCCCAGTAAAATTGTAACAGGCATAATAATATTTAATATTAATTAAACATACTACTTTTAACCACACTATTTTTTGCACTGTTCCAAGAATTACCTTGCACTGTTTTTGTCCTGTTAAATTTTCTCTTCGGAATTTTGCACAGTTTTCGATGACTTGATTCCATGTTATTTATGTTATGTTATGACATGTTACTGTTATTGCTATTGCGGAGCTGCCCATTGTCTCATCTTCTGTCCTATTGATATACTGCACCTGAGTGACTCATGAGAAACACTTTTCATGATACTATGCACCTGTGAAGGTTTAATGACAATAAAGTTGAATTGAATTGAATTTTGTGTGTATATATATATATTGCCAGTATAATCAATTTATTACAAACGCCATTTTAATATGGTTTTCGATGGGGCTGAAACTTAACATCTTTTTCATCCAAACAAATATCAGTATTGGTCTCTTTTTTTAATATAGCTCTGCAACTTAGTCCAGAATTATTTATTTTTTTACCCTGGGACATAACCAAAACCCTCTCTTTTCTTTTTTTCTTCTTTAGAATATACTCTCTCTTTGTGCTTGTATTACGATGGTTCTTGAACTCTCGGAGGGCGGGACGCATTCCTTGTGAGGGCCGAAAAAAAGGTTCATTAACAACAACAAAAAGTCTCCTTCTTTGGGTTAATCCTGTTTTGGAACTCCCAGGGGAAAGGAGACGCAGGCCAGAGACCGATTGAAGAGAGGGAGAGACGGGCCTTTGTTGTGGTCCGGGCTGTTCAGAATCGGCTTTTATACACAAAGGGGATTATAGGAAGGGAAATTTAGCACTGGGGGGGTGGATTTTGTATTAGGGTGCTGGGTGTTTCTTGTTTACCACCCCACGTTTATATAGGATTTCGTCTTAAAGGGATATCGCATTCTGGGTGAAACGCAGGCCTGGGGGGACACCGTGTTTTGTCAATAGTGTGACTTGTGTTTTGACATTAATGTTACTGTAAAGAACCGGTCCCTGCCACAGATTGTGGTGAAAACAAGCATTTTTTGGTCATTTTTTTGTTTGACATCCGACACGCACGGAGAAACCCCCCCCTTCAAAAAGCCACGCAGAATCTCCTCGAAATTTCCACGCATCGAAATGAGGAGTGAAGGGATACGGGTCACCGAGAGCGGTTTGACCGCGTAGTGGTTCTTATAAAGCGCCTTTTCTTGACTTGGACGATCTCTCTGGTGGTGGGGACGGGGACATTACCAACTGAGAAGAGAGGTGCGCCTCTTCCCCGTTCTCAGAGCCATAAACGGTTCTATAAATCCCCAGGCGGGGCTGTTTTGGGGTTTTTGTGTCCCCCCAAGGGAGTTTTTGTGTAAAACGAAGAGTCGGTAGGTCGGAATTCAACGGGACCTCGGAGGCTCCCGGCGTGAGGGAGTGACGCGGCGGCTCCTTTCTGGAACATTCCGCTCCTGTCCTAGAGACGCACCCGACGTCCCGCTGGCGAAAGTGAAAATGTCAGGGAGCTGTCAAAACAATTTCCACGGCTCACGGCTCACGGCTGTCAAATCAACTTTCCCATGAAGGGGGGGACGTGACTTCTCGAAAGTCACGTCGCAAAAAAAAGCGTATCTGCCTTTGACAAGGGCGCAAGGGACCCGTTGGGCGGGTTCCAATGTCTCCAGAGAACTCAAGGACTTGTATAAAAGGCTAATAAATAAATAAAGGCTAAGAAAAGGAACACAGTGTTTGTTTGTTTGTTTGTTTGTTTGTTTGTTTGTTTTTATTTGGGGTTTTGCGAGCCGATGTCAAAGCTCGTTGGACGAGTTGTATGTTGGGAATTCGCATGAGCGCGGTTCCGGCAGGCGACTCTGCGAAGATTTCGCAGCAGTAGGAAAATAGGGACGTTTTTCATTTTGATTCGCCACATGTTATAATAATAATAATTGCTTACACTTATATAGCGCTTTTCTGGACACTCCACTCAAAGCGCTGCACAGGTAATGGGGAATCCCACTGCCACCACTCCAGGGTGTGTGAGTGTGAGTGTGTGTGTCCTGTGATGGACTGGTGTCCTGTCCAGGGTGTGTGAGTGTGTGTGTGTGTCCTGTGATGGACTGGTGTCCTGTCCAGGGTGTGTGAGTAAGTGTGTGTGTCCTGTGACGGACTGGTGTCCTGTCCAGGGTGTGTGAGTGTGTGTGTGTGTGTCCTGTGATGGACGTGTCCTGTCCAGGGTGTGAGAGTGTGTGTGTCTCCTGTGATGGACTGGTGTCCTGTCCAGGGTGTGTGAGTGTGTGTGTGTGTCCTGTGATGGACTGGTGTCCTGTCCAGGGTGTGTGTGTGTGTGTGTGTGTGTGTGTGTGTGTGTGTGTGTGTGTGTGTGTGTCCTGTCCAGGATGTGTGTGTGTGTGTCTCTGTGTGTTCTGTGATGGATTGGTGTCCAGTCCAGGGTGTATCCTGCCTTGTGCCTGTTGCCTCCGTCTCTCCTGCGACCCTGAATTGGAAGAGGCAGTTAGAAAATGGAGGCGTGGATAAGCACTGTATTGTCTTTTGTAGACTCTGCTGCACCTACCTTGGGTTAATCCTGTCTTTGCAGGGGTGATCCAGCTTCCTAGTCATACAGCCCAGGAGGGGAGGGGGAGCGGACTAAACCAGACACGCTGAACGTGTTTTCACCTCTGTTCATTCTTTAGTTTTTTTTTCCTAAGACGGGTTGTTGTCAGGTGAGGGAGCGCAGGGGGAACTGGTCTCAAGCAGCCCAGAAGCACCGTTTAGCTCCGACCTGTCGAGCACAATGGTATCCGTGCCGAAGAGCCCAGTTTCTAATTGGTTCTAATCGTCTCTCTGTTGCTCTGTTGTTGTTGTTGTTGTTGTTGTTGTGGTTGTGGTTGAGAGATTATTCATTTGACATTTGTAAAAAAATTAAATAAATGCGGGCCATCCCGATTTATGAGTCGAGTTTCTAAACCGATTGCGTTAGTTTTGCAACTATTACATGAAGGCCGAAGTATATAACATATAAACCGTTTGTCCGTTTTAGCTCGCGTCGTTTAATTGAGCTGAGTTTTTATCTCTTCGATGCTGTAAAATGTTGATGTTAGAAAATGCTTGGAACATCTGTTTGCTGCTCTTTGTTGAGGTAGTTTTCGTAATTTATTGAACAGTGATGTGACATACGATTCTGCTCCATAGAAACGGTGATTTGCGCGTTTCACGATATTTAACTAAACTGTACATATATCTGTATTGAACGTGTTCACATTGTGATTTAGCCACGATCATGAGAATTTATTACAGGGCTATTTCTAAAAGGTCAGAGTTCGTTGTTTTATGCTCCACATTTAATACAAACGTTTCCAAAACATTGTATATCTGCCGCTTAATGGTTTTAAAAATAATAAATTGTTTGTCATAAAAATGCTGGTATTGTGCGCGTAAGTGAACCGCATTTAACAGCTAATGTTACCCTTTTTCTAATGTCAGCAATGTGGTTAAATGTGGAACTGTCCGGTATAATACTTTTACTGAGCGTCAAAACATACAACCAAATGAGAAAAGGTATCCGAAAAGATGAAATGACAGAAGAAAATCCTAAATTAATACCCTGCTAGAGAGAATTACAAATCAGAACACAATAAATTAAATTTTTCCAAACAGGATTTTTTATTAGTGAATGATATACACCTGGTATTGCTAACAGATTAATTATAACCAAAATAGTCTTCTTCCATATGACGTGTTGCAAAGTTTCACATCATATCAAATTCCTTGAATTCACATTTCAGATGCTTGACGGTAACGTTTTGCAACGCCATCAAAACAAAAACATGTCAACAAACAAACGTCACGGTTTATTTGCCAGCCCCACGGTTTAGAAAGTGTTAGTTTAACAGAATAAATCCCAGGAAAAACATGTTACTTCCCTACACACAACGATAAAGACATATCTGCCGGGAGTTGTCCAAATTGATTTCCAGTTCGTATTTTCAGACATTGTGTTCCAGAAGGATATAAAATGAAATCCCTAATGTGATTCATTTCCACATCAACCAAGAACAAATAAACTGTAAAATCTGGGGGGGTCAGTACTTTTCCTTTTGTGCTTGATGTCGTTGTTGTTTCATATATAGTACTGTGTACTACTAGAATTGATGTACTAAGACTTGTTCTGTGCAAGTTGAAAAAAAAGTAATCGAGAGAGAGAGAGAGGGCCCCAATCCAAATCTGACTGACTTGCATGCTTTTCTTGTTTAAATGAAATGTGCTTAAACGAGGAACAATCCTCATTTTGGAGAAAGAAATATGTTTTCCTTTTCAGCGTGTTCGCCTACGTCTGCCATGGCAACAGTTACCAAGGACGCTCAGCCTGCGACGGAAGATCCGGTCAAGTGCGCCACTCGCTTCCTGTTCGGGGAGACACACGCGCAGGCGGTACTTCCGGTTTCTTGTGTGCGTTCAATGCCGATGCTGGGTGGGCGCCTCCGGGGGCTGGAAACCGCACGAACCGTTTTTTAAAACCCGCCCGCAGCCGCGCCGGCCGAAGAAAGATGACGGACTGGCTGTTCCCTCTCGAAACCGAGCTGCAGTCCTTCACGGAGGTGCTGCTCAAGGCGATCGTGTACGAGGTGTCGGACGTGTTCCGCAACAAGATGTCCGACTCCGAGGACGCGTTTCGGGCCAGGCTCCACAGGCTTTCCCAGATCCTGGCCCGGCGGGCCGTGTTTAAGATAATCAAGTTTGTCGAGGGCACTTTCGGGACGGAGATTTTGCTCTTGAAGCAGGAGGTGGAGACCCTGCGGTCGAAGCTGCAGTTCTGCGAGACGGGAGGAGATCGGGGACGGATAGAGGGATCCCCACGGATGTATCTCGGGTACACGCCTCCCTGTGAAGCCACGGGAGAAATCAAAGAAGAAATTCACGTCAAATGGGAGCTGTCGGGTAAGTGTAGCGCTTCGTAAGAGCTTGGCGTTTTAAAACCCCTCCGTCGCTGTTTTGATCGGGGCGGGGGAGACGCCAGATCACGCACAACCCCAGCACGTAGATGATGGTGGGTGTAGGTGATGCCGTCTTCACTCGATCGTTTTCGAGACGGGGCTTGGCGAATCGAGCTCTGATGAGCTTGATCTCCGTCGATGACAGCCGGACACGGGACAGCGCCCGGCGCGGTGCTTTTTGTTTTTCGAGAGCTGATCGATCGCCTGGTCCGCTGCAGGCGTGTGATCGCGGTGTTGCGGGTCGGCCTCAGACGCCGTAGACACACGGTGCATCGGCTGTGTTGAGGCGGATCGATATGCATTTCGGGTACGTGCGTAACGTGAGAAAAGAGCCTGCACGGGGTGTCCATTCATTCTCATTATTCACTATCGCAATAGGGGTTTCGTCACATCTGCGACCAGCCACAGTTCCTCAGCAAGTCAAAATAATGAAAACGGATAATAATAATAATAATAATTGCTTACACTTATATAGCGCTTTTCTGGACACTCCACTCAAAGCGCTTTACAGGTAATGGGGACTCCCCTCCACCACCACCACCAATGTGCAGCATCCACCTGGATGATGCGACGGCAGCCATAGTGCGCCAGAACGCTCCCCACACACCAGCTCTCAGTGGGGGAGGAGAGCAGAGTAATGAAGCCAATTCATAGAGGGGGATTATTAGGAGGCCATGATTGGTAAGGGCCAATTGGAAATTTGGCCAGGACACCGGGGGATAATACCGTGTACCCTAAAAAAAGGTGGTATAAATAAAGTCATTATGACGTTGCTTGGATTATATTATTAATATGAGGGGGTGTCCTGTTTTGGTGAACTCTTGGCCTTGGGATTTAAAGGGAAATTTTAGGCCAGACAGTGTTAGCAGATCGGTGTCTGTGGGGTTTTCTGGATCTTGTCTATGATGTTTTCAGCTCTTCTCCCAGATGGGTTTCCTTTTCTGGGATAGATGAAAAAGCGGGAGTTTTTCCATCATGTTTGACATCTGCGGATTGAATTTTTACTTTTGCCGTTCAAGGGGTGTCAGGTCTTCTTCCGGTCAAACAAAGAGCATAAAGACAGCCTTTTGATTATTGGGAATTTCCCACTGGAGCTCAGCAGGTGGGAGCCTGGTCAGTACCTGGAGGGGAGACTCCTGGGAAAAACTGAGGTTGCTGCTGGGAGAGGTGTGAGTGGGGCCAGCAGGGGGCGCTCTCACCCTGCGGTCTGTGTATCTAATATGTTAACAAGCATATAACTTCACCTGCATCTTATATTATAGTGACTGACGTTGCTTTGAACGTGATCTGTAAATAATAATAATTGCTCACACTTATATAGCGCCTTTCTGGAAACTCAAAGCACTTTACAGGTAATGGGAAATCCCACTACCGCCACCAAGTATACTGTTCAGCGACTATATTCAACAAATAAAAGGAGATGAAAAAAATAATCTCGTTAGCCCAAGCAAAAATGGGGTAAAAAACGACCGTCTGGCAACATAATTCGAATTGATCGCTTCGGTCAGGTAGTTAATACACAAGTGAAGGCCTTATTTGCCAATATTTCGTGTCGCATGGTGATTTTACAGTGACAAAACAGGAGGCCTTCGCCCTGACGTCTTAAAAGGTCAGGAAGTGTCGCCGTGCTTTCGAAGGTGAAGGAGCCTTTATTGCCCGATTTGTCCTGCCTATCAAGAGCTCGTAAACCTGTAACCCGCAATACAAAACCATATTGAACAACATCCCTCAATCAGTACACTTCCAGCGTTAATCCCGAGATATCGGGTAAAATTTGGCCAGGACGCCGGGGTTACACCCCTACTCTTTTCGAGAAACGCCCTGGGATTTTTAATGACCACAGAGAGTCAGGACCTCGGTTTGACGTCTCATCCGAAGGACGGCGCCTGTTTTACAGTATGGTGTCCCCGTCACTATACTGGGGCATCAGGACCCACACAGACCGCAGGGTGAGAGCGCCCCCTGCTGGCCCCCACTAACACCTCCTCCCAGCAGCAGCCTTAGTTTTTCCCAGGAGTCTCCCCTCCAGGTACTGACCAGGCTCACACCTGCTGAGCTCCAGTGGGGGGGCTGCCAGTTGTGAGTTGCAGGGTGATCTGGCTGCTGGGCAGTACACTTCCAGCACTGTAAGATGGAAAAACCCCCAAATCGGAAAATTAGCTTCTAAAAAGACCTCACCCAATAATAAGACCCTGGCCTGCAGACAGCCTCTTCGGTGTTTCAACGATGTGATGACTTTAAGCAGCTGCTCTCTTAGTCTTTCTGCACCTGGAGAGAAAATGCCGGGTCGATCGGAGGGAACTTGATCGTATGGAATTTGTTCCTGAAGGAAGATGACACTCCTATTACTGAAGCAGGTGAGAGCTTGGCTTTGGTCTCTCACGGACATCTGCTTCCATCTAAAGGTGTTCCTTGTGGAACTGGAGCCCAGCACGTGGGAGCCTGGTCAGTACCTGGAGGGGAGACCTCCTGGGAAAAACTAAGGTTGCTGCTGGAAGAGGTGTGAGTGGGACCAGCAGGGGGCGCTCACCCTGCGGTCTGTGTGGGTCCTGATGCCCCAGTATAGTGACGGGGGAACACTGGACTGTAAAAGGGCACCGACCATCGGATGAAACAAAACCGGGGTCCTGACTCTCTGCCCTCATTAACAATCCCGGGGCGTTTCTCGAAAAGAGTAGGGGTGTCACCCCAGTGTCCTGGCCAAATTTCCCATTGCCCCTCGCCAATCATGGCCGCCTAATAATCCCCATCTCCGAACTGGCTTCATCACTCTGCTCTCCTCCCCACTGCTGGGTGGTGAGCGTACTGGCGCACAATGGCTGCCGACGCATCCTGCAGGTGGGGGCTACCCATTGGTGGCGGCAGTGGGATTCCCCCATTACATGTATGGCGAGTGGAGTGTCCGGGAAAAGCGCGATATAAGTGAAAGGAATGGGCATTATTAAATGTTGTTGGGCGGCTCGATATGCTCCCCACCTGTTAGTGTTGGCCTCTTTGGTCCCAGGTTTTAATTGTAAACGTTGTCGGCGTCGGTATTTGGACCGATGGAGTGCTGGAACGCTTTTTTTCTCCATTGTGCCGGGTGTTACTTTCCACTGCTTCTCTTTATCCGCGAGGTCCGTCCGAGCTCGGCGCGGCTCAGCTAGTAACCCTCTCGATCTCTTGTGCGGTCTGTTTAGGTACAGAGGTCGGGGCTCTCTCTGACGCTGGGGAAGGGGCTCCCCTTGAACAGCAGCTCAGCGAGGAGGAGGAGGAGTGGGGCTCCCGTCTGATGCAGGAGACGGGGCTCCCGTCTGCAGAGGGGAAAGAGACACTCGGGGAGGCCGAGAGCAGGCCGAGGCTGGGGGATCCGGGCTCCGCGCCCGCGGTGAAGTCGGAGCCCGAGTTCGAGACACCCGGGCTCCTCGGGTCCGACGACTTCCCGGAAACGTTTGACGGCTGCGACAGCCCACCCCCCGCGCCCGCGGGAGAGCGCGGGGAGGCCAAGCCGGAGGTTCCTGACGTCGCCGCCGCCGCCGCCGAGGTCCCGGCGGGCGTGCCCGGCCGCCCTGACCGCCCCTTCGCCTGCACCCACTGCGGCAAGGGCTTCAGCCGGGCCAGCACCCTGCGCACCCACCTGCGCGTCCACACGGGCGAGCGGCCCTTCCGCTGCGCCCACTGCCCCACCAGCTTCAGCCAGTCCAGCAGCCTGAAGAGCCACCTGCGCGTCCACACGGGCGAGCGGCCCTTCGGCTGCGCCCAGTGCGGCAAGAGCTTCAACGACCCCAGCACCCTGCGCACCCACCGGCGCATCCACGCCGGCGAGCGGCCGTTCGGCTGCGCCCAGTGCGGCAAGGGCTTCAGCCAGGCCAGCACCCTGCGCGCCCACCTGCGCGTCCACACGGGCGAGCGGCCCTTCGGCTGCGCCCAGTGCGGCAAGAGCTTCGGCGACCCCAGCACCCTGCGCAAGCACCGGCGCATCCACACGGGCGAGCGGCCCTTCCGCTGCGCCCAGTGCGGCCGCGGCTTCTGCCAGTCGGGCAGCCTGACCACCCACCTGCGCGTCCACACGGGCGAGCGGCCCTTCGCTTGCGGGGCCTGCGGGAGGGGCTTCACCACCTCGAGCAGCCTGAGGAGCCACCACTGCGCCGGGGCTGAGCCGCCCGCCGCCGTCGTGATCGCCTAGGATTCTGGGAAGGGCCGGGCTGGCGTCTCTGTTCTAGAGAGCCGCCGTCGAGGGGGGAAGGAGGGGGGGGGGAGACCAGAGTTACCTGGTCGGCACGAGACGGCGACGATCACTTGACCAGGGTGTCATGAGCTACCGAGGAGCTGGCTGGAACTGGTGGGGGGGGGGTGTTAAGCGTTTGGCGTCCGGGCGCTGCAGAACGAGCACTCCGCCTGACCGCCCACTGGGGCTCGGCCATCGGGGCACGTGACGATCCGCGCTCCTCGTGCGGACACACGCCGACGGAACCCCGAGGACTCCCCCGCCCCTCCTTAGGCGAGAGCCATCGACTCCGCTGCTTGTGCCAGCGCCAGCTGCCCTATCGCCCTGCGGCTCCCAGCTGGCAGCCCCGCCCCCCCCCCCACTGGAGCTCAGCAGGTGTGAGCCTGGTCAGTACCTGGAGGGGAGACTCCTGGGAAAAACTGAGGTTGCTGCTGGGAGAGGTGTTAGTGGGGCCAGCAGGGGGCGCTCTCACCCTGCGGTCCGTGTGGGTCCTGATGCCCCAGTATAGTGACGGGGGACACTGGACTGTAAACAGGCGCCGTCCTTCGGATGAGACGTCAAACCGAGGTCCTGACTCTCTGTGGTCATTAAAAATCCCAGGGCGTCTCTCGAAAAGAGTAGGGGTGTAACCCCGGCGTCCTGGCCAAATTTACAATTGGCCCTTACCAGTCATGGCCTCCTAATAACCCCCCTCTCTGGACTGGCTTCATCCCTCTGCTCTCCTCCCCACTGAGAGCTGCTGTGTGGGGAGCGTTCTGGCGCACTATGGCTGCCGTCGCATCATCCAGGTGGGGGCTGCACATTGGTGGCGGTAGTGGGATTCCCCCTGACCTGTACAGAGCTTGGAGTGGAGTCTCCAGAGAAGCGATTAAAAGGGTCAGCAATTATTAGTAATTAAAACCGACAGTCGGCTCGTGATAATGTATTGCAGGACAGTTGTGCTGTCATATGATTACCACACAAAGTACGCCATCTCGTAAGTATAAGATAACTCTGTGTTGGGGTTTTTTTTCCTTGATGGCAGCAATGCGTTTCTGGACCTTTCCAATTTGATATTTTAACTTCATTTTCAACATTGTGTCCCAAAATCACAGAGAGCCCACCCCCCCTTGCAGAAGGCTGGAATTGTACAGACTTGTTTAAAAAAACATGGTTTTATTATATATATATATTGTGCTAAGTTAAAAGAGATGCTGTAATCCTGTACAGCACAGGAAGGTCCTACAAGTCAGTGGGTACCTGGAGTCAAAATCGCAAGATTTGTTCTCAAACAAATGATGCACTACGGTTTTTAAAAGACTATTTGTCACCTTTTGGCATGCAGTCGTTGTGATACGGCGAAAAGGGATTTTTTTTTTAACTTGTTGCCTGCGCAGATCAGCACGCGCAAAAAAACGCAACTGTTGGACGCACAGACAGATTCACGCCTCCTGGCTCTGGACTGAGACGTTCTTGAACGTCAGCCGTCGTTTCAGGTGAAATGCACTTTAACCTGCGTTGCGGGTTGTGGTTCGATCCGTTCCTCGTTCCGTGGCTGGTTCTCGTTGATCCCTGCTCTGGGGTGGATTAAGAACCCCTGGAAACGTCTTCTGCCGCCGAAGAGCCGACAGTGCATCAGTATTAAAAGACTTATTCGACAGTATTCAGTCCCAGCAACAGCATAGCTGTTGTGTGTTTTTAACCTGTGTTGGGTCCGTCCTAAACCTTGTTTTTTTTTCCCTCACATCAGGGATAGGAAGACAATCTGTTGTGTCAAAAAACTTCCGGGCGTCAGATTATCGCAGGAGCGAGTTTAAAATCTTCTAATGCCGTGTATGTTTTTTTTGCGTATTTAAATGTGTTGTGTCCTAAATGCCATATTTCTGGGAACGGAAGGGAGTCGGCGCCGTTGGGCCTGGTTCAGAAAAATGCACAGAGACACGTGGCCCTCTCTCTGTCTCCTTGTTTCCCTAATAAAAAAGTATTTCAGACGTGCACGGAACTGAGCTGTGACTTCCTGAATCTCTGTATTTTAGCTCCGCGGACAGGGATGCAGACTCGGTTCTGTTCTCGAAGAAAAGGTAAGTAGATAATCGTAAAACACTACCTTCTCATAGGTGTAGGGGAGGTAAGAACACGGAGAGCATATTTAATAGTAATTATTTAGTTTACGGGCGGAAGTCCCGCAGTCCAGTGAGTCTTATAGCTCAGGGGTCCCCCAGTCCAGTGAGTCTTATAGCTCAGGGACCCCAATACTGGTGCTGGGGTCCTCAGTCCAGTGAGTCTTATAGCTCAGGGGACCCCACTCCAGTGAGTCTTATAGCTCAGGGGTCCCCAATCCTGGTGCTGGGGTCCCCCAGTCCAGTGAGTCTTATAGCTCAGGGGTCCCCAATCCTGGTGCTGGGGTCCCCAGTCCAGTGAGACTTATAGCCCAGGGGTCCCCAGTCCAATGAGTCTTACAGCCAAGGGGTCCCCCAGTCCAATGAGTCTTACAGCCCAGGGGTCCCCAGTCCATTGAGTCTTATATCTCAGGGGTCCCCAGTCCAGTGAGTCTTATATCTCAGGGGTCCCCAGTCCAGTGAGTCTAATAACTCAGGGGTCCTCCTGTCCAGTGAGTCTTATATCTCTGGGAACCCCAGTCCAGTGAGTCTTACAGCTCAGGGACCCCAATACTGGTGCTGGGAACCCCAGTCCAGTGAGTCTTACAGCTCAGGGACCCCAATACTGGTGCTGGGGTCCCCAGCCTAGTGAGTCTTACAGCTCAGGGGTCCCCAGTCCAATGAGTCTTATAGCTCAGGGGTCCCCCAGTCCAGTGAGTCTTATAGCTCAGAGTTCCCCCAGTCCAGTGAGTCTTAAAGCTCAAGGGGACCCCAGTCCAGTGGGTCTTTTCTTTTTTTTTCCCCCTTGGTGGCAGCGATGCGTTTCCGTACCGTCTCGCCGCGTTCCCCTGCTGCCTCCAAGAAGTAAGACTAAGGTCGTTATTTTTTTATCGAGTGCGCGTCTGTTGTTACGGAGCCATTGGCGCCCTCTAGCGACCAGAGGAGGTATTTCTGCAGCTCCAACTTGAATTTTTCCCTGTCGGGAGCCTCGGATCACCCAGCTCCCGGACACCCGTCGGATCAGACCTGTTCGCTTCTTCCTCCGTCCGCAGAAGAAAAGAGGCCGTGTCAGTTTGAAATCTCCCGCCGCAGACCGGGCAGGTGTTCTGTGCTCACGTCAGTGGGTTTTTTTTTAAATAAAAACGCTTTATACATCTAATAAATTGTGACACTGGCTCAGGCAGTCGATGGAACTGTAGTCTTGTGGTTTTATTTTAACTGTGCGTGTGTCCACAACACCCGTGTGCGTTTGAACTGGCTTAATCGATGTCGATTGTGACTTAATAGATTTGCGCAGAGGTGGCCACCGACCCGCTTGATTGGTGCAGAGGCGGGCAATTGTGGACACACCCGATTGGTTCATGGGGAAGACGACGGTCGGTTCCGATTGGTTCACAGAGATGACCACAGAGGCTTCTGATTGGGTCAGAGAGAAGACTATAGAGTATAGACACCCTTCATTGGCTCAAAGATAGGCGACAGTGGGCACCTCTCATTGGCTCACAGGGAAGACCGCTGACAGTGCCCGCAGAGAAGCGCACAGACACTCCTGATCGGTTTCAGAGATGCTGATAATGGAAACTCCTGATTGGCTCGCTAAGAAAGCGGAGCGGAGGAGATACTGTGTAAATATACTGTATTTGTTTTGCGGTTGAACTGCGTGAGTGTTTCACAGAGTTACAACCCACCTGCCTTCAAAAAAGACGATATTTTTAGTGTCTGCTTGAGGGGGCCCTCGAACCTGTGTTTTGAGAAGCGGAAATACTGCGCCGCAGTTCAGAAATATCTGTCTAGCGAGCCACTGACGATAATCCCCTGTAAAAAAACACCTTTTTTTTGGACTGTTCAACAGCCACTTAAGCAAATCGAGAGAAATTTTCTAGCCCTCCTATCCCAAACAAAAAAGTTAAACATGTACAACAGTAGGAGTTTCTTATTCCCTGTTCATGGATTTTTGATTTGGTATACAAAAACTACACAACTTCACAACAGGAAAAATAAATTATTCCCACTCACCGGCACATAAGCACTACACAACTTCACAACAGGAAAATAAATTTGTGGCACTGATTGGTACATAAAACCCACACAACTTCACGACAGGAAAATGAAATCTATAGCAATGATTGGTGTATTAAAAACTACCCAACTTCACTTAGGTGAAAAATAAATAAATGACACTGAATGGCACAAAATCACTACACAACTTCACGGGTCCAGAGAAGAGCAACTGGATCCATTCTAGGATCTTGAAGGAACCGAATCTCTTTAGTTGAAGCACTTCCTGCCTCTGGACTGGGGAAGGGACAGTCACTTATAGTTTATAATCATGACGTTTTAAAAAAAAAATACACCACCCAGAGTTGGCTCTTTCTCCACTTTCAGCTCACAGACTCAAGCTGACCCTGCGGTCTGATAGCAGTCTTGCTCAGCCAGTGCTGCTGGAAAGGACTTTTTTTCAGTCACAGGGTGTAGCAGCGTGGGAGTGGGCGGGGCCGAGTGCGAGTTCCGGTGAAAAGGCCACGCCCCCCGCCCCAAACTGAGGACCAGAAGCAATGCTGTGATGTCACCAGGACCATTTTACAAAACAATGTTGAATGTATCTGCACACAGTGACCTGCATTAGCCCCTAAGATTTCCTGTCCTGTGCCCAGCTGAGATTTATATATTTTGAAATGACATCAATTGATATCATCCAGGTGGGGGCTGCACATTGGTGGCGGTAGTGGGATTCCCCATTACCTGCAAAACGCTTTGAGTGGAGTCTCCAGGAAAGCGCTATTTAAGTGTAAGCAATTATTATTATTATTATTATTATTATTATTATTATTATTATATCATCCTTCATGTAATTACTGTACTTAATTCACAGGATAGATACTTCTGTCATGTACAGAGCAGATGTATATATTTTAAAGGACATGAAATTCTCCCATCTTCCATGCAGTCTCATATTTCATGATATATCATGTACAGAACTGAGATTAATGTATTTCAAATGAAATGAAAAAGCTTCTTATTTCAAAAAGGTTCTTATTTCATTAGGCAAATATTTCTATCATTTACAGAACGGATTTATATTTTTGAAATGACATGAAATTCTATCATCTTTCATATCATGACTTGTTTCATGAGATAGATCATGTACAGAACTGAGATTTATCATTTTGAAATGTCATACAATTCTAATTCGATGTACATATTGCGTTGGACAAATATTTCGATCAGGTACAGACCCATCTTAACATTTATGAACTTAATTAATAAGCTTACTCTGCAATTCTCTAAGATAGCAGATCGCACGGTCAGCTCTGTCCTGAGTTGTTTTAAAAAGATCAAAAGTCATTTTTAGGAAATGTTATTTTTTTAAGATGAATGCATGTTTTACGTTCTGTTTGCTGTTTCTTATAATTGTTACAGAGGTAAAGTGCCTTTTCAAGCGAAATTATGACTATTTTCAGATGCATTCTTCAGAAACTGAACTTGCGTTTTCAATAAAGTTTGTGGACTCTTAATTGCTTAATTGACGAAGTCTCCTGATTGGCCGGGGTGCGATCTCACCCAGGTGGTGTGAGAGAGGTCTGTGGTTCAGACCGGAGAGAAACGTCATTTGTCGGATCAGATCACAGGAGAGAGAGAGCGGAGGTCCTGTCGTGAACACAGCAGAGCTGACTGGGCTCGGAAGCAGCGGTACCGCGTGTGGGTGATGTACAGTGTTCAGCGCAAACTTCATACTGACCGCTGTGGGTCAGTTCTAACGAGCTCTCGGAGAGCACGCTGCTGTCTGGAGAAGAGCTACAGCTCTGAGCTCAATGCTACGAAAAACCGTGCGGAGTCAAGTTGGAGACCAGCTGAACTTGTGCTTAATACACAAAGGGCTCAGCATTGCTGTCTTAATTAGCACGAAGTACAAGACGCTCTGAGTCGGAGCATTTCAATTAATTTAAACCGTAAATGAATGTTGGTCGCGTTAATATAGAACTATTACTTTGTGTCGTGTTTATGTTTAACGGGATGTTCCTGTTTTTAATTTAACAGGGTCATTCATGCTAAATTATACCAGATGAGTGTACGAGATTACTAACGCCATACTCAAGTGCAATCAGTCCCGACACAAACGAGAGCAGCAGTTGCGGGTTTGAATTTGAACGCGAATCCTATTGAAGCGGGTTTTATTTGCACTGATACATGACGAAGATTCATACGGAGATCCTTCATATGTAAGCGAACGGTTTTTCCGGTTGTATGTACAATATATACATTTGTGTCTGCACAAGTCTTCTGCACATTTAGAGGAGACATGCTGCACTTTATCCAAGTGTGTTTTTAATTTGTGTGAAGTTGGAGACCAGGTGAACTTGTGCTTAATACACAAAGGGCTCAGCATTGCTGTCTTAATTAGCACGGACTACTAGACGCTCTGAGTCGGAGCATTTCAATTAATTTAAACCGTAAATGAATATGGAGAATTATTACTTTGTGTCGTGTTTATGTATAACGGAATGTTCCTGTTTATACTTCTAAAAAGGGCATTTATGTTAATGTTGGTCACGTTAATATAGAACTATTACTTTGTGTCGTGTTTGTGTATAATGGGATGTTCCTGTTTTTAATTTAAGAGAGTCATTCCTGCTAAATTATACCAGATGAGTGTACGAGACGACTGCGTTTGATTTTGAAGGCGAATCCTATTAAAGGACTTTTATTTGCATTGATAAATGATGAAGATTCATACGGAGATCCTTCATATGTAAGCGAACGTTTAATTTCGGTTGTATGTATAATTTATACATTTGTGTCTGCACAAGTCTTCTGCACTGTTAGGGGGTGACATGTTGCACTTTATCCCAGTTTGTTTTTAATGTGTGTAACGTCTCTATTTGAGGCTGCGAGTTAGTTACGGTATGTCCAACAGTGGACAAAGGCGAGGACCACATCTTCCTCACCGCGGAGTCAGTCAATAGTGACTAAAAGCACCAGCTAATGTCCAGAAACGTTTGTATTTTTTTTTTTACACGGATCAGAAAATAAGGTACTGGTACGTGGTTTCATCTCCAGGTAAGAAAACGTGATTTTTGCCGCTCACAAAACGTTCCGCTTTGGCGATTAATGCAGCAGATCTGTTTCACTTCATGTCGGGTAAAGACCCACCCGATTGGTCCAGAGAGGAGCCAAGGGAATCTTCCGATTGGTTCACAGGATGGTACCCAAGACGCACCCGATTGGTCCAGAGGTCAGCCAAGGGAATCTCCTGATTGGTCCAGAGGGCAGCTCTGGGAGGGCTCTGTCTGAAAGTGCGCTGGGCAGTAGTAGCGGGCGCTTAAGGAGAGTTCAGGATGTCCGAGGTCTGTTCGCCTCCAGGTCTTCAGACCTCAGACTTTCCTCCGAGCAGACCTCTGAATGAGGTGAAGAAGGGGTAAGAGAGCCTGTGGACAACACGCCTGTGTCTTTCCAGGACGGGTCACCAGAACAGCAGCTCTGGACCGGAGCAGTCGGGACTCAGTGGAGCACAGGCTGCCTTCAGTCATGTTTATTGACAGGAGAGGGCGCCCCCAGACCTGCAGTTAGAAGTCAAGAGGGTGTTTTCAACCAGTCAGCACAGGTGGGGGACAGGGTACCCCATCAACACTGAAGGGCACAAGGCGCCAGGCAGGTGAGTGCAGACCAGGTGAGTCTCTCCTTCACTGGCTGTCCCTCGCAGGCGACGCTGGTCTTACATGATCGGGGCTGATCGGACCAATCTGGGATCCACAGACTCCGAGGGGACAGAGTAGGAGTCGTCTCGGGGAGACATCCAGGGTGTCCCGATCTCCTGCCTGCTGGAGCCTGTGAGGATGACCATGATGATGATGATGATGATGAAGAGCTGCAGGTGACCCTGATTCAGGCTGCTCTTTAGAGACAAGCTCCAGGCGGCGAGCCAGTGGACTCCTCCTATCAGGGCTCCAGGGGGTGACCCTCAGGGCTGTGTCCTGACCTCCTGCTGTCTCTCGCCCCAAAAGACCTGGTCAGCGTGCTGTTGACACTACACTGTCATACCCGAGTCCAACACCAGCCTCCAGCATGAGCACAGGGTCAGGTTAGTCCTGTCACTCCTGTGTCACACTCAGGGCATGAACACACAACCCTGCTGGTGAGAGAGGAGAACTGTTATAGGGTTACTAGCGTTGATATTAAAGCCTGGTGAAGTATTATTGTTTAATTAACAGTAATGCTGTAAATAGTAATACAAGTGAACACTGGGCTCAATACAGATGACGAGGCACAGAGAGACTGCAGAGCCAGACTGCTGGTCTCAGACGCACGAACCAGCTGTCACAGCTGTGCAGCCTACAGCAGCGTGTCCTGCTCTCTGGTCAGGGGTCGAAGGTCAAGATGGACTCCAATGCACCAGCGTTCCAGAGGCAGCCAGTGGGGAGACCAGTGTGGATGGAGGTTGATGCTCTGTCCTGTGTTCATTTCTGTAGTTTTCCAGAATGTCCAGAGGCAGACAGTGGGAAGACGGGTATGGAGGTGGGGTGCTCTCTCCTGTCCCTCTTTTCCCTAATTTTCCAGCATGTCCAGAGATTGCCAGTGGGAAGACAAGTATGGATGAAGATTGATCCCTCTCCTATGTGTTTTTCCCTAATTTTCCAGGCCGTCCGGGACGCTGCCAGTTATGCTGGAATAGTGGTTGGATCCTCTTTTCCATTTTCCATCAATTCCGGAGGCTGAAATTGGAAAGACCGGCATGGATGAAGATTGAACCCTCTCCTGTCTCCTTTGGATGCTCTCCTGTTATTTTTACCCTGATTTTCCAGGATGTCCAAAATAACTGACAGTGGGAAGGTGGGTATGGTTGAGGAGTTGGAACGGAGGTGGGGTGAAGATTGAACCCTTCTGTGTTCTTTTCCCTAATTTTCCAGGTTGTCCAGAGGCTGACAGTGGAGAGACGGGTATGGATGATTGTTGGGATTGATGTTGAACTCCCTCTCCTGTGTTTTCCAGGCTGCAAAGACGCTGCCAGTGGGAAGAGAGGTAGGCTTTGGAGTTGGGGTAGAGGTTGGATACTTTCCCTAATTTTCCTGGATGTCCAAAAAATTGAAAGTGTGAAGATGTGCTTGGAAGGGCAGTTGGAATAGATGTGGGATGCTCTCTCCTCTTTTCTCTAATTTTCCAGGCTGCCAGTGGGAAGACAGCTTGGGAGTTTGAATAGTGATTGGATGCTCTCTCCTATAATCTTTTCCCTGATTTTCTAGGATGTCCATAAAATTGACAGTGGGAAGATGGGTATGGATGAGGAGTTGGGATTGACGTTGAACTCCCTCTCCTGTGTTTCCCAGGCTGCCCAGATGCTGCCAGTGGGAAGAGAGGTAGGGTTGGGATAGAGCTTGGATACTCTCTCCTGTAATCTTTTCCCTAATTTTCCAGGATGTCCAGAGGCAGACAGTGGGAAGTCGAGTATAGATGTGGTGTTGGGATTGATGCTAAACTCTCTTTCTATGTTCCAGGCTGTAGAGAGGCTGCCAGTGGGGAAAATGTGTATAGTTGGGGATAGAGGTTAGATGCTCTCTCCTGTGATCTTTTCCCTAATTTTCTAGGATGTCCAAAAAATTGACAGTGGGAAGACGTGTGCGTTTGAAGATTGATCCCTCTCCTGTATTCTTTTCCCTAATTTTCCAGGCTGGCTAGGGGCAGATAGTGGAAAGACTGGTATGGCTGGGAGTTGGGTGGGTGAGAAGCTCTTTCCTGTCTTTTTCTTCCTCCTTGTTGGTCTCTGTGACATCTCTGTGTGTCTTTCTCTCAGTCCAGCTGCTTGTGCTCTGTAAAACACTACACTTCTGCAGTATTAAACAGGGCTTCTTGACTGTGGATTGCAGGTTTGATTCCAGAGGGGGACACAGTCATGTACCCCAGAGTGAGATACTTTGCTCAGATAGACTGTTCTGAGATCGTGGTAATCAGTGGCTGTACTGTAGGGCGTGGAGTGTTGACAATGGTGTACTAAATACTCTAGACCTTAATAACAGTGGTGTACTCGGTTCTCTAGAGTATTGTACTTTAATACACTGGGGCTTTCTACGTCTGCTTAATAGGACCCGAGAACAATCTCTCACTTTCTCTGTCACTCGCCACACATAAATGAGGATGTTAATACACTGACACATCTGTGTGCTGAACTTTCACCTGCTGTGTACTTGAATGCTCAAACCTGTTACTATTTTAACCCTCAACTGTACTATTATAGTACTCAGCCCTGTGTGATGAGCTGTTGTAATACTCGGATATGTGAACTTGTATGTCTGACTGGTACTAGTTGACAATGCTCAGACTTGTGTTCTTAACTCTCACCAGCACTGAGCTTTAATACTTAATGACGCATCTCTGTACTGAACTCTCACCTTTACTGTGCTTTAATACTCAAACCTCTGTTCTCGTCTCTCATCTGGACCGCACTAAAATACCTAAACCACTGTGCTGATCCCTAACTTGTAAGTGAGCTTTAATATTCAGTGACACACCAGTATGCTGAACTTTAACCTGCAGTGTTCTTTAAATCTCACGTGTGCTACATTCTTACCTTGACTGAGTTTTAGTACTTGATGACACCTGTGTGCTTTATTCTTTCACTTGTTTTAATTTTTGTTAATTCTCTATTCTGTGTTGTCAGCTCTGGACTAAAAAACTTAAGGCAGCACTTTTTCCTGTGTTTTTAATACTGAAATCTGTGCTCTGAGCTCTCATCTTCACTGAGCTGTAATGTGTGGTAATACTTAAACCTGTAAACGTAACTCTTACATTTACTGTGCTTTAATCTGTGTCATCAGGTCTCACCTGGACTGTACTGAAATACTTAAACCAGGGAGGTGAGCTTGTACTGAGCATGAATATTCAGTGATGCTGAGCCTTCATCTGTAGTGTACTTCAATACTCATCTGTGTGCTACACTCTTACCTCTACTGAGTTTTAATCAATGTCACACCTGTGCTGTACTATAAGAGTTAACCCACTGTGCTGATCCCTAACTTGTAAGTGAGCTTTAATACTCAGTGACGCGCATGCTAAACCTTCACGAACAGTGTATTTTAATATTCAAATGTGTGTCAACTGTACTATTAGAATACTCAGCCTTGTGTGATGAACTGTAACCTGTTTTGTTTGTAATATTCCAGATATTTGAACTCGCGTGGCTAACGGGTACTCTTTTGTAGTGATCAGACTTATGTACTGAACTCTCGTCAATACTGAGCTTTAATACTTCAGCACACTGGTTTAACTCACTTGTATGGATCTGTAATATTCAGTGATGTGTATGCTAAACCTTCATCTAGTCTACTTTCATACTCGAATCTGCATGCTACACTCTTACCTTGACTGAGTTTCAGTACTCAATGACACACCTGTGTGCTTTACTCACCTTAAAAAAAAATAAAAAAAAATTGCTTCTCAAGTCTGTGTTCAGCTCTCACTTGGACTGTACTAAAATACTTAAACTGTCACCTCTATTCTAGTGTAATACTCAACCCCGTGTACTGTGCTGTTATGTTAAGTGTTACAGCAATCTAGGTATTAACCAGACTTCTGTATTGTATAGTGATGTAAACTGTTACTTGTATTGTTAGAATACCCAGCTCTGTGCGTTGTACAACAGTGTAATAAACACAGCAGTGTGCCAAACTGTCACCTGTAATCTACTGTAATACTCAGCCCTGTGTACTGTGAGGTGAACTGTCACCTGTATTGTAATAACCAGCCATGTGTATTGTACTACAATGTAATAACATGCCCAGTGTACCAACTGTCACCTGTAATCTATTATAATACTGAACTATCACTCTACAGCTGAACTAGTTTTTTCTTCTCATTTTAGCAGTGAAGAAACCTTTACTTGTTCCTTCATAACCTCCGCATGCTGATGTAGCTCCCTCTGTGATCTGTTGTAACACGTACTGTGCTGTTGTAAGAGTAGGATGTAGTAATACTCGGCGTTCTGTACTGTAATGGGTAGGCCTGGGTGCTGTACTGTTGTAATACATGGTCTGCTGTACTGAACTGTCACTTGTACAGTGGTGTAACTCTAATCCCTCTCCACTGTATTTCAGTCTAAGATGATTTCTTTCTGAAGACGTCACTTGTACTTGCTTGTAATGCTCAATGCTGTGTACTGTACTGCTATGTGAACTGTTACCTCTGTTGTATGGTAATACCCAGATGTGTGGACTGTGCTGCAGTGTAACTCAGACTACTGTTAAAGTTACCTGTATGCTAGTGTAATACTGGGCTGTGTACTGTCATCTGTATCATGTTTACTGTATTGTAGTGTAATATTCAGTCTTGTGTCCTAAATGGTCACTTGTACTTTATTACAGTAGTCAAAGGTGTGTAATGTAATAGTGTGCTGACTTATAGTTGTAATACACACAGCTGTGCCATGATGTGGGCTGTAATACCTGCACCTGTCTGCTGTACCATCCATTGTGTTATAAGAAGTGGACCTGTACCTCCCGTAGGGTGGACCGGGGGCAGGGCCACCCCTCATCGTAGGTGGCCCTGGTACACCACATTCCTACTATGGAATTAAGGGCTGATTTTGTTTGAGGTCAGTGAAGATGAAGGGAGATCTGCTGGTACAGACAATGAAAGACTTTTATTAGTTCAGATACTAAGTTATGCCAACCTATGTGGATAAACAGAGGAGGGGCTGCACGTAACAACCGTCGACCTAGGTCAGGATTCTCATGTCCTGGTCCTGGAGGGGTCAGTGTGTGTTTGTGTCTGCAGAGTCTCCAGGGGTCTTTAAAGCAGGGCTGTCCAGTCCTGGTCCTGGAGGGGTCAGTGTGTGTGTGTCTGCAGAGTCTCCAGGGGTCTTTAAAGCAGGGCTGTCCAGTCCTGGTCCTGGAGGGAGGTGTGTGTGTGTGTGTGTGTGTGTGTGTGTGTGGGGAGACGCCAGGGGTCTTTAAAGCAGGGCTGTCCAGTCCTGGTCCTGGGGGGGTCAGTGTGTGTGTGTGTGTGTGTGTGTGTGTGTGTCTGCAGAGTCTCCAGGTGTCTTTAAAGCAGGGCTGTCCAGTCCTGGTCCTGGAGGGAGGTGTGTGTGGGGAGACGCCAGGGGTCCAAGCCCCATGGAGAATCTGCAGAAAGCGGTGTGGTCAGTACAGGGATCGGTCAGCACGGCTGCGACCGTGGACCGCAGGTTGTGGGCATTGCCGGCCTGCTGGAGGTGGTCCAGGGAGTCCTCCAGCTCCACGTTCGAGCCCGGAGGCCAAGGGTGCGGTGGGTCTGTGAACAGGGGTCTTTGTCCCTGGTCCAGTCAGTCCGGGGGTCTGTGTCCCCGGTCCAGTTGGCTGTGCTGAGAGGGATTGAGCATGGTGGCTCTGGCTCCTGATCCCGCTGGAGGCCCGCGAGCTGGGGGGAGCCTCCTATCACTCCTTGTGGTCCCCGATGTGAGCCAGGAGTTCTTGGTAATCCTGGGCTCTGCTCCCGGTCGGAGCAGGGGCAGGAAGCAGGGCAAGAGGTGGCGCTCTCGCACCAGCTCGGACCCGAGCCCCCTCCCGCAGGGCAGCCAGGTCCCTCTTCAGGCGGGCCCTCTCCTCCGCCCCCGCCAGGGCGCCCCGGTAGGGGAGCCACCGGAGTTTCCCCCAGAACGGAGCCATCGGGCGGCCGGGGGACCCCCACGCTGAGCACCTCGGAGCCCCGGTAGTCGATCTCCGCCCCCTGCTCCATCGGGCGGGTCACCAGCCGCTGCAGGAGGAGGCGGAAGGCCGGGGGGAGGTCGGCCGCCTTCAGCCGCTGGGAGAGGTAGGGCCACTTGACCCCGTGGGGCTGCAGGCGCAGGGTGACGACGAGGGCCGGGGGGCCGCTCTCCCAGGCCCGGCGTACCGCCCGGGCGCAGTCCCGGGGGCGAGGCTGGCCCTCTGGCCCCAGGACGTGCCTCGGCACGCTGTTGAGCCGCCGGGCCAGGATGCTGGAGAAGATCTTGTAGTCGACGTTGAAGCAGGAGATGGGCCGACAACTCTCCTCTTGCTTCAGGGCGACTGCCTCGCTCAGCCACTCGGGCACGACCTGGCGGCCCAGGGCGTCATTGAAGAGGGCCTGCAGGCACGCGGCCAGGGGGCAGGCGAGGGCCCGGTAGAACCGGACGGGGAAGCCGTCGGGCGCCGGCGCCTCGGAGTCCTCCAGGGTCCAGATGGCCAGCAGCACCTCCTGCTGGCTGACGGGATCGGTCAGCACGGCCGCTATCGCAGTCTGCAGGTCGTCGGCGTTGCCGGCCTGCTGGAGGTGGTCCAGGTAGTCGTCCAGCTCCGCGCTCGAGCCCGGAGGCCGAGGGTGCGAGAAGGAGGCGGCGGGTCTGTGTACAGGGGTCTGTGTCCCTGGTCCCGTCAGTCCGGGGGTCTGTGTCCCCGGTCCCGTCAGTCCAGGGGTCTGTGTCTGCCTTGGGAAGTCAATCGCCTCGCACCTCAGCCGGCACTTCAGCCCCCGCCAGGTCTCGGCGCCCTTCCGGCGGGAGAAGCCCCCGATCACCGCCCTGGCGCGGTCCAGAAACCCCTCCCCCCCCCCCCCCGCAGCAGCAGGGCCGGGTCGAGCCGCCAGGCCGGGGTGCCGGCGGGCAGCAGCCACAGCGAGACGGGGGCGTGGTCGGAGAGGAAGCCGCCCCCCCCCCCGGGGCCGGGGGGCCGCCCGTGGACGGCGCAGCCCGCCACCCGCCGCAGGGCGGGCCCGGGCACGAAGATGTAGTCCAGCCGGGAGCGGTTCTGGGCCCGGTCGACGTAGGTGTAGCTGCGCCCCTCGGGGTGCAGGGCACGCCACACGTCCACCAGCTGCAGGGAGCGCAGGAAGGCGCCCAGGGCCTTCCGGTGGCGCCGGTGCCCGCGGTTGGGGGCGGCCGAGGTCCGGTCCAGCTCGCTGTCCAGCGTCGTGTTGAAGTCCCCGGCCACCACCAGCGTCCCCGGGCCGGGCCGGATGGCGGCGAGGGGCGCCCCCTCCTCGCTGCCGTTGTACACGCTGACGAAGGTGTACTCCTCGCCCCGCAGGGCGCAGCTCAGCGCCAGGTAGCGGCCCCCCTCGTCCCCCACGATCCTCAGGCCCCCGCAGGCCAGCCCCCGGCGGATCAGCACCGCCACCCCCCGGCTGTTGGGACGGTACACGGTGAAGACGGCCCAATCGTAACCCCACTCCAGGTCCCTCACCTCCTTCGTGCAGGGGGGCTCCCCCCGCCGGGGCCCCACATGGGTCTCCTGCAGCAGGGCCACGTCGGCCCCCAGCTCCCTCAGGTGCCCGCTGCGCTTGTGCCAGAACCCGTTGGTGTTCCAGGAGACGATCTTCAGCGGCTCGCCCATCGGGCTCCCCCCCCGGTTCCGGTTCCGGTGGAGCTGCGCGTTCCGGACTCTCCGGGCTTGTGGCAGTTCTGAACGGAGGATCGGGTTTGTGCCGTCCTTCTTAAAGCCCGATGTCGATCTGATACAAGAGTCAGAACACAAAGTCTCTGGGTGAGGCTGGTACTGATGGTGATGCCGTAGAGGGGTGTGTGCAGTCCCCGTTAATCCCTGATGTTGATCTGGTACAAGAGTCAGAACACAAAGTCTCTGGGTGAGGCTGGTACTGATGGTGATGCCGCAGAGGGGTGTCTGCAGTCCCCTTTGATCCCTGCTATCGATCTGGTACAAGAGTCAGAACACAAAGTCTCTGGGTGAGGCTGGTACTGATGGTGATGCCGCAGAGGGGTGTCTGCAGTCCCTGTTCCTCCCTGATATTGATCTGGTACAAGAGTCAGAACACAAAGTCTCTGGGTGAGGCTGGTACTGATGGTGATGCCATAGAGGGGTGTGTGCAGTCCCCGTTAATCCCTGATGTTGATCTGGTACAAGAGTCAGAACACAAAGTCTCTGGGTGAGGCTGTGGCTGATGCCCTCTGTACTCTGATGGTGATGCCGCAGAGGGGTGTGTGCAGTCCCTGTTAATCCCTGATGTTGATCTGGTACAAGAGTCAGAACACAAAGTCTCTGGGTGAGGCTGGTACTGATGGTGATGCCGCAGAGGGGTGTCTGCAGTCCCCGTTAATCCCTGATGTTGATCTGGTACAAGAGTCAGAACACAAAGTCTCTGGGTGAGGCTGGTACTGATGGTGATGCCGCAGAGGGGTGTCTGCAGTCCCTGTTACTCCCTGATATTGAACTGATGTTTTCTCACACAAAGTCTCTGGGTGAGGCTGTGACTGATGTCCCCTGTACGCTGGTGGTGATGCTGTAGAGGGGTGTGTGCAGCCCCTGTTACTCACTGATATTGAACTGGTGTAGTGGACAGCACACAAAGTCTCTAGATGAGGCTGTGACTGATGTCCCCTGTACGCTGGTGGTGATGCCGTAGAGTTCCTTCTACGGGACACCAACCCATCACAGGACACACACACACACACACACACACTCACACACCCTGGACAGGACACCAGTCCATCACAGGACACACACACACACACACACACACACACACACACACACACACACACACACACACACCCTGCACAGGACACACACACACACACACACTCACACACCCTGGACAGGACACCAACCCATCACAGGACACACACACACTCACACACCCGGGACAGGACACCAGTCCATCACAGTACACCCACACACTCACACCAGAGCCAGAATTCCCAGAAGCCAGATAACCGTCTCTGGACTGTGGGAGGAAACCAGAGCACCTGGAGGAATCTCGGGGGGAGAACATGCAGACTCCACACAGACAGCACCCCAGTCCAGACCTGATCCAGGTCCCCAGCGCTGTGAGGCAGCAGTGCATGACCCCTGCCCCAATATAGGTGTCTAGTTAGGGAGTAAAACTCCATTCTGACCGCGCACTGAAACAGGGGTCCCCGATCCTGCTCCTGGGGTGCCCCCCACACACACACACGGTCACCTGCTGAAGGCGGTATTTGTAGGGAAGTATTTAAGAGAGTGACAGGAACACCAAAACCGTCCTCAGTCCCGTCCGCAGTGAGCTCTGCTGTGCGACTCTTTAGTTCTTTCTTTCAGTTTCGGTTTCGCTCAGCTGAGACCTCGCCGTCACAACAACCCGTGGGAGCCCGGGCTGAGACAGGCGCCGGTGGGTGTGGGGGGTGTGGACAGACGCACAACCGGATTCCTCGCTCACACAAGCCTCACCACACGCGAGGGGAACATAGTTTTGCCGTGACCGGGCTGCGAGTCTGTGCCAGACGAGCTCTTCCACCAGCACCAGAACTTCCAGTTCCCGGCCCAGTCGCCCACAAACCCACCCACTCGCACCTCGCCGGCGTCTGTAGGGAATTTTCACCTCCCCGCCTCAGCCTGGCTCCTGCAAAAGGTCCAAAACGCCCCTTCCGCGGGGCCTGCTGGGAAATGTAGTCCCCCTCCCCCGCCCCGCTGACAGAAAGACTACAAAGTCGCGCCACGGAGACCACAGGGTCGCAGGGTCTGGGTTCCCCCGTGTTGTGAGCTGACCCCTGAGAGTGCAGCTCGTTCAGAGAGACGACGGTCCCTTTTAAAACGCCAGTTGAAGACGAGTCTGCGGTCCAGGGGCGGGCGTGGGGGGGGTCCCGTGTTCAGCCGGACCGCCAGGGTACCACCAGTGTTCCCAACGCGAATGGAAAACCATGAAATTCACAGGAAACGGCAACAACAACAACAACAACAACAACCACAAAAATAAAAAGTCAAATAAAAATCTCCAGCCATTTCTAACAAAGACGTTTCCTGAAAGATTTCCATATCTACGTCCCTCACGCAAAACAGCGTTTTGTCTCGTCCGACACTATGGAAAACATGTCGTCGGCTTCCGCCTTCTCCGTTTCGTGTTAACCCCTTCGGTGGGAGGGGAGATAAACAGATTTAAAAGAAACACATGCGTCTGGGAATCGCCTCGGGCGAGACGCCGGCCGCTCGGAAACGTTTCCCCCAGAATAAAACAGGCACTGATCGCTACCACAGCGTGCCGTCGGATCGATACCACCCGCAACCCTTGGCTCTCCTGGTCAAGGACACCAGTCATCCTGTTTCCTCGTTTTTCTCTTCCCTCTTTCCCTCTGGGAAGCGTTCTAGGCAAATGACAGGCACGAACGTCAGTCCAGACTGGGGGGCTGTGTCTTCCCTTCAAGGCGTCAGGCAGGGGGCTGGCTGGACGCCCCCTCCGGAGCAGCTGGGGGTTCAGGGCCTCGCTCAGTGTGTGTGCGCAGTCGGTGGCACAGCCCGGATTTGAACCGGCAGGACGGGGGCGAAACAAAGGGAGAGCTCTCACCTCCTTGTCCTTCTGTACTCGACGTCTTTTCCTCTTCCTCCTCCTCCTCCTCCTCTCCGGGCGTTGGCGGGTGTCTGTCTGGGAGCACCGTGGGGCTCCCTGGGTCCTGTCGCCCACTCCCTCTCTCTCTCTCTCTCTCTCTCAGGTGGTCTAAAACTCCAGAGCTAGCCCCTCTGTCTGCGCGTCCAGCGTGTGTGCGTGTCGGTGTGTGTGTGTGTGTGTGTGTGTGTGGGACCCGTCTCTCTCTCCTCACTCGCTCTGTCTGTCCAGGTGAGACCGAGACCTGCCTGTACCTACCTACAGTACCTGCCTGCCTGCCTGCCTGTCTGCCCGCCTGGGTGGAGACTGTCACGCACACATCCACGCACACACACACACACACAGATGCACGCCAGATGCCCCGATGCAAATTTCCTCCTGGGCTGCTAGTCAATGGGGCTGCTGTTCTGAGCTGTTCTGAGCTGTGTGGCCTCAGGCAGTCGCACCCGGCTCGTGTCCAGAGAGCGCAGGTGCCCGCAACCCTGCAGGACCGCCCCTGGGGACCCCATTCCAGTAAGTCTAACAGCTCAGGGGTCCCCCAGTCCCGTGAGTCTTACAAATCAGGAGTCCCCCAGTCCCGTGAGTCTTACAAATCAGGAGTCCCCCAGGCCAGTGAGTCTTATAGCTCAGGGGACCCCAGTCCACTGAGTCTAACAGCACAGGGGTTCCCAGTCCAGTGAGTCTCATAGCTCAGGGGACCCCAGTCCAGTGAGTCTTACAGCACAAGGGTCCCCAGTCCAGTGAGTCTTATTTCTCAGGGGTCCCCCACTCCAGTGGGTCTTATTTCTCAGGGGTCCCCCAGTCCATTGAGTCTTATAGCTCAGAGGTCCCCAGTCCAGTGAGTCTTAAAGCTCAGGGGTCTCCAGTCCAGTGAGTCTTATAGCTCAGGGGTCCCCCAGTCCAGTGAGTCTTTTCTTTTTTTTCCACTTGGTGGCAGCGATGCGTTTCCGTACCGTTTCCGTACCGTCTCGCCGCGTTCCCCTGCTGTCTCCAAAAAGTAAGACTAAGGTCGTTATTTTTTTATCGAGTGCGCGTCTGTTGTTACAGAGCCATTGGCGCCCTCTAGCGACCAGAGGAGGTATTTCTGCAGCTCCAACTTGAATTTTTCCCTGTCGGGAGCCTCGGATCACCCAGCTCCCGGACACCCGTCGGATCAGACCTGTTCGCTTCTTCCTCCGTCCGCAGAAGAAAAGAGGCCGTGTCAGTTTGAAATCTCCCGCCGCAGACCGGGCAGGTGTTCCGTGCTCACGTCAGTGGGGTTTTTTTTTTTTAAATAAAAACGCTTTATACATCTAATAAATTGTGACACTGGCTCAGGCAGTCGATGGAACTGTAGTCTTGTGGTTTTATTTTAACTGTGCGTGTGTCCACAACACCCGTGTGCGTTTGAACTGGCTTCATCGATGTCGATTGTGACTTAATAGATTTGCGCAGAGGTGGCCACCGACCCGCTTGATTGGTGCAGAGGCGGGCAATTGTGGACACACCCGATTGGTTCATGGGGAAGACGACGGTCGTTTCCGATTGGTTCACAGAGATGACCACAGAGGCTTCTGATTGCGTCACCGAGAAGACTATAGACTATAGACACCCTTCATTGGCTCAAAGATAGGCGACAGTGGACACCTCTCATTGGCTCACAGGGAAGACCGCTGACAGTGCCCGCAGAGAAGCGCACAGACACTCCTGATCGGTTTCAGAGATGGCTGATAATGGAAACTCCTGATTGGCTCGCTAAGAAAGCGGAGCGGAGGAGATACTGTGTAAATATACTGTATTTGTTTTGCGGTTGAACTGCGTGAGTATTTCACAGAGTTACAACCCACCTGCCTTCAGAGAAGAGGATATTTCTAGTGTCTGCTTGAGGGGGCCCTCGAACCTGTGTTTTGAGAAGCAGAAATACTGCGCCGCAGTTCAGAAATATCTGTCTAGCGAGCCACTGACGATAATCCCCTGTAAAAAAACACTTTTTTTTGGACTGTTCAACAGCCACTTAAGCAAATCGAGAGAAATTTTCTAGCCCTCCTATCCCAAACAAAAAAGTTAAACATGTACAACGGTAGGAGTTTCTTATTCCCTGTTCATGGATTTTTGATTTGGTATACAAAAACTACACAACTTCACAACAGGAAAAATAAATTATTCGCACTCACCGGCACATAAGCACTACACAACTTCACAACAGGAAAATAAATTTGTGGCACTGATTGGTACATAAAACCTACACAACTTCACGACAGGAAAATGAAATCTATAGCAATGATTGATGTATTAAAAACTACCCAACTTCACTTAGGTGAAAAATAAATAAATGACACTGAATGCCACAAAATCACTACACAACTTCACGGGTCCAGAGAAGAGCAACCGGATCCATTCTAGGATCTTGAAGGAACCGAATCTCTTTAGTTGAAGCACTTCCTGCCTCTGGACTGGGGAAGGTACAGTCACTTATAGTTTATACTCATGACGTTTTAAAAAAAAAATACACCACCCAGAGTTGGCTGTTTCTCCACTTTCAGCTCACAGACTCAAGCTGACCCTGCGGTCTGATAGCAGTCTTGCTCAGCCAGTGCTGCTGGAAGGTTATGAAAAGGACTTTTTTTCAGTCACAGGGTGTAGCAGCGTGGGAGTGGGCGGGGCCGAGTGCGAGTTCCGGTGAAAAGGCCACACCCCCCCCCCAAACTGAGGGCCGGAAGCAATGATGTGATGTCACCAGGACCATTTTACAAAACAGTCTTTTCATGTTGAATGTATCTGCACACAGTGACCTGCATTAGCCCTAAGATTTCCTGTCCTGTGCCCAGCTGAGATTTATATATTTTGAAATGACATCAATTGATATCATCCAGGAGGGGCTGCACATTGGTGGCGGTAGTGGGATTCCCCATTACCTGCAAAGCGCTTTGAGTGGAGTGTCCAGAAAAGCGCTGTATAAGTGTAAGCAATTATTATTATTATTATTATTATTATTATTATTATTATTATTATATCATCCTTCATGTCATTACTGTACTTAATTCACAGGATAGATACTTCTGTCATGTACAGAGCAGATGTATATATTTTAAAGGACATGAAATTCTCCCATCTTCCATGCAGTCTCATATTTCATGATATATCATGTACAGAACTGAGATTTATGTATTTCAAATGAAATGAAAAAGCTTCTTGTTTCAAAAAGGTTCTTATTTCATTAGGCAAATATTTCTATCATTTACAGAACGGATTTATATTTTTGAAATGACATGAAATTCTATCATCTTTCATATCATGACTTGTTTCATGAGATATATCATGTACAGAACTGAGATTTATCATTTTGAAATGTCATACAATTCTAATTCGATGTACATATTGCGTTGGACAAATATTTCGATCAGGTACAGACCCATCTTAACATTTATGAACTTAATTAATAAGCTTACTCTGCAATTCTCTAAGATAGCAGATCACGCGGTCAGCTCTGCCCTGAGTTGTTTTAAAAAGATCAAAAGTCATTTTTAGGAAACGTTATTTTTTTAAGCTGAATGCACGTTTTACGTACTGTTTGCTGTTTCTTATAATTGTTACAGAGGTAAAGTGCCTTTTCAAGCGAAATTATGACTATTTTCAGATGCATTCTTCAGAAACTGAACTTGAGTTTTCAATAAAGTTTGTGGACTCTTAATTGCTTAATTGACGAAGTCTCCTGATTGGCCGGGGTGCGATCTCACCCAGGTGGTGTGAGAGAGGTCTGTGGTTCAGACCGGAGAGAAACGTCATTTGTCGGATCAGATCACAGGAGAGAGAGAGCGGAGGTCCTGTCGTGAATACAGCAGAGCTGACTGGGCTCGGAAGCAGCGGTACCGCGTGTGGGTGATGTACAGTGTTCAGCGCAAACTTCATACTGACCGCTGTGGGTCAGTTCTAACGAGCTCTCGGAGAGCACGCTGCTGTCTGGAGAAGAGCTACAGCTCTGAGCTCAATGCTACGAAAAACCGTGCGGAGTCAAGTTGGAGACCAGCTGAACTTGTGCTTAATACACAAAGGGCTCAGCATTGCTGTCTTAATTAGCACGAAGTACAAGACGCTCTGAGTCGGAGCATTTCAATTAATTTAAACCGTAAATGAATGTTGGTCGCGTTAATATAGAACTATTACTTTGTGTCGTGTTTATGTTTAACGGGATGTTCCTGTTTTTAATTTAACAGGGTCATTCATGCTAAATTATACCAGATGAGTGTACGAGATTACTAACGCCATACTCAAGTGCAATCAGTCCCGACACAAACGAGAGCAGCAGTTGCGGGTTTGAATTTGAACGCGAATCCTATTGAAGCGGGTTTTATTTGCACTGATGTAAGCGAACGTTTTTTTCGGTTGTATGTACAATATATACATTTGTGTCTGCACAAGTCTTCTGCACATTTAGGGGAGACCTGCTGCACTTTATCTAAGTGTGTTTTTAATTTGTGTGAAGTTGGAGACCAGCTGAACTCGTGCTTAATACACAAAAGGGCTCAGCATTGCTGTCCTAATTAGCACGAACTACAAGACGCTCTGAGTCAGAGCATTTCAATTAATTTAAACTTTGTGTCGTGTTTGTGTATAACGGGCTGTTGCTAAATTTAATTTTAGAGGCTCATTCATGCTAAATTATACCAGGTGAGGGTACGAGACCACAACGTTTGATTTTGAAGGCGAATCCTATTGAAGCGGCTTTTATTTGCACTGATAAATGATGAAGATTCATACGGAGATCCTTCATTTGTAAGCGAACGTTTATACATACAACCAAAATTAATTTATACATTTGTGTCTGCACAAGTCGTCTGTACTTTTAGTGGGCGACAAGTTGCAATTTATCCCAGTTTGTTTTTGATCTGTGTGACGTCTCTATTTGAGGCTGCGAGTTAGTTACGGTTTGTCCAACAGTGGACAAAGGCGAGGACCACATCTTCCTCACCGCGGAGTCGGTCAATAGTGACAAAAAGCACCGGCTAATGTCCAGAAACGTTTGTATTTTTTTTACACGTACAGTACATGTACTGGTACGTGGTTTCATCTTATTTTTCGCTTGTATGTGTCTGCAAGGACCTGAGGGCGTCTGATCAGGGGAGCTACAGAGTGAGGGACCTTCAGGGAAACACTATCGTCACTGTGGGAGGTGAGCAGGTCTACAGTAGGGTCACTAGTGGGCTCTATATTCTTGCCAGAGTGTGTTCTTATATCATCTGTCCTGATTGTCTTTCAGCTCACAGAGACACTGTCACCCTGCAGCCTGGAGCCTCTCTGTCTGTCCCCCTGTTCACTGGAGAGCCAGTGGAGGTGCTGTTTCCACCTGCAGGAGGTGGGAACTGGACCTCAGTGTGTTCTGTCCAGAACAGCACAGCCCGCTGTGTCCCCCAGTACAGAGACAGAGTGTCAGTGCAGAACAGCTCTCTGACACTGCGTTCCCTCACTCCAGCTGATCAGGGGAGCCCTGAGGGACCTTCAGGGAAACACTATCAGCACTGTGATTGTCACTGTGGGAGGTGAGCAGGTCTACAGTAGGGTCACTAGAGGGGTCTACACTCCTGACAGAGGGGGTTCTTGTATCGCTCTCAGTCCTGATGGTCTTCCAGCTCCACTCACTCTCCCAGTCTGAGAATTGAGAGGCTCAGAGAGATGGACTGCACCACCAGAGACGGAGGAGAGATCCACGTCACAAAAGGCACCAGACTGCTTACAGGTGAGAACAAAGCACACTCTTTTCTTTATGTAGGGCATGGCAGGATGTGATCTCAATATTTAGAGACGAACTCCGGCAGACTCGTCTTGTTTGTTGTAGAAAAAACAACTCATTGTAGTCTCTCGTCTACCCTCACTTTCCTGTTGGCTGAATACAAGCTGGGGCAGGAGCATGAAATTAATAATGACACTGAGGTGGAGAACTCCCTGCTTGTGCTGAAGGGTTTTTGATCTTCCTTCTTGCAGTTTACAGGAAGCCCACCCTCGGCACTCGAACCCGGAGCCCTGCCCAGCCTGATGGGAGATCCCAGCATGAGTGAGTCTGATCTTCACCCTGTTCTCTGCTCTCCTTCTGCCTGTGTGTCCACTGGCTCAGTCACCGAGCAGGAGAGAGAGGTGAGTGAGACACACCTGTCCTGTATCTACGCAGTCTAGAGACGCGCGGTACAGAGACGCACCTGACCTGTGTTTATACTGTACAGAGCAGAGACAGCTACTTCACTGTCAGGTTTAGTGTGGTTGTAGGTTCGAGTATCACCAGCTATTTTGAGCATGTGATGTTCATCTTAATATCTGACCAAGTATGAATACGTCAATAAAGCTTATTATTGTTTGTCTCCAATTCTTCTCGCAAGCCCACGAAATTCCCTGGGAAAATGCAGACAGAAGTTTGGAACAGTTCAGCGGAAGTCTGCAGGTGTCCCTTAATGAAGGCTGGTTTTGTACCAAAACAACTGAAAAACTGACGGAGAATTAACGAGGACTCCTTTTCTTGGATATTCTCTGCATGTGTTAACCACTAAACCAGACAAACTCTTCAGTCTGTTTCCTGAATTAGTTTATTTGCCTGTTTACTGTGCTTGGGATTCACTGGAATTGTGAGTCACTAAGCCAGTGTCTCTGTGTTCACTGTAAAGGTGAGAGGAGTGGGGTACCAGCCAGGTGGGAGCTGGAGGAGTGGGGTACCAGACAGTTGAAGCCAAGGAACATTCCTGTGTGACAGTGAACACGCTCAACCGAGATCTCTGTGGGATCCTGAAGGAGGAAAAGTCAAGAGGGAGGACAGACACCCCAACATCGGAGCTCTCTCCCAGTCGGACACCAGGGGCCCCGACGCCCACATCCTCCCCCATCGGCTCCATCTCTCCGGTCGTGTCGTCTGGACGTTGGACTCCAGGATCTCAGGGAAGGTTCCCTCCTCCCAGCCCGGCTCAGGCCTGAGGAGTCTGGGAGAAGCCAACAGGGAGAAACTCCTCCTGGACCTCGACTCTGGGAGGAGCCCAGCGCCTGGACCCCCAGAAGACTCAGGATGACCAGGAGGAGCCCAGGGGTTTCAGAATAAGGAGGAGGAGGAGCCCAGTGGTGCCACAACAATGAAGAGGAGCCCAGGGGTGTCAGAACCCCCAAACAAGGTGAGGAAGGGATAAGAGAGCCTGTGGACAACACGCCTGTGTCTTTCCAGGACGGGTCACCAGAACAGCAGCTCTGGGCCGGAGCAGTCGGGACTTGGTGGAGCACAGGCTGCCTTCAGGCATGTTTATTCCCAACAGGAGCCAGGTCAGACCCTGTACCACGCAGGAGAGGGCACCCCCAGACCTGTAGTTAGAAGTCAAGAGGGTGTTCTTGACCGGTCAGCACAGGAGGGGACAGGGAACTGTTCATTTGTTTATTACAAAATGGTTTGTTTTCAAGGAAATTAATACTCGTGTTTAGACCATTTGTGTTATTTTGCGAAATGATTACAAAATGTTTGGGGAACTGGAAACTGTAGCGTTTTAAGCAAATACACACATGTAGTCTGCTATGTCTGTTAAGAGCTGTTTAATATTAAAGACCCACCAGTGTGTGTCCTTCTTGATAGTGTTAAAGTCTTAATAGGGATGTGCAGATTTGGATATTTCAGGTCAGTTTTATACACAAAATCAATTTTTTTTAATGTGATAAACCGGTGCTTTAATATGAGCTTTCAAACCTCACTAAATGCTAGAAAGAAAGTATTTTGTGTTGTCAAATGACATTTTCAACTCTGGATATAATAATACTGACCCAGAAGAAATACCCAATGACTTTATAATAGAGAATTATATTTGTTTACAGCATTAAATAGCAAAAGATGCACACAGCGGCTCTAAAAGTAATCAATAAAACAGGTCTCTATTTTTTTTGAGAGAGGGCGTTTGTGGTATCTGTGCTGGCATAATGTAAATAGTTCATTATATAAAAACAACCGAAAGATGGAAAGCAATAGACTTTATTTTGTGTGGTATTTGTAGATCCTTTCATTGTTAAACAAAAAAGAAAAACATTTCTACAGAGGCAGCTACATGACGCCCTCTAAAACAACAACAGATTTTGCTGATACACCTGAACATGAGAGAGTGTAGCTGAGACAGAGGGACTGTTCTCAGTTCTGTTTCTCTGTCTTGAGTCATTTTCACTCCACAGCTTTTCCCTGAAAGCTGAGTCCTTCCAGGTTTGTTTTACAGGCTGATCTTATAAATCAACACCCAGACTGTAGATGTGTGCTGTTTCTTCTTACTTCAGGGGGAATTTGATCATTTAAAATCCATTAGAGTGTATTTGCTAATAAGATTGCTTCAGTCAGAACCAGTGTTTTTTAGACACCAGGTGATGTTTTGCATGAATGTTGGTTATTTTGAGTTTCCCAGAGGTGGTAGCAGGACCCCAGAGGACAGGGTGTCCCCAAGGAGGGTGAGACCACCGTCTACTCTGACCTAAGGACATGTCTTGTGCAGGGGACAGCACAGCTCAGACTGACCCAGTGTTCACTGTAATAGAAGATTACTGGCTGTTCACTGTGCTGCTTATTCTGTGTGATGGACAGACACTGTACTGGGTATTCAGTATAATAATCACTTCCCTCTGTTTTCATTATGACGGACAATGACTGTACTGTGTGTTCACTGGAATAATTACCATACTGGGTGTTCAGTATAATCACTGTACTGGGTATTCAATATACTAATTGCTGAACTGTTTTCAGTGAGGGACAATCGCTGTACTCGGTTTTTGGTATAGTCAATTTACTGGGTATGCGGTATAATCACTGTACTGGGTGTTCACTGTAATAATCTCTGCGCTGTGTATTCAGTATTATAACTGAACTCCATATTCACTATGACAGTCACTATACTGGGTGTTCACTGTTATAATCGCTGCACTAAGTATTCACTAAAAGTTGCTCATCTGGATATTCACTATAATAATCACTGCACTGAGTGTTCACTGTAATCACTGCACTGGGTATTAATATTCACTGTACTGGGTGTTCGCTGTAATCATCACTGTACTGGGTATTCACTAAAAGTTGCTCAACTGGATATTCACTATAATCACTGCACTGAGTGTTCACTGTAATCACTGCACTGGGTATTAATCACTGTACTGGGTGTTCACTGTAATCATCACTGCACTAGGTATTCACTAAAAGTTGCTCAACTGGATATTCACTGTAATCACTGTACTGGGTGTTTGCTGTAATTGATGAGAGCAGTGGGTGTTGGGGTATCTGCTGGGTGAGAGCGAGAGTGGGGGTATCAGGCTACCGAATTATTTGTGGGAAAATTTCAAGTCAAGAGGAAGGACAGACACCCCGACATCGGAGCTCTCCCCCAGTCGGACACCGGGAGCCCCGACGCCCACATCCTCCCCCATCGGCTCCATCTCTCCGGTCGTGTCGTCTGGACGTCGGACTCCAGGATCTCAGGGAAGGTTCCCTCCTCCCAGCCCGGCTCAGGCCTGAGGAGTCTGGAAGATCTGGGAGAAGCCAACAGGGAGAAACTCCTCCTGGACCTTGACTCTGGGAGGAGCCCCAGTGCCTGGACCCCTGGAAGACTCAGGCTGGCCAGGAGGAGGAGCCCAGCGCCTGGACCCCCCAAAGACTGGTCCCCAAAGAAGACTTGGGCTGACCAGGAGGAGCACAGAGGTATCGGAATAAGGAGGAGGAGGAGGAGCCCAGTGGTTCCACAACAATGAAGGGGAGCCCAGGGGTGTCAGAACCCCCAAACAAGGTGAGGAAGGGATAAGAGAGCCTGTGGACCACACGCCTGTGTCTTTCCAGGACGGGTCACCAGAACAGCAGCTCTGGACCGGAGCAGTCGGGACTCGGTGGAGCACAGGCTGCCTTCAGTCATGTTTATTCCCAACAGGAGCCAGGTCAGACCCTGTACCACGCAGGAGAGGGCACCCCCAGACCTGCAGTTAGAAGTCAAGAGGGTGTTCTCAACCGGTCAGCACAGGAGGGGACAGGGTACCCCATCAGCACTGAAGGGCATGGGGTGCCAGGCAGGTGAGTGCAGACCAGGTGAGTCTCTCCCTTCACTGGCTGTCCCTCGCAGGCGACGCTGGTCTTACATGATCGGACCAATCTGGGATCCACAGACTCCGAGTAGGAGTCGTCTCGGGGAGACATCCAGGGTGTCCTGATCTCTTGCCTGCTGGAGCCTGTGAGGGTGACTATGACGATGAAGAGCTGCAGGTGACCCTGATTCAGGCTGCTCCTTGGAGATGAGCTCCAGGCGGAGAGCCAGCGGACTCCTCCTATCGGGGCTCCAGGGGGTGACCCTCAGGGCTGTGTCCTGACCTCCTGCTGTCTCTCGCCCCCAAGGACCTGGTCAGTGTGTTGTTGACACTACACTCTCGTACCCGAGTCCAACACAAACCTCCAGCCTGAGCACAAGGTCAGGTTAGTCCTGTCACTCCTGTGTCACACTCAGGGCATGAACACACAACCCTACTAGTGAAAGACGAGAACTGTTATAAAGTTACTAGAGCCTGGTGAAGTATTGTTATTGTTGAATTAACACAATCTTGAGTGACAGGTGAGCGCTGGGCTGAACACAGATGACGAGGCACAGAGAGACTGCAGAGCCAGACTGCTGCCCTCAGACACACGGACCAGCTGTCACAGCTGTGCAGCCTACAGCAGCGTGTCCTGGAATGGAGGTGGGATGCTCTCTCCTGTCTCTCGTTCCCCTTTTCCAATAAGTCCGGCGGCTGATACTGGGAAGACATGTACGTATGAAGATTGAACCCTCTCCTGTTTCCTTTTCCCTAATTTTCCAGGATGTCCAGGGGCAGACAGTGGAGAGACCAGTATGGCTGGGATAGAGGTTGGATGTTCTCTCCTATAATCTTTTCCCTCATTTTTCTAGGATGCCCATAAAATTGACAGTGGGAAGACGGGTATGGAGGAGGAGTTGGAATGGAGGTTGATGCTCTCTCCTGTCTCTTTTTTTCCCTAATTTTCCAGGATTTCCAGAGGCTGACATGGGGGAGACAGGTGTGGATAGGAAGATGGAATGGGGATTGATGGTCTCTCCTGTCTCCAGCAGCGTCTCCTGCTCTCTGAGCTGAAAAACCAAAATGTCAGGGGTCAGAGGTCAAGATGGACTCCAGTGCAGGGGCAGCCAGTGGGAAGACCAGTGTGGATGGAGGTTGACGCTCTGTCCTGTGTTCATTTCTGTAGTTTTCCAGAGTGTCCAGAGGCAGACAAGATAGGTTATCCAGTGGCTGACGGTGGGAAGACCAGAATGGATAAGGAGTTGGGATAGAGGTGGGATGCTCTCTCCTGTCTTGCATTTCCCTTTTCCATTTTCCAGGCTGGCCAGTGGGAAGATGGGTATGGCTTGGAGTTGGGATAGAGGTTGGTTACCCTCTCCTGTAACTTTTCCCTAATTTTACAGGATGTCCAAAAGAATTGACAGTGGGAAGACTGGTATAGATGGGAAGATAGATTGGAGTTTGGATGCTGTCTAGGATGTCTTGAAAACAGCCAGTGGGAAGACCAGCGTGGATGAAGTGTTGGGATGGAGGTTGACACTCTGTCCCGTGTTCATTTCTGTAGTTTTCCAGAATGTCCAGTGGCAGACAGTGGGAAGACGTGTATGGATGAGGAGTTGGAATGGATGCTCACTCCTGTCTCCTGCCTCAGTCCAGAGGCTGCCAGTGGGAAGATGGGTATGAAAGGTGTTGGGATTGACATTGGACTGTATTTCCCTTAAACTTCCAGGCTGGCCAGAGGCTGATAGTGGGAAGACGGGTATGTATGAAGATTGAACCCTCTCCTGTACTCTTGTTCCCTAACTTTCCAGGATGTTCTGAGGAATAATGTGGGAAGGCTGGTATAGATTGGGGGTTGGATGCTATCTACTGTTTCTTTTCCCTAATTTCCAGGATGTCCAGAAAAATCAGTGGGAACACCAGTGTGGATGAAGCGTTGGGATGGAGGTTGACGCTCTGTCCTGTGTTCATTTCTGTAGTTTTCCAGGATGTCCTGAGGCTGCCAGTGGGAAGACGGGTATGTATGACGAGTTGGGATAGAGGTTAGCTGCTCCCTCTGTTTTTTTTCTTCCTTTTCCAGGAAAGGGGCAGAGGCTGACATTGTGGAAGACATGTACGTACGAAGATTGAACCCTGTCCTGAGTTCTTTTCTCATTTTCCAGGATGTTCACAAGCAGACAGTCGAGAGGCAGGTGTAGTGTTGGGATTGATGCTGAACTCTCTCGACTGTTTTCCAGGCTGGCCAGGGGCAGATAGTGGGAAGACAGGTATGGCTGGGAGTTGGGATGGAGGTGAGGAGTTCTTTCCTGTCTCTTTCTTCCTCCTTGTCGGTCTCTGTGACGTCTCTCTGCCTGTCTCTTGAGCTGTGTGTCTTTCTCTCAGTCCAGCTGCTTGTGCTCTGTAAAACTACACTTCTGCAGTATTAAACAAGGCTTTTTGACTGTGGATTGCAGGTTCGATTCCAGAGGGGGACACAGTCTTGTACCCCAGAGTGAGGTACTTTGCTCAGATAGACTGTTCTGATCATGGTTATCAGTGGCTGTACTGTAGGGAGTGGAGTGTTGACAATGGTGTACTCAATTCTCAAGAGGATTGTACCTTAATACACTGACACATCTGTGTTGAACTTTCACCTGTACTAAGCTTTGTTACTCAATGATGTATACGAGTGTGCCGAAGTCTCTTATCATACTTTAATACCCACACATGTGTACTGTATTCCCATCTCCCCTGAGTGTTAATACTGGTAATCCTCACACTAGTATACATAACTCTCCTGTCCTGAGCTTTAATCCTCAATGACAGACCTGTGTGCTGAGCTATCCTATGGACTGTACTGTAATACTTAAAGCAGCATGCTGAAGTTGTACTTAATTTAATTCTCACACTGACACATGAGTGCTGAACTATACTGTGCTTTCATACTCAAAAGTGTGTACTGACCCCTCATGTGGACTGTAGTATCATACTTAAACCAGTGCTAAATTCTCACCTTTACTGTGCTTTAATCCTCAAACCTGTGTGCTCAGCTCTCACCTGGACTGTACTGAAATACTTAAACCAGTGTTGTGCTGATCTCTAACTTGTAAGTGAGCTTTAATATTCTGTCACATGGATGTATGCTGAAATTTCATCTATAGTGTACTTTAGTACTTGAATCTGTGTGCTACACTCTTACCTTGATTGAGTTTTAATACTCTGACACCTGTGTGCTTTACTCTCACTTGCTTTAAAATTTCTCAGATCAGTGTGGTCAGCTCTGGACTAAAAAAGTTAAACCAGTGTTTTTTCCTGTGCTTTAATACAGAAACCTGTGTACTCAACACAACGGGTACTCTTTCCAGTGTTTTTAATACTGAAGCCTGTGTTCTGAACTCTCATCTCCACTGAACTGTAATGCGTGGTAATACTTAAACCTGTAAATGTAACTCTTACATTGACTGTGCTTTAATACTTCAATCTGTGTCCTCAGGTCTCACCTGGACTGTACTGAAATACTTAAACCAGGGAGGTGAGCTTGTACTGAGCTTTACTATTCAGTGACGTGTATGCTGAGCCTTCATCTGTAGTGTACTTCAATACTCAAATCTGTGTGCTACACTCTTACCTCTACTGAGTTTCAGTACTCAATGACACCCCTGTGTGCTTTACTCTCACCTTTGCTGTACTGTAATAGTAAACCCAGTGTGCTGATCCCTAACTTGTAAGTGAGCTTTAATACTCAGTGACATGCATGCTAAACCTTCACAAGCAGTGTATTTTAATACTCCAATCTGTGTGCTGGACTGTCAGCTGTACTATTGGAATACTCAGCCCTGTGTGATGAACTGTAACCTGTATTGTGTTGTAATACTCATGTGAATTGGTATTATTTTGCAGTGCTCAGACATGTGTACTGAACTCTCACCTGTACTGAGCTTTAATACTTAAACCAGCGTGCTGAACTCACGTGGAGCGATCTGTACTATTCAGTGACGTCTATGCTCAACCTTCATCTATAGTGTACTTTAATACTTGAATCGGTGTGCTACACTCTTACCTTGACTGAGATTCAATACTCAATGACACACCTGTGTGCTTTACTCTAACCTTTATTAAAAAAAAATAAATAAATTCTCAGATCTGTGTTCAGTTCTCACTTGGACTGTACAAAAATACTTAATCTAGGGTGCCGATCTCTTGTTCGGACTGAACTTTAATACTCAGTGCTACAACCATTTCTTAAACCTGTGCTCGCAGTGTATTTTAATACTCAGGTCTCAGTGTTGAAATTAACTGTCCTATTGTCAGACGCAGCCCTGTGTCCTGTGATATTATAATACATATAATACCCAGACCTGTGTAGTGTATGGTGATGTGAACCGTCACTTGTATTGTGTTGTAGTACCTGGACTTGTCTCCTATTCTGTGCTGTGAACTCTCACCTGTATTGTGCTGTAATACCCAGCCATCTGTACTGTACTACAATGTAATAACCAGAGCAGTGTACCACACTGTCACCTGTACTCCTATTATAATACTGAACTGTCCCTTCTAACAGTTGTGTAGAAAGCTCCACAGCTGAAATGTTTCCTTTCTTCTCTTCAGTAGGTGAGAAAGTTGGCCTTGTTCCTTTGCTGCCTCCACAAGCAGATGTAGCCCTCTCGTTGATCTGTGTTGTAACACTCAGTCCTGTGTACTGTGCTGTTGTGAAATTGAAGAGTGGCGTGTTGAACTGTCACTTGTACTGTTTATTAATGCTCAGAGCTGTGTACTGTGTTGTAATACAAGGACTGCTGTACTAAACTGTTCCTTGTACAATGTTGTAACACTCAAGTCTCTGTACTGTATTTCTGTGTAATACAGATTGTGGATTGTTGCAAAACGTCAGCGGTACTTGATTGTAATTCTCCAACCTGTATTGTGCTATTATGTGAACTGTTACTGCTGTTGTGTTGTAATACTTATGGTTAAAACTGTCACCTGTGCTGTTCTGTCATATTCCTGCTTAGTTACTGAACAGTCACCCTTGTTACTGTATGTGAATGTAACATAGATTTCTAGCTGAACCTATAACCTGTACTTGATTGTAATGTACAGCCTGCTGTAGTGTAGTGCTGTGTTGTCTGTATTGTGTTGTAATACTCTGACCTGTGTACTATGCTGTGGTGTAATACTGATTTATGTCTAAATCTGTCACCTGTACTCGTGTTTTATACCAATGTATGAACTATCCCCTGTACAGTGTTTACTGTATTGTAGTGTATTACTTAGACTTGTGTCCCACACTATCAACTGTACTTAATTGGCATAGTTAAAGGTGTGTAATGTAATATTGTACTGTGGTTTGTCGATGTGGGTTGTAATACCCTACACATACCTGCTCTATTGTAATCTATCATCCCTACTGTATTGTAATTGCAGCTGGGGAGGGGTAAGTCTGACCTGTTCTATTGGGAATGGGCCAGTTGTCTGTACTAAACTCTTGCTACTCTTTCAATGCTCAGTTGTCCAGTTGCCAGTATGGTGCTGTAATGGACAAACAGGCCTCCTACTGTTTTTATAAGTTTTTAGGTGTTGACCTGTTCCTGGCCTGAGCTGTTTCCTGTGTTTTACATTATCTCACTGGGTGAGGCTTCAGCTGAAGTCCTTTTGACCCCTGGTTGCTGCTCGTTAATAAAGCAAAAGCGATCGAGGTGTTCAAAGAGGGGAACATAAGATGGCACAGGGCCACCCCCTGTGAGGGGGGGAGATGAAGTCAGTGGAGGGGTGGGTGTTAGAGAGGTGGGAAAGACGTGTTCATGGTTTTCTGATGTGGGTGGTGAAGATAGGCTGTACTAAAAAAAAAGTCTTCTCCCTCCTGCCCCTAACTGTTTAGGCACAATTTATTTTTCCCCAGTTCTAGTCCATCTGGTTTTGGTTTTTTTTTTACCTGGTCTTTCCCTTCGCGCTGGGAGTATGAACATGCACCTCCAGTGCCTTAGTTCTGTGCTGTGGTCATCATGAGGTTAACTTGTTTCAAGGGGGGAAGGCTGATCTCTCCAGTGTTCTTTGGGGGTGAGACCCTAGATGTGTTTTTAAGGTTGTAACGCTCCCTGATTCAACTGCTCTGAGCTGTGACAAGGTTATTTGAGATGTGTGGGACTTGGGGCTGGAGTTGTGCTTCAGGAGAGAGCTCTGGGTGGTGTCTGTGTGCCGGCAGAAGGAATGTCTCCTCGGGGGAGTGGAACCTGTGTGCAGCAGGAGCTGTGTGCAAACACACCACCCCTCTGTCTGAAAGGCAAGAGCTGACTGGGCTGTGAGTGAAGCCGGTAAGTACCAGTGAGTGAATATTAATCCACCTGCTGCCTCTGGGCAGGAGGGATCGAGGTTGAGCAGGAGCTCTTAACTGTGCAAGAGGGAGAGAGCAGGTCACTATTCCACAGAGACAACTGGTCTGCTTTCTCTTCAATATAATGCACCTCCTTGCTATTTGGCTCCCTGGTACAGGTGGAGCAGTGTTGGAGTGTGTGTGTGTAAGATGGGCCAAGGGAGTGGGGGGGGGGGGGTGTTACTTTCTCACTGGGACTGTCCTGCTGCAGGACTTCATGAACTATGTTTCCCAGCATGCCATGGGGGAGAATGGTGGCCAATGAGCTGCCTCCCCTGGGTTAATGAGGCTCAGCTGGTGTATATAAGGAGGGTATGGGAGCTCAGCTCCAGCAGCAGGGTGGAAGGTGGAGGCAGTAGTTTGTTCAGTGAGTTGGACTTGTGGGTGGGAAGAAAACATTTGAGCGGCGGAGAAACTGGCAGCGGTTTTAAGAAGGGAAGAGTGGAGGGACAAGTGGGGTGGTTCTCGGTGAACGAGGAGTTGTCCGGGGGACTGGGTTCAGATTTTATTCATCTCTTCCTTCATCTGTTCTCGCCCCTGGGAGCAGGATCTGTGTTCCTGGTGTTTGAAGGCCAGTGGGGGGGCTCTGCGGTGCAGGCTGGGCCAGTGTTTCTCTTTCCTCTCAGAGGAGGCTCTGCAGGAGCCCTCCAGAACGTCTTGAACTAGACTGGACAGGGGCCCTTATTACTTCCTGGGCTTGTTTCTCAGGGACCTGGTGTGGACGTGTGCTGGTGACCATCCAGTCATTTGACACCCCTCCTACTCAGACCCTCAGCAACAGGGATCAGGAGTTCCAGCAGGGCAGCTCTGGGCACAAACACTCACAGCCACAAGGTAAGGGATCGCAGTGCTCTTTATTCACAGAGAGGGACACAGCAGGCCAGAAACCACAAGACAGACCCTCGCTCTTACCTGGAGCCACCACCAGCTTCAAACCAGGCCTGTGGCAAGAAAGCCAGCACTCCCAGTTCCCAGGCTCGGCAGTCTAACACAGCAGCAGCAGCACAGCTCTGAAGCTCCTCTCTCCTGCTCCACTCAGCACAACCACTCTCTTCCCCAGCCAAGGCCGGACTGAAGGGCTCCGCTGCCTGCTTTTTAAATGTCTCCCGACCAATGGGCTTCCACCAGTTAGCCAGGTAATTGTGCTTCGGCATGGCCTGCTGGGAAATAGTTGACATCCTGCTGCCTGAACCTGCTGCCCCTCACAGCGTCCAGAGCGAAGCTGTTCCTGAAGTAGCTGAGCCCGTCGGCGAGGGAAATAAATCCAATTCCAATAAAAAAAGAGCAAGTAGTCTTCTGGGATGAGTAAAATAATAGTTGTTGACGTTTGTGAGAAATGTAAAACACTTGTCCTGTGGAGGATTTGAACCTGCAGGCTGGAGGGGAGCAGGCGAGAGCTCTTCCACAGAGCCACCGTGTCTCTCTGCAGGCTGGGGCTCCTGTGGGCTCTTGCTCTTCCCGGCTCAGGGTTCCAGACTGAGCAGTAAAAGGCAGAGCGATGGCGCCTCCTCTCAGGGCAGGAGCAGGTGGAGGAGTGGAGATGGTGCTGCGCTCGTGACTGGGAGGTTGTGGGTTCGAATCCCAGGTGGGACCTGAGGTTGGTAAGAAAAGTACGTGATCTCAGTGTCTATTTATCAACATGTCTCTGTTTTCAAGAATTAAATTGAATAAAAGCAGTTAGTTTCTCCCTGGATTTGAACCCACAACCTCTCTGATACAGAGGCAGAGCTCTTCCACAGAGCCACCGTGTCCCTGTTAGTCTGGGGCTCCTGTGGGCTCTTGGTCTTCTTCCCAGGTCAGGGCTGAAACGGAGGGATAAGAGCCGGACCGAATCCCTCTCCCCTTGGGCCTGGAGCAGGTGGAGGAGTGGAGATGGTGCTGCACTCATGACCAGGAGGTTGTGGGTTCAAGTCCTGGCTGATCCCTGGTAAGTAAACTGAGGTGAGTATGTGGGCAGGATGATGGGGAGGGGCTATTAGTGGGGGGGTGGAGGAGGCAGAGCAGGGCTAGGGGGAGGGGCAGGTAGTGGGGGTGGGCTAGGAAGGGTAGAGCAGGGCAGTGGCTGGGTTAGGCAGAGGGGTAGGGGCAGGGCCAAGGCTAGACAGGGGTAGTGTAGGGGGGGGTAGAGCAGAGCAGGGTAGGGGGGTGAAGCAGGGGTGGGCTAGACAGGGGTAGTTGAGGGGTGGGTAGATCAGATTAGGGCAGGGCTAGGGTAGAGTAGAGGTGGGCCAGGTGGGGGTGGAGAGTAGGAGAGGTGATGGAGGGGGGGTTGGAGGGTGGGGGTAGGGTAGACAGGGTGAGGCAAGGGAGAAGAGGTGAGTGGAGGAGGAGTGGCCTGGGCCTGAGGAGGAGATGGGAGGGGGGCCCAGGCCAAGGGGGGGTTGGAGGGTGGAGGTAGTTGGGGGGGTAGGGTAGACAGGGTGAGGCAAGGGAGAAGAGGTGAGTGGAGGAGGAGTGGCAGGTGGCCTGGGCCTGAGGGGCAGGAGGAGGAGTTGGGAGGGGGGCCCAGGCCAAGGTGGGGTTGAGGTTGAGGAGGTGAAGGCAGTGTAGGGGCAGGGCCAAGGGGTGGGAGGAGAGAGGCCAGAAGAGTAGGAGATTGGAGGGGGGGCCCTGCCTGGGGTGGAAGAGCAAGTGGGTGGGTGGAGGGGAAGGAGACATGTTTTACAAATATCTTGTTTTGCTGAATCTGTACCTGGGGCCAAGCAAAAGAAAGGAAAAAACAAAAACATCCCTCCCAACTCCCAACCCTCACCCCTCACCCCGTCTACCCTACCCCCCCCTTGGCCCCCCTCCACTCTCCTCCTCAGGCCCAGGCCCCTGCCACTCTCCTCCTCAGGCCCAGGCCCCTGCCACTCCTCCTCCACTCACCTTTCCTACTCTCCTCTCTCCCCCCACACCACCTCACCTGCCTCAACCCCACCTTGGCCTGGGTCCCCCTCCCAACTCCTCCTCCTGCCCTTCAGGCCCAGGCCACCTGCAACTCCTTCTCCATCACCTCTCCTACTCTCCTCTCTCCACCCACCCCTGGCCCTGCCCCTACACTGCCTCACCCCCCTACCCTGCTCTGCTCTACCCATCCCTACACTTCCCCTTGTCTAGCCTTGGCCCTGCCCTGCCTAACCCACCTCACCCCTACTGCTCTGCCTAACCCACCTCACCCCTACTGCTCTACCCAACCCACCACTACCCCTGTGTCTAACCCAGCCACTGCCCTGCTCTACCCTTCCTAGCCCACCCCCACTACCTGCCCCTCCCCCTAGCCCTGCTCCGCCTCCTCCACCCCCCCACTACCCCCCAGTAATAGCCCCTCCCCATCATCCTGCCCACATACTCACCTTGGTTTACTTACCAGGGATCAGCCAGGACTTGAACCCACAACCTCCTGGTCATGAGCACAGCACCATCTCCACTCCTCCACCTGCTCCAGGCCCAAGGGGAGAGGGATTCGGTCCGGCTCTTATCCCTCCGTTTCAGCCATGAACTGGGAAGAAGACCAAGAGCCCACAGGAGCCCCAGCCCTACAAAGGCACACTGTGGCTCAGGGGAAGATCTCTGGACTTCTACCTGGAGGTTGTGGGTTCAAATCCTGGAAGGATCAGGAACTTTTAATTTAATTCTTGTGGACCGTAACACACTGATAAATAAAGACACGAGGGCTGTGGGCTTTTACTTCTCACCCTGTCACTGCTGGGGAGGATCACACTGCAAACCCACCTCAGCTCTTAGCCAGGACTTGAACCCACAACCTCCTGGTCATGAGCTCAGCACCATCTCCACTCCTCCACTGGCTCCTGGCCTGAAGGAGAGCTCATTCAGTCTCTTTTATCCCTTAGTTTTCGAACCCTGAGCTGGGAAGACCAAGAGCCCACAGGAGCCCCAGACTCACAGAGACACTGTGGCTCAGTGGAAGAGCTCTGGGCTTCTAACACAGAGGCTGTGGGATCAAACCCTTTGGAAAACAAGCTGTTTTTTTTCATTTATTTTTCTGCATATTTTAACATTTATGCTTTTACTCATCCTGGAAAACTTATCACAGTTTTTCTAGTTAGATTTATTTTTATTGATTTCAGAAACAACTGAGCCCCAACACAGAGTAAGAGCGCAGCAGGTTCAGGCAAGACCGTGACGGTTGTCTGAACTTCATCCCCAACGAGGCCGAGGAGAACAACCTGCTGCCTATAATTACCTGCCTAATTGGTGGAAGACGATTGGTGGGGAGACAGTTAAAAGGCAGGAGAGGCGTTCAGGCTGGTGCTGCCTGGGGACAGAGGTCAGTTGTGCTGAGCAGAGCAGGAGGGAAGAGCTGCAGAGCGGAGCTGCCTCAGGGGGAGGAGGTCTGACTGCTGAGCCTAGGAGCTGTGAGTCTGGCTGTCTTCACAGAGACCTGCTTTGAAGACAACTGCAAGTCTACCTAGAGCTCAGAGAAGAACTGCGATTTGTCTTCTGGTTTCTGGACTGCTTTATCCCAAACTGAATAAAGAGCACCGTTTCCTTACCTTGTGGCTGTGAAAGTGTTTGTTCCGAGAGCTGTCGACCTGTGTCTCATCTGTAGGATTGGGGCTGTCAACTGGACACTGGGACAGGACAAGTCTCGTGTCTCCTCTGAGCTGAAAAACAACTGGGTTTTTCTTCAGGTCAGCCTGGGCTGCTGCTGGCCTGGTAAGGAAAAGTTGATCCTCATGAGGGGAGACTCTGTGAGGTGCCACAGGGTCACCAGCAAACTTCCACTCCAGATCAATGAAGAACAGGAGAAATGTGTAGTAGAGTATGTGCACAACATCCAAGGTCTTATTTGAAAGATGGCCAAAGCTAAGCAAACCAGTTCTGCTGAGCTCTGTGAAAGTGAGAGAGATGAAACACCTGCCCTGACTGTAGGAGAGCAGGGGGTTGTGCTGTGAAGAACCGAGACCGAGCTGTGAACTGGTCTTTCTTCTCCAGCAGCTCCTTCCTCCACTTGCTGCTCTGGCTGCAGCAACACTGGGAGCCTCCACTTCCTGCTTTTTAAACCTCCCCTGACCAATCGTGTTTCTCCAGCTGGTCAGCTGACCAAGAGCTACACTGCACTCTGGGTAAGGCAGCTGTGAGCTGGAGTGTAAGAAAGACGCAAAATACTGACAGCAGTTGGGGAGAGTGAGTTAGGAATGAAAGTTATAGCCTAGGAAAAAAAATCAGGTGCTTAGATAAAACTAGAAGCTGTTCTATTAAAAATAACCCAGTTTGTTGATAAATATAAATATTCCTTTCTCAGACCCTCTTGCAGCTTTGCTGCACTTAAAACATTTCCTTCCCACCGACAAACCCACACAGAATGTATGAACTTGTACCTCCAGGCTCCCGTCCTCTGCAGGAATTCAGACTGGCTGCAGGTTTGGGTTGATAGCACCCGCCCCTTATCAACCCAGGGGAGGCAGCCAGTTGGCCACCATCGTCCTCATGGCCTGCTGGGAAATGTAGTTCATGAAGTGCTGCAGCAGGATAGGCCCAGTGGGAGAGTAACAGAGGGTGGAGAGTGTACCTCTCCCTTGGCCCATCTTACACTAACACTGTCCCACCTGTATCGGTCAGTGTAAGACAAGTCCAGTCTGGAGCAGATGACTGCACCAGGGAACTAAGAGCAAGGTGGCGTATTATATTGCAAAGAAAGCAGACTGGTTGTCTCTGTGGAATAGTAACCCACTCTCTCCCTCTTGACCAGTTAAGAGCTCCTGCTCAACCTCAATCACTCATGCCCAGAGGCAGCAGGGGGATTAATATTCACTCACAGCTCCATCAGCTCTCTCACCTTTCAGACCACCTCATGGTGGTGTGTTTGCACACAGGCTACATTTCCACCAGGAGACATATTCCTTCTACGGGCAAACCGACACCCCACAGAGCTCTGTCCTGGGGCACAACTCCAGCCAAGAGTCACACGCCTACAATCACCTTGTCACAGCTCAGAGCAGTTAAATTAGGGAGCATTACAACCTTAAAAACACATCTAGGGTCCCCCCCCTCCACCATCTCAACACCAAAGAACCCCCAAGAGATTGGACTTCCCCATTGAAACAAGTTAACCTCATGATGACCACAGAGCAGAACTAGGGCCCTGGAGGTGTATGTTCACATCCCCAGTGGGAAGGGAAACCCCAAGCAAAAAAAGAAAACCCAAAACCAGAGGGGCTAGAACTGGAATAGAAAGGGAGTTGTGCCTAAAGACGACAACCCTTCCAGAAGTCTTCCCCCTCCTACAAGAACCAAACCCCACAGTCGCATGAGCATGTTTTTCCCCTCCTCTCTCTAAAACACACCACGCACTTGACTTCAATCTCCATATCCCACCTCGCAGGGGTGGCCCTGCACAGTCTCATTCTCCCCCCACCTTTGAACACCTCAACTGCACTTGCTTTATTTATTAACAGTAAGGGAGAGAGGGGAACTCCAGCTGTAGCCTCACATTGAGTAAAGGAGGAACCAGCTCCACACCAAAGCAGGGCCACACCCAGAAAGAGGTGAAATTGCAGTAGGCCTGTTTGGCCATAGGGCAGAGTTTAGTAGAGAGATCTGCCCCATAGACCAACACAACAGGTCAGATCAACAAGTGCACAACTAAGTGTTACACGACAGTAGACGTGACAGTTGAGGACACAGGGCTATATATTACAGCAGAATCCAGCTGCTATTTCACACTAAAGTACACGGAGTATTACACCATTATTACTAATCACAGTACATTACACATGGTTGACTATTAAACTTATGTACAATTGACACTATAGGACAGAACTCTGATTGCACTACAGCACAGTACCCTGGGCTGTATTACAACAGCATAACAGTAGATGTTCACATCACAGTACACAAATCTGAATATTATGGTAAAGGTAATGGTTTTAAACAAAAACTAAGTATTACACTGGCACAGGCCTGTATTACAACAATATTGGTAACAGCCTACAGTGCAGTACAGTACACAGGGTTGAGTATTACAATCAAGTACAGGTGACATTTTTGGACAGAAATACATGTGTTACACTGAAATACAGTACAGAGGGTGATTGTTACAACAGCGTACAAGGGACAGTTTAGAACAGCAGTCCATCAATTACAACACAGTATGGTACACAGTTTACAGTATTACAACATGATCCTGGTAACAGTTCAGAACACAGGTCTGAGTAATACAACACAAGCCAGGTGACAGTTCACAACAGTACCCAAGTCTGAATATTACAATAAAGTACAGGTGGCAAAGTAGGACAAGTCTGAGTCTTACACTGAAATACAGTACAGAGGACTGAATATTACAACATTGTACAAGTGACAGTTTAGTACAATGCTACATGTATTACAACAGTACAGAGGGCTGAGTATTACAACACTCCAGGTGACAGTTCACATACCAGCACAGTACACAGGTCTGAGTATTACACCCTAGAGTACAGGGGACAGTTTCAGAAGTCTGAGTGTGACACTGAAATACAGTACAGAGGGTGACTATTACAACAGTGTACAAGTGACTGTTCAGTACAGCAGACCATGTATTACAACAGCTCACAGAGGGAGTTACATCAGCATGTGTAGGCTACGAGGGATCAAGTAAAGGTTTCTTCGCTACTGAAAAGAAAGGAAATATTTCAGCTGTGGAGTGACAGTTCAGTATTATAGAGTACAGGTGACAGTTTGGTACACTGGTCAGGTTATTACATTGTAGTACAGTACAGCACAATACAGGTGATAATTGACATCACAGTACAGCACACAGGTCAGGGTATTACAATAGATTACAGGTGAGTGTGGCACACTGCTGTGTTTATTACACTGTCGTACAACAGACAGGGCTGGGTATTACAACACAATACAAGTGACAGTTCACATTACTGTACACAACAGTGGTCTGAGTATTACAATCAAGTACAGCTTAAAGTTCTGGTCAGAAGTCTATTTCAGTGTAACACTCAATATGAAGAGGGACTGTTACAACATTGTACAAGTGACAATTCAGTACACAGGGGGGAGTATTATAATAGGACAGTTGAAATATCAGCACAGAGCTTTGAGTATTAAAGTTCAGTCTGAAAAAGAGACCAAACCCTGGTTGATGTAGGTTGGTACAGGCCAGGTGAGAGTTGAGCACACAGCTTTGAGTATGAAAGCAGAGTAAAGGTGAGAGTTCAGCACACTAGTTTAAGTAGTTTAATACAGTCCAAGTGAGAGCTGAACACGGATCTGAGATTTTTTATTAAGGAGGTGAGTAAAGCACACAGGTGTGTCATTGATTAAAACTCAGAGGTAAGAAAAGAGCACACAGATTTGAGTATTGAAGTACACTACAGAAGGGTCAGCATACCCATCTCTGAATATTAAAGCTCAGTACAAGCTCACCTCCCTGGTTTAAGTATTTCAGTACAGTCCAGGTGAGACCTGACGACACAGATTGAAGTATTAAAGCACAGTCAATGTAAGAGTTAAGTTTACAGGTTTAATTATTACCACGCATTACAGCTCAGGGGAGATGAGAGTTCAGAACACAGGCTTCTGTATTAAAAACACAGAAAAAAAGTAGCCATTCTGTTGAGTACACTCCAGCTGAGAGATGAGCACACAGGTTTCAGTAGTGAAGCACAGGGTAAAGTTTTAGTCCAGAGCTAACACCACAGATCTGAGAAATAAAAAATTTAAAATGCTAGAGTAAAGCACACAGGTGCATCATCAAGTATTAAAACTCAATCAAGGTAAGAGTGTAGCACACAGATTCAAGTACACTATAGATGAAATTTCAGCATACATCCATGTGACTGAATATTAAAGCTCACTTACAAGTTAGAGATCTGCACAACACTGGTTTAAGTATTTTAGTGTAGTCTGGATGAGAGCTGAGCACAGAGTTTGAGTATTAAAGCCCACTTACCAGCTAGAGTTCAGCACACTGGTTACACTGGTTTAAGTATGATAGTACAGTCCACACTTTTGAGCATGAAAGCACAGTAATGATGAGAGCTCAGCACTCGTGTGTCAAGGCGAGAATTAAATTAAGTACAAGTTTAAAGGGTGAGAGTAAAGCACACAGGTGTGTCATTGAGTAAAGAAACTCAGTCAAGGTAAGAGTGTAGCACACAGATTCGAGTATTAAAGTCCACTATAGATGAAGGTTGAGCATAGACGTCACTGAATATTACAGATGCATACAAGTGAGTTCAGCACACTGGTTTAAGTATTAAAGCTCAGTACTGGTGAGAGTTCAGTACACATGTCTGAGCATTGCAAAATAGTACCAGTCAGACATGCGAGTTCACAGATCTGAGTATTACAACACAGTACAAGTTAGTTTGTCACACAGGGCTGAGTATTGTAATAGTACAGCTGACAGTCTGGCACATAGATTGGAGTATTTAAATACACTGTTTATGAAGGTTTAGCATGCATGTCACTGAGTATTAAAACTCACTTACAAGTTAGGGATCAGCACACTGGGTTTACTATTACAGTACAGCAAAGGTGAGTAAAGCACACAGGGGTGTCATTGATTAAAACTCAGAGGTAAGAAAATAGCGCACAGATTTGAGTATTGAAGTACACTACAGAAGGGTCAGCATACCCATCTCTGAATATTAAAGCTCAGTACAAGCTCACCTCCCTGGTTTAAGTATTTCAGTACAGCCCAGGTGAGACCTGATGACACAGACTGAAGTATTGAAGCACAGTCAATGTAAGAGTTACGTTTACAGGTTTAAGTATTACCACACATTACAGCTCAGTGGAGCTGAGAGTTCAGAGCACAGGTTTCAGTATTAAAAACTGAACGGGTACTTTTTTCCTATGTTGAGTACACGGGTTTCAGTATTGAATCACAGGAAAAAGCACTGCTTTAAGTTTTTAATTCCAGAGCTGACCACACAGATCCAAGAATTTAAAAATTTAAAACAAGTGAGAGTAAAGCTCACAGGTGTGTCATCGAGTATTGAAACTCAGTCAAGGTAAGAGTGCAGCACACAGATTTGAGATTTAAAGAACACTGCAGGTTCAAGTCCAGCCAACTGGTGTGTCACTGAATATTAAAGCTCACTTACAAGTTAGGGATCAGCACAGTGGTTTAAGTATTTTAGTGCAGTCCAGGTGAGAGCTGAGCACACAGGTTTGAGGATTAAAGCACACTTACAAGTTAGAGTTCAACACACTGGTTACACTGGTGTAAGTATGATAGTCCAGTCCACATGAGGGGTCAGTACACACTTGAGTGTGAAAGCACAGTAAAGGTGAGAGTTCAGCACTCGTGTATCAGTGTGAGAATTAAATTCAGTACAAGTTCAGCACGCTGGTTTAAGTATTACAGTACAGTCCACAAGACAGCTCAGCACACAGGTCTGTCATGGAGAATTAAAGCTCAGGACAGGAGAGAGGTTCGTATGCAAGTGTGAGGATTACCAGTATTAAGGCTCAGTGGAGATGGGAGCATACTACACAGGTTTGGGTGTTAAAGTATTATATAGGAAACACTTCAGCACACTTGTATATATATACACATTTATCATTGAGTAACAAAGCTTAGTACAGGTGAAAGTTCAACACATAGATGCGTCAGTGTATTAAGGTACAATCCTCTTGAGAATTGAGTACACCATCGTAAACACTCCACTCCCTACAGTACAGCCACTGATAACCATGATCAGAACAGTCTATCTGAGCAAAGTACCTCACTCTGGGGTACATGACTGTGTCCCCCTCTGGAATCGAACCTGCAATCCACAGTCAAGAAGCCCTGTTTAATACTGCAGAAGTGTAGCGTTTTACAGAGCACAAGCAGCTGGACTGAGAGAAAGACACACAGCTCAAGAGACAGGCAGAGAGACGTCACAGAGACTGACAAGGAGGAAGAAAGAGACGGGAAAGAGCTCCTCACCTCCATCCCAACTCCCAGCCATACCCGTCTTCCCACTGGTAGTCTCTGGACAACCTGGAAAATAGAGACGGGAGAGGGTTTTAATTTTCTGGACATCCTAGAAAATGAGGGAAAAGATTAAAGGAGTGAACATCTAATCTCTATCCCAACAACACCCGTCTTCCCACTGGCCGCCTCTGGTCAGCCTGGAAAATTATACAGCAGAGAGAGCTCAGCATCAGTCCCAACACCACACCTGCCTCTCGACTGTCTGCTTGTGAACATCCTGGAAAATTAGGGAGAAGAACTCAGGACAGGGTTCAATCTTCATACGTACATGTCTTCCACAATATCAGCCTCTGCACTTTTCCTGGTAAAGAAGGGAAAAAAACAGATCAGCTAACCTCTATCCCAACTCCTCATACATACCCGTCTTCCCACTGTCAGCCTCAGGACATTCTGGAAAACTACAGAAATGAACACAGGACAGAGTGTCAACCTCCATCCCAACACTTCATCCACACTGGTGTTCCCACTGACTTTTCTGGACATCCTGGAAAATGAGGGAAAAGAAACACAGGAGACAGCATCCAACCCCCAATCCATCATCCCATCAATACTGGTCTTCCCACTGTCTTCCTCAGAACATCCTGGAAAGTTAGAGAACAAGAGTACAGGAGAGGATTCAATCTTCATACATACCCATCTTCCCACTGGCCAGCCTGGAAATTTAAGGAAAATACAGTCCGATGTCAATCCCAACACCTCTTTCATACCCATCTTCCCACTGGCAGCCTATGGCCTCCGGAAAATTAGGGAAAAGAGACAGGAGTGAGCATCCAAGCTCCATTCCACCTCCTCATCCATACTGGTCTTCCCCACTGTCAGCCTCTGGACATTCTGGAAAACCACAAATGAACACAGGACAGAGCGTCAACCTCCATCCACACTGGTCTTCCCACTGGCTGCCCCTGCACTGGGGTCCATCTTGACCTCTGACCCCTGACATTTTGGTGTTTGAGCTCAGAGAGCAGGAGACACCATCAATCCCCATTCCATCTTCCCATCCACACCCATCTCCCCCGTGTCAGCCTCTGGACATCCTGGAAAATAAGGGAAAAAGAGACAGGACAGAGCATCAACCTCCATTCCAACTCCTCCTCCATACCAGTCTTCCCACTGTCAATTTTATGGACATCCCAGAAAATCAGAGAAAAGATTATAGGAGAGAACATCCAACCTCTATTCCAGCCATACTTGTCTCTCCACTGTCTGCCCCTGGACATCCTGGAAAATTAGGGAAAACAGGAGAGGGGTCAAATCTTCATACATTCAATCTCCAGCTGCTGGACTTATTGGAAAAGGGGAACGAGAGACGGGAGAGAGCATCCCACCTCCATCCCAGGACACGCTGCTGTAGGCTGCACAGCTGTGACAGCTGGTCCGTGTGTCTGAGGGCAGCAGTCTGGCTCTGCAGTCTCTCTGTGCCTCGTCATCTGGATTCAGCCCAGCGCTCACCTCTCACTCAAGATTGTGTTAATTCAACAATAATACTTCACCAGGCTCTAATATCAATGCTAGTAACTTTATAACAGTTCTCCTCTCTCACTAGTAGGGTTGTGTGTTCATGCCCTGAGTGTGACACAGGAGTGACAGGACTAACCTAACCTTGTGCTCAGGCTGGAAGTTGGTGTTTGACTCAGGTACAAGTGTCAACAGCACACTGAACAGGATCTTGTGGGCGAGAGACAGCAGGAGGTCAGGACACAGCCCTGAGGGAGAGTCCACTGGCTCTCTGCCTGGAGCTCATCTCCAAGGAGCAGCCTGAATCACGGTCACCTGCAGCTCTTCATCATCATGGTCATCCTCACAGGCTCCAGCAGGAAGGAGATCGGGACACCCTGGATGTCTCCCCGAGATGACTCCTACTCTGTCCCCTGGGAGTCTGTGGATCCCAGATTGGTCCGATCAGCCCCCATCATGCAAGACCAGCGTCACCTGCGAGGGGACAGCCAGTGAAGGAGAGACTCACCTGGTCTGCACTCACCTGCCTGGCGCCTCGTGCCCTTCAGTGCTGATGGGGTACCCTGTCCCCTCCTGTGCTGACCAGTCAAGAACACCCTCTTGACTTCTAACTGCAGGTCTGGGGGTGCCCTCTCCTGCGTGGTACAGGGTCTGACCTGGCTCCTGTTGGGAATAAACATGACTGTGCTTCACCAAGTCCTGACTGCTGCGGTCCAGAGCTGCTGTTCTGGTGACCCATCCTGGAGAAACACAGGCATGTCTACAGACTCTTACCCCTTCCCCAACTTGTTTGGGGGTTCTGACACCCCTGGACTACTCCTTATTCTGATACCCCTGGGCTCCTCCTGGTCAACCTGAGTCTTCTGGGGGTCCAGGCGCTGGGCTCCTCCCAGAGTCGAGGTCCAGGAGGAGTTTCTTCCTGTTGGCTTCTCCCAGATCTTCCAAACTCCTCAGGCCTAAGCCGGGCTGGGAGGAGGGAACCTTCCCTGAGATCCTGGAGTCCGACGTCCAGACGACACGACCGGAGAGATGGAGCCGATGGGGGAGGATGTGGGCGTCAGGGCTCCTGGTGTCCGACTGGGAGAGAGCTCCGATGTCAGGGTTTCTGTCCTCCCTCTCGACTTTTCTTCCTTCAGGATCCCACAGAGATCTCGGTTGAGTGTGTTCACTGTCACACAGGAATGTTCCTTGGCTTCAACTGTCTGGTACCCCACTCCTCCAGCTCCCACCTGGCTGGTACCCCACTCCTCTCACCATTCCAGTGAACACAGAGAGATCCACTGGTTTAGTGACCAACCATTCCAGTGAATACACAGCACAGAGACCCACTGGTTTAGTGACTCAACATTCCAGTGAGTGCCCAGCACAGTAACTATGTAGTACAATTATTCACGAAATAAACTGATATTTTTTGTACAGCCATTGCTGAACACCCAGTGTAGTGAAGACCCAATAGTTATTCATAGTAGAGTGACTGGTTTAGTGTCCAACCATCACCGTGAACGTTCTGTACAGCGAATATTTAATAAAATAATAAGCAAAGACACCAACGAGTGTAGTGACTTACCATTTCAGTGAATATCTTGTAAACCATTACTGTGAATTCCCAATACAGACAATTATCTATGACAGTGAATCTCCAGTACAGAGACTATCAGTCACAGAGAATAATCATTACATTGCTTATGTTACAGTGAATACGAGTGAATATTCAGGACAAAGACGGTTGTGACTAACCACTACAATTACTATCCAGTAAACTGAATATCCAACAAAATATTCAGGGAAGACTGCCTGGATTAGTGACTAACCATTAGAGAGAAATCCAGTACAGTGAAGATGCAAGAGTTTAGTGACCTACCATTCCAGTGAACCCCCAGCATAGTAAACAGGCCAATAAACTAATTATACAGGAAGCAGACTGAAGAGATGGTCTGGTTTAGTGGTTAACGCATACAGAGAATATCCCAGAAAGGGTGTCCTCGTTAATTCTCCGTCAGGTTTTCAGTTGTTTTGGTACAAAACTGTCCTTCATTAAGCAACACCTGCAGACTTCCGGTGAACTGTTCCAAATGTCCGTCTGTTTTCCAGGGAATCACGTGGCCTTGCAAGGAGAACTGGAGACAAACAATGATAAACTATTGACATTCATTCTTGGTCAGATATCAAGTTTAACATCAACTCAAAATGGCTGGTGATACTCAGGTCTACAACCACACTAAACCTGACAGTGAAGTAGCGGTCTCTGCTCTGCACCGCGCGTCTCTGGACTGTACAGATACAGGTCAGGTGTGACTCTACTGTGTGTCTCTAGACTGTATAAATACAGGACTGTAAATTTTATGGACACCCTAAAAAAAAAATCAGGGAAAAGATTATAGGAGAGAACATCAAACCTCTATCCCAGCCATACTTGTCTCTCCACAGTCTGCCCCTGGACATCCTGGAAAATCAGGGAAAAGGAAACAGGAGAGGGTTCAATCTTTATACGTACGTCTTCCCAGTACGAGAGACTGGAGAGCATCCCACCTCCATCCCAGGACATGCTGCTGTAGGCTGCACAGCTGTGACAGCTGGACCAGCTGGTCTCTGCAGAGAGACTACAGAGCCAGACTGCTGCCCTCAGACACACGGACCGTTAATTCAACAATAATACTTCACTAGGCTTTAATATCAATGCTAGTAACTTTATAACAGTTCTCTTCTCTCACCATTAGGGTTGTGTGTTCATGCCCTGAGTGTGACACAGGAGTGACAGGACTAACCTGACCTTGTGCTCGTGCTGGAGGTTGGTGTTGGACTCGGGTACGAGAGTGTAGGGTCAACAGCACACTGACCAGGATCTTGTGGGCGAGAGACAGCAGGAGGTCAGGACACAGCCCTGAGGGTCACCCCACTGGAGCCCTGATAGGAGGAATCCACTGGCTCTCCACCTGGAGCTTGTCTCTAAGGAGCAGCCTGAATCGGGGTCACCCGCAGCTCTTCATCATCGTCGTCATCCTCACAAGCTCCAGCAGGCAGGAGATCGGGACACCCTTGATGTCTCCCCGAGACGACACCTACTCGGTCCCCTCGGAGTCTGTGGATCCCAGATCGGTCAGATCAGCACCGATCATGTAAGGAAAGCGTCACCTGCGAGGGACAGCCAGTGAAGGAGAGCTTCTCACCTCCATCCCAACTCCCAGCCATATCTGTCTTTCCACTGGCCGCCTCTGGCCAGCCTGGAAAATGAAGGAAAACACAGTCCAATGCCAATACCAACATATCCTGGAAAACTAGGAAAAGGGATGGGAGGAAGCACCTAACTCCCAATTTATCTTCCCATCCATACCTGGCTCTTCACTGGCAGCCTCTGGACATCTTGGGAAAACATGGGACAAGAGAGTATCCCACTTCCATTCCAACACCCCAGTACCAGTCTTCCTATAGTTCATCTCTGGACATCCTGGAGAATTAAGGAAAATAATTCAGCAGAAAGAGTCCAACCTATGTCTGATCTCTCCATCCATACTGACGTGTTGTGAACGGACGTGCCCACTGACCTCAGACCTGGACAGCTCCCGGGCTCGGTAACCCGCTCTGTAGAGTGTAGAGGAGAAGGGCAGCTCTCTGCAGATCGCAGTGGCCCTGAAAGCAAGGAAACGGCCCCTGTGTGCTCTGGATGTGGATAGAAGGGACATTGAAAGTCCCCCAGTTTTTGTCCCGTCTCCACAGTGAAAGGTACTCCGATACGTCCCACACCTGACACACCCAGGTGACATTAGCGATGCTCTAACTCCAGGGAGGGTCTCCTCCCAGTGACGACCGCTGGGAAGAGCTGACAGCACACAGCCACTGGGAAGACCTGCGCTGCGGTCATGGAGATCAGGAGGAAGACCCTGAAGCAGACAGGACCGTCAGAACCGAGGTACACAGCTCGAGATGAAGACCAGCATCACCTGCGAGGGAAATCCAGTGAAGGAGAGACTCGCCTGTTCTGCACTTACCTGCCTGGCTGATGGGGAGTGGGGGGGACCCCTGGCTGCCTGATCCCATTGCCTAACACGGGGGCAGCTCCTACATTCCCAGTCCCTCCCCACCTGTCCCACAGCCTCCCTGTGCTCCACCGAGCCCCGACTGCTCCGGTCCAGAGCTGCTGTTCTGGTAACCCGTCCTGGAAAGACACAGGCGTGTGGTCCACAGGCTCTCTTATCCCTTCCTCACCTTGTTTGGGGGTTCCGACACCCCTGGGCTCCCCTTCATTGTTGTGGCACCACTGGGCTCCTCCTCATTCTGACACCTCTAGGGTCCCTCCTGGTCAGCCCGAGTCTTCGGGGGGTCCAGGCGCTGGGGCTCCTCCCAGAGTCGAGGTCCAGGAGAAGTTTCTTCCTGTTGGCTTCTCCCAGATCTTCCAGACTCCTCAGGCCTGAGCCAGGCTGGGAGGAGGGAACCTTCCCTGAGATCCTGGAGTCTGACGTCCAGACGACACGACCGGAGAGATGGAGCCGATGGGGGAGGATGTGGGCGTCGGGGCTCCTGGTGACCGACTGGGAGAGAGCTCCGATGTCGGGGTGTCTGTCCTCCCTCTTGACTTGAAATTTTCCTCTTCAGTGTTCCACAAATAATTCAGTACCCCCACTCTCTCAGCCAGCTGGTACCCCCAATTCCTACTGCTCTCCCCCGGCAGATACCCCAACACCTCCTGCTCTCATCAAGACAATCATTAGCTTAGTAATGAACAATTACAATAAACATCTAGTACACTGAATATCCAGTAAAAAAAGACCATCAGGACAGAGATTGACTAGCAATTACAGCAGACTTGTACAGTAACCATTCAAGACAAACACTGGCTTAGTGTTGAACAATTATGGTGAATACCCAGTAGAGTCAAGTCAGTAATGATTCAGGAACAAAACTGACTAGTTGAGCAATTAAACATTACTGTGAATAAGCAGTACAGAGGTTATCCATTACAGTGAATCTCCGTTAAACACTACTGTGAGTTTCCAGTAACTTGTCAGGAAAGAGACTGCAGAAGTGACAAACCATAATAGTAAATGAACAAGTAATAGGTTTATTCCATGCTGAAAAGAAGAAGGAAGTTCTCTTCGCATGCTGACACAGCTACCCACCAGCTACCCACCTGAACATAATAGTGAATACCCAGCACAGTGAATATGTAGTAAAGCAATTCAATAAACTGGTCTGTAAGGGTGTACAATTCCACTGAATAAACCGCAAACACATCACAAAATAATTCATCAAGGAAAAAAACAGTTTACCAACTAAATAGCACAGTTAATATCCAAGAGAAGGGCTCCATGTCGTTTCTTTGCCTGGTTTGTACAGAATATTGAGTCAGGTGCACCAGCAGGAGTTTCTGACTCCACCTGCTCTCTGAGGTCCCCACTGCTGTCCTGTGAATCGCACACAGAGCTGCATCAGGGAGGAGTGAGAAGTACCTGCATGGGGACAACGCTGAGCTCTTCCTCCCAGTGTCTCACTGCACCACAGTCCCCAGTGTCTCACTGCACCACAGCCCCCACAGTCCCCAGTGTGTCACTGCACCACAGCCCCTACAGTCCCCCAGTGTGTCTCACTGCACCACAGCCCCCACAGTCCCCCAGTGTCTCACGGCACCACAGCCCCTACAGTCCCCCAGTGTGTCACTGCACCACAGCCCCCACAGTCCCCCAGTGTCTCACTGCACCACAGCCCCCACAGTCCCCCAGTGTGTCTCACTGCACCACAGCCCCCACAGTCCCCCAGTGTCTCACAGCCCCCACAGTCCCCCAGTGTCTCACTGCACCACAGCCCCTACAGTCCCCCAGTGTCTCACTGCACCACAGCCCCTACAGTCCCCCAGTGTCTCACTGCACCACAGCCCCCACAGTCCCCCAGTGTGTCTCACTGCACCACAGCCCCCACAGTCCCCCAGTGTGTCACTGCACCACAGCCCCCACAGTCCCCCAGTGTCTCACTGCACCACAGCCCCCACAGTCCCCCAGTGTCTCACTGCACCACAGCCCCTACAGTCCCCCAGTGTCTCACTGCACCACAGCCCCTACAGTCCCCCAGTGTGTCACTGCACCACAGCCCCTACAGTCCCCCAGTGTGTCTCACTGCACCACAGCCCCCACAGTCCCCCAGTGTGTCACTGCACCACAGCCCCCACAGTCCCCCAGTGTCTCACTGCACCACAGCCCCCACAGTCCCCCAGTGTCTCACTGCACCACAGCCCCCACAGTCCCCCAGTGTCTCACTGCACCACAGCCCCCACAGTCCCCCAGTGTCTCACTGCACCACAGCCCCTACAGTCCCCCAGTGTGTCTCACTGCACCACAGCCCCCACAGTCCCCCAGTGTCTCACTGCACCACAGCCCCCACAGTCCCCCAGTGTCTCACTGCACCACAGCCCCCACAGTCCCCCAGTGTCTCACTGCACCACAGCCCCCACAGTCCCCCAGTGTCTCACTGCACCACAGCCCCCACAGTCCCCCAGTGTCTCACAGCCCCCACAGTCCCCCAGTGTCTCACTGCACCACAGCCCCTACAGTCCCCCAGTGTCTCACTGCACCACAGCCCCTACAGTCCCCCAGTGTCTCACTGCACCACAGCCCCCACAGTCCCCCAGTGTGTCTCACTGCACCACAGCCCCCACAGTCCCCCAGTGTGTCACTGCACCACAGCCCCCACAGTCCCCCAGTGTCTCACTGCACCACAGCCCCCACAGTCCCCCAGTGTCTCACTGCACCACAGCCCCCACAGTCCCCCAGTGTGTCACTGCACCACAGCCCCTACAGTCCCCCAGTGTGTCACTGCACCACAGCCCCTACAGTCCCCCAGTGTCTCACTGCACCACAGCCCCTACAGTCCCCCAGTGTGTCTCACTGCACCACAGCCCCCACAGTCCCCCAGTGTGTCACTGCACCACAGCCCCCACAGTCCCCCAGTGTCTCACTGCACCACAGCCCCCACAGTCCCCCAGTGTCTCACTGCACCACAGCCCCTACAGTCCCCCAGTGTGTCTCACTGCACCACAGCCCCCACAGTCCCCCAGTGTGTCACTGCACCACAGCCCCCACAGTCCCCCAGTGTCTCACTGCACCACAGCCCCCACAGTCCCCCAGTGTGTCACTGCACCACAGCCCCTACAGTCCCCCAGTGTGTCTCACTGCACCACAGCCCCCACAGTCCCCCAGTGTGTCACTGCACCACAGCCCCCACAGTCCCCCAGTGTCTCACTGCACCACAGCCCCCACAGTCCCCCAGTGTCTCACTGCACCACAGCCCCCACAGTCCCCCAGTGTGTCACTGCACCACAGCCCCTACAGTCCCCCAGTGTCTCACTGCACCACAGCCCCTACAGTCCCCCAGTGTGTCTCACTGCACCACAGCCCCCACAGTCCCCCAGTGTGTCTCACTGCACCACAGCCCCCACAGTCCCCAGTGTGTCTCACTGCACCACAGCCCCTACAGTCCCCCAGTGTCTCACTGCACCACAGCCCCCACAGTCCCCCAGTGTCTCACTGCACCACAGCCCCTACAGTCCCCCAGTGTCTCACGGCACCACAGCCCCCACAGTCCCCCAGTGTGTCTCACTGCACCACAGCCCCTACAGTCCCCCAGTGTCTCACTGCACCACAGCCCCCACAGTCCCCCAGTGTCTCACTGCACCACAGCCCCCACAGTCCCCCAGTGTGTCTCACTGCACCACAGCCCCCACAGTCCCCCAGTGTGTCTCACTGCACCACAGCCCCTACAGTCCCCCAGTGTGTCTCACTGCACCACAGCCCCCACAGTCCCCCAGTGTCTCACTGCACCACAGCCCCCACAGTCCCCCAGTGTGTCTCACTGCACCACAGCCCCCACAGTCCCCCAGTGTCTCACTGCACCACAGCCCCTACAGTCCCCCAGTGTCTCACTGCACCACAGCCCCCACAGTCCCCAGTGTGTCTCACTGCACCACAGCCCCTACAGTCCCCCAGTGTCTCACTGCACCACAGCCCCTACAGTCCCCCAGTGTCTCACTGCACCACAGCCCCTACAGTCCCCCAGTGTCTCACTGCACCACAGCCCCTACAGTCCCCCAGTGTCTCACTGCACCACAGCCCCTACAGTCCCCCAGTGTCTCACTGCACCACAGCCCCCACAGTCCCCCAGTGTGTCACTGCACCACAGCCCCTACAGTCCCCCAGTGCCTCACTGCACCACAGCCCCCACAGTCCCCCAGTGTGTCTCACTGCACCACAGCCCCTACAGTCCCCCAGTGTGTCACTGCACCACAGCCCCCACAGTCCCCCAGTGTGTCTCACTGCACCACAGCCCCCACAGTCCCCCAGTGTGTCACTGCACCACAGCCCCCACAGTCCCCCAGTGTGTCACTGCACCACAGCCCCTACAGTCCCCCAGTGTGTCTCACTGCACCACAGCCCCCACAGTCCCCCAGTGTCTCACTGCACCACAGCCCCCACAGTCCCCCAGTGTCTCACTGCACCACAGCCCCCACAGTCCCCCAGTGTGTCTCACTGCACCACAGCCCCCACAGTCCCCCAGTGTCTCACAGCCCCCACAGTCCCCCAGTGTGTCTCACTGCACCACAGCCCCCACAGTCCCCCAGTGTGTCACTGCACCACAGCCCCTACAGTCCCCCAGTGTCTCACAGCCCCCACAGTCCCCCAGTGTGTCTCACTGCACCACAGCCCCCACAGTCCCCCAGTGTGTCACTGCACCACAGCCCCTACAGTCCCCCAGTGTCTCACAGCCCCCACAGTCCCCCAGTGTCTCACTGCACCACAGCCCCTACAGTCCCCCAGTGTGTCTCACTGCACCACAGCCCCCACAGTCCCCCAGTGTCTCACTGCACCACAGCCCCCACAGTCCCCCAGTGTGTCTCACTGCACCACAGCCCCCACAGTCCCCAGTGTCTCACTGCACCACAGCCCCCACAGTCCCCCAGTGCCTCACGGCCCCCACAGCCCCCACAGTCCCCCAGTGTGTCTCACTGCACCACAGCCCCCACAGTCCCCCAGTGTGTCTCACTGCACCACAGCCCCCACAGTCCCCCAGTGTGTCTCACTGCACCACAGCCCCTACAGTCCCCCAGTGTGTCTCACTGCACCACAGCCCCCACAGTCCCCCAGTGTCTCACTGCACCACAGCCCCTACAGTCCCCCAGTGTCTCACTGCACCACAGCCCCCACAGTCCCCCAGTGTCTCACTGCACCACAGCCCCCACAGTCCCCCAGTGTGTCTCACTGCACCACAGCCCCCACAGTCCCCAGTGTCTCACTGCACCACAGCCCCTACAGTCCCCCAGTGCCTCACGGCCCCCACAGTCCCCCAGTGCCTCACGGCCCCCACAGCCCCCACAGTCCCCCAGTGTGTCTCACTGCACCACAGCCCCCACAGTCCCCCAGTGTCTCACTGCACCACAGCCCCCACAGTCCCCCAGTGTGTCTCACTGCACCACAGCCCCCACAGTCCCCCAGTGTGTCTCACTGCACCACAGCCCCTACAGTCCCCCAGTGTGTCTCACTGCACCACAGCCCCCACAGTCCCCCAGTGTCTCACTGCACCACAGCCCCCACAGTCCCCCAGTGTGTCACTGCACCACAGCCCCCACAGTCCCCCAGTGTGTCACTGCACCACAGCCCCCACAGTCCCCCAGTGTCTCACAGCCCCCACAGTCCCCCAGTGTGTCACTGCACCACAGCCCCCACAGTCCCCCAGTGTCTCACTGCACCACAGCCCCTACAGTCCCCCAGTGTCTCACAGCCCCCACAGTCCCCCAGTGTCTCACTGCACCACAGCCCCTACAGTCCCCCAGTGTGTCTCACTGCACCACAGCCCCTACAGTCCCCCAGTGTGTCTCACTGCACCACAGCCCCTACAGTCCCCCAGTGTGTCACTGCACCACAGCCCCCACAGTCCCCCAGTGTCTCACTGCACCACAGCCCCTACAGTCCCCCAGTGTGTCACTGCACCACAGCCCCCACAGTCCCCCAGTGTGTCACTGCACCACAGCCCCTACAGTCCCCCAGTGTGTCACTGCACCACAGCCCCTACAGTCCCCCAGTGTCTCACTGCACCACAGCCCCCACAGTCCCCCAGTGTCTCACTGCACCACAGCCCCCACAGTCCCCCAGTGTCTCACTGCACCACAGCCCCCACAGTCCCCCAGTGTGTCACTGCACCACAGCCCCCACAGTCCCCCAGTGTCTCACTGCACCACAGCCCCTACAGTCCCCCAGTGTGTCTCACTGCACCACAGCCCCCACAGTCCCCCAGTGTCTCACTGCACCACAGCCCCCACAGTCCCCCAGTGTCTCACTGCACCACAGCCCCCACAGTCCCCCAGTGTCTCACTGCACCACAGCCCCTACAGTCCCCCAGTGTGTCACTGCACCACAGCCCCTACAGTCCCCCAGTGTCTCACTGCACCACAGCCCCCACAGTCCCCCAGTGTGTCACTGCACCACAGCCCCTACAGTCCCCCAGTGTGTCTCACTGCACCACAGCCCCCACAGTCCCCCAGTGTCTCACTGCACCACAGCCCCCACAGTCCCCCAGTGTGTCACTGCACCACAGCCCCCACAGTCCCCCAGTGTGTCTCACTGCACCACAGCCCCTACAGTCCCCCAGTGTGTCACTGCACCACAGCCCCTACAGTCCCCCAGTGTGTCACTGCACCACAGCCCCCACAGTCCCCCAGTGTCTCACTGCACCACAGCCCCTACAGTCCCCCAGTGTGTCACTGCACCACAGCCCCTACAGTCCCCCAGTGTGTCTCACTGCACCACAGCCCCTACAGTCCCCCAGTGTGTCTCACTGCACCACAGCCCCCACAGTCCCCCAGTGTCTCACTGCACCACAGCCCCTACAGTCCCCCAGTGTGTCTCACTGCACCACAGCCCCCACAGTCCCCCAGTGTCTCACAGCCCCCACAGTCCCCCAGTGTCTCACTGCACCACAGCCCCTACAGTCCCCCAGTGTCTCACAGCCCCCACAGTCCCCCAGTGTCTCACTGCACCACAGCCCCTACAGTCCCCCAGTGTCTCACTGCACCACAGCCCCTACAGTCCCCCAGTGTGTCTCACTGCACCACAGCCCCCACAGTCCCCCAGTGTGTCACTGCACCACAGCCCCCACAGTCCCCCAGTGTCTCACTGCACCACAGCCCCCACAGTCCCCCAGTGTGTCTCACTGCACCACAGCCCCCACAGTCCCCCAGTGTCTCACAGCCCCCACAGTCCCCCAGTGCCTCACGGCCCCCACAGCCCCCACAGTCCCCCAGTGTCTCACTGCACCACAGCCCCTACAGTCCCCCAGTGTGTCTCACTGCACCACAGCCCCTACAGTCCCCCAGTGTGTCTCACTGCACCACAGCCCCCACAGTCCCCCAGTGTCTCACTGCACCACAGCCCCTACAGTCCCCCAGTGTGTCTCACTGCACCACAGCCCCCACAGTCCCCCAGTGCCTCACAGCCCCCACAGCCCCCACAGTCCCCCAGTGTGTCTCACTGCACCACAGCCCCTACAGTCCCCCAGTGTGTCTCACTGCACCACAGCCCCTACAGTCCCCCAGTGCCTCACTGCACCACAGCCCCTACAGTCCCCCAGTGCCTCACTGCACCACAGCCCCCACAGTCCCCCAGTGCCTCACAGCCCCCACAGTCCCCCAGTGCCTCACAGCCCCCACAGTCCCCCAGTGCCTCACAGCCCCCACAGCCCCTACAGTCCCCCAGTGTGTCTCACTGCACCACAGCCCCTACAGTCCCCCAGTGTGTCTCACTGCACCACAGCCCCCACAGTCCCCCAGTGTCTCACGGCACCACAGCCCCCACAGTCCCCCAGTGTCTCACTGCACCACAGCCCCCACAGTCCCCCAGTGTCTCACGGCACCACAGCCCCCACAGTCCCCCAGTGTCTCACGGCACCACAGCCCCCACAGTCCCCCAGTGTCTCACGGCACCACAGCCCCCACAGTCCCCCAGTGTCTCACGGCACCACAGCCCCCACAGTCCCCCAGTGTCTCACACAGGTGATTTAAACAGCTCACCTCACTGTCCCTCCTCTCTAATTACATTCCCTCTTCTGGGTTCTGCAGTCTTCTCAGGAGCCCCCCTATTAACTTAAAAAACAGGGATTTATCTGTACAGTGAATAACCGACAGCACGCAGAATACACCAAGCAGTGGTGATTACAGTGAACACCCACTACAGTCATTATCAATACCCAGTACAGTGAATATTACAGTGAACACCCAGTACAGTGATTATTAATACCTAGTACAGTGAATATTACAGCAAACACCCAGTACAGTGATTATTAATACCTAGTACAGTGACTATTACAGCAAACACCCAGTACAGTGAATACCCAGTACAGTGACCTGCCCATCAAAGTGAATACCCAGTGCAGCTATTATTACAGTGAATCGCTCAGTATAGTGACCATCAGTGAATATGGAGTTCAGTTATTATATTGAATACACAGTGCAGCAATTATTACAGTGAATACCCAGTATAGTGACTGTCATAGTGAATATGGAGTTCAGTGATTATACTGAATACCCAGAACAGCAATTGTTCCTCAATGAAAACAGTTCAGTAATTAGTATATTGAATACCCAGTACAGTTATTATACTGAACACCCAGTATGGTGATTATTCCAGTGAACACACAGTACAGTCATTGTCCCTCATAATGAAAACAGAGTTAAGTGATTATTATACTGAATACCCAGTACAGTGTCTGTCCATCACACAGAATAAGCAGCACAGTGAACAGCCAGTAATCTTCTATTCCAGTGAACACTGGGTCGGTCTGAGCTCTGCTGCCCCCTGCACAAGACATGTCCTGAGGTCAGAGTAGACGGTGGTCTCGCCCTCCCTGGGGACGCCCTGTCCTCTCTGGGGTCCTGCAGCTCCCTGCAGCCATGCAGTGCAGGATCCGGTACAAGCCAGCTCCTCGAACCCGGCTCTTCCTCCTGCTGTGAAGACGGTGGCCTTAAGGTTCTCAATGGAGACTGGCTCAACTCACACCAGGAAACTGAGAAACCGCCCCCCCCCCACCACCATCACCCAGCGACAGGGTCCAGGGTTCGACTCCTGATCCAAGACTCACCTCCCACAGCGAATCCCAGAGTCCAGGCCAGGACTGGGAGCAGACCAGTCAGGGGTGAGATCCACTTCAGACCTCTGCCGGCTCTCTTCCTGAAGAGCTTCCCGAGAACCTGCTGGAAGGCCCTTCTGAGACACCCGTCCCCAAACGTGAACACAAGAGCCCACAGACACAGCCCCCACCCAGCCCCCCCCACAGTCCTCACCAACCCCCCGCCTGCAGGTGCGCCCCCATCCATCACTAGAACCCAAACCTACCCTAACCCTTCACATTCGCCATCTCACACCGACGTCTCGCAAAATAACCAACATTCGTGCAGAACTCCACCTGATGTACAGAAAACACTGGTTCTGACTGAAGCAACCTTATTAGCAAATACACCCTAATGGATTTTAAATGATCAAATTCCCCCCTGAAGTAAGAAGAAACAGCACACATCTACAGTCTGGGTGTTGATTTAGAAGATCAGCCTGTAAAACAAACCTGACAGGACTCAGCTTTCAGGGAAAAGCTGTGGAGTGAAAATGACTCAAGACAGAGAAACAGAACTGACAACAGTCCCTCTGTTTCAGCTACACTCTCTCCGACTCTCACTCATGTGTATCAGCAAAATCTGTTGTTTTGAGAGGGTGTCATGTAGCTGCCTCTGCATAAATGTATTTTGTTTAACAATGAAAGGATTTACAAATACCACACAAGATAAAATCTATTGCTTTCATCTTTCAGTTGTTTTTATATAATGATATATTTACATTATGCCAGCACAGATAACACAAACACAGTCTTTCAAAGAAATGTCAGAGAACCGTTTTATTGATTACTTCAAGAGCAGCTGTGTGTATCCTTTGCTATTTAATGCCATAAACAAATATTTTTTATTATAAACTCATTGGATATTTGTGTGGGTCACTATTATATGCAGGGTTGTAAATGGCATTCGACAACACAAAATACTTTCTTTGTAGCATTTAATGAGCGCTGAACAGTAGTGTTAAAGCATTGGTTTATCAGATAAAAACGGAACCAAAAATAGATTTTGTGTATAACACTCACCCGAGCTGAAATATCGAAATCTGCACATCTCTATTAAGACTTCAACACAATATCAAGAACTGATATCAAGCACACTGTCGGGTCTTTAACTTGATAGAGCCCATAACACACATATCGGACTACACGTGTGTCATTTGCTTACGACGCGACACGTCTCAATTCCACAAACATTTTGTAATCGTTTCTCAGATTAACACGCATGCCTCTAAACACGAACATTAAGTTTGTTTCCAAAGCAATCAAACTATATTCCCTAATAAACAAATTACGACAAAACCACTTCAGCCAGAAACGGGCAAATAAGATACATTTTAACCCGCAAAAGCAAAACACAGCACCACGGACTATATATCCCAAAACACAAAACAGCCTAAGCTTTCCAGAACTGTGTTTTGTAACCAGATACATCAACATGAAGCAAACGAACCTCTTTTTCATATAAATATTCACCTCGCGTTTCAGTTTAAAATACGCCAAAGCATATCGCTAATTCATCAGCTTTCCAGCAAAATGCAACCGCAAAAGCAAATGTTCGCTAAATCGCATAAAAACTCTTTCCCTTGCCTTGAAAAACACACGTTTTTTCTTGCGGTAAAGGTAAAAAACCTGTTTGCTCCAACACACATTACAGCCAAAATGACGACAACGCCCCCTCCCAGCAGTTCAAATAGCCCGGCTGTGGCAACAGCTCCTCTAATAGGTGGAAACCTCTGTCACTCAGAAACTTCGGACCAATCAGAGACTGGTCTCCATAGCGCGCCCGCCCGTTTTGTTTCTCCAGCCTGTTTCTCATTAAGAACTCAGCTCAGTCCACGGTCATCTGCACAAGCGCAATGAAAGGCTTCTGTGCGTGTAGGCTCCAGGACAGAGATATTGAGGAAACACCCAAAACATCAACACACAACAGCAGCAGCAACAACGAGTTAAATAACACACATCTTTAAAAAAGAGAGCCTCAGTCTGATCTAGAGTTCAGAACTTGAGTCACTTGGGAGAAAACACAGAAAAGTGCAAGTAAACAAAAAAAGGTAACATCGCTTCTTTTAAATAGTAAAAAATTAAATAAGTCTGTAGGACCAGCAGTAGTGAGATACAACATCAAAATAATACATCAATTAGATGTGGAGTCACACACTCCAGGTGTGACAGTGCTGTCAGTCAGACTCCCAGTGCGCAGCAGTCTGATCCGCTCCTGGTGTGACAGTGCTGTCAGACTCCCAGTGCGCAGCAGTCTGATCCGCTCCTGGTGTGACAGTGCTGTCAGTCAGACTCCCAGTGCGCAGCAGTCTGATCCACTCCAGGTGTGACAGTGCTGTCAGACTCCCAGTGCGCAGCAGTCTGATCTGCTCCAGGTGTGACAGTGCTGTCAGTCAGACTCCCAGTGCGCAGCAGTCTGTAGGTCCACCTATTCTGATCTGTGGCTTCAATGTCATCCACCATCAACTATACAAAAACATTCAACTTCAAATACCGTAGCATTCATATTAAGGTTCAATATATATGGAAATGCAGTTTAAGATTTTCTTTATGAGCGGTTCTCTGTTTAAACATGAAGGTCTGGTCTCCGTATGGTGAAAATGCATTCAGAGTTGTTTGATGAATATATATATATATTATCACATTTAAATGTAGTTGTAGTATTAAGATCCAAGGAAATACTATTTGAGAATATGTTTCTCTCGCGTATGTTTGGAAGGGAACGTCCGATCAGCCTTACTGGGCAACTTGACTTTCTGACCAGCTGCTGAAAAGTGGGATCCCAAAGTTTTAAGGAGAATAAAAATGTTTTTGTATAGGCTCAGGTCCTCCAACGTGTGTAGGAAGATGCTCCGGATGTCCTATCAGTCGGTGGTGGCGGTGGTGTGCTGGGGGCTCTGGGATTGGAGGCAGGGGATGCCAACAGGGCTGAACGGGCTCATCAGGAGAGCCAGCTCTGTCACTGGGTCCGGCCTGGACCCCCCTGGAGGTGGTGGCGGACAGGAGAACGGTGTCCAAACCAGAGGCCGTCCCGGACGACGTCTCCCCACCCCCCCCCATGACACGCTCGGGAGAAGAGGACGGGCCGATCCACCCGACAGGGGGCGCCACAGGAGGTCATTCGTACCTCCTGCCATCAGACTGTACCGCTCCTCCACTGTGTGTCTGGGCAGGGGCAGCACTGACACTGACCTGGTTTTGGGCTAAACAGTAAACTCTCTGCTTCCATCGGGTTTTTCCTCCGTTTACAACTTGTTGTGCGCTGTTCTGGTTTGTTCTTTGTATATTCTGGACTGTGAGCGACTCTTCATAATGCACTTCTCACTGACTGTACTGTATAAGATAAGATCACTTTCTTGGCCCTATACAATTTCTTGCATGAGGAATCAGTCTTGTCGCAGAGCCCAGCTGGCTCTCCAGGAGACACACAGACAGGGAGAGAGAGAAACTGGGGGTCAGAGCGCAGGGTCGGCCATTGTACAGTGCCACCTGGAGCAGCTGGGGTTCAGGGCCTCGCTCAGGGGGGGCCCCAACGGAGTAGGATTCCTCTGCCGGCCGCGGGATTCGAACCAGCAAACCCTTCCAGCCCCAGGCGCAGATCCTGAGCCACAGCACCACCACGCCACCCCCCCAGCTGTATGTATTGTATTGTTGTATCATTGCGTTACACTGTCGCTGTGTTGACTGTGGTGCTGTTGCACTGAAATTTCCCCTCAGGGGATCAATAAAGTATCGATCTTTTCTCCTAGCTCTGTCCTCCTTTGTTTAAAGTCATGGGCTGGATGTTTGCTCAGTCTTGAATTGTACCTAACCGTTTTTTTTTAACTCCTTGACACCATTTATGGGCCAGTGGGAGTCTCGGTTTGCATATTGATTTGACTCGGGACCTCGCTCACAAAGCCGAGAACAATGAGCAGTTGTTTGACACCAGGGTAACACCTCTTCTCTTCCTGAGAAACACCCTGGGTTTTATAATAATAATAATAATAATAATTGCTTACACTTATATAGCGCTTTTCTGGACACTCCACTCAAAGCGCTTGACAGGTCATGGGGAATCCCACTACCGCCACCAATGTGCAGCCCCCACCTGGATGATGCGACGGCAGCCATAGTGCGCCAGAACGCTCCCCACACACCAGCTCTCAGTGGGGAGGAGAGCAGAGTGATGAAGATCCGATGTCGGATTTGAATGCTTATCTCCAGTTATTTGAATGGACTGCCCTGGTCACAGGCCGACGCAGAGAGCCGTTTCCATACTGAAAGAGGGGGGGGGTTAATTTGAGGTACGTGGGCTTTAAGTTCATTCACCGGTTCTAAATGGGGCCTTTCTGAGCGCCAGCTCTCTGCTCTCTTCTGTGAACAGCCCCTGAAGGTCGCGACAGGTCTCGCGGACGTGGGCTGTGTTAAAGGGGCCTGGATGACGCCCAGAAATTGTCTCATTGATCATTTCAGGTGGCAAAACCAACTTTGGTTTGCCTACGACACAGCTGTGTAATGTGGTGTCAGCTGCACGCACTCAGACCAGGGCAATATAATATACACTATATGTGATATAAGAGTGTGATAATATAGTGTGTGATCTCCTGTCCCAGCCTGAGGAACAGACAGTGAGCCCGTCTCTCAATAATAATAATACAGAGTGTGATCTCCTGTCCCAGCCTGAGGAACAGACAGTGAGCCTGTCTCTCAATAATAATAATCCAGTGTGTGATCTCCTGACCCAGCCTGAGGAACAGACAGTGAGCCTGTCTCTCAATAATAATAATAATCCAGTGTGTGATCTCCTGTCCCAGCCTGAGGAACAGACAGTGAACCTGTCTCTCAATAATAATAATAATCCAGTGTGTGATCTCCTGTCCCAGCCTGAGGAACAGACAGTGAGCCCGTCTCTCAGTAATAATAATACAGTGTGTGACCTCCTGTCCCAGCCTGAGGAACAGACAGTGAGCCTGTCTCTCAATAATAATAATACAGTGTGTGATCTCCTGTCCCAGCCTGAGGAACAGACAGCGAGCCTGTCTCTCAATAATAATAATACAGTGTGTGATCTCCTGTCCCAGCCTGAGGAACAGACAGTGAGCCTGTCTCTCAATAATAATAATAATCCAGTGTGTGATCTCCTGTCCCAGCCTGAGGAACAGACAGTGACCCCGTCTCTCAATAATAATAATCCAGTGTGTGACCTCCTGTCCCAGCCTGAGGAACAGACAGTGAGCCTGTCTCTCAATAATAATAATACAGTGTGTGATCTCCTGTCCCAGCCTGAGGAACAGTGAGCCTGTCTCTCAATAATAATAATACAGTGTGTGATCTCCTGTCCCAGCCTGAGGAACAGTGAGCCTGTCTCTCAATAATAATAATACAGTGTGTGATCTCCTGTCACAGCCTGAGGAACAGACAGTGAGCCTGTCTCTCAATAATAATAATCCAGTGTGTGACCTCCTGTCCCAGCCTGAGGAACAGACAGTGAGCCTGTCTCTCAATAATAATAATACAGTGTGTGATCTCCTGTCCCAGCCTGAGGAACAGACAGTGAGCCTGTCTCTCAATAATAATAATACAGTGTGTGATCTCCTGTCCCAGCCTGAGGAACAGACAGTGAGCCTGTCTCTCAATAATAATAATACAGTGTGTGACCTCCTGTCCCAGCCTGAGGAACAGACAGTGAGCCTGTCTCTCAATAATAATAATACAGTGTGTGATCTCCTGTCCCAGCCTGAGGAACAGACAGTGACCCCGTCTCTCAATAATAATAATAATACAGTGTGCGATCTCCTGTCCCAGCCTGAGGAACAGACAGTGAGCCTGTCTCTCAATAATAATAATAATACAGTGTGTGACCTCCTGTCCCAGCCTGAGGATCAGACAGTGAGCCTGTCTCTCAATAATAATAATACAGTGTGTGATCTCCTGTCACAGCCTGAGGAACAGACAGTGAGCCTGTCTCTCAATAATAATAATAATAATACAGTGTGTGATCTCCTGTCCCAGCCTGAGGAACAGACAGTGAGCCTGTCTCTCAATAATAATAATACAGTGGAATTCCTTTTGGAAATTCCTCCTAGGAAATAATCCGTGGTTAGCACTTCTACACAGCACTGGGGCCCTGGGTTCAATTCTGGACTTGCGGTGATGTCTGTGTGGAGTTTGCATGTTGGTAAGTTCATTACCTTCTGGGAATCCTGGCCCTGGTGTAAATGTGTCTGTATCTGTGTCTGTGCGCATCCTGTCCAGGGTGTGTGAGTGTGTGTGTGTGTGTGTCCTGTGATGGACTGGTGTCCTGTCCAGGGTGCGTGTGAGTGTGTGTGTGTGTCCTGTGATGGACTGGTGTCCTGTTCAGGGTGTGTGAGTGTGTGTGTGTGTCCTGTGATGGACTGGTGTCCTGTCCAGGGTGTGTGAGTGTGTGTGTGTGTCCTGTGATGGACTGGTGTCCTGTCCAGGGTGCGTGTGAGTGTGTGTGTGTGTCCTGTGATGGACTGGTGTCCTGTTCAGGGTGTGTGAGTGTGTGTGTGTGTCCTGTGATGGACTGGTGTCCTGTCCAGGGTGCGTGTGAGTGTGTGTGTGTGTCCTGTGATGGACTGGTGTCCTGTCCAGGGTGTGTGAGTGTGTGTGTGTGTCCTGTGATGGACTGGTGTCCTGTCCAGGGTGTGTGAGTGTTTGTGTGTGTCCTGTGATGGACTGGTGTCCTGTTCAGGGTGTGTGAGTGTGTGTGTCCTGTGAGGGACTGCTGTCCTGTCCAGGGTGAGCCCTGCCTTGCAGCTGTTGCTTACTGGGACAGTCCCAACTCCCCCCTGTGACCCTCTACTAGATAAACCAGTTAGAAAACGGACAGTAATAACCCAGAAAATAAAAAAACCAACAACTTCACAATTCCCTGCTATTAGTTTAAGCTCTTTTAAAACTCCTTTGCATATGTTTTGCCTTGCAAACGTTCCCGCAGAGTAGTTAGCGACGTCTAAAACGACACTCCGGCTAAGAAAACAACCTACAGCAGCGCCTGGTGAACAAAATCCCTTTGCCTGTCGTGTTCAGGGGAGGGCAGGTGGCCGAGGCGATCTCTGTGACGCAGCGACCCGGAGGAGGGTCAGGGTGTCGCCTTTGCTGATCCCAGGCTTGCTTGCAGAGGGCAGGGGCAGTCAGTAGGAGGAAGGAGTTTGAACGCCGACTGAGGAGCGGGGCGAGAACCGGGCTGCCCGAAGCAGAAACCCGGGAGGGGTCAGAGACAGACAGGCAGGTAGGAGGAAGGCGGAGGAGGGGTATACTGTGCGTGCCGGCGCCCGTAGCTCAAAGGTGTTTCTCAAAATCCGCTCGGGTGGAAAGCAATCAGGAGCTAAACTCACTTAGAGGAGGGCGTCCTACCTCCGGGCAGGAACTGCTCAACAGCCAGCCTGCGGCTCCTTCAGCAGATCACCCGTAATGCCTACAGGGACACGCAGTTTTCACTGTATTCAGCATAACTGCACTACTAAGACATAACGTACCGCACACACCCCTGGACAGATCGCGGCTCTCTTGATATTGAGCCCGGGCTGAGTTCATTTTATTCCGTTTCTACCGCGCCCTGATGGCCACGGTCCCCATCCTCTCCGCCAGAGGGCGCTCCAACCTCCTCGCATCAGTTCTCTTCATGACTGCCTGCAGGATTGCCTGGTGCGGATTACCTGGTCAGACCGCATCTCGACCGCGGGTCACTGCAATCGATTCAGTTGTTTCCAGTTAAGGAGCATTTGGTCAGAGTCCAGCAGATCACGGCACAGCTCCTACCTCCAGGCAGTAAGACCGCCGAACAGCTCACCTGCGGCTCCTTCAGCAGATCACCTGTGATGGCTACAGTTTTCACTGTATTCAGCATAACTGCACTACTTAGACGTAACGTACCGCACACCCCCCTGGACAGATCGCAGCTCTCTTGATATTGAGTTTTATTCCGTTTCTATCACATCATCATCTGTTATCATGTGACCTGATTTTCGTAACTTTACGTTTGGGATTCTTGTGATTTCTTGTGAGCTCGCAGGAAAGACCTTTCAGCGCCGGCCACTGCGCTGTATCCGTTGTGCCATTTGGTCGATACCGTTCGCGGCGCCGAGACGCAGCCCCTGCGGTCCATCGCGATCCAGGGGTTTCGCGGCTCAGGAAGCGGCTGTCCCAGACGGCTGCCTGCAGGAGACCGCAGGCGAGATCATGAGGGGGAAACCGAATGGGGGGCGGGTGGCGAGACTCGGGGGGCGGGCGGTCTGAGTGGGGAGCGTCGTGCACCGCGCCTGCTCGTGTGCAGCTCGGGTCCCAGCGAGCGGGTTTTTAAAGACTCCGATCAGCGGGTTAAAGACTGCAGAACGACAAGCTCGGCTTGGACAGGACGCCAGTCCATCACAGGACACACACACACTCACACACCCTGGACAGGACACCAGTCCATCACAGGACACACACACACCCTGGACAGGGCACCAGTCCATCACAGGACACACACACACTCACACACCCTGGACAGGGCACCAGTCCATCACAGGACACACACACACTCACACACCCTGGACAGGACAGCAGTCCATCACAGGACACACACACACTCACACACCCTGGACAGGACACCAGTCCATCACAGGACACACACACACCCTGGACAGGACACCAGTCCATCACAGGACACACACACACCCTGGACAGGACGCCAGTCCATCACAGGACACACACACACCCTGGACAGGACACCAGTCCATCACAGGACACACACACACACACTCACACACCCTGGACAGGACACCAGTCCACCACAGGACACACACACACCCTGGACAGGACACCAGTCCATCACAGGACACACACACACCCTGGACAGGACACAGTCCATCACAGGACACACACACCCCCTGGACGCGACCAGGCTCCAAGGTCCAGAATAGAACCCAGAGCTGTGAGGCAGCTATGCTGACCCAGTCCACCACTGTGCTGCCCACCTCGGGTAGCAAGTTTTGCCCTTTGCATTTGGTTAACCCGCGATCTAACTAACCAGTTCAAGAAAGGCCGCGCAGAGACCCAACTCACTGGCAACGATTTGGCTCTTGTGCTCGCAGATCGGGGCTTCCCAGTGATGGAGAGGGCCGTACTCCGCCACCTGCTTTTAACAGGTCAGTGTCTCGTTGAGGACCGATCACATCGATCGCCGGTACCCTGAACTCGTGCCTCCTTTGTTCCGATCATTGTTTTGGGGTTGGATCATTTCGCATTGGTGGCGGAAGTGGGATTAGGGTTAGACTCAGAGCTCTTTCGAGGCCAGGGGGAATCCCACTACTGCCACCAATGTGGAGCCCCCACCTGGATGATGCTCCAGTCCGCTCAGTGGGGAGGAGAGCAGAGTGATGAAGCCAGTTCAGAGAGGGGGGGGTTATTAGGAGGCCATGATGGGTAAAGGACAGGGGGGACATTTGGCCACAACACTGGGGTAACAGCCCTACTCTTTTTAAGAAACACCCTGGGATTTTTAATGACCCCAAAGAGTCAGGACCTCGGTTTCATGCCTTCGCCAAAGGATGCCACCTTCTTACAGCCCAGTGTCCCCCGTCACTATACTGGGGCATCAGGACCCACACAGACCGCAGGGTGAGAGCGCCCCCTGCTGGCCCCACTCACACCTCTCCCAGCAGCAGCCTGAGTTTTTCCCAGGAGTCTCCCCTCCAGGTACTGACCAGGCTCACACCTGCTGGGCTCCAGTGGTGGGGGGAATGGCCAAGCATGAGAGCTCTCAGTGGGGAGGAGAGCAGAGGGATGGAGCCAGTTCAGAGAGGGGGGGTTATTAGGAGGCCATGATGGGTCAAGACCAGGGGGGGAATCAGGCCGGGACACTGGGGTAACACCCCTACTCTTCTCCAGAGACACCCCGGGATTGTTAATGAGCACAGAGAGTCAGGACCTCGGTTTGACGTCTCATCTGACGGACGGCGCCTGTTTACAGTCCAGTGTCCCCCGTCACTATACTGGGGCATCAGGACCCACACAGACCGCAGGGTGAGAGCGCCCCCTGCTGGCCCCACTAACACCTCTCCCAGCAGCAACCTTAGTTTTTCCCAGGGGGGGGGGCTGCCAGCAGGCACTAAACCCGGGCCTCTCTGGTCCAGGACTGTGGGCGCTGATGCCCCCCGGCCCCGGGCGCGCCTTCCTCTTCGTGAGCACCCCCAGGACCTGGCCCGAAGCCCGCCGGTACTGCCGGGAGGGGCGGGGCGGCGACCTGGCCTCCGTCCTGGGCCCGGCCGACACCCGCCGGCTCCTGGAGCTGGCCGGGGGTCCCGCCCCGGGCCGGGCCTGGCTGGGGCTGCACCGCGACGGCGGCGGCTGGCGGTGGTCGTCGGGCGAGGGGGGCCACGGCTTTCCGAACTGGATGGCCGGCGAGCCCAACAACCTCCGCGGCAAGGAGGACTGCGTGGAGATGTCGGGCGGCGGGACGTGGAACGATGCCCCGTGCGGGCAGCAGAAAAACTTCGTCTGCTACCAGGGTGAGTATTCCCGCTCCGGACTGCTGGCCCCACTAACACCTCTTCCAGCAGCAGCCTCAGTTTTTCCCAGGAGTCTCCCCTCCAGGTACTGACCAGGCTCACACCTGCTGAGCTCCAGTGGGGGGGCTGCCAGTTGTGAGTTGCAGGGTGATACAGCTGCTGGCACTAGGAACGCGAAGCAGGCCAAGCCCTCCCCTGCCGGCTCCCGAAACGAAATGTTTCTCACGGGCGGGCCGGGTGTTCCCAGTGTTGTAACAGAAGAAATAAGGTTCTTGATCCCGAGATGAAGTAAAACAGATGAGTTTATTGCATGCAAGGAACAATAAAGCCGAAGTCTTGTTTCCCGCAAGAAACAACAAAACCGAAGTATTGTTCCACGTACTGTTACAAACTTTTGGGTTATATAGTGTTTTCTTCTCCGTTTCTGACGTCACTCGGTCTGATGGTAAAGAGGGGGGTTCATGGTATTTGGCCAGTTTACGATGTTCTGGACAAATGGTCAGTTTAAGATTACACCCAGGGGGGTTCCTAGCTTGCATCTGCAATCCTTATCAGTTAACCCCCTTTCCTGCCATAAACCCCAGCTTGTGACTTAGAAGTCTAAACCCCCTACAGAAAGGATTACATTCAAACCCCCGTCTTCACATCTTTCTTCATCAGTGACCGGCGGCGGCGGCGGCGCGCTCCAGTACACCCTGATCCGGGACCAGAAGAACTGGACCGAGGCGCGGAAGCACTGCCGGGACCGATACACGGACCTGGCCGTCGTCAGGGACCCGAGCGACAACGCCGCCGTCAGCGAGCAGGCGGCCGGCACGAGCGCCTGGATCGGCCTGTCCCTCGAGGCCTGGAGGTGGGCCGACGGGGCGGGCCTCGCCTTCCGCCGCTGGGGCGGGGAGCAGCCCCTGAACGAAGGGGGCGGCGAGAACTGCGGGGCGATGGACCTGACGACGGGGACGTGGGCCGACGAGGACTGCGGCCGGGAGTACGCCTTCTTCTGTTCCCAGGGTAGGCGGACCACCGTCGGGGGGGGGGGGTTCGTTTCGACCACGTTTGCCCCCGGAGGGGCAAAGGAGGAAAGGAGAGCAGCGAGGGGCGGGAGGGGAGACGATGGTTGAGGCGGGAGGGATGGGAAAAAAAACGCGATCGCTCTCCGCCGCTGCACATCCAAGAGTGTTACCGAGCGGAAACTCGGGAGGGGTCCGAGACGGGCGTGTCCGTCCTCCTGCATATCAACATGCCCTGGCTGATCGCGGCTCTGGGCCCCCCTTGTCCCCAGCTCCCCTCCTTTTCGTTCCAGCGTCACCCTTGGGCAGCTGACTCCCTGGCTCATTCCTTGCGATCGCGACGGGAGAGCCGCGGCGGTGCTGCTCCCCCGGCCAGCTCCGTCGCGTCTCGAGCTCGTAGTTAACGTCAGCGCGGGAAGCACCCTGTCTTCTCTGGCTTGTTTGTGTCCATGATTCGAATTTGACCCAACTGTTGGAACTTGGAAGTCGGATCCCGTCTTCAGTTCCGGGCCTTGAAACGGCAAAGAAAATTAAATAAGTTTGATTTCAAAGGAGTAAGCAATAGCTAGAAGCACTGCAAGGGGGAAAAATGTGATATCGGAGGTTGTGACACCAACGGATCAAGTCCGAGAGTCCGGGCTCGCTCGCCTGGCTGTGGCCTCATACTGTCAGGGAGCAGAGGAGAAGACCGAGCCCATTAAGGAAACGATAGTGGCACAGTGCTCAGCCTGGCTGCCCTGCAGTGAGGGAGCCCCGAGTTCAATTCCCGACTAGGGGGTGCCGTCTGCCACGAGCGGACGTGAACCTGCAAGCTCCACGCAGACGCTGTGCCACCTCCCTGTCTGGTTTGTCTTCACATTCCTCTTGCGTGTCTCTGCAGGGAAGAGGGTGGTGATGAAGGTCGGGCTCTCTCTGGGTAAAAGCCTGAACCCGAATGACCCTGAAATGACGGAACATCTCTTGGGCCAGGTAGGTAAAAACCGGGTCTCCTGGTCTGCTGGATCCCCTGATTCTTGAACACTACAGACCTCGTCCTACTCCTCGTCCTTAAAGAACCATATCAGTTTATCACACCCCGCCTTAAAACACAATGTCTGTAGAAAGCCTGCACACTCCTTCGATACAAACACACGTCGAGATCTCGCATGCCGAAATCGAAATACAATTTATTTTACCCATATTTACGCTGTGTGACCTACGACCCCCAATCGGAAAAAGGCCTTCGGAAACGTTCCGACAAATGAAAACCGAGAGCAACAGATTGGATACGCGTCCACACCCCTGAGTTTTAGTGCTCGGTGGACGTACCTTGTTATCTGAAATCACAGGCATAATTCTGTGCGGACAGGTCCGTGCCCGTGTGGCACGCCTAGACTGGGAAAGGTTAGCTCATCCCATCAAGTGGGGTGGCTCTGTGGCTCAGGATCTGCACCTGTGGCTGGAAGGGCTTCCCGGTTCAAATCCCACGGACGGCAGAGGAATCCTACTCCGTTGGGGCCCCTGAGCGAGGCCCTTCACCCCAGCTGCTCCAGGGGTGCCGTATAAATGGCCGACCCTGCGCTCTGACCCCCCAGCTTCTCTCTCTCCCCGTCTGTGTGTCTCCTGGAGAGCCAGCTGGGGTCTGCGACAAGACCGATTCCTCATGCAAGAAATTGTATAGGGCCAACAAAGGGATCTTCTCTTCAAAAGGTCCATTAAATCAATTATAGAGGGGACTGCTGATGCACCAATCAAAATCATTCCACAAGTTTTCAATTTCAACGGCGATTCAGTTCTCAGCTGGATGGACCCATTTCCCATTGGCCCTTACCAATTACGGCCTCCTCATAATAATCCCCCTCTGTGAACTGGCTTCATCCCTCTGCTCTCCTCCCCACTGAGAGCTACATGTCCCATCATCCAGGTGGGGGCTGCACATTGGTGGGGGAAGTGGGATTCCCCATGACCTGTAAAGCAGACTGGCGCATCATCCAGGTGGGGGCTGCACATTGGTGGGGGAAGTGGGATTCCCCCTGACCTGTAAAGCAGACTGGCGCATCATCCAGGTGGGGGCTGCACATTGGTGGCGGGGGTGGGATTCCCCCTTTACCTGTAAAGCGCTTTGAGTGGAGTGTCCAGAAAAGCCCTATGTAAGTGCAAGCAATCATTACTACTTTACTGGTGAAGCTACAAAGCCCCAGCTATGCATGAACGCCCCCGTCACGGGGTGACAATGCTGATAGAACTAGTTTCAGGGCTCTGACTGGCAATGTGAACAGGTTTACACCTCTGTTCCTGGGCATGTCCACTGTCGCTATTGTCCACAGACTTTTCTGGGCTGCGGGACGTTCTCTGTAGGGAAACGCGGCCTCCGTAGGAAAACAGGACCGACCGACTCCAACGGCCCGGTGCTGTGATTTCAGATACGCAGCGAGCTCTTCCGGACCGTGTCCATGGGGAACACCAGCCTGCGCTGGAGGGAGCAGTCGGATGGGCTGGTTTTCCACCAGGAGGAGGACAGCCGAGGAGGAGGGGGAGGAGGAAGAGGAGGAGGTGAGACGGGGGTCTAGCGAAGATCCTCCCCTCTGGGCCAGGTGGAACTGAGTGACGTAGGCGCCTCCTGCCCTGGACGAGCGACGCGGAAGGGATCGAGCAGGCCGGAGTCACACAGATTGATGGGTTTCTCTCATCCTTGGCCATTCCTGCCAGCAGCAGTGTCACCCTGCAGCTCCCCCAGGTGGCAGCCTCCCCCCCCCCACCACTGGAGCCCAGCAGGTGTGAGCCTGGCCAGTACCTGGAGGGGAGACTCCTGGGAAAGCTGAGGCTGCTGCTGCTGGGAGAGGTGTGAGTGGGGCCAGCAGGGGGCTCTCTCACCCTGCGGTCTGTGTGGGTCCTGATGCCCCAGTATAGTGACGGGGGACACTGGACTGTAAACAGGCGCCGTCCTTCGGATGAGACGTCAAACTGAGGTCCTGACTCTCTGTGGTCAGTTTCTCGAAAAGAGTAGGGGTGTAACCCCGGCGTCCTGGCCAAATTTCCCATGACGAGCCCTGGCAGTCCAGGATGCGTGTGTGTGTGTGTGTGTGTGTGTGTGTGTGTGTGTGTGAGACAGTAAGATGTCCTGCTCTGGCAGTCCAGGTGTGTGTGTGTGTGTGTGTGTGTGTGTGTGTGTGTGTGAGAGACAGTAAGATGTCCTGCTCTGGCAGTCCAGGGTGTGTGTGTGTGTGTGTGTGTGTGAGACAGTAAGATGTCCTGCTCTGGCAGTCCAGGGTGTGTGTGTGTGTGTGTGTGTGTGTGAGACAGTAAGATGTCCTGCTCTGGCAATCCAGGGTGTGTGTGTGTGTATGTGTGTGTGTGTGTGTGAGACAGCAAGATGTCCTGCTCTGGCAGTCCAGGGTGTGCAGTGCCAGATCCATACCGCAGGGTGATCCAATGTGCTGGTGTGTGTTCTGTCCACAGGGTAGTGGGTCTCCAGAGGCAACTGAGCTCCAGCCTGATGGACGTCACTACATGACCAGGACTGTCCAGCAGGACTGGACCACTATTCTCGTCCAAACACCCGGAGTATCTTGTGTGTCCCGGGTCCGAAAAACAGCATTACTTGATCCAGACGCACAAGGCTTTAGATTCCAGCTCTAATCTCGAATCCTATATCACTATCAATAGTTTTTGTTGTGAGACATGCAGCTGCATAGTTTATGTGCTTTCTCTTTATGGGATTTCTTTAAAATTGTGTTACCTAGTTTCCCCAGCATTAATTGTATGATTAATTAGCAAAATTGTAATGACTGTTTAATTGTGAGAGAACCCAAAAATGTCACACACAGCTTGGGCCACAGGGCCCTAGTGATCGACACAGGTCACGCGTTCTCAGAGCAACGTGCGAGTCATTGGGCCCAAAACCAGAGATCACAATATTGTCGGGAACGACAAACACCACTACAAACTCGATCCGGACATCTGACTGAGACTCTGGAAATTTCCCATTTTAGTTTCATACTTGCTCATGAGTCCTAGCAACTTCAGCTGTTTTTTTTTATCTCATTTTAGCGCTACGAAATAAAATATTCATTTTCCGTGCAGGTTTTATTTCCTAAAACAAATGTCGTTATTTATAGATTTATTGTTTCATTATTTTCAGTATAAATATTTGGGCTTGTGTTTTCATCATCTTTAACGTGTTCAGAAGGACTAGCCTTCTGCCTTGTCACTGTGCGCTGTCACACTGAGCTGCGCCTGACTCAGCTGGGATAATCAGGATAACTTGTGTCTAAAGTGTAATAAAGGTGTTGACACAGAAGGCGTGATGCTTATGATGAGAATCTAAATAGATACTTTATTGATGCCCAGAGGGAAACTGCAGTAAGGGTTGTGTGACTGTCTGAACGCTTCACAGTGTTTAACATAATAACTCCCTGGCTGAAAACCTAGCACCTCAACTTCACTCTTGGAGCTGGCTCCCTGGTTCATTCCTCATGAAGGAGGTGGGTTGTGACAGTGCTGATCTTCGCTCAGTGCTCTCAGTTCCTCAGCCAGCCAAGCTAATGTCAAACACTGGAGTATTAAGGAGTATGCGATATCACCTGAAGACTACATTGACTTTATACCGATATGTATACTGATGATAAATAAATGAAAATTATACTAACATTACAGTATTTTTTCCCATATCAGCCTACTATATCAGCTGCATATGCATCTAGGTTTCTCTAAACTTTATATTATGAATCGATACTTTCAAAACTGATCCGTGAGACAGGGTTATACAATAGTTTGTGTCCACAATTGTATTTAAATGATTTGATTATTCATGTTTTTTTTAATTCCTTTATGCTGGTGAAGATGGTAGCAAAGCTGGGTGTTTGCTCTCATCCATAGAGAAGCTGGTTAAAAAATATCAATCCAAAGTGCCTCTATCCTGCCAAAAAGCCCAGAAGATCTACTTTTATCGTGCCACGCAGGAGTAATTTCAACACACAAATACGCAGAAGAAACTGGTCAATAGGCTTGCAATCAACAGCCTGTTACAAATGGCAAGAACCGCAAGGGCAAATATCCACCCATTCATTTTCGAACCCCTTTATTCAGTACAGGGTCGTGGGGAAACTGGGGTCTATCCCAGCAAGCAACAAGTGCGAGGCAGGATACACCTGGGACAGGACAGCAGTCCATCACAGGACACACACACTCACAAACCCTGGACAGGACAACAGTCCACTACAGGTCAAACACACACACACCCTGGACAGGACAGCAGTCCATCACAGGACACACACACCCTGCACAGGACAGCAGTCCATCACAGGACACACACAGACACACACACCCTGGACAGGACACCAGTCCATCAAGGGACACACACACACTCACACACCCTGGACAGGACACCAGTCCATCACAGGACACACACACCCCCTGGACGAGACACCAGTCCATCACAGGACACACTCAAACACCCTGGACAGGACACCAGTCCATCACAGGACACACACACACACACACACACACACACACACACACACACACACACACACACCCTGGACAGGACAACAGTCCACTACAGGTCAAACACACACACACCCTGGACAGGACAGCAGTCCATCACAGGACACACACACTCACACACCCTGGACAGAACAACAGTCCACTACAGGTCAAACACACACACACCCTGGACAAGACAGCAGTACATCACAGGACACACACAGACACACACACCCTGGAGAGGACAGCAGTCCATCACAGGACACACACACACACCCTGGACAGGACAGCAGTCCATCACAGGACACACACAGACACACACACCCTGGACAGGACACCAGTCCATCACGGGACACACACACACTCACACACCCTGGACAGCCAGTCCATCACAGGACACACACACCCCCTGGACGAGACACCAGTCCATCACAGGACACACTCAAACACCCTGGACAGGACACCAGTCCATCACAGGACACACACACACACACTCACACACTCACACACCCTGGACAGGACATCTGTCCATCACAGGACACACTCACACACCCTGGACGAGACACCAGTACATCACAGGACACACACACACTCACACACCCTGGACAGGACACCTGTCCATCACAGGACACACACAGACTCACACACACCCTGGACAGGACACCAGTCCATCACAGGTCAAACACCATGGTCAATTTTCCCAGAAGCAACCTTCGTATGTCTTTGGACTGCAGAGGTGAAACAGCACAAGTGTTGTCTTTATTTTGTATCCACAGAACACAGCTGGAAGTTGTACAGGTAGAGAGGCCCCACATCCGAAACGTTGTGTTTCTTTTCAGCATGGAATAAACCTTTACTTGTTCTTCCTATAGTTGAAAGTCTAAATATGTCATCCATAAATAAGACCACAAAATTAGGGACTCTTAACCTTTTAAATGGGAAAGGAATGAAAAAAAAACATACAAACTAAAAATAAACATATAGAACTCAGTATTTCTGAAAGAATCACAGGTAGGATCAATTATCCTTGCAAACGGATCATATCTTGCGCTGTTTGTAGAATAACGTTGCTATTATCCAGACCAACGCATGATCTGCACTTAACACTACACTTTCTTAAACTGTTTCTCAAAGTATGGCAAATCCAAGTCAGCTACAGTCCTCACTCGATACAAAAAAAATCACGTTTGTTTTCACAGCAGTGAAAACTGTTTGGGTCACAAACAAAACTAACCGATAGCGTAACGCCGACCACAACACTTCAGACAGAAACCGCCCAACGGAAGGGTGTTATAAATATTTTGACCAGCAAACTCAAAACACGGCGCCAGGGACTGCATATCGCCAGGACACAACCCGGCAGCGTGTTTCATAACCGGATACAACCGCACATGGATCTTTTGTCAAAGGACCGCCTTAACTAATGTTGCAGCTCGGGAATAAACCTATTACTCGCAACTATTATTAATAATAATAATAATAATAATAACATCACTTTATTAACCCTTTACAATTTCTTGCATTAGGAATGATCTCGTCGCAGACCCCAGCTGGCTCTCCAGGAGACACACAGACAGGGGGAGAGAGAGAAGCTGGGGGTCAGAGCGCAGGGGTCAGCTATTTATACTGCGCCCCCGGAGCAATTGGGGTTCTGGGCCTCGCTCAGGGGGGCCCCAACGGAGTAGGATTCCTCTGCCGGCTGCGGGATTTGAACCGGCAAACCCCTCCCAGCCCCGGGCGCAGATCCTGAGCCACAGAGCCACCGCTACCGCCCCATTAGTATATTATATTATATATGTTATATAGCTATATAATATTAGTATAATATAACTGATATTGTAATTAGTTCAGGTGGGGAGCTGCGTCAGCAGGCGTAGGCTGCAAAGGAACAAGTAATAGGTTTATTCCATGCTGAAAAGAAGTAGTGGTATTCTCATATCTCCTGACGAGGGGGCGCTAGGAGGGCGCAGTGAATATTATGTCCCCTTGCTGACGCTCCTCTTGGCCAGACTCGATGGTTGTTTTGAATCTGCTGCCCAAAAAAAAAAGTCACAGGAGTTGTTGCAGACGTCGTTTCATTGAAGAGTTTTTTTAATTTTCATCTGTAAGGTGATAAAATGGTGTAGCCGGGTGGATGCGTGTTTCTCTTTATCGTCTTGATTTGCCCTCGCCCTGGAAAGTTCTTGAACTGGGCGGAGACCAACTCCCCCTCTGTCTTCGACTTGCTTATATCGGTTTCCAACGTGTTCAAACGCGTTTTGATCCTTTTTTCTTTTTAGGAAAACAGAGGGTGTGTTCGCGATCATTTCTGGGAGAATGGGATAGGAAACGTGGACATGTTACGAGCTGTGCGTGTTTAACTGGGCTCGGTGTGTTACAATGTTATTCAAATAAATCACGCCAGTCTGCGGTAGGGACGCGGTGCATTCTCAGCTTTCGCCTGGTATCTGCGTGGGGAAAAAGCGAAATGTTGCACAGATCCCCGATCGCAGTGTTTCTGCAGCGCTGAAGACAAGGGACGGATGCCGAGTTTGACGCTACACGACTCTTTAATCGACTCTTTAATCGACTCTTTAATCGAATTCACGAGCGGAGTGAGGACATCATGATCGGAGAATTTCTAGTCTTGTGTTTGTGCTCAAGGTGCACACTGGACACGATGGGGGGTGGGTCTCGTTTTTCTTTTAAATCCAGCACGGAAATGACCGAACGACTCGCTTGATGAACTCCCCAAACAAAATATAAAGAGCTCGCCTACTCAATGGCTACGGCACATCTGTATTGAAAACGGGGCTCCTTGTCGACCGCTGTAATGAACAGTAGACGCACACGCCCTTTGGAGCCAGGCCAAACCATGCTGAAACAGCCCAGCTACAGCGGTGTCTGGGCGAAAAGGTAAGAGATACCAGATTCGCCTTTCACGTCTGTTTTGGCTGTGTCCAGTTGTGTACTGTGGAGAGTTAAGAGTTGTGTGAGAGAAATCTAGCCCTGACACCAGCTTCCTATGCCAGCAGATAACTAACGCCTTAAAGTTGGGGGTTACTGTGCGGGGTGTGTCACTATGAATTCCCAGTCTTTTTCACTGCTTTATAATTGTTTTCCTACTGTATCTACTGATATTGTACAGTCCAAGGGTTTGAGAGTGATGCTTGATAATTGATAATTGATATTTATCCATCTGCAGTCACTGTTGAAGAGAAAGTAATGTTCAATTCAATTCAAGGTGCTTTGTTATCATGACCGATGGGTACAATCAGTGTTGCCAAAGCAAATGAAATAATGAAATTCACATGAAACAAAACAAAAAATAACAACAATATAAAATCTACAGGCATATTCCAGACATTTACAACAAAGACGTATTATAAAATATTGCCATATTCTGTAGGCAGCTGAAAGAGATGCACTTCGGTGTCTTATTGTCCCAGTGCAGTAGGCTCCTTTGTCCAGGGAGTTTTTCTGTCACGTGCTGTAAGACCCGGTTCTGTCCCGGGCAGGTGTTTTCTGTCTGGTGCTGTTAGGCCCGGTTCTGTCCCGGGCAGGTGTTTTCTGTCTGGTGCTGTTAGGCCCGGTTCTGTCCCGGCGAGTATCCGTGTTATTGGTTGGGAAGCCCAAGGTGCACTCCGGTGTCTTATTGTCTCATTGTTGTTTCCTTGTTTCGTTGGCGTTCCGTTGTTGTTCCCAGAATGGATCAAAAGTGGTGTGATGAGACGAGAGCACAGCTATCAGACTATGTGAGTAAGGAGAGGAGGTTGAAGGAAACGGAAGAGAAATTGAGGAAAAAATCTGCCAGAAGGTGGGTGAGACGTTGCAGCGTGTGGAAAGGTGTTTGAATACTGGGTGAATAGTACTCAGCCAGAATAGCCAGCAGCCATCTCACCCTGCAACTCACAACTAGCAACCCACTGGAGCCCAGCAGGTGTGAGCCTGGTCAGTACCTGGAGGGGAGACTCCTGGGAAAAACTAAGGCTGCTGCTGCTGGGAGAGGTGTGAGTGGGGCCAGCAGGGGGCGCTCTCATCCTGCGGTCTGTGTGGGTCCTACGTGGGCCAACGTCTTCCTAGTCTTGAGTAACCAGCAATCAGATAATGGGATACCTGACAAGTAACTGGAACTTGAACTTTATCCTCATATGTACTGGTACAGTGGAATTCTTATTGACAGGAAGTCTCTCGATTGTTAAAACAAGTGTAAAACCACAAAGTGCAGACAGTGCATCAAAACAATATACTGTACAAACAGTAGACAATGTGCAAGTTAACAGTTTGAATGCAAACAACGCAGACATATAAACAGTGTTGTGTCATACAAACGACGAAGTTCAGGCGTCTGTGAAGCAGAAGTCTCTCTTTCATATGCATATGACAGTCCGGCCTGCAAACCACCAGACTTAAAAAATAAGTAGCTGAAGATGGTCCTTTATACCTTAAAACACAAAGAGTTTTAAACAAAACATTCTAAACAAACGATAAGACAGCAACACGTGCCAATTAATTATATCCAAGCTGCAGACTAGACAACAGTTAGTTCTTTTCATGTTCTGGGCGTGCTTTCCAAATACATGCCCCTTATCTTACTGACCGAGGTCAGGCAGCAACTTGATATACGTATTTGAGCACAAAGCCTACGTCAAGCCTCCGGAGTGCATAGTTTGCAAAAGTACAAAAACAAGAAATGATATGTAGAAACAAAGAGATTCAAGCCTGAAGTGTCCGTTCGTCCAGCCAAGCTTTATAGTAGGTGCACAAGGCACCACAGTAAGGACCACGGTAGTTCTAGTAGCTCAGAGGGGACATGGCTCTACACAGGTGATATATACACACGTTTCTCTACACCCTCCCCCTCCTGTCTTTGATGTACCTCCAGGAAATAGAAACCTTTTTTTGTGGCCTCCAGGAATGGTCTATTCCCAGGCCGTGGTGGGTGGTGAGGCCATTGGCCTGTGAAAGCAAATGACAATACTGCAACACAGAATTAGTTAATCGTCTCAGATCATGATGTGTCAGTGATTTCAGATGATTTCTGAGCTGCACCGACTGTCTTTGCCAGTTCGTGTAACACCTTTCCTTTTCTTCATTCCAGCAGAAACAGCAGCCATCTCACCCTGCAGCTCCCAGCTGGCAGCCCCACTGAAGCTCAGCAGGTTTGAGCCTGGCCAGTACCTGGATGGGGAGACCTCCTGGGAAAAACCAATTCCAAAAGGATTTATTGTTATTGTTATTGTTATTACAGGTCACCCACGTGGATTCTGTTGCTGATTCTCTCATCAGGTGAGTCAGCTTTTGGGGACCCCTGGACTGAGTGGACCGGGGACACAGACCCCTGGACTGACTGGACCAGAGGTCACAGACCCCTGGACTGACTGGACCGGGGACACGGACCCCTGGACTGACTGGACCGGGGACACGGACCCCTGGACTGACTGGGCCAGAGGTCACGGACCCCTGGACTGACTGGGCCAGGATAGTGATCAGAAGACGGAGGGATGGGATTGAATTTATTCCGAAATTCTTTCCCATGTTCTTGCTTTCTTTCCCCCCCTGGCTTCTGGGTGTGAGTGTGTGTCTGCCCTAGCAGTGTGTGTCTGCTCCAGCGTTTGCCTGGCGTCTGTACCCTGCCTTGCACCTGTTGCATGCTGGGATAGGCTCTGACATCCCCGGCAACTCCGACCTGGAAATAGTGATCAGAAGACGGAGGGATGGGATTGAATTTATTCCGAAATTCCCTCACGCGTTCTTGCTTTTTTTCCCCCATTGCCCAGTCTCCTCGGAACATATCCCGGTGGCGGCGAAATTCGGGGATTCGGTCACTCTGCCCTGCGACGGAAAACCCTACAGCCTTGGGATCCCTGAAGACGCGCTCCACGTTTTCTGGGAAACCCTGGATTACCGCGTCTACGAGTTTGTGGGCGGGAAGGGCTATCCTGACAACGGGTTCCAGGACAGAGCCGAGATGTCCCGAGAGAAGATCAGCCAGGGGGACTTCTCTCTGACCGTCCACAACACCACCTTCTCCGATGGCCAGATCTACGTGTGTTACCTCCTAACAGAGAGCAGACGCTTGCTTCAGAGTGTGGACCTTCTCATTCTAGGTATGTTTTTATATGGCCAGCAGCCAGATCACTCTGCAACTCACAACTGGCAGCCCCCCCCCCACTGGAGCTCAGCAGGTGTGAGCCTGGTCAGTACCTGGAGGGGAGACCTCCTGGGAAAAACTAAGGTTGCTGCTGGGAGAGGTGTTAGTGGGGCCAGCAGGGGGCGCTCTCACCCTGCGGTCCATGTGGGTCCTAATGCCTCAGTATAGTGACAGGGGACACTGGACTGTAAACAGGCGCCGTCCTTCGGATGAGACGTAAAACCGAGGTCCTGACTCTCTGTGGTCATTAAAGATCCCAGGGTGTTTCTTGAAAAAGAGTAGGGGTGTAACCCTGGTGTCCTGGCCAAATTTCCCATTGGCCCTTACCAGTCATGACCTCCTAATAACCCCTCCTCTCTGAACTGGCTTCATCACTCTGCTCTCCTCCCCACTGAGAGCTGCTGTGTGGGGAGCGTTCTGGCGCACTATGGCTGCCGTTGCATCATCCAGGTGGGGGCTGCACATTGGTGGCAGAGTGGGATTCCCCATGACCTGTAAAGGGCTTTGAGTGGAGTCTCCAGAAAAGCGCTATATAAGTGTAAGCAATTATTATTATTATTATTATTATTATTATTATTACAAAGATGGGGGTTACGAATATAGAAAGCACTGAGCGGGGATAATCAATAATTAAATTGACCATCAGAACTCCCAAATTGTGTTGCCAGGAATATAGCCGAATGGTCAGTATAGTTAGAGGCACCCGAGATCTTTATTCTTTGGCACGGTTTCGGCGAGGGAGCAATACATCGGAGGCCAACTGGGTTGATCACACATTTCTGAAGAATGACGATGACACCGACAACTAAACAACACGACAGACGACATGTACTTTACCCTTATTCAAAGACACGGCATCTTGGAGGTCAGTGTCCTGACCAGCCGGTGAAACCCACACTACTGCCCAGTGTTGCTGCCCGATACTCCCTTCCTGTAATTCTAGATAAAGCGCATGAGAATCTGGCTCCGTGTTTAACTCCTCCAGCTCCCAATAGCCAAGGGAGAACGTTTTTGACCTGCGGATTCCCAATAGAGGAAATCAGGAGTTTCCTAAAATAACAAGTTCCCTTGGACATCGGGTCAAGTGCCGAGCAGGAAACTGGTCCGTAAGGCTGAGCTAAGGCGGAACTAACGTAGGGGTCTCATAACTCTGCGTGCACGGGGTTCGGGAATGTCGGTACGGCTCCCGTCTGTGAGACCTCTGGTGACGGGCTCAGTCCTCAGAGAAGTGAGCCGCTGTCCTGTCCGAGGAGACACAGAGAAGCTCCCGACCTGAAATTCTTTGTGTCCCAGTGTGTTCCAGGTTTGCATGAATCCATCACGAGTTGCTCTGTACTTTCTGTGTGTTTCAAATATCGACTCTGTACAGAAGAGCATATTAATGTGTTCATGTTACTCGTGTGGAGGAATCGCAGCTGAGATATTTTCTCATACACCGACACCGATACCTAGTGGTGGCGTGAGGCACTGTGAGAGGATCAGGGAGGTGAGAGGGAACGTTTTTCCAACATCCTAAAACTGATCGGAAGTTCTTTGCTTTTTCCCCCCCGAAAGAATGCATATTTTTTTCCAGTTGTCCATTTCACCAAGAACGGCAAGGTGGCTGGCTTACTGATTTCATTGGGGATATGTTTGTTTGTTCAAAGAAGAATTAAAAGGTGTAAAAAGTTAGTATCTCCTTTTGATGAGGATAGACTGGATCAAACCAAAACAACATTGGAAGTGAATTGCGAATGTATCGAGTTGTGATGCACCCGTAACTTGAACCGAACGTGCCTGGGGCGTGTGCTTGTGAAATTGCATTTGAAAGGCAAAATGAAGCTGATCGCAGTCCAAACTCGAGGTGTTGTTATCAAACTGCATATTCAACAGGTTTCTACCTGTCCCTTTTCAGCTCGCTCAGAAGTCCACAGCCTGCAGCCTGGTGCCTCTCTGTCTCTCCCTCTCTACACTGCTGGTCCAGTGGAGGTGCTGTTTGATCCTGGAGGATCTGCCCAGTCTCCCAGAGTCTTACTGAGCAGGGCAGGGCTCCCTGGACCCGGGTACGAGCAGAGAGTGTCGGTGCAGGACGGCTCTCTGACACTGCGTTCCCTCACTCCAGCTGATCAGGGCAACTACACAGTGAGGGACCTTCAGGGAAACACTATCAGCACTGTGACAGTCACTGTGGATGGTGAGCAGGTCTACAGTAGGGTCACTAGAGGGCTCTATATTCTTGACAGAGTGTGTTCTTCTATCATCCTCTGTCCTGATTGTCTTTCAGCTCACAGAGACACTGTCACCCTGCAGCCTGGAGCCTCTCTGTCTGTCCCCCTGTTCACTGGAGAGTCGGTGGAGGTGCTGTTTGACCCTGCAGGAGGTGGAAACTGGACCTCGGTGTGTTCTGTCCAGAACAGCACAGCCCGCTGTGTCCCCCAGTACAGAGACAGAGTGTCAGTGCAGAACAGCTCTCTGACGCTGCGCCCCCTCACTCCAGCTGATCAGGGGAGCTACACAGTGAGGGACCTTCAAGGAAACACTATCAGCACTGTGATCGTCACTGTGGGAGGTGAATAATAATATAATAATAAACTTTATTTTATATAGCGCCTTTAAAGGTGCCTTCTCAAAGCGCTTTACAGGATGACAATAACAATAAATAAGAAGGCTACAACAATAAATAAGAAGAATACACAAGATAAGACACAATTACAATGACAACAATACAAAAATAACAATAGAGGAGACCGTGGAAGGTGGTACTAAGAAGAGCAGAGGGGCGAAGAATGGAGCCAGTTCAGTAAAGGCTTTTCTGAAGAAGAAGGAGTTAGAGAAGGTGACTCTCTGATATCCTTGGGCAAAGAGTTCCAGAGCTTGGGGGCATAGCAGGAGAAGGCCCTGTCGCCCCTACAATGTAGACGGGCTTGGGGGACAGTAAGGAGGGCAGAATTTGAAGAGCGGAGGTTGCGAGGTGGGGAGTAGGGCGATAATAGTTCAGACAGGTATTGAGGTGCCCAGCCATGTAGAGCCTTATAGGTGAGCAGGAGGATTTTGAAGTCCACGCGGAATTTGACTGGAAGCCAGTGCAGGGACTCCAGGATAGGAGTAATGTGAACACTTGCACTAGACCTGGGCAGGATTCTGGCTGCTGAATTTTGGACATACTGCAGCTTGTTCAGAGTAGATTTAGATACCCCAGTGAGTAGAGCATTGCAGTAGTCAATTCGAGAGAATACAAATATGTTGGTCCGAATACCAGAATACCAGAGAGCTTTTTTCAGAATGCAGCTGCAAAACGTGGAGTGTAGCTCGTGCCTGGCCTGAACCCTCTCCAATGGCTGAGCGATGTGCCTCTGCAGCTCTTGCAATGGCAGCTCAGCACTTGCAGTGGAACTACACCCTCAATCAGGACAGTGTGGGGGGGGCAGTGCACTATGGGAGTTGTAGTTCCTGCCGACTGGGGAAACGCCCCTCAGGACTACATTTTCACATCCGCTGTCCGCATGTGGCCTGGCACTCCCGGAAAACGTCCCCACGCTTATGTCCGTTTTCCAGGCACCAGAAGCCAGACACGTAGCTGCTTGAAGGATTATTTTGCTCCAGAAATGGGGGAAAAAGAGCAAAATCGGACATGCAAAACTCCCCTTCCTGTCGACGGTTGTGCTGTTGCACGTGAACTTAGTTTATAAATCCTTTCGCCCTGAAATAAAGGGAAAGTTGAGTTTTTACCACTATGCACTCTCTCTGACGTTATTGGTTTTCGATGAGACGGCAGATGAGCTGGCGATGCTATTTACCAGTTACTAGTAGTTTTTTGCGAGTTACTTACCCATGTAGATCAGATCACTTTCTTGGCCCTATACAATGTCTGGCATGAGGAATCGGGCTTGTCGCAGACCCCAGCTGGCTCTCCAGGAGACACACAGACAGGGGGAGAGAGAGAAGCTGGGGGTCAGAGCGCAGAGTCGGCCATTTCTACGGCGCCCCTGGAGCAGCTGGGGTTCAGGGCCTCGCTCAGGGGGGGGGCCCCAACAGAGCGGGATTCCTCTGCCGGCCGTGGGATTCGAACCGGCAAAACCCTCCCAGCCACAGAGCCACAGCTCTGCCCCGGTATCCCTATCTGAACTGTATGTTGGGATCAGATCTCAAGCTCATTACATTATTCTTTATGGATATTAATTCCCCTTTTGCTAGATGTTGCGTTATTTTTCAGGAACATGACCTGACCTTACAGTTGACCTCTCTGTACTGTATTTGGCTGCTGCAAGTGAACCACAAACTCTGTTTAGCTGGCGGTCTCTAACCTGTGTAGCGGCGAGGCTTATTAATAAGAAAGAATTAAGTGTTCTGAGCCTTCCCAAATTAGGCCTCATCTCTCTGTTCATCTCTGTGGTGCAGCCACAGAGAAACTTTTCATGCAGGCTGATTTAAGATGTTTTCTTTTGATAAGAAACAAGCTCCCAAAGGGGGATGCACTTAGCTAAGCCTGGCTATCATGATCAATGGTCATCCATTGGTGCCTATCTGTCTAGGGAGTGCCAGTTGGACATCTGGACTGCATTCCTAAGTGTCAGGAGTAAGTGACTCATATCTCACCTTGATCAACCAATCAGGGACTGGTAGGGCCGAGTAACCCACATGGGACTCTGATGCCCATGGAACTTTCAGCCAATCAATGAGCTGAAGTTCCTCCAGGTAAAAACAGGCAACACAGAGAGCCTGTGAGATTCAGAGATTCAGTAAGATTCAGAGTGGACTTCTGAGACTTTTCTAAAGGGAATTCAAAGGAGAATTCCAGGGCAGGACGGCCCAGGAGCAGAAGGCTCCCAAGGGCAGGACATTCTCGCAGCGTGCCTCCTGACCATCCTGAGACTCAGCCCGGACAACCACGGAACGGCCAGTGTGTCCGAGTGCCAGAACTTTCCTTTGTTCTAAGAGTCGAGAGCGGAGGTTGCCAGAGAGTAACCAGAGGATCCACCCGAAGTGAGCACCAGCAGCAAGCCTCGTGAACAGGTCGGAACTGTGGACAGCTGAATCACTATTCAGAACTAGCGCTTCATCAGGAACGAACCGGTCTTCTTCCTGACTTGCTGGGACCCACAGTCATCTTTTCTCCTGTGCGCAAACTTCGCTAGTTAAAGCCAACACTAACTAGCTGGTCAGTGAACCTCAGCAGCGCACCGTCGCAAGCCGCACAGCACAGCCTGGCACCGAGCCAGAGAGCGCGGATTGGACAGCAACAGCCTGCAACTGTTTCTTTGTGCCCGCAGGAGATCTGAATCCCCAGAGATTGGATGAGTATTCAACTTCACTGCATTACTGCTCGAGAATTCAATTGTTATCCCAACCAGTTGATATCAATTTAATTCCTAAGGGTTATGTACTTGTTTTAAGTATCTCATGTAGAAGTTGTAACCAAGTTCATTTACGAAACGTACTGAACATATGTCCTCTTGATATGTGTAACACTTTGTAACTGACTGAATATATACCTTTTGTATTCTGATAACCCTCTCGATAAGATCTGTTAGGTTTACATGCATATTCTATGTATTAATGAATGTATCCTCGTGTATTAGTACCTGTGTGTGTGCCTTGTTTGAGTTATGTCGCATGGTTGGACTCTAAAGCCATCAAAAGAATCAACTTTGTGATTTACTGCTACAATTAATAATTGTCTCAGTAAATGCCCAAACCCTACAGAACTGGTGCCTTCAGAGAGCCACTACATTTACATTTTGGGTATTGCAACGTTACATATTTGGCGTCCCTGAGCCGGTTTCATTACACCTGCCTCTAATCCATGTATTCTTATGGGGAAAGAACTTGAAGCCAGAAAGTTCACAAGGATTATGATGAATTATTATTGTTGTCTTCTTCTTGTCCTCCGGTCTCTCAGGACCAGCTCCTCCAGGACGAACTCGTCTCCTCTCCATCCTCATCCCTGTCCTGACTGTCCTGTCCGCCCTAGGAGTCCTGGCTGGTCTGTACTATGGAAAGACCAGGAGAGAGAACCAGGCAGGAGACAGGCCTGCGATGTTCTCTGCCCTCAGAGATGGCGACGATGGAGAGACGGGAGACGAGGAGGCACAACCGGAGAGGAGAGAGTCTGGGGGAGTAGAGGTGCACATTGTTGGCGATGATGGAGAGACGGGAGACGAGGAGGCACAACCGGAGAGGAGAGAGTCTGGGGGAGTAGAGGTGCACATTGTTGGCGAGGATGGAGAGACGGGAGACAAGGAGGCACAGTCAGAGAGGAGAGAGTCTGGGAGGGTAGAGGTGCACACTGCTGGCGACGATGGAGAGACAGGAGAGCAGGAGGCACAGTCAGAGAGGAGAGAGTAGGGGTGCACACTGCTGGTGATGATGGAGAGACGGGAGAGGAGGAGGCACAGTCAGAGAGGAGAGAGTAGAGGTGCACACTGCTGGTGATGATGGAGAGACGGGAGAGGAGGAGGCACAGCGAGAGAGGAGAGAGTCTGGGAGGGTAGAGGTGCACACTGCTGGTGATGATGGAGAGATGGGAGAGCAGGAGGCACAGTCAGAGAGGAGAGAGTAGGGGTGCACACTGCTGGCGATGATGGAGAGACGGGAGAGGAGGAGGCACAGTCAGAGAGGAGAGAGTCTGGGAGAGTAGGGGTGCACACTGCTGGTGATGATGGAGAGGAGGAGGCACAGTCAGAGAGGAGAGAGTAGAGGTGCACACTGCTGGTGATGATGGAGAGACGGGAGAGGAGGAGGCACAGCGAGAGAGGAGAGAGTCTGGGAGGGTAGAGGTGCACACTGCTGGTGATGATGGAGAGACAGCAGAGCAGGAGGCACAGCGAGAGAGGAGAGAGTCAGGGAGAGGAGAGACGCACACTGCTGGTGATGATAGAGAGACGGGAGAGGAGGAGGCACAGCCAGAGAGGAGAGAGTCAGGGAGAGTAGAGACGCACACTGCTGGTGATGATGGAGAGATGGGAGAGGAGAGAGTCAGGGAGAGGAGAGACGCACACTGCTGGTGCCGTCGGCGACGCAGGAGATGAAGCAGCACAGACCCTCCCCTGTGCTGCAGTGACATAAGATCTGTCCTCATCTCCTGTTTGACAGGACTGTTGTAAGACCTGACATGAGAAGACCGAGATTCAAGATGTCTTTGTTGGCCGTTTACAACAAGTGTATTGGAGTGCTTACTCGTTCAGCTGTACCCAGTCACAGTAGAGAAACAAACATAGGCACCAATGACAAACAGACATGGACAATAATCTTAGAGAACAGACGTTATATATAATACAACCAAGACAGGACATAGTGCAGTACCTCAAAGTGCAGGTGCCAATATGTGCTGTTTTAGATGCAGACTGCTTGGGGGAAGACACTGTTTTTGAATCTATTCGTCTGTGTTCTGATACTGGGATACCTCCTACCAGAACCCAGGGATGAAAACGGATTGTAGCCAGGGTGAATCGGGCCCCGCAGTATAGTTCGAGCCCGACTGTGGCAGCGGTCGAGATATATCCGGTCGATGGAGGGTAGCTCGGTCTCAGTGATTTTCTGCCCGGATCTCGCAACCCTCTGTATGAATTTTCTGCCCTGTACTGTGTGGTAGGTGTCTGGGCCCACAGGGGCAGTTACCTGTGTGGCAGGTGTCTGGCCACGCAGGGGCAGTTACCTGTGTGGCAGGTGTCTGGCCACGCAGGGGCAGTTACCTGTGTGGCAGGTGTCTGGCCACGCAGGGGCAGTTACCTGTGTGGCAGGTGTCTGGCCACGCAGGGGCAGTTACCTGTGTGGCAGGTGTCTGGCCACGCAGGGGCAGTTACCTGTGTGGTAGGTGTCTGGGCACTCAGGGGCAGTTACCTGTGTGGTAGGTGTCTGGGCACTCAGGGGCAGTTACCTGTGTGGTAACTGCCATACCACACCATAATACCACCGGTCAGGACACTCGCAGTGGTACTATGGTAAAAATTGGTGAGTGTTGACTTGCTCATCCCCCACTTCCTGAACCGGCGCAGGACGCGAAGGCGCTGGTGGGCTTCAGTGAGGATGGCAGCGGTGTTCTCAGACCGGCACAGCCTCTCGGAGATCCGGAGCCCCAGTTCCAGAGGAGTGGTGTAGCCGGGAAAGTTGTAGATTGGAGAGCGTAGGACGTATAGTTGTCTAGTGGCTCGAGATAGGCTAAACCGGGGTGGAGCTGTGGCTCAGGATCTGCGCCTGGGGCTGGAAGGGGTTTGCCAGTTCAAATCCCGCGGCCGGCAGAGGAATCCTACTCCGTTGGGGCCCCCCTGAGCGAGGCCCTTCACCCCAGCTGCTCCAGGGGCTCCGTATAAATGTCTGCCCCTGCGCTCTGACCCCCAGCTTCTCCCTCTTCTGTCTGTGTGTCTCCTGGAGAGCCAGCTGGGGTCTGCGACAGGACCAATTCCTCATGCCAGACATTGTATAGGGTTAATAAAGTGGTCTGATCTCGTCTGCAGCGCTATATCAGGAACGTTAAGTAGAATTAGGCGCTTTTCACCATAAGTGCAGCTGTGTTGTTCCTGCATATTTCGCACAGGCTTGTCTAACGCCTCCAGGTAGTTCTAAAACTAATCTAGCACTGATATAACAGACGGCATATTACGTATTACTATGAAGAAGAGAGAGGAGCTCTGGTTTGGGGTTAGGAAGAGCACTCGGCGACGACGAGTGCATTTCAAAACCAAAATGTCAATTGAAGGTTTTTGCACGTCGCAGTGTCCCATCACAAAAATGGACAACATGTCCAGGTTTGCCCCTGCGATGTGGAACGAGACAGCGAGACTTCTGGCGAGGTGAAGCGGCCCTCTGATGCTGTTTATGACGGGGGGGGGTATTTTTGGCCCAGTCTGGAACTAAACAAGACGCATGAAGCATGTTAGTCTCTTACATGGGAGACGGGGGGAAAAACCTGAAATTCCAAGGGGGTACTTCGGTTGAAACGGAGCCGTTGCCAACTACTCAGGTGTAATCGTGCTTAGCGATTAGTGATCGAAGATTGTTGTTGATGAGCTGTGTAAGAGGGCCAGGGGAAGGGTCATCGAGGACCGATATTTCGGGAACGATCTGATCTGCTCAATATACTTGATGTAGACCTGACCAAGATGGCCGCCGAGAGAAACCAGCTGACCCGTGGGTGGAAAGGGCTTATTCCCGAAAAGCAACGAGAAACAGGCGTGTGTCTCAGCAGGAAACAAAATATATTTGCCCCGGAAACGGTGAACCGGCGCGGAAGCCGGTAGGTGAATGTGTTTTGGAGGAGAGAGTGGAATTCGGTTGGTGTTGGTACGGATTTAAGGATAACGGATTAACGGAAGACTTACTGGACTGACTGGGCCAGAGGTCACGGACCCCTGGACTGACTGGACCAGAGGTCACAGACCCCTGGACTGACTGGACCAGAGGTCACAGACCCCTGGACTGACTGGGCCAGGGACACAGACCCCCTGGACTGACTGGGCCAGGGACACAGACCCCCTGGACTGACTGGACCAGAGTCACAGACCCCTGGACTGACTGGACCGGGGACACAGACCCCTGGACTGACTGGACCGGGGACACAGACCCCCTGGACTGACTGGACCAGAGGTCACAGACCCCTGGACTGACTGGACCAGAGGTCACAGACCCCTGGACTGACTGGGCCAGGGACACAGACCCCCTGGACTGACTGGGCCAGGGACACAGACCCCCTGGACTGACTGGGCCAGGGACACAGACCCCCTGGACTGACTGGACCAGAGGTCACAGACCCCTGGACTGACTGGGCCAGGGACACAGACCCCCTGCACTGACTGGACCAGAGGTCACGGACCCCTGCACTGACTGGACCAGAGGTCACGGACCCCTGCACTGACTGGACCAGAGGTCACGGACCCCCTGGACTGACTGGACCAGAGGTCACGGACCCCCTGGACTGACTGGACCAGAGGTCACGGACCCCCTGGACTGACTGGACCAGAGGTCACAGACCCCTGGACTGACTGGGCCAGGGACACAGACCCCTGGACTGACTGGGCCAGGGACACAGACCCCTGGACTGACTGGACCAGAGGTCACGGACCCCTGGACTGACTGGACCAGAGGTCACGGACCCCCTGGACTGACTGGACCAGAGGTCACAGACCCCCTGGACTGACTGGACCAGAGGTCACAGACCCCCTGGACTGACTGGGCCAGGGACACAGACCCCCTGGACTGACTGGGCCAGGGACACAGACCCCCTGGACTGACTGGACCAGAGTCACAGACCCCCTGGACTGACTGGACCGGGGACACAGACCCCCTGGACTGACTGGACCGGGGACACAGACCCCCTGGACTGACTGGACCAGAGGTCACAGACCCCCTGCACTGACTGGACCAGAGGTCACAGACTTCGCGAACTGGGTTGAGGTTCTTCAGGACCAGGGTTGAAGACCTGTGAGGATTTTTGTCTCTATTATAGCTGCTGCCTTCACCCTTGAATGTAGATGGGTAGCAGATAGCAGAGCATTGTTCAAGAATTCCGGGCAATCATTTCTTGGTGCCAAAGAAGAAAAAAATCGCATCTTTCAGCCTTATAAATCCAAAAATGTGAGAATCCTTAAGTGTTATTAAACCTCAGCTAGAGGGGGGGGCTGGATGATTACGCCCTTTGCTTTGTTCGAACTGGTGGTCCTGTAATACTATATTCATTCAGAGCCCTGAAACAAGGGGACTTCCTCTTCCTGCTGTGATGGAGGCTGCTGAGGAAAGATCTGGACAGATCTCGGAGCTGGAGTCGCTATTTAGCTGTGGACGTGATATGTGTATAAAATGTGTCGAGAGCAACTCTCGGATCAAACGCTGCTAATTGGCGTAATGAACTCTTCGGCTCTTTGATGCGACTTCAAGAACCACTACACTTCCGAAGAGGTGCTGTGAACGTGATCTCTCAGACCGTTCTCCAGACATCTTCGGAGCTCTGTGAACTTTTAACTCTTTTAAATTTTGCCAGTTTCTGGAACCAGCGAGGCGCGTAGCTTCTCATGACTAAACTTGTTTAAAAAAAACAAAAATGAGCAACACTGCACTTAAAACCAATGACATCAGAACAGGGTATTTTTTTAATATTTTGTCGATACAAGTTGGCGTACAGTGAAGAGTTTTACTTCCTGCTGTGTTCTATGAGGCGCCCATGACCCTTAAAGCACTGTGATGTTATGACTGATTTTGTTTTGTTTTTTATAATAAAAATTAACATTGAGGTTAACATTCTTAATGCATTTTGGGTATTTAATCAGCCTGAGATATCCAGATGTGCTGCTGAGTCGGCAGCTGTGCTCTTGTGCCCAAATCTATCCTGGAAATTGTCTCTGTCTTTTAATTGAAACGTTAATTGACTCACAAATCGGACCCCGGCTGCTGTCTCTGTACGTATCCAAGCCCGTCTCACACAGGTTCACCGGCGACTGCAGTCTCGACTACAGTCCTTCATTCGAAAGCAGTTCAGATCATGGCTGAGGGCTTCAAAATTTGCAGATCTAAGTGTGTTTGTCTGTCCTGTGATGGTATCCTGTCCAGGGTGTGTGAGTGTGTGAGTGTGTCCTGTGATGGACTGGTGTCCTGTCCAGGTGTGTGTGTGTGTGTGTGTGTGTCCTGTGATGGACTGGTGTCCTGTCCAGGGTGTGTGAGTGTGTGTGTGTGTGTCCTGTGATGGACTGGTGTCCTGTCCAGGGTGTGTGAGTGTCTGTGTGTGTCCTGTGATGGACTGGTGTCCTGTCCAGGGTGTGTGAGAGTGTGTGTGTGTCCTGTGATGGACTGGTGTCCTGTCCAGGGTGTGTGAGTGTCTGTGTGTCCTGTGATGAACTGACGTCACATCCAGGGTGTACCCTCCCCTGTGCCCATTGCTTGCTGGGATAGACTCCCGCTCCTATGGCGTACACAAGGGGGGGGCAGCCGATTACAGGGGTTACACAGGGTCTCCTGGATACCTGTTCCAATGCCAGCAGCCATCTCACCCTGCAGCTCCCAGCTGGCAGTCTCACTGGAACTCAGCAGGTGTGAGCCTGGCCAGTACCTGGAGGGGAGACTCCTGGGAAAAACTGAGGCTGCTGCTGGGAGAGGTGTGAGTGGGGCCAGCAGGGGGCGCTCTCACCCTGCGGTCTGTGTGGGTCCTGATGCCCCAGTATAGTGACGGGGGACACTGGGCTGTAAGAAGGCACCGTCCTTCGGATGAGACGTCAAACCGAGGTCCTGACTCGGAGGGCTGTCTGTGGGGAGTCTGCATGTTCTCCCTGTGTTGGCCTGAGTTTCCTCCAGGTGGTCCGGCTTCCTCCCGCAGTCCAGAGCCGGGCTGGAGGGTGACTTGACTTCTGGGAGAACTGGGCTCTGGTGGGAGTCTGTGTTTGTGATGGACAGGTGTTAGTGGGGCCAACAAGGGGGGGCTCTCACCCTGCGGTCTGTGTGGGTCCTCATGCCCCAGCATAGTGCCGGGGGGACACTGGACTGTAATATCTCCGGCCCCACAAGCTGTTTGCGCACGTGGCGGTTTTCTGGCGGCTGCTGCTGTATTATTTTTATTTTGAGGGGCTCACCTCTGACCCCCAAGGCCAAGGCGCAGAGCCCTGGGTCAGCACTGGTGCGCTATCAGGGCGTAGGTGGTGGGCTCTGCTCTGCTGCTGGGCGGTCTCTGCTGGGGCTTTGAGCTGAGGTGAACGGAGGAGTAGTGCACTGTGGTGTCTTCTTCCTGCTCGCAGACAGACACACGCACACACACACACAGAGGTGTGCTGAGCTCAGCTCAAGAGCTCTTGATCTGGTCGTTTCTTGATCACACCTCCAGGAAACTCACAGGACGCACACAGAGCAAAGAGAGCTGAGGTTCCACACACACACACACTGAGACTCAGCTGGAGTCAGAGGAGCTGTTAATCAACTTTCACTTAAAAACACCTTCTTCTGGACCAGCACGTAGAGTAAACTCTCAGTGTACAGACACACTAAAGACCAGAGATTCAACACACACGCACACAGACACACTGAGACTCAGCTGGAGTCAGAGGAGCTGTTAAACTTTCACTTAAAAACACCTTCTTCTGGACCTGCACATAGAGTGAACTCTCAGTGTACAGACACACTAAAGACCACAGATTCAACACACACTGAGACTCAGCTTGAGTGACTCTTGAGTCAGATGAGCTGTTGACAAACGTACTTTCAGATACACCTACTTATGTACCAGCACACATACTAAACTCACAGTCTGGACACAGTAATCTAACAGTTTGCACATGGAGCAAAAACGCAAGATTACACACACACACACACTGAGACTCAGCTTGAGTGACTCTTGAGTCAGATGAGCTGTTGACAAACGTACTTTCTCTCAGATACACCTACTTATGTACCAGCACACACACTAAACTCACAGTCTGCACACAGTAATCTAACAGTTTGCACATGGAGCAAAAACGCAAGATTACACACACACACTGAGACTCAGCTTGAGTGACTCTTGAGTCAGATGAGCTGTTGACAAACGTACTTTCTCTCAGATACACCTACTTAGGTACCAGCACACACACTAAACTCACAGTCTGCACACAGTAATCTAACAGTTTGCACACAGAGCAAAAACGCAAGATCACACACACACACAGAGACTCAGCTTGAGTGACTCTTGAGTCAGATGAGCTGTTGACAAACGTACTTTCTCTCAGATACACCTACTTATGTACCAGCACACACACTAAACTCACAGTCTGCACACAGTAATCTAACAGTTTGCACATGGAGCAAAAACGCAAGATCACACACACACACACTGAGACTCAGCTTGAGTGACTCTTGAGTCAGATGAGCTGTTGACAAACGTCCTTTCTCTCAGATACACCTACTTATGTACCAGCACACACACTAAACTCACAGTCTGCATACATAGGAATGTAGTAAACAGCAAATATAGTAAGCAGTTTGCACATGGAGCAAAAACGCAAGATCACACACACACACTGAGACACAGCTGGAGCCACTCGCTACCCAGATGAGCTGTCGATCAACGTTTCTCTCAGATACACCTCCACCTTCCTGTGTACCAGCACGCACAGGAATCTCGCTGTGCACAGACGCAGCCGAGAAACCGGAGACTCCACACTCACACGCGCGCACACACACACTCACAGAGTGTGTGCCCAGGCCTATTCTACGCAGAGCGTGTCTTCGCCGAGCCAGAATGAGCCGCGGTTTCCTCCCACGTGTCTGAGCTTGTGTGTTTCTGGTCGGAGCTGAAGTTGTGTGTGTGTGGAATCTGTGGTCTTTGCTCCGTGTGCAGACTGTGAGTTTAGTATGTGTGCTGGTACATAAGTAGGTGTATCTGAGAGAAAGTACGTTTGTCAACAGCTCATCTGACTCAAGAGTCACTCAAGCTGAGTCTCAGTGTGTGTGTGTGTGATCTTGCGTTTTTGCTCCATGTGCAAACTGTTAGATTACTGTGTGCAGACTGTGAGTTTAGTGTGTGTGCTGGTACATAAGTAGGTGTATCTGAGAGAAAGTACGTTTGTCAACAGCTCATCTGACTCAAGAGTCACTCAAGCTGAGTCTCAGTGTGTGTGTGTGTGATCTTGCGTTTTTGCTCCATGTGCAAACTGTTAGATTACTGTGTGCAGACTGTGAGTTTAGTGTGTGTGCTGGTACATAAGTAGGTGTATCTGAGAGAAAGTGCGTTTGTCAACAGCTCATCTGACTCAAGAGTCACTCAAGCTGAGTCTCAGTGTGTGTGCGTGTGTCTTGAATCTCTGGGCTTTAGTGTGTCTGTACACTGAGAGTTCACTCTACGTGCTGGTCCAGAAGAAGGTGTTTTTAAATGAAAGCAAGTGTATTAACAGCTCATCTGACTCCTGTGTGTGTGTGTGTGTGTGTGTGTTGAATCTCTGGTCTTTAGTCTGTCTGTACACTGTGAGTTTACTCCTCATGAGGAAGTGTCTCTCGAGTGAAGCTGTCTTGCAGACTCCTACAGTACGTCTCGGATCTCACTGCCGGTCTGGCTGGTCCAAAGATCAGCGGTTGTCTTGTTTTTTTGCGTGTGGTTACCAGGTCGTCGTCGAGGCTGTTCCTGTCCTTCGTGCTCTGCTGGTTTCCCCCGGCTCTTCGGCGGCGGCCTTTCCGGACAGAGTTCGGACCACAAGGACGGACGGAGGGATAGAAATGAAGAAGCATCGTGAAGAGAATCCTGCTTTCAGTGCACTGACTGAGCTCTGGGGAGTGTCCGACAGGGACAGGAGGTGGAGGAAGGGAAGGGTCTCCTGTCCCGATCGGTGGATCGCATTCAGACTAAAGAGATTCAGTTCCTTCAGACTAAAGAGACTCGGTTCCTCCAGCCTGTCAGTGTGGGACACTCCCTTCGGACTAAAGAGACTCAGTTCCTTCAGCCTCTCTGTCTGGGGCACTACCTTCAGACTAAAGAGTCTCAGTTCCTCCCGCCTGTCAGTGTGGGACACTCCCTTCAGACTGAAGAGACTCAGTTCCCCCGGCCTGTCAGTGTGGGACCCTCCCTTCTGACTAAAGAGACTCAGTTCCCTCCAGCCTGTCAGTGTGGGACCGTCCCTTCAGACTAAAGAGACCCAGTTTCTGCAGCCTGTCAGTTTGGGACACTCCCTTCAGACTAAAGAGACTCAGTTCCCCCGGCCTGTCAGTGTGGGACACCATCCAGACTAAAGAGACTCAGTTCATCCAGCCTGTCAGTGTGGGACACTCCTTCCAGACTAAAGAGACCCAGTTCCTCCGGCCTGTCAGTGTGGAACACTCCCTTCAGACTGAAGAGACTCAGTTCCCCCGGCCTGTCAGTGTGGGACCCTCCCTTCTGACTAAAGAGACTCAGTTCCCTCCAGCCTGTCAGTGTGGGACCCTCCCTTCAGACTAAAGAGACCCAGTTTCTGCAGCCTGTCAGTGTGGGACACTCCCTTCAGACTAAAGAGACTCAGTTCCCCCGGCCTGTCAGTGTGGGACACCCTCCAGACTAAAGAGACTCAGTTCCTCCGGCCTGTCAATGTGGGACACTCCCTCCAGACTAAAGAGACCCAGTTCCTGCAGCCTGTCAGTGTGGGACACTCCCTTCAGACTAAAGAGACTCAGTTCCTCCGGCTTGTCAGTGTGGGGCACTCCCTTCAGGCTAAAGAGACTCAGTTCCTCCGGCCTGTCAGTGTGGGACACTCCCTTCAGACTAAAGAGACTCAGTTCCCCCGGCCTGTCAGTGTGGGACACTCCCTCCAGACTAAAGAGACTCAGTTCCTCCAGCCTGTCAGTGTGGGACACCCCTTTTCAGACTAAAGAGACTCAGTTCCTCCGGCCTGGCAGTGTGGGACACTCCCTTCAGACTAAAGAGACTCAGTTCCTCCAGCCTGGCAGTACTGTATAGTTCTTTCCCTTCAGAATGAAGAACAATATCTGTTTCAGAACGTGGGCACAGTACCCCGGTCTGATCGAGAGGTGCTCTGACCTGGCCGATGACAGAGGCAGTAGGTGCAGCAGGAGCAGATCACAGCCAGCGTCACAGCTGTGCAGCCCTGGAGGACCCAGCACAGTGGGAAGGTCCCGGGTTCGACAGCCGTATCTGTAACAGGGTGGCAAGACAGGGCGAGGGGGGGGGGGGGGTGAGTCGGCCTTTACTGATGTATCCCTGTGAGAGACAGCACTATGGACAGACTGACTGACTGACTAGTGTACTGATTGACTGGCACACTGACTGACTGACTGATTTTTACACTGAATGACTGACTAGCACACTGACTAACTGGCACACTGATTGACTGACTGGAGCACTGACTGACTGGCACACTGACTGACTGGCACACTGACTGACTAACTGGCACACAGACTGACTGGCACACTGATATACTGACTGGCACACTGGTTGATTAACTGGCACACAGACACACTGATTGATTAACTGGCACACTGACACTGATTGATTAGCTGTCACACTGATTGATTAACTGGCACCCTGATATACTGATTGGTGCGCTGACACACTGACACACTGAGTGACTAACAGACACACTGACTGGCACACTGACACACTGAGTGACTAACAGACACACTGACTGGCACACTGACACACTGATTGATTAGCTGGCACCCTGATATACTGATTGGTGCGCTGACACACTGATTGATTAACTGGCACACTGACACACTGATTGATTAACTGGCACCCTGATATACTGATTGGTGCACTGACACACTGGTTGATGAACTGGCAGACTGACACACTGGTTGATGAACTGGCACACTGACTGGCACACTGACACACTGATTGATTACCTGGCACACTGACACACTGATTGGTGCACTGACACACTGGTTGATGAACTGGCACACTGACTGGCACACTGACACACTGATTGACTAACAGACACACTGACTGGCCAGATCCAGCCTCGCTGAGCCCCCGCCCCAGATCTCCCACCTGGGAAGACGAGCAGGGTTCCGTTTCCGAAGGTGAACTGGCCCTCGACTCTGTCGGCACAGTAATACAGCGCCAGGTCGTCCTCGGTGACGTTCTCGATCCGCAGGCCGACGGAGCCCGGCGGCGAGTCGGGCAGGGCGGAGAGGCGGGGGCCGTCCTCCCGGGCGGGCGTCGCGTTGCAGTGAGCGCTACTGCAGCGCCTCCAGCGGACCAGCACGGCCGGGGGGCGGCGGGCGCGCTGCGCCAGCCACAGGGTCTCCAGGCGGTAGGGGATGTCGCAGCGCAGGGTGACGGCGTCGCCCGGGCGGACCGCGCGGAGCTCCTGGGGCCGGCCCGCCGGCAGCTGCGCGAGGGCGGCGCCTGGGGGGGGAAAACCGATCGTGAAGGAGCAAATCCGGCGTTTTAAAAAACAACAACAGAATACTCCAGGAGAGGCACAGCACAGGTCTCAAACGATTAATTGAATCTCACCCAGCTGTGTCCGGAGAGCAGCCAGGGTATCGGCTTCAACCACACGGGCTGGGCGGCTTGTTCCCCACCCCCACCCCTCTCTGTGTACAGAAGAGCCTCCTGTCCTGACTGGAGGAGCTCACCAAGCTGTGTCTGGAGAGAAGCCGGGGTATCGGCTTCAACCACACGGACTGGGCAGCTTGTTCCCCACCCCCACCCCTCTCTGTGTACAGAAGAGCCTCCTGTCCTGACTGGAGGAGCTCACCAAGCTGTGTCTGGAGAGGAGCCAGGGTATCGGCTTCAACCACACGGACTGGGCAGCTTGTTCCCCACCCCCACCCCTCTCTGTGTACAGTAGAGCCTCCTGTCCTGACTGGAGGAGCTCACCCAGCTGTGTCTGGAGAGGAGCCAGGGTATCGGCTTCAACCACACGGACTGGGCAGCTTGTTCCCCACCCCCACCCCTCTCTGTGTACAGAAGAGCCTCCTGTCCTGACTGGAGGAGCTCACCCAGCTGTGTCTGGAGAGAAGCCGGGGTACCGGCTTCAACCACAGGGGCTGGGCGGCTTGTTCCCCACCCCCACCCCTCTCTGTGTACAGAAGAGCCTCCTGTCCTGACTGGAGGAGCTCACCCAGCTGTGTCTGGAGAGAAGCCAGGGTATCGGCTTTGAAAACATCAGAGGTTGGAGCCTTTGCCAGTTTCTCTTCTTCCCCTCAGAGAGGTATGAGATTTTGCTGCTTAAAGCAGCGGAAAAACACGACCTCCTACCCGGCGTTGAGCTGAAAACAACGACCCCGGCATTGAACCCCTGTCGTGCGGGTCCAGTGAGATTTGATTTCAGTTATTTAATCGAGGGTCCTCGGGTGGAATTAAAAACAGCGTGTGTGTGTGTTTGTGTAGGGGGGAGGTCCCCAGAACTCGAGTCGGGGGGACCCCTGCTCTATTCTACCGACCCCACGGCGCTGCCCGTTAATGTGACGGGTTGGGCGAGCTTCGAGAAACTTCGAAAACGAAGCGAATGTACTGTAGGTCAGCTTCTGAAACACAACGATCTGAACCGGCCCGGGAGAGTTGTCTTACAGACATCAATATCCAAGCGTCGCCCGTTTCTTATCCAGGATTATTACCGACTAGATGTGTGCGATTATATCAGGAAATTAAAAAAAAAACGTGAAAGTTTCTGAACGCAAGATGGGTGAGGTCGCTATCTAGGCGGCCACAGATAAACCCCTTAAAAGAAAATCGGTTTTTATTATTATTTATATTATTATTATTGTATTAGTCGGAGCGGCGGAGGCGAGGTCGCGCCGGTGCGGGCAAAATATTAAAGCCGTGCGTGGTATTTGCGTGGTTTAGCGATACTTTAGCGAATCTCTCCCCACAAAAACAAAAAAAGGCGTTTTGTCGCGGTCCGTCAAATGATGCGCCACCGGTTCCGAACGAAAACGGGTTAGAAGGCGAGTCCACGATGGCCCTCCACTCAGAACAGTTTCAATAACCGTTTTAAAGGCCTCTGTCCCGAATTTCGGGCTCTTCAACCCGGTTCCGGGGCGACACCAGCGCGGCCAGAACCTCTGCCGGCGGTCCAGGGCCGCACGGCGTCTCCTAGCAACCGGCGGGTCCGAACACGACCCCGGTCCGGCCGCGGTGTCCGGCTCCTCGGTCTTGTCCTTCGCTTTTACAGCCTCAAAAACATCGAAATGGCCCCCCGCCACCCCCCCACCCCAAGCACGGCTGAACCCCGATATTGAAAGCCGCGGGTTTCAATACTCTCTGAGGCGGAGAAAGAAAGGAGGAAAAAAAACGCCGTTATGTGGCGTGAAAGCCAGACTTTAAGACCCCCAAATGAAATTAAAACAAATATCTGCGGAATGCATGGAATATATCTGCGAGATCCTTTGGTTTTTAAATCAGAAGACTGAGGTTTTTTTTTTCCTCTCTAAAAAACAAAACAAAACAGTACTTATTAAAGCCGAGCTCTATAGGACCGACGCAGAGTTTAACTCCAGACTGAGAATCGGGGTCTGTCGTCGCCGACGGCCTCTCTGTTCAAGCGTCAAGCGAAGGACCATCGTGACCCGACCGGCGTGATTTTACAGCGAGTTCAACTGTCTGCTTTCCGACCAGCACCTTTGCCAACGGCCTCCTCCGGGACACTGTACACGGTGAGGGGTGGGGGGAGGGAGCTGGAGTCTCTCCCAAGCCAGCGGAACAGCGCCGAGGCAGGGAACACCCCGGGACGGGACGCCAGTCCGTCGCTGGGCAGGCAGGCACACACACTCACACATTTTCTCTCCAAATAAACGCCGACCAAACCTGTTTTTTCCCCCTAAAAGGCGCTGAGTCTACCCCTATATGCGACCCCCTCCACCCCGAGTTCGGCAAGGCGGAATGAGACAAACGTTACAAAGGCAGCGGCGAGGAAGGCGCGTACTCACAGATGAGGAGGAATCTCATTTTGGCCACTCCTGGTTCTCCGAAAACCGCCGTCCCGCTAAAACAGCGAAGGGGACCCCTCTTTTTTTTTAATTTTCTGTCGGCTCCGCCTGTGGCCTCGGCCTCGTCTTCAAGCGGCGGGCGGAGGGGCTCGTTAGTCGGAGGGTCGCTGTTTTTGTGCGCGTCGTCTGGTTTTTGAGGCCCCGTTCCTGTCCGGCTCTGCCTCAATCGCGCAAATTAACCGAAGGGAACCGGGGGGGAGGGTGTCTTCGCCTGAGCTCCGCCAAGTCACGGAATTGGGGTGTTTTGTGGGTTTTTTTTTTAATTGTGTTGGGGTTTCATTCGGGACACCCGCTGGCTTTTCGTGTAAAAAAAAAAAAAAGTCCGGCGGCGTTTCAGAAGGCTTTTCCTGTGGAAAGTCTGTGTCTTTTTCTTTCTTCGTTCTGCAGGGGAAGGGACGCGTCCGGCCTGTGAGGTGTTGAGCCTGGCGACACGGGCGGTTATAGAGCGAGGGGCGTGGATACTGAAGAGGGGGAGAAAGTCTAACTGAAAACTAAAAAGGCGCCAGGAGGTGACAGCTTGAATCAGGAACAAGCTGCCCAGTCCGTGTGGTTGAAGCCGATACCCCGGCTTCTCTCCAGACACAGCTGGGTGAGCTCCTCCAGTCAGGACAGGAGGCTCTACTGTACACAGAGAGGGGCGGAGGTGGGGAACAAGCCGCCCAGTCCTTGTCGTTGAAGCCGATACCCTGGCTGCTCTCCAGACACAGCTGGGTGAGCTCCTCCAGTCAGGACAGGAGACTCTTCTGTACACAGAGGGTGGTGGGGGTGGGGAACAAGCTGCCCAGCCCTGTGGTTGAAGCCGATACCCCGGCTTCTCTCAGGACACAGCTGGGTGAGCTCCTCCAGTCAGGACAGGGGGCTCTACTGTACACAGAGGGGGGTGGGGGTGGGGAACAAGCTGCCCAGTCCGGCTCTTGAGAAGTGGTTGGCTCCTCACTGCCCCTGTCTGAGACCCTGTCTCGTGTTCTCATCTGCACACATCTGAGCGCCGCTTGCGGTGGGCGCGTGGGAGGAGAGCACAATGGAACAACACCTAGACTCAGGCTCTCTGTTATTTATAGCGCACTGGGGCACGGCCGCGTCTCTATTTTTCCAGAACCGCAGGCCAGAGGCGAGCGAGGCGAGACGCGCGTCTGTGAGATCGCAAGGCGGTGTCCTCTGTTTGTCCCCAGCTCTGGCGGTGTGATGCTGCTGATTGGTCAAGGCGCCCAGTCCTGGTCCTGGAGCTCCTGTGTGTCTTAGAGGAACTCAACTCCCCTCTGTTCTTAACAAGCCCCATTACAGGCTTGCTGGCCCTAATTACACTAATTACACACCCGTCTTCCAGCACTGCAGGTGATCTGCTGCAGACACACACACACACACTGAGCCCTCCAGGACCAGGACTGGACAGCCCTGCTTTAAAGACCCCTGGAGACTCTGCAGACACACACACACACTGACCCCTCCAGGACCAGGACTGGACAGCCCTGCTTTAAAGACCCCTGGAGACTCTGCAGACACACACACACTGAGCCCTCCAGGACCAGGACTGGACAGCCCTGCTTTAAAGACCCCTGGAGACTCTGCAGACACACACACACACTGACCCCTCCAGGACCAGGACTGGACAGCCCTGCTTTAAAGACCCCTGGAGACTCTGCAGACACACACACACTGACCCCTCCAGGACCAGGACCGGACAGCCCTGAAGCAACAGTGAACTATGGTTTAGTGAGGGGAGACGCGAATCAAAACTATTATTATATTTTCTGTATCGTCTATGACGTACTGTATTACTCTGCTTCTGAAAACCACAATCTATATCCTGTTTCTCACACAGGTTGAGAACACGCTTCTTCAGACGACCTCCGCCTCAGAAAACACTGATAAGTATGTTTTAAACAACACTTTTATGTATTTTTTCCCCTGTTTTCAGCTTGTTGAGGGTTTGGGGGGAGGAGACACACACGGTAAAGCTTTGATCACATCAAAGCCCATTCCAGCCAAGGGGACGACACATTGTTCAAACCTTTTTTAATTTTGTTTTCTGCAAAACAACCACAGCAGAGGGAGAGCGATCACAACAAAGGGGCGTGTTGTTTTCCTCCGCTGTAGCCATACTGTATTTGTGTTTTATGTTTGACATATCCATTAAAAAACAAAACGACTGCCGATCGACCTCGATTTTGTCTTTTTTTTCTCCGCTAAGCGTTTGAACCTGCGGCCCACTTCCTGTTATTTCACTCGTCCGTGTTCGAGAGAAGACGCTCAATGAGGTAAGACAGGCATTTCACCTTCCTATTACCGAGAAGTTACCGGCGTACAATGCCTACAAGTTTTTAAAAAGTGTGCATTTTGTACTATACTTTTCTTAAAGTCGCCTTTTGGACGCAGTTGGCGACCTTAATCCACCCCAGCTAAAGACACCGCTCTCTCCGCGCGGGTTAAAGGCGTCATCGCTGGGCGACCCAGCAACATCTGGAAAATAACAGTTTTATTATTATTATTATTATTATTATTATTATTATTATTATTATTATTATTATTATTATTATTATTATTATTATTGTTGTTGTTGTTGTTGTTGTTGTTGTTGTTGTTGACCCCTTCCTTCCGAAAATTGTGAAACTTCTGTCCCTTGAGGTGCTGATTCGGGATGTTCTGAGAAGGAAGCGGTCTCTGCTTCAAGTGAAACAGAGGAGGAGGAAACCGCTGTCGAACTGTTGAACTCGCATTACGCGGCTGATGAAAGAGACACAGACTCTATCGACCTTTGCAGCAACTTTGAAAAGGTGTGAGAGAGCGAGCTGCCTCCTCATCCAAAGATCATTTATAACGCAGAGACCCTGATCCCGGAGAGCCGTGGTCCAGTCAGTCCAGGGGTCTGTGACCCCGGTCCAGTTAGTCTAGGGGTCTGTGACTCTGGTCCAGTCAGTCCGGGGGTCTGTGACCCCGGTCCAGTTAGTCCAGGGGTCTGTGTACCCAGTCCAGTCAGTCCAGTGGTCTGTGTCCCTGGTCCAGTCAATCCGGGGGTCTGTGACTCTGGTCCAGTCAGTCCAGGGGTCTGTGACTCTGGTCCAGTTAGTCCGGGGGTCTGGGACTCTGGTCCAGTCAGTCCAGGGGTCTGTGACTCTGGTCCAGTTAGTCCAGGGGTCTGTGACCCCGGTCCAGTCAGTCCGGGGGTCTGTGACTCTGGTCCAGTCAGTCCAGAGGTCTGTGACCCCGGTCCAGTTAGTCCAGGGGTCTGTGTACCCAGTCCAGTCAGTCCAGTGGTCTGTGTCCCTGGTCCAGTCAGTCCAGTGGTCTGTGTCCCTGGTCCAGTCAGTCCGGGGGTCTGTGACTCTGGTCCAGTCAGTCCAGGGGTCTGTGACTCTGGTCCAGTTAGTCTGGGGGTCTGGGACTCTGGTCCAGTTAGTCTAGGGGTCTGTGACTCCGGATTAGTCAGTCCGGGGGTCTGTGACTCTGGTCCAGTCAGTCCAGAGATCTGTGACCCCGGTCCAGTTAGTTCAGGGGTCTGTGTCCCTGGTCCAGTTAGTACAGCGGTCAGTCACCTTGGTCCAGTTAGTCCAGGGGTCTGTGTCCCCGATCCAGTCAGTCCAGGGGTCTGTGTCCCCGGTCCAGTCAGTCCAGGGGTCTGTGACCCTGGTCCAGTTAGTCCAGGGGCCTGTGTCCCCGATCCAGTTAGTCCAGGGGTCTGTGTCCCCGGTCCAGTCAGTCCAGGGGTCTGTGTCCCCGGTCCAGTCAGTCCAGGGGGTCTGTGTCCCTGGTCCAGTCAGTCCAGGGGTCTGTGACTCTGGTCCAGTCAGTCCAGGGGTCTGTGTCCCCAGTCCAGTTAGTAATGTTGAACCCCAATTTGCTCGTATTTCTAAATGTAGCTGGGGCCGTGGGTAACGTAAGCCCTACAGACAGCGGTATGATCCACTCCTGTGTGCCTCCCGGCTTATATCGAGGGCAATGTTTTACAAAACCTTTTCTAGATGTCATTTTAGGGCATCGATTGCATTGGCCGCTGTTCTTCTGTCGCTCTTTTGGCCGCTAGGGGGCGCCCAAGCGATCGTTTCATTCCAGGTGTAAACCTACACTGATGCACTGTGGCGACTGTGTCGTTTCCGAACCTGAATTGTTATACAGAAATGGCTCGATACGAGCTGTCCAGCCAGGTTGCTGAAGCTGATACCCCGGCTTCTTTCAGGACACAGCTGGATGACAGCCTCCAGTCGTGGACAGGAGGTGGCTCTTTACGCAAAGAGTGGTGGGAGTGGGGAGCAGGCTGTCTAGCCATGTTCTGCCGTCTAGCGAGTCGTGTAGGAATTTATATATATATATTTTAATATCGATTCGGAAAGGGTAATCTACGTTTTGATACCTCGACGCCTGCAAGAAGCGCAGGATCAGACCGTCCGAGCTGAGACGTAAAAACCGAGGTCCTGACTCTCTGTGCTCATTAACAATCCCGGGGTGTTTCTGGAGAAGAGTAGGGGTGTTACCCCAGTGTCCTGGCCTGATTCCACCCCTGGTCTTGACCCATCATGGCCTCCTAATCACCCCCCTCTCTGAACTGGCTCCATCCCTCTGCTCTCCTCCCCACTGAGAGCTGCTGTTTGCTGAGCGGACTGGAGCATCATCCAGGTGGGGGCTGCACACTGGGGGGGCTGGAGGGGATCCCCCTGACCCGGGAAGAGCTCCGAGGGGAGGGTCCAGCAAGGACCCTATATAGAGGGCAAGGCGCTATATAGAGAGTGTAAAGATGGTGATAAAGATGATTATTATTGAGGGTATCGGGCAGGGTATTGGCTTCAACCACAGGGCTGGGCGTCTTGTTCCCCGCCCCCACCCCCCTCTGTGTACAGAAGAGCCTGCTGTCCCACTGAGAGCTGCTATGTGCTGAGCGGACCGGAGCATCACCCAGGTGGGGGCTGCACACTGGGGGGGGGGGGTGGAGGGGATCCCCCTGACCTGGGGAGAGCTCTGAGGGGAGCATTCGGGAAAGCGCTCTATATAAGTGTAAGCAATTAGTATGATCAGTTCTTAGAAAAGGAAGAAGCCTTTCCACATACAGGATCATCACGTTTTTGTCAGGCACTCTGTCGATTATTAATCACCACAAGGGGGCAGCAATAAAACACTGAAGAGAAGGATTCGAGAAGACTTCTCCAGCATCACACGGTGCATAAGATTGTAACTTTTGTTGTAATAATAATAATTGCTTACACTCCTATAGCGCTTTTCTGGAGACTCCACTCAAAGCGCTTGACAGGTCATGGGGAATCCCACTACCGCCACCAGTGTGCAGCCCCCACCTAGATGATGCGACGGCAGCCATAGTGCGCCAGAACGCTCCCCACACAGCAGCTCTCAGTGGGGAGGAGAGCAGAGGGATGAAGCCAGTTCAGAGAGGGGGGGTTATTAGGAGGCCATGATGGGTAAGGGCCAATGGGAAATTTGGCCAGGACACCAGGGTTACACCCCTACTCTTTTCGAGAAGCGCCCTGGGATTTTTAATGACCACAGAGAGTCAGGACCTCGGTTTGACGTCTCATCCGAAGGACGGCGCCTGTTTACAGTCCAGTGTCCCCCGTCACTATACTGGGGCATTAGGACCCACACAGACCGCAGGGTGAGAGTGCCCCCTGCTGGCCCCACTCACACCTCTCCCAGCAGCAACCTCAGTTTTTCCCAGGAGTCTCCCCTCCAGGTACTGACCAGGCTCACACCTGCTGAGCTCCAGTTGGGGGGGCTGCCAGTTGTGAGGTGCAGGGTGATTTGGCTACAGGCTATGTACAGTATGTAGCTCAGAAAGCTGTCACCCCGAAAACCTGGGACTGACCAGCGTTATCCAGTACTGCTGCCCACCTGATGGGAGTTCAGTTCTGTTTCTGAAGACATCCTGATTTTATTCTGTGGTTGTTGTTTTTAAAAAAAAAACAACCTCATAGTCCTTATCGGGCATGATTGCTTTAGAAAAAAAACCTGTATATTTTTACCATGACCTGTAAGCCAGTCTAAATGACATACAGAAAAAGAAAAACCAACCGAGGCTGGCAGATATAGAAACAGGTTTCTCGGAGCATATTTTACAGTATGACATGTCTCTACACAAAGTACCGTTTGAAAGGGAGAGAACCAGACACCTCCCACATTTTTCGCGTTGTGCCTTTTTTCTCGACTCTACAATTCCGTTATTGCGGGTTGACTAACAAACGCAGGTTAAAGCACTATTTTGTGTTTTACAACACATAACAATTCTCAGCTTTGTTCCACACCCCCACCACCCTCTGTGTACAGAAGAGCCTCCTGTCCTGACTGGAGGAGCTCACCCAGCTGTGTCTGGAGAAAAGCCGGGGTGTCAGCTTCAACCCCGTGGACTGGACAGCTTGTTCCCCGCCCCCACCACCCTTTGTGTAAAGAAGCACCCCCCCCTTTTCTGACTAGGAGGAGCTCACCCAGCTGTGTCTGGAGAGAAGCCAGGGTATCGGCTTCAACCGCACGGACTGGGCAGATTGGTCCAGATTCGAACTGTGACCTCTTGTTGCTTTGCGGAAACAAAAAAAAAATAACAAAGAAAAGACTTTCCACGAGAGAAGCCCCCTAAAACGCAGCTGAACCTGTTTTACATGACTGCTTGGTGTCGAATGAAACTGAAACGCACCTTATTTTTGAATTCACACAGGCTGGGCTGCTCGCTGGGCTCGTCAGGATGTGGTTTTGAAGTCTTTTTTTTTCCGCTGCCTGACATCTAAATAAAGCAGCTGCTGCTCAGAGTGAAAGAGACTCTCATGCGAACGTGGGCAGTGAGAGTCTCAAGGCATCGGCGTTCAGACAGGTGTGACCTGCGCGAATCGGTTTCTGGCGCTGTGCGCCTGTGTAGAACCGCTGGGGGATCGCGATACCGCCTGCAGATGCTGGCCTGTTCGTCAACAGTGTCTACGAGTTCGGGTCTCTTCCTTGCTTTCCTGGGCTCGAGGAGCCCTGTTCAGTTCACGATCCGTTTTCTGTGTCTGATGACCCGGTAGTTCTGTTGTTTTGTTTTTTTCTCCAGAATCCCATACAGAAGCCCGATTTGTGAATCTTCCAGGTAAGGAAGCTTCCGATCGTAGTATCGTCCCGGTGAGATGACTTAATTCCCACCCCCCCAAAACAAGCTGGACTGTTACAGTTAACACTGTGAAAAAGATAATGAGGAAAGGAGAGCCCTTCCTATCTCTCAACTGGAGTTCTGTCTAACCAATCAATCACCCTGAAAGCATTCCGGCTTTCCAAGTGTTGTCGTTCTGTAAAGCGCTTTAAAGGCGCTATATAGAATCAAGTTCATTATTATAACTTGGGAGGCGGGAGCACCCGGAGAGAGAGAAAAAAAAAACCCGCAGGGAGAACATGCAAACTCCACACAGAAGGTTATCCACCCGCTGGTCGGTCCTAGGGGCAGGGGGCGGCGCTAACCTGCCACGGACCCCCGCCGCCCCCCCCCCCCCCCGACGCACAGCTCCGTCAGGGTAGGCGGGCAGAACCCTGACGGCCTTAAAGCGTTAACGAGCAGGTCATGTCCTCCTGTCTCTCAGCTCTCCTCCCCCCCCCTCCCGTTCTCACTCGGTCTGTGGCTTTCTGCTGTGGTCGCGAACTGGCAAACCGCAGGTAACACCGCCTCCGAGAGAGCAGGAACTCCACCGCTGACGCCAACGAACAACGTCTCTCTGCGACCAGACGCGCAGACGCGTGAAGGGGCCCCTTCACTCAGACAGACGAACTGGAGCCCCTGTCTTTTCTCGCTGGGGTTTCAGCCCCAACAGAGAGGCGTGGACGAGGCGTCACCCCTGTGACGGCTCCCCTGCACTGGCTGCCCTGCGGCTTTCAGCACAAGACTGGAAACCCCGCGGCCCTCCTCTCCCGGTGCGACCCCAGGGCGGCGGTTTGAGTGACGGCTCTGCTTTTGCTTTCAGGGAGACTGCCACAGACACTGGGAGACGCCGAGAGACACCGGGAGACGCAGAGAGACCCTGAGAGACACTGAGCTACCCTGGGAGACGCTGAGAGACACCGGGAGATGCAGAGAGACCCTGAGAGACGCTGAGCTACCCTGGGAGACGCTGAGAGACACTGAAAGACCCTGAGAGACACTGAGATACCCTGGGAGACGCAGAGAGACACTGAGATACCCTGGGAGACCCTGAGAGTCACTGAGATACCCTGAGAGACACTGAGATACTCTGGGAGACACTGGGAGACCCCGAGAGACTCTGGGAGACTCTGGGAGACGCTGAGGGACACTGGGAGACTCTGGGAGAATCGGAGAGACAGTGGGAGACACGGAGAGGTGTGGGGAGACTCCGAGAGACAGTGGGAGACACGGAGAGACAGTGGGAGTTCACTGGGAGAATCTGAGAGACAGCGGGAGGCACGGAGAGGCACTGGGAGACATTCTGCCCTCTTGCCCCAAGCCTGTGGAATGATCCCCCCAGGTCTCGCCACTCAGTCAGCTCTCAAGCAGCTCCTCCCAGACTCCCTGTCCGGCTCTCCTGAGGTGCGGGAATCCGTGCCCTGGGGAGGGGAGGCGTCTGATAAAGCGCTTTGTAAGAGGACCCGGGGAAGGGTCATCTCTAACCGGTATTTCGGGAACGAAACACTGAAAATACTCAATATGGACCTTAGCAAGATGGCAGCCAAAAGGAATCAGCTGACCAGGAAATGGAAAGGGTCTACCCTGAGAAACAACGAGACACAGCTGAGCCGCATCAGGAGCCGAAATATAAGTGCCCCGGAGGCAGTGAACAGGGGGAGGGAATGTAAGAGGACCCGGGGAAGGGTAATCTCTAACCGGTATTTCAGGAACGAAACACTGAAAATACTAAATATGGACCTTAGCAAGATGGCGGCCAAAAGGAATCAGCTGACCAGGAAATGGAAAGGGTCTACCCCGAGAAACAACGAGACACAGCTGAGCCGCATCAGGAGCCGAAGTATAAGTGCCCCGGAGGCAGTGAACAGGGGGAGGGAATGTAAGAGGACCCGGGGAAGGGTCACCTCTAAACCAGTATTTTCAGTGTTTCGTTCCTGAAATACCGGTCAGAGATGACCCTTCCCCGGGTCCTCTTACAGGTTGTTAGTATCCGGAGAGCCGCAGGGCCAGACCGCAGGGGAGCAGGCGAGACGAGGAAGTGAATTCAGCTGTGCTGGTCCCCCATCGCTGCACATCCATGTGGGAAAAGAGTTGCTTCCGGGTCAGGGGTCAGGGGTCAGGCCCAGTGGCCACAGCCTGGGCGTAGAAACTGGACACAGACAGACCTGGCTGCCCAGAGAGGACAGGCTCAGTGCCCACAGCCTGGACACAGACACTGGACACAGGCAGACCTGGCTGCCCAGAGAGGACAGGCTCAGTGCCCACAGCCTGGACAGAGAAACTGGACACAGCTGGAGTTAGGTGTACGGTAAGTGACTGGAGACTTTGTTTCTTGACCAGTGGAATTGAAAGTAAACTGGAACGTCTATAATTCTTCTTTTATTCTCTTGTGAATCATTAGGCGTGATCAGAGGAGATGGTCTGGTGGGGCGCTGCGGGATCAGGGAGCAGGGAAAGACCCATCAAGGACACAGGCAGAAAGATGCAGGTGTGCTGCGTTTACACAAAGAGAGGTGGGAGGGGGGAACAAGCTGCCCAGCCGTGTGGCCGAAGCCGATGCCCCCCAGCCGCCCTACTTTACACCAAGGGTGGTGGGGGTGGGGAGCAGGCTGGCCAGCTGCGTGGCTGACAAGAGTTTGCGGGCTGGAGTTAGGTGTACGGTAAGGGACTGGAGACTTTGTTTCCTGACCAGTGGAATTGAAAGTAAACAGGTGCAGAGCGACAAAAGAACTAATGTAAACATAAATTAAATATAAAAAGTAGCAAAATACGAAATAACCACCTCATTCACTAGAACTGCCGCCCAGTTAATAATACAGGTGACACAGGCACCTACTGGAACGTCTATAATTCTTATTTTATTCTTTCTTGTGAATCATTAGGCCGCTGTTGGATCAGGGAGCAGGGAAAGACCCATCAAGGACACAGGCAGAAAGGATGCAGGTCGGCTGCCTTTACACAAAGAGAGGTGGGAGGGCGGAACAAGCTGCCCAGCCCTGTGGCCGAAGCCGATGCCCCCCGGCTGCCGGCGAAGACACAGCTGGAGGAGGGCATCCCACAGCCGGGTCGGGCGGCCCTACTTTACACCAAGGGTGGTGGGGGTGGGGAGCAGGCTGGCCAGCTGCGTGGCTGACAAGAGTTTGCGGGCTGGAGTTAGGTGTACGGTAAGGGACTGGAGACTTTGTTTCCTGACCAGTGGAATTGAAAGTAAACAGGTGCAGAGCGACAAAAGAACTAATGTAAACATAAATTAAATATAAAAAGTAGCAAAATACGAAATAACCACCTCATTCACTAGAACTGCTGCCCAGTTAATAATACAGGTGAAAACAGGTTAACAACCGGATACAGGTGAATTTCCTGTGCAGTGGTTGAAGAAGGCATCCTCCAGCCAGGTCGGGGGCGGCCCCACTTTACACCAAGGGTGGTGGGGGCGGGGAACAAGCTGGGATGGCGTGAGGGCTCTGCTGCCACATCAGGACGAACGCTCGCTTGTCCTCACCGCTATAAATAACACAGTGTGCAGCAGCCACAACAACAACAACAACAATAATAATAAAGGTGAAACTAACGGTTTCTGTTTTGCTAGGTGCCGCTCGTTAAAACCGGCGATGGCCTGGAATCTTGTCCCGGGATTAGCCGGAATTGTGCCTGGATGTGCAGAGAAACGTCACAGGTGCCCATTGCTTGCTGGGACAGACTCCACCTCCCCTGTAGCCCTGTACTGGGCAAACTGGGAATACAATGTACGGCATAATATTTTTAATTTTTTTTTAATTAAATGTATAAAGAATTTACCAATACAACTACAACCAGAGGATCAGAAACAGGTAAAAGAGGAAAAAACACACAAACAGGAAAAAAAAAAAACATTTAACCGCCAGAGGTAATGAAGTCAATGACGTGATCAAATTGTATTTTTTACATATATCATGTTTTTCTTGCTTTATTATTTCTCCAATTTTTTAAATAGAATTCATATAGTTTCAGCTCCACCTCAAAAGGATCTCTGCGCCTGGGGCTGGGAGGGGTTTGCCGGTTCGAATCCTGCGGCCGGCAGAGGAATCCTACTCCGTTGGGGCCCCCCCCTGAGCGAGGCCCTGAACCCCAGCTGCTCCAGGTGGCGCTGTACAATGTCTGCCCCTGTGCTCTGACCCCCAGCTTCTCTCTCTCCCTGTCTGTGTGTCTCCTGGAGAGCCAGCTGGGGTCTGCGACAAGACCGATTCCTCATGCAAGACATCGTATAGGGTTAGTAAAGTGATGTTGTTGTTATTATTATTATTATTATTATTATTATAAATGTACCAAAGATCAACGGATCATCCTGCGCATGCTTCAATGCAGAGAGCACTAATCTAACTGGATAAAACCTATGAACAATTGTAAACGATCTCTCTCATGTCATATTGATAATAATACTAACTTTATATTATTAGAAGCCTGGATGTCCGGGAAAGACGTCATGGGGAGTTTGAGGGCGGCGCTATCCATTTTCATCCGATCTGCAGTAAGGGGGTAGGATACTTTCATATTACCCGTGGGGTCTCCTTTTCACATTCCACCTGGTTTTGCGGGGGGCTGTACAAATTGTTTTAGCGCTATAAGTGTGTCCAGGATGGGTTTTTTTCCTCCGGGGCAGGTTTTGGTAGGTATTTTGACGGCGCCGCTTAATGCCGCCACTCAGGACAACAAGAGCTCCGGCCCCGCCGCGCTGCAGTCGGAATTGAAAGTTGAGCACACGCGTAGATAACAAAATAACCGCTTAAATGTGTAAAAAAAAAGAAAAAGGACACGAAATAGGAGTAGCTCAGATATCCGCCGCCCGGGGCGACGCATTTTTGCGGAGTGATGACTGTTTATCACGGAAGTAGACGGAGGTGCCCGATCTTATTTCATTGTACTTTATTTACTTTATGTGTCTGCTTAATTATATATATATACACACGCATAAATACTTCAGTTTCATAACTCATATCTCCCCACCTGTCGCTTTACACCTAGAACATGCCTTAGCCCTTCAGTCGTTTGATATAATTAAACGTACGATGTCGGATATTGTAGTTTTGGGCTTCGTTGTGTTATCAGATAGGAGGAGATGCCCGGGTTTGCAGTTGTGTTTTTGTATCGTCCCGATCTTCCACGCCTCCAGGTTGGCCGGACGGCAAAAGCCGCATAAAAGCGAATATTTATTCGCCGTTTCATAAGCGGAACCGAGGACGGAGACGTTAAAGGTTTCGTGTTCGCCTCGACGGTGTTGAAAAGTGTTGTTTTTTTTTTTTTAAAACAAGTAGGATCACATTAATGAACCCGGGAAATAAAGTGGGGGAAAAAATGCGTTTATTATTTTGTTCCACGCAACGGCCTCGCTTGAGTCCGGATCGTCACGATCCGAGAAAATATTCGTTCAATTGTCGATATAAACAACAAGAAAAAAAAGGGAAGTATTCTGTCTACGTAGCAGGAATCAACATCCAGGCAGAGCCCTGTCAGATGACCTCGAAATTTGCTTACTTCTCCATTTTTAAAAAACGGTTTCGAATCCGCCATCTCGCTCGTCGTGTCGGCTGAGGGCCAATGACAAAAGTCAGGGGGGCTCACAATCCAAACACAACGGTCCCGGTGCCGTTACAATCCCGTAAATAAACAAAAGCCGACAACACACAAGAAGACGTTCACAAACCAAAACGCGGGCCGTCATTGCCTTTCTCCACACCAAACAAAACAAAACAAAACAACACTTTTCTCTCCGGACACGCTCCAGACACTCTCAGTGACGAGAGAAAACACAAAGTCTAACGCAAGCTACCGTGCTGCTTTGCACTTTTCTACATAAAACAAACATAGATTCCATACAGACTGTGTCCAGGCTGTGAGCACTGAGCCTGTCCTCTCTGGACAGCCAGGTCTGCCTGTGTCCAGTGTCTGTGTCCAGGCTGTGGGCACTGAGCCTGTCCTCTCTGGACAGCCAGGTCTGCCTGTGTCCAGTGTCTGTGTCCAGGCTGTGGGCACTGAGCCTGTCCTCTCTGGGCAGCCAGGTCTGCCTGTGTCCAGTTTCTCTGTCCAGGCTGTGGGCACTGAGCCTCTCCTCTCTGGACAGCCAGGTCTGCCTGTGCCCAGTTTCTCTGTCCAGGCTGTGGTCACTGAGTCTGTCCTCTCTGGACAGCCAGGTCTGCCTGTGCCCAGTGTCTGTGTCCAGGCTGTGGGCACTGAGCCTGTCCTCTCTGGACAGCCAGGTCTGCCTGTGTCCAGTTTCTCTGCCCAGGCTGTGGGCACTGAGCCTGTCCTCTCTGGACAGCCAGGTCTGCCTGTGTCCAGTGTCTGTGTCCAGGCTGTGGGCACTGAGCCTGTCCTCTCTGGACAGCCAGGTCTGCCTGTGTCCAGTGTCTGTGTCCAGACTGTGGGCACTGAGCCTGTCCTCTCTGGACAGCCAGGTCTGCCTGTGTCCAGTGTCTGTGTCCAGGCTGTGGGCACTGAGCCTGTCCTCTCCGGGCAGCCAGGTCTGCCTGTGTCCAGTGTCTGTGTCCAGGCTGTGGGCACTGAGCCTGTCCTCTCCGGACAGCCAGGTCTGCCTGTGTCCAGTTTCTCTGCCCAGGCTGTGGGCGCTGAGCCTGTCCTCTCTGGACAGCCAGGTCTGCCTGTGTCCAGTGTCTGTGTCCAGGCTGTGGGCAATGAGCCTGTACTTATAAAGTAAAATGCATCTAAAAGGAAGAGGAGGGTTTAGAATACTAAAGCAGACTAGGGCCATGGCTGTAACATAGGAATCAGATTAGACATCCAGCTCTAGAATACAACATAGAGTAGGACCTTTGTTGTAGTCTGTAATCCAGACTAGACTAATGGCTCTAGAATAAAACCCCAGACTAGACCCATGGCTCTAGATTAAAACCCCAGGCTAAATTAATGGCTCTAGAACACAATCCAGATGAGACCCACGGCTCTAGAATAAAATCAGACTAGACCCGTTGCTCTAGAATAAAAATGCAGACTAGCCTAATGGCTCTAGATTAAAATCCCAGGCTAGATCCTTTGCTCTAGATTAAAATCCCAGACTAGATCAATGGCTCTAGAACACAATCCAGACGCGACCCGTGGCTCTAGAATAAATTCAGACTAGATCCATTGCTCTAGAATAAAATCCCAGACTAGATCAATGGTTCTAGAAATCCCAGACTAGACCCATGGCTCTAGATTAAAATCCCAGACTAGATCAATGGCTCTAGAACACAGTCCAGATGAGACCCATGGCTCTGGATTAAAATCCCAGTCTAGATCCATGTCTTGATAATACAATCCCAGACTAGATTGCATTCTCTAGAATAAAAATCCAGACTAAACCCAAGGCTCTGGAATAAAACCCCAGACAAGACTCATGGCTCTAGATTAAAATCCCAGGATAGATCCTCTGCTCTAGAATAAAACCCCAGACTTGATTAATGGCTCTAGACTACAATCCAGACTAGATCCATGGCTCTAGATTAAAATCCCCAGACTAGACCCATGGCTCGAGAATACAATCCCAGACTAGATTAATGTCTCTAGAATAAAAGTCCAGACCAGACCCAAGGCTCTGGAATGGACCATGAAGCCAGGTGGTGACTTCAGCTTGGCTGTGAGCAGCAGGACTCTAAAGGCAGCTGGTTTAATCTCCTCCACAGGTGCTCGCCGGTCCCCAGCCAGCTCGGCGTCGGAGGGAGATGCTCAGCGGTCATCCTCAATGCCAGTCCACACCCCAGGAAGAGGAAGAGCAAGAGGGAGGTGAGATGGGGGCTGTGTTGTGCAGGAGAAGGGTGGTTTTCAGGAAAGAGGCTAGTGTGAGGGTCCAAACCTGTTTCACACAGGTCGACCAGCGACTGCAGCCGGACAAAGCAGTTCAGATTGTGGGGATCCGCAATTTCATACTGCGCCGTCGCCGAAGTCAGGTGTCAGGCCCGATTCTCAGTGTCGAGCGACACAGCGCAGGGGCCCCGGGTTTCATTCCCAGAACATTAGCTGTGTTCTGTAACGATGCTAACAGCTGTCGGGGAAAGTGGGTGAAGGCTGACCCTTCGACTAGGTTGTCTGTCCACCCGTCCGACGGGCCGTTCCGGAGAATGATTGATCTCCCTCTCGGTTTCAGCTCCTTCGCGCTGTGGTCGGCCTGGATTCAGCTGCTGCCCCTGCTGACGGAGGGTGAGTCCCCAGATCTCCAGATCTCCAGATCTCCAGATCTCCAGATCTCCTGATCCCCTGTAGCTGGTGTCTCACCTCTGCCTCTCCTCTCCTGACTCTCTTGTTTTTTCTCTTGACTTCTTGACATCAAATCTGCAACCACACAAATCACCTCTTGTTGAGAACATCAACGTCCTGTCTCGGATGTTTTGATTGTCATTGTGGGGGAGACGGTCCTGAGGGAGAGAGAGCTGGTGTCCAACCCCCTCTGGTCCTGAGGGAGAGAGAGCTGGTGTCCAACCCCTTCTGATCCTGAGGGAGAGAGAGCTGGTGTCCAACCTCCTCTGGTCCTGGGGGAGAGAGAGCTGGTGTCCAACCCCCCCTGGTCCTGGGGGAGAGAGAGCTGGTGTCCAACCCCCCTGGTCCTAATGGAGAGAGAGCTGGTGTCCGACCCCCCCAGTCCTGGGGGAGAGAGAGCTGGTGTCCAACAATCCTCCCTGATCGTGGGGTCCCCCTGTGCCTGCTGGTGTTTTTATCAACCGGGTTGTCCTAATTGGCATCTTTGATTAGGCCGCCGGTGGTGGTCCTGACTTCTGTGCAGCTGTTTCCGTGATCTGTCCAGGGTATCCCAAGGTGCTCCCCTTCCAGCAGGCTTTGTGATTTTGCGTTCGGCTGCGTTTTTTCGGCTTCGGTCCTAGTTTGCCTGAGTCATTCTGGGCCTCTGTCACCCCCCCTGTTTCTTCAGGGCTCCTCCAGGTGTCGGTGAAATATGGCCAGGTGGTCACCCTGCCCTGTGACGGGACCGCCCACGTGCCCGGGATTCCCGAGGACCAGCTGCACGTGCTGTGGAAGACGCTGGATCAGCACGTCTACGAGTTCGTGGATGGAAAATTCTACCCCAGTGCCGGGTTCGAGCACAGAGCCCAGATGTCCCAAGAGCAGATCAGGCGGGGGGATTTCTCCCTGACCCTCGGCCGCACCACCTTCTCCGATGAGCACGTCTACGAGTGCCTCCTGGAGGCGGATAAGGAGTACCTGCTCGCCAGCATGGAGCTGTCCATTCTGGGTAATAATAATACTAATAATACTACTCCTAATAAATGCTTACACTTCTGTAGCTCTTTTCTGGACTCTCCACTCGGAGCTCTTCACAGGTCATGGGGATCCCACTACCGCCACCAGTGTGCAGCTCTTTACAGGTCATGGGGATCCCACTACTGCCACCAGTGTGCAGCTCTTTACAGGTCATTGGGATCCCACTACCGCCACCAGTGTGCAGCTCTTTACAGGTCATTGGGATCCCACTACCGCCACCATTGGGCCATTCTGGGTAATTCCCACCTGCTCGCCAGCATGGAGCTGTCCGTTCTGGGTAATAATAATACTACTCCTAATAATTGCTTACACTTCTGTAGCTCTTTTCTGGACTTTCCACTCAGAGCTCCCTACAGGTCATGGGGATCCCACTACCGCCACCAGTGTGCAGCTCTTTACAGGTCATGGGGATCCCACTACCGCCACCAGTGTGCAGCTCTTCACAGGTCATGGGGATCCCACTACCGCCACCAGTGTGCAGCTCTTTACAGGTCATGGGGATCCCACTACCAGGGTGGCCATTCTGGGTAATTCCCACCTGTCGCTCTGGGCTGCAGGGAATTGTACAGTTGAGCGCGGATACTGGCTCCTTCTTCTTGATGAAGCCAAATAAGCTCTTCCTCCCCGGAGACCCGGAATGCCACCAGAAATAAGAGTTTAAAAAGCTTCGTTTGAAAAGGAGTCCCCTTGCAATTGGAATTAGATACTCATTGGCCAACAGTGCCATCTAGTGGATAAATCGCCACAGTACAAGCTCCTCATTAATATTCTAATTGTTCCTAATATAGTGAAACCATATGATCTAAAACAGAAAAGACGTATTCGTGATATAATGGGAGTATTTGTGTCTTACACGGAGGTCCCTCTTGTTCAAATGTCGAACGGCGTGTGACGTTTTCGAAGTTCACGGGTTGACATGAGTCCCAAAACCCAGCTGACGTCCTGATGTTCAATCTCTCTGCTTTCAGCTCATAAAGAAAGTGTCACCCATCAGTCTGGAGTCTCTCTCTCTCTCCCTCTCCCCACTGCTGGTCCAGTGGAGGTGCTGTTTGATCCTGGAGGATCTGCCCAGTCTCCCAGAGTCTTACTGAGCAGCGCAGGGCTCCCTGGCCCCGGGTACGAGCAGAGAGTGTCGGTGCAGGACGGCTCTCTGACGCTGCGTTCCCTCACTCCAGCTGATCAGGGCAACTACACAGTGAGGGACCTTCAGGGAAACACTATCAGCAATGTGACAGTCACTGTGGATGGTGAGCAGGTCTACAGTAGGGTCACTAGAGGGGTCTACACTCCTGACAGAGGGGGTTCTTATATCATCCTCTGTCCTGATTGTCTTTCAGCTCACAGAGACACTGTCACCCTGCAGCCTGGAGCCTCTCTGTCTGTCCCCCTGTTCACTGGAGAGCCAGTGGAGGTGCTGTTTGACCCTGCAGGAGCTGGAGACTCGACCTCAGTGTGTTCTGTCCAGAACAGCACAGCCCGCTGTGTCCCCCAGTACAGAGACAGAGTGTCGGTGGAGAATCAGGAGCTGAGACTGCAGGACCTGAGGAAATCCGATCAGGGGAACTACACAGCACTGCTGTCACGTAGCAGGAGAGCCATCAGTATTGTGTCTCTCACTGTGGGAGGTGAGTAACTGCACAGAATGAATGGGGTCCTATTAGAAAGTCTACTGGCCCCGGAACAGAGCCTTCTCCCCAGTGTCTCCTTTAACTGACACTGACCCCTTTCATACAGCTCATACCTGTGTGATAATCTTACATTCCCATTAAACTAAATACATGAGTGCAGCTCTATGCATAAACGTATTGCTCACGGTGCCCTCTGGTGGCCGCCTCTTGTCACTGCTGTCCTCTCAGGACACCTCACCTGTGATCTGTTGAATTTTCCCAGACCCCCAACATATTCTGCATTATTCGAATGTCACTTGATGTACACCTCTAAATCCGCTAGATCCTTTTAAACAGCCCCTGGGATTTAATCTTCCCACCTCCGTCTGGAAAGCACTCTGTTCAATTAAGGCCGTGACCGACCCCCAAACCAGCACTGTGCTTGTGGGCCATCGTTGGGGGGGGAATGAGGTGAATTGATGCACTCAGGGGAACTGCTGTCCTTGCTGTCGCCTTGCACCATGGGAATTGTAGTTTACAACCATGCACCGTGGGAGTTGTAGTTTACAACCATGCACCGTGGGAGTTGTAGTTTACCACCGTGCACCATGGGAGTTGTAGTTTCTGTCAGGTGCATGCAGGACGGTCTCCCAGATGCATTTTTCCACCCTGGAGTGTTTTATAGTAAGCGCTTTCATTGATCAGAATTTTTCCTGTCCACAGGTGGAGACTCCCATTTCTTGAACCTCTGGATCCTGGTCCCCGTGGCGCTGCTGCTGCTGGTGCTGGGAGCCGGGCTGGTGGTGTACTGGAAGAGGCAGGGGCGCTGCTCAGGGTCCGCAGTGAGATACTCTCAGGGGAATATCGTGGCGGACGGGTAGATGGCAGAGAAGAGAGAGAGAGAGAGAGAGTCCAGGCTGTCGTCTGGTTTCCGTGTGTATTGGGGTGAGGGTGTACCCCAAAGCGCACACACACAGACTTCCCAGGCGGCTCGCAGATGAAGAGACCCGATCCCCGATCACGGAGCCGCACGGCCTGGCAGAACCGCCCTGGGACTGACACCCTGGTGACCCTTATAGCTCAGGGGTCCCCCAGTCCAGCCCCTGGGGTCCCCAGTCCAGCAGGTCTATGATGTACAGCCCTGGCTGTTCGAACAGATTGGAATCTTCTCTAATAGGCTGCTACCTTGTGTCTCTCATAGCAGAAAACGGCATTAATACTCACTACTCGAACCCCTAGCGTTTGCTCTCTCTGTGAATCAATATTTATCATTAAATTCTCTGCTAAAGAAAGTGTCTCTTTGTCGAATAAAAAAAGCAGTTATGCCACACCGATAAATATGCTCCCCCTCGTTTCTGTGCGAGAGAATTTGTTGACGGTGTGTTTGTTCACCCCAGGTGAACACGTGCAGTAACCGGCGGTGTCCACTGGAGGGCAGCGGTGAGCTGGAGCCTCTCACCACAGACACTGGGCAAACTCCACCCTGGCATCAGCTGATCCCCCCTCCCCCCCAGAGCCGTAAGGCAGCAGATCACGCCACCCTGCTGCCCTCACACTGGCCTGGCAAGAGGGGGAACCCCGTCCCACCCCCCCCAGGAAAACCTCATGCATGAGAACTGCAGGCAGGCTCCCCACAACCCCCCCTTCACGAGGACACACAGGAGCTGTGCACAGGACCACTTCCTTTTATTGGGCTTAAGCTTTGACACAAAGTCACTCCCAGTGCCAGACGTATATCGCCCTGCAGCTCCCAGCTGGCAGCCCTCTCCCCCAACACTGGAGCTCAGCAGGTGTGAGCCTGGCCAGTACCTGGAGGGGAGACTCCTGGGAGAAACTAAGGATGCTGCTGGGAGAGGTGTGAGTGGGGCCAGCAGGGGGCGCTCTCACCCTGCGGTCTGTGTGGGTCCTGATGCCCCAGTATAGTGACGGGGGACACTGGACTGTAAACAGGCGCCGTCCTTCGGATGAGACGTCAAACCGAGGTCCTGACTCTCTGTGCTCGTTAACAATCCCGGGGTGTCTCTGGAGAAGAGTAGGGGTGTTACCCCAGTGTCCTGGCCTGATTCCCTCCCTGGTCTTGACCCATCATGGCCTCCTAATCACCCCCCCTCTCTGAACTGGCTCCATCCCTCTGCTCTCCTCCCCACTGACAGCTGCTGTGTGCAAAGTGCTTTGGGTACAGTGTCTAAAACAGCACTATATATATATCTAAGGAGTTGTTATTATATACTTATATGCACAGTGATGTATTTTACAGGAATTGGGGCAGAATGCACAACAGGGGCAGCATCTCAGCCGGGATTCGAACCCTCAACCTCAACCGGAGCTCAAACCACTGCCTCTCGTTCATTAACCCGCCCTCCCCCCCCCCTTCCGAGCGAGAAACAGCGATCATGCACTGTCCACTGCCCCCCAAGGGAAGGGGGGCTTTAAGAAGACGTCTTCCCAGCGGCTGAGGGAGGAAGCGAAGGGGATTGGCGGCGCTGGATCGACAAAGGCTCGGTCACGCCCCGCCTAGCGTGGCGGTAAGGACACCCAGAGGCGTCTGCGCCCTTGCTCGGGGGGGCGCGATCTGTGAGGGTCGAGAAGGGCCCGCCTCTGGGCGTGACGTGGTTTGATCTGTCCGGATTTCCCTCTGGACTCGGGGGGGGGGGGGGTGGGGGTTGGCGCCCGGGGAATCGGACTCTGCTCCCCGTCAGAAGGTCTGGATCTCGGCGTAGGTCGTCCCCGGCGCGCTGCACCTCTCTCCCTTCCGTCTGGAGCTGCCTGTGGGGACTATAGTTGAGTAGTGCAGCCCTTCCTCTTCCTCCTGCTCACAGACACGGGGCAGGTCAGACATTAGTAATCGCTCTTCCCCCCCCCCAATTTCTCGTCACAGGCATTAGTAATCGCTCTTCCCCTCACTTTCTCATCAGAGGCATTAATAAACGATCCCCCCCCCCCAACTTGCTTATGAGAGGCATTATTAATCGCTCTACCCCCCCCACTTCCTCGTCACAGACATTATTTATCACCCTCCCCCCACACACACAAACACACACTTTCTTATCACAGGCATTATTAATCGCTTTTCCCCCACTTCCCCATCACAGGCATTATTAATCCCCCCCACCACACACACACTTTCTTATCACAGGCATTATTAATCGCTCCTCCCCCCCGCCCCCCCCAACTTCCTCATCACAGGCATTATTAATCGCTCAAATTTGTCTCCAGCTTCCTGAATGGGATTTCCCATTTCTGTACACTGCACTATTCTGCACAGTAGTGCATCACCTATTACCTGGCTCTCTTGACTGGCTCTCCTGACACTCCTCCTCTGGCGGCTCCCTTCATCGGAGCTCCTGTCTCTGCGGTCTAGAAATAAATCGGGAGCAGTAAATCAGGGAACCAGGCCCAGCAACAGGGCTGGACGGCTTGTTCCCCACCCCCACCCCCCTCTGTGTACAGTAGAGCCTCCTGTCCTGACTGGAGGAGCTCACCCAGCTGTGGCTGGAGAGAAGCCAGGGTATCAGCTTTGTTCCCCACCCCCGCCCCCCTCTGTGTACAGAAGAGCCTCCTGTCCTGACTGGAGGAGCTCACCCAGCTGTGTCTGGAGAGAAGCCAAGGTATCGGCTTCAACTGCAGGGCTGGGCAGCTTGTTCCCCACCCCTACCCCCCTCTGTGTACAGTAGAGCCTCCTGTCCTGACTGGAGGAGCTCACCCAGCTGTGTCCTGAGAGAACCCAGGGTATCGGCCTCAACAACATGGCAGGGCATCCTGTTCCCCACCCCCGCCCCCCTCTGTGTACAGTAGAGCCTCCTGTCCTGACTGGAGGAGCTCACCCAGCTGTGTCTGGAGAGAAGCCAGGGTATCGGCCTCAACAACGTGGCAGGGCATCCTGTTCCCCACCCCTGCCCCCCTCTGTGTACAGACGCGCCTCGCGCTTTCAGATATAAATCCAACGTCGTTTCAACTTCAGTGGCAGGGGGTTATTCTTTCAGCAGGGGGGGTGTATTTCTGACCTGGTGTGTATTTCTGTTGGTGACTCCACTCGGTTGGCGAAGTGCACTGTTTTGTGAAGGGGGTACCAACCTGACTCATTTGTAGATCAGAGCACCAGGCAGAATATGAGGTAGGAGGGGGAAATGAATGATGATAATAATGGTAACAAGACAGCACCAGACACGACAGAGTTCAGCTGAGGGTGTGGGCGTATTCAAAGGGAATGGAGAGACGATATGAATGTCACCTGTGTCCGATGCGTGCTCTCTGCCTCACAGCATCAAAAGAACACGATCGACACCTCGTGAGACAACCGAGGTCCTGCAACCTCGGCCCCCTGCGTGTGCGAAGACACAGGCTGCACCTCCGCGCATCTGCTGTCGCGTCTCTGGGTGCAACTCTCCACGGTTTGACACCTCTCTGTTTTCTGTTAGGCAGAAGCCAGCGACAGCCCAACAGACAACAGGAAGCCATCGACGTGAAACGTTTTTTTTTTTTTGAGGCTCCTCTCGAGACTGGATGTTAAGAGAGGGCGATTTTTTTTTTCCTCCCACAGCAACATCTTTACGCAAAGAGTGGGGGGTGACTGGAACGAGCTGCCTGGCCCCAAGCTGGGGTGACAACTGAGGCACAGCGGACTGAAATGTTACCGTCCGTTGCGTTCTAAGGAGGAGAAGATGAGAGGAGCAGGGGCAGGTTCGGGGGGGGGGGTTTTCTCTGACCTCTACAGTCAAACAGGGCCACCAGCGGACGAGAGGGTTACTGTCTGGTTTATATTTTTTTTTCAGCAGCTTCGATACAGAAATGGGGCCCATACACTGGCCCAGGCAGGGGTAAGCGCTGGAGCCCTGGGTTCAATTCTAGACCTGGGGTGCTGTCCGTGTGGAGTCTGCATGTTCTCCCCTGGTTTGCATAGGTTTCCTCCCGCAGCCCAAAGACTGAATTGGATTTCTGGGAAAACTGGCGTGTAGGAGTGTATGTTTGTGTCTGTGCGTCTGTCCCTGCGATGTCCAGGGTGCGCCCCATTGCACTCTGGGATAGGCTCCGGCTCCCAGCCCTTGACCACTCGTTCTTAACGAGCGACCTTAACGATGCCCTGCGCCTAGGAGAGCCCAGGATCGCCCTACGGTATTCTGAGCGCCTTTTCGGCTCTGCGTTGTTTGCAAAAGTTTACAACAGGATCGGTTTGCTAAAACTGGAGGAAGGAACTGTACCCCCCTAACACCTGAGAAGCGAACAGCGGTGATCTGTGGGCTGCCAAATAAACAACCTGTAGCCACTGAGAACCTCACACTTGCTTCTGTGCGCGTCAGAGCTGTTAGCGCGCACAGCTGGGGGGGCTGCCATCTACAACACCCGAGCTGTCGTAGTGACAATACGTGCAGATTCACACCTGTCTCCTCTCTCTCTCTGCGCCTCAGAACTGTGAGATCTCAGAGCTGAGGCTGCTATGGGATATATCTTTTGGACCCGAGCTCACAACCGGCACGTGCACACAGAATCGCATCTGGCTCGTCTCTGGGCTCACCAGAGCTTTTGGACACACTGGATGTGCACACAGAATCACGCTCACTCGTCTCTGGGCTCAAAAGAGCTTATAGACACACTGGATGTGCACACAGAATCACGCTGGGCTCGTGTCTGGGCTCACCAGAGCTTTTAGACACACCGGATGTGCACACAGAATCACGCTCGCTCGTCTCTGGGCTCAACAGAGCTTATAGACACACTGGATGTGCACACAGAATCACGCTGGGCTCATGTCTGGGCTCACCAGAGCTTTTAGACACACCGAATGTGCACACAGGATCACACTGGGCTCGTCTCTGGGCTCACCAGAGCTTTTAGACGCACCGGATGTGCACACAGAATCACGCTGGGCTCGTGTCTGGGCTCACCAGAGCTTTTAGACACACCGGATGTGCACACAGAATCACACTCGCTCGTCTCTGGGCTCAACAGAGCTTATAGACACACTGGATGTGCACACAGAATCACGCTGGGCTCGTGTCTGGGCTCACCAGAGCTTTTAGACACACCGGATGTGCACACAGAATCACGCTCGCTCCTCTCTGGACTCAACAGAGCTTATAGACACACTGGATGTGCACACAGAATCACGCTGGGCTCATGTCTGGGCTCACCAGAGCTTTTAGACACACTGAATGTGCACACAGAATCATGCTGGGCTCGTGTCTGGGCTCACCAGAGCTTTTAGACACACCGGATGTGCACACAGAATCACGCTGGGCTCGTCTCTGGGCTCACCAGAGCTTTTAGACAAACTGAATGTGCACACAGGATCACGTTTGGCTCGTCTCTGGGCTCACCAGAGCTTTTAGACACACTGAATGTGCACACAGGATCACGTTTGGCTCGTCTCTGGGCTCACCAGAGCATTTAGACACACTGAATGTCGACACAGAATCACGCTGGAGTTTATCCCATCAAGCAACAGGCACAAAGCAGTCCATCACAGGACACACACACACACTCACACACCCTGGATAGGACACCAGTCCATCACAGGACACACACACACTCACTCACACACCCTGGACAGGACACCAGTCCATCACAGGACACACACACACTCACACACCCTGGACAGGAGACCAGTCCATCACAAAACACACACACACACCCTGGACAGGACACGAGTCCATCACAGGACACACACACACTCTCACACACCCTGGATAGGACACCAGTCCATCACAGGACACACACACACACACACACACACACACACACACACACACACACACACACACACACACACACACACACCAGGGCCGATCTTCCTACCCCACCAGCCTGTCTTTGCACAGTGGGAGGAAACTGGAGTACCCGAAGGGGAAACCCCCTTGAACCCAGGCAGAACGTGCAGACTCCACACAGACCGCACCCCATGAGCCGCCGACCTCACCTGCTCGGTGGGAGAGGCAGTAGAAGGTGCAGCCGGAGGAGATCAGGGCGGAGAGGGGGACGGCGCCGGCCAGGAGCCCCCAGGACAGCGGGACGAGTCCGGAGCGGTCACACGCGATGGGGGTCACTCCTGTCCGGTTGGAGGATCCTCCTTCAGGTGCTGAGCCTTGGAAGAAGAGCCAGCATGATGGCGTTAATCTGCTGCCCCGATGCGGGAGATGTCTGGGATCTCTGAGCTCTGTGGTTACTCCGTCTCGACTCGTCAGGCTGCTGTCCGGACAGACCCCCCCCCCACCTCAGAGCCCCCCGGGGCCACTGGGGGGCATGAAAACAAGAGGACAGTCCAGCCCCGGAGGACGAGACCTGCTCACCTCTAACAGCATGTGAGGACAATGTAGCCCCTTCGGGTCCTCAGAGATCTGCTGCTGTGATGCACAGACTGGCGCACCGATTGGTTAGCTGGCAGACTGATTAACTGGCACACTGATTGATTAACTGACAGACTGGCACACTGACACACAGTTAATTAACTGGCGCACTGACACACTGATTGATTAACTGGCGCACTGACACACTGATATACTGATTGGCGCACTGACACATTGATTGATTAACTGGTACACTGACCTACAGACTGGCACACTGATTGACTAACTGACATATTGACATACCGATTGACAGATTGATTGATTAACTGGCACACTGACTGGCACACTGACACACTGGTTGATTAACTGGCACACTGACACACTGAGTGACTAACAGACACACTGACTGGCACACTGACACACTGATTGATTAGCTGGCATACTGATTGATTAACTGACACGCTGATTGATTAACTGGCACACTGACACACTGATTGACTAACTGGCAGACTGATTAACTGGCACACTGACACACTGATTGATTAACTGACACACTGACCAACAGACTGGCACACTGATTGATTAACTGACATATCGACATACTGATTGACAGATCGATTGATTAGCTGGCACCCTGATATACTGATTGGCGCACTGACACACTGATTGATTAACTGGCACACTGACACACTGATTGATTAACTGGCACACTGACTGGCACACTGATTAACTGGCACCCTGGCACAACGAGCGATTAACTGACAGACTGGCACACTGAGTGACTAACAGACACACTGACTGGCCAGACCCAGCCTCGCTGAGCCCCTAGAACCCCTAGATCTCTCACCTGGGAAGACGAGTCGGGTTCCGTTTCCGATGTTGATCTGGCCCTCGACTCTGTCGACACAGTAATACAGCGCCAGGTCCTCCTCGGTGACGTTCTCGATCCGCAGGCTGCTGTTGTTCGGAATGGCGGTGAAGCGAGACTCCAGACCCTCTCTCCTGTACACCTTATTATGTTTCTCCTGATTGGAGCTAGAGAGCACCAACTTCAGCACCAGGACCGGGGTGCACCAGGCGCGCTGCGCGAACCACATGGTCTCCATGCGAGTGACGTCACAGCCCAGGATGACCGTGTCGCCCGGACTGACCGCTCTCACCTCGGCGCGCCCGGACAGGGGCCCCGGTCCCAGGACGGCGCCTGCGGACACAAAGCCCTTCACAACCCCGAGCTTTTCAAATCCAGTCGGTCCAAACGGCTCCCTACAACCGCCCCGAGCGAGTGGCCACGGGACCTTTTTTTTTTAAACGCAAAATGTCGTTTACAGGTCGTGCCGGCCGGGAAAACACCTTGCTGGACGACACGAGGCTCGGGAGCCGACTTCCAAGGTGAAGTCCAAAAGAATAATAAAACGCCCATTTGATGCTCTCCGGCGCCATCGTCAATTGAAAAACGCTTTAAAAACGCGCTCGGAGGGATCAAACCGTTTTGGCTCAAGGGGACGTCGATAAGTGCTGTTTTTTGCTTTTCCAAAAAAGAAGCAAGTCGCAAGTGGTGCTCTAAGATCATAGTCTACGAACAGACGTGTCTTAATAAGCTTCAGTAATGAGCGTAGCTTTCATGTGCCAATTTTATTTGCTGATGAGTCAATATGACGCGACACGCGGCAGGGGTGTTTTGATCATTCGTGTTGAATGATCATTACAGGTCTGGGGGGTCCCAAGTTTGAATTCCGGACCGGGGGGGAGGACACTCTGTGAGGAGTCTGCATGCTCTCTCCCCCGTTTCCTGACGCTTCTCCGTTCATTCGGACCCACGGACTGCCCGATTCTATGGGAATTCAAACCTTACACGACGCACAACGCACAGGGCATTTACGACAATCAAAAAACAACAACAACAAAACACCAGCATTATAGGAAGCGAATTAGATTTCAAACTGTCTGGAAACGGAGAAGCGGCTCGTTAAAATATTGTACCTCGCACCTTAAACACGCCGGACGTCCCCAGAATGTGACATATTTAATTGATAGACTTTGAGCGTGTGATACCGAGTGATACCGATCAATACCGTCTGGTAGCGGGTGATACCGTGTGATACCGAGAGCGTGTGTGATACCGAGAGCGTTTGATACCGATTACACTCGTGTGATACCGAGTGATACCGACTAATACCGTGTGATACCGAGTGATACCGTGTGATAGCGTTTGATACCGATTAATACCATGTGATAGCATGTGATACCGAGAGCGAATAATACTGTGTGAAAGCCTGTGATACCGATTGATACCGTGTGATACCGTGCTATACTGGTATTATTATTATTATTATTATTATTATTATTATTATTATTATACCGATTAGTTTCGTGTGATAGCGTGTGATACCGATTGATACCGTGTGATACCGTGCTATACTGGTATTATTATTATTATTATTATTATTATTATTATTATTATTATTATTATTATTATACCGATTAGTTTAGTTGATAGCGTGTGATACCTATTGATACCGTGTGATACCGTGCTATACCAGTAGTATTAATTATTATTATTATTATTATTATTATAATACCGATTAGTACCGTGTGATACCGGGGTACAATGTGATACCGAGATCGTGTGTGATACCGAGAGCGTTTGATACCGATTAATACCGTGTGATAGCATGTGATACCGAGAGCGTGTTATACCGTTTGATACCGATTAATACCGTGTGATAGCATGTGATACCGAGAGCGTGTTATACCGTTTGTTACCGATTAATACCGTGTTATACCGTTTGATACCGATTGATGCCGTGTGAAACCGTGCTATACCGTTTGATACCGATCGGTACCGTGTGATAGCGTGTGATACCGAGAGCTGCACCGAACCTCGCCGATTTACTCACCGGCGCGCGGGGGGCAGTCTGGCACGCGTGCCCGGGTGTCCACTCCTGACGTATAAGCGCTGTAATTAGCGGCGCCTCTTAATTATCCCCTGCTCCCGGACCAGGCGCGCGGCCCGGGGGGGAGCAGACAGGGGGTTCTGGGAACGGGGAAACGGACCACCGGACAACGACTGGCCGCGACAAGGCGGCCGTATTGGGAAGAGAGCCCCGGTAAGTCCCGCGAGTCCCGTTTTTTTTTCCTCAGTCCCGGTTCGACGAAGAGGTTCTTGGCGATGAAGGTGTTTCTCTCCATTTTTTTTAACGCAGCGTCTTTTCCGGCTTCGGGGGCGATGATGACCTGAATGTCGATCCCGGGCGGAGGAGACGCGTTTTCGCTGGTTCTCACCGTCTCCATTGAGAGGTTTTCCGATGCTCTTTTCACCCCGAGCGCCCGGAGCCGTTTATACAGCAAGTGTCGAACCGCATAAGCAAAAACAAAAAAATGCAATTGTATGTGAAAGACCTACATATCAGTTCACAACTGATTGTATTCCTTAAACATCTGGAAATTGATTTTCTCTGTCCTTAAGCATCGTCATTGGTTCGTTTTTGATCAGTGTTTCTCTTAAAAACGAATTTGAGAACGCAATGCTTAGAAATCATGGTGTGATTTCACGTTATTGTCTTGACTACAAATGACTGTTTTTTTTTGTTAGTCACGGGCGTAGTCGTTTCGGATCGGAAAGGTCTGTGCCCTGAAATCATGATTGTGGTCGTGTTACAGATCGGTGTTTTCTGATGGATTCGAGTGGTCCATCGCCGTCAGCGCGGCAGTCGATTAAATGATCGACTTGTAGAGGACAGTGGTCGAGTCGTTTACGATTTAAAAATCGAACTTCGCTTTCAAAGTCGCAGAGTGAGTGAATGAGAGACCCGAGCCGTTTCTTTCTTTAAACGCGACGGCGGCTGAAGACCTCAAACATCAAAACATTGCTGTACTTAAAAGACACCCAAGGTCTAACATTAAATAACCTAACACTTCGTGCCATTTTTTTTTACAAAAGGTTTCAAACCTCAGTATCTTGGAGTCGTGGATATTCTCTATTCCAAATGTGCCCAAATGCGTTTTAGGATATTTCCTTGGACATATCGATAGTTTTACCTGTGGGGCTCGCAGAGTTGCCCTATCTCTCCGACTAGGGACAGGAGAAGGTTGAAAAACGACATTTTAATAGAACACAAATCGATTTAAAAAAAATCGACTACTCGGGGGGAATCGAACAAAAGTCGAGCCCGGCGATACAGTTTGGCGGCGCGACCCTGCACGTGTCCGGTTTTGAAACCCGTCGAGATCGATGTGACGGTCCTGAAAACCCACCCGGCGTCGAAAACGGTCTCGATGTCGGCAAAGCACACAAGGTGGCCGGGGAGACTGGCGCAAAATCGAAAAGTCCCTTTTTCGCGTCTGGCGGTGTCCAATCTGTGCGTGAAAAAAAAAAACTTTTCTACAACGGTTTTCAAAGTAACACTTAATCGCTCGATCAGGCTGAACGTTGTACGGGAAAATATCACGGTGGCTTTAAATTCGGACATAATACAAAATGTACTTAAATCTTGCGATTAATGCCACTACGTTAAAAAACAAAACAGCGCTTTTCCGACACTCTGTGAACAGTTCATTTATCATGCCGATATTTCCACGATGTATTTAATTCCAACCACTGGGGTCAAAACGTGTTCCCAAGCCAAAAAATGTACCGTCAACCATCGTCTCTTAAAGTTACGCTGGAGCACCCCGGTTATTTCAAGTAGCCGGAACTCCTGTGAATAATTTAGCAATATCTCTATTAGAGACCTAATAGGTTCTAAACCAAATGTATACAATTCTACTTTAATCGCTCTGAGTTGTTCAATAGTCGCCGACGAGACGTTTCGGACCGCTTTTCTGATTATTGTTACGAGCCGGCTTTCGGACATTAGGGAAGCCGTAAAAAGACGAGAGAAGTCAGTTTAGGTCCGTCTAAAAAAATAAAATAATAAAATACATAAATCAACTTTGTTTACCGTGTGCTGCGTGTTTGAAAGACACCGGACCGTGACATCTTGCGTAGCAGGCCGCCAGGTAGACATTTAGGCACACAAAAAAAACAATTCAAGCTCACGTTTGTACGATCTATTGCACTTGTATACTCACAGATCACAAAGAGCAGCTTCATTTTTTAATTTGATTTTTTTTTCTGCTGGGTTGATCCTCAAACCGAACTCAGGCGGGTGGCACCTTTCATAGGCAGCTCGACTCTTGGTGTCTCTGAGCTTTTTCGCCCTGTCTTTCCTCCTTAAACGATGTTAATCGAAGCCCCGCCTTGGGCTAAGCCTTTCTGTGACGAGAGGTGAAGGGCAGCCGATGTGTTCCTTAGAAATGTTCTTGGGAGTCGTTTTTTTTTTCATTTTTTGTGGGTTTTCTCTGTGCCACAGGTACAGTTGCAATCGACAAGTTACACTACTGGGCTTAAAATAATTAAGGCAGGACGGGAGGCTCTTCTTTACACAGAGGGTGGCGGGGGTGGGGAACAAGCTGCCCAGCCCCTGTGGTTGAAGCCGATACCCCGGCTTCTCTCCGGACACAGCTGGGTGAGCTCCTCCAGTCAGGACAGGAGGCTCTACTGTACACAGAGGGGGGCGGGGGTGGGGAACAAGCTGCCCAGCCCTGTGGTTGAAGCCGATACCCCGGCTTCTCTCCGGACACAGCTGGGTGAGCTCCTCCAGTCAGGACAGGAGGCTCTACTGTACACAGAGGGGGGTGGGGGTGGGGAACAAGCCGCCCAGTCCGTGTGGTTGAAGCCGATACCCTGGCTTCTCTCCAGACACAGCTGGGTGAGCTCCTCCAGTCAGGAAGGGGGGGCGCTTCTGTACACAAAGAGTGGCGGGGGTGGGGAACAACCCCCTCCCCAGCCATGATGTTGGGGCCGCTATCCTGCCGGGGTGATATCGATTAGAGGTGTAGATCGAGGTAGCGGCCTCCTCTCTATTACATACATTTTCTGCATTGAGAAAAGTCGCCAGAGATGTGACCGCGCAGTTTCTTCAAGGGAACAAAATCGCAGATCGCGGGGGCGCTTTGAAGCTTCAATAGCGCATAAATGTGGGAGGTATCTTTAACTCTCAGAAACCCCGCGCTTCTTCTGATCATTATCCAAGTGAAAATGTGTCGGGTTGTCGCGGACAGTTCTATAAGCACGTAACGTTTCCGGGTCCAACGGATGGCTTTTCGCTGCTCTGAACGTGATGCGGCTGTCGAGAAAAAGACGTCCGCCTTCTCTCCCGTGTGTGGCCGATCTCCCCTGCTCGCTGGTGTCTTGGAGTGCGGAATTTACGCCGGGGATCGGCACGGCGTCGTAGTCGCCAGCATGGGTGGCCTCGGATTGACGGGGGACCCGGGTTCGAATCTGGACCCGGAGTTTATCTGGTGTTCGTGGGGGGTTTCCTGCACACGGCTCAGAGACGTGCTGGTGGGTTGATCAGCTTCCGGGAAAACTGGCCCTGGTGTGAGTGTGTGTGTGTGTCCTGTGATGGACTGGTGTCCTGTCCAGGGTGTGTGTGTGTCCTGTGATGGACTCGTGTCCTGTCCAGGGTGTGTGTGTGTCCTGTGATGGACTGGTGTCCTGTCCAGGGTGTGTGAGTGTGTGTGTGTGTGTCCTGTGATGGACTGGTGTCCTGTCCAGGGTGTGTGTGTCTGTGATGGACTGGTGTCCTGTCCAGGGTCTGTGAGTGTGTCCTGTCATGGACTGGTGTCCTGTACAGGGTGTGTGAGTGTGTGTGTGTCCTATGATGGACTGTTGTCCTGTCCAGTATGTGTGTGATGTGAGTGTGGGTGTGTGTGTGTCCTGTGATGGACCGGTGTCCTGTCCAGGGTGTGTGAGTGTGTGTCCTGTGATGGACTGCTGTCCTGTCCAGGGTGTGTGAGTGTGTGTGTGTGTCCTGTGATGGACTGGTGTGAATTTGTATGTGTGTGTGGAGGGGGGTGTTCGTCTATATACGGACAAAACGGTGTGATCTGGGGAATTTCTGCGTTTACCTCCATCATTTTCAATTCAGTTTTCAATTCCAGGCTTTATTGTCCCCTGGGGGAAATGTTTTTTTGACGGCACGGTCAAACACAACATGTCGGACGCGGTACTGGTGATTAACTGCGACCGCAACTAGTCTCTTGGGTGATATTTCGTTGTTATTGTTGTTGTTGTTGTTTGGCGCTCTGTAGGAGGTTGGCGTGTCAAGACCTGCTCGGATCTGAGCGCAAAACTACTGCTGACATCCTGTGACTCCAGACCACAGGAGCCTTTACGTGTGCTCAGGCTGCACTCCCCCCAAAACCGCAACTAACGGTCAGCGAGCAGAAGCACTTGTAGGCGTTGTGAAGTGTTAGTAGACCATCGATCTGTTAGCAGTAGCTGCGGGTTTTCAACGTGATAAGACGCCATATCGAGCCCCCTGTTTACGGCTCTGGTGCTGTCGTGGGCTTCCGCCTACGCGACACGCCCACCAGCGCCCGCCCCGCCCACTCCCGTCGGGAGGCATTGATTGGCCGACGGAGCCGACGTAAACACGCCCCCCTCCCTCCTCCTGCCCTCTGGCCCCTCCCATCTCGGTTCAGGAGTTGTCACAAACTGCTCGGGCGTGCGAGACAGAAGCATACAGAAAGCCAAGAGCCTCTATCTGATTAAATACTGCTTATTTCCTTATTGTTCCCGACCCTAATGTGCTCAGACCATCCTGCATCTGCACTGGACTGGAACGGCACACAAGCGCGGTGCTCACGGACTACAAGACCGGGGCGTGAAAGAACTACATTTCCCGGGAGGCACCGAGCCCACAAAAAGTGGGGACCACGTTTTGTCTCCTTTAAACTTTTTCCAGCCAAAGCGTAGTGTAAATTAAGATTCATACGTCTTTAGTTTAATTCATGGACAGTCTGTTTTGAAATCCGCCTGGTATTTGGTCTTCTATAGAGCATAAATGTCTGTACTGTGATGAGGTGCCACCTTGTGGACAAAGACAGTAATTACTCCGTAGGTACATTCTTCAGACCGTGTGCTATTATAGATTAAGACCATTTCAGTGTTTTAACAATCATATATAATATCACACGTTTATATGTTGACAATTTAATGTTTTGCTCATTTACGTCTTCGGTACAAAAGGGCTGCGTTTCTTTCCAGGGAAAAAGCAAGTACTGGAAATAACCTCTCCCTGTGCTCAGATAGATCTCCGATTTATGCACAGGATTTATCTAGGACCAGGACTGGACAGCCCTGCTTTAAAGACCCCTGGAGATTCTGCAGACACACACACACACTGACCCCTCCAGGACTGGACTGGACAGCCCTGCTTTAAAGACCCCTGGAGACTCTGCAGACACACACACACACACTGACCCCTCCAGGACCAGGACTGGACAGCCCTGCTTTAAAGACCCCTGGAGACTCTGCAGACACACACACACACACACTGACCCCTCCAGGACCAGGACTGGACAGCCCTGCTTTAAAGACCCCTGGAGACTCTGCACACACACACACTGACCCCTCCAGGACCAGGACTGGACAGCCCTGCTTTAAAGACAGATTCCTGCTTCACCAGATATGGACACTGGCTTCATAAATTGTGATTGCATAGCCTAGTCTTTGTGTTATTTTCTGCTTTTTAGTGTGAAACTACATTTTTACCCAAACCTATGAAGCCTATTTCCAAGTTTTTCATAAAAGAATCACAGAAGGGTTAGACAAGACAGTTAAAGGCTTAATCTAATCTATCTACAATATGAGTGTGACACTAATCTGTCACATTCATAACGTATAGATTTAATGAGTTCAAAAGTAAAGGTTCATTAGTTTTGATTTAAACCTGACTGAAATAATCACTGATCACATTGTGTGTGTGTGTCCTGTGATGGACTGCTGTCCTGTCCAGGGTGTGTGTGTGTGTGTCCTGTGATGGACTGCCTTGTGCCTGTTGCTTGATGGGATAAACTCCAGCGTGATTCTGTGTCCACATTCAGTGCGTCCAAATGCTCCGGTGAGCACTGAGACGAGTCAGATGTGATTCTGTGTGCACATTCAGTGTGTATAAAAGCTCTGGTGAGCCCAGAGACGAGCCCAGCGTGATCCTGTGTGCACATCCGGTGTGTCTAAAAGCTCTGGTGAGCCCAGAGACGAACCAAAAGTGATCCTGCGTGCACATTCGGTGTGTCTAAAAGCTCTGGTGAGCCCAGAGACGAGCCAAACGGAGGTTAGCGTGTCAAGACCTGCTCGGATCTGAGCGCAAAACTACTGCTGACATCCTGTGACTCCAGACCACAGGAGCCTTTACGTGTGCTCAGGCTGCACTCCCCCCAAAACCGCAACTAACGGTCAGCGAGCAGAAGCACTTGTAGGCGTTGTGAAGTGTTAGTAGACCATCGATCTGTTAGCAGTAGCTGCGGGTTTTCAACGTGTTGCTACGCCATGTCGAGCCCCCTGTTTACTGCTCTGGTGCTGTCGTGGGCTTCCGCCTACGCGACACGCCCACCAGCGCCCGCCCCGCCCACTCCCGTCGGAGTCGCGGCATTGATTGGCCGACGGAGCAGACGTAAACACGCCCCCTCCCTCCTCCTCCTGCCCTCTGGCCCCTCCCATCTCGGCTCAGGAGTTGTCACAAACTGCTCGGGCGTGCGAGACGGAGGCATACAGAAAGCCAAGAGCCTCTATCTGATTAAATACTGCTTATTTCCTTATTGTTCCCGACCCTAATGTGCTCAGACCATCCTGCATCTGCACTGGACCGGACCGGACCGGACCAGAACGGAACGGCACACAAGCGCGGTGCTCACGGACTACAAGACCGGGGCGTGAAAGAACTACATTTCCCGGGAGGCACCGAGCCCACAAAAAGTGGGGACCACGTTTTATCTCCTTTAAACCTTTTCCAGCCAAAGCGTAGTGTAAATTAAGATTCATACGTCTTTAGTTTAATTCATGGACAGTCTGTTTTGAAATCCGCCTAGTATTTGGTCTTCTGTAGAGAGGGAAATGTCTGTACTGTGATGGGGTGCCACCTTGTGGACAAAGACAGGAAGTACTCCGTAAGTACACTCTTCAGACCGTGTGCTATTATAGATTATTAAGACCATTTCAGTGTTTTAACAATCATATATAATATCACACGTTTATATGTTGACAATTTAATGTTTTGCTCATTTACGTCTTCAGTACAAAAGGGCTGCGTTTCTTTCCAGGGAAAAAGCGAGTACTGGAAATAACTTCTCCTAAGTGCTCAGATAGATCTCCGATTTATGCACAGGATTTATCTAGGAGCAGGACTGGACAGCCCTGCTTTAAAGACCCCTGGAGACTCTGCAGACACACACACACACACACACACACACACACACACACACACTGACCCCTCCAGGACCAGGACTGGACAGCCCTGCTTTAAAGAACCCTGAAGACTCCTCAGACACACACACACTGACCCCTCCAGGACCAGGACTGGACAGCCCTGCTTTAAAGACCCCTGGAGACTCTGTAGACACACACACACTGACCCCTCCAGGACCAGGACTGGACAGCCCTGCTTTAAAGACCCCTGGAGACTCTGCAGACACACACACACACTGACCCCTCCAGGACCAGGACTGGGCAGCCCTGCTTTAAAGACAGATCCCTGCTTCATCAGATATGGACACTGACTTCATAAATTGTGATTGCATAGCCTAGTCTTTGTGTTATTTTCTGCTTGAAACTACATTTTTACCCAAATATATGTAGCCTATTTCCACGTTTTTCGTAAAAGAATCACAGTAGGGTTAGACAAGACAGTTAAAGGCTTAATCTAATCTAATCTACAATATGAGTGTGACACTAATCTGTCACATTCATATCGTATAGATTTAATGAGTTCAAAAGTAAAGGTTCATTAGTTTTAATTTAAACCTGACTGAAATAATCACTGATCACATTGTGTGTGTGTGTGTGTCCTGTGATGGACTGGTGTCCTGTCCAGTGTGTGAGTGTGTGTGTCCTGTGATGGACTGGTGTCCTGAGAGGAGAGGGGAGCCCCCGATTGCCTTTTCAATCAAAATTATTGATTGACTATTTTCAGGTGCATTCTTTGGAAACTGAACTTGCGTTTTCAATAAAGTTTCTGGACGCTTAATTGCTTAATTGATGAAGTCTCCTGATTGGCCGGGGTACGATCTCACCCAGGTGGTGTGAGAGAGGTCTGTGGTCCAGAGCGGAGGGAAACGTCATTTGTCGGATCAGATCACAGGGGAGAGAGAGAGCGGAGGTCCTGTCGTGAACACAGCAGAGCTGACTGGGCTCGGAAGCAGAGGTATGTGATGTACAGTACAGTGTTTAGCGCAAACTCTCGGAGAGCACGCTGCTGTCTGGAGAAGAGCTACAGCTCTGAGCTCAATGCTACGAAAAACCGTGCGGAGTCAAGTTGGAGACCAGCTGAACTTGTGCTTACTACACAAAGGGCTCAGCATTGCTGTCCTAATTAGCACGAACTACAAGACGCTCTGAGTCGGAGCATTTCAATTAATTTAACCCGTAAATGAATATGTTGGTCACGTTAATATTGAACTATTACTTTGTGTCGTGTTTGTGTATAACGGGATGTTTTAATTTAAGAAGGTCAATCATGCTAAATTATACCAGATGAGTGTACGAGATGACTAACGCCATACTCGACGCCAATTCGTCACGACGCAAACGAGAGCAGCAGTTGCGGGTTTGAATTTGAACGCGAATCCTATTGAAGCGGGTTTTATTTGCACTGGTAAATGACGAAGATTCATACGGAGATCCTTCAGATGTAAGCGAACGTTTTTTTTTTGTTCGGTTGTATGTACAATATATACATTTGTGTCTGCACATTTAGAGGCGACGTGTTGCAGTTTATCGAAGTGTGTTTTTAATTTGTGTGAAGTTAGAGACCAGCTGAACTTGTGCTCATTACACAAAGGGCTCAGCATTGCTGTCCTAATTAGCACGGACTACAAGACGCTCTGAATCGCGACATTTCAATTAATTTAAACCGTAAATGAACATGTTGGTCACGTTAATATAGAATTACTTTGTGTCGTGTTTATGTATAACGGGAAGTTCTTGTTTTTAAGTTTAAAAGGGGCATCTTTGTATACCAGATGAGCGTACAAGCGCGATACTCAAGGGTAATTAGTTGTTGAACAAACGAGAGCAGCGGTTGCGTGTTTGAGTGTGATCTGAACGCGAATCCAATTATAGCGGCTTTTATTTGCGCTGATGAACGATTTCGATGAAGACGGAGGTCTTTCGTATGGAAGCGACCGGTTTTGTTTTTCGCCTGTATGCGTCTGCAAGGACCTGAGGGCGTCTGATCAGGGGAGCTACAGAGTGAGGGACCTTCAGGGAAACACTATCGTCACTGTGGGAGGTGAGCGGGTCTACAGTAGGGTCACTAGAGGGGTCTACGCTCCTGACAGAGGGGGTTCTTGTATCGCTCTCAGTCCTGATGGTCTTCCAGCTCCACTCGCTCTCCCGGTCTGAGAATTAAAAGGCTCAGAGAGACCGACTGTACTACTGCACCACCAGAGACGGAGGAGAGATCCAACCAGACTGCTTACAGGTGGGGACAAATCACACTCTTTTCTTTGTGGGGTGTGGCAGGCTGTGATCTCAATATTTGGAGATGAAATCTGTCAGACCATGGAAAATATACATGTAAAAAAATGTGCAGATTTTCCTGCAGCTGTGTAGGGGTTTAGTTCAGGAAGTTGGCATTCAAACTGGGAAGAGAGCCAGACTGCTGCCTCAAGGGGGAGAGAACAGTGTTTCTGTGAGGCTGCTTGTGCTCTTTGTGGGAGGTCCTGACGGTAGGTCAAGGGCAGATTAAGGAGGTGTGTGAAATCGGTCTGTATCCTCTGGGAGGAAAAAATGCAGACGTTGGTTGTATTAAGTCCTTGTTCAAGTGTTTATTCCCAGCAGGTGGGGGAAGTTTGAGCTTGCTCTTGGGGGGGGGTCATATCTACGCTTCATTACACCAAGGGTGGTGGGGGTGGGGAACAAGCTGCCCAGCCATGTTGTCGAACCCTGGTTTCTCTCCAGATCCTCCAAACATGTAACTCCTAACTGCCAGAGGGGTAAGATGGGCCAGAGGACTCCTCCTTCTTTGTGATCCATCTTGTCTGTTGTAGGAAAAAAACAGCTCATTGTAGTTCTTCCTCAGTCTCATCCACCCTCACGTTCCTGTTGGCTGAACACAAGCTGGGGCAGGAGCATGAAATTAATGATGAGACTGAGGAGGAGAACTCACTTCTGTGCTGAAGGGTTTCTGATCTTCCTTCTTGTGATTGAGAGGAAAAGGAAAAAGAGCCCACCCACCCTGATGGGGAGTGAGTCTGATCTTCACCCTGTTCTCTGCTCTCCTTCTGCGTGTGTCCACTGGCTCAGTCACTGAGCATGAGAGAGAGGTGAGTGAGACACACCTGTCCTGTATTTATACAGTCTAGAGATGCACGGTCCAGAGACGCACCTGTTCTGTATCTATATGGTCCAGAGATGCGCAGTACAGTTGCACCTGACCTGTATCTATACAGTCTTGGGATGCGCAGTACAGGGACGCAACCTGTCCTGTATCTATACAGTCTAGAGACACACAGTAGAGTCACACCGGACCTGTATCTGTACAGTCCAGAGACGCACAGTAGAGACACACCGGACCTGTATCTATACAGTCCAGGGACGCGTGGTGCAGAGACACACCGGACCTGTATCTATACAGTCCAGGGACGCGTGGTGCAGGGACACACCGGACCTGTATCTATACAGTCCAGGGACGCGTGGTGCAGGGACACACCGGACCTGTATCTATACAGTCCAGAGACAGGTGGTGCAGAGACACACCTGTCCTGTATCTGTACAGTCCAGAGACGCGTGGTGCAGAGTCACACCGGACCTGTATCTGTACAGTCCAGAGACGCGTGGTGCAGAGTCACACCTGACCTGTATTTGTACAGGATAGAGACGCACGGTGCAGAGCAGAGACAGCTACTTCACTGTCGGGTTTAGTGTGGTTGTAGACCTGAGCATCACCAGCCATTTTGAGCCGATGATGTTAAACTTAATATCTGACCAAGTATGAATATGTCAATAGTTCATCATTGTTTGTCTCCAATTCTCCTCGCAAGGCCACATGATTCCCTGGAAAACACAGATGGACTTTTGGAACAGTTCAGCGGAAGACTACAGGTGTTGCTTAATGAAGTACAGTTTTGTACCAAAACAACTGAAAACCTGACGGAGAATTAACGAGGACACCCTTTCTTGGATACTCTCTGTACGTGTTAACCACTAAACCAGACCGTCTCTTCAGTCTGCTTCCTGAATAATTAGTTTATTGGCCTATTTACTATGCTGGGGGTTCACTGGTATGGTAGGTCACTAAACCAGCTTCTTTCCTGAATCTCTTTTTGCATCTTCACTATCCTGGATTATCTCTCTAATGGTTAGTCACTAATCCAGGCAGTCTTTTCCCTGAATATTTTGTGTTGGATATTCAGTTTACTGGATAGTAATTTGTAATGGTTAGTCACAACAGTCTTTGTCCTCAATATTCACTCTTATTCACTGTAGTGGCTGGTCACTGTGATAGTGAATCACTGTAACAGATATTCACTGAACTGGCCAGTCACTATTACTGGTATTTGTTGTGATTGATAATTACTTACAATTATTCACTGTGACTGGTATTGTGTATTCACTGTAACAGATAAGCAATGTAATGAATATTCTCTGTGACTGAGTCTCTGTACTGGAGATTCACTGTCATAGATAATTGTCTGTATTGGAAATTCACAGTAATGGTTTAAAAGATGTTCACTGAAATGGTAAGTCACTACACTCGTTGGTGTCTTTGCTTATTATTTTATTAAATATTCGCTTCACAGAATCTTCACTGTGATGGTTGGACACTAAACCAGTCACTCTACTATGAATAACTATTGGGTCTTCACTACGCTGGGTGTTCAGCAATGGCTGTACAAAAAACATCACTTTATTTCGTGAATAATTATTGTACTACATAGTTACTGTGCTGGATATTCACTGGAATGGTGAGTCACTAAACCAGTGGATCTCTCTGTGTTCACTGGAATGGTGAGAGGAGTGGGGTACCAGCCAGGTGGGAGCTGGAGGAGTGGGGTACCAGCCAGTTGAAGCCGAGGAACATTCCTGTGTGACCGTGAACACACTCAACCGAGATCTCTGTGGGATCCTGAAGGAGGAAAAGTCAAGAGGGAGGACAGACACTCCGACATCGGAGCTCTCTCCCAGTCGGACACCAGGAGCCCCGACGCCCACATCCTCCCCCATCGGCTCCATCTCTCCGGTCGTGTCGTCTGGACGTCGGACTTCAGGATCTCGGGGAAGGTTCCCTCCTCCCAGCCCGGCTCAGGCCTGAGGAGTCTGGAAGATCTGGGAGAAGCCAACAGGAAGAAACTCCTCCTGGACCTCGACTCTGGGAGGAGCCCCAGCGCCTGGACCCCCAGAAGACTCAGGATGACCAGGAGGAGCCCAGGGGTATCAGAATAAGGAGGAAGAGGAGCCCAGTGGTGCCATAACAATGAAGGGGAGCCCAGGGGTGTCAGAACCCCCAAACAAGGTGAGGAAGGGGGAGAGAGCCTGTGGACAACACGCCTGTGTCTTTCCAGGACGGGTTACCAGAACAGCAGCTCTGGACCAGAGCAGTCGGGACTCGGTGGAGCACAGGCTGCCTTCAGGCATGTTTATTCCCAACAGGAGCCAGGTCAGACCCTGTACCACGCAGGAGAGGGCACCCCCAGACCTGCAGTTAGAAGTCAAGAGGGTGTTCTCGACCGGTCAGCACAGGTAGGGGACAGGGTACCCCATCAGCACTGAAGGACACGAGGCGCCAGGCAGGTGAGTGCAGACCAGGTGAGTCTCTCCTTCACTGGCTGTCCCTCGCAGGCGACGCTGGTCTTACATGATCGGGGCTGATCGGACCAATCTGGGATCCACAGATGCCGAGGGGACAGAGTAGGAGTCATCTCGGGGACACATCCGGGGTGTCCCAATCTCCTGCCTGCTGGAGCCTGTGAGGATGACCATGATGATGATGAAGAGCTGCAGGTGACCCTGATTCAGGTTGCTCCTTAGAGACGAGCTCCAGGCGGAGAGCCAGTGGACTCCTCCTATCGGGGCTCCAGGGGGTGACCCTCAGGGCTGTGTCCTGACCTCCTACTGTCTCTCGCCCCCAAGAACCTGGTCAGTGTGCTGTTGACACTCTCGTACCTGAGTCCAACACCAGCCTGCAGCCTGAGCACAAGGTCAGGTTAGTCCTGTCACTCCTGTGTCACACCCAGGGCATCAACACACAGCCCTACTAGTGAGAGAGGAGAACTGTTATAAAGTTACTAGCATTGATATTAGAGCCTGGTGAAGTATTGTTATTGTTGAATTAACACAATCTTGAGTGACAGGCGAGCGCTGGGCTGAACACAGATGACGAGGCACAGAGAAACTGCAGAGCCAGACTGCTGCCCTCAGACACACGGACCAGCTGTCACAGCTGTGCAGCCTACAGCAGCGTGTCCTGGGATGGAGGTGGGATGCTCTCTCCTGTCTCTCGTTCCCCTTTTCCAATAAGTCCAGCAGCTGACACTGGGAAGACATGTACGTATGAAGATTGAACCCTCTCCTGTTTCCTTTCCCTAATTTTCCAGGATGTCCAGGGGCAGACAGTGGAGAGACAAGTATGGCTGGGATAGAGGTTGGATGTTCTCTCCTATAATCTTTTCCCTGATTTTCTGGGATGTCCATAAAATTGACAGTTGGAAGATGGGTATGGAGGAGGAGTTGGAATGGAGGTTGATGCTTTTTCCTGTCTTTTTCCCTATTTTTCCAGGATGTCCAGAGTCTGACACTGGGGAGACAGGTCTGGATAGGAAGATGGAATGGGGATTGATGGTCTCTCCTGTCTCCAGCAGTGTCTCCTACTCTGAGTTCAAACACCAAAATGTCAGGGGTCAGAGGTCAAGATGGACTCCAGGTCAGGGGCAGCCAGTGGGGAAGACCAGTGTGGATGGAGGTTGACGCTCTGTCCTGTGTTCATTTGTGGTTTTCCAGAGTCCAGAGGCTGCCAGTGGGAAGATGGGTATGAAAGAGGTGTTGGGATTGACATCGGACTGTATTTTCCTTAAATTTCCAGGCTGGCCAGAGGCCGATAGTGGGAAGACGGGTATGTATGAAGATTGAACCCTCTCCTGCACTCTTGTTTCCTAACTTTCCAGGATTTTCTGAGGAAGACAGTGGGAAGACCAGTATTGATGGGATGATGGATTGGGGGTTGGATGTTGTCTCCTGTTTCTTTTCCCTCATTTTCCAGGATGTCCAGAAAAGTCAGTGGGAACACCAGTGTGGGTGAAGTATTGGGATGGAGGTTGACGCTCTGTCCTGTGTTCATTTCTGTAGTTTTCCAGGATGTCCTGAGGCTGCCAGTGGGAAGACGGGTATGTATGAGGAGTTGGGATAGAGGTTAGCTGCTCTGTTTTTTTCCCTTCTTTACCAGGAAAAGTGCAGAGGCTGACATTGTGGAAGACATGTACGTATGAAGATTGAACCCTGTCCTGAGTTCTTCTCCCTAATTTTCCAGGATGTTCACAAGCAGACAGTCGAGAGGCAGGTGTGGTGTTGGGACTGATGCTGAGCTCTCTCGACTGTATAATTTTCCAGGCTGACCAGAGGCGGCCAGTGGGAAGACGGGTGTGGTTGGGATAGAGATTAGATGTTCACTCCTTTAATCTTTTCCTTCACTTTCTAGGATGTCCAGAAAATTAAAACCCTCTCCCGTCTCTATTTTCCAGGTTGGCCAGAGACTACCAGTTGGAAGATGGGATGGAGGTTTGGAGCTCTTTCCTGTCTTTCTTCCTCCTTGTGTCGGTCTCTGTGACGTCTCTTGAGCTGTGTGTCTTTCTCTCAGTCCAGCTGCTTGTGCTCTGTAAAACGCTACACTTCTGCAGTATTAAACAGGGCTTCTTGACTGTGGGATTGCAGGTTTGATTCCAGAGGGGGACACAGTCTTGTACCCCAGAGTGAGGTACTTTGCTCAGATAGACTGTTCTGATCATGGTTATCAGTGGCTGTACTGTAGGGAGTGGGGTGTTTACAATGGTGTACTCAATTCTCAAGAGGATTGTACCTTAATACACTGACGCATCTATGTGTTGAACTTTCACCTGTACTAAGCTTTGTTACTCAATGATATATATACAAGTGTGCTGAAGTGTTTCCTATATAATACTTTAACACCCAAACCTGTGTAGTATGCTCCCATCTCCACTGAGCCTTAATACTGGTAATCCTCACACTTGCATACGAACCTCTCTCCTGTCCTGAGCTTTAATTCTCAATGACAGACCTGTGTGCTGAGCCATCCTGTGGACTGTACTGTAATACTTAAACCAGCGTGCTGAACTTGTACTTAATTTAATTCTCACACTGACACACGAGTGCTGAACTCTCACCTTTACTGTGCTTTCACACTCAAGTGTGTACTGACCCCTCATGTGGACCGTACTATCATACTTCAACCAGTGTAACCACTGGTGCTGAACTTTAACTTGTAAGTGGGCTTTAATCCTCAAACCTGTGTGCTCAGCTCTCACCTGGACTGCACTAAAATACTTAAACCCCTGTGCTGATCCCTAACTTGTAAGTGAGCTTTAATATTCAGTGACACACCAGTTTGCTGGACTTTAACCTGCAGTGTTCTTTAAATCTCAAATCTGTGTGCTACACTCTTACCTTGACTGAGTTTTAATACTCGATGACACATCTGTGAGCTTTACTCACTTGTTTGAAATTTTAAAATCTTGGATCTGTGTGGTCAGCTCTGGAATAAAAAAACTTAAAGCAGTGCTTTTTCCTGTGATTCGATATTGAAACCCGTGTGCTCATCTCTTACCTGGAGTGTACTCAACATAGGAAAAAAAGTACCCGTTCAGTTTTTAATACTGAAACCTGTGCTCTGAACTCCTCAGCTCCACTGAGCTGTAATGTGTGGTAATACTTAAACCTGTAAACGTAACTCTTACATTGACTGTGCTTCAATACTTCAATCTGTGTCGTCAGGTCTCACCTGGGCTGTACTGAAATACTTAAACCAGGGAGGTGAGCTTGTACTGAGCTTTAATATTCAGAGATGTGTATGCTGACCCTTCTGTAGTGTACTTCAATACTCATCTGTGCTATACTCTTACCTCTACTGTGTTTTAATACTCAATGACACACCCGTGTGCTTTACTCACCTTTGCTGTACTATAAAAGTGAAACCAGTGTGCTGATCCCTAACTTGTAAGTGAGCTTTTATACTCTGTGATGTGCATGCGTGCTAAACCTTCACAAGCAGTGTATTTTAATACTTAAATCTGTATGCCGGACTGTCATCTGTACTATTGGAATACTCAGCCCTGTGATGAGCTGTAACCTGTATTGTTGTAATACTCAGATCTGTGAACTCGCGTATCTGACTGGTACTATTTTGCAATGCTCAGACATGTGTACTGAACTCTCACCAGTACTGAGCTTTAATACTTAAACCAGTGTGCTGAACTCACTTGTATGCATCTGTAATATTCAGTGACATGCATGCTAAACCTTCATCTATAGTGGACTTTAATACTTGAATCTGTGTGCTACACTCTTACCTTGACTGAGTTTCAATACTCAATGACACACCTGTGTCCTTTTACTCTCACCCTTTAAACTTGTACTTAATTTAATTCTCGCCTTGACACACGAGTGCTGAGCTCTCATCATTACTGTGCTTTCATGCTCAAAAGTGTGTTCTGACCCCTCATGTGGACTGTACTATCATACTTAAACCAGTGTAACCAGTGTGCTGAACTCTAGCTGTTAAGTGAGCTTAAATACTCAAACTCTGTGCTCAACTCTCATCCAGACTACACTAAAATACTTAAACCAGTGTTGTGCAGATCTCTAACTTGTAAGTGAGCTTTAATATTCAGTCACATGGATGTATGCTGAAATTTCATCTATAGTGTACTTGAATCTGTGTGCTACACTCTTCCCTTGATTGAGTTTTACTACTTGATGATGCACCTGTGTGCTTTACTCTAGCATTTTAAATTTATTTCTCAGATCTGTGGTGTTAGCTCTGGACTAAAACTTTACCCTGTGCTTCACTACTGAAACCTGTGTGCTCATCTCTCAGCTGGAGTGTACTCAACAGAATGGCTACTTTTTTTCTGTGTTTTTAATACAGAAGCCTGTGTTCTGAACTCTCATCTCCCCTGAGCTGTAATGCATGGTAATACTTAAACCTGTAAACTTAACTCTTACATTGACTGTGCTTTAATACTTCAATCTGTGTCATCAGGTCTCACCTGGACTGTACTGAAATACTTAAACAAGGGAGGTGAGCTTGTACTTCAATACTCAAATCTGTGTGCTCCTTTTTCTTACCTCTGAGTTTTAATCAATGACACACCTGTGTGCTTTACTCACCTCCTTAATAAAAAATCTCAGATCCGTGTTCAGCTCTCACTTGGACTGTATTAAACTACTTAAACTAGTGTGCTGAACTCTCACCTTTACTCTGCTTTCATACTCAAAGCTGTGTGCTCAACTCTCACCTGGCCTGTACCAACCTACATCAACCAGTGTTTGGTCTCTTTTTCAGACTGAACTTTAATACACAGTGACACAACTGTTTCTTAAATCTTCACTTGTAGTGTATTTTAATACTCAAAGCTCTGTGCTGATATTTCAACTGTCCTATTATAATACTCCGCCCTGTGTACTGTGCTGTTGTAATACAGGCCCTGGTGTACTGAACTGTCACTTGTACAATGTTGTAACAGTCACTCTTCATATGGAGTGTTACACTGAAATAGACTTCTGCCCAGAACTTTAAGCTGTACTTGATTGTAATACTCAGACCACTGTCATGTACAGTAATGTGAACTGTCACTTGTATTGTTGTAATACCCAGCCCTGTCTGTTGTACAACAGTGTAATAAACTGTCACCTGTAATCTATTGTAATACCTTGACCTGTGTACTGTACTGTGATGTCAATTATTACCTCTATTGTGCTGTACTGTACTACAATGTAATAACGTGACCAGTGTACCAAATGGTCACCTGTATTCTATTATACTGAACCGTCACTCCACAGCTGAAATATTTCCTTTCTTCTCTTTTCAGCAGTAAAGAAACCTTTGTGGCTTACACATCCTGATGTAGCTCCCTACTTGAGCTGTTGTAACACATGGACTGCTGTACTGAACTGTCACTTGTACAATGTTGTAACAGTCACCTTCTGTCCTGTATTTCAGTGTCGCACTCAGACTACTGAAACTGTCCCCTGTACTCTAGGGTGTAATACTCAGACCTGTGTACTGTACCGTTATGTGAACTGTCACCTGGAGTGTTGTAATACTCAGCCCTCTGTACTGTACTGTGTTGTAGTACATGTAGTGTTGTACTAAACTGTCACTTGTATAATGTTGTAATACTCAGCCCTCTGTACTGTATTTCAGTGTAAGACTCAGCCTTGTCCTACTTTGACACCTGTACTCTATTGTAATATTCACTTAGCTACTGTGTTTTGAACTGTTACCTGGGTTGTTGTATTACTAAGAGCTGTGGACTGTTCTGAACTGTTACCAGTATCGTGTTGTAATACTGAGAGCTGTGTACCATACTGTGTTATAATTACTGGATTGCTGTTCTGAACTGTCCCTTGTACACTGTTGTAACCATCATCCTCTGTACTGTATTTCAGTGTAACACATGCATTTCTGTCCCAAAACGTCACCTGTACTTGATTGTAATATTCAGCCCTGTGTACTGTCTTCTAGCTTCTCTAGTGTGTTGTAACATTGAGAGTTGTGTATTGTACTGTGTTGTAATAGTCTGCTGTACTGACCTGGCACTTTGTTGCAGTTGTGTTGTATTCCTGTAGAACAGATGGTTTGCGGACAATTAGAAAATACCACCTGTACTTGCTTGTAATACTCAAGCCTGTGTACTGCACTTTACTGTGCTCTGTTACTAATAGTTGTAAAACAAGCCTGGGTCGGAGTAGTATACTCAGTTTTTGTCTAAAAAGATTACCTTTACTGTAATATTCAGATTCATGTAGTGTCATGTAAAATTCTATTGTTATGTGGGTGTAATACAGTCTAGGGTCCTGGGCTGCAGTGTAAATAGAGTTCTGTCCCATAGTGTTAATTGTACATGAGTGTAATAGTCAAACAGGTGTAATGTACTGTGCTCAGTAGTAGTGCTGTAATACTCTCAGCTGTGTACAGGAGTGTGAAATGTCACCTGGATTCTGTTGGGATACGTAGACGTGTCCTCAACTGTCACTATGATATTGTAACACTCAGTTCTGTACTTGTAGGTCTGACCTGTTCTGTTGTTTAATGGGGCAGTCTGCGGTGTTAAACTGCCCCCTATTGTAATTGTCAACCCTGCCCTTTGGACAAACTGGCCTACTACACTTTCCTCTCTTTTACTCAATCTCCCCCCTCCTCTTAATTAATAAAGCAAGTGTGCTAGAGGTGTTCAAGGGGGGAGAGAATGAGACTGCACAGGGCCGCCCCTGAGAGGTGGGATATGGAGAATGAAGTCAGGTGAGTGGTGTGTTTTAGAGAGAGGAGGGGAAAAACATGTTCATGTGACTGTGGGGTTTGGTTCTTGTAGATAGGCGGGGGGGGGACTTTTTTTCTGGAAGGGTTGTCTTTAGGCATAACTGCCTTTCTTTTCCAGTTCTAGCCCCTCTGGTTTTGGTTGTTTTTTTTTCTGGGATTTCCCTTCCCACTGGGAATGTGAACATCTCCAGGGTCCTAGTTCTGTCCTGTGGTCATCATGAGATTAACTTGGTCCAATGGTGAAGTCCAATCTCTTGGGGGTTCTTCGGTGTCGAGACAGGGGAGGGGGGGGTCCCTAGATGTGTTTTTAAGGTTGTAACGCTCCCTGATTTAACTGCTCTGAGCTGTGACAAGGTGATTGTAGATGCGTGTGCCTCTCGGCTAGAGTTGTGCCCCAGGACAGAGCACTGTGGGGTGTCTGTTTGCCGGTAGAAGGAATGTGTCTCCTGGTGGAAATGTAGCCCGTGTGCAAGCACACCACCCCTCCGACGGAAAAGTGAGAGCTGATGGAGCTGTGAGTGAATATTAATCCCCCTGCTGCCTCTGGGCACGAGTGATTGAGGTTGAGCAGGAGCTCTTACCTGTACAAGAGGGAGAGCAGGTTACTATTCCACAGAGACCACCAGTCTGCTTTCTTTGCAATATAATACCCCACCTTGCTCTTCGTTCCCTGGTGCAGTCATCTGCTCCAGACTAGACTTGTCTTGAGCAATACAGGTGGGACAGTGTTAGTGTAAGATGGGCCAAGGGAGAGGTACAGTCTCCCCTCTCTGTTACTCTCCCGCTGGGACTATCCTGCTGCGGGACTTTACAAACTACATTTCCCAGCAGCCCATGAGGACAATGGTGGCCAAGAGGCTGCCTCCCCTGGGTTGATAAGGGGTGGGTGCTGTCAATCCACACCTGCAGCCAGTCTGAGTTCCTGCAGAGGACGGGAGCCTGGAGGTACAAGTTAATACATTGTGTGGGTTTGTCGGGGGGAAGGAAATGTTTTAAGTGCAGCAAAGCTGCAAGAGGGTCTGAGAAAGGAATATTTATATTTATCAACAAGCTGGGTTATTTTTAATAAAACTGGAAGGTGTTCCAAGAACCTAACTTTCATTCTTAAGTCACTCTCCCCAGCTGCTGTCAATATTTTGCTTCTTTCTTACACTCCAGCTCATAGCTGGGCTGGAGGATAGTCCTTGTCACAGCTGCCTTACCCAGAGTGCAGTGTAGTTTTTGGTCAGCTGACCAGCTGGAGAAACATGATTGGTCAGGTGACATTTAAAAAGCAGGAAGTGGAGTCTCCCAGCATTGCTGCAGTGAGTGGAGAAAGGAGCTGCTGGAGACGAAAGACCAGTTCACAGCACAACCCCCTGCTCTCCTACTTTCAGGGCAAGAGTTTAATCTCTCACTTTCACAGAGCTCAGCAGGACTGGTTTGCTTAGCTTGGGACATCTTTCAAATAAGACCTTGGATATTTTGTATCTACTCCACTACATATTTCTCCTGTTCTTCATTGATCTGGAGTGGAAGTTTGCTGGTGACCCTGTGGCACCTCACAGAGTCTCCCCTCATGAGGATCAACTTTTCCTTACCAGGCCAGCAGCGGCCCAGGCTGACCTGAAGCTAAACCCAGTTGCTTTTCAGCTCAGAGGAGAGAAGAGACTGGTCCTGTCCCAGTGTCCAGTTGACAGCCTCAATCCTCCACCTCCTCCAGATGAGACACAGGTGGACAGTTCTCAGAACAAACACTCTCACAGCCACGAGGTAAGGAAACGGTGCTCTTTATTCACAGTTTGGGATAAAGCAGTCCGGAAACCAGAAGACAAACCGCAGTTCTTCTCTGAACTCTAGGTAGACTTGCAGTTGTCTTCAAAGCAGGTCTTTGTGAAGACAACCAGACTCGCAGCTCCCAGGCTCAGCAGTCAGACCCCCTGACGCAGCTCAGCTCTGCTCAGCACAACTGACCTCTGTCCCCAGGAAGCACCAGCCTGAAGGCCTCCCCTCCTACCTTTTAACTGTCTCCCCACCAATCGTCTTCCACCAATTAGGCAGCTAATTATAGGCAGCAGGTTGTTCCGATTGGCCTCGTTGGGGATGAAGGTCAGACAGGCGCCACGGTCTTGCCTGAACCTGCTGCGCTCTTACTCTGTGTTGGGGCTCAGTTGTTTCTGAAATCAATAAAAATAAATCTAATTCAACTAGAAAAACTGTGATAAGTTTTCCAGGATGAGTAAAAGCATAAATGTTAAAATATGCAGAAAAATAAATGAAAATAAACAGCTTTGATCCCACAGCCCCAGCATTAAAAGCCCAGAGCTCTTCCACTGAGCCACAGTGTCTCTGTAAGTCCAGTGCTCCTGTGTGCTCTTGGTCTTCCCAGCTCAGGGTTCGAAACTGAGGGATAAAAGACAGACTGAATGAGCTCTCCTTCAGGCCAGGAGCCAGTGGAGGAGTGGAGATGGTGCTGAGCTCATGACCAGGAGGTTGTGGGTTCAAGTCCTGGCTAAGAGCTGAGGTGGGTTTGCAGTGTGATCCTCCCCAACAGCGACAGGGTGAGAAGTAAAAGCCCACAGCCCTCGTGTCTTTATTTATCAGTGTGTTACGGCCCACAAGAATTAAATTAACAAAAGTTCCTGATCCGTCCAGGATTTGAACCCACAATCTCCAGGCAGAAGTCCAGAGATCTTCCCCTGAGCCACAGTGTGCCTTTGTAGGGCTGGGGCTCCTGTGGGCTCTTGGTCTTCTTCCCAGGTCAGGGCTGAAACGGAGGGATAAGAGCCGGACCGAATCCCTCTCCCCTTGGGCCTGGAGCAGGTGGAGGAGTGGAGATGGTGCTGCACTCATGACCAGGAGGTTGTGGGTTCAAGTCCTGGCTGATCCCTGGTAAGTAAACCAAGGTGAGTATGTGGGCAGGATGATGGGGAGGGGCTATTACTGGGGGCTATTACTGGGGGGTAGTGGGGGGGTGGAGGAGGCAGAGCAGGGCTAGGGGGAGGGGCAGGTAGTGGGGGTGGGCTAGGAAGGGTAGAGCAGAGCAGGGCAGGGGCTGGGTTAGCCAGGGGTAGAGGGGGAGGAGTGGGTTACACAGAGGTGCAGTGCTAGGCTAGAGAGGAGTAGAGTAGAGCAGGGCCAAGGCTAGACAGGGGAAGTGGCAGGTTGGGTAGAGGGGTAGAGGTGGGTTAGGCAGGGTGAAGGCTAGACAAGAGGAGGTGTAGGGCAGGGCTAGACAGGGGCAGTGTAGGGGCAGGGCCAGGGGTGGGTGGAGAGAGGAGAGTAGGAGAGGTGATGGAGGAGGAGTGGCAGGTGACCTGGGCCTGGGGGGGGAGATGGGAGGAGAGGTGAGTGGAAGAGGAGTGGCAGGTGGCCTGGGCCTGGGGGGCAGGAGGAGGAGTTGGGAGGGGGGCCCAGGCCAAGGTGGGGTTGAGGCAGGTGAGGTGGTGTAGGGGCAGGGCTGGGTGTGGGGGGAGAGAGGAGAGTAGGAGAGGTGGTGGTGGTGGTGGAGGAGGAGTGGCAGGGGACCTGGGGGGGAGATGGGAGGAGAGGTGATGGAAGAGGAGTGGCGGGTAGGGTAGACAGGGTGAGGTGGGCGAGGGGCGAGGGTTTGGTGGAAGGAAACATGTTTTTTGCTGAATCTCTCACCTCTATCTCCTGGGGACAAGCAGAAGAGACAAGAGAAAGGAAAAAAAACATCTACCCCTCCCCAGGCCCTCCCCCCTTGCCTGCCTCACCCTGTCTACCCTACCCACCACTCCTCTTCCATCACCTCTCCTCCCATCTCCCCCCCAGGTCCCCTGCCACTCCTCCTCCACCACCACCTCTCCTACTCTCCTCTCTCCCCCCCACACCCAGCCCTGCCCCTACACCACCTCACCTGCCTCACCCCCACCTTGGCCTGGGCCTCTCCTCCCAACTCCTCCTCCTGCCCCCCAGGCCCAGGCCACCTGCCACTCCTCTTCCACTCACCTCTCCTCCCATCTCCCCCCCCCAGGCCCAGGTCACCTGCCACTCCTCCTCCATCACCTCTCTCCACCCACCCCTAGCCCTGCCCCTACACCACCTCACCTGCCTCAACCCCACCTTGGCCTGGGCCCCCCTCCCAACTCCTCCTCCTGCCCCCCAGGCCCAGGCCACCTGCCACTCCTCTTCCACTCACCTCTCCTCCCATCTCCCCCCCCCAGGCCCAGGTCACCTGCCACTCCTCCTCCATCACCTCTCCTACTCTCCTCTCTCCACCCACCCCTGGCCCTGCCCCTACACTGCCCCTGTCTAGCCCTGCCCTACACCTCCTCTTGTCTAGCCTTCACCCTGCCTAACCCACCTCTACCCCTCTACCCAACCTGCCACTTCCCCTGTCTAGCCTTGGCCCTGCTCTACTCTACTCCTCTCTAGCCTAGCACTGCACCTCTGTGTAACCCACTCCTCCCCCTCTACCCCTGGCTAACCCAGCCCCTGCCCTGCTCTGCTCTACCCTTCCTAGCCCACCCCCACTACCTGCCCCTCCCCCTAGCCCTGCTCTGCCTCCTCCACCCCCCCACTACCCCCCAGTAATAGCCCCTCCCCATCATCCTGCCCACATACTCACCTTGGTTTACTTACCAGGGATCAGCCAGGACTTGAACCCACAACCTCCTGGTCATGAGTGCAGCACCGTCTCCACTCCTCCACCTGCTCCAGGCCCAAGGGGAGAGGGATTCGGTCCGGCTCTTATCCCTCCGTTTCAGCCCTGAACTGGGAAGAAGACCAAGAGCCCACAGGAGCCCCAGACCAACAGAGACATGGTGGCTCTGTGGAAGAGCTCTGCCTCTATACCAGAGAGGTTGTGGGTTCAAATCCAGGGAGAAACTGCTTGTTTTATTCAATTTAATTCTTGAAAACAGAGACACGTTGATAAATAGAGACACCGAGCTCACATACTTTTCTTACCAACCTCAGGTCTCACCTGGGATTCGAACTCACAACCTCCCAGTCACGAGCGCAGCACCATCTCCACTCCTCCACCTGCTCCTGCCCTGAGAGGAGACACCATCGCTCTGCCTTTTACTGCTCAGTCTGGAACCCTGAGCCGGGAAGAGCAAGAGCCCACAGGAGCCCCAGCCTGCTGAGAGACACGGTGGCTCTGTGGAAGAGCTCTCGCCTGCTCCCCTCCAGCCTGCAGGTTCAAATCCTCCACAGGACAAGTGTTTTACATTTCTCACAAACGTTAACAATTATTCTTTTATTCAGCCGAGAAGACTACTTGCTCTTTTTTATTTGAATTGGATTTATTTCCCTCGCCGACGGGCTCAGCTACTTCAGGAACAGCTCCTGTGCCACTCGCTCTGGACGCTGTGAGGGGCAGCAGGATGTCGACTCCATTTCCCAGAAGGCCGTGCCAAAGCACAATTACCTGGCTCATTGGTGGAAGCCCATTGGTCGGGAGACATTTAAAAAGCAGGCAGCGGAGCCCTTCAGTCCGGCCTTGGCTGGGGAAGAGAGTGGTTGTGCTGAGCGGAGCAGGAGAGAGGAGCTTCAGAGCTGTGCTGCTGCTGCTGTGTTGGACTGCCGAGCCTGGGAACTGGGAGTGCTGGCTTTCTTGCCACAGGCCTGGTTTGAAGCTGGTGGTGGCTCCAGGTAAGAGCGAGGGTCTGTCTTGTGGTTTCTGGCCTGCTGTGTCCCTCTCTGTGAATAAAGAGCACTGCGATCCCTTCCCTTGTGGCTGTGAGTGTTTGTGCCCAGAGCTGCCCTGCTGGAACTCCTGATCCCTGTTGCTGAGGGTCTGACCACAGTTGGGTGGGTGTCAAATGACTGGGGGGTCACCAGCACATGTCCACACCAGGTCCCTGAGAAACAAGCCCAGGAAGAAATAAGGGCCCCTGCCCCGTCTGCTTCTAGATGTTCATAGGGGCTCCTGCTGAGCCTCCTCTGAGAGAAAAGAGAAACACAGGCCCTGCCTGCACCCAAGAGCCCCCCCCCCCCTGCGGCCTTCAAGCACCAGGAACACAGATCCTGCTCCCAGGGTGAGAACTGATGAAGGAAGAGATGAATAAAATCTGAACCCAGGCCCCAGGACAGCTCCTCGTTCACTGAGAACCACCCCCACTTCTCCCTCCCTCTCTTCCCTTCTTAAAACCGCTGCCAGTTTCTCTGCAGCTCCAAATGTTTTCTTCCCACCCCCAAGTCCAACTCACTGAACAGACCACTGCCTCCACCTTCCACCCTGCTGCTGGAGCTGAGCTCCCCTACCCTCCTTATATACACCAGCTGAGCCTCATTAACCCAGGGGAGGCAACCTATTGGCCACCATTCTCCCCATGGCATGCTGGGAAACGTAGTTCATGAAGTCCTGCAGCAGGACAGTCCCAGTGAGAAAGTAACACCCCCCCCCCATCTTACACACACACACACTCCAACACTGCCCCACCTGTATCTCTCGGTGTAAGATGAGTCCAGCCTGGAGAGGATGACTGTACCAGGGAGCCAAGAGCAAGGAGGTGCATTATATTGAAGAGAAAGCAGATTGGTTGAGGCTGTGGAGTAGCAATCCGCTCTCTCCCTCTTGAACAATTAAGAGCTCCTGCTCAACCTCGATCCCTCCTGCTTAGAGGCAGCAGGTAGATTAATATTCACTCTTACTGGTCCTTACCGGCTTCACTCACAGCCCAGTCAGCTCTCTCCCCTTTCAGACAGAGGGGTGGTGTGTTTGTACACAGCTCCTGCTGCACACAGGCTCCACTGCCCCGAGGGGACATTCCTTCTACCGGCACACAGACCCTACCCAGAGCTCTGTCCTGAAGCACAACTCCAGTCCCGAGTCACACGCATCTCCAATAACCTTAGCGCAGTGTAGAGCAGTTGAATCAGGGAGCGTTACAACCTTAAAAACACATCTAGGGTCCCCCCCCACCCCAGTCTCACCCCCAAAGAACAGTGGAGAGATCAGCCTTCCCCCCTTGAAACAAGTTAACCTCATGATGACCACAGAACAGAACTAAGGCACTGGAGGTGCATGTTCATATTCCCCGGGGGAAGGGAAAGACCAGGTAAAAAAAAAAACCCAAAACCAGATGGGCTAGAACTGTTGAAAAAAAAAATTGTGCCTAAGTACTTAAGGGTAGAAGGGAGAACACTTTTTTTAAGTAGGGCCTATCTCCACCACCCACATCAGAAAACCATGAAAGCATCTTTCCCACCTCTCTCACACACCCCTCCACTGACTTCATTCCCCCCTCTCAGGGGGTGGCCTTGTGCCGTCTCATGTTCCCCTCTTTGAACACCTCGATCACAGTTGCTTTATTAACAAGCAGCAACTGGGGGAGCAAAAAAAAAACAGACTGCAGGTGAAGCCTCACACCGTGAGATAATGTAAAACACAAGACACAGCTCAGCCCCGGACCAAGTCAACACAAAAGCTTAGAAAAACACTAGGAGGCCCAGTTGTTGATTACAGGACCATACTAGCAAGTATCCACCTGAGCACTGAAATAGTAGCAAGCATTTAGTACAGACAGCTGGCCGATTCACAATAGAACAGGTTGGATTTACCCCACCCCAGCTCTATATTACAATAGAGTAGAGGTGACAGTTCACAATACAGTAGGCAGGTGTTGGGTATTACAACCCACATCAGCAAACCACAGTACCATATAACATTAAACACCTTTAACTACTACAATCAAGTACAGGTGACAGTGTGGGACACAAGTTTGAGTAACACTACAATACAGTAAACAGCATACAGGGGCCGGTTCATACATTGGCATAGAACACTTGAATACAGGTGACAGAGATAGGTATAAGTCAGTATTACACTGCAACACTGTACAGAGGCTAGGGTATTACAACACAATACAGGCAACAGAGCACAGTGCACTACACTACAACAGGCTATACATTACAATCAAGTACAGGTGATAGGTTCAGCTAGAAATCCAGGTTACATTCACTTACAATAACAAGGGGGACTGTTCCAACACTGTGAAAGTGACAGTTCAGTACTCAACCATAAGTATGACAAAAGCACAGGTGATAGTTTTAAAGATAAGTGAGTATTACAACACACCAGCATTAACAGTTCACATCACAATACACAGTTCAGAGTCTTACAATCAAGTACCGGTGACATTTTCCAATAATCCACACTCCGTGTGTTACACAGAAATACAGTACAGAGGCCTGAGTGTTACAACATTGCACAAGGAACAAACACTTCAGTACAGCAGTCCTTGTATTACAACACGGTACACAGCTCTGAGCATTACAAGTGACAATTCAACACACCACTCCTCAAAAAGGACAGTGTTACAACAGTTCAAGGAAGGAGATACATCTGCTTGTGGAGGCAGCAAAGGAACAAGGCCAGGTTTCTCACCTGCTGAAGAGAAGAAAGGAAACAGTTCAGCTGTGGAGCTTTCTACACAACTGTTACGACAAGTGACAGTTCAGTATTATAATAGAAGTACAGGTGACAGTTTGGTACATGGGTCATATTACATTTTAGTACAGTACACATGACTGGATATTACAACGATACAGGTGACAGTTCACAGCACAGAATAGCAGACAGGTCTGGGTACTACACCACAATACAAGTGACAGTTCACATCACCATACACTACACAGGTCTGGGTATTATATGTATTATAATAGCACAGGACACAGGGCTGAGTCTGACAATAGGACAGTTAATTTCAACAGTGAGACCAGAGTATTAAAATACACTGCGAGTGAAGGTTTAAGAAATGGTTGTAGCACTGAGAATTAAAGTTCAGTTTGAACAAGAGATCAGCACACTAGATTAAGTATTTTTGTACAGTCCAAGTGAGAGCTGAACACAGATCTGAGAATTAATTTTTTTTTTAAAAAGGTGAGAGTAAAGCACACAGGTGTGTCATTGAGTATTGAAGCTCAATCAAGGTAAGAGTGTAGCCCTCACCGATTCCAGTATTAAAGTACACTATAGATGAAGGTTGAGCATAGACGTCACTGAATAGTACAGATCGCTCCACGTGAGTTCAGCATGCTAGTTTAAGTATTAAAGCTCAGCACAGGCGAGAGTTCAGAACAAGTCTGAGCCCTGCAAAATAATACCAATTCACATGAGTATTACAACACAATACAGGTTACAGTTCATCACACAGGGCTGAGTATTCTACTAGTACAGCTGACAGTCCAGCACACAGATTTGAGTATTAAAATACACTGCTTGTGAAGGTTTAGCATGCATGCCACTGAGTATTAAAACTCACTTACAAGTTAGGGATCAGCACACTGGGTTTACTATTACAGTACAGCAAAGGTGAGAGTAAAGCACACAGGTGTGTCATTGAGTACTGAAACTCAGTAGAGGTAAGAGTGTAGCGCACAGATTTGAGTATTTAAGTACACTACAGATGAAGGCTCAGCATACACGTCACTGAATAGTAAAGCTCAGTACAAGCTCACCCCCCGGTTTAAGTATTTCAGTACAGTCCAGGTGAGACCTGACGACACAGATTGAAGTATTGAAGCACAGTAAGAGTTACATTTACAGGTTTAAGTATTACCATGCATTACAGTTCAGTGGAGACGCGAGTTCAGAGCACAGGTTTCAGCATTAAAAACACTGGAAAAAGTACCCGTTATGTTGAGTACACTCGAGGTGAGAGATGAGCACACAGGTTTCTGTATTAAAGCACAGGAAAAAAACTGGTTTAAGTTTAGTCCAGAGCTGACCACACTGATCTGAGATTTAAAGCAAGTGAGAGTAAAGCACACAGGTATCGGAGTATTAAAATTCAATCAAGGTAAGAGTGTAACACACAGATTCAAGTATTAAAGTACACTACAGATGAAATTTCAGCATACAACCATGTGACTGGATTTTAAAGCTCACTTACAAGTTAGAGATCAGCACAACACTGGTTTAAGTATTTCAGTGCAGTCCAGGTGAGAGCTGAGCACACAGGTTTGAGGATTAAAGCACAGTAAAGGTGAGAGTTTGGCACTGGTTTAAGTATAATACTACAGTCCACATGAGCGGTCAGTACACACTTTTGAGTATGAAAGCACAGTATAGTTCAGCACTTGTGTCAATGTGAGAATTAAATTAAGTACAAGTTCAGCACGCTGGTTTAAGTATTACAGTACAGTCCACAGGATAGCTCAGCACACAGGTCTGTCATTGGGAATTAAAGCTCAGTACAGGAGAGAGTTTTGTACACAAGTTTGAGGATTACCAGTATTAACGCTCAGTGGAGATGGGAATACAGTACAGTACACAGGTGTGGGTATTAAAGTATGATAAGAGACTTCAGCACACTCATATACATCATCGAGTAACAAAGCTTAGTACAGGTGAACGTTCAACACACAGATGTGTCAGTGTATTAAGGTACAATCCTCTTGAGAATTGAGTACACCATTGTCAACACTCCACTCCCTACAGTACAGCCACTGATAACCATGATCAGAACAGTATCTGAGCAAAGTATCTCACTCTGGGGTACAAGACTGTCCCCCTCTGGAATCAAACCTGCAATCCACAGTCAAGAAGCCCTGTTTAATACTGCAGAAGTGTAGTGTTTTACAGAGCACAAGCAGCTGGACTGATAGAAAGACACAGCTCAAGAGACAGGCAGAGAGACGTCACAGAGACCGACAAGGAGGAAGAAAGAGACAGGAAAGAGCTCCTCACCTCCATCCCAACTCCCAGCCATACCCGTCTTCCCACTATCTGCCCCTGGCCAGCCTGGAAAACACAGTCGAGAGAGTTCAGCATCAATCCCAACACTACACCTGCCTCTCGACTGTCTGCTTGTGAACATCCTGGAAAATTAGGGAAAAGAATTTAGGACACCGTTCAATCTTCATACGTACATGTCTTCCACAATGTCAGCCTCTGCCCCTTTCCTGGAAAAGGAAGAAAAAAAAAACAGGGAGGGAGCAACTAGCCACTATCCCAACTCGTCATCCATACCATCTTCCCACTAGCAGCCTCAGGACATCCTGGAAAACTACAGAAATGAACACAGGACAGAGCGTCAACCTCCATCCCAACGCTTCATCCACACTGGTGTTCCCACTGACTTTTCTGGACATCCTGGAAAATTAGGGAAAAGAAACAGTAGATAGCATCCAACCCCCAATCTATACCAGTCTTCCCACAGTATTCCTCAGAACATCCTGGAAAGTTAGGGAACAAGAGTAAAGGAAAGGGTTCAATCTTCATACATACCCGTCCTCCCACTATCGGCCTCTGGCCAGCCTGGAAAATTAAGGAAAATACAGTCCAATGTCAATCCCGACACCTTTCATACTCATCTTCCCACTGGCAGCCTCTGGACTGAGGCAGGAGACAGGAGTGAGCATCCAAGCTCCATTCCAACTCCTCATCCATACCATCTTCCCACTGGCAGCCTCAGGACATCCTGGAAAACAACAGAAATGAACATGGGACAGAGTGTCAACCTCCATCCCAACACCTCATCCACGCTGGTCTTCCCACTGGCTGTTTTCCAGACATCCTAGACAGCATCCAAACTCCAATCCATCTTCCCACTGTCAATTCTTTTGGACATCCTGGAAAATTAAGGGAAAAGTTACAGGAGAGGGTAGCCAACATCTATCCCAACTCCCAGCCATACCAGTCTTCCCACTGGCAGCCTCTGGCCAGCCTGGAAAATGGAAAAGGGAAATGCGAGACAGGAGAGAGCATCCCACCTCTATCCCAGCTCCTCATCCATACTGGTCTTCCCACCATCAGCCACTGGATAACCCATCTTCTGTCTGCCTCTGGACATTCTGGAAAACTACAGAAATGAACACAGGACAGAGCGTCAACCTCCATCCACACTGGTCTTCCCACTGGCTGCCCCTGCACTGGAGTCCATCTTAACCTCTGACCCCTGACATTTTGGTGTTTGAGCTCAGAGAGCAGGAGACGCTGCTGGAGACAGGAGAGACCATCAATCCCCATTCCATCTTCCTATCCACACCTGTCTCCCCCGTGTCAGCCTCTGGACATTCTGGAAAATTAGGGAAAAAAGACAGGAGAGAGCATCAACCTCCATTCCAACTCCGCCTCCATACCCGTCTTCCCACTGTCAATTTTATGGACATCCTAGAAAAATGAGGGAAAGGATTATAGGAGAGAACATCCAACCTCTATCCCAGCCATACTTGTCTCTCCACTGTCTGCCCCTGGACATCCTGGAAAATTAGGGAAAAGGAAACAGGAGAGGGTTCAATCTTCATACGTACATGTCTTCCCAGTGTCAGCTGCTGGACTTATTGGAAAAGGGGAAAGAGACAGGAGAGAGCATCCCACCTCCATCCCAGGACACACTGCTGTAGGCTGCACAGCTGTGACAGCTGGTCCGTGTGTCTGAGGGCAGCAGTCTGGCTCTGCAGTCTCTCTGTGCCTCGTCATCTGTGTTCAGCCCAGTGGTAACTGGTCACTCAAGATTGTGTTAATTCAACACAATAACAATACTTCACCAGGCTCTAATATCAATGCTAGTAACTTTATAACGGTTCTCCTCTCTCACTAGTAGGGTTGTGTGTTCATGCCCTGAGTGCGACACAGGAGTGACAGGACTAACCTGACCTTGTGCTCAGGCTGGAGGTTGGTGTTGGACTCGGGTACGAGAGTGTCAACAGCACACTGACCAGGTCCTTGGGGGCGAGAGACAGCAGGAGGTCAGGACACAGCCCTGAGGGTCACCCCATTGAGCCCCGATAGGAGGAGTCCACTGGCTCACCGCCTGGAGCTCGTCTCCAGGGAGCAGCCTGAATCGGGGTCACCTGCAGCTCTTCATCATCATGGTCATCCTCACAGGCTCAAGCAGGCAGGAGATCGGGACACCCTGGATGTCTCCCCGAGACGACTCCTGCTCTGTCCCCTGGGAGTCTGTGGATCCCAGATTGGTCCGATCAGCCCCGATCATGTAAGACCAGCGTCACCTGCGAGGGACAGCCAGTGAAGGAGAGACTCACCTGGTCTGCACTCACCTGCCTGGTGCCTCGTGTCCTTCAGTGCTGATCGGGTACCCTGTCCCCTCCTGTGCTGACCAGTCGACAACAGCCTCTTGACTTCTAACTGCAGGTCTGGGGGTGCCCTCTCCTGTGTGGTACAGGGTCTGACCTGGCTCCTGTTGGGAATAAACATGCCTGAAGGCAGCCTGTGCTCCACTGAGTCCCAACTGTTCCGGTCCAGAGCTGCTGTTCTGGTGACCCGTCCTGGAAAGACACAGGCGTGTTGTCTACAGGCTCTCTTATCCCTTCCTCACCTTGTCTGGGGGTTCTGACACTCTTGGACTCCTCTTCATTGTTGTGGCACCCCTGGGCTCCTCCTCCTCCTTATTCTGATACCTCTGTGCTCCTCCTGGCCAGCCAGAGTCTTCCGGGGGTCCAGGCGCTGGGGCTCCTCCCAGAGTCGAGGTCCAGGAGGATTTTCTCCCTGTTGGCTTCTCCCAGATCTTCCAGACTCCTCAGGTCTGAGCCGGGCTGGGAGGAGGGAACCTTCCCCGAGATCCTGGAGTCCGATGTCCAGACGACACGACCGGAGAGATGGAGCCGATGGGAGAGGATGTGGGCGTCGGGGCTCCTGGTGTCCGACCGGGGGAGAGCTCCAATGTCGGGGTGTCTGTCCTTTCTCTTGACTTGAAATTTTCCACAAATAATTCGGTAGCCTGATACCCCCACTCTCTGTCTCGCCCAGCAGATACCCCAACACCCGCTGCTCTCATCAAGACAATGATCAGCTCACCTCACCCTCCTCTCCAATTACATTCCCTCTTCTGGGTTCGGCAGTCTTCTCAGGAGCCCACCTATTACCAAAACACAGGGATTTATCTGTACAGTGAATAACAGACAACACACTGAATACACCGTGCAGTGATGATTACAGCGAACACCCAGTACAGTGATGATTACAGCAAACACCCAGTACAGTGATGATTACAGCAAACACCCAGTACAGTGATGATTACAGCAAACACCCAGTACAGTGATGATTACTACCCAGTGCAGTGATTACAGTGAACACTCAGTACAGTGATTATTATAGTGAATATCCAGTTGAGCAACTTTTAGTGAACACCCAGTATAGCGACTGTCATAGTGAATATGGAGTTCAGTTATTATACTGATACACAGCGCAGAGATTATTACAGTGAATACCCAGTACAGTGATTATACAGCATACCCAGTAAATTGACTATACCGAAAACCCAGTACAGCGATTGTCCCTCACTGAAAACAGTTCAGTGATTAGTATATTGAATACCCAGTACAGTGATGATACTGAACACCCAGTATGGTGATTATTCCAGTGAACACAGTACAGTCATTGTCCCTCATAATGAAAACAGAGTTAAGTGATTATTATACTGAATACCCAGTACAGTGTCTGTCCATCACACAGAATAAGCAGCACATTGAACAGCCAGTAATCTCCTATTACAGGGAACACTGGGTCGGTCTGAGCTCTGCTGCCCCCTGCAGAAGACTTGTCCTGAGGTCAGAGTAGACGGTGGTCTCGCCCTCCCTGGGGACACCCTGTCCTCTTTGGGGTCCTGCTGCCACCTCTGGGAAACTCAAAATAACTGACATTCATGCAAAACATAACCTGGTGTCCAAGAAACAATGGTTCTGACTGAGGCAATCTTATTAGCAAATACCCTCTAATGGATTTTAAATGATCAAATTCCTCCCTGAAGTAAGAAGAAACAGCACACATCTACAGTCTAGGTGTTGATTGATAAGATCAGCCTGTAAAACAAACCTGGCAGGACTCAGCTTTCAGGGAAAAGCTGTGGAGTGAAAATGACTCAAGACAGAGAAACAGAACTGAGAACAGTCCCTCTGTCTCAGCTACACTCTCTCATGTTCAGGTGTATCAGCAAAATCTGTTGTTTTGAGAGGGCGTCATGTAGCTGCCTCTGTAGAAATGTTTTTCTTTTTTGTTTAACAATGAAAGATTCTACAAATACCACACAAAATAAAGTCTATTGCTTTCATCTCTCGGTTGTTTTTATATAATGAACTATTTACATTATGCCAGCACAGATACCACAAACACCATCTTTCAAAGAAATAATGTCAGAGACCTGTTTTATTGATTACTTTTAGAGCCGCTGTGTGCATCTTTTGCTATTTAATGCTGTAAACAAATATAATTCTCTATTATAAAGCCATTGGGTATTTCTTCTGGGTCAGTATTATTATATCCAGAGTTGAAAATGTCATTTGACAACACAAAATACTTTCTTTCGAGCATTTAGTGAGGTTTGAAAACTCATGTTAAAGCACCGGTTTATCACGTTAAAAAAATAAACTGAACCAAAAAATTGATTTTGTGTATAAAACTGACCTGAAATATCCAAATCTGCACATCCCTATTAAGACTTTAACACTATCAAGAAGTACACACACTGGTGGGTCTTGAATATTAAACAGCTCTTAACAGACATAGCAGACTACATGTGTGTATTTGCTTAAAACGCTACAGTTTTCAGTTCCCCAAACATTTTGTAATCATTTCTCAAAATAACACAAATGGCTCTAAACGCGAGTATTAATTGCTTTGAAAACAAACCAATTTTGTAATAAACAAATGAACAGTTCCCTGTCCCCTCCTGTGCTGACCGGTCGAGAACACCCTCTGGACTTCTAACTGCAGGTCTGGGGGTGCCCTCTCCTGCGTGGTACAGGGTCTGACCTGGCTCCCGTTGGGAATAAACATGCCTGAAGGCAGCCTGTGCTCCACCGAGTCCCGACTGCTCCGGCCCAGAGCTGCTGTTCTGGTGACCCGTCCTGGAAAGACACAGGCGTGTTGTCCACAGGCTCTCTTATCCCTTCCTCACCTTGTTTGGGGGTTCTGACACCCCTGGGCTCCTCTTCATTGATGTGGCACCACTGGGCTCCTCTTCCTCCTTATTCTGAAACCCCTGGGCTCCTCCTGGTCATCCTGAGTCTTCTGGGGGTCCAGGCACTGGGCTCCTCCCAGAGTCGAGGTCCAGGAGGAGTTTCTCCCTGTTGGCTTCTCCCAGATCTTCCAGACTCCTCAGGCCTGAGCCGGGCTGGGAGGAGGAAACCTTCCCTGAGATCCTGGAGTCCGACGTCCAGACGACACGACCGGAGAGATGGAGCCGATGGGGGAGGATGTGGGCGTCAGGGCTCCTGGTGTCCGACCGGGAGAGAGCTCCGATGTCGGGGTGTCTGTCCTCCCTCTTGACTTTTCCTCCTTCAAGATCCCACAGAGATCTCGGTTGAGCGTGTTCACTGTCACACAGGAATGTTCCTTGGCTTCAACTGGCTGGTACCCCACTCCTCCAGCTCCCACCTGGCTGGTACCCCACTCCTCTCACCATTCCAGTGAACACAGAGACCCACTGGTTTAGTGACTCACCATTCCAGTGAATACCCAGCACAGTAACTATGTAGTACAATAATTATTCACAAAATAAACTGATGTTTTTTGTACAGCCATTGCTGAACACCCAGCGTAGTGAAGACCCAATAGTTATTCATAGTAGAGTGACTGGTTTAGTGTCCAACCATCACAGTGAACATTCTGTACAGTGAATATTTAATAAAATAAGCAAAGACACCAACGAGTGTAGTGACTTACCATTTCAGTGAATATCTTGTAAACCATTACTGTGAATTTCCAATACAGACAATTATCTATGACAGTGAATCTCCAGTACAGAGACTATCAGTCACAGAGAATATTCATTACATTGCTTATCTGTTACAGTGAATACACAATACCAGTCACAGTGAATATCAGTTAAAGTGAATAATTGTAAGTAATTACCTATTACAACAAATACCAGTATTAGTAACTGGCCACTACAGTGAATAAAAGTGAATATTGAGGACAAAGACTGTTGTGACTAACCATTACAAATTACTATCCAGTAAACTGAATATCCAACACAAAATATTCAGGGAAAAGACTGCCTGGATTAGTGACTAACCATTAGAGAGATAATCCAGGACAGTGATGATGCAAAAAGAGATTCAGGAAAGAAGCTGATTTAGTGACCTACCATACCAGTGAACCCCCAGCATGGTAAACAGGCCAATAAACGAATTATTCAGGAAGCAGACTGAATTTAGTGGTCTGGTTTAGTGGTTCACACGTCCAGAGAATATCCAAGAAAGGGTGTCCTCGTTAATTCTCCGTCAGGTTTTCAGTTGTCTTGGTACAAAACTGTCCTTCATTAAGAAACACCTGCAGACTTCCGCTGAACTGTTCCAAACGTCCGTCTGTGTTTTCCAGGGAATCATGTGGGCTTGCGAGGAGAATTGGAGACAAACAATGATAAACTATTGACGTATTCATACTTGGTCAGATTTTAAGTTTAACATCATCGGCTCAAAATAGCTGGTGATACTCAGGTCTACAGCCACACTAAACCTGACAGTGAAGTAGCTGTCTCTGCTCTGCACCGCGCGTCTCTATCCTGTACAAATACAGGTCCGGTGTGACTCTGCACCACGCGTCTCTAGAGCGCTAGTGGAGCTGGAAGACCATCAGGACTGAGAGCGATACAAGAACCCCCTCTGTCAGGAGTGTAGACCCCTCTAGTGACCCTACTGTAGACCTGCTCACCTCCCACAGTGAAGATCACGGTGCTGATAGTGTTTCCCTGAAGGTCCCTCACTGTGTAGCTCCCCTGATCAGCTGGAGTGAGGGAGTACAGTGTCAGAGAGCCATCCCACACCGACACTCTGTCTCTGTACTGGGGGACACAGCTGTGCTGTTCTGGACAGAACACACTGAGGTCCAGTTTCCACCTCCTGCAGGTGGAAACAGAACCTCCACCGGCTCTCCATTGAACAGAGGGACAGACAGAGAGGCTTCAGGCTGCAGGGTGACAGTGTCTCTGTGAGCTGAAAGACAATCAGGACAGAGGATGATATAAGAACACACTCCGTCAAGAATATAGAGCCCTCTAGTGACCCTACTGTAGACCTGCTCACCTCCCACACTGACGATAGTGTTTCCCTGAAGGTCCCTCACTCTGTAGCTCCCCTGATCAGACGCCCTCAGGTCCTTGCAGACACATACAAGCGAAAAATAAAACCGGTCACTTCCATACGAAAGACCTCCGTCTTCATCGAAATCGTTCATCAGCGCAAATAAAAGACGCTATTATTGGATTCGCGTTCAGATCACATTCAAACAGGCAACCGCTGCTCTCGTTTGTTCAACGACTAATTACCCTTGAGTATCGCGCTTGTACGCTCATCTGGTATACAAAAATGCCCTTTTTAAACTTAAAAACAAGAACTTCCCGTTATACATAAACACGACAAAGTAATTCTATATTAACGTGCCCTACATGTTCATTTACGGTTTAAATTAATTGAAATGCTCCGACTCAGAGCGTCTAATTAGGACAACAATGCTGAGCCCTTTGTGTATTAAGCACAAGTTCAGCTGGTCTCTAACTTCACATAAATTAAAAACAAACTTCGATAAACTGCAACACGTCACCCCTAAATGTGCAGACACAAATGTATATATTGTACATACAACCGAACAAAAAAAAACGTTCGCTTACTTATGAAGAACCTCCGTATGAATCTTCGTCATTTATCAGTGCAAATAAAACCCGCTTCAATAGGATTCGCGCTCAAATTCAAACCCGCAACTGCTGCTCTCGTTTGTGTCGTGACGAATTGCACTTGAGTATCGCGTTAGTAATCTCGTACACTCATCTGGTATAATTTAGCAGGAATGACCCTCTTAAATTTAAATTTAAAACAGGAACATCCCGTTATACATAAACACGACACAAAGTAATAGTTCTATATTAACGTGACCAACATATTCATTTACGGTTTAAATTAATTGAGATGTTGCGATTCAGAGCGTCTTGTAGTCCGTGCTGATTAGGACAACAATGCTGAGCCCTTTGCGTATTAAGCACAAATTCAGCTGGTCTCCAACTTGACTCCGCACGGTTTTTCGTAGCATTGAGCTCAGAGCTGTAGCTCTTCTCCAGACAGCAGCGTGCTCTCCGAGAGCTCGTTATAACTGACCCACAGCGGTCAGTATGAAGTTTGCGCTGAACACCGTACATCACCCACACGCGGTACCTCTGCTTCCGAGCCCACACAGCTCTGCTGTGTTCACGACAGGACCTCCGCTCTCTCACTCCCCTGTGATCTGATCCGACAAATGACGTTTCCCTCCGCTCTGGACCACAGACCTCTCTCACACCACCTGGGTGAGATCGCACCCCGGCCAATCAGGAGACTTCATCAATTAAGCAATTAAGAGTCCAGAAACTTTATTGCAAAGAATGCACCTGAAAATAGTCATAATTTTGATTGAAAAGGCAATCGGGGGTCCCCTCTCCTCTCAGGACACCAGTCCATCACAGGACACACACACTCACACACTGGACAGGACACCAGTCCATCACAGGACACACACACACACAATGTGATCAGTGATTATTTCAGTCAGGTTTAAATCAAACCTAATGAACCTTTACTTTTGAACTCATTAAATCTATACGATATGAATGTGACAGATTAGTGTCACACTCATATTGTAGATAGATTAGATTAAGCCTTTAACTGTCTTGTCTAACCCTTCTGTGATTCTTTTATGAAAAACTTGGAAATAGGCTTCATAGGTTTGGGTAAAAATGTAGTTTCACACTAAAAAGCAGAAAATAACACAAAGACTAGGCTATGCAATCACAATTTATGAAGCCAGTGTCCATATCTGGTGAAGCAGGGATCTGTCTTTAAAGCAGGGCTGTCCAGTCCTGGTCCTGGCGGGGTCAGTGTGTGTGTGTGTCTGCAGAGTCTCCAGGGGTCTTTAAAGCAGGGCTGTCCAGTCCTGGTCCTGGAGGGGTCAGTGTGTGTGTGTCTGCAGAGTCTCCAGGGGTCTTTAAAGCAGGGCTGTCCAGTCCTGGTCCTGGAGGGGTCAGTGTGTGTGTGTGTCTGCAGAGTCTCCAGGGGTCTTTAAAGCAGGGCTGTCCAGTCCTGGTCCTGGAGGGGTCAGTGTGTGTGTGTCTGCAGAGTCTCCAGGGGTCTTTAAAGCAGGGCTGTCCAGTCCTGGTCATAGATAAATCCTGTGCATAAATCGGAGATCTATCTGAGCACGGAGGAGAGGTACTCGCTTTTTCCCTGGAAAGAAACGCAGCCCTTTTGTACTGAAGACGTAAATGAGCAAAACATTAAATTGTCAACATATAAACGTGTGATATTATATATGATTGTTAAAACACTGAAATGGTCTCAATAATCTATAATAGCACACGGTCTGAAGAGTGTACCTACGGAGTACTTCCTGTCTTTGTCCACAAGGTGGCACCCCATCACAGTACAGACATTTCCCTCTCTACAGAAGACCAAATACTAGGCGGATTTCAAAACAGACTGTCCATGAATTAAACTAAAGACGTATGAATCTTAATTTACACTACGCTTTGGCTGGAAAAAGTTTAAAGGAGACAAAACGTGGTCCCCACTTTTTGTGGGCTCGGTGCCTCCCGGGAAATGTAGTTCTTTCACGCCCCGGTCTTGTAGTCCGTGAGCACCGCGCTTGTGTGCCGTTCCGTTCTGGTCCGGTCCGGTCCGGTCCAGTGCAGATGCAGGATGGTCTGAGCACATTGGGGTCGGGAACAATAAGGATATAAGCAGTATTTAATCAGATAGAGGCTCCTGGCTTTCTGTATGCTTCCGTCTCGCACGCCCGAGCAGTTTGTGACAACTCCTGAGCGGACATGGGAGGGGCCAGAGGGCAGGGGGGGGCGTGTTTACGTCGTCTCCGTCGGCCAATCAATGCCGCGACTCCGACGGGAGTGGGCGGGGCGGGCGCTGGTGGGCGTGTCGCGTAGGAGGAAGCCCACGACAGCACCAGAGCCGTAAACAGGGGGCTCGACATGGCGTCTTATCACGTTGAAAACCCGCAGCTACTGCTAACAGATCGATGGTCTACTAACACTTCAAAACGCCTACAAGTGCTTCTGCTCGCTGACCGTTAGTTGCGGTTTTGGGGGGAGTGCAGCCTGAGCACACGTAAAGGCTCCTGTGGTCTGGAGTCACAGGATGTCAGCAGTAGTTTTGCGCTCAGATCCGAGCAGGTCTTGACACGCCAACCTCCGTTTGGCTCGTCTCTGGGCTCACCAGAGCTTTTAGACACTGAATGTGCTCGCAGAATCACGCTGGGCTCGTCTCTGGGCTCACCAGAGCTTTAAGACACACCGGATGTGCACACAGGATCACGCTGGGCTCGTGTCTGGGCTCACCAGAGCTTTTAGACACACCGGATGTGCACACAGGATCACGCTGGGCTCGTGTCTGAGCTCACCAGAGCTTTTAGAGACACAGAATCACGCTGGAGTTTATCCCATCAAGCAACAGGTACAAGGCAGTCCATCACAGGACACACACTCACACACCCTGGACAGGACACCAGTCCATCACAGGACACACACTCACACACATACTGGACAGGACACTAGTCCATCACAGGACAAACACACACACCCTGGACAGGACACCAGTCCATCACAGGACACACACACTAACACACCCTGGACAGGACATCAGTCCTTCACAGGACACACACACACACTCACACACCCTGGACAGGACACCAGTCCATCACAGGACACACACACACACTCACACCAGGGCCAGTTTTCCCGGAAGCTGATCAACCCACCAGCACGTCTCTGAGCCGTGTGCAGGAAACCCCCCACGAACACCAGATAAACTCCAGGTCCAGATTCGAACCCGGGTCCCCCGTCAATCCGAGGCCACCCATGCTGGCGACTACGACGCCGTGCCGATCCCCGGCGTAAATTCCGCACTCCAAGACACCAGCGAGCAGGGGAGATCGGCCACACACAGGAGAGAAGGCGGACGGCGTGTTTTCTCGAAAGCCGCATCACGTTCAGGGCAGCGAAAAGCAATCCGTTGGACCCGGAAACGTTACGTGCTTATAGAACTGTCCGCGACAACTCGACACATTTTCACTTGGATAATGATCAGAAGAAGCGCGGGGCTTCTGAGAGTTAAAGATACCTCCCACATTTATGCGCTATTGAAGCTTCAAAGCGCCCCCGCGATCTGCGATTCTGTTCCCTTGAAGTAACTGCGCGGTCACATCTCTGGCGACTTTTCTCAATGCAGAAAATGTATGTAATAGAGAGGAGGCCGCTACCTCGATCTACACCTCTAATCGATATCACCCCGTCAGGATAGCGGCCTCAACATCATGGCTGGGGAGGTGGTTGTTCCCCACCCCCGCCACTCTTTGTGTACAGAAGCGACCCCCCGTCCTGACTGGAGGAGCTCACCCAGCTGTGTCTGGAGAGAAGCCGGGGTATCGGCTTCAACCACAGGGACTGGGCAGCTTGTTCCCCACCCCCACCCCCCTCTGTGTACAGTAGAGCCTCCTGTCCTGACTGGAGGAGCTCACCCAGCTGTGTCTGGGGAGAAGCCAGGGTATCGGCTTCAACCACAGGGACTGGGCAGCTTGTTCCCCACCCCCGCCACCCTCTGTGTAAAGAAACACCCCCCGTCCCGTCCCGTCCTGGCTGCGGCATCTCAACCAGCTGCCCCCCCGCAAAAAAAAGGTTCTCCGACTTTTCCTCGCACCCTTAAAATTATTTTAATCCCAGTAGTGTAACTCGATTGCAACTCTACCTGTGGCACAGAGAAAACCCACAAAAACTGGAAAAAAAAACGCGACTCCCAACAACATTTCTAAGGAACACCTCGGCTGCCCTTCACCTCTCGTCACAGAAAGGCTTAGCCCAAGGCGGGGCTTCGATTAATATCGTTTAAGGAGGAAAGACAGGGCGAAAAAGCTCAGAGACACCGAGAGTCGAGCTGCCTATGAAAGGTGCCACCCGCCTGAGTTCGGTTTGAGGATCAACCCAGCAGAAAAAAAATCAAATTAAAAAATGAAGCTGCTCTTTGTGATCTGTGAGTATACAAGTGCAATAGATCGTACAAACGTGAGCTTGAATTGTTTTTTGTGTGCCTAAATGTCTACCTGGCGGCCTGCTACGGAAGATGTCACGGTCCGGTGTCTTTCAAACATGCAGCACACGGTAAACAAAGTTGATTTATGTATTTTATTATTATTTTTTTTAGACGGACCTAAACTGACTTCTCTCGTCTTTTTACGGCTTCCCTAATGTCCGAAAGCCGGCTCGTAACAATAATCAGAAAAGCGGTCCGAAACTTCTCGTCGGCGACTACTGAACAACTCAGAGCGATTAAAGTAGAATTGTATACATTTGGTTTAGAACCTATTAGGTCTCTAATAGAGATATTGCTAAATTATTCACAGGAGTGCCGGCTGCTTGAAATAACCAGCGAGGTGCTCCAGCGTAACTTTAAGAGACGACGGTTGACGGTACATTTTTTGGCTTGGGAACACGTTTTGACCCCAGTGGTTGGAATTAAATACATCGTGGAAATATCGGCATGATAAATGAACTGTTCACAGAGTGTCGGAAAAGCCCTGTTTTGTTTTTTTAACGTAGTGGCATTAATCGCAAGATTTAAGTACATTTTATATTATGTCCGAATTTAAAGCCACCGTGATATTTTCCCGTACAACGTTCAGCCTGGTCGAGCGATTAAGTGTTACTTTGAAAACCGTTGGAGAAAAGTTTTTTTTTTCACGCACAGATTGGACACCGCCAGACGTGAAAAAGGGACTTTTCGATTTTGCGCCAGTCTCCCCGACCACCTTGTGTGCTTTGCCGACATCGAGACCGTTTTCGACGCCGGGTGGGTTTTCAGGACCGTCACATCGACCTCGACGCGTTTCAAAACCGGACACGTGCAGGGTCGCGCCGCCAAACTGTATCGCCGGGCTCGACTTTTGTTCGATTCCCCCCGAGTAGTCGATTTTTTTAAAATCGATTTGTGTTCTATTAAAATGTCGTTTTTCAACCTACTCCTGTCCCTAGTCGGAGAGATAGGGCAACTCTGCGAGCCCCACAGGTAAAACTATCGATATGTCCAAGGAAATATCCTAAAACGCATTTGGGCACATTTGGAATAGAAAATATCCACGACTCCAAGATACTGAGGTTTGAAACCTTTAATAAAAAAAAGGCACGAAGTGTTAGGTTATTTAACGTTAGACCTTGGGTGTCCTTTAAGTACAGCAATGCTTTGATGTTTGAGGTCTTCAGCCGCCGTCGCGTTTAAAGAAAGAAACGGCTCGGGTCTCTCATTCACTCACTCTGCGACTTTGAAAGCGAAGTTCGATTTTTAAATCCTAAACGACTCGACCACTGTCCTCTACAAGTCGATCATTTAATCGACTGCCGCGCTGACGGCGATGGACCACTCGAATCCATCAGAAAACACCGATCTGTAACACGACCACAATCATGATTTCAGGGCACAGACCTTTCCGATCCGAAACGACTACGCCCGTGACTAACAAAAAAAACAGTCATTTGTAGTCAAGACAATAACGTGAAATCACACCATGACAGATTATTAACGTAAAGGATGATCAATATGGGCATACGTCTAAGCATTGCGTTCTCAAATTCGTTTTTAAGAGAAACACTGATCAAAAACGAACCAATGACGATGCTTAAGGACAGAGAAAATCAATTTCCAGATGTTTAAGGAATCCAATCAGTTGTGAACTGATATGCAGGTCTTTCACATACAATTGCATTTTTTTGTCCTTGCTTACGCGGTTCGACACTTGCTGTATAAACGGCCCCGGGCGCTCGGGGTGAAAAGACCATCGAAAAACCTCTCAATGGAGACGGTGGGAACCAGCGAAAACGCGTCTCCAGACAGTAACCCTCTCGTCCGCTGGTGGCCCTGTTTGACTGTAGAGGTCAGAGAAAACCCCCGCCCCCCCCGAACCTTCCCCTGCTCCCCCAGTCTCTCATCTTCTCCTCCTTAGAACGCAACGGATGGTAACATTTCAGTCCGCTGTGCCTCAGTTGTCCCCCCAGCTTGGGGCCAGGCAGCTCGTTCCAGTCACCCCCCACTCTTTGTGTAAAGATTTGTGTAAAGGGTTAATGAACGAAAGGCAGTGGTTTGAGCTCCGGTTGAGGGTTCGAATCCCGGCTGAGATGCTGCCCCTGTTGTGCACTTGAGCGAAGCATTCTGCCCCAATTCCTGTAAAATACATCACTGTGCATATAAGTATATAATAACAACTCCTTAGATATATATAGTGCTGTTTTAGACACTGTACCCAAAGCACTTTGCACACAGCAGCTCTCAGTGGGGAGGAGAGCAGAGGGATGGAGCCAGTTCAGAGAGGGGGGTGATTAGGAGGCCATGATGGGTCAAGACCAGGGGGGGAATCAGGCCAGGACACTGGGGTAACACCCCTACTCTTCTCCAGAGACACCCCGGGATTGTTAATGAGCACAGAGAGTCAGGACCTCGGCTTGACGTCTCATCCGAAGGACGGCGCCTGTTTACAGTCCAGTGTCCCCCGTCACTATACTGGGGCATCAGGACCCACACAGACCACAGGGTGAGAGCGCCCCCTGCTGGCCCCACTCACACCTCTCCCAGCAGCAGCCTTAGTTTTTCCCAGGAGTCTCCCCTCCAGGTACTGGCCAGGCTCACACCTGCTGGGCTCCAGTGTTGGGGGAGAGGGCTGCCAGCTGGGAGCTGCAGAGCGATATACGTCTGGCAACTGGGAGTGACTTTGTGTCAAAGCTTAAGCCCAATAAAAGGAAGTGGTCCTGTGCACAGCTCCTGTGTGTCCTCGTGAAGGGGGGGTTGTGGGGAGCCTGCCTGCAGTTCTCCTGGGGGAGGTTTTCCTGGGGGGGGTGGGACGGGGTTCCCCCTCTTGCCAGGCCAGTGTGAGGGCAGCAGGGTGGCGTGATCTGCTGCCTTACGGCTCTGGGGGGGAGGGGGGATCAGCTGATGCCAGGGTGGAGTTTGCCCAGTGTCTGTGGTGAGAGGCTCCAGCTCACCGCTGCCCTCCAGTGGACACCGCCGGTTACTGCACGTGTTCACCTGAGGTGAACAAACACACCGTCAACAAATTCTCTCGCACAGAAACGAGGGGGAGCATATTTATCGGTGTGGCATAACTGCTTTTTTTAATTAGACAAAGAGACTTTCTTTAGCAGAGAATTTAATGATAAATATCGATTCACAGAGAGAGTGAACGCTAGGGGTTCGAGTAGTGAGTATTAATGCCGTTTTCTGCTATGAGAGACACAGGGTAGCAGCCTATTAGAGAAGATCCCAATCTGTTCGGGCAGCCAGGGCTGTACATCATAGACCTGCTGGACTGGGGACCCCAGGGGCTGGACTCACTGGACTGGGGACCCCTGAGCTATAAGACTCACTGGACTGGGGGACCCCTGAGCTATAAGACTCACTGGACTGGGGGACCCCTGAGCTATAAGACTCACTGGACTGGGGACCCCTGAGCTATAAGACTCACTGGATTGGGGACCTCTGAGCTATGAGACTTACAGGACTGGGGACCCCTGAGCTATAAGAGTCACTGGACTGGGGACCCCTGAGCTGTAAGACTCACAGGACTGGGGACCCCTGAGCTATGAGACTCACTGGACTGGGGACCCCTGAGCTATAAGACTCACTGGACTGGGGTCCCCTGAGCTATAAGACTCACTGGACAGGGGACCCCTGGGATATAAGACTCACTGGACTGGGGACCCCTGAGCTATAAGACTCACAGGACTGGGGGTCCAGTGCCACAGTCCGGCCCCTGGTGTGGACAGACAAACCCTCCTGGGACAGGTCACCAGCGTCAGAGCGACCTCTACAAACACGCCCGGCGGACCAGGGTGTCAGTCCCCGGGCGGTTCTGCCGGGCCGTGCGGCTCCGTGATCCGGGATCGGGTCTCCTCATCTGCGAGCAGCCTGGGAAGTCTGTGTGTGTGCGCTTTGGGGTACACCCTCACCCCAATACACACGGAAACCAGACGCTGGCGGGTCGCTCACGACAGCCCGGACTCTCTCACTCTCTCGGCTCCGGGCTTCTCCACCATATTATCCCCCGGAGAGTATCTCACTGCGGATCCTGACCAGCGCCCTTGTCTCTTCCTGTACAGCACCAGCCCGACTCCCAGCACCACCAGCAGCAGGGCCACGGGAACCAGGATCCAGAGGTACACGAAATGGGAGTCTCCACCTGTGGACAGGAAAAATTCTGATCAATGAAAGCGCTTACTATAAAACACTCCTGGGTGGAAAAATGCATCTGGGAGACCGTCCTGCATGCACTTGACAGAAACTACAACTCCCACAGTGCACGGTGGTAAACTACAACCCCCACGGTGCACGGCGGTAAACTACAACCCCCACGGTGCACGGCGGTAAACTACAACCCCCACAGTGCATGGTTGTAAACTACAACTCCCATGGTGCATAGTTGTAAACTACAACTCCCATGGTGCAAGGCGACAGCAAGGACAGCAGTTCCCCTGAGTACATCAATTCACCTCATTCCCCCCCAACGATGGCCCACAAGCACAGTGCTGGTTTGGGGGTCGGTCACGGCCTTAATAGAACAGAGTGCTTTCCAGACGGAGGTGGGAAGATTAAATCCCAGGGGCTTTTTAAAAGGATCTAGCGGATTTAGGTGGTGTACATCAAGTGACATTCGAATAATGCAGAAAATGTTGGGGGTCTGGGAAAATTCAACAGATCACAGGTGAGGTGTCCTGAGAGGACAGCAGTGACAAGAGGCGGCCACTAGAGGGCACCGTGAGCAATACGTTTATGCATAGAGCCGCACTCATGTATTTAGTTTAATGGGAATGTAAGATTATCACACAGGTATGAGCTGTATGAAAGGGTCAGTGTCCGTTAAAGGAGACACTGGGGAGAAGGCTCTGTTCCGGGGCCAGTAGACTTTCTAATACGATCCCATTCATTCTGTGTAGTTACTCACCTCCCACAGTGAGAGACACAATACTGATGGCTCTCCTGCTGTGTGACAGCAGTGCTGTGTAGTTCCCCTGATCGGATTTCCTCAGGTCCTGCAATCTCAGCTCCTGATTCTCCACCGACACTCTGTCTCTGTACTGGGGGACACAGCGGGGTGTGCCGTTCTGGACAGAACACACTGAGGTCGAGTCTCCAGCTCCTGCAGGCTCAAACAGCACCTCCACTGGCTCTCCAGTGAACAGGGGGACAGACAGAGAGGCTCCAGGCTGCAGGGTGACAGTGTCTCTGTGAGCTGAAAGACAATCAGGACAGAAGATGATACAAGAACCCCCTCTGTCAGGAGTGTAGACCCCTCTAGTGACCCTACTGTAGACCTGCTCACCATCCACAGTGACTGTCACATTGCTGATAGTGTTTCCCTGAAGGTCCCTCACTGTGTAGTTGCCCTGATCAGCTGGAGTGAGGGGACGCAATGTCAGAGAGCCGTCCTGCACCAACACTCTCTGCTCGTACCCGGGGCCAGGGAGCCCTGCGCTGCTCAGTAAGACTCTGGGAGACTGGGCAGATCCTCCAGGATCAAACAGCACCTCCACTGGACCAGCAGTGCGGAGAGGGAGAGAGAGAGAGACTCCAGACTGATGGGTGACACTTTCTTTATGAGCTGAAAGCAGAGAGATTGAACATCAGGACGTCAGCTGGGTTTTGGGACTCATGTCAACCCGTGAACTTCGAAAACGTCACACGCCGTTCGACATTTGAACGAGGGACCTCCGTGTAAGACAAAAATACTCCCATTATATCACGAATACGTCTTTTCTGTTTTAGATCATATGGTTTCATTATATTAGGAACAATTAGAATATTAATGAGGAGCTTGTACTGTGGCGATTTATCCACTAGATGGCACTGTTGGCCAATGAGTATCTAATTCCAATTGCAAAGGGACTCCTTTTCAAACTAAGCTTTTTAAACTCTTATTTCTGGTGGCATTCCGGGTCCCGGGGGAGGAAGAGCTTATTTGGCCTCATCAAGAAGAAGGAGCCAGTATCCGCGCTCAACTGTACAATTCCCTGCAGCCCAGAGCGACAGGTGGGAATTACCCAGAATGGCCACCCTGGTAGTGGAATCCCCATGACCTGTAAAGAGCTGCACACTGGTGGCGGTAGTGGGATCCACATGACCTGTAAAGAGCTGCACACTGGTGGCGGTAGTGGGATCCCCATGACCTGTAAAGAGCTGCACACTGGTGGCGGTAGTGGGATCCCCATGACCTATGAAGAGCTCTGAGTGGAAAGTCCAGAAAAGAGCTACAGAAGTGTAAGCAATTATTAGGAGTAGTATTATTATTACCCAGAACGGACAGCTCCATGCTGGCGAGCAGGTGGGAATTACCCAGAATGGCCCAATGGTGGCGGTAGTGGGATCCCCATGACCTGTGAAGAGCTGCACACTGGTGGCAGTAGTGGGATCCCCATGACCTGTAAAGAGCTGCACACTGGTGGCGGTAGTGGGATCCCCATGACCTGTGAAGAGCTCCGAGTGGAGAGTCCAGAAAAGAGCTACAGAAGTGTAAGCAATTATTAGGAGTAGTATTATTAGTATTATTATTACCCAGAATGGACAGCTCCATGCTGGCGAGCAGGTACTCCTTATCCGCCTCCAGGAGGCACTCGTAGACGTGCTCATCGGAGAAGGTGGTGCGGCCGAGGGTCAGGGAGAAATCCCCCCGCCTGATCTCCTCTTGGGACATCTGGGCTCTGTGCTCGAACCCGGCACTGGGGTAGAATTTTCCATCCATGAACTCGTAGACGTGCTGATCCAGCGTCTTCCACAGCACGTGCAGCTGGTCCTCGGGAATCCTGGGCACGTGGGCGGTCCCGTCACAGGGCAGGGTGACCGCCTGGCCATATTTCACCGACACCTGGAGGAGCCCTGAAGAAACAGGGGGGTGACAGAGGCCCAGAATGACTCAGGCAAACTAGTCAAAACGGACCGAAGCCAGCAAGAAAAAAAACGCAGCCGAACGCAAAATCACAAAGCCTGCTGGAAGGGGAGCACCTTGGGATACCCTGGAAAGATCACGGAAACAGCTGCACAGAATTCAGGACCACCACCGGCGGCCTAATCAAAGATGCCAATTAGGACAACCCTACAGATCGGTTGGTAAAAACACCAGCAGGCACAGGGGGACCCCACGATCAGGGAGGATTGTTGGACACCAGCTCTCTCTCCCCCAGGACTGGGGGGGTTGGACACCAGCTCTCTCTCCCCCAGGACTGGGGGGGTCGGACACCAGCTCTCTCTCCATTAGGACCAGGGGGGTTGGACACCAGCTCTCTCTCCCCCAGGACCAGAGGAGGTTGGACACCAGCTCTCTCTCCCTCAGGACCAGAGGAGGTTGGACACCAGCTCTCTCTCCCTCAGGACCAGAGGGGGTTGGACACCAGCTCTCTCTCCCTCAGGACCAGGGGGGGTTGGACACCAGCTCTCTCTCCCTCAGGACCGTCTCCCCCACAATGACAATCAAAACATCTGAGACAGGACGTTGATGTTCTCAACAAGAGGTGATTTGTGAGGTTGCAGATTTGATGTCAAGAAGTCAAGAGAAAAAACAAGAGAGTCAGGAGAGGAGAGGCAGAGGTGAGACACCAGCTACAGGGGATCAGGGGATCAGGGGATCAGGAGATCAGGAGATCTGGAGATCTGGGGACTCACCCTCCGTCAGCAGGGGCAGCAGCTGAATCCAGGCCGACCACAGCGCGAAGGAGCTGAAACCGAGAGGGAGATCAATCATTTTCCGGAACGGCCCGTCGGACGGGTGGACGGACAACCTAGTCGAAGGGTCAGCCTTCACTCACTTTCCCCGACAGCTGTTAGCATCGTTACAGAACACAGCTAATGTTCTGGGAATGAAACCCGGGGCCCCTGCGCTGTGTCGCTCGACACTGAGAATCGGGCCTGACACCTGACTTCGCCGACGGCGCAGTATGAAATTGCGGATCCCCACAATCTGAACTGCTTTGTCCGACTGCAGTCGCTGGTCGACCTTGGACACTCGCACTAGCCTCTTTCCTGAAACCACCCTTCTCCTGCACAACACAGCCCCCATCTCACCTCCCTCTTGCTCTTCCTCTTCCTGGGCCGTGGACTGGCATTGAGGATGACCGCTGAGCATCTCCCTCCGACGCCGAGCTGGCTGGGGACCGGCGAGCACCTGTGGAGGAGATTAAACCAGCTGCCTTTAGAGTCCTGCTGCTCACAGCCAAGCTGGTCACCACCTGGCTTCATGGTCCATTCCAGAGCCTTGGGTCTGGTCTAGACTTTTATTCTAGAGACATTAATCTAGTCTGGGTATGTATTCTCGAGCCATGGGTCTAGTCTGGGATTTTAATCTAGAGCCATGGATCTAATCTGGATTGTGTTCTAGAGCCATTAATCAAGTCTTGGATTTTATTCTAGAGCAGAGGATCTATCCTGGGATTTTAATCTAGAGCCACGAGTCTTGTCTTGGGTTTTATTCCAGAGCCTTGGGTCTAGTCTGGATTTTAATTCTAGAGAATTTAATCTAGTCTGGGATTGTATTCTCAAGACCTGGATCTAGACTGGGATTTTAATCTAGAGCCATGGGTCTCATCTGGACTGCTTTCTAGAGCCACTGATCTAGTCTGGGATTTTAATCTAGAGCCATGGGTCTAGTCTGAATTTATTCCAGAGCCATGGGTCGCGTCTGGATTGTGTTCTAGAGCCATCGATCTAGTCTGGCATTTTAATCTAGAGCAAAGGATCTAGCCTGAGATTTTAATCTAGAGCCATTAGGCTAGTCTGTATTTCTATTCTAGAGCAACAGATCTAGTCTGATTTTATTCTAGAACCGTGGGTCTCATCTGGATTGTGTTCTAGAGCCATTAATCTAGCCTGGGGTTTTAATCTAGAGCCATGGATCTAGTCTGGGGTTTTATTCTAGAGCCATTAGTCTAGTCTGGATTACAGACTACAACAAAGGTCCTACTCTATGTTGTATTCTAGAACTGGATGTCTAATCTGATTCCTATGTTACAGCTAAGGCCCTAGTCTGCTTTAGTATTCTAAACCCTCCTCTTCCTTTTAGATGCCTTTTACTTTATAAAGACTGGATTTAACGCTCTTCCAACATGGCTGCCTACAACCTTATGAAGTACAGGCTCAGCGCCCACAGCCTGGGCAGAGAAACTGGACACAGGCAGACCCGGCTGCCCAGAGAGGACAGGCTCAGTGCCCACAGCCTGGACAGAGAAACTGGACACAGGCAGACCTGGCTGTCCAGAAAGGACAGGCTCAGTGCCCACAGCCTGGACACAGACACTGGACACAGGCAGACCTGGCTGCCCAGAGAGGACAGGCTCAGTGCCCACAGCCTGGACAGAGAAACTGGACACAGGCAGACCTGGCTGTCCGGAGAGGACAGGCTCAGTGCCCACAGCCTGGACAGAGAAACTGGACACAGGCAGACCTGGCTGTCCGGAGAGGACAGGCTCAGTGCCCACAGCCTGGACAGAGAAACTGGACACAGGCAGATCTGGCTGTCCAGAGAGGACAGGCTCAGTGCCCACAGCCTGGACAGAGAAACTGGACACAGGCAGACCTGGCTGTCCAGAGAGGACAGGCTCAGTGCCCACAGCCTGGACACAGACACTGGACACAGGCAGACCTGGCTGCCCAGAGAGGACAGGCTCAGTGCCCACAGCCTGGACACAGTCTGTATGGAATCTATGTTTGTTTTATGTAGAAAAGTCCGAGAGCAGCACAGTAGCTTACGTTAGACTTTGTGTTTTCTCTCGTCACTGAGAGCGTCTGGAGCGTGTCCGGAGAGAAAAGTGTTGTTCTGTTTTGTTTTGTTTGGTGTGGAGAAAGGCAATGACGCCCCATGTTTTGGTTTGTGAACGTCTTCTTGTGTGTTGTCGGCTTTTGTTTATTTACGGGATTGTAACGGAACCGGGACCGTTGTGTTTGGATTGTGTTGTGTTGTGAGCCCCCCTGACTTTTGTCATTGGCCCCTCAGCCGACACGGCGAGCGAGATGGCGGATTTTTAAAAAAACGGAGAAGTAAGCAAATTTCGAGGTCATCTGACAGGGCCCTGCCTGGATGTTGAATCCTGCTACAGATGCAGCCATTCAAAATGAGCGGTAAAAACCCGCGGTACAGTAACCAACCCGCAGGGCACCGTAGGGCACCGCAGGGCAAGTGATTGGCTGGCCAAAATGACCGACAGGGGCACTCGTGGTGCATTGGTTGGTAGTGAAAAGATTTAATCATTTAATGTCTTTACTGTGCACATTTCAATCCGCTTAGTTTTGAATATTTATATGGAATTTTACCACTAAAGGGAAATTTTAGTAGCTGAGCATAAAAAGAAGAGGAGCATAACGCATCTGAAGGTCATAAACGATATTAATTTTGGAACATAAACATACAGTATATAGCTGGTCTTGGTACTTTAAAGAAAAAAATACACACCAGTATTCCATTTCTCCCTAAACATTTTAAGCTTCGAAGTCTTTAACTAACGTGATACCGAAGTCAACAAGCATACTTTTAGAATTTGATTAAAAGGGAATATAATATGGAATCGCGTATCTAAAGAATTTAATAACGGTATGATTATATTCGTGCACTGCGACAGGGCTGTGTGGGGCTGTTTCGCCTGCCTGTTCATGCGAGCTGTCTTGTAGCCTACTGGTCAAGGTGCGTGACTACCAGCTGGTAGGTTGTGTGTTCGAATCCAGCTGGTGCTGGACTTTTCTTTTAACAAACATTTCTTCGAAAAAATAGAATAGCGATGTTATGGACAATCAATTGACTTTTATATTTCAAAATATCGCAACATGATCGATTCTAAGTCATTTTTGATAACAATGAATAGTCACCTTCTTCCCTTCTGACAACGGTTCCTGCTTCTATTGTGTGTGTGTGTGCAACAGAGTAACTTTTTATAGAGAAATGGAGGCTGGACAGTATGCATTACAATATAAACATTTATATTGATTTAAATCGTGTTCTGATTTAAATCGCAAACGCGTGTTTAATTATATGTGTTTTTTAATCATAATCAGGCTAATGCATTTCTACATTTTCTGTATGAACCAGCTTAGAGGTTCATACAGAAAGACAGCTTGTGTTTAAATTGAGTGTAAGGTAATTTATGCTTCTAAAGTCATGGTCAGCATTTATTATTGTACTGTGCTGTAAACTTTTTCTGTGCCTAGTCACATTATTTTATAGCGTTTTTATTGCGTTATTAAATCCGGTGGCGCTGTGTTAGTTTCCTGACTCCCATTATTTAAACTGCGACACTGATCATTCATCTCTAAATAAACTTTATTTTATATAGCGTTTTAAGCGAATAGGTAATTAGATTGCTCATAAACCTAATCGCTTTTTCTACATAAACACAGCGTGATTGCTCTCTGAAAACGCTTTTCCTTTATTTTTAAAGTAGGCTCAGATTTCAACTATAGATCGTATTATTATAAACTTTCTTGGAAAAATGTATTTTATGTAAACCATGTTTGCTATTAATTCATTTAGGGCTAAAATACGTTCATTGTCTTCCAATCGAGTCGAGTTGACATTGGAAGCCTGCCACACCCGGACCGTTAAACCAACGCATTAGCACGTCAAAGCCCATTGAGCCAGTATTGGCTTTAGTATTCCCCCCTTCTCCCCTCAATTCAATTAAATTCAAGGTGTTTTATTTGCATGACAGATGGGTACAAGCAGTGTTGGGTATGTATATTGTAACGCTTACGGCAGACAGGCACTGTGTAAGAGCCGGCGCACCAGAGCAGCGCACCGAGGGAGCGTCTGCATTTGTAACTTAGTTTTTAAAATTAGTCAAGCAATATGAAGCATCTCCTTTTACTTAGTGCCTGAGCATAAAAAGAATAGGAGCATACTGCAACGCGTGTGAAGTCCATAAACGATATTAATTTTGGAACTTAAACATACAGTATATGGCTGGTCTCGGTACTTTAAAGAAAACATACACACCAGTATTCCATTTCTCCCTAAACATTTTAAGCATCGAAGTCTTTAACTAACGCGATACCGGAGTCAAGAAGCATACTTTTAGAATTTGATTAAAAGGGAATATAATATGGAATCGCGTATCTCAAGAAATTAATAACGATATAATTATATTCATGTTGCAAAAGAACTGCAACGGACATAAAAACTCCCTTGCTTTTAACAGAGCGTTCCATAATTTCTAACTACGAAAATGCCAGGTGAAAGGATTTGTAAACATATTTTGTTAAAGCAAGTCAATTTTTTCCGCAACACATAAAATACATTTTTCCAAGAAAGCTTAGCCTTTGTCACTAATGAAATCACTAAATAAAGACATAAATATAGAAATCTTAAGATTTGTTTTATTTAATGTTGGTAGCAGGATGAACTGTCAGAGTGTATATTTTGTCGCAGAGTTGCTGCAAGATGTTAACAGTGAAAAAGGTATTTAGAAATGAGTTATTTCAAGATGAAAATTTTCAGAATAATTGCAAATCTAGCAGGATAGAGAAAGCACAGAAAACTGGCAGTTAGATTGATCAGATTAGTATGAAAAGTCATTTAGCAAAGGGAATGAGAAGAGTGACAAACTAGTATACTTTAGATCTTTTTTTCTGAACCAGGGAAAATCTGATCATGTTTCCCTATAACAATAATAAAAAACTTTATTTGATATATCACCATTAAAGGTGGCATCTCAAAGCAATACAGTAGATGTAAAAACAGATAAAAGGACCACAGATTACAAAGTAAATGCATATAAGAAAGACAAGCAGTTAGAGGTGCTACCAAAATTAGAAAATGAAGCAGATACAGACACTAAGTCTTCTGAAAAGAAAGGTTCTGAGGTTAGATTTAAACTGGCCCTGGTGTGTGTGTGTTTGTGTCTGTCTGTCCTGTGATGGACTGGCGCTATGTCCAGGGTGTATTCTGCCTTGTGTCCGTCGCTTACTGGGATAGGCTCCAAATCCTCTGTACTGGATAAAGAGATTAGAAATGGATGGAAGTAAAGGCACTGAAGAAACCCAGAAACCCACTATGAAATGGCAGCATCTCACTGAGAATAAAACATTTTATAGTGCTGGCTTAAGGAAACAGCCTTTCCACCTCTCTTGCACATCAGTATCCATACCTAGTTATTTAAACCTAGTTATCCATACCTAGTTATTTAAACAAATTGCCTCTAATTATAAACATCTTATATGCTGGCTCTGTGCTGGCTCTGTGGATCCGCATCAGCGATGTTTGCCCATTCCTTCAATTCATGTGCATCCAACACACAGTTCAACGCTAGCAGCTAGCAGAATGGACAACACCATGCAACTCCTGGGGACGGGTGCGGTGCTCAGTTACCAGTACGTTCTGCTGGGGCTGGCACCTACTATATGATAACACAACGAAGCCCAAAACTACAATATCCGACATCGTACGTTTAATTATATCAAACGACTGAAGGGCTAAGGCATGTTCTAGGTGTAAAGCGACAGGTGGGGAGATATGAGTTATGAAACTGAAGTATTTATGCGTGTGTATATATATATAATTAAGCAGACACATAAAGTAAAGTAAGTACAATGAAATAAGACCGGGCACTTCCGCGATAAACAGTCATCACTCCGCAAAAATGCGTCGCCCCGGGCAGCGGATATCTGAGCTACTCCTATTTCGTGTCCTTTTTATTTTTTTTTACACATTTAACCGGTTATTTTGTTATCTACGCGTGTGCTCAACTTTCAATTCCGACTGCAGCGCGGCGGGACCGGAGCTCTTGTTGTCGTGAGTGGCGGCATTAAGCGGCGCCGTCAAAATACCTACCAAAACCTGCCCCGGAGGAAAAAAACACATCCTGGACACACTTATAGCGCTAAAACAATTTGTACAGCCCCCCGCAAAACCAGGTGGAATGTGAAAAGGAGACCCCACGGGTAATATGAAAGTATCCTACCCCCTTACTGCAGATCGGATGAGAATGGATAGCGCCGCCCTCAAACTCCCCATGACGTCTTTCCCGGACATCCAGGCTTCTAATAATATAATGTTAGTATTATTATCAATATGACATGAGAGAGATCGTTTACAATTGTTCATAGGTTTTATCCAGTTAGATTAGTGCTCTCTGCATTGAAGCATGCGCAGGACGATCCGTTGATCTTTGGTGCATTTATAATAATAATAATAATAATAATAATAACATCACTTTACTAACCCTATACAATGTCTTGCATGAGGAATCGGTCTTGTCGCAGACCCCAGCTGGCTCTCCAGGAGACACACAGACAGGGAGAGAGAGAGAACCTGGGGGTCAGAGCGCAGGGGCAGACATTGTACAGCGCCACCTGGAGCAGCTGGGGTTCAGGGCCTCGCTCAGGGGGGGCCCCAACGGAGTAGGATTCCTCTGCCGGCCGCGGGATTCGAACCGGCAAACCCCTCCCAGCCCCAGGCGCAGAGATCCTTTTGAGGTGGAGCTGAAACTATATGAATTCTATTTTAAAAAGTGTAGAAATAATAAAGCAAGAAAAACATGATATATGTAAAAAATACAATTTGATCACGTCATTGACTTCATTACCTCTGGCGGTTAAATGTTTTTTTTTTTCCTGTTTGTGTGTTTTTTCCTCTTGTACCTGTTTCTGATCCTCTGGTTGTAGTTGTATTGGTAAATTCTTTATACATTTAATTAAAAAAAAATTAAAAATATTATGCTATACATTGTATTCCCAGTTTGCCCAGTACAGGGCTACAGGGGAGGTGGAGTCTGTCCCAGCAAGCAATGGGCACCTGTGACGTTTCTCTGCACATCCAGGCACAATTCCGGCTAATCGCCGGTTTTAACGAGCGGCACCTAGCAAAACAGAAACCGTTAGTTTCACCTTTATTATTATTGTTGTTGTTGTTGTCGTCGCTGCTGCACACTGTGTTATTTATAGCGGAGAGGACAAGCGAGCGTTCGTCCTGATGTGGCAGCAGAGTCCTCACGCCATCCCAGCTTGTTCCCCGCCCCCACCACCCTTGCTGTAAAGTAGGGCCGCCCCGACCTGGCTGGAGGATGCCTTCTTCAACCACTGCACAGGAAATTCACCCGTATCCGGCTGTTAACCTGTTTTCACCCGTATTATTAACTGGGCGGCAGTTCTAGTGAATGACTGGAGGAACAGGGAGGTTATTTCTGGTTTTTTTTTTCTTCGTATTTCATATAGCTCCCTGTGTCTCTCAGCATTTCCCAGCATCTCTCCGCGACCCTCAGCGTCTCCCAGAGTCTCCCACAGTCTCTCGGGGTCTCCCCGTGTCTCCCAGAGTATCTCAGTGTCACTCAGAGTCTCCCAGGGTATCTCAGTGTCTCTCAGGGTCTCCCAGTGTCTCTCAGTGTCTCTCGGCGTCTCCCAATGTCTCTCGGGGTCTCCCAGGTTATCTCAGTGTCTCTCTGCGTCTCGCAGTGTCTCCCAGGTATTTCAGTGTCTCACAGTGTCTCTCAGGGTCTCCCAGTGTCTCAGTGTCTCTCAGGGTCTCCCAGGTATTTCATTGTCTCTCAGGGTCTCCCAGGTATTTCATTGTCTCTCAGGGTCTCCCAGGGTCTCCCAGTGTCTCTCAGGGTCTCAGAGTGTCTCTCAGGGTCTCTCAGGGTAGCTCAGTGTCTCCCGGTGTCTCTCTGCGTCTCCCAGTGTCTCTCTGTGTCTCCCAGTGTCTCTCAGGGTCTCTCAGGGTAGCTCAGTGTCTCCCGGTGTCTCTCTGCGTCTCCCAGTGTCTCTCTGTGTCTCCCAGTGTATCTCAGTGTCTCTCAGGGTATCTCAGGGTATCTCAGTGTCTCTCGGCGTCTCCCAATCTCTCTCGGGGTCTCCCAGGTTATCTCAGTGTCTCTCTGCGTCTCGCAGTGTCTCTCAGGTCTCCCAGGTATTTCAGTGTCTCACAGTGTCTCTCAGGGTGCTGTGAGACAGGAGGACACGACCCGCTCGTTAAAGCTTTAAGGCCGTCCCGGTTCTGCCCGCCTACCCTGACGGAGCTGTGCGTCGCGGGGGGCAGCGGGGGTCCGTGGCAGGTTAGCGCCGCCCCCTGCCCCTAGGACCGACCAGCGGGTGGAGAACCTTCTGTGTGGAGTTTGCATGTTCCCCCTGCGGGTTTTTTTTTCTCTCTCTCCAGGTGCTCCTGCCTCCCAAGTTATAATAATGAACTTGATTTTATATAGCGCCTTTAAAGCGCTTTACAGAACGACAACACTTGGAAAGCCGGAATGCTTTCAGGGTGATTGATTGGTTAGACAGAACTCCAGTTGAGAGATAGGAAGGGCTCTCCTTTCCTCATTATCTTTTTCACAGTGTTAACTGTAACAGTCCAGCTTGTTTTGGGTGGGTGGGTGGAATTAAGTCATCTCACCGGGACGATACTACGATCGGAAGCTTCCTTACCTGGAAGATTCACAAATCGGGCTTCTGTATGGGATTCTGGAGAAAAAAACAAAACAACAGAACTACCGGGTCATCAGACACAGAAAACGGATCGTGAACTGAACAGGGCTCCTCAAGCCCAGGAAAGCAAGGAAGAGACCCGAACTCGTAGACACTGTTGACGAACAGGCCAGCATCTGCAGGCGGTATCGCGATCTCCCAGCGGTTCTACACAGGCGCACAGCGCCAGAAACCGATTCGCGCAGGTCACACCTGTCTGAACGCCGATGCCTTGAGACTCTCCCTGCCCACGTTCGCATGAGAGTCTCTTTCACTCTGAGCAGCAGCTGCTTTATTTAGATGTCAGGCAGCGGAAAAAAAAAAAAAAAAAGACTTCAAAACCACATCCTGACGAGCCCAGCGAGCAGCCCAGCCTGTGTGAATTCAAAAATAAGGTGCGTTTCAGTTTCATTCGACACCAAGCAGTCATGTAAAACAGGTTCAGCTGCGTTTTAGGGGGCTTCTCTCGTGGAAAGTCTTTTCTTTGTTATTTTTTTTTGTTTCTGCAAAGCAACAAGAGGTCACAGTTCGAATCTGGACCAATCTGCCCAGTCCGTGCGGTTGAAGCCGATACCCTGGCTTCTCTCCAGACACAGCTGGGTGAGCTCCTCCAGTCAGAAAAGGGGGGGTGCTTCTTTACACAAAGGGTGGTGGGGGTGGGGAACAAGCTGCCCAGTCCATGGGGTTGAAGCCGATACCTTGGCTTTTCTCCAGACACAGCTGGGTGAGCTCCTCCAGTCAGGACAGGAGGGTCTTCTGTACACAGAGTGGGGTGGGGGTGGGGAGCAAGCCGCCCAGCCCTGTGGTTGAAGCCGATACCCTGGCTCCTCTCCAGACACAGCTGGGTGAGCTCCTCCAGTCAGGACGGGGGGGGCTCTTCTGTACACAGAGGGTGGTGGGGGTGTGGAACAAAGCTGATAATTGTTATGTGTTGTAAAACACAATAGTGCTTTAACCTGCGTTTGTTAGTCAACCCGCAATAATCCGGCGTAACGGAATTGTAGAGTCGAGAAAAAAGGCACAACGTGAAAAATGTGGGAGGTGTCTGGTTCTCTCCCTTTCAAACGGTACTTTGTGTAGAGACATGTCATTCTGTAAAATATGCTCCGAGAAACCTGTTTCTATATCTGCCAGCCTCGGTTGGTTTTTCTTTTTCTGTATGTCATTTAGACTGGCTTACAGGTCATGGTAAAAATATACAGGTTTTTTTTCTAAAGCAATCATGCCCGATAAGGACTATGAGGTTGGTTTTTTTTAAAAAACAACAACCACAGAATAAAATCAGGATGTCTTCAGAAACAGAACTGAACTCCCATCAGGTGGGCAGCAGTACTGGATAACGCTGGTCAGTCCCAGGTTTTCGGGGTGACAGCTTTCTAAGCTTTCTAAGCTACATACATACATAGTAGCCAGATCACCCTGCACCTCACAACTGGCAGCCCCCCCAACTGGAGCTCAGCAGGTGTGAGCCTGGTCAGTCCCTGGAGGGGAGACCTCCTGGGAAAAAACTAAGGTTGCTGCTGGAAGAGGTGTTAGTGGGGCCAGCAGGGGGCGCTCACCCTGCGGTCCGTGTGGGTCCTAATGCCCCAGTATAGTGATGGGGGACACTGGACTGTAAACAGGCGCCGTCCTTCGGATGAGACGTCAAACCGAGGTCCTGACTCTCTGTGGTCATTAAAAATCCCAGGGCGTTTCTCGAAAAGAGTAGGGGTGTAACCCCAGTGTCCTGGCCAAATTTCCTATTGGCCCTTACCAATCATGGCCTCCTAATAACCCCCCTCTCTGAACTGGCTTCATCACTCTGCTCTCCTCCCCACTGAGAGCCGCTGTGTGCTGAGCGGACTGGAGCATCATCCAGGTGGAGCTGCACACTGGTGGCGGTAGTGGGATTCCCCATGACCTGTCAAGCGCTTTGAGTGGAGTCTCCAGAAAAGCGCTATAGGAGTGTAAGCAATTATTATTACAACACAAGTTACAATCTTATGCACCGTGTGATGCTGGAGAAGTCTTCTCGAATCCTTGTCTTCAGTGTTTTCTGCTGCCCCCTTGTGGTGATTAATAATCGACAGAGTGCCTGACAAAAACGTGATGATCCTGTATGTGGAAAGGCTTCTTCCTTTTTTAAGAATTGATCATACTAATTGCTTACACCTTTGTATAGCGCTTTCCCGAATGCTCCCCTCAGATCTCTTCCCAGTTAAGGGGGATCCCCTCCAGCCCCCCCCCCCCCCCAGTGTGCAGCCCCCACCTGGATGATGCTCCAGTCCGCTCAGCACACAGCAGCTCTCAGTGGGGAGGAGAGCAGAGTGATGGAGCCAGTTCAGAGAGGGGGGTGATTAGGAGGCCATGATGGGTAAAGACCAGGGGGGGAATTAGGCCAGGACACTGGGGTAACACCATATATAATATGTGTAAAAACACAGTACAGCGCAGTAGAGCCCAGTGAGATCAGGGTAAAAAGACAGTACAGTGCAGTAAAGCCCAGTGAGAGAGGGGTAAAAACAGTACAGCGCAGTAAAGCCCAGTGAGAGAGGGGTAAAAACACAGTACAGCGCAGTAAAGCCCAGTGAGAGAGGGGTAAAAACACAGTACAGCGCAGTACAGCCCAGTGAGATCAGGGTAAAAACACAGTAGAGCCCAGTGAGATCAGAGTAAAAACACAGTACAGTGCAGTAGAGCCCAGTGAGATCAGGGTAAAAACACAGTACAGTGTAGTACAGCCCAGTGAGATCAGCGTAAAAACACAGTACAGCCCAGTAAGATCAGGGTAAAAACACAGTACAGTGCAGTAGAGCCCACTGAGAGAGGGGTAAAAACACAATACAGTGCAGTACAGCCCAGTGAGATCAGGGTAAAAACACAGTACAGCGCAGTAGAGCCCAGTGAGATCAGGGTAAAAACACAGTACAGTGCAGTACAGCCCAGTGAGATCAGCGTAAAAACGCAGTACAGTGCAGTAGAGCCCAGTGAGATCAGGGTAAAAACACAGTACAGCGCAGTAAAGCCCAGTGAGAGAGGGGTAAAAACACAGTACAGCGCAGTACAGCCCAGTGAGATCAGGGTAAAAACACAGTAGAGCCCAGTGAGATCAGAGTAAAAACACAGTACAGTGCAGTAGAGCCCAGTGAGATCAGGGTAAAAACACAGTACAGTGTAGTACAGCCCAGTGAGATCAGCGTAAAAACACAGTACAGCCCAGTAAGATCAGGGTAAAAACACAGTACAGTGCAGTAGAGCCCACTGAGAGAGGGGTAAAAACACAATACAGTGCAGTACAGCCCAGTGAGATCAGGGTAAAAACACAGTACAGTGCAGTAGAGCCCAGTAAGATCAGGGTAAAAATACAGCACCGCAATTCTCCCCCAGACCGCGGCTCTCGGCGCAGGCTGTCCTGACTCACAGTGTCCACAGGAGGGCGCTCCAGCACCGCCTGGCCGCAGAGAGGCTGCAGTTCCAGCGGATGGACAGCAGAGGGCTGCCTGAGTCCCCATAGTTATAGAAACCACCTGATTTCCCGGAGTCGGTCCAGAGGAGGGAGCGCGTCTGTCGAGAGAGCCGGTCACAGGAGGACAGGACGGCAGAGAGATGTCCCCTTGATCCGAATGTTTTATAAATATATATGTGTATATAAATATTATAAAATGAATATAATACTGTGTATTATAAAATATTATAATACTGTACTGTACTGTGTTTTTACCCTACTCTCATTGGGCTGTACTGCACTTTTCTCATTATTTTTAACTGTAACAGTCCAGCTTGGTTTGGGTGGGGGGGTGGGAATTAAGTCATCTCACCGGGACGATACTACGATCGGAAGCTTCCTTACCTGGAAAATTCACAAATTTTGAATGTGTGCACATTCGGTGTGTCTAAAAGCTCTGGTGAGCCCAGAGACGAGCCAAGCGTGATCCTGTGTGCACATTCAGTGTGTCTAAAAGCTCTGGTGAGCCCAGAGACGAGCGAGCGTGATTCTGTGTGCACATCCAGTGTGTCTAAAAGCTCTGGTGAGCCCAGAGACGAGCCAAACGTGATCCTGTGTGCACAGTGTGTCTAAAAGCTCTGGTGAGCCCAGAGACGAGCCCAGCGTGATTCTGTGTGCACATTCGGTGCGTCTAAAAGCTCTGGTGAGCCCAGAGATGAGTCAGATGCGATTCTGTGTTGCACATGCCGGTTGTGAGTTCGGGTCCAAAAGATATATCCCATAGCAGCCTCAGCTCTGAGATCTCACAGTTCTGAGGCGCAGAGAGAGAGAGAGGAGACAGGTGTGAATCTGCACGTATTGTCACTACGACAGCTCGGGTGCTGTAGATGGCAGCCCCCCCAGCTGTGCGCGCTAACAGCTCTGACGCGCACAGAAGCAAGTGTGAGGTTCTCAGTGGCTACTGTCTGTTTATTTGGCAGCCCACAGATCACCGCTGTTCGCTTCTCAGGTGTTAGGGGGGTACAGTTCCTTCCTCCAGTTTTAGCAAACCGATCCTGTTGTAAACTTTTGCAAACAACGCAGAGCCGAAAAAGCGCTCAGAATACCGTAGGGCGATCCGCGGGCTCTCCCAGGCGCAGGGCGTCGTTAAGGTCGCTCGTTAAGAATGAGTGGTCAAGGGCTGGGAGCCGGAGCCTATCCCAGAGTGCAATGGGGCGCACCCTGGACATCGCAGGGACAGACGCACAGACACAAACATACACTCCTACCGGGGTCAGTTTTCCCAGAAATCCAATTCAGTCTTTGGGCTGCGGGAGGAAACCTATGCAAACCATGGGAGAACATGCAGACTCCACACGGACAGCACCCCAGGTCCAGAATTGAACCCAGGGCTCCAGCGCTTACCCCTGCCTGGGCCAGTGTATGGGCCCCATTTCTGTATCGAAGCTGCTGAAAAAAAAATATAAACCAGACAGTAACCCTCTCGTCCGCTGGTGGCCCTGTTTGACTGTAGAGGTCAGAGAAAACCCCCCCCCCCCGAACCTGCCCCTGCTCCTCTCATCTTCTCCTCCTTAGAACGCAACGGACGGTAACATTTCAGTCCGCTGTGCCTCAGTTGTCCCCCCAGCTTGGGGCCAGGCAGCTCGTTCCAGTCACCCCCCACTCTTTGCGTAAAGATGTTGCTGTGGGAGGAAAAAAAAAATCGCCCTCTCTTAACATCCAGTCTCGAGAGGAGCCTCAAAAAAAACAAACGTTTCACGTCGATGGCTTCCTGTTGTCTGTTGGGCTGTCGCTGGCTTCTGCCTAACAGAAAACAGAGAGGTGTCAAACCGTGGAGAGTCTCACCCAGAGACGCGACAGCAGACGCGCGGAGGTGCAGCCTGTGTCTTCGCACACGCAGGGGGCCGAGGTTGCAGGACCTCGGTTGTCTCACGAGGTGTCGATCGTGTTCTTTTGATGCTGTGAGGCAGAGAGCACGCATCGCACACAGGTGACATTCATATCGTCTCTCCATTCCCTTTGAATACGCCCTCACCCTCAGCTGAACTCTGTCGTGTCTGGGGGTGTCTTGTTACCATTATTATCATCATTCATTTCCCCCTCCTACCTCATACTCTGCCTGGTGCTCTGATCTACAAATGAGTCACCTTGGTACCCCCTTCGCCAACCGAGTGGAGTCACCAACAGAAATACACACCTGGTCAGAAATACGCCCCCCCGGCTGAAAGAAGAACCCGCCGCCACTCAAGTTGAAACGAAGTTGGATTTATATCTGAAAGCGCGGGACACGTCTGTACACAGAGGGGGGGGGGGGGTGGGGAACAGGCCACCCAGCCCTGTGGTTGAGGCCGATACCCTGGCTTCTCTCAGGACACAGCTGGGTGAGCTCCTCCAGTCAGGACAGGAGGCTCTACTGTACACAGAGGGTGGCGGGGGTGGGGAACAAGCCGCCCAGCCCTGTGGTTGAAGCCGATACCCTGGCTTCTCTCCAGACACAGCTGGGTGAGCTCCTCCAGTCAGGACAGGAGGCTCTACTGTACACAGAGGGTGGTGGGGGTGGGGAACAAGCCGTCCAGCCCTGTTGCTGGGCCTGGTACCCTGATTTACTGCTCCTGATTTATTTCTAGACCGCAGAGACAGGAGCTCTGATGAAGGGAGCCGCCAGATGAGGAGCGTCAAGAGAGCCACTCAAGAGAGCCAGGTAATAGGTCTTTGCTCTGTCTGCATGCTGACAAAGAAAATGAGCTCGGTGTAGAATAACAGTGTGTGTGTGTGTGTGTGTGTGTGTGTGTGTGTGTGTGTGTGTGTGTGTGTGGAACCTCAGCTCTCTTTGCTCTGTGTGCGTCCTGTGAGTTTCCTGGAGGTGTGATCAAGAAACGACCAGATCAAGAGCTCTTGAGCTGGGCTCAGCACACCTCTGTGTGTGTGTGTGTCTGTCTGCGAGCAGGAAGAATACACCACAGTGCACTACTCCTCCGTTCACCAGCCCCAGTAGAGACCGCCCAGCAGCAGAGCAGAGCCCACCACCTACGCCCTGATAGCGCACCGGTGCTGACCCAGGGCTCTGCGCCTTGGCCTTGGGGGTCAGAGGTGAGCCCCTCAAAATAAAAATAATACAGCAGCAGCCGCCAGAAAACCGCCGCGTGCGCAAACAGCTTGTGGGGCCGGAGATATTACAGTCCAGTGTCCCCCCGGCACTATGCTGGGGCATGAGGTTACAGTCCAGTGTCCCCCCGGCACTATGCTGGGGCATGAGGACCCACACAGACCACAGGGTGAGAGCGCCCCCTGCTGGCCCCACTAACACCAGTCCATCACAAACACAGACACCCACCAGAGCCCAGTTTTCCCAGAAGTCAAGTCACCCACCAGCCCGGCTCTGGACTGTCACCCACCAGCCGGACCACCTGGAGAAAACTCAGGCCAACGCAGGGAGAACATGCAGACTCCCCACAGACAGCCCCCCGAGTCAGGACCTCGGTTTGACGTCTCATCCGAAGGACGGCGCCTTCTTACAGCCCAGTGTCCCCCGTCACTATACTGGGGCATCAGGACCCACACAGACCGCGGGGTGAGAGCGCCCCCTGCTGGCCCCACTCACACCTCTCCCAGCAGCAGCAACCTCAGTTTTTCCCAGGAGTCTCCCCTCCAGGTACTGACCAGGCTCACACCTGCTGAGCTCCAGTGGAGGGGGCTGCCAGCTGGGAGCTGCAGGGTGAGATGGCTGCTGGCATTGGAACAGGTATCCAGGAGACCCTGTGTAACCCCTGTAATCAGCTGCCCCCCCCTTGTGTACGCCGTAGGAGCGGGAGTCTATCCCAGCAAGCAATGGGCACAGGGGAGGGTACACCCTGGATGTGACGTCAGTTCATCACAGGACACACACACACAGACACTCACACACCCTGGACTGGACACCAGTCCATCACAGGACACACACACACACTCACACACCCTGGACAGGACACCAGTCCATCACAGGACACACACACACACACACACACACACACACACACACACACCCTGGACAGGACACCAGTCCATCACAGGACACACACACACACACACACACACACACACACACACACACACACACACACACACACACACACACACACACACACACACACCTGGACAGGACACCAGTCCATCACAGGACACACACACACACTCACACACCCTGGACAGGACACCAGTCCATCACAAGACACACACACACACTCACACACCCTGGACAGGACACCATCACAGGACACACACACACACACACACTCACACACCCTGGACAGGACACCAGTCCATCACAGGACACACACACACACTCACACACCCTGGACAGGACACCATCACAGGACAGACAAACGCACTTAGATCTGCAAATTTTGAAGCCCTCAGCCATGATCTGAACTGCTTTCGAATGAAGGACTGTAGTCGAGACTGCAGTCGCTGGTGAACCTGTGTGAGACGGGCTTGGATATGTACAGAGACAGCAGCCGGGGTCCGATTTGTGAGTCAATTAACGTTTCAATTAAAAGACAGAGACAATTTTCAGGATAGATTTGGGCACAAGAGCACAGCTGTCGACGCAGCAGCACATCTGGATATCTCAGGCTGATTAAATACCCAAAATGCATTAAGAATGTTAACCACAATGTTAATTTTTATTATAAAAAAAAACAAAATCAGTCATAACATCACAGTGCTTTAACGGTCATGTGCACCTCATAGAACACAGCAAGAAGTAAAACTCTTCAAAGTAGATCTCGTTCACAGACCTCAGCACCTCTTCAGAAGTTGAGCGTTCTTGAAGTCGCATTAAAGAGCAGAAAAGTTCAATATACAAATTAGCAGCATCAACAGGATCAGGATATATATTTGTATAAACAGGATATATCAGGATTGTGGCTCTATGGCCAAGGATCTGCGCCTGGGGCTGGAAGGGGTTTGCCGGTTCAAATCCCGCGGCCGGCAGAGGAATCCTACTCCGTTGGGGCTCCTGAGCGAGGCCCTGAACCCCAGCTGCTCCAGGTGGCGCTGTACAATGTCTGCCCCTGCGCTCTGACCCCCAGCTTCTCTCTCTCCCTGTCTGTGTGTCTCCTGGAGAGCCAGCTGGGGTCTGCGACAAGACCAATTCCTCGTGCAAGACATTGTAAAAGGTTAATAAAGTGATATTATTATTATTATTATTAATAGTTACGAGCAATAGGTTTATTCCCGAGCTGCAACATTAGTTAAGGCGGAAACACGCTGCCGGGTTGTGTCCTGGCGATATGCAGTCCCTGGCGCCGTGTTTTGAGTTTGCTGGTCAAAATATTTATAATAATATACATGACACCAGTCCATCACAGTACACACACACTCACACACACACTCACACACCCTGGACAGGACACGAGTCCATCACAGGACACACACACACACTCACACACCCTGGACAGGACACCAGTCCATCACAGGACACACACACTCACACACCCTGGACAGGACAGCAGTCCATCACAGGACACACACACTCACACACCCTGGACAGGACACCAGTCCATCACAGGACACACACACACACCCTGGACAGGACAGCAGTCCATCACAGGACACACACACACACTCACACACCCTGGACAGGACACCAGTCCATCACAGGACACACACACACACTCATACACCCTGGACAGGACACCAGTCCATCACAGGACACACACAGACACTCACACACCCTGGACAGGACACCAGTCCATCACAGGACACACACACACACACACTCATACACCCTGGACAGGACACCAGTCCATCACACAGCGATCAGCAAACTCACCTGGGAGACGCACAGTGATCAGTCTCCACCAGTAACCCCACCTGGGAGACGCACAGTGATCATTCTGCACCTGGGAGACACACAGTGATCATTCTGCACCAGTAACCCCCCCTGGGAGACGCACAGTGATCAGTCTCCACCAGTAACCCCACCTGGGAGACGCACAGTGATCATTCTGCACCTGGGAGACGCACAGTGATCATTCTGCACCAGCAACCCCACCTGGGAGACACACAGTGATCATTCTGCACCAGTAACCCCACCTGGGAGACGCACAGCAATCATTCTCCACCAGTAACCCCACCTGGGAGACGCACAGTGATCATTCTGCACCAGTAACCCCCCCTGGGAAACGCACAGTGATCATTCTGCACCAGTAACCCCCCCTGGGAAACGCACAGTGATCATTCTGCACCAGTAACCCCCCCTGGGAGACACACAGACAACGGGTCTTCTAATGTCAGGTCTTACAACAGTCCTGTCAAACAGGAGATGAGGACGGATCTTATGTCACTGCAGCACAGGGGAGGGTCTGTGCTGCTTCATCTCCTGCGTCTCCGACGGCACCAGCAGTGTGCGTCTCTCCTCTCCCTGACTCTCTCCTCTCTCGCTGTGCCTCCTCCTCTCCCGTCTCTCTATCATCACCAGCAGTGTGCGTCTCTACTCTCCCTGACTCTCTCCTCTCTCGCTGTGCCTCCTCCTCTCCCGTCTCTCCATCATCACCAGCAGTGTGCACCTCTACTCTCCCAGACTCTCTCCTCTCTGACTGCTCTCCCGTCTCTCCATCATCACCAGCAGTGTGCACCTCTACTCCCCCAGACTCTCTCCTCTCTGGCTGTGCCTCCTGCTCTGCTGTCTCTCCATCATCACCAGCAGTGTGCGTCTCTCCTCTCCCTGACTCTCTCCTCTCTGACTGTGCCTCCTCCTCTCCCATCTCCCCATCGTCGTCAGCAGTGTGCACCTCTCCTCTCCCAGACTCTCTCCTCTCTGGCTGTGCCTCCTGCTCTGCTGTCTCTCCATCATCACCAGCAGTGTGTGTCTCTCCTCTCCCTGACTCTCTCCTCTCCCATCTCTCCATCATCACCAGCAGTGTGCACCTCTACTCCCCCAGACTCTCTCCTCTCTGACTGTGCCTCCTCCTCTCCCGTCTCTCCATCATCGCCAACAATGTGCACCTCTACTCCCCCAGACTCTCTCCTCTCTTACTGTGCCTCCTGGTCTCCCGTCTCTCCATCGTCGCCATCTCTGAGGGCAGAGAACATCGCAGGCCTGTCTCCTGCCTGGTTCTCTCTCCTGGTCTTTCCATAGTACAGACCAGCCAGGACTCCCAGGGCGGACAGGACAGTCAGGACAGGGATGAGGATGGAGAGGAGACGAGTTCGTCCTGGAGGAGCTGGTCCTGTGAGACCAGAGGACAAGAGAAAGACAACAATAATAATTCATCATAATCCTCGTGAACTTCAAGTTCAAGTTCTTTCCCCATAAGAAGAAATGGATTAGAGGCAGGTTAGAGACCGCCAGTTAAACAGAGTTTGTGGTTCACTTGCAGCTACCAAATACAGTACAGAGAGGTCAACTGTAAGGTCAGGTTATGTTCCTGAAAAATAACGCAACGTCTAGCAAAAGGGGAATTAATATCCATAAAGAATAATGTAATGAGCTTGAGATCTGATCCCAACATACAGTTCAGATAGGGATACCGGGGCGGAGCTGTGGCTCTGTGGCTGGGAGGGGTTTGCCGGTTCGAATCCCGCGGCCGGCAGAGGAATCCTACTCCGTTGGGGCCCCCCCTGCGCGAGGCCCTGAACCCCAGCTGCTCCAGGGGCGCCGTAGAAATGGCCGACCCTGCGCTCTGACCCCCAGCTTCTCTCTCCCTGTCTGTGTGTCTCCTGGAGAGCCAGCTGGGGTCTGCGACAAGACCGATTCCTCATGCCAGACATTGTATAGGGTTAGTAAAGTGATCTGATCTACATGGGTAAGTAACTCGCAAAAAACTACTAGTAACTGGTAAATAGCATCACCAGCTCCCTTCGAACCGCCGTCTCATCGAAAACCAATAATAGTGGTAAAAACTCAACTTTCCCTTTATTTCAGGGCGAAAGGATTTATAAACTAAGTTCACGTGCAACAGCACAACAGTCGACAGGAAGGGGAGTTTTGCATGTCCCCCCCACACACACACACACACACACACACACACACACACACACACACACACACACACACACACACACACACACACACACACACACTGTCCTGATTGAGGGTGTAGTTCCACTGCAAGTGCTGAGCTGCCATTGCAAGAGCCGCAGAGGCACGTCGCTCAGCCATTGGAGAGGGTTCAGGCCAGGCACGAGCTACACTCCATGTTTTGCAGGTGCAAAAAAACTCTCAGATACCGGAATTTATTCCGGTATTCGGTATTATGGCATTCGGATCAACATATTTGTATTCTCTCGAATTGAGTACTGCAATGCTCTACTCACTGGGGTATTTAAATCTACTCTGAACAAACCGCAGTAGGTCCAAAATTCAGCAGCCAGAATCCTGACCAGGTCTAGTGCAAGTGTTCACATTACTCCTATCCTGGAGTCCCTGCACTGGCTTCCGGTCAAATTCCGCGTGGACTTCAAAATCCTCCTGCTCACCTATAAGGCTCTACATGGCTGGGCACCTCAATACCTGTCTGAACTATTATCGCCCTACTCCCCACCTCGCAAACTCCGCTCTTCAAATTCTGCCCTCCTTACTGTCCCCCAAGCCCGTCTACATTGTATGGGCGACAGGGCCTTCTCCTGCTATGCCCCCAAGCTCTGGAACTCTTTGCCCAAGGATATCAGAGAATCACCTTCTCTAACTCCTTCTTCTTCAGAAAAGCCTTTACTTAACTGGCTCCATTCTTCACCCCTCTGCTCTTCTCAGTACCACCTTCCACGGTCTCCTCTATTGTTATTGTTGTATTGTTGTCATTGTAATTGTCTCTTAACTTGTGTATTCTTCTTATTTATTGTTGTAGCCTTCTTATTTATTGTTATTGTCATCCTGTAAAGCGCTTTGAGAAGCCACCTTTAAAGGCGCTATATAAAATAAAGTTCATAATTATATTGTTATTCACCTCCCACAGTGAAGATCACGGTGCTGATAGTGTTTCCTTGAAGGTCCCTCACTGTGTAGTTGCCCTGATCAGCTGGAGTGAGGGAATGCAGTGTCAGAGAGCCGTCCTGCACCGACACTCTGTCTCTGTACTGGGGGACACAGCGGGCTGTGCTGTTCTGGACAGAACACACTGAGGTCCAGTTCCCACCTCCTGCAGGGTCAAACAGCACCTCCACTGGCTCTCCAGTGAACAGGGGGACAGACAGAGAGGCTCCAGGCTGCAGGGTGACAGTGTCTCTGTGAGCTGAAAGACAATCAGGACAGAAACTGATATAAGAACACCCTCTGTCAGGAGTGTAGACCCCTCTAGTGACCCTACTGTAGACCTGCTTACCATCCACAGTGACTGTCACAGTGCTGATAGTGTTTCCCTGAAGGTCCCTCACTGTGTAGTTGCCCTGATCAGCTGGAGTGAGGGAACGCAGTGTCAGAGAGCTGTTCTGCACTGACACTCTCTGCTTGTACCTGGGTCCAGGGAGCCCTGCCCTGCTCAGTAAGACCCTGCGAGACTGGGCAGATCCTCCAGGATCAAACAGCACCTCCACTGGACCAGCAGTGTGCAGGGGGAGAGACAGAGAGGCACCAGACTGCAGGCTGTGGACTTCTGAGCGAGCTGAAAAGGGACAGGTAGAAACCTGTTGAATATGTAGTTTGACAACAACACCTCGAGTTTGGACTGCGATCAGCTTCATTTTGCATTTCAAACGCAATTTCACAAACACACGCCCCAGGCACGTTAGGTTCAAGTTATGGTTGCATCACAACTCAATATATTCGCAATTCACTTCAAAATGTTGTTTTGGTTTGATCCAGTCTGTCCTCATCAAAGGGAGAAACTAACTTTTTACACCTTTTAATTCTTCTTTGAACAAACAAACATATCCCCAATGAAATCAGTAAGCAAGCCACCTTACCGTTCTTGGTGAAATGGACAACTGGAAAAAAAGATGAATTCTTTCGGGGGGGGAAAAAGCTAATTTCCTGCCATCAGAACTTCCGATCAGTTTTAGGATGTTGGAAAAACGTTCCCTCTCACCTCCCTGATCCTCTCACAGTGCCTCACGCCACCACTAGGTATCGGTGTCGGTGTATGAGAAAATATCTCAGCTACGATTCCTCTACACGAGTAACATGAACACATTAATATGCTCTTCTGTACAGAGTCGATATTTGAAACACACAGAAAGTACAGAGCGACTCGTGATGGATTCATGCAAACCTGGAACACGCTGGGACACAAAGAATTTCAGGTCGGGAGCTTTTCTGTGTCTCCTCGGACAGGACAGCGGCTCACTTCTCTGAGGACTGAGCCCGTCACCAGAGGTCTCACAGACGGGAGCCGTACCGACATTCCCGAACCCCGTGCACGCAGAGTTATGAGACCCCTACGTTAGTTCCGCCTTAGCTCAGCCTTACGGACCAGTTTCCTGCTCGGCACTTGACCCGATGCCCAAGGGAACTTGTTATTTTAGGAAACTCCTGATTTCCTCTATCGGGAATCCGCAGGTCAAAAACGTTCTCCCTTGGCTATTGGGAGCTGGAGGAGTTAAACACGGAGCCAGATTCTCATGCGTTTTATTACAGGAAGGGAGAATCGGGCAGCAACACTGGGCAGTAGTGTGGGTTTCACCGGCTGGTCAGGACACTGACCTCCGAGATGCCCTGTCTTTGAATAAGGGTAAAGTACATGTCGTCTGTCGTGTTGTTTAGTTGTCGGTGTCATCGTCATTCTTCAGAAATGTGTGATCAACCCAGTTGGCCTCTGATGTATTGCTCCCTCGCCGAAACTGTGCCAAAGAATAAAGATCTCGGTGCCTCTAACTATACTGACCATTCGGCTATATTCCTGGCAACACAATTTGGTCAATTTAATTATTAAATGGTCAAATGGTCTGATGGTCAATTTAATTATTGATTATCCCCTCTCAGTGCTTTCTATATTCGTAACCACCATCTTTGTAATAATAATATTAATAATAATGATTGCTTACACTTATATAGCGCTTTTCTGGAGACTCCACTCAAAGCCCTTTACAGGTAATGGGGAATCCCACTCTGCCACCAATGTGCAGCCCCACCTGGATGATGCGACGGCAGCCATAGTGCGCCAGAACGCTCCCCACACAGCAGCTCTCAGTGGGGAGGAGAGCAGAGTGATGAAGCCAATTCAGAGAGGGGCGTTATTAGGAGGCCATGATGGGTAAAGGTCAATGGGAAATTTGGCCAGGACGCCAGGGTTACACCCCTACTCTTTTCGAGAAACACCCTGGGATTGTTAATGACCACAGAGAGTCAGGACCTCGGTTTTACGTCTCATCCGAAGGACGGCGCCTGTTTACAGTCCAGTGTCCCCCGTCACTATACTGGGGCATTAGGACCCACATGGACCGCAGGGTGAGCGCCCCCTGCTGGTCCCACTAACACCTCTCCCAGCAGCCAGCTGTGAGTTGCAGGGTGATCTGGCTGCTGGCCATATAAAAACATACCTAGAATGACAAGTTCCACCACCTGAAGCAAGCGTCTGCTCTCTGTTAGGAGGTAACACACGTAGATCTGGCCATCGGAGAAGGTGGTGTTGTGGACGGTCAGAGAGAAGTCCCCCTGGCTGATCTTCTCTCGGGACATCTCGGCTCTGTCCTGAAACCCGTTGTCAGGATAGCCCTTCCTGCCCACGACCTCGTAGACGAGGTAATCCAGGGTTTCCCAGAAAACGTGGAGCACATCTTCAGGGATCCCAAGGCTGTAGGGTTTTCCGTCGCAGGGCAGAGTGACCGAATCCCCAAATTTCGCCGCCACCGGGACGTGTTCCGAGGAGACTGGGCGATGGGGGGGAAAGAAAGCAAGAACATGGGAAAGAATTTCGGAATAAATTCAATCCCATCCCTCCGTCTTCTGATCACTATTTCCAGGTCGGAGTTGCCGGGGATGGCAGAGCCTATCCCAGCATGCAACAGGTGCAAGGCAGGGTACAGACGCCAGGCACACGCTGGGGCAGACACACACTACTGGGGCAGACACACACTCACACCCAGAAGCCAGTTACACCAACCAGCGTGCGTCTGGACTGGTCAGAGGAAACCCGGGACACCACTAACCACAGCACCCAGTATATCCAACAGTACATCCATTCTGGAGCTGGTGGGCTCAGGGACACTTGCACTGTCCCATCAGCCAACAGGAAAGAGGATGAGGCTCATCTAAATAAGGGGTCTCCAACCCTGGTCCTGAAGAACCTCAATCCAGTGAGAGAAGTAGTCTGTGACCCCGGTCCAGTCAGTCCAGGGGGTCTGTGACCTCTGGTCCAGTCAGTCCAGGGGGTCTGTGACCTCTGGTCCAGTCAGTCCAGGGGGTCTGTGTCCCCGGTCCAGTCAGTCCAGGGGGTCTGTGTCCCCGGTCCAGTCAGTCCAGGGGGTCTGTGTCCCCGGTCCAGTCAGTCCAGGGGGTCTGTGTCCCCAGTCCAGTCAGTCCAGGGGTCTATGTCCCTGGTCCAGTTAGTCCAGGGGTCCCAAAACCTGACTCACCTGATGAGAGAATCAGCAACAGAATCCATGTGGGTGACCTGTAATAACAATAACAATAATTCCTTAATTTTAAGTGGATGCTCCACTCAAAGCGCTTTACAGGTCATGTGGATCCCCTCCTGCCTCACCAGAGTGCAGAGAAGAGTAATGGAGCCAGTTCCAGTTCAGAGAGGGGGGTTATTAGGAGGACATGATGGGTAAAGACCAGAGGGGGAATCAGGCCAGGACACTGGGGTAACACCCCTACTCTTCTCCAGAGACACCCCAGGATTGTTAATGAGCACAGAGAGTCAGGACCTCGGTTTGACGTCTCATCCGAAGGACGGCGCCTGTTTACAGTCCAGTGTCCCCCGTCACTATACTGGGGCATCAGAACCCACACAGACCGCAGAGTGAGAGCGCCCCCTGCTGGCCCCACTCACACCTCTCCCAGCAGTAGCCTTAGTTTTTCCCAGGAGTCTCCCCTCCAGGTACTGACCAGGCTCACTCCTGCTGAGCTCCAGTGGGGGCTGCCAGCTGGGAGCTGCAGGGTGATGTGGCTGCTGTTTCTGCTGGAATGAAGAAAAGGAAAGGTTTGATCCTAAGTTTGGAGTTACTGTCGGCTGTGGATGGAATATTCACGTGGTCCCATTGTCTCATAACACTTCTCTGCCTCTGAGCTGAACTAAACGTACGCTCCAGAAATAAAATATCTGTTAATACAAAATCATATTATTTGATAACATAAATGACAAAATACCTGGATTAAAAACCACTTTGACATCAGCTTTCTGCTCTCTTTTCTCCTGCCAAGCTATTCAATCACTTCCACTGAAACCCCTGGACACTGTCATCACAAAATATCACCCAGAAACTGAAACACATGCCAATTAATTATATCCAAGCTGCAGACTAGACAGCAGTTAGTTCTTTTCATGTTCTGGGCGTGCTTTCCAAATACATGCCCCTTATCTTACTGACCGAGGTCAGGCAGCATCTTTATATACGTATTTGAGCACAAATTCTACTTCAAGCCTCCGAAGTGCATAGTTTGCAAAAGTACAAAAAAAAAATGATATGTAGAAACCAAGAGATTCGAGCCTGAAGTGTCTTTTGCCCGGGACAGAGCCGGGTCTTACAGCACCAGACAGAAAACACCTGCCCGGGACAGAACCAGGTCTTACAGCACATGACAGAAAACACCTGCCCGGGACAGAACCGGGTCTTACAGCACATGACAGAAAAACTCGCTGGACAAGGGAGCCTACTGCACTGGGACAGATACTCTGGGATTAGAGAAACATTCTTCCCGAAATTCAGAAATCTAATCCCAGAGTTCCCACACCTGCCAGAGTCACAACGGGTCCCAATCCTACTGGGAGAAAGAGGAGGGAACTCAGTTGATCTGGCAGCCCAGTATGTGATCTCCTGTCACAGCCTGAGGAACAGTGAGTCCGTCTCCCAATAATGCTCCAGCCGCCTACAGAATATGTCAATATTTTATAATACGTCTTTGTTGTAAATGTCTGGAATATGTCTGTGGATTTTATATTGTTGTTATTTTTTGTTTTGTTTCATGTGAATTTCATTATTTCATTTGCTTTGGCAACACTGATTGTACCCATCGGTCATGATAACAAAGCACCTTGAATTGAATTGAATATTACTCTCTCTTCAACAGTGACTGCAGATGGATAAATATCAATTATAAATATCAATTATCAATTATCAAGCATCACTCTCAAACCCTTGGACTGTACAATATCAGTAGATACAGTAGGAAAACAATTATAAAGCAGTGAAAAAGACTGGGAATTCATAGTGACACACCCCGCACAGTAACCCCCAACTTTAAGGCGTTAGTTATCTGCTGGCATAGGAAGCTGGTGTCAGGGCTAGATTTCTCTCACACAACTCTTAACTCTCCACAGTACACAACTGGACACAGCCAAAACAGACGTGAAAGGCGAATCTGGTATCTCTTACCTTTTCGCCCAGACACCGCTGTAGCTGGGCTGTTTCAGCATGGTCTGGCCTGGCTCCAAAGGGCGTGTGCGTCTACTGTTCATTACAGCGGTCGACACGGAGTCGTGCTGGAATTCAAAGAAAAATGAGACATCATCGTGTCCAGTGTGCACCTTGAGCACAAACACAAGACTAGAAATTCTCCGATCATGATGTCCTCACTCCGCTCGTGAATTCGATTAAAGAGTCGTGTAGCGTCAAACGAGGAATCCGCCCCTTGTCCTTCAGCGCTGCAGAAACACTGCGATCGGGGATCTGTGCAACATTTCGCTTTTTCCCCACGCAGATACCAGGCGAAAGCTGAGAATGCACCGCGTCCCTACCGCAGACTGGCGTGATTTATTTTAATAACATTGTAACACACCGAGCCCAGTTAAACATGCAAAGCTCGTAACATGTCCACGTTCCCTGTCGCATTCTCCCAGAAATGATCGCGAACACACCCTCTGTTTTCCTAAAAAGAAAAAGGATTAAAACGTGTTTGAATACGTTGGAAACCGATATAAGCAAGTCGAAGGGGTGGGTGGGGAGTTGGTCTCCGCCCGAAAAACAGTTCAAGAACAAACAGCGGAAGACATGATCCGTTTGCAAGGATAATTGATCCTACCTGTGATCCTTTCAGAAATACTGAGTTCTATATGTTTATTTTTAGTTTGTATGTTTTTTTTTCATTCCTTTCCCATTTAAAAGGTTAAGAGTCCCTAATTTTGTGGTCTTATTTATGGATGACATATTTAGACTTTCAACGATAGGAAGAACAAGTAAAGGTTTATTCCATGCTGAAAAGAAACACAACGTTTCGGATGTGGGGCCTCTCTACCTGTACAACTTCCAGCTGTGTTCTGTGGATACAAAATAAAGACAACACTGGTTCTGTTTCACCTCTGCAGTCCAAAGACATACGAAGGTTGGTTCTGGGAAAATTGACCATGGTGTTTGACCTGTGATGGACTGGTGTCCTGTCCAGGGTGTGTGTGAGTCTGTGTGTGTCCTGTGATGAACAGGTGTCCTGTCCAGGGTGTGTGAGTGTGTGTGTGTGTGTCCTGTGATGTACTGGTGTCTCGTCCAGGGGGTGTGTGTGTCCTGTGATGGACTGGTGTCCTGTCCAGGGTGTGTGTGTCTGTGTGTGTCCTGTGATGGACTGGTGTCCTGTCCAGGGTGTGTGTGTCTGTGTGTGTCCTGTGATGGACTGCTGTCCTGTCCAGGGTGTGTGTGTGTTTGACCTGTAGTGGACTGTTGTCCTGTCCAGGGTGTGTGAGTGTGTGTGTCCTGTGATGGACTGCTGTCCTGTCCCAGGTGTATCCTGCCTTGCTCTTGTTGCTTGCTTGGAAAGACCCCAGTTTCCCCTGTACTGAATAAAGGGGTTAGAAAACAAATGGGTGGATATTTGCCCTTGCGGTTCTTGGCATTTGTAACAGGCTGTTGTTTGCAAGCCTATTGACCAGTTTCTTCTGCGTATTTGTGTGTTGAAATTACTCCTGCGTGGCACGATAAAAGTAGATCTTCTGGGCTTTTTGGCAGGATAGAGGCACTTTGGATTGATATTTTTTAACCAGCTTCTCTATGGATGAGAGCAAACACCCACCTTTGCTACCATCTTCAGCAGCATAAAGGAAGTCGCAATTAAAAAAAACATGAATAATCAAATCATTTAAAGACAATTGTGGACACAAACTATTGTATAACCCTGTCTCACGGATCAGTTTTGAAAGTATCGATTCATAACATAAAGTTTAGAGAAACCTAGATGCATATGCAGCTGATATAGTAGGCTGATATGGGAAAAACAATACTGTAATGTTAGTATAATTTTCATTTATTTATCATCAGTATACATATCGGTATAAAGTCAATGTAGTCTTCAGGTGATATTGCATACTCCTTAATACTCCAGTGTTTGACATTAGCTTGCCAGGCTGAGGAACTGAGAGCACTGAGCGAAGATCAGCACTGTCACAACCCACCTCCTTCATGAGGAATGAACCAGGGAGCCAGCTCCAAGGGTGTAGTTGAGGTGCTAGGTTTTCAGCCAGGGAGCTATTATGTTAAACACTGTGAAGCGTTCAGACAGTCACACAACCCTTACTGCAGTTTCCCTCACGGGATCAATAAAGTATCGATTTAGATTCCCATCTTAAGCATCACGCCTTCTGTGTCAGCATCTTTATTACACTTTAGACACAAGTTATCCTGATTATCCCAGCTGAGTCAGGCGCAGCTCAGTGTGACAGCGCACAGTGACAAGGCAGAAGGCTAGTCCTTCTGAACACGTTAAAGATGATGAAAACACAAGCCCAAATATTTCCGATTTATACTGAAAATAATGAAACAATAAATCTATAAATAACGACATTTGTTTTAGAAAATAAAACCTGCACGGAAAATGAATATTTTATTTCGTAGCGCTAAACTCAGATTAAAAAAACAGCTGAAATTGCTAGGACTCATGAGCAAGTATGAAACTAAAATGGGAAATTTCCAGAGTCTCAGTCAGATGTCCGGATCGAGTTTGTAGTGGTGTTTGTCGTTCCCGACAATATTGTGATCTCTGGTTTTGGGCCCAATGACTCGCACGTTGCTCTGAGAACACGTGACCTGTTTCGATCACTAGGGCCCTGTGGCCCAAGCTGTGTGTGACATTTTTGGGTTCTCTGAAGGCTCACCCTTGGGCAGTGTACGGAAACAAATTCTAGATCAGCTCGAGGGCGACTAGCATTTTTCAGTGTAGCACAGAATACTGATTTATAATAGACACTGATTTCTAATTGAAGTGACGACATTCCCTGACAGTCCAGTTCCTAACCTTGTGTCACACCTGGAGCGGATCAGACTGCTGTGCACTGGGAGTCTGACAGCACTGTCACACCAGGAGTGGATCAGACTGCTGCGCACTGGGAGTCTGATTGACAGCACTGTCACACCTGGAGCGGATCAAACTGCTGCGCACTGGGAGTCTGACAGCACTGTCACACCTGGAGCAGATCAGACTGCTGGGCACTGGGAGTCTGACTGACAGCACTGTCACACCAGGAGTGGATCAGACTGCTGCGCACTGGGAGTCTGACTGACACCACTGTCACACCTGGAGTGGATCAGACTGCTGCCCACTGGGAGTCTGACTGACAGCACTGTCACACCTGGAGTGGATCAGACTGCTGCGCACTGGGAGTCTGACAGCACTGTCACACCTGGAGCAGATCAGACTGCTGCCCACTGGGAGTCTGACTGACAGCACTGTCACACCAGGAGCGGATCAGACTGCTGCGCACTGGGAGTCTGACTGACAGCACTGTCACACCTGGAGTGGATCAGACTGCTGCGCACTGGGAGTCTGACAGCACTGTCACACCTGGAGAGTGTGACTCCACATCTAATTGATGTATTATTTTGATGTTGTATCTCACTACTGCTGGTCCTACAGAGACTTATTTAATTTTTTACTATTTAAAAGAAGCGATTTTAACTTTTTTTTTACTTGCACTTTTCTGTGTTTTCTCCCAAGTGACTCAAGTTCTGAACTCTAGATCAGACTGATGCTCTCTTTTTTAAAGATGTGTGTTATTAAACTCGTTGTTGCTGCTGCTGTTGTGTGTTAATGTTTTTGGTGTTGCCTCAATATCTCTGTCCTGCAGCCTACACGCATTGCGCTTGTGCAGATGACCGTGGACTGAGCTGAGTTCTTAATGAGAAACAGGTTGGAAAAACAAAGCGGGCGGGCGCGCTGTGGAGACCAGTCTCTGATTGGTCCGAAGTCTGTGAGTGACAGAGGTTTCCACCTATTAGAGGAGCTGATGCCACAGCCGGGCTATTTGAACTGCTGGGAGGGGGGTTTGGCGTCGTTTTGTCTGTAATGTGTGTTGGAGCAAACAGGTGTTTTACCTTTATCGCAAGAAAAAACGTGTTTTTCCAAGGCAAGGGAAAGAGTTTTTATGCGATTTAGCGAACCTTCGCTTTTGCGGTTGCGTTTTACTGGAAAGCTGATGAATTAGCGATATGCTTTGGCGTATTTTAAACTGAAACGCGAGGTGAATATTTATATGAAAAAGAGGTTCGTTTGCTTCATGTTGATGTATCTGGTTACAAAACACAGTTCTGGAAAGCTTAGGCTGTCTTGCGTTTTGGGATATATAGTCCGTGGTGCTGTGTTTTGCTTTTGCGGGTTAAAATGTATCTTATTTGCCCGTTTCTGGCTGAAGTGGTTTTGTTGTAACTCGTTTATTCGGAAATAGTTTGATTGCTTTGAAAACAAACTTAATGTTCGTGTTTAGAGGCATGCGTGTTATTCTGAGAAACGATTACAAAATGTTTGGGGAACTGAGACGTGTCGCGTCGTAAGCAAATGACACACGTGTAGTCCGATATGTCTGTTATGGGCTCTATCAAGTTAAAGACCCAACAGTGTGCGTCTGTACTTCTTGATATTGTTTAAGTCTTAATAGGGATGTGCCGATTTTGATATTTCAGCTCGAGTGAGTTTTATACACAAAATCCATTTTTTGGTTCCGTTTTTTAGTTTTTATGTGATAAACCAATGCTTTAACACTACTGTTCAGCGCTCATTAAATGCTACAAAGAAAGTATTTTTTTTGTTGTCGAATGCCATTTACAACCCTGGATATAATAGTGACCCACACAAATATCCCATGAGTTTATAATAGAAAATTATATTTGTTTACGGCATTAAATAGCAAAAGATACACACAGCTGCTCTTGAAGTAATCAATAAAACAGGTCTCTGACATTATTTCTTTGAAAGACCGTGTTTGTGTTATCTGTGCTGGCATAATGTAAATAGTTCATTATATAAAAACAACCGAAAGATGAAAGCAATAGATTTTGTGTGGTATTTGTAAATCCTTTCATTGTTAAACAAAATAAATACACTTATGCAGAGGCAGCTACATGACACCCTCAAAACAACAAATTTTGCTGATACACATGAACATGAGAGTGTAGCTGAGACAGAGGGACTGTTCTCGGTTCTGTTTCTCGGTCTTGAGTCATTTTCACTCCACAGCTTTTCCCTGGAAACTGAGTCCTGTCAGGTTTGTTTTACAGGCTGATCTTCTAAATCAACACCCAGACTGTAGATGTGTGCTGTTTCTTCTTACTTCAGGGGGGAATTTGATCATTTAAAATCCATTAGGGTGTATTTGCTAATAAGGTTGCTTCAGTCAGAACCAGCGTTTTCTGTACATCAGGTGGAGTTTTGCATGAATGTTGGTTATTTGGCGAGACATCGGTGTGAGATGGCGAATGTGAAGTGACCGGGGCAGGTTGGGGTTCTAGTGATGGATGGGGGTGCACATGCAGGCGGGGGGTTGGTGAGGACTGTGGGGGGGGGCTGGGTGGGGGCTGTGTCTGTGGGCTCTTGTGTTCACGTTTGTGGACGGGTGTCTCAGAAGGGCCTTCCAGCAGGTTCTCGGGAAGCTCTTCAGGAAGAGAGCCGGCAGAGGTCTGAAGTGGATCTCACCCCTGACCGATCTGCTCCCAGTCCTGGTCTGGACTCGCTGTGGGAGGTGAGTCTTGGATCAGGACCCTGTCGCTGGGTGATGGTGTTACTCAGCTTCCTGGTGTGAGTTGAGCCAGAGTCTGCATTGAGAACCTCAAGGCCATCGTCTTCACAGCAGGAGGAAGAGCCAGGTTTGAGGAGCTGTTTTGTACTGGATCCTGCACTGCGGGGCTGCAGGGAGCTGCAGGACCCCAGAGTGGACAGGGCGTCCCCAGGGAGGGCGAGACCACCGTCTACTCTGACCTCAGGACAAGTCTTCTGCAGGGGGCAGCAGAGCTCAGACCGACCCAGTGTTCCCTGTAATAGGAGATTACTGGCTGTTCAATGTGCTGCTTATTCTGTGTGATGGACAGACACTGTACTGGGTATTCAGTATAATAATCACTTAACTCTGTTTTCATTATGAGGGACAATGACTGTACTGTGTGTTCACTGGAATAATCACCATACTGGGTGTTCAGTATAATAATCACTGTACTGGGTATTCAATATACTAATTACTGAACTGTTTTCATTGAGGGACAATCACTGTACTGGGTATTCAGTATAATCACTGAACTCCATATTCACTATGACAGTCACTATACTGGGTGTTCACTGTAATAATTGCTGCAGTGTGTATTCAATATAATAACTGAACTCCATATTCACTGATGGTCACTATACTGAGCAATTCACTGTAATAATAGCTGCACTGGGTATTCACTTTGATGGGCCAGTCACTGTACTGGGTATTCACTGTAATATTCACTGTACTGGGTATTGATAATGACTGTACTGGGTGTTCACTGTAATCACCTCTGCTTGGTGTATTCAGCGTGCTGTCCGTTATTCACTGTACAGATAAATCCCTGTTTTTTAAGTTAATAGGTGTGCTCCTGAAAAGACTGCCGGATCCAGAAGAGGGAATGTAATTAGAGAGGAGGGTCAGGTGAGGTGAGCTTCCTTCTTCTTTTCAGCATGGAATAAACCTATTACTTGTTCATTTACTATTATGGTTTGTCACTTCTGCAGTCTCTTTCCTGAAAAGTTACTGGAAATTTACAGTAGTGTTTAACGTAGATTCACTGTAATGGATAACCTCTGTACTGCTTATTCACTGTGATGTTTAATCGCTCAACTAGACAGTTTCTTTCCTGAATCATTACTGATTTGACTCTACTGGGTGTTCACCATAATTGTTCAACACTAAGCCAGTGTTTGTCTTGAATGGTTATTGTATACGTTTGCTGTAATTGCTAGTCAATCTCTGTCCTGACAGTCTTTTTTTACTGGATATTCAGTGTACTAGATGTTTATTGTAATTGTTCATTACTAAGCTAATGATTGTCTTGATGAGAGCAGGAGGTGTTGGGGTGTCTGCCGGGGGCGAGCAGTAGGAATTGGGGGTACCAGCTGGCTCAGAGGAAGAGTGGGGGTATCAGGCTACCGAATTATTTGTGGAAAATTTCAAGTCAAGAGGAAGGACAACTGTGGGAAGCAGAGGTACCGCGTGTGGGTGATGGACAGTGTACAGTGCAAACTTCATACTGACCGCTGTGGGTCAGTTCTAATGAGCTCTCGGAGAGCACGCTGCTGTCTGGAGAAGAGCTACAGCTCTGAGCTCAATGCTACGAAAAACCGTGCGGAGTCAAGTTGGAGACCAGCTGAACTTGTGCTTAATACACAAAGGGCTCAGCATTGTTGTCCTAATTAGACGCTCTGAGTCGGAGCATTTCAATTAATTTAAACCGTAAATGAACATGTAGGGCACGTTAATATAGAATTACTTTGTCGTGTTTATGTATAACGGGAAGTTCTTGTTTTTAAGTTTAAAAAGGGCATTTTTGTATACCAGATGAGCGTACAAGCGCGATACTCAAGGGTAATTAGTCGTTGAACAAACGAGAGCAGCGGTTGCCTGTTTGAATGTGATCTGAACGCGAATCCAATAATAGCGTCTTTTATTTGCGCTGATGAACGATTTCGATGAAGACGGAGGTCTTTCGTATGGAAGTGACCGGTTTTATTTTTCGCTTGTATGTGTCTGCAAGGACCTGAGGGCGTCTGATCAGGGGAGCTACAGAGTGAGGGACCTTCAGGGAAACACTATCGTCAGTGTGGGAGGTGAGCAGGTCACTAGAGGGGTCACTAGAGGGGTCTACACTCCTGACAGTGGGGGTTCTTGTATCGCTCTCAGTCCTGATGGTCTTCCAGCTCCACTCGCTCTCCCAGTCTGAGAATTGAGAGGCTCAGAGAGACTGTACTACTGCACCACCAGAGATGGAGGAGAGATCCAACCAGACTGCTTACAGGTGGGGACAAATCACACTCTTTTCTTTATGTGGGGTGTGGCAGGCTGTGATCTCAATATTTAGAGACGAAATCTGTCAGACCGTGGAAAATATACATGTAAAAACAATCTGCAGATTTTCCTGCAGCTGTGTAGGGGTTTAGTTCAGGAAGTTTGGCATTCAAACTGGGAAGAGAGCCAGACTGCTGCCTCAAGGGGGAGAGAACAGTGTTTCTGTGAGGCTGCTTGTGCTCTGTGTGGGACGTCCTGACGGTAGGTCAAGGGCAGATTAAGGAGGTGTGTGAAGTCGGTCTGCATCTTCTGGGAGGGAAAAAATGCAGACGTTGGTTGCCTTAAGTCCTTGTTCAAGTGTTTATTCCCGGCAGGTGGGGGAAGTTTGAGCTTGCTCTTGGTGGGTCATATCTACGCTTCATTACACCAAGGGTGGTGGGGGTGGGGAACAAGCTGCCCAGCCATGTTGTCGAACCCTGGCTTCCCCCAAGCTCTGGAACTCCTTGCCCAAGGATATTAGAGAGTCACCTTCTCTAAACTCCTTCAAATCCAGACTCAAAACCCTCCTTTTCAGAAAAGCCTTTACTTAACTGGTTCCATTCTTCACCCCTCTGCTCTTCTTAATACCATCTTCCACGGTCTCCTCTATTGTTATTGTTGTAATTATAATTGTGTCCTGTCTTGTGAAATTTTCTTATTTATTGTTATTGTCATCCTGTAAAGCGCTTTGAGAAGCCACCTTTAAAGGCGCTATATAAAATAAAGTTTATTATTATTATTATTATTCTCTCCAGATCCTCCAAACATGTAACTCCTAACTGCCAGAGGGGTAAGATGGGCCAGAGGACTCCTCCTCCTTCTTTGTGATCCATCTTGTCTGTTGTAGGAAAAAAACAGCTCATTGTAGTTCTTCCTCAGTCTCATCCACCCTCACGTTCCTGTTTACTGAATACAAGCTGGGGCAGGAGCGTGAAATTAATAATGAGACTGAGGAGGAGAACTCACTGCCTGTGCTGAAGGGTTTCTGATCTTCCTTCTTGTGATTGAGAGGAAAAGGAAAAAGAGCCCACCCACCCTGATGGGGAGTGAGTCTGATCTTCACCCTGTTCTCTGCTCTCCTTCTGCGTGTGTCCACTGGCTCAGTGACTGAGCATGAGAGAGGTGAGTGAGACGCCCCTGTCCTGTATCTATACGGTCTAGAGACGCCCCTGTCCTGTATCTATACGGTCTAGAGACGCCCCTGTCCTGTACCTATACAGTCTAGGGACATGCAGTACAGATTTGCACCTGTCCTGTATCTATTCAGTCTAGGGATGCGCAGTACAGGGACGCAACCTGTCCTGTATCTATACAGTCTAGAGACACAGAGTTGCACCGGTCTTGTATTTCCACAGTCTAGAGACGCGTGGTGCAGAGACACACCTGTCCTGTATCTATACAGTCCAGAAACGCGTGGTGCAGAGACACACCTGTCCTGTATCTGTACAGTCCAGAAACGCATGGTGCAGAGACACCTGTCCTATATCTGTACAGTCCAGAGACACGTGGTGCAGAGACACACCTGTCCTGTATCTATACAGTCCAGAAACGCGTGGTGCAGAGACACACCTGACCTGTATCTGTACAGTCCAGAGACGCGTTGTGCAGAGACACACCTGTCCTGTATCTGTACAGTCCAGAGACGCGTTGTGCAGAGACACACCTGTCCTGTATCTGTACAGTCCAGAGACGCGTTGTGCAGAGACACACCTGTCCTGTATCTGTACAGTCCAGAGACGCGTTGTGCAGAGACACACCTGTCCTGTATCTGTACAGTCCAGAGACGCGTTGTGCAGAGACACACCTGTCCTGTATCTGTACAGTCCAGAGACGCGTGGTGCAGAGACACACCTGTCCTGTATCTATACAGTCCAGAAACGCGTGGTGCAGAGACACACCTGACCTGTATCTGTACAGTCCAGAGACGCGTTGTGCAGAGTCACACCTGTCCTGTATCTGTACAGTCCAGAGACGCGTTGTGCAGAGACACACCTGTCCTGTATCTGTACAGTCCAGAGACGCGTGGTGCAGAGACACACCTGTCCTGTATCTGTACAGTCCAGAGACGCGTGGTGCAGAGACACACCTGTCCTGTATCTATACAGTCCAGAGACGCGTGGTGCAGAGACACACCTGTCCTGTATCTATACAGTCCAGAGACGTGTGGTGCAGAGACACACCTGTCCTGTATCTGTACAGTCCAGAGACACGTGGTGCAGAGACACACCTGTCCTGTATCTGTACAGTCCAGAGACACGTGGTGCAGAGACACACCTGTCCTGTATCTGTACAGTCCAGAGACACGTGGTGCAGAGACACACCTGTCCTGTATCTGTACAGTCCAGAGACGTGTTGTGCAGAGACACACCTGACCTGTATCTGTACAGTCCAGAGACGTGTTGTGCAGAGACACACCTGACCTGTATCTGTACAGTCCAGAGACGCACAGTAGAGACACACCTGTCCTGTATCTGTACAGTCCAGAGACGCGTGGTGCAGAGACACACCTGTCCTGTATCTATACAGTCCAGAGACGCGTGGTGCAGAGACACACCTGTCCTGTATCTATACAGTCCAGAAACGCGTGGTGCAGAGTCACACCTGACCTGTATCTGTACAGTCCAGAGACGTGTTGTGCAGAGTCACACCTGACCTGTATCTGTACAGTCCAGAGACGTGTTGTGCAGAGTCACACCTGACCTGTATCTGTACAGTCCAGAGACGTGTTGTGCAGAGACACACCTGACTTGTATCTATACAGTCCAGAGACGTGTGGTGCAGAGTCACACCTGACCTGTATTTGTACAGGATAGAGACGCGCGGTGCAGAGCAGAGACAGCTACTTCACTGTCAGGTTTAGTGTGGCTGTAGACCTGAGTATCACCAGCCATTTTGAGCCGATGATGTTAAACTTAATATCTGACCAAGTATGAATATGTCAATAGTTTATCATTGTTTGTCTCCAATTCTCCTCGCAAGCCCACATGATTCCTTGGAAAACACAGACGGACATTTGGAACAGTTCAGCGGAAGTCTGCAGGTGTTGCTTAATGAAGGACAGTCTTGTACCAAAACAACTGAAAACCTGACGGAGAATTAACGAGGACACCCTTTCTTGGATATTCTCTGTACGTGTTGTTGTAACAGAAGAAATAAGGTTCTTGATTCCGAGATGAAGTAAAACAGATGAGTTTATTGCATGCAAGGAACAATAAAGCCGAAGTCTTGTTTCCCGCAAGAAACAACAAAACCGAAGTATTGTTCAATGTACTGTTACAAACTTTTGGGTTATATAGTGTTTTCTTCTCCGTTTCTGACGTCACTCGGTCTGATGGTAAAGAGGGGGGTTCATGGTATTTGGCCAGTTTACGATGTTCTGGGCAAATGGTCAGTTTAACATTACACCCAGGGGGGTTCCTAGTTTAACATTACACCCAGGGGGGTTCCTAGCTTGCATCTGCAATCCTTATCAGTTAACCCCCTTTCCTGCCATAAACCCCAGCTTGTGACTTAGAAGTCTAAACCCCCTACAGAAAGGATTAAATTCAAACCCCCGTCTTCACATCTTTCTTCAGTGTGAACCACTAAACCAGACCGTCTCTTCAGTCTGCTTCCTGAATAATAAGTTTATTGGCCTGTTTACCATGCTGGGGGTTCACTGGTATGGTAGGTCACTAAACCAGCTTCTTTCCTGAATCTCTTTTTGCATCTTCACTGTCCTGGATTATCTCTCTAATGGTTAGTCACTAATCCAGGCTGTCTTTTCCCTGAATATTTTCTGTTGGATATTCAGTTTACTGGATAGTAATTTGTAATGGTTAGTCACAACAGTCTTAGTAATTACTTACAATTATTCACTTTAACTGATATTCACTGTGACTGGTAATGTGTATTCACTGTAACAGATAAGCAATGTAATGAATATTCTCTGTGACTGAGTCTCTGTACTGGAGATTCACTGTCATAGATAATTGTCTGTATTGGAAATTCATAGTAATGGTTTAAAAGATATTAACTGAAATGGTAAGTCACTACACTCGTTGGTGTCTTTGCTTATTTTATTAAATATTCGCTGTACAGAATGTTCACTGTGATGGTTGGACACTAAACCAGTCACTCTACTATGAATAACTATTGGGTCTTCACTACGCTGGGTGTTCAGCAATGGCTGTACAAAAAAACATCAGTGTATTTTGTGAATAATTATTGTACTACATAGTTACCGTGCTGGGTATTCACTGGAATGGTGAGTCACTAAACCGGTGTCTCTCTGTGTTCGCTGGAATGGTGAGAGGAGTGGGGTACCAGCCAGGTGGGAGCTGGAGGAGTGGGGTACCAGCCAGTTGAAGCCAAGGAACATTCCTGTGTGACAGTGAACACACTCAACCGAGATCTCTGTGGGATCCTGAAGGAGGAATAGTCAAGAGGGAGGACAGACACCCCGACATCGGAGCTCTCTCCCAGTCGGACACCAGGAGCCCCGACACCCACATCCTCCCCCATCGGCTCCATCTCTCCGGTCGTGTCGTCTGGATGTCGGACTCCAGGATCTCAGGGAAGGTTCCCTCCTCCCAGCCCGGCTCAGGCCTGAGGAGTCTGGAAGATCTGGGAGAAGATCTCCTGGAAGAAACTCCTCCTGGACCTCGACTCTAGGAGGAGCCCAGCACCTGGACCCCGAGAAGACTCAGGATGACCAGGAGGAGCCCAGGGGTATCGGAATAAGGAGGAGGAGGAGCCCAGGGGTGCCACAACAATGAAGGGGAGCCCAGGGGTGCCAGAACCCCCAGACAAGGTGAGGAAGGGATAAGAGAGCCTGTGGACAACACGCCTGTGTCTTTCCAGGACGGGTCACCAGAACAGCAGCTCTGGACCAGAGCAGTCAGGACTCGGTGGAGCACAGGCTGCCTTCAGGCATGTTTATTCCCAACAGGAGCCAGGTCAGACCCTGTACCACGCAGGAGAGGGCACCCCCAGACCTGCAGTTAGAAGTCAAGAGCGTGTTCTTGACCGGTCAGCACAGGTTGGGGACAGGGTACCCCATCAGCACGAGGCGTCAGGCAGGTGAGTGCAGAACAGTGAGTCTCTCCTTCACTGGCTGTCCCTCGCAGGCGACGCTGGTCTTACACGATCGGGGCTGATCGGACCAATCTGGGATCCACAGACTCCGAGGGGACAGAGTAGGAGTCGTCTCGGGGAGACATCCGGGGTGTCCCAATGTGAGGATGACCATGATGATGAAGAGCTGCAGGTGACCCTGATTCAGGCTGCTCCTTGGAGATGAGCTCCAGGCGGAGAGCCAGTGGACTCCTCCTATTGGGGCGTCAGGGGGTGACCCTCAGGGCTGTGTCCTGACCTCCTGCTGTCTCTCGCCCACAAGATCCTGTTCAGTGTGCTGTTGACACTACACTCTCGTACCCGAGTCCAACACCAACCTCCAGCCTGAGCACAAGGTCAGGTTAGTCCTGTCACTCCTGTGTCACAGTCAGGGCATCAACACACAGCCCTACTAGTGAGAGAGGAGAACTGTTATAAAGTTACTAGCATTGATATTAGAGCCTGGTGAAGTATTATTGTTTAATTAGCATTAATACTATTACTAGACTTATTCTATTAATTTAATAGCAATCCTATTAGATCACAATCTTGAGTGAGTTGGCTGAACACAGATGACGAGGCACAGAGAGACTGCAGAGCCAGACTGCTACCCTCAGACACACGGACCAGCTCTCACAGCTGTGCAGCCTACAGCAGCGTGTCCTGGGATGGAGGTGGGATGCTCTCTCCTGTCTCTCGTTCCCCTTTTCCAATAAGTCCAGCAGCTGACCCTGGGAAGACATGTACGTATGAAGATTGAACCCTCTCCTGTTTCCTTTTCCCTGATTTTCCAGGATGTCCAGGGGCAGACAGTGGAGAGACAAGTATGGCTGGGATAGAGGTTGGATGTTCTCTCCTTTAATCTTTTCCCTCATTTTCTGGGATGTCCATAAAATTGACAGTTGGAAGACGGGTATGGAGGAGGAGTTGGAATGGAGGTTGATGCTCTCTCCTGTAATTTTTCCCTAAGTTTCCAGGATGTCCAAAAGAATTGACAGTGGGGAAGATGGATATAGTTGGGAATTGATGGTCTCTCCTGTCCCCAGCAGCGTCTCCTGCTCTCTGAGCTCAAACACTAAAATGTCAGGGGTCAGAGGTCAAGATGGACTCCAGTGCAGGGGCAGCCAGTGGGAAGACCAGTGTGGATGGAGGTTGACGCTCTGTCCTGTGTTCATTTATGTGGTTTTCCAGAATGTCCAGAGGCTGACAGTGGGGAAGACCAGTATGGATGAGGAGTTGGAATGGAGGTTGGATGCTCACTCCTGTCTCTCTTTTCCCTAGTTTTCCAGAGTCCAGAGGCTGCCAGTGGGAGGTGTTGGGATTGACATCGGACTGTATTTTCCTTAAATTTCCAGGCTGGCCAGAGGCCGATAGTGGGAAGACAGGTATGTATGAAGATTGAATCCTTTCCTGTACTCTTGTTTCCTAACTTTCCAGTCTTTTCTGAGGAAGACAGTGGGAAGACCAGTATTGATGGGATGATGGATTGGGGGTTGGATGCTGTCTCCTGTGTTTCTTTTCCCTTATTTTCCAGGATGTCCAGAAAAGTCAGTGGGAACACCAGTGTGGATGAAGCGTTGGGATGGAGGTTGACGCTCTGTCCTGTGTTCATTTCTGTAGTTTTCCAGGATGTCCTGAGGCTGCCAGTGGGAAGACGGGTATGTATGAGGAGTTGGGATAGAGGTTAGCTGCTCTGTTTTTTTTTTCCTTCTTTACCAGGAAAAGTGCAGAGGCTGACACTGTGGAAGACATGTACGTATGAAGATTGAACCCTGTCCTGAGTTCTTTTCCCTAATTTTCCAGGATGTTCACAAGCAGACAGTCGAGAGGCAGGTGTGGTGTTGGGACTGATGCTGAGCTCTCTCTGCTGTATAATTTTCCAGGCTGACCAGAGGCGGCCAGTGGGAAGACGGGTGTTGTTGGGATAGAGATTAGATGTTCACTCCTTTAATCTTTTCCCTCATTTTCTAGGATGTCCAGAAAATTAAAACCCTCTCCCGTCTCTATTTTCCGGGTTGGCCAGAGACTACCAGTTGGAAGATGGGATGGAGGTGAGGAGCTCTTTCCTGTCTTTCTTCCTCCTTGTGTCGGTCTCTGTGACGTCTCTTGAGCTGTGTGTCTTTCTCTCAGTCCACCTGCTTGTGCTCTGTAAAACGCTACACTCCTGCAGTATTAAACAGGGCTTCTTGACTGTGGATTGCAGGTTCGATTCCAGAGGGGGGCACAGTCTTGTACCCCAGAGTGATATACTTTGCTCAGACTGTTCTGATCATGGTTATCAGTGGCTGTGCTGTAGGGAGTGGAGTGTTGACAATGGTGTACTCAATTCTCGAGAGTATTGTACCTTAATACACTGACACATCTATGTGTTGAACTTTTACCTGTACTAAGCTTTGTTACTCTATATATATATACACAAGTGTGCTGAAGTCTTTCCTATATAATACTTTAATACCCAAACCTGTGTAGTGTGCTCCCATCTCCACTGAGCCTTAATACTGGTAATCCTTACACTTGTGTACAAAACTCTCTCCTGTCCTGAGCTTTAATTCTCAATGACAGACCTGTGTACTGAGCTATCCTGTGGACTGTACTGTAATACTATAACCAGCGTGCTGAACTTGTACTTAATTTAGCTCTCACACTGACACACGAGTGCTGAGCTCTCACCTTTACTGTGCTTTCACACTCAAAAGTGTGTACTGACCCCTCATGTGGACTGTAGCATCATACTTCAACCAGTGTAACCAGTGTGCTGAACTCTAACTTGTAAATGGGCTTAAATCCTCAAACCTGTGTGCTCAGCTCTCACCTGGACTGCACTAAAATACATAAACCACTGTGCTGATCCCTAACTTGTAAGTGAGCTTTAATATTCAGTGACACACCAGTTTGCTGAACTTGAACCTGCAGTGTTCTTTAAATCTCTCATCTGTGTGCTACACTCTTACCTTAACTGAGTTTTAATACTCGATGATACACTTGTGAGCTTTACTCTCACTTGTTTTAAATTTTTAAATTCTTGGATCTGTGTGGCCAGCTCTGGAATAAAATAAACTTAAAGCAGTGCTTTTTCCTGTGATTCAATACTGAAACCCGTGTGCTCATCTCTTACCTGGAGTGTACTCAACATAGAAAAAAGTACCCGTTCAGTTTTTAATACTGAAACCTGTGCTCTGAACTCTCAGCTCCACTGAGCTGTAATGTGTGGTAATACTTAAACCTGTAAACGTAACTCTTACATTGACTGTGCTTTAATACTTCAGTCTGTGTCGTCAGGTCTCACCTGGACTGTACTGAAATACTTAAACCAGGGAAGTGAGCTTGTACTGAGCTTTAATATTCAGAGATGTGTATGCTGACCCTTCTGTAGTGTACTTCAATACTCATGTGTGCTATACTCTTACCTCTACTGTGTTTTAATACTCAATGACACACCTGTGTGCTTTACTCACCTTTGCTGTACTATAAAAGTTAACCCAGTGTGCTGATCCCTAACTTGTTAGTGAGCTTTTATACTCTGTGGCGCGCATGCGTGCTAAACCTTCACAAGCGGTGTATTTTAATACTTCAATCTGTATGCCGGACTGTCATCTGTACTATTGGAATACTCAGCCCTGTGATGAGCTGTAACCTGTATTGTTGTAATACTCAGATCTATGAACGCGCATGTCTGATTGGTACTATTTTGCAATGCTCAGACTTGTTCTGAACTCACCAGTACTGAGCTTTAATACTTAAACCAGTGTGCTGAACTCACTTGTATGCATCTGTAATATTCAGTGACACGCATGCTAAACCTTCATCTATAGTGGACTTTAATACTTGAATCTGTGTGCTACACTCTTACCTTGACTGAGTTTCAATACTCAATTACACACCTGTGTCCTTTACTCTCACCTTTTAAACTTGTACTTAATTTAATTCTCGCCTTGACACACGAGTGCTGAGCTCTCATCATTACTGTGCTTTCATGCTCAAAAGTGTGGACTGTACTATCATACTTAAACCAGTGTAACCAGTGTGCTGAACTCCTAGCTGGTAAGTGGGCTTTAATACTCAAACTCTGTGCTCAACTCTCATCCAGACTACACTAAAATACTTAAACCAGTGTTGTGCAGATCTCTAACTTGTAAGTGAGCTTTAATATTCAGTCACATGGATGTATGCTGAAATTTCATCTATAGTGTACTTGAATCTGTGTGCTACACTCTTACCTTGATTGAGTTTTACTACTTGATGATGCGCCTGTGTGCTTTACTCTCATTTTAAATTTATTTCTCAGATCTGTGGTGTTACCTCTGGACTAAAACTTTACCCTGTGCTTCATTACTACCTGTGTGCTCATTTCTCAGCTGGAGTGTACTCAACAGAATGGCTACTTTTTTTTCCAGTGTTTTTAATACTGAAGCCTGTGTGCTGAACTCTCATCTCCACTGAACTGTAGTGCGTGGTAATACTTAAACCTGTAAATGTAACTCCTACATTAACTGTGCTTTAATACTTCAATCTGTGTCATCAGGTCTCACCTGGACTGTACTGAAATACTTAAACCAGGGGGTGAGCTTGTACTGAGCTTTAATATTCAGAGATGTGTATGCTGACCCTTCTGTAGTGTACTTCAATACTCAAATCTGTGTGCTCTTTTCTTACCTCTGAGTTTTAATCAATGACACCTGTGTGCTTTACTCACCTCCTTAATAAAAAATCTCAAATCTGTGTTCAGCTCTCACTTGGACTGTATTAAACTACTTAAACTAGTGTGCTGAACTCTCACCTTTACTCTGCTTTCATACTCAAAGCTGTGTGCTCAACTCTCACCTGGCCTGTACCAACCTACATCAACCAGTGTTTGGTCTCTTGTTCAGACTGAACTTTAATACTCAAAGCTCTGTGCTGATATTTCAACTGTCCTATTATAATACTCCACCCTGTGTACTGTGCTGTTATAATACAGGCCCTGGTGTACCGAACTGTCAATTGTACAATATTGTAATAGTCACTCTTCATATTGAGTGTTACACTGAAATAGACTTCTGACCAGAACTTTAAGCTGTACTTGATTGTAATACTCAGACCACTGTTGTGTACGGTACTGTGAACTGTCACTTGTATTGTGTTGTAGTACCCAGCCCTGTCTGTTGTATAACAGTGTAATAAACACAGCAGTGTGCCACACTGTCACCTGTAATCTATTGTAATACCCTGACCTGTGTACTGTACTGTGATGTCAATTATCACCTCTATTGTGCTGTACTATCAACTATGTGTACTGTACTACAATGTAATAACCTGACCACTGTACCAAACTGTCACCTGTACTCTATAATACTGAACCATCACTCCACAGCTGAAATATTTCCTTTCTTCTCTTTTCAGCAGTGAAGAAACCTTTACTTGTTCCTTTGTGGCCTACACCTGCTGATGTAGCTCCCTCCTTGAGCTGGTGTAAGACATGGACTGCTGTACTGAACTGTCACTTGTACAATGTTGTAATAGTCACCCTCTGTACTGTATTTCAGTGTCACACTCAGACTTCTGAAACTGTCCCCTGTACTCTAGGGTGTAATACTCAGACCTGTATACTGTGCTGCTATGTGAACGGTCACCTGGAGTGTTGTAATACATGTAGCATTGTACTAAACTGTCACTTGTAAATGTTGTAATACTCAGTCCTCTGTACTGTATTTCAGTGTAAGACTCAGACTTGTCCTACTTTTACACCTGTACTTTATTGTAATATTCAGACTTGGGTACTGTGTTGTGAACTGTCATCTGGCTTGTGTTGTATTACTCAGACCTGTGCCCTGTGTTCTGAACTGTTACCAGGATCATGTTGTAATACTGCAAACTGTGTACCATACTGTGTTGTAATTGATGGACTGCTGTTCTGAACTGTCCCTTGTACGCTGTTGTAACAATCACCCTCTGTACTGTATTTCAGTGTAACACATGCATTTCTGTCCAAAAATGTCACCTGTACTTGATTGTAATACTCAACTCTGTGTACTGTCCTCTAACTTCTCTTGTGTTGTAATATTTAGACCTGTGTATTGTACTGAACTGGCACTTTATTGTATTTTAGTATCACGGATGGTTTGTGGACAATCTGGAAATATCAGTACTTGCTTGTAATACTCAACCCTGTGTACTATACTGCACTGTATGCTGTTACCAATATTGTTGTAATACAGGCCTGTGCCAGTGTAATACTCAGTTTTTGTTTAAAACCATTACCTTTACCATAATATTCAGATTTGTGTACTGTGATGTGAACATCTACTGTTATGCTTTTGTAATACAGCCCAGGGTACTATGCTGTAGTGCAATCAGAATTCTGTCCTATAGTGTCAATTGTACGTAAGTTTAATAGTCAACCATCTGTAATGTACTGTGATCAGTAATAATGGTGTAATACTCTTGGCTGTGTACTCTAGTGTGAAATAGCACCTGGTTTCTGTTGTAATATGTAGCCCTGAGTCCTTAACTGTCACGTCTACTGTTGTGTAACACTTGGTTGTGCACTTGTCGATCTGACCTGTTGTGTTGGTTTATGGGGCAGACCTCTCTACTAAACTGGGCAGGGCTACCCCTGCGAGGTGGGATATGGAGAATGAAGTCAGGTGAGTGGTGTGTTTTAGAGAGAGGAGGGGAAAAACATGCTCATGCGACTGTGGGGTTTGGTTCTTGTAGGAGGGGGAAGACTTCTGGAAGGGTTGTTGTCTTTAGGCACAACTCCCTTTCTTTTCCAGTTCTAGCCCCTCTGGTTTTGGGTTTTTCTTTGCTTGGGGTTTCCCTTCCCATTGGGAATATGAACATACACCTCCAGGGCCCTAGTTCTGTTCTGTGGTCATCATGAGGTTAACTTGTTTCAATGGGGAAGTCCAATCTCTTGGGGGTTCTTTGGTGTTGAGATGGTGGAGGGGGGGACCCTAGATGTGTTTTTAAGGTTGTAACGCTCCCTAATGTAACTGCTCAGAGCTGTGACAAGGTGATTGTAGACGTGTGTGACTCTTGGCTGGAGTTGTGCCCCAGGACAGAGCTCTGTGGGGTGTCGGTTTGCCCGTAGAAGGAATATGTCTCCTGGTGGAAATGTAGCCTCTGGGTACGAGTGATCAAGGTTGAGCAGGAGCTCTTAACTGTTCAAGAGGGAGAGAGTGGGTTACTACTCCACAGAGACAACCAGTCTGCTTTCTTTGCAATATAATACCCCACCTTGCTCTTAGTTCCCTGGTGCAGTCATCTGCTCCAGACTAGACTTGTCTTACACTGAGCAATACAGGTGGGACGGTGTTAGTGTAAGATGGGCCAAGGGAGGGGTACAGTCTCCACCCTCTGTTACTCTCCCACTGGGCCTATCCTGCTGCAGGACTTCATGAACTACATTTCCCAGCAGGCCATGAGGCCGATGGTGGCCAACTGGCTGCCTCCCCTGGGTTGATAAGGGGCGGGTGCTATCAACCCAAACCTGCAGCCAGTCTGAATTCCTGCAGAGGATGGGAGCCTGGAGGTACACGTTCATGTATTCTGTGTGGGTTTGTCGGTGGGAAGGAAATGTTTTAAGTGCAGCAAAGCTGCAAGAGGGTCCGAGAAAGGAATATTTATATTTATCAACAAGCTGGGTTATTTTTAATTAAACTAGAAGCTGTTCTATCTAAGCACCTGATTTTTTTTCCTAGGCTATAACTTTCATTCCTAACTCACTCTCCCCAACTGCTGTCAGTATTTTGCTTCTTTCTTACACTCCAGCTCACAGCTGCCTTACCCAGAGTGCAGTGTAGCTCTTGGTCAGCTGACCAGCTGGAGAAACATGATTGGTCAGTGGAGGTTTAAAAAGCAGGAAGTGGAGTCTCCCAGTGTTGCTGCAGCCAGAGCAGCGAGTGGAGGAAGGAGCTGCTGGAGGAGAAAGACCAGTTCACAGCTCTGTCTGTGTCCTTCACAGCACAACCCACTGCTCTCCTACAGTCAGGGCGAGAGTTTCATCTCTCTCACTTTCACAGAGCTCAGCAGGACTGGTTTGCTTAGCTTTGGACATCTTTCAAATAAGACCTTGGATGTTGTGCACGTACTCTACTACACATTTCTCCTGTTCTTCATTGATCTGGAGTGGAAGTTTGCTGGTGACCCTGTGGCACCTCACAGAGTCTCCCCTCATGAGGATCAACTTTTCCTTACCAGGCCAGCAGCAGCCCAGGCTGACCTGAAGATAAACTCAGTTGTTTTTCAGCTCAGAGGGGACAAGAGACCGGTCCTATCCCAGTGTCCAGTTGACAGCCCCAATCCTCCACCTCCTCCAGATGAGACACAGGTAGACAGCTCTCAGCACAAACACTCTCACAGCCACAAGGTAAGGAAACGGTGCTCTTTATTCACAGTTTGGGATAAAGCAGTCCAGAAACCAGAAGACAAACCGCAGTTCTTCTCTGAGCTCTAGGTAGACTTGCAGTTGTCTTCAAAGCAGGTCTCTGTGAAGACAGCCAGACTCACAGCTCCCAGGCTCAGCAGTCAGACCTCCTCCCCCTGACACAGCTCAGCTCTGCAGCTCTTCCCTCCTGCTCTGCTCAGCACAACTGACCTCTGTCCCCAGGCAGCACCAGACTGAAGGCCTCCCCTCCTGCCTTTTAACTGTCTCCCCACCAATCGTCTTCCACCAATTAGGCAGGTAATTATAGGCAGCAGGTTGTTCTCCTCGGCCTCGTTGGGGATGAAGTTCAGACAAGCGTCACAGTCTTGCCTGAACCTGCTGCGCTCTTACTCTGTTGGGGCTCAGTTGTTTCTGAAATCAATAAAAATAAATCTAATTTAACTAGAAAAACTGTGTGATAAGTTTTCCAGGATGAGTAAAAGCATAAATGTTAAAATATGCAGAAAAATAAATGAAAAAAAACAGCTTTGATCCCACAGCACCAGCATTAGAAGCCCAGAGCTCTTCCACTGAGCCACAGTGTCTCTGTGAGTCTGGGGCTCCTGTGTGCTCTTGGTCTTCCCAGCTCAGGGTTTGAAAACTAAGGGATAAAAGACAGACTGAATGAGCTCTCCTTCAGGCCAGGAGCCAGTGGAGGAGTGGAGATGGTGCTGAGCTCATGACCAGGAGGTTGTGGGTTCAAGTCCTGGCTAAGAGCTGAGGTGGGTTTGCAGTGTGATCCTCCCCAGCAGTGACAGGGTGAGAAGTAAAAGCCCACAGCCCTCATGTCTTTATTTATCAGTGTGTTATGGTCCACAAGAATTAAATTAAAAGTTCCTGATCCTTCCAGGATTTGAACCCACAACCTCCAGGCAGAAGTCCAGAGATCTTCCCCTGAGCCACAGTGTGCCTTTGTAAGGCTGGGGCTCCCGTGTGCTCTTGGTCTTCTTCCCAGTTCAGGGCTGAAACGGAGGGATAAGAGCCGGACCGAATCCCTCTCCCCTTGGGCCTGGAGCAGGTGGAGGAGTGGAGACGGTGCTGCGCTCACGACCAGGAGGTTGTGGGTTCAAGTCCTGGCTGATCCCTGGTAAGTAAACTGAGGTGAGTATGTGGGCAGGATGATGGGGAGGGGCTATTACTGGGGGGTAGTGGGGGGGTGGAGGAGGCAGAGCAGGGCTAGGGGGAGGGGCAGGTAGTGGGAGTGGGCTAGGAAGGGTAGAGCAGAGCAGGGGCTGGGTTAGCCAGGGGTAGAGGGGGAGGAGTGGGTTACACAGAGGTACAGTGCTAGGCTAGAGAGGAGTAGAGTAGGGCAGGGCCAAGGCTAGACAGCGGAAGTGGCAGGTTGGGTAGAGGGGTAGAGGTGAGGTGGGTTAGGCAGGGTGAAGGCTAGACAAGAGGAGGTGTAGGGCAGGGCTAGACAGGGGTAGTGGGGGGTGAGGCAGTGTAGGGGCAGGGCCAGGGGTGGGTGGAGAGAGGAGAGTAGGAGAGGTGATGGAGGAGGAGTGGCAGGTGGCCTGGGCCTGAGGGGCAGGAGGAGGAGTTGGGAGGAGAGGCCCAGGCCAAGGTGGTGTAGGGGCAGGGCTGGGTGGGGGGAGAGAGGAGAGTAGGAGAGGAGGTGGTGGTGGAGGAGGAGTGGCAGGTGGGGGGGGTAGGGTAGACAGGGTGAGGCAGGCAAGAGGAGAGGGCTTGGTTTCAAGTTTTGTTGCTCTATCTCCTGGGGACAAGCAGAAGAGAAAGGAAAAAAAACATCTACCCCTCCCCCCTTGCCTGCCTCACCCTGTCTACCCTACCCCCCCACCTGCCACTCCTCCTCCACCACCACCTCCTCTCCTACTCTCCTCTCTCCCCCCACCCAGCCCTGCCCCTACACCACCTCACCTTGGCCTGGGCCCCCCTCCCAACTCCTCCTCCTGCCCCTCAGGCCCAGGCCACCTGCCACTCCTCCTCCATTCACCTCTCCTCCTCTTCTGTCCTCTCTCCTCCCCCCCCGGCCCTGCCCCTACACCACCTCACACTCTACCCCTGCCTCAACCCCACCTTGGCCTGGGCCCCCCCTCCTCCCACCTGCTACCCCTTCTCCATCACCTCTCTCTACTCTACCCTAGCCCACCTCTACACCTCCCCCTGTCTAGCCTTGGCCCTGCCCCTCTGCCTAACCCACTCCTCCCCCCTGACTAACCTAACCCACCACTACCCCTGTGTCTAACCCAGCCACTGCCCTGCTCTGCCTCCTCCACCCCCCAACTACCCCCTAGTAATAGCCCCTCCCCATCATCCTGCCCACATACTCACCTTGGTTTACTTACCAGGGATCAGCCAGGACTTGAACCCACAACCTCCTGGTCATGAGCGCAGCACCGTCTCCACTCCTCCACCTGCTCCAGGCCCAAGGGGAGAGGGATTCGGTCCGGCTCTTATCCCTCCATTTCAGCCCTGAACTGGGAAGAAGACCAAGAGCCCACAGGAGCCCCAGACCAACAGAGACACGGTGGCTCTGTGGAAGAGCTCTGCCTCTGTATCAGAGAGGTTGTGGGTTCAAATCCAGGGAGAAACTGCTTGTTTTATTCAATTTAATTCTTGAAAACAGAGACACGTTGATAAATAGAGACACCGAGCTCACATACTTTTCTTACCAACCTCAGGTCTCACCTGGGACTCGAACTCACAACCTCCCAGTCACGAGCACAGCACCATCTCCACTCCTCCACCTGCTCCCGCCCTGAGAGGAGACACCATCGCTCTGCCTTTTACTGCTCAGTCTGGAACCCTGAGCCGGGAAGAGCAAGAGTCCACAGGAGCCCCAGCCTGCAGAGAGACACGGTGGCTCTGTGGAAGAGCTCTCGCCTGCTCCCCTCCAGCCTGCAGGTTCAAATCCTCCACAGGACAAGTGTTTTACATTTAATTCTCACAAACGTTAACAATTATTCTTTTATTCAGCCGAGAAGACTACTTGCTCTTTTTTATTTGAATTGGATTTATTTCCCTCGCCGACGGGCTCAGCTACTTCAGGAACAGCTCCTGAGCCACTCGCTCTGGACGCTGTGAGGGGCAGCAAGATGTCGACTCCATTTCCCAGCAGGCCGTACCGAAGCACAATTACCTGGCTCATTGGTGGAAGCCCATTGGTCGGGAGACATTTAAAAAGCAGGCAGCGGAGCCCTTCAGTCCGGCCTTGGCTGGGGAAGAGAGTGGTTGTGCTGAGCGGAGCTTCAGAGCTGCTGCTGTGTCATTGTTGGAAGAGGCTGCTGCACTGGAGGACTGGGCCCAGGTGAGCCTCTCCACTTCTCCCAGCTAAAAAAGATGAGGGAGAAAAACCAGTGATGAGTCTCTGGCTGATCCCTGTTGCTAAGGGTCCAACTACAGTGGGGTGGGTGTCAAGTGATAGAGGGTCCTCAGCCCACGGCCATGCCAGGTCCCTGAGAAACAAGCCCAGGAAGTAATAAGGGCCCCTGCCCAGTCTAGTTCTAGATGTTCATAAGGGCTCCTGCTGAGCCTCCTGGGAGAGGAAAGAGAAACACTGGCCCTGCCTGCACCCCAGAGCCCCCCCCCGTGGCCTTCAAGCACCACGAACACAGATCCTGCTCCCATGGGAGAGAACTGATGAAGGAAGAGATTAATAAAATCTGAACCCAGTCCCCCGGACAACTCCTCGTTAACCGCGAACCACCCCACTTCTCCCTCCCTCTCTTCCCTTCTTAAAACCGCTGCCAGTTTCTCTGCAGCTCAAATGTTTTCTTCCCACCCACAAGTCCAACTCACTGAACAGACCACTGCCTCCACCTTCCACCCTGCTGCTGGAGCTGAGCTCCCATACCCTCCTTATATACACCAGCTGAGCCTCATTAACCCAGGGGAGGCAACCTATTGGCCACCATTCTCCCCCATGGCATGCTGGGAAACGTAGTTCATGAAGTCCTGCAGCAGGACAGTCCCAGTGAGAAAGTAACACCCCACCCCCAACTCCCACTGCCACGGCCCATCTTCCACACACTCCAACACTGCCCCCACCTGTATCTCTCGGTGTAAGATGAGTCCAGCCTGGAGAGGATGACTGTACCAGGGAGCCAAGAGCAAGGAGGTGCATTATATTGAAGAGAAAGCAGATTGGTTGAGGCTGTGGAGTAGCAATCCGCTCTCTCCCTCTTGAACAATTAAGAGCTCCTGCTCAACCTCGATCCCTCCTGCTTAGAGGCAGCAGGTGGATTAATATTCACTCACTGGTACTTACCAGCTTCACTCACAGCCCAGTCAGCTCTCTCACCTTTCCGACAGAGGGGTGGTGTTTGTACACAGCTCCTGCTGCACACAGGCTCCATTCCCCCGAGGAGACATTCCTTCTACCGGCACACAGACACCACCCAGAGCTCTGTCCTGAAGCACAACTCCAGCCCCGAGTCACACGCATCTCCGATAACCTTAGCGCAGCGTAGAGCAGTTGAATCAGGGAGCGTTACAACCTTAAAAACACATGTAGGGTCCCCCCCCCCCACCCCCAAAGAACACTGGAGAGATCAGCCTTCCCCCCTTGAAACAAGTTAACCTCATGATGACCACAGCCCAGAACTAAGGCCCTGGAGGCACATGTTCATATTCCCTGTGGGAAGGGAAAGACCAGAAAAAAAACAACCTGAAACCAGATGGGCTAGAACTGGGAAAAAATAATTTTTTTTTTTAGTACAGCCTATCTCCACCACCCGCATCAGAAAACCATGAACACGTCTTTCCCACCTCTCTAAACACACACTCCTCCCCTGACCCCCCCCTCACAGGGGGTGGCCCTGTGCAGGCTCATGTTTCCCTCTTTGAACACCTCGATCGCTTTTGCTTTATTAACGAGCAGCAATCAGGGGCCAAAAAGAGACTTCAGCTGAAGCCTCACACAGTGAGATAATGTAAAACACAGGAAACAGCTCAGCCCAGGAACAGGTCAACACCTTAAAGCTTAGAAAAACAGTAGGAGGCCCCTTTGTCCATTACAGCACCATACTGCCAAGTGGACAACTGAGCATTGAAAGAGTAGCAAGAGTGTAGTACAGAACACTCACCCATTCACAATAGAACAGGTCAGATTTACCCCTCCCCAGCTGCATATTACAATACAGTAGAGGTGACAATTCACAATACAGTAGGCAGATGTAGGGTATTACAACCTACATCTGCAAACCACACTACAATATTACATTACACACCTTTAACTACTACAATCAAGGACAGGTGACAGTTTGGGACACAAGTCTGAGTAATACACTACAATACAGTAAACACTATACAGGGGACAGTTCATACATTGGTATAAAACACGAGTACAGGTGACAGATTTAGGCATAAGTCCATATTACACTGCAGCACAGTACACGGGGCATTACAACAATACAGGCAACAGAGCACAGTGCACTACACTACAGGTGGCTATATATTACAATCAAGGACAGGTGATATGTTCAGCTAGAAAGCCGTGTTACATTCATATACAGTAACAAGGGTTCCAACACTATGAAAGTGCCAGTTCAGGATGCACGCATGAATATGACAGAACAGCACAGGTGACAGTTTTAAACATAAGTATTACAACACAACAGAGGTAACAGTTCAGATAACGGTGCAATACACAGTTTGGAGTGTTACAATCAAGTACCGATGACGTTTTCCAATAATCCACAGTCCATGTGTTACACAGAAATACAGTACAGAGACGTGAGTGTTACAACACTGTACAAGGGACAGTTCAGTACAGCAGTCCTTGTATTAAAACACAGTACACAGCTCTGAGCATTAATAAACAGTACAAGTGACAGTTCAACACACCACTCCTCAATTTCACAACAGCACAGTACGCAGGACTGAGTGTTACAACACAGTTCAACGAGAGGGCTACATCTGCTTGGGGAGGCAACAGAGGAACAAGGTCAACTTTCTCACCTGCTGAAGAGAAGAAAGGAAACAGTTCAGCTGTGGAGCTTTCTACACAACTGTTACGACAAGTGACAGTTCAGTATTATAATAGGAGTACAGGTGACAGTGTGGTACACTGCTCTGGTTATTACATTGTAGTACAGTACAGATGGCTGGGTATTACAGCACAATACAGGTGAGAGTTCACAGCACAGAATAGGAGACAGGTCCAGGTACTACAACACAATACAAGTGACGGTTCACATCACCATACACTACACAGGTCTGGGTATTATATGTATTATAATATCACAGGACACAGGGCTGAGTCTGACAATAGGACAGTTAATTTCAACACTGAGACCTGAGTATTCAAATACACTGTGAGCACAGGTTTAAGAAATGGTTGTAGCCCTGAGTATTAAAGTTCAATCCGAACAAGAGATCGGCACCCTAGATTAAGTATTTTTGTACAGTCCAAGTGAGAACTGAACACAGATCTGAGAATTTATTTATTTTTTTTAACAAAGGTTAGAGTAAAGCACACAGGTGTGTCATTGAGTATTGAATCTCAGTCAAGGTAAGAGTGTAGCACTCACAGATGCGAGTATTAAAGTACACTATAGATGAAGGTTGAGCATAGACGTCACTGAATAGTACAGATTGCTCCAAGTGAGTTCAGCATGCTGGTTTAAGTATTAAAGCTCAGTACAGGTAAGAGTTCAGTACACACGTCTGAGCACTGCAAAATAATACCAATTCACATATCTGAGTATAACACAATTCAGGGTACAGTTCATCACAGGGCTGAGTATTGTAATAGTACAGCTGACAGTCCAGCACACAGATTTGAGTATTAAAATACACTGCTTGTGAAGGTTTAGCATGCATGTCACTGAGTATTAAAACTCACTTACAAGTTAGGGATCAGCACACTAGGTTTACAATTATAGTACAGCAAAGGTGAGAGTAAAGCTCACAGGGGTGTCATTGAGTACTGAAACTCAGTAGGTAAGAGTGTAGCACAAAGATTTGAGTATTGAAGTACACTACAGATGAAGGCTCAGCATACATGTAACTGAATATTAAAGCTCAGTACAAGCTCACCCCCTGGTTTAAGTATTTCAGTACAGTCCAGGTGAGACCTGAAGACACAGATTGAAGTATTAAAGTACAGTCAGAGTTACATTTACAGGTTTAAGTATTACCACGCATTACAGTTCAGTGGAGATGAGAGTTCAGAACACAGGCTTCAGTATTAAAAACACTGGAAAAAAGTACCCGTTGTGTTGAGTACACTCGAGGTGAGAGATGAGCACACAGGTTTCTGTATTAAAGCACAGGAAAAAACACTGGTTTAAGTTTTTTAGTCCAGAGCTGACCACACTGATCTGAGAAATTTTAAAGCAAGTGAGAGTAAAGCACACAGGTGTCAGAGTATTAAAACTCAATCAAGGTAAGAGTGTAGCACACAGATTCAAGTACTAAAGTACACTATAGATGAAATTTCAGCATACATCCATGTGACAGAATATTAAAGCTCACTTACAAGTTAGAGATCAGCACAACACTGGTTTAAGTATTTCAGTACAGTCCAGGTGAGAGCTGAGCACACAGGTTTGAGGATTAAAGCACAGTAAAGGTGAGAATTTAGCACTGGTTTAAGTATGATACTACAGTCCACATGAGGGGTCAGTACACACTTTTGAGTATGAAAGCACAGTATAGTTCAGCACTTGTGTCAATGTGAGAATTAAATTAAGTACAAGTTCAGCACGCTGGTTTAAGTATTACAGTACAGTCCACAGGACAGCTCAGCACACAGGTCTGTCATTGAGAATTAAAGCTCAGTACAGGAGAGAGTTTTGTACACAAGTTTGAGGATTACCAGTATTAACGCTCAGTGGAGATGGGACTACAGTACACAGGATCGTGTGTTAAAGTATTATTTAGGGAAGACTTCAGCACACTGGTCTATATCATTGAGTAACAGCTCAGTACAGGTGAAAGTTCAACATAGACATGTCAGTGTATTAAATGTACAGCATCTGATAACCATTATGAGAACAGTCTCTGAGCAAAGTACCTCACTTTGGGGTACAAGACTGTCTCACTCTGGAATCGAACCTGCAATCCACAGTCAAAAAGCCCTGTTTAATACTGCAGAAGTGTAGTGTTTTACAGAGCACAAGCAGCTGGACTGAGAGAAAGACACACAGCTCAAGAGACAGGCAGAAAGACGTCACAGAGGCCGACAAGGAGGAAGAAAAAGACAGGAAAGAGCTCCTCGCCTCCATCCCAACTCCCAGCCATACCCATCTTCCCACTATCTGCCCCTGGCCAGCCTGGAAAACAGTCGAGAGAGTTCAGCATCAATCCCAACACTACACCTGCCTCTCGACTGTCTGCTTGTGAACATCCTGGAAAATTAGGGAAAAGAATTTAGGACACCGTTCAATCTTCATACGTACATGTCTTCCACAATGTCAGCCTCTGTTTTTCTTCCTTTTCCAGGAAAGGGGCAGAGGGAGCAGCTAACCTCTATCCCAACTCCTCATCCATACCATCTTCCCACTGGCAGCCTCAGGACATCCTGGAAAACTACAGAAATGAACACAGGACAGAGCGTCAACCTCCATCCACACTGGTCTTCCCACTGACTTTTCTGGACATCCTGGAAAACTAGGGAAAAGAAACAGTAGATAGCATCCAACCCCCAATCTATACCAGTCTTCCCCAGAACATCCTAGAAAGTTAGGGAACAGGAGTACAGGAGAGGGTTCAATCTTCATACATACCCGTCTTCCCACTATCGGCCTCTGGCCAGCCTGGAAAATTAAGGAAAATACAGTCCAATGTCAATCCCAACACCTTTCATACCCATCTTCCCACTGGCAGCCTCTGGACTGAGGCAGGAGACAGGAGTGAGCATCCATTCCAACTCCTCATCCATACCCGTCTTCCCACTGTCTGCCACTGGACATTCCGGAAAACTACAGAAATGAACACAGGACAGAACGTCAACCTCCATCCCAACACCTCATCCACGCTGGTCTTCCCACTGGCTGTTTTCCGGACATCCCAGACAGCATCCAAACTTCCATCTATTCCCGTCTTCCCACTGTCAATTCTTTTGGACATCCTGGAAAATTAGGGGAAAAGTTACAGGAGAGGGTAACCAACCTCTATCCCAACTCCCAGCCATACCCGTCTTCCCACTGGCCAGCCTGGAAAATGGAAAAGGGAAATGCAAGACAGGAGAGAGCATCCCACCTCTATCCCAACTCCTTATCCATTCTGGTCTTCCCACCGTCAGCCACTGGACAACCCATCTTCTGCCTGCCTCTGGACACTCTGGAAAACTACAGAAATGAACACAGGACAGAGCGTCAACCTCCATCCACACTGGTCTTCCCACTGGCCGCCCCTGCACTGGAGTCCATCTTGACCTCTGACCCCTGACATATTGGCATTTGAGCTCAGAGAGCAGGAGACGCTGCTGGAGACAGGAGAGACCATCAATCCCCATTCCATCTTCCTATCCACTCCTGTCTCCCCAGTGTCAGCCTCTGGACATCCTGGAAAGTTAGGGAAAGAGACAGGAGAGAGCATCAACCTCCATTCCAACTCCTCCTCCATACCCGTCTTCCAACTGTCAATTTTATGGGCATCCTAGAAAAATGAGGGAAAAGATTATAGGAGAGAACATCCAACCTCTATCCCAGCCATACTTGTCTCTTCACTGTCTGCCCCTGGACATCCTGGAAAATGAGGGAAAAGGAAACAGGAGAGGGTTCAATCTTCATACATACATGTCTTCCCAGTGTCAGCTGCTGGACTTATTGGAAAAGGGGAACGAGAGAGAAGAGAGCATCCCACCTCCATCCCAGGACACGCTGCTGTAGGCTGCACAGCTGGTCCGTGTGTCTGAGGGCAGCAGTCTGGCTCTGCAGTCTCTCTGTGCCTCGTCATCTGTGTTCAGCCCAGCGCTCACCTGTCACTCAAGATTGTGTTAATTCAACAATAACAATACTTCACCAGGCTATAATATCAATGCTAGTAACTTTATAAGTTCTCCTCTCTCACTAGTAGGGTTGTGTTCATGCCCTGAGTGTGACACAGGAGTGACAGGACTAACCTGACCTTGTGCTCAGGCTGGAGGCTGGTGTTGGACTCGGGTACGAGAGTGTAGTGTCAACAGCACACTGACCAGGTTCTTGGGGGCGAGAGACAGCAGGAGGTCAGGACACAGCCCTGAGGGTCACCCCCTGGAGCCCCGATAGGAGGAGTCCACTGGCTCTCCGCCTGGAGCTCGTCTCTAAGGACCAGCCTGAATCAGGGTCACCTGCAGCTCTTCATCATCATGGTCATCCTCACAGGATCCAGCAGGCAGGAGATCGGGACACCCTGGATGTCTCCCCGAGACGACTCCTACTCTGTCCCCTCGGAGTCTGTGGATCCCAGATTGGTCCGATCAGCCCCGATCATGTAAGTCCAGCGTCGCCTGCGAGGGACAGCCAGTGAAGGAGAGACTCACCTGGTCTGCACTCACCTGCCTGGCGCCTCGTGCCCTTCAGTGCTGATGGGGTACCCTGTCCCCTCCTGTGCTGACCGGTCAGGAACACCCTCTTGACTTCTAACTGCAGGTCTGGGGGTGCCCTCTCCTGTGTGGGACAGGGTCTGACCTGGCTCCTGTTGGGAATAAACATGCCTGAAGGCAGCCTGTGCTCCACCGAGTCCCGACTGCTCTGGTCCAGAGCTGCTGTTCTGGTGACACATCCTGGAAAGACACAGGTGTGTTGTCCACAGGCTCTCTTATCCCTTCCTCACCTCGTTCAGGGGTTCCAACACCCCCGGGCTCCTCTTCATTGTTGTGGCACCACTGGGCTCCTCCTCCTCCTTATTCCGATACCTCTGTGCTCCTCCTGGTCAGCCCAAGTCTTTGGGGGGGTCCAGGCGCTGGGGCTCCTCCACCTTGTCTGCCCAAGTCCTCTGGGGGTCCAGGCACTGGGCTCCTCCTCCTGGTCAACCCGAGTCTTCGGGGGGTCCAGGCACTGGGGTTCCTCCCAGAGTCGAGGTCCAGGAGGAGTCTCTTCCTGTTGGCTTCTCCCAGATCTTCCAGACTCCTCAGGCCCGGGCCGGGCTGGGAGGAGGGAACCTTCCTGGTGTCCGACTGGGAGAGAGCTCCGATGTCGGGGGGGGTCTGTCCTTCCTCTTGACTTGAAATTTTCCACAAATAATTCGGTAGCCTGATACCCCCCACTCTCGCCCAGCAGATACCCCAACACCTGCTGCTCTCATCAAGACAATGATCAGCTCACCTCACCTGACCCTCCTCTCTAATTAGATTCCCTCTTCTGGGTTCGGCAGTCTTCTTAGGAGCCCACCTATTACCAAAACACAGGGATTTATCTGTACAGTGAATAACGGACAGCACCACTGAGCACCCAGTGCAGTGATTATTAATACCCAATACAGTGAATATTAATGAACACCCAGTGCAGTGGTCATTACAGTGAATACCCAGTTGAGCAACTATTAGTGAACACCCAGTATAGTGACTGTAATAGTGAATATGGAGGTCAGTTATTATACTGAATACACAGTGCAGAGATTAGTGAACACCCAGTACAGTGGTGATTAATACTCAGTGCAGTGATCATTACAGTGAATACCCAGTTGAGCAACTATTAGTAAATACCTAGTGCAGCGATTATAACAGTGAACACCCAGTATAGTGAATATGTTCAGTTATTATACTGAATACACAGTGCAGAGATTATTACAGTGAATACACCGCATACCCAGTAAATTGACTATACTGAAAACCCAGTACAGCAGTTGTCCCTCAATGAAAACAGTTCAGTGATTAGTACTGTATTTTGAATATCCAGTACAGCGATTATTATACTGAACACCCAGTATGGTGATTATCCCAGTGAACACAGTACAGTCATTGTCCCTCCTAATGAAAACAGAGTTAGGAGATTATTATACTGAATACCCAGTACAGTGTCTGTCCATCACACAGAATAAGCAGCGCAGTGAACAGCCAGTAATCTCCTATTACAGTGAACACTGGGTCAGTCTGAGCTGTGCTGCCCCCTGCAGAAGACTTGTCCTGAGGTCCGAGTAGACGGTAGTCTCACCCTCCCTGGGGACACCCCGACCTGGTGTCTAAGAAACAATGGTTCTGACTGAAGCAATCTTATTAGCAAATACACTCTAATGGATTTTAAATGATTAGATCTCCCCCTGAAGTAAGAAGAAACAGCACACATCTACAGTCTGGGTGTTGATTTAAAAGATCAGCCTGTAAAACAAACCTGACAGGACTCAGCTTTCAGGGAAAAGCTGTGGAGTGAAAATGACTCAAGACAGAGAAACAGAACTGAGAACAGTCCCTCTGCCTCAGCTACACTCTCTCTGACTCTCGCTCATGTTCATGTGTATCAGCAAAACCTGTTGTTTTGAGAGGGTGTCATGTAGCTGCCTCTGTAGAGATGTTTTTCTTTTTTGTTTAACAATGAAAGGATCTACAAATACCACACAAAATAAAGTCTATTGCTTTCCATCTTTCGGTTGTTTTTATATAATGAACTATTTACATTATGCCAGCACAGATAACACAAACACGGTCTTTCAAAGAAATAATGTCAGAGACCTGTTTTATTGATTACTTTTAGAGCCGCTGTGTGCATCTTTTGCCATTTAATGCTGTAAACAAATGTAATTCTCATTGGTTTAAGTCATTGGGTATTTCTTGTGGGTCAGTATTATTATATCCAGAGTTGAAAATGTCATTTGACAACAAAATACTTTCTTTCTAGCATTTAATGAGGTTTGAAAACTCATGTTAAAGCACCGGTTTATCACGTTAAAAAAATAAACTGAACCAAAAAATTGATTTTGTGTATAAAACTGACCTGAAATATCCAAATCTGCACATCCCTATTAAGACTTTAACACTATCAAGAAGTACACACACTGGTGGGTCTTGAATATTAAACAGCTCTTAACAGACATAGCAGACTACATGTGTGTATTTGCTTAAAACGCTACAGTTTCCAGTTCCCCAAACATTTTGTAATCATTTCTCAAAATAACACAAATGGCTCTAAACACGAGTATTAATTGCTTTGAAAACAAACCATTTTGTAATAAACAAATGAACAGTTCCCTGTCCCCTCCTGTGCTGACCGGTCGAGAACACCCTCTTGACTTCTAACTGCAGGTCTGGGGGTGCCCTCTCCTGCGTGGTACAGGGTCTGACCTGGCTCCTGTTGGGAATAAACATGCCTGAAGGCAGCCTGTGCTCCACCGGGTCCCGACTGCTCCGGTCCAGAGCTGCTGTTCTGGTGACCCGTCCTGGAAAGACACAGGCGTGTCGTCCACAGGCTCTCTTATCCCTTCCTCACCTTGTTTGGGAGTTCTGACACCCCTGGGCTCCTCTTCATTGTTGTGGCACCACTGGGCTCCTCCTCCTCCTCCTTATTCCAATACCCCCGGGCTCCTCCTGGCCAGCCCGAGTCTTCGGGGTTCCGGGCACTGGGGCTCCTCCCAGAGTCGAGGTCCAGGAGGAGTTTCTTCCTGTTGGCTTCTCCCAGATCTTCCAGACTCCTCAGGCCTGAGCCGGGCTGGGAGGAGGGAACCGAGATCCTGGAGTCCGACGTCCAGACGACACGACCGGAGAGATGGAGCCGATGGGGGAGGATGTGGGCGTCGGGGCTCCTGGTGTCCGACTGGGAGAGAGCTCGGACGTCGGGGGGGGTCTGTCCTTCCTCTTGACTTGGAATTTTCCACAAATAATTCGGTAGCCTGATACCCCCCCACTCTCGCTCTCGCCCAGCAGATACCCCAACACCTGCTGCTCTCATCAAGACAATGATCAGCTCACCTCACTGTCCCTCCTCTCTAATTACATTCCCTCTTCTGGGTTCGGCAGTCTTCTCAGGAGCCCACCTATTACCAAAACACAGGGATTTATCTGTACAGTGAATAACAGACAGCACACTGAATACACCAAGCAGTGGTGATTACAGTGAACACCCAGTACAGTGATGATTACAGTGATTATCAATAAACAGTACAGTGATGATTACAGCAAACACTCAGTGCAGTGATTACAGTGAACACTCAGTGCAGTGATTATTATAGTGAATATCCAGTTGAGCAACTTTTAGTGAATACCTAGTGCAGCGATTATAACAGTGAACACCCAGTATAGTGACTGTCAGTGAATATGGAGTTCAGGTATTATACTGAACACACAGCGCAGAGATTATTACAGTGAATACCCAGTACAGTGATTATACAGCATACCCAGTACAGTGACTATATCGAAATCCCAGTACAGCCATTGTCCCTCAATGAAAACAGTTCAGTGATTAGTATATTGAATACCCAGTACAGTGATTATACTGAACACCCACTATGGTGATTATTCCACTGAACACATAGTACAGTCATTGTCCGTCATAATGAAAACAGAGTTAAGTGATTATTATACTGAATACCCAGTACAGTGTCTGTCCATCACACAGAATAAGCAGCACAGTGAGCAGCCAGTAATCTCCTATTACAGTGAACACTGGGTCAGTCTGAGCTGTGCTGCCCCCTGCACAAGACACGTCCTGAGGTCAGAGTAGACGGTGGTCTCGCCCTCCCTGGGGACACCTTGTCCTCTCTGGGGTCCTGCTGCCACCTCTGGGAAACTCAAAATAACCAACATTCAAGCAAAACATAACCTGGTGTCTAAGAAACAATGGTTCTGACTGAGGCAATCTTATTAGCAAATACACTCTAATGTATTTTAAATGATCAAATTCCCCCCTGAAGTAAGAAGAAACAGAAAACATCTACAGCCCGGGTGTTGATTTAGAAGATCAGCCTGTAAAACAAACCTGACAGGACTCAGCTTTCAGGGAAAAGCTGTGGAGTGAAAATGACTCAAGACAGAGAAACAGAACTGACAACAGTCCCTCTGTCTCAGCTACACTCTCTCATGTTCATGTGTATCAGCAAAATCTGTGGTTTTGAGAGGGTGTCATGTAGCTGCCTCTGTAGAAATGTTTTTGTTTTTAACAATGAAAGGATTTACAAATACCACACAAAAAGTCTATTGGTTTCATCTTTCTGTTGTTTTTATATAATGAACTATTTACATTATGCCAGCACAGATACCACAAACGCCATCTCTCAAAGAAATAATGTCAGAGACCTGTTTTATTGATGACTTTTACAGCAGCTGTGTGCATCTTTTGCCATTTAACGCTGTAAACAAATATAATTCTCTATTATAAAGTAATTGGGTATTTCTTGTGGGTCAGTATTATTATATCCAGAGTTGAAAATGTCATTTGACAACACAAAATACTTTCTTTCTAGCATTTAATGAGGTTTGAAACTCATATTAAAACACCGGTTTATCACATAAAAATAAATAAACTGAACCAAAACATGGATTTTGTGTATAAAACTAACAAGCTGAAATACCAAAATCTGCACACCCCTATTAAGACTTCAACACAATATCAAGAAGTACAGACACACACTGCTGGGTCTTTAACATTGAACAGCCCATAACAGACATATCCGACAACACGTGTGTACTTGCTTACAACGCGACATGTCTCAGTTCCCCAAACATTTTGAAATCGTTTCTCAAAATAACACAAATGCCTCTAAACACGAACACTAATTGCTTTGAAAACAAGCTATTTTGTAATAAACAAATTAACAGTGCACCAAAACACAGCACCACGGTGCTACACATCCCAAAACGCAAGACAGCCTAAGCTTTCCAGAACTGTGTTTTGTAACCAGATACATCAACATGAAGCAAACGAACCTCTTTTTCATATCAATATTCACCTCGCGTTTCAGTTTAAAACACGCCAAAGCATATCGCTAACTTACCAGCTTTCCAGCAAAAGCAAATGTTTGCTAAAGTGCAGAAAAACTCTTTCCCTTACCTTGAAAAACACGTTTGTTCATGCAGTAAAAGCAAAGCACCTGTTTGCTTTAACACACATCACAACCAAAATGACGATTACACCCCCCCCACGGGTTCAAATAGCCCGGCTGGGGAAACAGCTCCTCTAATAGGTGGAAACCCCTGTCACTCAGCGGCGTCTGACCAATCAGAGACTGGTCTCTATAGCGCGCCCGCCCGCTTGGTTTTTCCAACCTGTTTCTCATTAAGAACTCACTTCAGTTCACGGTCATCTGCACAAGCGCATTGAAAGGCTTATGTGCACGTACGCTCCAGGACAGAGATATTGAGGAAACACCAAAAACATTAACACATAGCAGCAGCAACAACGAGTTAAATAAGCAAAATCGCTTTTTTAACTGTAAACATTAAAATACACCCCTGTAGGACCAGCAGTAGTGAAATACAACATCAAAATAATACACAAATTAAATACACTAAGGGGGTCTCTTTAATTCAAGACTCCAGCCCGGCCTGCACTCAGCTTCTTGTAAGTGCGCAGCAGTCTGATCCACTCCAGGTGTGACAGTGCTGTCAGTCAGACTCCCAGTGCACAGCAGTCTGATCCACTCCAGGTGTGACAGTGCTGTCAGTCAGACTCCCAGTGGGCAGCAGTCTGATCCGCTCCAGGTGTGACAGTGCTGTCAGACTCCCAGTGCGCAGCAGTCTGATCCGCTCCAGGTGTGACAGTGCTGTCAGTCAGACTCCCAGTGCGCAGCAGTCTGATCCGCTCCAGGTGTGACAGTGCTGTCAGTCAGACTCCCAGTGCGCAGCAGTCTGAACCACTCCAGGTGTGACAGTGCTTTAAGTCAGACTCCCAGTGTGCAGCAGTCTGATCCACTCCAGGTGTGACAGTGCTGTCAGACTCCCAGTGCCCAGCAGTGTGATCCACTCCAGGTGTGACAGTGCTGTCAGTCAGACTCCCAGTGCGCAGCAGTCTGATCCAGTCCAGGTGTGACAGTGCTGTCAGTCAGACTCCCAGTGTGCAGCAGTCTGATCCGCTCCAGGTGTGACAGTGCTGTCAGACTCCCAGTGCACAGCAGTCTGATCCGCTCCAGGTGTGACAGTGCTGTCAGACTCCCAGTGCGCAGCAGTCTGATCCACTCCAGGTGTGACAGTGCTGTCAGAGACTCCCAGTGCGCAGCAGTCTGATCCACTCCTGGTTTTACAGCGTTATCAAAGACTCAATCCTATAAAAGCTTCACAGCCCTCTGTCTTATTCTGAGCCTTTCACACAGCCCTACAGTTAATTTCCCAATCCCAGCTCCGCCCACACCACAACCCTCATCCCACTACACTCGGAAACCCAGGATCTGCCTCGCCACCACACTGCCCTCCCTCTCAGATTAAGACTGGGGGCTCAGTGTCAGAGGCTGGGGGGATCATATCCTGCTCATGGGTGCAAGCTGGTTTTCAGTTTAATCCCCAGTGACAGTCACACATTGAGAAGTAAAGAGACTGGGGCTGGACTTTGTGGCTCTGGAGTGTAGAGGCTAGGGATCTGGGCTGTAAGGGTTTCGGCAGGGCTGTGTGGTTCAGTAGGGATAATAATAATAATAATAATAATAATAATAATTGCTTACACTTATATAGTGCTTTTCTGGACACTCCACTCAAAGCGCTTTACAGGTCATGGGGAATCCCACTACCGCCACCAGTGTGCAGCCCCCACCTGGATGATGCGACGGCAGCCATAGTGCGCCAGAACGCTCCCCACACACCAGCTCTCAGTGGGGAGGAGAGCAGAGGGATGAAGCCAGTTCAGAGAGGGGGGGTTATTAGGAGGCCATGATGGGTAAGGGCCAATGGGAAATTTGGCCAGGACACTGGGGTTACACCCCTACTCTTCTCCAGAGACACCCCGGGATTGTTAACGAGCACAGAGAGTCAGGACCTCGGTTTGACGTCTCATCCGAAGGACGGCGCCCGTTTACAGTCCAGTGTCCCCCGTCACTATACTGGGGCATCAGGACCCACACAGACCGCAGGGTGAGAGCGCCCCCTGCTGGCCCCACTCACACCTCTCCCAGCAGCAGCCTCAGTTTTCCCCAGGAGGTCTCCCCTCCAGGTACTGACCAGGCTCCCACCTGCTGAGCTCCAGTGGGGGGGGCTGCCAGCTGGGAGTTGCAGGGTGATCTGGCTGCTGGCCATAATAGGGATAGTGAAAACTACTAGGGCACCTAATACTAGTATTTCATGCGGCGAAAAGCCAACTCGGGACGTCTTCACAATTTCTTCTCAATACTAGTATGTCTGAATACTAGGGACCACCCTTCCCGTGGGAGCAGAAATCTCCTCTGTGAAAGGTTACAGCATGCCATTTGTTTATATATATGCGATGTACTGAATTATTATCCAGGTGGGGGCTACACATTGGTGGCGGTAGTGGGATTCCCCATTACCTGTAAAGCGCTTTGAGTGGAGTGTCCAGAAAAGCGCTATATAAGTGTAAGCAATTATTATTATTATTATTATTAATGTGATGGCTGCTTATTTCTGTCAACAGACTGGACCCCCCTCCCCCTCTCCAAATCCCGTCAAATCCCCCCCCCTCCCATGAATCATTCCAGACGAAAGAGAACCAGCCTCCTCCCTCCTCCTGTGTTTCACAAGCAGCTGGGGGTGAGGACTCGTGTTCATGCCCTGAGCATCGGGATGGCAGGGTGTCCAATTAGCGGACAGAGGTCTTAATTAAAGCCGAGCGGAAGAGCTAACTCCGTGGTTTCTACCACTACTGTGCAGGCAGCACAACACCGTGAGATTGTAGAGAAATGTAGAAAAAGACTAAGGCCAGTTTTCCTATGAGCCAGTGAACCCACCAGCATGTCTCTGGACTGTGGGGGGGGTTAAACCCACATGGACACAGGGAGAACGTGCAAACTCCACACAGACAGAGCACTCCAGGGGTCCAACGCGGGGCCGCAGTGCTGTAAGGCACCGTGCCGCGCTGTATGACTGAGGCACAGCCAGCGGGAAGACAGCGGACCCGGAGTCCTCAGCTTCCTGGCTTGAGGCAGCCGCCTGACCAATGGTCTGCCTCCAAGTCGGTCAGGTGACGGAGGATGGCGCCGTGCCTTCTGGGAAATGTAGTTCCCGACGCGAGCCGCCATCTTTGCCAGAGCCCCGCGCCCTCTCGCGCCACACGACCGCTGACGGGCGAGGGATTGAAAGCTGGGCCCCCCCCCGGTACGGATAATCACGGCGGGGGGAAAAAAAGCCACTAAACAAGAGGTGCCGATCGACCTTTTATTGCGTGTGAACAGCATCGCCGGAGCCCCTTCAGAGCGGTCGGTATCCCAGCAGCCCCCTCCCCCTACTTCGGCCCCTCGACCGCCTTCCCGGCCTCCTGGGGGGCGGGGGGGTTCAGCTTGTCGAGCTGCGCCACCACGCTGTCGTACTCCTGCTGCCACTGCTCCTTGCTCAGGGCCGAGGGGCTGACCTCCAGGAACCTGTAGGCCTCCTTGGACTGCAGGATGAACATCCCGCGGACGTGCATGCAGACGTTGCAGAAGCTCCTCCAGATCTGCGGGGAAGGGGGAGGAGGAGGAGCGCAGACGTGAGGCGGGAAACGAGAGCGATCCTGCCGTCTGAGCCGCGCGACTCCAGTTCCCCAGTTAGACGACCCGCGCGGTACGGGATAAATAGTGGCGGGTCTTATCATAATGATTAAGAATTGCTTGCACTTGTAGAGCGCTTTTCTGGACCCTCCACTCACAGCGCTTGACAGGTCAGGGGGAATCCCACTACCGCCACCAGTGTGCAGCCCCCACCCTGGATGAGGCGACGGCAGCCATAGTGCGCCAGAACGCTCCCCACACACAGCAGCTCTCAGTGGGGAGGAGAGCAGAGGGATGGAGCCAGTTCAGAGAGGGGGGTTATTAGGAGGCCATGATTGGTAAGGGCCAATGGGAAATTTGACCAGGACGCCGGGGTTACACCCCTACTCTTTTCGAGAAACGCCCTGGGATTGTTAATGAGCACAGAGAGGGGGGGGGGGGACCTCTATCCCAGAAGGCATTGGGGAGGCGGTCCGCGTGTCTCGCAAACCCCTGCAGCGACAAACCACCCACAGGATCATCCCTGACCCGTGAAAGGGTCTGACCGAATTCTATCCCAGAAGGCACCGGGGGCCGTCTGGATGTTTAGCACATAAACTACCCCCCTCCCCGATCCACAGCCACATCTCCCGATCGCCTGCGTCCCCTGTGAAACCTCCCACCTTGCTCTTCAATCTCGGAGCTATCGCCGTAGGCTACACTTTTCACTCTCGTTTCTCTTATCTCCACCTGACAGGGCGACAGAACAGACACCACCCAGGACAAGCGCCGCACCGGTCAGGAGCCACAGTAACATCAGCGCCTCAGCGGCTCAGGGGCTGCCCGTAGGATTGTTGGTGCTGCAGTACAATTTCTGGACAAGTCGGAGTGCCTGGGAGTGTCCAGGACAAAGATCCGGGGCCAGCAGGTACCAGATCAGAGAAGTTCAACCCGACCGAGAGAGATGCCGAGCAGGACAGCTCTGTCCACCCCCACCCCTGAGATCGATCTACCAGAATCGAGCGGAAAAACCAACTGACCGGCTCGGCCTTATCCAGGCTGGACAGGAAGTCCATCTCGCAGTCCTCCAGGAAGTCCAGCATGTCCTCTCCGGCGAAGGTCCTCTGCTTGAGGTTGTCCAGCGCCACGCCGGTCATCTCCCAGAACTTCTTCATCTGCAGCAGGATCTCCTGGATCTTGGTCAGGCACTTCTGGACCTCCGCCAGCATCTTGGGGTCGCCAATGGATCCTGAGAGGCAGGGGAGGAAAACGGGAGTCGTTGGAGAGGCTGGATCAAAAGGCAGATGTCTCTGGTTAACTACGGACAGGAGTAGTGCTGAGGCTTTTGAAGCTCACTGCAGAGAAAGTTACATTTAATTAGCCTTTGCAGAGTTATCGTTCATCTTGATTTGTTGCTACCTGGGGGATAAAACCATCCCTTGAAAAGTGAAGAACTCTGCAGGGGTGCAGATAAAACCCAAGAGGCTCTTCTGTACACAGAGGGTGGTGGGGGTGGGGAACAAGCTGCCTAGCCCTGTAGTTGAAGCCGATACCCCGGCTCCTCTCCAGACACAGCTGGGTGAGCTCCTCCAGGCAGGACAGGGGGGTCTTCTGTACACAAAGGGTGGGGGGAGTGGGGAACACCCTGGCCAGCCATGCGGCTGAAGCCGACACCCAGAATTGGGTCGACACGCAGCTGGCTGAGATCTGCTTCCCAGTCAGTTACTGATCTGCCAGCCGAGCCTGGAGGTTACAAACAGGACGTTTTCGTGCACCGAGCTGCCGGACCGGGACAGGCCTGTCCTGAGCTGCCGGTGGGAATCGGGGTTGCCGAGGCCATGGCCTCACCCCGGCGGACAAGCCTCGTCCCAGCAGCCCCCCACGGTCCGGCAACCCGCCCGCCTACCGGTTTCAACTCTGGCGACAGCTCAGGTCTGTTAAAAGCAAACAATCACGTAAAAAATAAAAACGCATTTCCCTAAATCCTGACTTTGCTATGGGCTTGAAGCCGAGAGCGGGACTTCAGTCAGGACAGGAGCGGCTCCTTCACACAAAGGGTGGTAGGGGTGTGGAGCAATCCGTCCAGCCACGTTGTTGAGGCCAACACCCCGCACAAAACACGTCCCAGAGGCCCCATGATCCCGCCTACCCATGTCGATCTGGACCTTGGCGTAGTCCAGCTGCAGCCGGATCAGCTCCTTCTCCTTCTGCCACATCTCCGACACCTTGGCGTCCTTGCGGCTGCGCAGCTCCTCCAGCTGGACCTTGAGGGTCTCCACGGCCGCCTTGTCCTTGGGGTTGTTGGTGGCCTTCTGGATGGCGTTGATCATGTTGCCCAGGATGGGCACCACGGCCGCCACGATGCCGAACTTGCGGTCCCGATCCCCGATGCTGCTGATGAGGCCCTGCAGCTCCTTGTTCTTGTCCTGGATGTCCGTCTCCAGCTGGTTCCTCTCCCCCTGCAGCTGTTTGACCGAGGCGTCCAGCTTGTTGCACTGTCCCTCCAGGGCCTGGGCCTCCGCCGTCTTCTCCTTCTTCTGCTGCTCCTTGTCCGCCTTGGTCTTGACCACGTCGCTGCAGGTGTCGCCCACGCCTTTGCTCAGATTCTCGTACCTGCAGGAGGAGACCGGGTGGGGAGCTGTGACCCCTCTTTTGTGTGGAAGCCCCCCCTTCCCTCACCGAGACCGTACGGGACAGGAGAATCCGAGCCAGCGAGCCGAGAGACGGGGGGGGGAGAGACGTCCACCTGCTGAAAAACTGAGACTGCTGCTGGGAGAGGTGTGAGTGGGGCCAGCAGGGGGCGCTCTCACCCTGCGGTCTGTGTGGGTCCTGATGCCCCAGTATAGTGACGGGGGACACTGGACTGTAAACAGGCGCCGTCCTTCGGATGAGACGTAAAACCGAGGTCATGACTCTCTGTGCTCATTAACAATCCCGGGGCGTTTCTCGAAAAGACTAGGGGTGTAACCCCGGCGTCCTGGCCAAATGTCCCCCCTGGTCTTCACTCATCATGGCCTCCTAATCACCCCCCCTCTCTGAACTGGCTCCATCCCTCTGCTCTCCTCCCCACTGAGAGCTGGTGTGTGGGGAGCGGACTGGAGCATCAGCCAGGTGGGGGCTGCACACTGGTGGCGGTAGTGGGATTCCCCCTGACCTGTAAAGCGCTTTGAGTGGAGGGTCCAGAAAAGCGCTATATAAGCGTAAACAATTATTATAATTATTATTACTATTATTATTATTATTGCTGCTTGAAAGCAGCAAAACTGATACCCCAGTAAAACTGTAACAGGCATAATAATATTTTATATTTATTAATTAACCATACTACTTTTAACCATACTATTTTTTGCACTGTTCCAAGAATTACCTTGCACTGTTTTTGTCCTGTTATATTTCCTCTGTTTGTGGAATTTTGCACAGTTATGATGACTTTATAACATGTTATTTATGTTATGTTATTACATGTTACTGTTATTGCTTTTGCGTAGCTGTCTATTGTCTTATCTTCTGTCCTATTTATATACTGCACCTGAGTGACTCATGAGAAACATGTTTCATTATACTATGCACCTGTGTTAGTTTAATGACAATAAAGTTGAATTGAATTGAATTGAAAGCAGCCTGGGACCCATGGGAAGGAGCCTCCCCCTGTTCGCCAGCAGAGGGCAGCAGTGGGAATGAGTCACTGCTACAGCTACAGTAGTGCACATCTACTGTCCCAGCACTGCCCGTTCTTGGTGTTGGGTTGCGCGTGACGGCGGGCTGTTGTGATTCGCTATTGACCGGTTTGTGACGTGCCGTGCACACTGAGGGGCGTCGTCTTTTTGTACTGTGGGCCTCCTGAGAGAACGGAGTAGAAATGGCCGACCCTGCGCTCTGTCCCCCAGCTTCTCTCTCTCCCCCTGTCTGTGTGTCTCCTGGAGAGCCAGCTGGGGTCTGCGACAAGACCAATTCCTCATGCAAGAAACTGTATAAAGGGCCCATAACGTAATCTTATAAACAACTCTGCCTCTCATTGGCTCCCTGGCCTACTTCGGCTTTGGTGATCTTGAAGCTACTGGGTGACCGATGAAGAGTTTTGACTGCCGCCAACAGCAGAAGAGGATCTCGCGGTACTTTCTCCTAGTTGGTCAAATAAGGTCTTCAGTGGTGTCAGGACACTTCACACTAACATGAAGAAACCGCAGACAGGATGGGAGCGGATAATTCGAGCCTCACAGGAAGTGCTTTACACAAAGGGTGGTGGGAGTGTGGAACAAGCTGTTCGGTCGGAATGCATCCCGATATCCCGGGGTCTCTGGCTGCTTGCGGTGACGGGGGGGGTCTTACTTTTCCACCGAGCGGTCCACCTGGTGGCAGATGTCCTCGATCCAGCCCTTCGACTTATCCAGGAACTTCTTGGCCAGCGCCACGTTCCTCTTCTTCACCGCCGTCCGGATCATCGGCATCATGGTGCCGACGATGTTGGTCCCTGTACTGGCGCACTGCGAGCGAGATCAAGCCCCGGCACCGTTATCTCTGTTCGCAATGCTGATCCCCCACTGTCTCAGAGTCTCCAGCGCTGTGATCTCAACAGGGAGGACGCCCTGGTTCTAGATTTTAGGATGTATTTTACAGCAGACTATCCATCCATCACACACCCTGGACAGGACACCAGTCCATCACAGGACACACACACACTCACACACCCTGGACAGGACACCAGCCCATCACAGGACACACACACACTCACACACCCTGGACAGGACACCAGTCCATCACAGGACACACAAACACCCTGGACAGGACACAAGTCCATCACAGGACACCCACACACTCACACACCCTGGAAAGGACACCAGTCCATCACAGGACACACACTGGACAGGACACCAGTCCATCACAGGACACACACACACACAATCACACACCCTGGACAGGACACCAGTCCATCACAGGACACACACACTTACACACCCTGGGCAGGACACCAGTCCATCACAGGACACACACACACTCACACACCCTGGACAGGACACCAGCCCATCACAGGACACACACACACTCACACACCCTGGACAGGACACCAGTCCATCACAGGACACACAAACACCCTGGACAGGACACAAGTCCATCACAGGACACCCACACACTCACACACCCTGGAAAGGACACCAGTCCATCACAGGACACACACTGGACAGGACACCAGTCCATCACAGGACACACACACACACAATCACACACCCTGGACAGGACACCAGTCCATCACAGGACACACACACTTACACACCCTGGGCAGGACACCAGTCCATCACAGGACACACACACACACACACACACACACACACAACTGAGACACACACAGACTCACATGGAGCAGCAGGCACACAGACCCACCTGGAGCAGCAGGCACACAGACTCACCTGGAGCAGCAGGACCTCGGAGGAGGCGAACAGCTGCTGGCTCTCGGTGGCCTTGAGCCTCAGCTTCCTCTCCAGCTCGGGGTGGGTGGCCAGACACAGGTAGGACAGGTGGAAGAGCAGAGCCGTCTTCTCTGCGGCCGGGACCATGTCCCGGAACATATCCATGTCGTTCATCAGCTGCTGATCCGCAGGCACTAGGTCTGAGAGACATTCAACAAAAAAAAACAGGCTTTTTAAATATTTTCTTCACCCCCACGTCCCCCATGTCAAAACCTTTCCAACCCAGAGCGTCCAACATGAAGACCTTGAGCCCCTGAGCCCGTGTGAATCTTCCTGAGCGTCTGCCCTGAGCAAACACCTTCAATAACTGAAATCAAGACAGTTCACTGTGGCTCAGCTCGTGAATCCTAAAGCCTCCCCGCACCTCCGCAAGACAGCGAGGGCTCAAAAAGCACAGCTGCAGGCGGAGCATCACAATATCCGATTGGGCTTGGCGGCTCAGACCACGCTTACCGCGACACTGAGACATCTTGAAGCAGGTTCGAGGGCGGACTTCGGCACTGAAACGTCTCTCCTGCAAAGAGAAAGAGGCTGTTTTGTTTTGTTGTTTTTTTTTAAGGCAAAAATCACGAATATAAAGTTGTTTCCCTCTAACCCCCCCGCCGTTCCTCTGCCAGAACACCGGCTCGGCGCCCGAGGGGTTCGAGATGAACCGCAACTCAAGCTGAGAGACCGACACGCTGCTTGGGACACCCTACTGGGGAGGTACCCAGTGGAGAAAGCACGCGCCGATTTCAAGTCTACACAAGTCTCGGCTGCATTGTCTAGGAGACTCACAGCTCACTGGAATGCTGTGCAAAGCGTCGTAAACTGACCCCTCTTAACCATTGATCAGTTTCTGTGATCGGGGGTGGGGTGGGGCGGACAGCACAGACACCCCTCCCCCCCAAATCGAAAGCACGTGGCGAAGGCAGCAGACGGGATCGCAGAGCCTAAACGGGTTCCGGTCAAATTCATAATTCATAAGGTGGCATGAAAGCTGCAGTAGGTCCAAAATTCAGCAGCCAGAATCCTGACCAGGTCTAGTGCAAGTGTTCACATTACTCCTGTCCTGGAGTCCCTGCACTGGCTTCCGGTCAAATTCCGTGTGGACTTTTAAAACCCTCCTGCTCACCTATTAGGCTCTGCATGGCTGGGCGCCTCAGTACCTGTCTGAGCTATCGTCGCCCTACTCCCCACCTCGCAACCTCCGCTCTTCAAATTCTGCCCTCCTTACTGTCCCCCAAGCCCGTCTACACTCTAGGGGCGACAGGGCCTTCTCCTGTTGTGCCCCCCCCAAGCTCTGGAACTCTCCGCCCAAGGATATCAGAGAGTCACCTTCTCTAAACTCCTGCCAATCCAGACTCCAAACCCTCTTCTTCAGAAGAGCCTCTCCTGAACTGGTTCTGTCCTTCATCCCCTCTGCTTCTCCTAGTGCCACAACCCCCAGTCTCCTCTGTGTGCTGTCATTGTGTCTTATCTGGTGTATTCTTCTTATTTATTGTTATTTATACATATTGTTATTTATTATATAACTGAGAACAGTCCCTCTGTCTCAGCTACACTCTCTCAGCAAAATCAGCAAAATCTGTTGTTGTTTTGAGAGGGCGTCATGGAGCTGCCTCTGTAGAGATGTTTTTCTTTTTTGTTGAACAACGAAAGGATCTACAAACACCACACAAAATAAAGGTCTATTGCTTTCATCTTTCGGTTGTTTTTACATAAGGAACTATATACATCCTGTAAAGCAGTTTGAGAGGCCACCTTTAAAGGCGCTATGTAAAATACGGCTGATTATTATTATTCTAAACAGATAAACGGAGCAGGTTAATAAAATAAAGCGTTAAGACTCACGTCTGTACGATGCTCTCTTGGCTGTTCCTGTGAGGACTGCGACAGGGTGCCCTTCCCCGAGCCTGTCTTATAGCGCTGCGAACAGGTAAGAAACACCATATAAGGCTCGCAGGGCTGCAGAAACCCGCCCCCCTACTCAGACTGCTCCAGGGCTGGGGTGGGGGCGTCTGAAATTCCGAGAGGGGGGAGGTGAAGTGGAGCCGCCGTGACTGACCCAGAGGAATTTCCCCACCTGGGCCCCCTGACCGATCGCGATCGAAGAGGCCGTCTGGCCCTGAGCGACCAAGCAGGGTTTCACTCCAGCGCCCTCGCGATCATTGTTAGAATAATATTATTCGATTGTTATTATTATAATCTGCAGCTACATCGACAGTAGTGAGGTTCTGAATTGTTATTATTATTATTATTATTAATGGAGCTGTATGTCCTGAGGTATAATAATAAGGTATAATAATAATATATATATAAGGTATAATAATAATAATATAATAATATAATATATATTATATATAATATAATAATAATAATTAATAATTGCTTACACTTATATAGCGCCTTTCTGGACTCTCCCCTCAGAGCTCTTCCCAGGTCAGGGGGATCCCCTCCAGCCCCCCCAGTGTGCAGCCCCCCACCTGGGTGATGCTCCAGTCCGCTCAGCACACAGCAGCTCTCAGTGGGACAGCAGGCTCTTCTGTACACAGAGGGGGGCGGGGGCGGGGAACAAGACGCCCAGCCCTGTGGTTGAAGCCGATACCCTCAATAATAATCATCTTTATCACCATCTTTACACTCTCTATATAGCGCCTTGCCCTCTATATAGGGCTCTTGCTGGACCCTCCCCTCGGATCTCTTCCCAGGTCAGGGGGATCCCCTCCAGCCCCCCCCAGTGTGCAGCCCCCACCTGGATGATGCTCCAGTCCGCTCAGCACACAGCAGCTCTCAGTGGGGAGGAGAGCAGAGGGATGGAGCCAGTTCAGAGAGGGGGGGTGATTAGGAGGCCATGATGGGTCAAGACCAGGGGGGGATTCAGGCCAGGACACTGGGGTTACACAGTGGAAAATAATGCAGTGGAAAAACACAGCACTAAGTCCCTTTCTCATATATCCCCTTTCCTTAGGACAAGAAAGATTACAACATAGAAACAAAAGAAGCTGCCAAGACATGTTCTGCAAAGCTTAGCAATTTGCACTCGGCTAATTTGGTGACCTAAACAGTCTTGACAAACTGTCTTCTGACAATCTGCACGCAACACAGCAGTTACTTCGTTTTTTCCTAACAATATTTTCCTAAGGCTCTTAACATTTTAAGAATCCATTTCCTTATTAGATTTCCACTTCCCACGTCTATTTTTGGGGGGCGTTAAGTTAAGTAGGCAAAAGTCCTTTTGTCCAAAACTGAGGGACCCCCCCCGATACCCCAGCTTGCCTCAGGACACAGCTGGGTGAGCTCCTCCGGTCAGGACGGGAGGCTGTTCTGTACACAGAGAGGGGTGGGAGGGTGGAACAAGCTGCCCAGCCCCTGTGGTTGAAGCCGATACCCTGGCTTCTCTCCAGACACAGCTGGGTGAGCTCCTCCAGTCAGGACAGGAGGCTGTTCTGTACACAGAGGGTGGCGGGGGTGGGGAACAGGCTGCCGGTTTCGTTTTTTGTACGACATGAAAACATAGTTCAAAGTCATAGAACCACGCCAAAATGGAGGACAATTACAGTAAATACAAAACCTGTTTTGATAGAGCCAATATTGGAATACAGGTCCTGACCAGTTGAAATTAACGACAGAAGCCACAGGGGTTCACTCACTTACAGAGCGCCAGAGACTTGTGCAGACCTGAGCTTCGACTGTGCCAGGAAATGATTCACAGCTGTCGAAGAGGCCTGACAGAGCATGTTCTGTTACACTCTCGTCCCCTCCAGCACTGGCCTCTGTTATCGACACACTTTCAAAATGTCTTTACTCCCGGCCCGGGGACGAAGTCAACCCAGCGGACGTCTGAAAAAGAGCAGGGAGACAGGAGCTCCTCGAAAGAGCATTCGGAAGCTGAGACACCACACTTTACACAGAGGGGGGTGGGGGTGGGGAACAAGCTGTCCAGCCATTGTTGAAGCCGATACCCCGGCTTCTCTCCAGACACAGCTGGGTGAGCTCCTCCAGTCAGGACAGGAGGCTCTACTGTACACAGAGGGTGGTGGGGTGGGGAACAAGCCGCCCAGCCCTGTGGATGAAGCAGATACCCTGGCTTCTCCCCAGGCACAGCTGGGTGAGCTCCTCCAGTCGGTACAGGAGGCTCTACTGTACACAGAGGGTGGTGAGGGTGGGGAACAAGCTGCCCAATCCGTGTGGTTGAAGCCGATACCCCGGCTTCTCTCCAGACACAGCCGGGTGAGCTCCTCCAGTCAGTACAGGAGGCTCTTCTGTACACAGAGGGGGGTGGGGGTGGGGAACAAGCCGCCCAGTCCATGTGGTTGAAGCCGATACCCTGGCTTCTCTCCAGACACAGCTGGGTGAGCTCCTCCAGTCAGGACAGGAGGCTCTACTGTACACAGAGGGTGGTGAGGGTTGGGAACAAGCTGCCCAGTCCGTGTGGTTGAAGCCAATACCCTGGCTTCTTTCCAGACACAGCTGGGTGAGCTCTTTAGTCTGAAGGGAGGGTCCCGCACTGACAGTAAAATGTTTTGTTTCATGTTCTGTCAGTGACAGAGTACTCAGTTCTCAAAAGCAAGGTACCCATTTCCACAGCCGGAGTCAACATCAGAATGATATCATCGACCTCATTCACGATGTCTGGAGTTTGGGATTTCAAGTCCTACAGAAAATACACACGTTCACCTTTCAGGAGTGGGCTCAATGATAAAAATTAAATAAATCATCAAAAACTCTTCTTTACAAGAATCTGGAACACAATCAAAAAATCCAGTTCGTTTTCTTTTTGTTGCATAATTTTAAATGAACGGAAACGTGGCGAAACACCAAACTGGAAGACCGTAAAACAACAAAACAAAAAACCTGTTCTCGTATCGTGCGTGAGAGAGCCAGCGCTCAATACAGAGACGGCCGGGCTCACACACTCACAGAGGGCCAGAGGACATGAGCAGGAGGGGTGTGTCCACCTGAAAGGAGCCACTGTGAGATGATCTGGAGTGGTCTGAAGCTATTGAAGGGCATGACAGAGCACGCCTCTGGCTTCCGACACTCTCGCCCCCTGCAGCAGTGGCCTCTGTTAGCAGGATGCCTTTTCCTCGAGGCCCCTGGGTAGACGTCAACCCAGCGGATGTCTGAAAAAGAGCAGAGAAACAGGAGCTCCAGGGAAGGGCATATGGAACTGGGAAACAGGGACCCCGCTTTACGCTGAGGGGGGTTGAAGCCAATACCCTGGCTTCTCTCCAGACACAGCTGGGTGAGCTCCTCCAGTCAGGACAGGAGGCTCTACTGTACACAGAGAGGGGTGGGAGAGGGGAACAAGCCGCCCAGTCCGTGTGGTTGAAGCCGATACCCTGGCTTCTCTCCAGACACAGTTGGATGAGCTCTTTAGTCTGAAGGGAGGGTCCCACACCAACAGGCTGGAGGAACTGAGCCTCTTTAGTCTGAAGGCAGGGTCCCACACCGACAGGCTGAAGGAACTGAGTCTCTTTAGTCTGAAGGGAGGGTCCCACACTGACAGGCTGGAGGAACGGAGTCTCTTTAGTCTGAAGGGAGTGTCCCACACTGACAGGCTGGAGGAACGGAGTCTCTTTAGTCTGAAGGGAGGGTCCCACACCCACAGGCTGAAGGAACTGAGTCTCTTTAGATAGATAGATACTTTATTGATCCCGTGAGGGAAATTGCAGTGCAACAGCAGCTTAACACACACAACACAGCCACAGTGTAACGAATGATATACTAATAGTACAATACATACAATACAATACAAGAGTTACTCACAGTCTGGACACAGAAAGAACAAACTAGAACAGAACAGTACACAGAAAAATCGTATCACACATATGAATATAAATATAGATGTAACCATAGATATAAATATAAATATAAATGTATTGCACAGGTCCCTGGCATATATTGGAGACTTTGGTACCGGGACCAGGCATGATGTCTTCCAGAGCACCGGGACTCTCTCCAAGCGCAGGCTCAGGTTGAACAGTCGCTGGAGCACTCCGCTCAGCTGATCAGCACAGGCCCTCGGAACTCTGGGACAGATGTTATCTGGTCCTGTGGCCTTACCCCCGTGCAGCCTCTTCAGCTCCTTCTTCACCTGGTCAGCCGTGATGGTCAGCCTGGCCCGGGGGATGATGCTCATAGTGCTTTCAGTGCTGGAGGTGTTAATGGCAGAGGTGTTGGAGAGTGGCAGCTGTGGGGGATGGGTGGGTGAGCAGCCGTCGGGGGTTGTAGCTGTAGGCGGCCATGTTTGTGGGGGGATGGAGGAGGTGTTGGGCAGTTGCAGCTGTGAAGGGTTAGGGAGCGTGTGGCTGTGGGGGGATGGGTGTTGCGCCACAGAGGACCCAGGATCAAACCTGTTAAAGAACTGGTTCAACTTGTTGGCCATCTCCAGGTTCCCTTCTGTTGCAACCCCAGCCTGTTTGAAGCCAGTGATCTCTCTCATGCTGCTCCATACATCTCTCACCCTATTTCTTTGCAGCTTGTCCTCTACCTTCCTCCTGTAGGCGTCCTTGCTCTCTCTTAACTTCTGCTTTAGCTCCCTCTGTACACGCTTGACCTCTTCCTTATCTCCCCTCCTCTCCTTTAGTCTGAAGGGAGGGTCCCACACCGACAGGCTGGAGGAACTGGGTCTCTTTAGTCTGAAGAGAGTGTCCCACACTGACAGGCTGGAGGAACTGAGCCTCTTTAGTCTGAAGGGGGTGTCCCGCACTGACAGTAAAATGTTTTGTTTCATGTTCTGTCAGTGACAGAGTACTCAGTTCTCAAAAGCAAGGTACCCATTTCCACAGCCGGAGTCAACATCAGAATGATATCATCGACCGCATTCACGATGTCTGGAGTTCGGGATTTCAAGTCCTACAGAAAATACACACGTTCACCTTTCAGGAGTGGGCTCAATGATCAAAATTAAATAAATCATCAAAAACTCTTCTTTACAAGAATCTGGAACACAATAAAAAAATCCAGTTCGTTTTCTTTTTGTTGCATAATTTTAAATGAACAGAAACGTGGCGAAACACCAAACTGGAGGACCGTAAAACAACAAAACAAAAAACCTGTTCTCGTATCGTGCGTGAGAGAGCCAGCGTTCAATACAGAGACGGCCGGGCTCACACACTCACAGAGGGCCAGAGGACATGAGCAGGAGGGGTGTGTCCACCTGAAAGGAGCCACTGTGAGATGATCTGGAGTGGTCTGAAGCTATTGAAGGGCATGACAGAGCACGCCTCTGGCCTCCGACACTCTCGCCCCCTCCAGCAGTGGCCTCTGTTAGCAGGATGCCTTTTCCTCGAGGCCCCTGGGTAGACGTCAACCCAGCGGATGTCTGAAAAAGAGCAGAGAAACAGGAGCTCCAGGGAAGGGCATATGGAACTGAGAAACAGGGACCCCGCTTTACGCTGAGGGGGGGCGGGGGTGGGGAGCAAGCCGCCCAGCTTTGCTGTTGGGAGCCGGTGACCCCGGCTTCTCTCCAGACACGGCTGGGTGAGCTCCTCCAGGCAGGACAGGAGGCGCTTCTGTACACAGAGGGGGGCGGGGGTGGGGAACGAGCCACCCAGCCCTGTGGTTGAAGCCGATACCCTGGCTTCCCTCCAGACGCAGCTGGGTGAGCTCCTCCAGTCAGGACAGGAGGCTCTTCTGTACACAGAGGGGGGCGGGGGTGGGGAACAAGCTGCCCAGCACTGTTGTTGAAGCCAGTAGGCAAGCTTTATAATAGGCACACAAGGAACCACAGTAAGGACTATAGTAGGTTTAGTAGCTCAGGGGGGACGTGGCTCTACACAGCTGATATATACACATGTTTCTCTACACCCTCCCCCTCCTGTCTTTGAGGTAGCTTTCTCAAGAAATTCCAGGAATCAGAAAGCACTTAAAACATTCCTTTCTTATCAGGGAGTTTCGGGTCAACGTTCCCCATTTGGGAATTTAGGACAGGAAGGGAGAAGCATCTGCGCCCAAGCCAGCCAGTGAAGGTCAGAGCTTAGCATGTGAAGGCAGCAGGAGTTCACCGCTCCTACCACTATCGGGGCACAGGGTAACACACGGATTCTGCTCGCAGACTCCATCCCGGAAAAAGAGCGAAGGCCTGATTGAATTTTTAATTGCAGGCTCGTTTCGGTTGAGGTGGGCGGGTTCATTGTGAAATCTCAACAACAGGTCACCCAAATAGCCTCAGGCCCCTCGGGGACCTTCTTAAAATCACGTCTGTGCACGTCACCAGTCAGCCTTCGGGAATGCAGAAGTCGCTTAAAAAAATAAGGCTTCAGCCTGTCTGGCTGGAGTTCAGTTCTCCCCCAGTATCGTACTGCTCGTGGAGGAGGCACCACCCGGAGCTGGGCTCCGAGCTCAAACTGCGCAGAAGCGGGTTGAAAACTGGACAGCAGGTGTGTGTGTGTCCTGTGATGGAGTGTGTATGTCCTGTGATGGACTGGTGTCCTGTCCAGGGTGTGTGTGTGTGTGTTTGTGTGTGTGTCCTGTGATGGACTGGTGTCCTGTCCAGGGTGTGTGTGTGTGTTTGTGTGTGTGTGTCCTGTGATGGACTGGTGTCCTGTCCAGGGTGTGTGTGTGTGTTTGTGTGTGTGTCCTGTGATGGACTGGTGTCCTGTCCAGGGTGTGTGTGTGTGTGTTTGTGTGTGTGTCCTGTGATGGACTGGTGTCCTGTCCAGGGTGTGTGTGTGTGTCCTAAGATGGACTGGTGTCCTGTCCAGGGTGTGTGTGTGTGTCCTGTGATGGACTGGTGTCCTGTCCAGGGTGTGTGTGTGTGTCCTGTGATGAACTGGTGTCCTGTCCAGGGTGTGTGTGTGTGTCCTGTGATGGACTGGTGTCCTGTCCAGGGTGTGTGAGTGTGTCCTGTGATGGACTGGTGTCCTGTCCAGGGTGTGTGAGTGTGTGTGTGTGTGTCCTGTGATGGACTGGTGTCATGTCCAGGGTGTGTGAGTGTGTGTGTGTGTGTCCTGTGATGGACTGCTGTCCTGTCCAGGGTGTGTGAGTGTGTGTGTGTGTCCTGTGATGGACTGGTGTCCTGTCCAGGGTGTGTGTGTGTGTGTGTCCTGTGATGGACTGGTGTCCTGTCCAGGGTGTGTGTGTGTGTGTCCTGTGATGGACTGGTGTCCTGTCCAGGGTGGGTGTGTGTGTCCTGTGATGGACTGGTGTCCTGTCCAGGGTGGGTGTGTGTGTCCTGTGATGGACTGGTGTCCTGTCCAGGGTGGGTGTGTGTGTCCTGTGATGGACTGGTGTCCTGTCCAGGGTGTGTGTGTGTGTCCTGTGATGGACTGGTGTCCTGTCCAGGGTGTGTGTGTGTGTGTGTGTGTGTGTCCTGTGATGGACTGGTGTCCTGTCCAGGGTGTGTGTGTGTGTGTGTGTGTGTGTGTGTGTGTGTGTGTGTGTGTGTGTGTGTGTGTCCTGTGATGGACTGGTGTCCTGTCCAGGGTGTGTGTGTGTGTGTGTCTGTGTGTGTGTGTGTGTGTCCTGTGATGGACTGGTGTCCTGTCCAGGGTGTGTGTGTGTGTGTGTGTGTGTGTGTGTGTGTGTGTGTCCTGTGATGGACTGGTGTCCTGTCCAGGGTGGGTGTGTGTGTGTGTGTGTGTGTGTGTGTGTCCTGTGATGGACTGGTGTCCTGTCCAGGGTGTGTGTGTGTGTGTGTGTGTGTGTGTGTGTGTGTGTGTGTCCTGTGATGGACTGGTGTCCTGTCCAGGGTGTGTGTGTGTGTGTGTGTGTGTGTGTGTGTGTGTGTGTGTGTGTCCTGTGATGGACTGGTGTCCTGTCCAGGGTGTGTGTGTGTGTGTGTGTGTGTGTGTGTGTGTGTGTGTGTGTGTGTGTGTGTGTGTGTGTCCTGTGATGGACTGGTGTCCTGTCCAGGGTGTGTGTGTGTGTGTGTGTGTGTGTGTGTGTGTGTGTGTGTGTGTGTCCTGTGATGGACTGGTGTCCTGTCCAGGGTGTGTGTGTGTGTGTGTGTGTGTGTGTGTGTGTGTGTGTGTGTGTGTGTGTGTGTGTGTGTGTCCTGTGATGGACTGGTGTCCTGTCCAGGGTGTGTGTGTGTGTGTGTGTGTGTGTGTGTGTGTGTCCTGTGATGGACTGGTGTCCTGTCCAGGGTGTGTGTGTGTGTGTGTGTGTGTGTGTGTGTGTGTGTGTGTCCTGTGATGGACTGGTGTCCTGTCCAGGGTGTGTGTGTGTGTGTGTGTGTGTGTGTGTGTGTGTGTGTGTGTCCTGTGATGGACTGGTGTCCTGTCCAGGGTGTGTGTGTGTGTGTGTGTGTGTGTGTGTGTGTGTGTGTCCTGTGATGGACTGGTGTCCTGTCCAGGGTGTGTGTGTGTGTGTGTGTGTGTGTGGTGTGTGTGTGTGTGTGTGTGTGTGTGTCCTGTGATGGACTGGTGTCCTATCCAGGGTGTGTGTGTGTGTGTCCTGTGATGGACTGGTGTCCTGTCCAGGGTGTGTGTGTGTGTGTCCTGTGATGGACTGGTGTCCTGTCCAGGGTGTGTGTGTGTGTCCTGTGATGGACTGGTGTCCTGTCCAGGGTGTGTGTGTGTGTGTGTGTGTGTGTGTCCTGTGATGGACTGGTGTCCATCTTAAAACCTTCTTTTAAGAAGGGGACCTTCTTAAAATCACGTCTGTGCACGTCACCAGTCAGCCTTCGGGAATGCAGAAGTCGCTTAAAAAAATAAGGCTTCAGCCTGTCTGGCTGGAGTTCAGTTCTCCCCCAGTATCGTACTGCTCGTGGAGGAGACACCACCCGGAGCTGGGCTCCGAGCTCAAACTGCGCAGAAGCGGGTTGAAAACTGGACAGCAGGTGTGTGTGTGTCCTGTGATGGACTGGTGTCCTGTCCAGGGTGTGTGAGTGTGTGTGTGTGTGTCCTGTGATGGACTGGTGTCCTGTCCAGGGTGTGTGAGTGTGTGTGTGTGTGTCCTGTGATGGACTGCTGTCCTGTCCAGGGTGTGTGAGTGTGTGTGTGTCCTGTGATCGACTTCTGTCCTGTCCAGGGTGTGTGTGTGTCCTGTGATGGACTGGTGTCCTGTCCAGGGTGTGTGAGTGTGTGTGTGTGTCCTGTGATGGACTGGTGTCCTGTCCAGGGTGTGTGAGTGTGTGTGTGTGTCCTGTGATGGACTGGTGTCCTGTCCAGGGTGTGTGTGTGTGTGTGTGTCCTGTGATGGACTGGTGTCCTGTCCAGGGTGTGTGTGTGTGTGTGTGTCCTGTGATGGACTGGTGTCCTGTCCAGGGTGTGTGTGTGTGTGTGTGTGTGTGTGTGTGTGTGTGTGTGTGTGTGTGTGTGTGTGTGTGTGTCCTGTGATGGACTGGTGTCCTGTCCAGGGTGTGTGAGTGTGTGGTGTGTGTCCTGTGATGGACTGGTGTCCTGTCCAGGGTGTGTGTGTGTGTGTGTCCTGTGATGGACTGGTGTCCAGTACAGGGTGTGTGAGTGTGTGTGTGTGTGTCCTGTGATGGGCTAGTGTCCTGTCCAGGGTGTGTGTGTGCGTGTGTGTGTGTCCTGTGATGGACTGCTGTCCTGTCCAGGGTGTGTGAGTGTGTGTGTGTGTGTCCTGTGATGGACTGGTGTCCTGTCCAGGGTGTGTGAGTGTGTGTGTGTGTCCTGTGATCGACTTCTGTCCTGTCCAGGGTGTGTGAGTGTCCTGTGATGGACTGGTGTCCTGTCCAGGGTGTGTGAGTGTGTGTGTGTGTGTGTGTGTGTGTGTGTGTGTGTCCTGTGATGGACTGCTGTCCTGTCCAGGGTGTGTGAGTGTGTGTGTGTGTCCTGTGATGGACTGCTGTCCTGTCCAGGGTGTGTGAGTGTCCTGTGATGGACTGCTGTCCTGTCCAGGGTGTGTGAGTGTGTGTGTGTCTCCTGTGATGGACTGGTGTCCTGTCCAGGGTGTGTGAGTGTGTGTGTGTCTCCTGTGATGGACTGGTGTCCTGTCCAGGGTGTGTGAGTGTGTGTGTGTCTCCTGTGATGGACTGGTGTCCTGTCCAGGGTGTGTGAGTGTGTGTGTGTGTCCTGTGATGGACTGGTGTCCTGTCCAGGGTGTGTGTGTGTGTGTCCCGTGATGGACTGGTGTCCTGTCCAGGGTGTGTGTGTGTGTGTGTGTGTGTGTGTGTGTGTGTGTGTGTGTGTGTGTGTGTGTCCTGTGATGGACTGGTGTCCTGTCCAGGGTGTGTGTGTGTGTCCTGTGATGGACTGGTGTCCTGTCCAGGGTGTGTGTGTGTGTCCTGTGATGGACTGGTGTCCTGTCCAGGGTGTGTGTGTGTGTGTGTGTGTGTGTGTGTGTGTGTGTCCTGTGATGGACTGGTGTCCTGTCCAGGGTGTGTGTGTGTGTGTGTGTGTGTGTGTGTGTGTGTGTCCTGTGATGGACTGGTGTCCTGTCCAGGGTGTGTGTGTGTGTGTGTGTGTGTGTGTGTGTGTGTGTGTGTGTGTCCTGTGATGGACTGGTGTCCTGTCCAGGGTGTGTGTGTGTGTGTGTGTGTGTGTGTGTGTGTGTGTGTGTGTGTCCTGTGATGGACTGGTGTCCTGTCCAGGGTGTGTGTGTGTGTGTGTGTGTGTGTGTGTGTGTGTGTGTGTGTCCTGTGATGGACTGGTGTCCTGTCCAGGGTGTGTGTGTGTGTGTGTGTGTGTGTGTCCTGTGATGGACTGGTGTCCTGTCCAGGGTGTGTGTGTGTGTGTCCTGTGATGGACTGGTGTCCTGTCCAGGGTGTGTGTGTGTGTGTCCTGTGATGGACTGGTGTCCTGTCCAGGGTGTGTGTGTGTGTGTCCTGTGATGGACTGGTGTCCTGTCCAGGGTGTGTGTGTGTGTGTGTGTGTGTGTGTGTGAGTGTGTGTGTGTGTGTGTCCTGTGATCGACTTCTGTCCTGTCCAGGGTGTGTGAGTGTCCTGTGATGGACTGGTGTCCTGTCCAGGGTGTGTGAGTGTGTGTGTGTGTGTGTCCTGTGATGGACTGCTGTCCTGTCCAGGGTGTGTGAGTGTGTGTGTGTGTCCTGTGATGGACTGCTGTCCTGTCCAGGGTGTGTGAGTGTCCTGTGATGGACTGCTGTCCTGTCCAGGGTGTGTGAGTGTGTGTGTGTCTCCTGTGATGGACTGGTGTCCTGTCCAGGGTGTGTGAGTGTGTGTGTGTCTCCTGTGATGGACTGGTGTCCTGTCCAGGGTGTGTGAGTGTGTGTGTGTGTCCTGTGATGGACTGTTGTCCTGTCCAGGGTGTGTGTCCGTTTGCGCTCTTCCACGGAGCAGGGCTGTGGGTGTGTCGGGGTTTCTCTCCCACTCAGAAAAGTTCGGATCTGCGTCGGTGGTGGGTTGTTTTGTTTTTTTGCGCGATGCAATCAGGATAAAAAGAGACACGCGCGTGGCTTTCTTGCGGGTTCCCCCCGTCTCGTGTGAAGAGCACGAAAAAATGTCACTCGGTCAGAATTTGGACCTTCACTCCCACGATCCCCAGCAAGGTTTAACGTAGAGGCAGCAGCTATACGATCAGATCACTTTACGACTTTGAGGAATTGGTCTTGTCGCAGACCCCAGCTGGCTCTCCAGGAGACACACAGACAGGGAGAGAGAGAAGCTGGGGGTCAGAGCGCAGGGGCAGACATTGTACAGCGCCACCTGGAGCAGCTGGGGTTCAGGGCCTCGCTCAGGGGGGCCCCGACGGAGTAGGATTCCTCTGCCGGCCGCGGGATTCGAACCGGCAAACCCCTCCCAGCCCCAGGCGCAAAGCCTGAGTCCCTACACCCTGGATGTGACACCAGTCCATCACAGGACACACACACACTCACAAACCCTGGACAGGACAGCAGTCCATCACAGGACACACACCACACACTCACACACCCTGGACAGGACAGCAGTCCATCACAGGACACACTCACACACCCTGGACAGGACACCAGTCCATCACAGGACACACACACACACACCCTGGACAGGACACCAGTCCATCACAGGACACACACACACACACCCTGGACAGGACACCAGTCCATCACAGGACACTCACACACCCTGGACAGGACACCAGTCCATCACAGGACACACACACACACCCTGGACAGGACACCAGTCCATCACAGGACACACACACACACCCTGGACAGGACACCAGTCCATCACAGGACACTCACACACCCTGGACAGGACACCAGTCCATCACAGGACACACACACACACCCTGGACAGGACACCAGTCCATCACAGGACACACACACACTCACACACCCTGGACAGGACACCAGTCCATCACAGGACACACACACAGACACACTCACACACCCTGGACAAGACAGCAGTCCATCACAGGACACACACACACACACACACACACAGAGAGAGTTGTTCTTTGTGAGTTACTTCCCCAGATCAGATCACTTTCTTGGCCCTATACAATGTCTGGCATGAGGAATTGGTCTTGTCGCAGACCCCAGCTGGCTCTCCAGGAGACACACAGACAGGGGGAGAGAGAAGCTGGGGGTCAGAGCGCAGGGGCAGACATTGTACAGCGCCCCCTGGAGCAGCTGGGGTTCAGGGCCTCGCTCAGGGGGGGGCCCCGACGGAGTAGGATTCCTCTGCCGGCCGCGGGATTCGAACCGGCAAACCCCTCCCAGCCCCAGGCGCAAAGCCTGAGTCCCTACACCCTGGATGTGACACCAGTCCATCACAGGACACACACACACTCACAAACCCTGGACAGGACAGCAGTCCATCACAGGACACACACCACACACTCACACACCCTGGACAGGACAGCAGTCCATCACAGGACACACTCACACACCCTGGACAGGACACCAGTCCATCACAGGACACACACACACACACCCTGGACAGGACACCAGTCCATCACAGGACACACACACACACACCCTGGACAGGACACCAGTCCATCACAGGACACTCACACACCCTGGACAGGACACCAGTCCATCACAGGACACACACACACACCCTGGACAGGACACCAGTCCATCACAGGACACACACACACACCCTGGACAGGACACCAGTCCATCACAGGACACTCACACACCCTGGACAGGACACCAGTCCATCACAGGACACACACACACACCCTGGACAGGACACCAGTCCATCACAGGACACACACACACACACACACACACACACACACACACACACACACACCCTGGACAGGACACCAGTCCATCACAGGACACACACACACACACACACACACACACACACACACACACACACACACACACACACACACACCCTGGACAGGACACCAGTCCATCACAGGACACACACACACACACACACACACACACACACACACACACACACACACACACACACACACACACACACACACACCCTGGACAGGACACCAGTCCATCACAGGACACACACACACACACACACACACACACACACACACCCTGGACAGGACACCAGTCCATCACAGGACACACACACACACACACACACACACACACACACCCTGGACAGGACACCAGTCCATCACAGGACACACACACACACCCTGGACAGGACACCAGTCCATCACAGGACACACACACACACCCTGGACAGGACACCAGTCCATCACAGGACACACACACACACACACACACACACACACACACACACACACACACACACCCTGGACAGGACACCAGTCCATCACGGGACACACACACACACACCCTGGACAGGACACCAGTCCATCACAGGACACACACACACACTCACACACCCTGGACAGGACACCAGTCCATCACAGGAGACACACACACACTCACACACCCTGGACAGGACACCAGTCCATCACAGGAGACACACACACACTCACACACCCTGCAGAGATCCTGAGCCACAGAGCCACAGAGCCACAGAGCCACCACTCCTTTGTGTATAAGGAATTAATTCAATTAATTAATTAGGCACCGGCCGAAACACACCAGCGACCCCAAGAGCTGCCCCTATAATGAAGAATCCTGGATAAAGTTTCCTCTTACCCAAAAGGCAGCTCATATTATTCAACCCCCCACCCCCGTACACCTATATAGCGCCTTTTCCGGACTCTCCAGCTCTCTCCGAGTTACGGGGATCCCCTCCACCGCAGCCCGGCCTGGATGACGTTTAGGGTGTTGTTTTAAAAAAAAAAAACACCACCACCACCAACAACAACAACAACCCTCTCTTTTCCAGAAGTTAGAGAAGATCAGCGACCGAAAATGGCGGAGAATACGGGTACGTGTGTCGGGAACTCCGAAGTCGAGAGGGACGCGCGCAAGGCGGCTTAAACGGATATTATTACAAATATGCCTGCCTTTCATAAAACCAGATTGCGTCTCATCAATAATCTGAGCCAACCCTTTCTTTAATCTATTCGCAAATATCAAAGCTAATAATTTTGCATCATTATTCAACAGAGGTATAGGTCTCCAATTTTCTAATATTAGCTTATCCTTGTCAGGTTTGGGAATAAGTGAAATCAAACCCTGTTTCAGAGAAGGTGGCATTTCTTTTTTTTTGTATAGCTTCTTCAAAAACACCAAATAAAAAAATCAATTAACAAATCTTGAAAAAAATTATAAAATTCACTACATAAACCATCATTCCCAGGGGATTTATTGTCTTCTAACTTATCAATATTAATCTTTATTTCGTTCTTAGTAATTTGTTGATCACATTGTATACGGAATTCCTCATCTATAAATCTAGCGTCTCTCCTTATGGAATGCAAAAATACATCCATATCCGACCTGTTCTGTCTTGCTGAGTATAAAGTTTTGTAAAAATCCGTAACATATAAAGCTATATCTCTGAGATTATCTGTAATACTGCCATTAATTTTTAACTTGTCAATCAATTTATATTCTAAATTTCTTTTTTCTAAATTATAAAAATATTTCCATCCACATTCTTCTTGATCGTATAAATGCACCTTTAGCTTTTTCTTCATAAATCTGATCTAATTGCAATTGAAAAGATTCAATTTTTCTTTTTCTTCCTGACTGTAATCAGTAATCTGAGTTAATTCGATTATATCTTTAATAAGAGTATCTTTTTTATTTCTTTTTAACATAACTAGGGTTTTGCTCCTTTTAATAGCTAACTCCCTAATTTTATACTTCATAAATTCCCAATCTCTTCCCTCTGTCCAAATCGCTTCAACTGTGGGAACGCGTAGACCTGACGGAAGTCCGATAGGACTTTGGGCGCCCTCTGGCGGGGAAAGGGCCGCATTACCAGCCGCCCGGCTGTTCAGCCATGAGGCGTCCTCAAACAACTAGTCAAAAAAAAAGGTTACTCGTTACTGCTGAAGTTACGGCTCAAAGACCCGCTTATTAGATCTCGGCTACCACCGTGTCCTCAACGATGTTCTAGCGAATTCATTTTTCAGGATTTAAGGGAAAACGGCGCCGGGGCTCTTCTGTACACAGAGGGTGGTGGGGGTGGGGAACAAGCTGCCCAGCCCTGTTTTTGAAGCCGATACCCTGGCTTCTCTCCAGACACAGCTGGGTGAGACCCTCCAGGCAGGACAGGAGGCTATCCTGTACACAGAGGGGGGTGGGGGTGGGGAACAAGCTGCCCAGTCCGTGTGGTTGAAGCTGATACCCTGGCTTCTCTCCAGACACAGCTGGGTGGGCTCCTCCAGCCAGGACAGGAGGCTCTACTGTACACAGAGGGGGGTGGGGGTGGGGAACAAGCTGCCCAGCCCTGTGGTTGAAGCCGATACCCTGGCTTCTCTCAGGACACAGCTGGGTGAGCTCCTCCAGTCAGGACAGGAGGCTCTACTGTACACAGAGGGGGGTGGGGGTGGGGAACAAGCTGCCCAGTCCGTGTGGTTGAAGCCGATACCCTGGCTTCTCTCCAGACACAGCTGGGTGAGCTCCTCCAGTCAGGACAGGAGGCTCTACTGTACACAGAGGGGGGTGGGGGTGGGGAACAAGCTGCCCAGTCCGTGTGGTTGAAGCCGATACCCTGGCTTCTCTCCAGACACAGCTGGGTGAGCTCCTCCAGTCAGGACAGGAGGCTCTTCTGTACACAGAGGGGTGGCGGGGGTGGGGAACAAGCCGCCCAGCCCTGTGTGGTGGAAGCCGATACCCTGGCTTCTCTCCAGACACATACCCTTCCGTTTGACTACACAGCCTATTCTCCACATCCCTGCTTTCCCCTGAGAGCCAAGAGGGTGGAGTCCCGTCCAAATAAAGCGCAACACCTCTATTCCCCTGACACTCAGAGGAGAGCGAACCCGTTTCAGGTTTTAACGTTCACTAGAGAGCAGTTTCCAGTTTAAATATGACAATTTTCCCAGCGACAGCTGCAGAACAGACTCGTGACAGTCGTGACTATATTATGTCCACCCTATCTTGGGACTTTCTAGTGTGAGTCTCTTCCAGTTACCCAGCTGCCTAAACCACATGGAGAGGGGATGTCAAGTTCGTCCCCCTACACCAGTAACCACTAGGGGGCAGCAGCTCCTGCTCTGCGTTCGCTGAAGGGGAGATTTGCAGGAGACGCAGGCGTGGACAGCACAGGACAGCAGTCCATCACAGGACACACACACAGACACACACACACACCCTGGACAGGACAGCAGTCCATCACAGGACACACACACACTCACACACCCTGGACAGGACACCGGTCCATCACAGGACACACACACACTCACACACCCTGGACAGGACACCAGTCCATCACAGGACACACACACACACTCACACACCCTGGATAGGAGACAAGTCCATCACAGGACACACACACACTCACTCACACACCCTGGACAGGACACCAGTCCATCACAGGACACACTCACACACCCTGGATAGGACACCAGTCCATCACAGGACACACACACACACTCACACACCCTGGACAGGACACCAGTCCATCACAGGACACACACACACACTCACACACCCTGGACAGGAGACAAGTCCATCACAGAGATCACAAGAGACATTCGTCTGCTGCTTCTCGTTATCTCGGTGTGCAGTAATGAGTTACAAGCTAAGTCCACACTGGCACAGATGAGATCATCTTTAAACTCCCCCAACAGATCACAGCACATTCACACAAAGCAAGAGCAATAAAATCAACTACTTTAACACCCCACACTCTTTCACACGTCAACTCTCTCAACCGATGGGCAAAAAAAACAAAATGTCCAGCAAAGAGAGAAGACTTTTACTGTCCCCAGCGAGGGAGTGTCTGTATGGACGCCCAGCACTCCTGTACACTCCAATAGCAGGCAAAAAAGAACATCGTTGCACATTTTACTGTCCCAAAAAAATCAGAAAAACATCGCACATCACTCTATTGCACACATACAGTGGGACACACAACAACATGGGACGTTTCTGACACATCATGACAAAACATATCGCACTCAAGTGGGCTGTAAGAGGCAGAAGCGTGTTTATCCCGGACATTTGCGGTGACAGCCATCACACATAGTGCAACAAAGGAACGGCCTGTATCTGTTCGACTTACGTTTGGGAGCCCTGAAACGTTGGCCAGGGCTGAGGATGTGGGAAGGACCTGATATCGTTTTTTCCTGGCGGATTTTTCAAAGCTTGTCAGCAGGGAGGGGCTGCTGTCTCGCTCCCTTGACCTTCAGAGCTGTCTGGATGAGGCGGTGTCATTTGGCATGTCAAAACGAACTGCTAGATGCCCGAACCACACCGAAACACCGTATCTGATCGCGCTCTCGATTACAGCGCGGCAGGAGAGAAGCATCACTTCCCGTCGAACCCCAGACACTCGTAGTCTTCGCAGGAAATATAAGCGCTGCTGACCTTTGGAGCAAACAGTCTTGACATGAGTAGACCAGCACAGGTTTACGGTCCATGAGTACTTATATGAATCAACCTGAGGGATAAGGTGGCATGAAAGCTGCAGTAGGTCCAAAATTCAGCAGCCAGAATCCTGACCAGGTCTAGTACAGGTGTTCACATTACTCCTGTCCTGGAGTCCCTGCACTGGCTTCGGGTCAAATTCCGTGTGGACTTTTAAAACCCTCCTGCTCACCTATAGGGCTCTGCATGGCTGGGCGCCTCAGTACCTGTCTGAGCTATCATCGCCCTACTCCCCACCTCGCAACCTCCGCTCTTCAAATTCTGCCCTCCTAACTGCCCCCCCAAGCCCGTCTACACTCCTCTAAACTCCTGCCAATCCAGACTCCAAACCCTCTTCTTCAGAAGAGCCTTTACTGAACTGGTTCTGTCCTTCACCCCTCTGCTTCTCTTAGTACCATCATCCCCTGTCTCCTCTATTGTTATTGTTGTATTGTTGTAATTGTGTTTTATCTTGTGTATTCTTCTTATTTATTGTTGTATTCAACATATTCATTGTTATTGTCATCCTGTAAAGCGCTTTGAGAAGCCACCATTAAAGGCGCTATATAAAATAAAGTTTTTTATTATTATTATAATTATTATTATTATTATTATAAGTTTATTGTGGATTACTACCTATGTGTGATCACACCAACTGTTCTGGGATCGAAAACTATTTCTTTGGGGTTTTTTTTTTTTTAGCATTCATGCTCTCGATGACAGGTCCAGAGATGGCCAAAGTGGGGTGACGGCAGCCACCGTCTGCGACACGGCGCAGTGTGAACGATCCAGGGTGTCGAGACCCCTTTCCAGACGAGCTGCTGATCGAACACAAAGGAGACGAAACTGGGAATCAGACAATCTCACAACCCAGCAAACAGGGCCGCACGGGTAAGACACCCCGTAGCTTAATGACCCAATATAAGGTAAGGATAGGAGGAATCACAGGAGAAAATATAGCAAATAATTAAAAAAAAAAACAGGAAACAGTGGAGCTGCTGTACGATCTGCAAACAGACAAAAAGGAAAACCATCATTGTAAATGGAAAGAAAAAACATTCTAAGCGAGAAATTCTTCTGCAGACTTCATGCTGTCAACACTGAAGGTAAGTCAAGTTATAGAGGGGGCTAATTTCAGCGGCCATGTTTGTTGCAACTGGTCTGAAGGCTGAACTCCCAGTTTGGGGGCGCTGCTTTCAGTCCACAGTGACCGGTCAGCAGGCAGGGCCGCCCCCCCCCCACGTCACAATTCTCGCGAGCCCTCGCCCGTGACGAGACCGGCCCTGCGCTGATCTCCACAAACATGGCGCCCATGCGGGACTTGCACAACGTTCCCCAATTAAATAACAATAATTCTAATGACAATTGCTTACACTTGTAGAGCGCTTTTCTGGACACTCCACTCAAAGCGCTTGACAGGTCAGGGGGAATCCCACTACCGCCACCAATGTGCAGCCCCCACCTGGATGATGCGACGGCAGCCATAGTGCGCCAGAACGCTCCCCACACAGCAGCTCTCAGTGGGGAGGAGAGCAGAGTGATGAAGCCAGTTCAGAGAGGGGGGGTTATTAGGAGGCCATGATTGGTAAGGGCCAATGGGAAATTTGGCCAGGACACTGGGGTTACACCCCTACTCTTCTCCAGAAACACCCTGGGATTGTTAACGACCACAGAGAGTCAGGACCTCGGTTTGACGTCTCATCCGAAGGACAGCACCTGTTTACAGTCCAGTGTCCCCCGTCACTATACTGGGGCATCAGGACCCACATGGACCGCAGGGTGAGAGCGCCCCCTGCTGGCCCCACTCACACCTCTCCCAGCAGCAGCCTTAGTTTTTCCCAGGTGTCTCCCCTCCAGGTACTGGCCAGGCTCACAACTGCTGGGCTCCAGTGGACTGCCAGTTGTGAACTGCAGGGTGAAACGGCTGCTGGAATTTGTGAAGATCTCGGAATGTCTCACATTGTGCAGTACCCTTAATAATTTCTTCTGAGACGGAGATTTAATAACCGGTCGGAGACACTGGGCCAGCAGTCCCCGTCTTAACACTACAAAGCGTACATTGCCACAAACACAATACGCGCTCCTAAAAAACGTCGCAAACGCAAAAGATTCCCAGTAGCCTCTGAACACAACTATAAAGTTTATTTTTACAGCGGTGCGTCTATTTGGCAATAAACAAACAAACCAATAGCATAATACCGAGGACAACATCTCGGGCAGAAACCGCATAACAGGTGTAAAAACAAGGCGAAAATAAATACAAATATTTTCACCGGCGAAATCAAAACAACACCGCGGACTATATGTCATAAAACAACTTACATTTAATTTGCCAACACTATTTTTCTCAACCAGATACAACAGCAGAAACCAAAATACTCACACCTGTAGAAGGATCCACGGCCGAAATGTTGCGTTTGCGTTCTTCTCTTTTCAGCAGGGAATAAACCTGTTTCTTGTTGTTTTTTTTTTAATCAAAATACTGCTTTTCCATAGGAATATTTATCTAGCGTCGCAGTTTTCAGACGTCCCGAAAGCGCATCAGTTCTCCAGCAAAACACAATCGCAAAAGCTCAAATGCGCCAAAAACGCATCAAAACCGTTGTCCAGAGAAATTTATCCCGGGGCGATAAGGAAACAAAATCAAATCGCGGCCGAAAATGTTCATAGTTTTTCAGATCGACCGGTTTAGCAAAGGGGGCTGCTCCGATAGGTAGAACCAGCTGTCATTCAGCGCCTCTTGACCAATCAGAGATCTAGGAAACCTCTTCCTGGGGCGGTTCTTCCGGTTGCAGTTTATTTCCCCGTCAGTGAAGTGAACGTCTACAGCCTCTTGTCCGGCGCTTATGAATACACACCAGAGGTACGCAATCAGGCGCTAAAACCACTGTTCCGCCCCTCCAGAAAAATCAAAAGAAGGCTCTTGAACACTGTCAGAACTCAACATGAGAGGGGGAAAACAGTTCATTTTCCTTTATTTAACATTTGTTTTTAAAGGAAAGGAAAACCATCCCAGGTCCACTCTTCCTAAATATGATTTCATCTTAAAGGCTACTATCTGCTTGCAAAGCCCAGTTCAGACAGGAGTGTATTCCAGGGGCACTTTTTGGGTTACCATGCCCATTTGAGGAAGCTGAAACATTTAGCAAAACAAAGGGCCCCCCCCCATCAGAACAGCATGAACAATTTCATGAACCGCATGACTGAACTTTGACACCCCACCCCTCCCTTGTGACTGAAAGGGAATCCAGAAACCAAGAGCAGAGGCAAGACCAAGAACCGCACTGTCAATTAAGCGCGAGGGAGGGAACCAATGGTCTCCTTCCAAACGAGTCAGCTGACTGCAGATGGCGGGTCACTCTGCAAAGCCTTCTGGGGAATGTAGTTCCAGAGAAGGGCCGCCACCGCCATCTCGTCAGATCTTATTTCACCCCACTTCCAATACAATCCAGGAAGTCGAGGACCCACTGCTGGGGAGGGGAAGTTGCATCATCCCCCCCCCCACCAAAAAAAACTCATTTGTTGCTGCAAAAACAAAGTGCCAAAACACAAGGGTACTGCTCAAATGTTTTTATTGTGGTTCATACTGCACAGCGCCAGAAGCCCACAACCCCAAGATAGAGTCAGGCGGTTGAGCCCACTTCTCTCGGCCCCATCGCGCTACTCCGGCCAAAAGACGCGCACCCCCCGGGGGGCGGGGGGGTTCAGCTTGTCGAGCTGCGCCACCACTCTCTTGTACTCCTGCTGCCACTGCTCCTTGCTCAGGGCCGAGGGGCTGACCTCCAGGAACCTGTAGGCCTCCTTGGACTGCAGGATGAACATCCCGCGGACGTGCATGCAGACGTTGCAGAAGCTCTTCCAGATCTGCGGGGGGGGCGGGGAAGGGGGAGGAGGAGAAGCACCGACATGAGACTCAGCGACCGGGGTAATATCCCAGAAGCCACTGGGAAGCGCCCCCCCACCACCACCACCCACAATATCTAGGATGACAGTTGAGGGCCAAACTTCCAGGAAACTCATCCGCTCAACGACGTAGATCACGGCATTCGGGTCCCGGCTTCCCAGGGGAAGGCTCTTCCTTCCCGAGAACAGCGTTGCCTTTTGTGGAGAAAGGTCTCCCCCTACCTATGCTAACCAGTACATCAGCAGCTCAGGGGCTGCCCGTAGGATTGTTAGTGCTGTGGCACAATTTCTGGACAAGTCAGAGTGTCTGGGGGTGTCCAGGACAGAGATCTGGGCCAGCAGGTACCAGATCAGAGAAGTTCAACCCAAAGAGCTCTGTCCACCCCCCCAAAAATCGATCTACCGCGCAGAAAAACAAACTGACCGGCTCGGCCTCATCCAGGCTGGACAGGAAGTCCTTCTCGCAGTCCTCCAGGACGTCCAGCGTGTCCTCTCTGGTGAAGGTCCTCTGCTTGAAGGTGTCCAGAGCCACGCCAGTCATCTCCCAGAACTTCTTCATCTGCAGCAGGATATCCTTGACCCTGGTCAGGCACTCCTGGACCTCCGCCAGCGTGCTGGGATCACCAATGGATCCTGGGAGGCAGAGGAAGAGGAAAGCAGGAATCATCTCCCGAGCTAAGCTGGTAGATTTAACTCTGGGATTAGAGAAAGAAGTGGTTTCCAACTCTGGTGACAGCTCAGGTCTGTTAAAAGCAAACAATCACGTAAAAAATAAAAACGCATTTCCCTAAATCCTGACTTCACTATGGACTTGAAGCCGAGAGCGGGACTTCGGTCAGGACAGGAGCGGCTTCTTCACTCAAAGGGTGGTAGGGGTGTGGGGCAAGCCGTCCAGCCACGTTGTTGAGGCCAACACCCCACACAAAACACGTCCCAGAGGCCCCATGATCCCGCCTACCGATGTTGATCTGGACCTTGGCGTAGTCCAGCTGCAGCCGGAACAGCTCCTTCTCCTTCTGCCACAGCTCCGACACCTTGGTGTCCTTGCTCTTGTACAGCTCCTCCAGCTGGACCCTGAGGGACTCCAAGGCCACCTTGTCCTTGGGGTCGTTGACGGCCTTCTGGATGGCGTAGATCATGGAGCCCAGGATGGGCACCACGGCCGCCACGATGGCGAACTTGCGGTCCCGCTCCCCGATGCTGATGATGAGGCCCTGCAGCTCCTTGATCTTGTCCTGGATGTCCTTCTCCAGCTGGTCCCTCTCCCCCTGCAGCTGTTTGACCGAGGTGTCCAGCTTGCTGGACTGTCCCTCCAGGGCCTGGGCCTCCGCGCTCTTTCTCTTCTCCTGCTGCTCCTGGTCCTCCTTGATCTCGACCACGTCCCTGCAGGTGTCGCCCACGCCCCTGCCCAGAGCCTCGTACCTGGAAGAGACGGGAGTGGTAAGCCTCTTGTGAAGAGGAGAGGTCGCAGGTTATGGGACAGGAGAATCCCAGCAAGCGAGCCAGGCAGGGGTGTGTGCTGTACACCAAGAGTGGTGGGAGGGGGGGAACAAGCCGCTCAGTTAGAACAGGATATCTCCTTTCATGTTCTTACAAGCAGCCAGAGTCTTTGGCTCTTTCCAATGGCTGGTTCCCCCAAAACGAAGCCAGAGCTTACTTCTCCACCGAGCGGTCCAACTGGTGGCAGATGTCCTTGATCCAGCCCTTCGACTTGTCCAGGAACATCTTGGCCAGCTCCACGTTCCTCTTCTTCACCGCCGTCCGGATCATCGGCAGCATGGTGCCGAGGATGTTGGTCCCCGTACTGGCGCACTGCGAGCGAGAGATCAAGCATCAGCACCATTGCTCCCACCCCCCCCCCCCTTCAAGCTCGAGTTTAGGATGCCCCTTATCCGGCCTATTTAATCCTGTGGCCCTGCAAAACCCCAACACAGCTGGCAGGACCTTCACGCTAATGACCTTGCCGTCAGCAGCCATTTTGGCTCTTCTATGGAGCTATACCTGAGCCAAAATGGCTTCTATAGGACACAGCCACTGGGGTATCCTCAGTATTAACTAAACAGTTCAAGGGCACTTCATTCAACTAGGAATGCAACTCTCTATGACAATTTTAGCACCCATCTCCTGACAAACATCACACTGACATTTATGCCAAAGGTATAGTTCTTCCACCCTCCCCCCCACCATGAAGACCTGGGATAAGGGGTTGAAAAGGTTTCATAGAACTAAGACATCAATAGTCATGAGCCAAAACAAGTCTTCCATTAGATCCAGATGAAAGGAGAAAGTCTCACTTATTAGATGCCCACACCACCAAGCTGAAGGGTTACACGCATTAAATCTTGGGGGTGCAGTGCATCTTGGGTTGATTGCAATACACATACACTTCACACAAAGGGTGGTGGGGGTGTGGAACAAGCTGGCCAGCCCGGTTACTGAAGCAGATACCAAACGGGCCTGACAGGTCCTAAAATCGCTCAACTTGTATTCTTAAGCTCTGACCCAAGAGACAAACTCACCTGGAGCAGCAGGCACACAGACCCACCTGGAGCAGCAGGCACACAGACCCACCTGGAGCAGCAGGACCTCGGAGGAGGCGAACAGCTGCTGGCTCTCGGTGGCCTTGAGCCTCAGCTTCCTCTCCAGCTCGGGGTGGGCGGCCAGACACAGGTAGGACAGGTGGAAGAGCAGAGCCGTCTTCTCCGTGGCCGGGAGCAGATCTCGGAACATATCCATGTCGTTCATCAGCTGCCGGTCAGCGGGCACTAGGTCTGAGTGGGACAAAAAAAAATTGAAATTGGCTTTAAAGTTTTAGCTTCCACAACCTCGAGCACTCAAGCTTGGTGAAGACGTCCGCACATCCACTTTGAGCAAACTGAGAATTTGGATATCCAAGTTAAGACTCTCGATCAGCCCTCTCGATTGCCATAGACCAGGGTGCTGAGCAGTTGTATTCTTAGGAAAGCATCATCCAGGTGGGCCTGCACACTGGGGGTCTGGAGGGGATCCCCATGACCTAGGAATACCTCCGAGTGGAGAGCATTAGGAACTCTTGGCTTGACAAGAATTATCTGAACCATTTGTTCCCAGCTCTTGAACACGATGGGGCTTTGACTACTGTAGTTTGCTCACAAAAAGAGTCACCACCATGTAGACTTTAAAACCCTCCTGCTCACCTATAATGGTCCGCGTGGCTTGGCACCTCAGTACCTGTCTGAGCTATCATCGCCCTACTCCCCTGCTCTCCTTACTGTCCCCACCAAGCCCGTCTGCATTGTAGGGGTGACAGGGCCTTCTCCTGTTGTGCCCCCAAGCTCTGGAACTCTCTGCCAAAGGATATCAGAGAGTCACCTTCTCTAAACTCCTGCCAATCCAGACTCCAAACCCTCTTCTTCAGAAGAGCCTTTACTGAACTGGTTCTGTTCTTCAACCCTCTGCTTCTCTTCGTACCACCATCCACAGTCTCCTCTGTACATTGTGATTGTGTACTCTTACTTATTGTTGTCATCCTGTAAAGTGCTTTGAGAAGCCACCTTTGAGCAGGAGGATTTTAAAGTCCACACAGAATTTGACCGGAAGCCAGTGCAGGGACTCCAGGATAGGAGTTATGTGAACACTTGCACTAGACCTGGTCAGGATTCTGGCTGCTGAATTTCGGACATTCTGCAGTTTGTTCAGAGTAGATTTAGATACCCCCAGCGAGTAGAGCATTCCAGTAGTCAATTCGAGAGAACACAAATGTGTTGATCAGCTCTTCAGCCACAGTTAACGATAGCACAGGGTGTAGTCTTGCGATATTTCTGAGGTGAAAACAAGATTTTTTGGACAGTATGCTGTCCGAGTTGGACCGAGTTGAAGAGTCAGGCGTGCAGCCTGGAGAGAACTGGGGCTGGTTACTGGTCTCGAAACACACAAGCTCTTGTGTGAACCAGATCGATTCACAGCAAGTTTGTTTTACTGGGGAGGGCAAAGCCTGTATCCCTCCCCAAATATAGTTAGATAAGAGTGGGGTGCCCTGAGCTGTAAGGCCAACTGGATTGGGGAACCACTACTCCCCAATACTGCCTCACAATTAAACAGCATGTCCCAAAAAGAATATTCTTGAAGCCTCCTTACCGTGACACTGAGACATGGTTATGGTACGCTGGAGGCGACCGTCAGAGAAAGAGAGAGCCAATTTATCCTGTCACGACAGAAAAAAAAAAAGTTATTTAGACAAACGGGTGTGAAGACACTTCCAACTACTAACCCAGCAATGAGACAGTAAGCAGCCAAATTGGGATTCACTGGAGAAGCAGGAAAGGCACAGGCTAGTTCTTAAACAAGAACTTGAAGGACCCACTCCCCCACCCACCCAAGAAGAAATAAAACCTCTGGAGTCTCCCACATTTCCACACCGAGCAGCCTTCCAACACAACAGTCCGGCTGTGACACAGGCTGCAATTCGCTTCAATTAAAAATGCTCAAGTTGATCTTTTAAAGCCAGTCAGAGCGCTGAGAGACCACCCCCAGTTCGGAACCAGAAGCGACACACTCAGGAAACACAATAGACCCCTAGCGGAGAACACCAGCAAGTCTTCACCTGAACCCAGCCCTGAAAGACCACTGCCTGAACCTCGACTCTACTGGAAGAACTGAGAGCACCCTCCCCCCTTCCGGGCCCCTCTTATAGGGCTGCGCACTGCCCACAGGAAGTCCATATAAGGTTCGCTGTTTGTAACTGTGTGTTATTGTTAACGACGCGTTTCTTTTCTCTTGGTTGAAGGGGGGAGAGTTTCCACCCGGTTTGCAGAGAGAGAGAGGAGGGAACTCAGTTGATCTGGCAGCCCAGTATGTGATCTCGTGTCCCAGCCTGAGGAACAGTGAGTCTGTCTCCCAATAATGCTCCAGCCGCCTACAGTATATGTCAATATTTTATAATATGGCTTTGTTGTAAATGTCGGTAACATGTCTGTAGATTTTATTTTACTTCTATTTTTTGTTTTGTTTAATGTAAATATCATTACTTTCATCTGCTTTGGCAACACTGATTGTACCCATCGGTCATGCTAATAAAGCACCTTGAATTGAATTGAATTGAGAGGCCGCCCTCCCCCCCCGAAAATTAATCCTAGTGCGCCCAAAAAAAAAGGAGCTTGTTTTTTTTCCCCATATTTTCTACTTTGGTCACGGCCATTCGACCTCATAGGAGGACGGAATAAGGGGAATGTCTCTTTATTTTCTCCCCCCAGCAGCGTCGCGGAAAAAAAAGGAGGGGAGCCGGTCAGTTTGCAGGACAGTTAACTCGCGTTGAGGGAGACGGGGCAAACAGCCGCCTCAGCTGGTCTCTCCCTCTCGGCGACCTGCGCCGGCTGTGCGTCGCCGAGCAACGTCGGGGGGGCGCCTAGTCTTTTCGTCACTTCCGGCCCCGCACAGAAGCGGGGGAGACGGCTTCATGGCTGCGCTCTGGCGAGAGGAGCCGGACGGGTCCGCTGGTTGTCGTCACCGCTTCTTATTCGGGATCTTGACTTCTGTAACAAATAGCGTTTTCGGTTTCTCAGTTGTGTATGTATGTCTGCACCTGCTGCTATACGTGTGTGTCTCAGTTGTGCGTTTGTATGTCTGCACCTTCAGACATACGTGTGTGTCTCGGTTGTGCGTTTGTATGTCGGCACCTGCGGCTACAGGTGTGTGTGTGTGTGTGTCTCAGTTGTGCGTTTGTATGTCTGCACCTGCGGCGACAGGTGTGTGTGTGTGTGTCTCAGTTGTGCGTTTGTATGTCTGCACCTGCGGCGACAGGTGTGTGTGTGTGTGTCTCAGTTGTGCGTTTGTATGTCTGCACCTGCGGCTACAAGTGTGCGTCTCAGTTGTGCGTTTGTATGTCTGCACCTGCGGCTACAAGTGTGCGTCTCAGTTGTGCGTTTGTATGTCTGCACCTGCGGCTACAAGTGTGCGTCTCAGTTGTGCGTTTGTATGTCTGCACCTGCTGCTACAGGTGTGTGTGTGTGTTGTGCGAGGGCTGTCTGGCCTGTCCAGTGATATATTGCCTACAGTGACTCTCTCAGCTCGTACCTGCAGCGTGGAGCCTGCGGTCTGTGTGGGTCCTGATGCCCCAGTATAGTGACGGGGGACACCGGACTGTAAACAGGCGCCGTCCTTCGGATGAGACGTCAAACCCAGGTCCTGACTCTCTGTGCTCATTAACAATCCCGAGGTGTCTCTGGAGAAGAGTAGGGGTGTTACCCTGGCCAAATTTCCCATTGGCCCTTAACTTGAAGTGCTTGCTCTAGATATGCCTGAAACCAAGAACGCAGATCTCACAAGCAACACTTTTTCAAATGGCTTGGACAGAAATCTACCATTTGCTAAGAAAACGGCATCACTGGGTCTCATGGTTGTGTGTGTAATAGAGGCACCCGTACCAGCAGCTCTTTCCTAATTCATCAACCATAGAGGAGACTTTAGAAAGGAATCTATAGATTCAGAGTGTAAACCTGTTGAAAATATACACATATTTTTTAGCGCCGTAGCAAGAGCTTTTTTTGTGCCACATGCACAGGGTATTAAGGGGATTAAGAGGACATCCACAAGCGGGAATTTATTCTGGGGTCAACCACAGCTCACAAAAGCGCACTCCCTCCCGCTAAATACACGAGCAGACGTTCTGAAAAACCTTGAAATGTGCAAAATCAGCACAAACGTCCCCCGCGGCTATTCGGGTTGTTTTGGGTTTTTTTTGTACCGCAGAAAAGTCCAAAGAGCGACAGCTCGGCAGATTCCCTAATTTCACACGCTAGGGCGAAAAACGAGATTGGCACGCGCATTGTGAAACAGAGCAGAAAGAACCCTTGCTCGCCCCGGATTCGCCCGCCGGGCAAATCGCCGGCGCCGGCAAGGAAAATGCTTACAAACGGAAAAATGACAACAGCCCTGAAGCCGAACGGGAACCGAGAACAAAAGCCACCGTGCTCCCAGTTCTGCCGAGGTCAAAACAAACCGAGGGCCGCGTCTCAGCTCTTAACAGATCATCCCATCACTAAGAGTCCAGGTGGGGGCTGCACATTGGTGGCGGTAGTGGGATTCCCCGTGACCTGTAAAGCGCTTTGAGTGGAGTGTCCAGAAAAGCGCTATATAAGTGTAAACAATTATTATTATTATTATTATTATCTAAAGAATGAACGGTATTACACTTCGTGTTTTTCGAATCAAAGTCACTACAGTGTCATATGATGTTGGGGCGCTATGCAGTTTTTCTTAATGACCATGTATGTGCCAAGAACTCGACAGATCCTGTCGAATGCATTGGAAAACGGTACAGTTCTGCCCCCCCACCCCCCACACGCACACGAGATAACCATCATGAACATCACTCACTCTTCAAAGCTGTTTTATTTAACCCGAAAGACACCTGCCAAAGCACTTTAGCAGTTTGCCTGGAAACTGGGGGGGGTTTCTCTGAATGGCACGGCTGCCTCACAGCTCCAGGGTTTCAGGATCACAAATACCGCAAGGCCGCCTCATTTGGCAGCCATTCGACGAGGAGCGCCGTCCGAAAGTCAACAAACAACCAACACGGGACAGCGGACGGACATCTGTGCTGGCTCCAAAGGTTTGACGAGCCTCTCCTCCATTTGCACGGTCCAAAACGCTGTGTAACGGTAAGTTAATAATAATAATAATAATAATAGCTTACACTTATATAGCGCTTTTCTGGACACTCCACTCCAAGCGCTTTACAGGTCATGGGGAATCCCACTACCACCACCAGTGTGCAGCCCCCACCTGGATGATGCGACGGCAGCCATAGTGCGCCAGAACGCTCCCCCACACAGCAGCTCTCAGTGGGGAGGAGAGCAGAGGGATGAAGCCAGTTTATAGATGGCGATTTATATAGGGGGCCATGATTGGTAAAGGCCAATGGGAAATTTGGCCAGGACACTGGGGTTACACCCCTACTCTTTTCGAGAAACGCCCTGGGATTGTTAATGACCACAGAGAGTCAGGACCTCGGTTTTACATCTCATCCGAAGGACGGCGCCTGTTTACAGTCCAGTGTCCCCCGTCACTATACTGGGGCATCAGGACCCACAAGGACTGCAGGGTGAGAGCGCCCCCTGCTGGCCACACTAACACCTCTCCCAGCAGCAACCTACTATTTAATACTGATTAGTATCGCAAGAATTTATGGTTTTCACAGTTTAAGAGCAGAGAGCTGAAGAAAACCTGAACCATAACTGCCTTTTCTCAGGTTGGCCCGTTCGCAGTTGTAACCGATATGCCTGGTCATGTTTCCTAACGGGGGCCGGGAACTCCTCCCGGAGCTGCGTCTGGTGGGAATAGACATGCCTGAGGGCAGCCTGTGCTCCATCAAGTCCGACTACACCGGTCCAGACTCCATCTTCCGGTCCAGAGCTGCTGTTCTGGTGACCCGTCCTGGAAAGACACAAGCGTGTGGTCCACAGGCTCTCTCTTTCCCCATTCCTCACCACGTTCAGGGGTTCTGACACCCCTGGGCTCCCCTTCATTGTTGTGGCACCACTGGGCTCCCCCTTCCTCCCTAGAGTCTTCGGGGGGGGGGTCCAGGCGCTGGGGCTCCTCCTCCTGGTCAGCCTGAGTCTTCGGGGGGGCTCCGGGTGATGGGGTACCCTGTCCCCCTCCTGTGCTGACCAGGTCAAGCACACCCCCTGTCCTCTTAACTGCAGGTCTTGGGGGGGTGCCCTCTCCTGCGTGGTACAGCCCTGGCTGCCTGGTCCCGTTTCCCCCCACAACATGGGGGGACAGCTCCCACATTCCCTGCCTGCTGGGGGCGAGATCCTCCTCAGCAATAAACACGCCTGTGCCCCACTGAGCCCCGACTGCCCCGGTCACCTCGGATAAACCGCAGTGTCGGTGAACAGCAGCTCCACCTCATCATCGGCGAACACAGGGACTGAGGTCTTCTCCAGGCTCCACGCTGCAGGTCCGAGCTGAGAGAGTCACCGTAGGCAATATATCACTGGACAGGCCAGACAGCCCTCGCACAACACACACACACCTGTAGCAGCAGGCGCAGACAGACAGACACACACACACACGTAGCCGCAGGAGCAGACAGACAGACACACAACTGAGACACACACACACACACCTGTAGCTGCAGGTGCAGACAGACAGACACACAACTGAGACACACACACACACACCTGTAGCAGCAGGTGCAGACATACAAACGCACAACCGAGACGCACACTTGTAGCTGCAGGTGCAGACATACAAACGCACAACCGAGACGCACACTTGTAGCTGCAGGTGCAGACATACAAACGCACAACTGAGACGCACACTTGTAGCTGCAGGTGCAGACATACAAACGCACAACTGAGACGCACACTTGTAGCTGCAGGTGCAGACATACAAACACACAACTGAGACACACACACACCTGTAGCAGCAGTTGCAGACATACAAACACACAACTGAGACACACACGCAGGTGCAGACATACAAACGCACAACTGAGAGACACACACACACCTGTCGCCACAGGTGCAGACATACAAACACACAACTGAGACACACACACACACCTGTCGCCACAGGTGCAGACATACAAACACACAACTGAGACACACACACACACCTGTCGCCACAGGTGCCGACATACAAACGCACAACCGAGACACACACGTATGTCAGAAGGTGCAGACATACAAACGCACAACTGAGACACACACGTATAGCAGCAGGTGCAGACATACATACACAACTGAGAAACCGAAAACGCTATTTGTTACAGAAGTCAAGATCCCGAATAAGAAGCGGTGACGACAACCAGCGGACCCGTCCGGCTCCTCTCGCCAGAGCGCAACCATGAAGCCGTCTCCCCCGCTTCTGTGCGGGGCCGGAAGTGACGAAAAGACTAGGCGCCCCCCCGACGTTGCTCGGCGACGCACAGCCGGCGCAGGTCGCCGAGAGGGAGAGACCAGCTGAGGCGGCGGTTTGCCCTGTCTCCCTCAACGCGAGTTAACTGTCCTGCAAACTGACCGGCTCCCCTCCTTTTTTTTCCGCGACGCTGCTGGGGGGAGAAAATAAAGAGACATTCCCCTTATTCCGTCCTCCTATGAGGTCGAATGGCCGTGACCAAAGTAGAAAATATGGGGAAAAAAAACAAGCTCCTTTTTTTTTGGGCGCACTAGGATTAATTTTCGGGGGGGGAGGGCGGCCTCTCAATTCAATTCAATTCAAGGTGCTTTATTAGCATGACCGATGGGTACAATCAGTGTTGCCAAAGCAGATGAAAGTAATGATATTTACATTAAACAAAACAAAAAATAGAAGTAAAATAAAATCTACAGACATGTTACAGACATTTACAACAAAGACATATTATAAAATATTGACATATTCTGTAGGAGATCACATACTGGGCTGCCAGATCAACTGAGTTCCCTCCTCTCTCTGCAAACCGGGTGGAAACTCTCCCCCCTTCAACCAAGAGAAAAGAAACGCGTCGTTAACAATAACACACAGTTACAAACAGCGAACCTTATATGGACTTCCTGTGGGCAGTGCGCAGCCCTATAAGAGGGGCCCGGAAGGGGGGAGGGTGCTCTCAGTTCTTCCAGTAGAGTCGAGGTTCAGACAGTGGTCTTTCAGGGCTGGGTTCAGGTGAAGACTTGCTGGTGTTCTCCGCTAGGGGTCTATTGTGTTTCCTGAGTGTGTCGCTTCTGGTTCCGAACTGGGGGTGGTCTCTCAGCGCTCTGACTGGCTTTAAAAGCTCAACTTGAGCATTTTTAATTGAAGCGAATTGCAGCCTGTGTCACAGCCGGACTGTTGTGTTGGAAGGCTGCTCGGTGTGGAAATGTGGGAGACTCCAGAGGTTTTATTTCTTCTTGGGTGGGTGGGGGAGTGGGTCCTTCAAGTTCTTGTTTAAGAACTAGCCTGTGCCTTTCCTGCTTCTCCACTCAATCCCAATTGGGCTGCTTACTGTCTCATTGCTGGGTTAGTAATTGGAAGTGTCTTCACACCCGTTTGTCTAAATTACATCTTTTTTTTCTGTCGTGACAGGATAAATTGGCTCTCTCTCTCTCTCTCTGACGGTCGCCTCCAGCATACCATAACCATGTCTCAGTGTCACGGTAAGGAGGCTTCAAGAATTTTCTTTTTGGGACATGCTGTTTAATTGTGAGGCAGTATTGGGGAGTAGTGGTTCCCCAACCCAGTTGGCCTTACAGCTCAGGGCACCCCACTCTTATCTAACTATATTTGGGGAGGGATACAGGCTTTGCCCTCCCCAGTAAAATAAACTTGCTGTGAATCGATCTGGTTCACACAGGAGCTTGTGTGTTTCGAGACCAGTAACCAGCCCCAGTTCTCTCCAGGCTGCACGCCTGACTCTTAAACTCGGTCCAACTCGGACAGTATACTGTCCAAAAAATCTTGTTTTCACCTCAGAAATATCGCAAGACTACACCCTGTGCTATCGTTAACTGTGGCTGAAGAGCTGATCAACACATTTGTGTTCTCTCGAATTGACTACTGGAATGCTCTACTCGCTGGGGGTATCTAAATCTACTCTGAACAAACTGCAGAATGTCCGAAATTCAGCAGCCAGAATCCTGACCAGGTCTGGTGCAAGTGTTCACATAACTCCTATCCTGGAGTCCCTGCACTGGCTTCCGGTCAAATTCTGTGTGGACTTTAAAATCCTCCTGCTCAAAGGTGGCTTCTCAAAGCGCTTTACAGGATGACAACAATAAGTAAGAGTACACAATCACAATGTACAGAGGAGACTGTGGATGGTGGTACGAAGAGAAGCAGAGGGGTGAAGAACAGAACCAGTTCAATAAAGGCTCTTCTGAAGAAGAGGGTTTGGACTCTGGATTGGCAGGAGTTTAGAGAAGGTGACTCTCTGATATCCTTGGGCAGAGAGTTCCAGAGCTTGGGGGCACAACAGGAGAAGGCCCTGTCACCCCTACAATGCAGACGGGCTTGGGGGGGAGAGTAAGGAGAGCAGGGGAGTAGGGCGATGATAGCTCAGACAGGTACTGAGGTGCCAAGCCACGCGGACCCTTATAGGTGAGCAGGAGGGTTTTAAAGTCTACATGGTGGTGACTCTTTTTGTGAGCAAACTACAGTAGTCAAAGCCCCATCGTGTTCAAGAGCTGGGAACAAATGGTTCAGATAATTCTCGTTAAGCCAAGAGTTCCTAATGCTCTCCACTCAGAGGTATTACTAGGTCATGGGGATCCCCTCCAGCCCCCCCAGTGTGCGGCCCCACCTGGATGATGCTTTCCTAAGAATACAACTGCTCAGCACCCTGGTCTATGGCAATCGAGAGGGCTGATGTCTTCACTTGGATATCCAAATTCTCAGTTTGCTCAAAGTGGATGTGTGGACGTCTTCACCAAGCTTGAGTGCTCGAGGTTGTTGAAGCTAAAACTTTAAAGCCAATTTCAATTTTTTTTGTCCCACTCAGACCTAGTGCCCGCTGACCGGCAGCTGATGAACGACATGGATATGTTCCGAGATCTGCTCCCGGCCGCAGAGAAGACGGCTCTGCTCTTCCACCTGTCCTACCTGTGTCTGGCCACCCACCCCGAGCTGGAGAGGAAGCTGAGGCTCAAGGCCACTGAGAGCCAGCAGCTGTTCGCCTCCTCCGAGGTCCTGCTGCTCCAGGTGGGTCTGTGTGCCTGCTGCTCCAGGTGGGTCTGTGTGCCTGCTGCTCCAGGTGAGTTTGTCTCTTGGGTCAGAGCTTAAGAATACAAGTTGAGCGATTTTAGGACCTGTCAGGCCCGTTTGGTATCTGCTTCTGTAACCGGGCTGGCCAGCTTGTTCCACACCCCCACCACCCTTTGTGTGAAGTGTATGTGTATCACAATCAACCCAAGATGCACTGCACCCCCAAGTTTTAATGCGTGTAACCCTTCAGCTTGGTGGTGTGGGCATCTAATAAGTGAGACTTTCTCCTTTCATCTGGATCTAATGGAAGACTTGTTTTGGCTCATGACTATTGATGTCTTAGTTCTATGAAACCTTTTCAACCCCTTATCCCAGGTCTTCATGGTGGGGGGGAGGGTGGAAGAACTATACCTTTGGCATAAATGTCAGTGTGATGTTTGAGGAGATGGGTGCTAAAATTGCCATAGAGAGTTGCATTCCTAGTTGAATGAAGTGCCCTTGAACTGGTCAGTTAATACTGAGGACACCCCAGTGGCTGTGTCCTATAGAAGCCATTTTGGCTCAGGTATAGCTCCATAGAAGAGCCAAAATGGCTGCTGACGGCAAGGTCATTAGCGTGAAGGTCCTGCCAGCTGTGTTGGGGTTTTGCAGGGCCACAGGATTAAATAGGCCGGATAAGGGGCATCCTAAACTCGAGCTTGAAGGGGGGGGAGATGGGAGCAATGGTGCTGATGCTTGATCTCTCGCTCGCAGTGCGCCAGTACGGGGACCAACATCGTCGGCACCATGCTGCCGATGATCCGGACGGCGGTGAAGAAGAGGAACGTGCAGCTGGCCAAGATGTTCCTGGACAAGTCGAAGGGCTGGATCAAGGACATCTGCCACCAGGTGGACCGCTCGGTGGAGAAGTAAGCTCTGGCTTCGTTTTGGGGGAACCAGCCATTGGAAAGAGCCAAAGACTCTGGCTGCTTGTAAGCACATGAAAGGAGATATCCTGTTCTAACTGAGCGGCTTGTTCCCCCTCCCACCACTCTTGGTGTACAGCACACACCCCTGCCTGGCTTGCTGGGATTCTCCTGTCCCATAACCTGCGACCTCTCCTCTTCACAAGAGGCTGACCACTCCCGTCTCTTCCAGGTACGAGGCTCTGGGCAGGGGCGTGGGCGACACCTGCAGCGACGTGGTCAAGACCAAGGCGGACAAGGAGCAGCAGAAGAAGGAGAAGAGCGCGGAGGCCCAGGCCCTGGAGGGACAGTCCAGCAAGCTGGACACCTCGGTCAAACAGCTGCAGGGGGAGAGGGACCAGATGGAGAAGGACATCCAGGACAAGAACAAGGAGCTGCAGGGCCTCATCATCAGCATCGGGGAGCGGGACCGCAAGTTCGCCATCGTGGCGGCCGTGGTGCCCATCCTGGGCAACATGATCAACGCCATCCAGAAGGCCGCCAACGACCCCAAGGACAAGGCGGCCGTGGAGTCCCTCAAGGTCCAGCTGGAGGAGCTGCACAAGAGCAAGGATGCCAAGGTGTCGGAGCTGTGGCAGAAGGAGAAGGAGCTGATCCGGCTGCAGCTGGACTACGCCAAGGTCCAGATCGACATCGGTAGGCGGGCGGGTTGCCAGATCATGGGGCCGCTGGGACGTGTTTTGTGTGGGGTATTGGCTTGTTCCACACCCCTACTACTCGGTGTGAAGAAGCCGCTCCTGTCCTGACCGAAGTCCCGCTCTCGGCTTCAAGTCCATAGTGAAGTCAGGATTTAGGGAAATGTGTTTTTATTTTTTACGTGATTGTTTGCTTTAAACAGACCTGAGCTGTCACCAGAGTTGGAAATCACTTCTTTCTCTAATCCCTTTCTACCATCCAAGAGTTAAATCTGCCAGCTGAGCTCGGGAGATGATTCCTACTTTCCTCTTCCCCTGCCTCTCAGGATCCATTGGCGACCCCAAGATGCTGGCGGAGGTCCAGAAGTGCCTGACCAGGATCCAGGACATCCTGCTGCAGATGAAGAAGTTCTGGGAGACGACTGGCGTGGCGCTGGACATCCTCACGAAGACGACCTTCGCCGGAGAGCACATGCTGGACTTCCTGGAGGAGTGCGAGGCTGACTTCCTGTCCAGCTTGGATAAGGCCGAGCCGGTCAGTTTGTTTTTCTGCTCGATTCTGGTAGATCGATCTCAGAGGGTGGGGTGGACAGAGCTGTCCTGCTTGGGGTCTCTCTGTCGGGTTGAACTTCTCTGATCTGGTACCTGCTGGCCCAGATCTCTGTCCTGGACACCCCCAGACACTCTGACTTGTCCAGAAATTGTGCCACAGCACTAACAATCCTACGGGCAGCCCCTGAGCTGCTGATGTACTGGTTAGCATAGGTAGGAGGAGACCTTTCTCCACAAAAGGCAACGCTGTTCTCGGGAAGGAAGAGCCTTCCCCTGGGAAGCCGGGACCCGAATGCCGTGATCTACGTCGTTGAGCGGATGAGTTTCCTGGAAGTTTGGCCTCTGCCCTCAACTGTCATCCTAGATATTGTGGGTGGTGGTGGTGGTGGGAGGGGGGGGCACTTCCCAGTGGCTTCTGGGATATTACCCCGGTCGCTGAGTCTCATGTTGGTGCTTCTTCTCCTCCCCCTTCCCCGCCCCCCCCGCAGATCTGGGAGAGCTTCTGCAACGTCTGCATGCACGTCCGCGGGATGTTCATCCTGCAGTCCAAGGAGGCCTACAGGTTCCTGGAGGTCAGCCCCTCGGCGCTGAGCAAGGAGCAGTGGCAGCAGGAGTACGACGGCGTGGTGGCGCAGCTCGACAAGCTGAACCCCCCCGCCCCCGAGGCGCTGCAGGTCGAGGGGCCGGAGTAGCGCGATGGGGCCGAGAGAAGTGGGGGCAACCGCCTGACTCAATCTTGGGGTTGTGGGCTTCTGGCGCTGTCCAGTATGAACCGCAATAAAAACATTTGTTGTGTTTTGGCACTTTGTTTGCAGCGACAAGTGAGTTTTTTGGGAGGGGAAATGAGGCAACTTCACTTATAGACAGGCTGGCTCAAGGGCCTTGAATTCCCCTCCCCAGCAGTGGGTCCTCGACTTCCTGGATTGTATTGGAAGTGGGGTGAAATAAGATCTGACGAGATGGCGGTGGCGGCCCTTCTCTGGAACTACATTCCCCAGAAGGCTTTGCAGAGTGACCCGCCATCTGCAGTCAGCTGACTCGTGTGGAAGGAGACCATTGGTTCCCTCCCTCGCGCTTCATTGACAGTGCGGTTCTTGGTCTTGCCTCTGCTCTTGGTTTCTGGATTCCCTTTCAGTCACAAGGGAGGGGTGGGGTGTCAAAGTTCAGTCATGCAGTTCATGAAATTGTTCATGCTGTTCTGATGGGGGGGGTCCCTTTGTTTTGCTAAATGTTTCAGCTTCCTCAAATGGGCATGGTAACCCAAAAAGTTCCCCTGGAATAAACTCCTGTCTGAACTGGGCTTTGCAAGCCGATAGTAGCCTTTAAGAAGAAATAATATTTAGGAAGAGTGGACCTGGGATGGTTTTCCTTTCCTTTTAGAAACAAATTTCAAATAAAGGAAAATGAACTATTTTTCTGATGTCAAAACATTTAACCGCCAGGAGGTAATGAAGTAAATTATGTGATCAAACTATTTTTTTTTACATATATCATACGTTTTCCTGGCTTTATTATTTCTGACCCCACAGTGACCGGTCAGCAGGAAGGGCCGCCCCCACATCACAATTCTCCTGAGCTCTCGCCTGTGACGAGAGCAGCCCTGCGCTGATCTCCACAAACATGGCGCCCATGCGGGACTTGCACAACGTTCCCAAATTTGATAGTAATAATTATAATGACAATTGCTTACACTTATATAGCGCTTTTCTGGACACTCCACTCAAAGCGCTTTACAGGTCACGGGGAATCCCACTACCGCCACCAATGTGCAGCCCCCACCTGGACTCTTAGTGATGGGATGATCTGTTAAGAGCTGAGACGCGGCCCTCGGTTTGTTTTGACCTCGGCAGAACTGGGAGCACGGTGGCTTTTGTTCTCAGTTCCCGTTTGGCTTTTAGGGCTGTTGTCATTTTTCCGTTTGTAAGCGTTTTCCTTGCTGGCGCCGGCGATTTGCCCGGTGGGCGAATCCAGGGCGAGCAAGGGTTCTTTCTGCTCTGTTTCACAATGCGCGTGCCAATCTCGTTTTTTACCCTAGCGTGTGAAATTAGGGAAACTGCTGCCGAGCTGTCGCTCTTTGGACTTTTCTGCGGTACAAAAAAACAAAAACAAAACAACCTGAATAGCTGCAGGGGACATTTGTGCTGATTTCGCACATTTCAAGTTTTTCAGAACGTCTGCTTGTGTATTTAGCAGGAGGGAGTGCGGCACACCAGAAAAGCTCTTTATAAGTGTAAGCAATTATTATTATTATTAACCCAGGAATAAACTATCACTGAGACACTGCCGAGATCGGGCTACACTGTTAAAGTAAGCAGGTGGGCAAGGAAGAAAACGGTTCAGGATGTCCTCGGAAAGCCAGTTTTGGGCTTTAAAAGAGCAACAGACTTCAGTGGCAGAGATGGGAGAAAGCTACCCATGAATCAATATCTCAGTCTCTCCACAAAGCTGGTCTGCATGGCAAAGTTAAAGGAAGGGAGCTAGTTTTGGTCCAAATGCACAGCGAAATATCTAGTTGAACCCAAAACTGAGGGTTACATTTACTGGAGAAATTAAATTAAAATCACATATACAGGATAATCTGATTCAGTCTGCTAAAAAACAAAAACCTGGTGGTGGTAGTGGGATTCCCCGTGACCTGTAAAGCGCTTTGAGTGGAGTGTCCAAAAACCTGGAAAATGTACCTTTCTTTGGGACAACAATTCAAAACCCGAAGCACAATGTCCTTGAGTTGCCCACTCAACGTCCCGATTTCAATCTAATGGGACCTACATAGCCAGCAGTCATATCACCCTGCAACTCACAACTGGTAACCCACTGGAGCTCAGCAGGTGTGAGCCTGGTCAGTACCTGGAGGGGAGACCTCCTGGGAAAAAAATAAGGTTGCTGCTGGAAGGTGTTAGTGGGGCCAGCAGGGGGTGCTGTGGTCCATGTGGGTCCTAATGCCCCAGTATAGTGACGGGGGACACTGGACTGTAAACAGGCACCGTCCTTCGGATGAGACGTCAAACCCAGGTCCTGACTCTCTGTGGTCATTAACAATCCCAGGGCGTCTCTCGAAAAGAGTAGGGGTGTAACCCCGGCGTCCTGGTCAAATTTCCCATTGGCCCTTACCAATCATGGCCTCCTAATAACCCCCCCTCTCTGAACTGGCTCCATCTCTCTGCTCTCCTCCCCACTGAGAGCTGCGTTCTGGCGCACTATGGCTGCCGTCGCATCATCTAGGTGGGGCTGCACACTGGTGGTAGTGGGATTCCCCCTGACCTGTAAAGCGTTTTGAGTGGAGTGTCCAGAAAAGCGCTATAGAAGTGTAAGCAATTATTATTATATGTAGCCAGACTTGAAATTGCTGTCCTTTTTCAATCCCTGCTGACCTTACAACTGTAGTGTGCTCTCACGAGGCACCAGTTCTGTAGGGTTTGGACATTTACTGGGACAATTATTAACTGTAGCAGTAAGTCACAAAATTGATTATTTTAATAGCCTTATAACTCAAACAACGCATACACACACACAGGTACTAATACACAAGGATACATTTATTAATACATACAATATGCATGTAAACCTAACAGATCTTATCCTGAGGGTTATCAGAATACAAAAGGTATATATTCATTCAGTCACAAAGAGTTATACATATCAAGAGGGCATACGTTCGGTATATCATTCATTTAGACCGTTTCGGAAATGAACTTGGTCACAACGTCTCCACTAGATACTCAAAACGAGTACCTAACTCTAAGGAATTAAAGTGATATCAACTGGTTGGGATAGCAATTGAATTCTCGAGCTGTAGTGCAGTGAAGGTGAAGACTCATCCGATCTGTGGGGATTCAGACCTCCTGCGGGCACAAAGAGGCAGCTGCAGGCTTGTTGCTGTCCAATCCGCGCTCTCTGGCTCCGGGCCAGGCTCTGCTGTCCGGCCTGCGAGCACGGGAGAAAAGATGACCGCGGTGTCCCAGCAGGTCAGGAAGAGGACCGGTTCGTTCCTGACTCTTAGAACAGAGGAACGTTCTGGCACTCGGACCCACGGGCCGTTCCACGGTGGTCCGGGCTGAGTCTCGGGACGGTCAGGGGCCGCGCTCTGCGAGAATGTCCTGCCCTTGGGAGCCTTTCTGCTCCTGGGCCGTCCTGCCCCGGAATTGTCTCCCACCGCTGGAATTCTCCCTAGAGATTCTCCTCCTCCAGGCTCGCTGTGTTGCCTGTTTTTACCTGGAGGAACTTCAGCTCGTTGATTGGCTGAAAGTTTCGTGGGCATCAGAGACCCACGTGGGTTACCAGTCCATGATTGGTTGATCAAGGTGAGATACGACTCCCTTACACCTGACACCTAGGAAGGCAGTCCAGATGTCCATCCCGCTACATACGTTTATGCTTTGCGCGAGTGCGCGTGCGTGTTTTGCCAACCGGGCAGCTCACAGATTTGCTGAACGTCTCTGCTGGTTGGCAAGCGTTTGTCGTGTTCTTAAAATAAAAGAGTTGCTCAATTGACCAGTTAACTGTCTGGTTTCTTCAACTTTCACTCAGGAGGAAAAAAATCTGCCTTCAAACTTGAAAGAAACAACGATTTGACATTTAGCGCGATAATTATCGATATCGACTGATATGAACATTTTTATCGTGATAATGTTTTGGGCCATATCGCCCAGCCCTAGGTACAAGAGAAAAAAAAAACATTTAACCGCCAGGAGGTAATGAAGTAAATTATGTGATCAAACTGTATTTTTTTTTACATATATCATACGTTTTCCTGGCTTTATTGTTTCTGACCCCACAGTGACCGGTCAGCAGGAAGAGCCGCCCCCACGTCACAATTCTCCTGAGCTCTCGCCCGTGACGAGAGCAGCCCTGCGCTGATCTCCACAAACATGGCGCCCATGCGGGACTTGCACAACGTTCCCAAATTTAATAGTAATAATTATAATGACAATTGCTTACACTTATATAGCGCTTTTCTGGACACTCCACTCAAAGCGCTTTACAGGTCAGGGGGAATCCCACTACCGCCACCAATGTGCAGCCCCCACCTGGATGATGCTCCAGTCCGCTCAGCACACATCAGCTCTCAGTGGGGAGGAGAGCAGAGTGATGGAGCCAGTTCACACACGGGGGTTATTAGGAGGCCATGATTGGTAAGGGACAATGGGAAATTTGGCCAGGACGCCGGGGTTACACCCCTACTCTTTTCGAGAAACGCCCTGGGATTTTTAATGACCACAGAGTGTCAGGACCTCGGTTTTACGTCTCATCCGAAGGACAGCGCCTGTTTACAGTCCAGTGTCCCCCGTCACTATACTGGGGCATCAGGACCCACACAGACCGCGGGGTGAGCGCCCCCTGCTGGCCCCACTAACACCTCTTCCAGCAGCAGCCTTAGTTTTTCCCAGGAGTCTCCCATCCAGGTACTGACCAGGCTCCCACCTGCTGGGCTCCAGTGGACTGCCAGTTGTGAACTGCAGGGTGATCTGGCTGCTGGAATTTGTGAAGATCTCGGAATGTCTCACATTGTGCAGTACCCTTAATAATTTCTTCTGAGACGGAGATTTAATAACCGGTCGGAGACACTGGGCCAGCAGTCCCCGGTTTAACACTACAAAGCGTACATTGCCACAAACACAATACGCGCTCCTAAAAAACGTCGCAAACGCAAAAGATTCCCAGTAGCCTCTGAACACAACTATAAAGTTTATTTTTACAGCGGCGAATCTATTTGGCAATAAACAAACAAACCAATAGCATAATACCGAGGACAACATCTCGGGCAGAAACCGCATAACAGGTGTAAAAACAAGGCGAAAATAAATACAAATATTTTCACCGGCGAAATCAAAACACCGCGGACTATATGTCATAAAACAACTTACATTTAATTTGCCAACACTATTTTTCTCAACCAGATAAAACAGCATAAACCAAAATACTCACACCTGTAGAAGGATCCACGGCCGAAACGTTGCGTTTTCTTTCTTCTCTTTTCAGCAGGGAATAAACCTGTTACTTGTTTTTTTTTTTAAAACCAAAATACTGCTTTTCCATAGGAATATTTATCTCGCGTCGCAGTTTTCAGACGTCCCGAAAGCGCATCAGTTCTCCAGCAAAACACAATCGCAAAAGCTCAAATGCGCCAAAAACGCATAAAAACGGTTGTCCAGAGAAATTTATCCCGGGGCGATAAGGAAACAAAATCAAATCGCGGCCGAAAATGTTCATAGTTTTTCAGATCGACCGGTTTAGGAAAGGGGGCTGCTCCGATAGGTAGAACCAGCTGTCATTCAGCACCTCTTGACCAATCAGAGATCTAGGAAACCTCTTCCTGGGGCGGTCCTTCCGGTTGTAGTTTATTTCCCCGTCAGTGAAGTGAACGTCTACAGCCTCTTGTCCGGCGCTTATAAATACACACCAGAGGTACGCAATCAAGCGCTAAAACCACTGTTCCACCCCTCAAGAAACATCACAAGAAGGCTCTTGAACACCGTCAGAACTCAGTATGAGAGGGGAAAAATAGTTCATTTTCCTTTAACATTTGTTTCTAAAAGGAAAGGAAAACCATCCCAGGTCTACTCTTCCTAAATATGATTTCTTCTTAAAGGCTACTATCTGCTTGCAAAGCCCAGTTCAGCCAGGAGTTTATTCCAGGGGCACTTTTTGGGTTACCATGCCCATTTGAGGAAGCTGAAACATTTAGCAAAACAAAGGGACCCCCCCCATCAGAACAGCATGAACAATTTCATGAACCGCATGACTGAACTTTGACACCCCACCCCTCCCTTGTGACTGAAAGGGAATCCAGAAACCAAGAGCAGAGGCAAGACCAAGAACCGCACTGTCAATTAAGCGCGAGGGAGGGAACCAATGGTGTCCTTCCAAACGAGTCAGCTGACTGCAGATGGCGGGTCACTCTGCAAAGCCTTCTGGGGAATGTAGTTCCAGAGAAGGGCCGCCACCGCCATCTCGTCAGATCTTATTTCCCCCCTTCCAATACAATCCAGAAAGTCGAGGACCCACTGCTGGGGAGGGGAAGTTGCATCGTCCCCCCCCCAAAAAAACTCATTTGTTGCTGCAAAAACAGTGCCAAAACACAAGGGTACTGCTCAAATGTTTTTTATTGCGGTTCATACTGCACAGCGCCAGAAGCCCACGAACCCCAAGATTGAGTCAGGAGGTTGCCCCCACTTCTCTCGGCCCCATCGCGCTACTCCGGCCCCTCGACCTGCAGCGCCTCCTGGGGGGCGGGGGGGTTCAGCTTGTCGAGCTGCGCCACCACGCCGTCGTACTCCTGCTGCCACTGCTCCTTGCTCAGGGCCGAGGGGCTGACCTCCAGGAACCTGTAGGCCTCCTTGGACTGCAGGATGAACATCCCGCGGACGTGCATGCAGACGTTGCAGAAGCTCTTCCAGATCTGCGGGGAAGGGGGAGAAGAAGCACCGACATGAGACTCAGCGACCGGGGTAATATCCCAGAAGCCACTGGGAAGCGCCCCCCCCCCACCACCACCACCCACAATATCTAGGATGACAGTTGAGGGCAGAGGCCAAACTTCCAGGAAATTCATCCGCTCAACGACGTAGATCACGGCATTCGGGTCCCGGCTTCCCAGGGGAAGGCTCTTCCTTCCCGAGAACAGCGTTGCCTTTTGTGGAGAAAGGTCTCCCCCTACCTATGCTAACCAGCGTATCAGCAGCTCAGGGGCTGCCTGTAGGATTGTTAGTGCTGTGGCACAATTTCTGGACAAGTCAGAGTGTCTGGGGGGTGTCCAGGACAGAGATCTGGGCCAGCAGGTACCAGATCAGAGAAGTTCAACCCGACAGAGAGACCCCAAGCAGGACAGCTCTGTCCACCCCACCCTCTGAGATGGATCTACCAGAATCGAGCAGAAAAACAAACTGACCGGCTCGGCCTTATCCAAGCTGGACAGGAAGTCAGCCTCGCACTCCTCCAGGAAGTCCAGCATGTCCTCTCCGGCGAAGGTCCTCTGCTTGAGGTTGTCCAGTGCCACGCCAGTCATCTCCCAGAACTTCTTCATCTGCAGCAGGATCTCCTGGATCCTGGTCAGGCACTTCTGGACCTCCGCCAGCGTGCTGGGATCGCCAATGGATCCTGGGAGGCAGAGGAAGAGGAAAGCAGGAATCATCTCCCGAGCTCAGCTGGCAGATTTAACTCTTGGATGGTAGAAATGGATTAGAGACAGAAGTGGTTTCCAACTCTGGTGACAGCTCAGGTCTGTTAAAAGCAAACAATCACGTAAAAAATAAAAACGCATTTCCCTAAATCCTGACTTCACTATGGACTTGAAGCCGAGAACGGGACTTCGGTCAGGACAGGAGTGGCTTCTTCACACCGAGTGGTAGGGGTGTGGAACAAGCCAATACCCCACACAAAACACGTCCCAGCGGCCCCATGATCTGGCAACCCGCCTGCCTACCGATGTCGATCTGGACCTTGGCGTAGTCCAGCTGCAGCCGGATCAGCTCCTTCTCCTTCTGCCACAGCTCCGACACCTTGGCGTCCTTGCTCTTGTGCAGCTCCTCCAGCTGGACCTTGAGGGTCTCCACGGCCGCCTTGTCCTTGGGGTCATTGGCGGCCTTCTGGATGGCGTTGATCATGTTGCCCAGGATGGGCACCACGGCCGCCACGATGGCGAACTTGCGGTCCCGCTCCCCGATGCTGATGATGAGGTCCTGCAGCTCCTTGTTCTTGTCCTGGATGTCCGTCTCCAGCTGGTTCCTCTCCCCCTGCAGCTGTTTGACCGAGGTCTCCAGCTTGCTGCACTGTCCCTCCAGGGCCTGGGCCTCCGCGCTCTTCTCCTTCTCCTGCTGCTCCTTGTCCGCCTTGGTCTTGACCACGTCGCTGCAGGTGTCGCCCACGCCCCTGCCCAGAGCTTCGTACCTGGAAGAGATGGGAGTGGTAAGCCTCTTGTGAAGAGGAGAGGTCGCAGGTTATGGGACAGGAGAATCCCAGCAAGCGAGCCAGGCAGGGTTGTGTGCTGTACACCAAGAGGGGTGGGAGGGGGAACAAGCCGCTCAGTTAGAACAGGATATCTCCTTTCATGTGCTTACAAGCAGCCAGAGTCTTTGGCTCTTTCCAATGGCTGGTTCCCACAAAACGAAGCCAGAGCTTACTTCTCCACCGAGCGGTCCACCTGGTGGCAGATGTCCTCGATCCAGCCCTTCGACTTGTCCAGGAACTTCTTGGCCAGCTCCACGTTCCTCTTCTTCACCGCCGTCCGGATCATCGGCAGCATGGTGCCGAGGATGTTGGTCGCTGTACTGGCGCACTGCGAGCGAGAGATCAAGCATCAGCACCATTGCTCCCATCGCCCCCCCCCACCCACCCCTTCACGCTCGAGTTAAGGATGCCCCTTATTCGGCCTACTTAAATCCTGTGGCCCTGCAGAACCACAAAACAGCTGGTAGGACCTTCATGCTGCCGTCAGCAGCCATTTTGGCTCTTCTATGGAGCTATACCTGAGCCAAAATGGCTTCCACAGGACAAAGCCACTGGGGTGTCCTCAGTATTAACTGACCAGTTCAAGGGCCCTTCATTCAACTAGGAATGCAACTCTCTATGGCAATTTTAGCACCCATCTCCTCAAACATCACACTGACATTTATGCCAAAGGTATAGTTCTTCCATCCCCCCCCCATGAAGATCTAGGGCAACAGGTAGAATAGGTTTCATAGAACTAAGACATCAATAGTCATGAGCCAAAACAAGTCTTCCATTAGATCCAGATGAAAAGAGAAAGTCTCACTAATTAGATGCCCACACCACCAAGCTGAAGGGTTACACGTATTAAATCTTGGGGGTGGAGTGTATCTTGGGTTGATTGTGATACACATACACTTCACACAAAGGGTGGTGGGGGTGTGGAACAAGCTGGCCAGCCCAGTTACTGAAGCAGATACCAAACGGGCCTGACAGGTCCTAAAATCACTCAACTTGTGTTCTTAAGCTCTGACCCAAGAGACAAACTCACCTGGAGCAGCAGGCACACAGACCCACCTGGAGCAGCAGGCACACAGACCCACCTGGAGCAGCAGGCACACAGACCCACCTGGAGCAGCAGGACCTCGGAGGAGGCGAACAGCTGCTGGCTCTCGGTGGCCTTGAGCCTCAGCTTCCTCTCCAGCTCGGGGTGGGTGGCCAGACACAGGTAGGACAGGTGGAAGAGCAGAGCCGTCTTCTCTGCGGCCGGGAGCAGATCTCGGAACATCCCCATGTCGTTCATCAGCTGCTGGTCAGCAGGCACTAGGTCTGAGTGGGACAAAAAAAAATTTGAAGTTGGCTTTAAAGTCTTAGCTTCCACAACATCGAGCACTCAAGCTTGGTGAAGACGACCGCACATCCACTTTGAGCAAACTGAGAATGTGGATATCCAAGTGAGGACATCAGCCCTCTCGATTGCCATAGACCAGGGTGCTGAGCAGTTGTATTCTTAGGAAAGCATCATCCAGGTGGGGCTGCACACTGGGGGGGTTGGAGGGGATCCCCATGACCTAGGAATACCTCCGAGTGGAGAGCCCAGAAACACTATAGAGATCATTAGGAATTCCCATTTATTGGGAGTGGAAATATCCAGCAGCCACATCACCCTGCAACTCACAACTGGCAGCCCCTCCACTGAAGCTCAGCAGGTGTGAGCCTGGCCAGTACCTGGAGGGGAGACCTCCTGGGAAAAACTAAGGTTGCTGCTGGGAGAGGTGTGAGTGGGGCCAGCAGGGGGCGCTCTCACCCTGCGGTCTGTGTGGGTCCTGATGCCCCAGTATAGTGACGGGGGACACTGGACTGTGAACAGGCGCCGTCCTTCGGATGAGACGTCAAACCGAGGTCCTGACTCTCTGTGGTCATTAATAATCCCAGGGCGTTTCTGGAGAAGAATAGGGGTGTAACCCCGGCGTCCTGGCCAAATTTTCTATTGGCCCTTACCAATCATGGCCTCCTAATAACCCCCCTCTCTGAACTGGCTCCATCTCTCTGCTCTGCACTGTGAGCTGCTGTGGGTTGAGTGTTCTGGCACACTGACTGGTGTCACATCATCCAGGTGGATCCCCCCCCCCGCCAAAGCCCACCCTCTCCAGAACTAGTCAAAAACAAGCATTTAGGATGGTACATGCGGAGTGCCCAGAAACCCACTTAATTCTTTACACTGGTCCATTATCAGCTTAATGTTGTCAATGAGGTGCAATAAAAAAAGAAACCACTATAGGAGCTCCTGATCTACAAACACCATGCGACTCATTATAGCAAATCAAGTACCGAGAGCCTAGAGGGCTGGGGGCTGGTTACTGGTTTGGAAACCAGCACACAAGCTCCAGATCCATTCACAGGGAGGTTATTTTATCAGGGAGGGCAAGGCCTGTATCCCTCCCCAAACGTAGTTGGATAACAAGACTGGGGATAAGGCCAACTGGACTGGGGAACCACTTCTCCCCCACACACACACACACAATACTGCCTTACACTATTACAGCATGTCCCAAAAAGAATATTTTTGAAGTCAGATAAACAAGACCTTGTTCAGACCTTTTCAGCAGAACACTCCACTCCTCCTTACCTTGACACTGAGACATGGTTATGGTACGTCGGAGGCGACCGTCGGAGAGAGAAAGAGCCAATTTATCCTGTCACGACAGGGGGAAAAAGTTATTTAGACAAACAGGTGTGAAGACACTTCCAACGACTGACCTAGCAATGAGACAGTTGCAGGAAAGGCACATTCTAAGTCTTCACCAAGAACCTGAAGGACTCACTCCCCCGCCCAACCAAGAAGGAAAAAAAAATACCTCTGTAGTCTCCCACATTTCCACACTGAGCAGCCTTCAATACAACCATCCCATACTGTAAAAACACAGGCTGCAATTCTATTCAACTAGAAAAAAAAGCTACAGCAGAAGATAAACCTGAAAGCTCAAACTGAGCGTTTAAAGCCAGTCAGAGCACTGAGAGACCACCCCCAGTTCGGAACCAGAAGCGACACACTCGGGAAACGCAACAGACCGCCATCGGAGAACACCAACAAGTCTTCACCTGATCAAAGGTAAACCTCAACTCCACTGGAAGAACTGGGATCACCCTCCAGGCCTCTCTTATAGGGCTGAGAACCGCCCACAGGAACTCCATATAAGGTTCGCGGGGCCGCGAAACCCCGCCCACATGTGGTATGCCCCTCCCCCCTCTCGCCTGAAACACCTGTAGCAGCGGGTTCCCATCATGCCTCGTTCCCGGGGCCGGGAGACGACGCCATTCTTCATCCTCTCTTTCTCCCACTGAGCCGCCCCAGACTGGACAGGGAACAGCTAACAGGTTCATATAAAGGGAGGAGGGTGAATCTCCTTTCTGTGGCTTTAGCAACTGAGAGGGTGGGGATGGTTTTGTTTTTTAAAAAAAAAACAACAACGCGAAGACAGAAGTGGAAGTTGACGCTGTTTGTAACTGTGTTTTATTGTTAACGACGCGTTTCTCTTGGTTGAAGGGGGGAGAGTTTCCACCCGGTTTGGAGAGAGAGAGAGAGACGGCCCTCCCCCCGAAAATTAATCCTAGTGCGCCAAAAAAGAAAGGAGCTTGTTTTTTTTCCCACATATTTTCTACTTTAGTCACGGCCATTCGACCTCATAGGAGGACGGAATAAGGGGGATGTCTCTTTATTTTCTCCCCCCAACAGCGTCGCGGAAAAAAACAAAAGAGGGGAGCCGGTCAGTTTGCAGGACAGTTAACTCGCGTTGAGGGAAACCGCCGCCTCAGCTGGTCTCTCCCTCTCGGCGACCTGCGCCGGAAGTGCGTCGCCGAGCAACGTCGGGGGCGCCTCTTCACTTCGTCACTTCCGGCCCCGCACAGAAGCGGGGGAGACGGCTTCATGGCTGCGCTCTGGCGAGAGGAGCCGGACGGGTCCGCTGGTTGTCGTCACCGCTTCTTATTCGGGATCTTGACTTCTGTAACAAATAGCGTTTTCGGTTTCTCAGTTGTGTTTGTGTGTCTGCACCTGCGGCTACAGGTGTATGTATGTGTGTCTCAGTTGTGCGTTTGTATGTCTGCACCTGCTGCTACAGGTGTGTGTCTCGGTTGTGCGTCTGTATGTCTGCACTTGCTGCTACAGGTGTGTGTGTCTCGGTTGTGCGTCTGTATGTCTGCACTTGCTGCTACAGGTGTGTGTCTCGGTTGTGCGTCTGTATGTCTGCACTTGCTGCTACAGGTGTGTGTGTCTCGGTTGTGCGTTTGTATGTCTGCACCTCCTGCTACAGGTGTGTGTGTCTCGGTTGTGCGTTTGTATGTCTGCACCTCCTGCTACAGGTGTGTGTGTCTCGGTTGTGCGTTTGTATGTCTGCACCTGCTGCTACAGGTGTGTGTGTCTCGGTTGTGCGTTTGTATGTCTGCACCTCCTGCTACAGGTGTATGTGTCTCGGTTGTGCGTTTGTATGTCTGCAACTCCTGCTATACGTTTGTGTCTCGGTTGTGCGTTTGTATGTCTGCACCTCCTGCTATACGTTTGTGTCTCGGTTGTGCGTTTGTATGTCTGCACCTCCTGCTATACGTGTGTGTCTCGGTTGTGCGTTTGTATGTCTGCACCTCCTGCTATACGTGTGTGTCTCGGTTGTGCGTTTGTATGTCTGCACCTCCTGCTATACGTGTGTGTCTCGGTTGTGCGTTTGTATGTCTGCACCTCCTGCTATACGTGTGTGTCTCGGTTGTGCGTTTGTATGTCTGCACCTCCTGCTATACGTGTGTGTCTCGGTTGTGCGTTTGTATGTCTGCACCTCCTGCTATACGTGTGTGTCTCGGTTGTGCGTTTGTATGTCTGCACCTCCTGCTATACGTGTGTGTCTCGGTTGTGCGTTTGTATGTCTGCACCTCCTGCTATACGTGTGTGTCTCGGTTGTGCGTTTGTATGTCTGCACCTCCTGCTATACGTGTGTGTCTCGGTTGTGCGTTTGTATGTCTGCACCTCCTGCTATACGTGTGTGTCTCGGTTGTGCGTTTGTATGTCTGCACCTCCTGCTATACGTGTGTGTCTCGGTTGTGCGTTTGTATGTCTGCACCTCCTGCTATACGTGTGTGTCTCGGTTGTGCGTTTGTATGTCTGCACCTCCTGCTATACGTGTGTGTCTCGGTTGTGCGTTTGTATGTCTGCACCTCCTGCTATACGTGTGTGTCTCGGTTGTGCGTTTGTATGTCTGCACCTCCTGCTACAGGTGTGTGTGTGTCTCGGTTGTACGTTTGTATGTCTGCACCTGCTGCTACAGGTGTGTGTGTGTGTCTCGGTTGTGCGTTTGTATGTCTGCACCTGCTGCTACAGGTGTGTGTGTGTCTCGGTTGTACGTTTGTATGTCTGCACCTGCTGCTACAGGTGTGTGTGTGTGTCTCGGTTGTGCGTTTGTATGTCTGCACCTGCTGCTACAGGTGTGTGTGTGTGTGTGTGTCTCGGTTGTGCGTTTGTATGTCTGCACCTGCTGCTACAGGTGTGTGTGTGTGTCTCGGTTGTGCGTCTGTATGTCTGCACTTGCTGCTACAGGTGTGTGTGTCTCGGTTGTGCGTCTGTATGTCTGCACTTGCTGCTACAGGTGTGTGTGTCTCGGTTGTGCGTTTGTATGTCTGCACCTCCTGCTACAGGTGTGTGTGTCTCGGTTGTGCGTTTGTATGTCTGCACCTCCTGCTACAGGTGTGTGTGTCTCGGTTGTGCGTTTGTATGTCTGCACCTGCTGCTACAGGTGTGTGTGTCTCGGTTGTGCGTTTGTATGTCTGCACCTCCTGCTACAGGTGTGTGTGTCTCGGTTGTGCGTTTGTATGTCTGCAACTCCTGCTATACGTTTGTGTCTCGGTTGTGCGTTTGTATGTCTGCACCTCCTGCTATACGTGTGTGTCTCGGTTGTGCGTTTGTATGTCTGCACCTCCTGCTATACGTGTGTGTCTCGGTTGTGCGTTTGTATGTCTGCACCTCCTGCTATACGTGTGTGTCTCGGTTGTGCGTTTGTATGTCTGCACCTCCTGCTATACGTGTGTGTCTCGGTTGTGCGTTTGTATGTCTGCACCTCCTGCTATACGTGTGTGTCTCGGTTGTGCGTTTGTATGTCTGCACCTCCTGCTATACGTGTGTGTCTCGGTTGTGCGTTTGTATGTCTGCACCTCCTGCTATACGTGTGTGTCTCGGTTGTGCGTTTGTATGTCTGCACCTCCTGCTATACGTGTGTGTCTCGGTTGTGCGTTTGTATGTCTGCACCTGCTGCTACAGGTGTGTGTGTGTCTCGGTTGTACGTTTGTATGTCTGCACCTGCTGCTACAGGTGTGTGTGTGTCTCGGTTGTACGTTTGTATGTCTGCACCTGCTGCTACAGGTGTGTGTGTCTCGGTTGTACGTTTGTATGTCTGCACCTGCTGCTACAGGTGTGTGTGTGTGTGTCTCGGTTGTGCGTTTGTATGTCTGCACCTGCTGCTACAGGTGTGTGTGTGTGTGTCTCGGTTGTGCGTTTGTATGTCTGCACCTGCTGCTACAGGTGTGTGTGTGTGTCTCGGTTGTGCGTTTGTATGTCTGCACCTGCTGCTACAGGTGTGTGTGTGTGTGTCTCGGTTGTGCGTTTGTATGTCTGCACCTGCTGCTACAGGTGTGTGTGTGTGTCTCGGTTGTGCGTTTGTATGTCTGCACCTGCTGCTACAGGTGTGTGTGTGTGTGTGTCTCGGTTGTGCGTTTGTATGTCTGCACCTGCTGCTACAGGTGTGTGTGTGTGTGTCTCGGTTGTGCGTTTGTATGTCTGCACCTGCTGCTACAGGTGTGTGTGTGTCTCGGTTGTGCGTTTGTATGTCTGCACCTGCTGCTACAGGTGTGTGTGTGTGTCTGTCTGCACCTGCGGCTACGTGTGTGTGTTGTGCGAGGGCTGTCTGGCCTGTCCAGTGATATATTGCCTACAGTGACTCTCTCAGCTCGGACCTGCAGCGTGGAGCCTGGAGAAGACCTCAGTCCCTGTGTTCGCCGATGATGAGGTGGAGCTGCTGTTCACCGACACTGCGGTTTATCCGAGGTGACCGGGGCAGTCGGGGCTCGGTGGGGCACAGGCGTGTTTATTGCTGAGGAGGATCTCGCCCCCAGCAGGCAGGGAATGTGGGAGCTGTCCCCCCATGTTGGGGGGGAAACGGGACCAGGCAGCCAGGGCTGTACCACGCAGGAGAGGGCGCCCCCCAGACCTGCTGTTCAGAGGACAGGGGGTGTGCTTGACCTGGTCAGCACAGGAGGGGGACAGGGTACCCCATCAGCACTGAAGGACACGAGGCGCCAGGCAGGTGAGTGCAGACCAGGTGAGTCTCTCCTTCACTGGCTGTCCCTCGCAGGCGACGCTGGTCTTGCATGATCGGGGCTGATCGGACCAATCTGGGATCCGCAGACTCTGAGGGGACAGAGTAGGAGTCGTCTCGGGGAGACATCCAGGGTGTCCCGATCTCCTGCCTGCTGGAGCCTGTGAGGATGATGATGATTGTGAAGAGCTGCAGGTGACCCTGATTCAGGCTGCTCCTTAGAGACAAGCTCCATGCGGAGAGCCAGTGGACTCCTCCTATCGGGGTGTCAGGGAGTGACCCTCAGGGCTGTGTCCTGACCTCCTGCTGTCTCTCGCCCACAAGAACCTGGTCAGTGTGCTGTTGACCCTACACTCTCGTACCCGAGTCCAACACCAGCCTCCAGCACAAGCACAAGGTCAGGTTAGTCCTGTCACTCCTATATCACACTCGGGGCATGAACACAACCCTGCTGGTGAGGGAGGAGTGCTGGTATCATTTTAAGTGCCTTGATTTAGTACTCTAATCAAGAAGTGTTCTAGTTTAATTCACAGTAACACTATTAGCAGGACTGTTCCATTAGCAGTACGTGTGTCAGAAACAGTTATTTTCAGCAGGAGCAGGACTCGTTGGAGCAGTATTGCTGTTATTTTCCCGCTGTTGGGAGAGGGCCCCCCCCATACATAATTATGAGAAACGGGTTTAAAAAGCTGCCCCTGCACACGATATGAAAAGGAAGGTTTCAGTCTCTGGTCAGAATTCAGCTGGTGGATTTTAAATATTTCGGGCGCTTCAGTTGTTGTGTCTGTGATGTGTTTGTGAGCGTTGGTGGTTTAATTTTACTCTAGAAATGTTCCTTTTCCGAGATGAGAAGCAACATTATTTTTAGCAAGCTTTTAATAATAATAATTGCTTGCACTTCTATAGCGCTTTTCTGGACACTCCACTCAAAGCGCTTTACAGGTAATGGGGAATCCTACTACCACCACCAATGTGCAGACCCCACCTGGATGATGCGACGGCAGCCATAGTGCGCCAGAACGCTCCCCACACAGCAGCTCTCAGTGGGGAGGAGAGCAGAGTAATGTAGCCAGTTCAGAGAAGGGGGTTATTAGGAGGCCATGATGGGTAAGGGCCAATGGGAAATTTGGCCAGGACACTGGGGTAACACCCCTACTCTTTTCGAGAAACGCCCTGGGATTTTTAATGACCACAGAGAGTCAGGACCTCGGTTTGACGTCTCATCCGAAGGACGGCGCCTGTTTGCAGTCCAGTGTCCCCCGTCACTATACTGGGGCATCAGGACCCACACAGACCGCAGGGCGAGAGCGCCCCCTGCTGGCCCCACTCACACCTCTCCCAGCAGCAACCTTAGTTTTTCCCAGGAGTCTCCCCTCCAGGTACTGACCAGGCTCACACCTGCTGAGCTCCAGTGGGGGGGCTGCCAGTTGTGAGTTGCAGGGTGGTATGGCTTGTGATGGATAATTGACCAGTTCTCCAGCAAATGTCCATCTTGACGCTTCTCTCAACTGAAACGGGAGGTGAGTATCTCTGTGGAAAAAAGAGGTTCATTTGCTTTTTTTTTTTTTGCTGGTGTATCTAGGTAGGAAACCGTTCTGACAAGCGTAGGCTGCCTTGTGCTTTGTGATGTATAGTCCCGAGTGTTGCGTTTTTGATTTTGAGGGTAAAAAGACCTATTCTTCGCCTGATGCGCCGTTTCTGTCAGCGTTTTGTCAAGAGTTACGCTGTTAACTTGTTTATTACAGAATAGTCCCACTGCTGTGCAAGCAAACTCAATCGACCTATGGAGGGGATATTGAACACCACTTGCAGATGATGGGGGGGCGTCTCTCCTGAATAATTACTCTCCAGTATGTTCACACTCATGGCTTCTTATTAAACGCATTGGTTTCTGTCCTGAGCCATGAGTGTGTTGGATGTTCACCTGGTTTTTCCGCTGTATACCAGAGTCCTGTTTTAATCGCGCGGGGTGGGAGACTGGGGAGTGAGAGTTCGGCGTGGTCCCCGCGCAAAGGTACTTTTCACTCCTCCCTGACGCAGCTCTGCGGGCGACCCGCGGCAGAGCAGTCTTCGGTTCGCCGAAGACCGGAACTCCTGTCCCGTCATCGACCGGATGTGCGCTAGACACAACGGCGTGTACAAAACCGGGCAAAGAAATAACATGGAGCCCTTTTTCTGGGATGTACCCATTTTGTACTGTACTAGTTCTAGTTTTCTTACTTATTTTAGGATGCATCTGCTGGACTGTTTGCGCAGTGAAATTGGAGCCGCCGAACCAGGCGGTGTTTTTTTTCGCGAACGGCTGTCCTACGTTTTCTCCACGCTGGGTGTCCACGTCGGTGCTTTGTCACTTACGCAGTCTCTGTCCTGAACTTTTCGTGGGAATTCACCGTAGGGGTTCGCCGACGTACAGTGAATGTCCATCAATAAAGAATCGGTGGACTGCGTATCCCCAGTAACGTTTAATCGCGGAACCAGTCAGTTCCTATTCTGGATAATTACTGACTTGACTCTACTGGGATTTTACCGTAATTGTTTAGCACTAAACCAGTGGATTTCTTGAATAGTTGTTGTATATGTTCGCTGTAATTGCTAGTCAGTCTCTGTCCTGAATCATTTTTTGTTCTGGATATTCAATGTACTAGATGTTTATTGTAATTGTTACTAAGATCATGATGGTCTTGATGAGAGCAGGTGTTGGGGTATCTGCTGGGTGAGAGCAGTAGGAACGGGGTATCAGCTGGCTGAGAGCGGGGGTATCGGGCTACCGAATTATTTGTGGAACCCTGAAGAGGAACATTCAGGTCAAGAGGAAGGACAGACGCCCCGACATCGGAGCTCTCCCCCAGTCGGACACCGGGAGCCCCGACGCCCACATCCTCCCCCATCGGCTCCATCTCTCCGGTCGTGTCGTCTGGACGTCGGACTCCAGGATCTCGGGGAAGGTTCCCTCCTCCCAGCCCGGCTCAGGCCTGAGGAGTCTGGGAGATCTGGGAGAAGCCAACAGGGAGAAACTCCTCCTGGACCTCGACTCTGGGAGGAGCCTCAGTGCCCGGACCCCCCGAAGGTTCAGGCTGGCCAGGAGAAGGAGCCCAGCGCCTGGACCCCCCAAAGACTCAGGCTGGCCAGGAGAAGGAGCCCCAGCGCCTGGATACCCCAAAGATTCAGGCTGGCCAGGAGGAGGAGCCCAGCGCCTGGATACCCCAAAGACTCAGGCTGGCCAGGAGAAGGAGCCCCAGCGCCTGGACCCCCCAAAGACTCAGGCTGGCCAGGAGAAGGAGCCCCAGCGCCTGGACCCCCCAAAGACTCAGGCTGGCCAGGAGGAGGAGCCCCAGCGCCTGGACCCCCCAAAGATTCAGGCTGACCAGGAGAAGGAGCCCCAGCGCCTGGACCCCCGAAGACTCAGGCTGACTGGGAGGAGCCCCGACATCTGGACCCCCCCGAAGATTCAGGCTGACGAGGAGAAGGAGCCCCAGCGCCTGGACCCCCCCAAAGACTCAGGCTGGCCAGGAGAAGGAGCCCCCACATCTGGACCCCCCAGAAGACTCAGGCTGACCAGGTGGAGGAGCCCCAGCGCCTGGACCCCCCTGAAGACTCAGGCTGACTGGGAGGAGCCCCAGCCCCTGGACCCCCCGAAGACTCAGGCTGACCAGGTGGAGGAGCCCCGACATCTGGACCCCCCAGAAGACTCAGGCTGGCCAGGAGAAGGAGCCCCGACATCTGGACCCCCAGAAGACTCAGGCTGACCAGGTGGAGGAGCCCCGACATCTGGACCCCCTGAAGACTCAGGCTGACCAGGAGAAGGAGCCCCAGCGCCTGGACCCCCCCAAAGACTCAGGCTGACCAGGAGAAGGAGCCCCAGCGCCTGGACCCCCCCAAAGACTCAGGCTGACCAGGTGGAGGAGCACCAGCGCCTGGAACCCCCAAAGACTCAGGCTGACCAGGTGGAGGAGCACCAGCGCCTGGACCCCCCAAAGACTCAGGCTGGCCAGGAGGAGCCCAGCGTCTGGACCCCCTAGAAGACTCATGCTGACTGGGAGGAGCCCCGACATCTGGACCCCCCGAAGATTCAGGCTGACTAGGAGAAGGAGCCCCAGCGCCTGGACCCCCCCAAAGACTCAGGCTGACCAGGTGGAGGAGCACCAGCGCCTGGACCCCCCAAAAACTCAGGCTGACCAGGTGGAGGAGCACCAGCGCCTGGACCCCCCAAAGACTCAGGCTGACCAGGTGGAGGAGCACCAGCGCCTGGACCCCCCAGAAGACTCAGGCTGACCAGGTGGAGGAGCACCAGCGCCTGGACCCCCCAGAAGACTCAGGCTGGCCAGGAGGAGCCCAGCGTCTGGACCCCCCAGAAGACTCAGGCTGACCAGGAGGAGCCCCGACATCTGGACCCCCCGAAGACTCAGGCTGGCCAGGAGAAGGAGCCCCGACATCTGGACCCCCCGAAGACTCAGGCTGGCCAGGAGAAGGAGCCCCGACATCTGGACCCCCCGAAGACTCAGGCTGGCCAGGAGAAGGAGCCCCGACATCTGGACCGGAGCGGTCGGGACTCGGTGGAGCACAGGCTGCCCTCAGGCACGTTTATTCCCACCAGACGCAGCTCCTGCAGGAGCTCCCCTCCCCATGTTAGGAAACAGGACCAGGCAGCCAGGGGCAGAGTGGGGTAACACTGTACCACGCAGGAGGGGGAACCCCCAGACCTGCAGGTGGAGGACAAGGGGAGCAGGGTCCCCCCCCCCCCCCCCATCAGCCAGGCAGATAAGCACAGACCAGGTGAGTCTCTCCTTCTCCGGATTTCCCTCGCAGGCGACGCCCGGTCTTCAGCCTTCGTCCGCCCTAGATCCCCGCCAGCGGCCCGCAGAGCCACGGCGCACTCTTTCACCTCTCGGGAGAATTCTTTCGAAGTGTTCCTCCCGGCGCGCCCCGTCTCGCCCTAGCGAGGGATCCTAATCCCTGAGGGTCCGCACGCCGGCTCTCTTACCGCCTCCCGAGTTTATCGGCTCTCTATCCCGTGGAAAAGGCTGTCCGGGGACCCTGCACCCTTACGGTGGTCAGTCGCAACGAGAGAGTCGTTTTCCTTGCAGGTGATGCTTCCGAGTGTCCGGAGACCCACTCGGGTTCCCCGACGGAAGACCTGGGTCCACGGGGTAAGAGTTTCCTGCTGATGCAGGAAGACGGCACCTCGACCGGCCGTCTTCCTGATACAGCAGCTTCCTGATACAGGAGCTTCTCTTCCTGTAGTCCTGTCCAGACAGCGGAAGAGAAGCCGGCCTGGACGCTGCAACTGAGGTCCTGCTCCCAGTGGTCCGTCTCGAGTCGGAAAATGCTGGCTCGCCTCCTTCGGTCTGTCGTGCTGTCTCGCCAAGCAGTGTCTTCAGTCGGGTCTCTGTGGGGCGAACCCAGGAACAATTCTGCGGTACCACCCCTCTAGGCCCAGGAAGGGAGCTACGGATGTGTCCGGGGAGGGGGGGTCCAGGCGCTGGGGCTCCTCCCAGAGTCGAGGTCCGGGAGGAGTTGCTTCCTGTTGGCTTCTCCCAGACTCCTCAGGCCTGAGCCGGGCTGGGAGGAGGGAACCTTCGACGTACACCTCCTTGCCCGCTTTGCGGTTCCCTTGAAAGACGTCTTTGTCGTTTGGGGATGCTCGGTCCGGGAGGGGCCGTAGATGATGACATCACCACCGTCTGCCCCTGTGTGTTCCACCCCCCCCTCAGCGCTTCATGCTTCAGTCACTGTGGCCTCCTGTAATCCAGAAGGCCTCACCTTACTGGAAACGGACCTCTGGGTGTTTGGAAAGCAGTTAAAGGTCGGGGTGGTGGGATCGCTGGGCAGTAGATCAGAACCGGCCCGTGCTCCTTGCGTTGGGCCGATCCGCGGCGCCAGAATTTTCGCCGCGTGCCTTCGTCCCTCGGGCAGTTTCTTGAACGCATCTGCTCCAGGCCCGGCCGCCGCCGTTTGCAGCGTTTGCGACACGAACGCATCTCTGGTGGGCGGGGTGGGGAGCAACGCAAAGAATTGACCACGGCTCGCCTGATGCGACACTCAAGAAGCCGGCAGGTATCCGAAACCAGCAGAGCTGGAGACGGACGAAGCTCCACAGACGCCAAGGCGACCGACGGTACAGCGCGGCGTTCGAGAGATGCCAAAGGAATCACGACCGAAATAACGGGATTTATCGCGCGAGATAACCAGTCGTTTCCCGGTTGCCGAAGATGTAGGATCCTGTCGCTTGATATCCCGCCTGGAGCGGCGCGCGTGCGCTCTGCCCTTTCCTGTCGGAAGTACTCTTCGGATCATGGCGTCCGGTCGTCTGCTTTGGATAAAAGAACCGTCTCGTCGGCCGCTTGTAGCAATCGCTGTCCGTCTTGTTAAAGAAACCGTTTGAGCTCGTACCGTCTTGTGCGTCTTGGGCTGGATAGTAACACGCGCCACCCACACACACACCAGGGATCGTATCCGTATCGGCCAGTCGCCGGTCCTGCTGACGGAATCAGCCTCACAAAACGTTGATCGGGCCCTCTCTCGTTAAGGGTCAGTTAGTGGCAACCGTCTGTGTCCTTGATGGAGGTCTCCTGTGCCGATATCTGTTCCTAACCCTCCCCCCTCCCCCCCCCCCGGCAGCATTTCTTCCAGTGTCGCACATGGGAGATGTCAGAGGTCAAGTCCCCGCAGAATCTGAAACTTCCGTCTTTCTTGCGTCGGGACCGGACGTTCGGTCCGGTTCTGGTCGGGGTCTCCAAATTCTCGTTTCGGCACCTGGACTGGGTGCGCCGGCGCCCCTCCTCGAGTCCCGTTTCGGGACCGGCCCCTTCTCCCCGTCGGCTCAACGCTGTGGGACCGGGACCGCCGCCGCCGCCGTCCCTCCTGCCGAGCCCCTGGACAGAGCGGGAGAGGCGCGGGACTCCTGTCGCTGGTCCATCGTCGCTTATATGTCCTTCCGGAAGGTGGTCCGTCGGCGCTTGGATTCACTTGGCACTTCACCGGTAACGGGGACTCTCGTGCGGACAGCGGCGTCATGGCGCGATGGCCACCAGTGTGCGGAAGTACTCTCCCCACCCATCCTCAGCTCTCGGTGAGGACGGATGAAACCAGTTCAGAACTGGAGATTATTTAAGAGGCCGGGATTGATAAAAGCCGGGGATGGGGAATGGGGCGAGGTGAGCAGGGGTCCCCCTCGGACCTCAATCCTGGGAAATACAGCTCGGAAGGTAAGACCAGATCACTTTATTAACCCTTTACAGTGTCTGGCATGAGGAATCGGTCTTGTTGCAGACCCCAGCTGGCTCTCCAGGAGACACACAGACAGGGAGAGAGAGAACCTGGGGGTCAGAGCGCAGGGTCGGCCATTTCTACGGCAGCTGGGGTTCGGGGCCTCGCTCAGGGGGCCCCCAACGGAGTAGGATTCCTCTGCCGGCCGCGGGATTCGAACCGGCAAACCCCTTCCAGCCCCAGGCGCAGATCCTGAGCCACAGAGACACCGGCTCCGCCCCCGATGCGTCCGGGAGGGGGAGAAGAGTCTCGCAGGAAGCTGCCCCCCCCACCCTCGGCCACACTTCTCGCAAATCGCCGCGGAAAGCTTGGTGCGTCTCCCCCCCCCCCCCCCCCCGTCTGGCACGGACCTTTCGCGAGTCGTGGAGATGACTTCGTAGGGAAACCTGCCCCCTCAGAGAGGAGGCGGCCGGCGGGACCCTCTGTCCGGGACCGTGGAGGTCCGCTGCTCGGACCCGACTCCTTCCTCCGGCTCATCCCTTGCTTTTAAAGCGTCACTTGGGACGTGCAGCTGTTCGTTCCTTCCTGCCCCCTCTCCCTCCAGACTGGGGGGGGGTGGTCTCGCGCTGTTAATGGGAAATCGTCCCCAGCAGCAGCGGTGGGACTTTCGGTCCGGGAGTGAAAGGTGTTCCCCCTTGAACATGTCTTAATCCCGGCGCCCGTCTCTCATTTTTCCAACGGGACTTTAGGACGTGCAGCTGCTGAGGGGGGGCCTGGTCATTCTCTCCTGCCTCTTTTATTACAGACAGTGGGAGGGGGGGGCGGTGTCCTCACGCTGTACGGCCACAGAGCAGCCCGACCGGGGTGGTGGTGTTGGGGCGGGGAAGCCTGCGAAGTCCCCTCTTCCAGAGGCAAACGTCAACTGCGGCAGCCAGGAGTCCCGACACGGGAAACGGATTTCTGATGGGGTGCGCGTCGGAGACCGCTTCACGACGGACGTGCGGACTTTCTGACGTCGGTCCGACGAGCAGCACCGAGCTTGACGGTTTTAGCCTTCTTACCCTCGTTGCGCATCAACCGTGGATTCTGGCGTGAACTCAAAAAAATGCCCGGAAAGTGAAACGATCGGCTGTCCGTATCGGCCACGACGAGCTGTTAATTATCGCCGGTGGTTAATCGGCCTGGGAAGTCCGGATCGGCGCGGCCCTGATCTCCGAAGCCGGTTTTTCAGGAACTGTTAAGACTGGGTAAGGAGACGACTTCCACCCTCGGATTCCCGGCGAGGTCTGTACTGGGGCCCCCAGTGGTTTCAGAGTAAAATGAGTTCCCTGGTGTGTTTAGTCGCGCGTGGGATTCCTACTGGTGAAAATAGCTGGACCAGTGCAGAATCATTTGCTTGGTTTTTGTTTTTGTTTTTTCTCCCAGGGGCGGACTCTGGGATACCGGGCGGCGTCAACAGCGGGGTAGCCGAATGGACCTGGTTCCCTGTCCTGCTCCTCTCCGGAGGCCCGACGGTCTCCATCTCGCCGCGTGAGAGACCAGCTCGGCGCTGACCGGAAACCCTGTAACCCCCCCTGCTGCTGCTGCTCAGAGCTGCAGGTGAGCTGGCAATCTGGACCGGGCAGGGCCAGTGAAAACGTCTGGCCACTCAGTGCCCTGGGTTAAAGGGGGCACTGCAGCTCGGTTTCTCTTTCGGGGTGAGAAAGATTCGGCGTCGCTGAGTGCATTTCAAACCACGATCACGGTCAAATGTCCAAGCCAACTTGGGGGAAACCTTCCAAGTTGACACCACAGGATCGAGGGACGTTTCCAGGTCTGCTGCAGGTCTCCATATCCTCCAATTGAGGACGAGGCACGAAACGTCTCCGACGAGGCGAAGTGTCCTTATTACTTTTGGAAACGAGCAGGCTTGCGGGGAAAAAGGCCTCTTGTGATCCAGTAGGAATATCGCTCTCGACTTCAAGACGGTTTTGCCCGCCTATGCTGCCTGACTGCCCGCAGATCACGCCGAAACATTTCTGCAGTAATGCGCAGCCTGTGGTCCCTCGCCAGTCCCATCACAGGGACTCGCGAGCGCGAAGGGCCGGTTCACGAAGTCTCGCTCTCTCGCCTACGACCAGACCTGGGGGGGAGTTCACGCTTTGGTGCTCCAATTTAAAAGGCGTAAAACGTTCTCAGTGACGTCGGTGAATTTGTTTTGTGACCGAGATTTAAGAACCAGTCTGCAGTCTCCCCCCCCCCCCCCCTCTAAACTAGCTGTTGTTCTTTGTCTTCTGTGTGTTAAAGCCAGTCACCCTTCGCCACGGAGTCTTCCTCGGCCTCCACAGCCTGCTCCGGGTACGAAGCTGGGAGGGGGAGGGGTCCACCTCCGCAGGCGAGCTCCTCCCAGCTGCTCCCACCACGAGGCCGGGGAGGGGTCCATCTCCGCAGGTGAGCTCCTCCCAGCTGCTCCCAGCAAGAGGCTGGGGAGGGGTCTATGTCCGCAGGTGAGCTCCTCCCAGCTGCTCCCAGCAAGAGGCCGGGGAGGGGTCTATCTCCGCAGGTGAGCTCCTCCCAGCTGCTCCCAGCAAGAGGCTGGGGAGGGGTCCATCTCCGCAGGTGAGCTCCTCCCAGCTGCTCCCAGCAAGAGGCCGGGGAGGGGTCCATCTCCGCAGGTGAGCTCCTCCCAGCAAGAGGCCGGGTCCATCTCCGCAGGTGAGCTCCTCCCAGCTGCTCCCAGCAAGAGGCTGGGGAGGGGTCCATCTCCGCAGGTGAGCTCCTCCCAGCAAGAGGCCGGGTCTATCTCCGCAGGTGAGCTCCTCCCAGCTGCTCCCAGCAAGAGGCTGGGGAGGGGTCCATCTCCGCAGGTGAGCTCCTCCCAGCAAGAGGCCGGGTCCATCTCCGCAGGTGAGCTCCTCCCAGCTGCTCCCAGCAAGAGGCCGGGGAGGGGTCCATCTCCGCAGGTGAGCTCCTCCCAGCTGCTCCCAGCAAGAGGCCGGGGAGGGGTCTGTCTCCGCAGGTGAGCTCCTCCCAGCTGCTCCCAGCAAGAGGCCGGGGAGGGGTCCATCTCCGCAGGTGAGCTCCTCCCAGCTGCTCCCAGCAAGAGGCCGGGGAGGGGTCCATCTCCGCAGGTGAGCTCCTCCCAGCAAGAGGCCGGGTCCATCTCCGCAGGTGAGCTCCTCCCAGCTGCTCCCAGCAAGAGGCCGAGGAGGGGTCTATCTCCGCAGGTGAGCTCCTCCCAGCAAGAGGCCGGGTCTATCTCCGCAGGTGAGCTCCTCCCAGCTGCTCCCAGCAAGAGGCTGGGGAGGGGTCCATCTCCGCAGGTGAGCTCCTCCCAGCAAGAGGCCGGGTCCATCTCCGCAGGTGAGCTCCTCCCAGCTGCTCCCAGCAAGAGGCCGGGGAGGGGTCCATCTCCGCAGGTGAGCTCCTCCCAGCTGCTCCCAGCAAGAGGCCGGGGAGGGGTCTATCTCCGCAGGTGAGCTCCTCCCAGCTGCTCCCAGCAAGAGGCCGGGGAGGGGTCCATCTCCGCAGGTGAGCTCCTCCCAGCTGCTCCCAGCAAGAGGCCGGGGAGGGGTCCATCTCCGCAGGTGAGCTCCTCCCAGCAAGAGGCCGGGTCCATCTCCGCAGGTGAGCTCCTCCCAGCTGCTCCCAGCAAGAGGCCGAGGAGGGGTCTATCTCCGCAGGTGAGCTCCTCCCAGCTGCTCCCAGCAAGAGGCCGGGGAGGGGTCTATCTCCGCAGGTGAGCTCCTCCCAGCTGCTCCCAGCAAGAGGCCAGGTCCATCTCCGCAGGTGAGCTGCTCCCAGCAAGAGGCTGGGGAGGGGTCTATCTCCGAAGGTCAGCTCCTCCCAGCTGCTCCCAGCAAGAGGCTGGGGAGGGGTCTATCTCCGCAGGTGAGCTCCTCCCAGCTGCTCCCAGCAAGAGGCTGGGGAGGGGTCCATCTCCGCAGGTGAGCTCCTCCCAGCTGCTCCCAGCAAGAGGCCGGGGAGGGGTCCATCTCCGCAGGTGAGCTCCTCCCAGCTGCTCCCAGCAAGAGGCCGGGGAGGGGTCTATCTCCGCAGGCGAGCTCCTCCCAGCTGCTCCCAGCAGGAGGCCGGGTCCATTTCCGCAGGTGAGCTCCTCCCAGCAAGAGGCTGGGGAGGGGTCTATCTCCGCACGTGAGCTCCTCCCAGCTGCTCCCAGCAAGAGGCCGGGGAGGGGTCTATCTCCGCAGGTGAGCTCCTCCCAGCTGCTCCCAGCAAGAGGCTGGGGAGGGGTCCATCTCCGCAGGTGAGCTCCTCCCAGCTGCTCCCAGCAAGAGGCTGGGGAGGGGTCCATCTCCGCAGGTGAGCTCCTCCCAGCTGCTCCCAGCAAGAGGCCGGGGAGGGGTCCATCTCCGCAGGTGAGCTCCTCCCAGCTGCTCCCAGCAAGAGGCCGGGGAGGGGTCCATCTCCGCAGGTGAGCTCCTCCCAGCAAGAGGCTGGGGAGGGGTCCATCTCCGCAGGTGAGCTCCTCCCAGCTGCTCCCAGCAAGAGGCCGGGGAGGGGTCTATCTCCGCAGGTGAGCTCCTCCCAGCTGCTCCCAGCAAGAGGCCAGGTCCATCTCCGCAGGTGAGCTGCTCCCAGCAAGAGGCTGGGGAGGGGTCTATCTCCGAAGGTCAGCTCCTCCCAGCTGCTCCCAGCAAGAGGCCGGGGAGGGGTCCATCTCCGCAGGTGAGCTCCTCCCAGCTGCTCCCAGCAAGAGGCCGGGTCCATCTCCGCAGGCGAGCTCCTCCCAGCTGCTCCCAGCAGGAGGCCGGGTCCATTTCCGCAGGTGAGCTCCTCCCAGCTGCTCCCAGCAAGAGGCTGGGGAGGGGTCCATCTCCGCAGGTGAGCTCCTCCCAGCTGCTCCCAGCAAGAGGCCAGGTCCATCTCCGCAGGTGAGCTCCTCCCAGCTGCTCCCAGCAAGAGGCCGGGTCCATCTCCGCAGGTGAGCTGCTCCCAGCAAGAGGCCGGGGAGGGGTCCATCTCCGCAGGTGAGCTCCTCCCAGCTGCTCCCAGCAAGAGGCTGGGGAGGGGTCTATCTCCGCAGGTGAGCTCCTCCCAGCTGCTCCCAGCAAGAGGCTGGGGAGGGGTCTATCTCCACAGGTGAGCTCCTCCCAGCTGCTCCCAGCAAGAGGCTGGGGAGGGGTCCATCTCCGCAGGTGAGCTCCTCCCAGCACGAGGCCGGGGAGGGGCTCGTCTCTCTCTGCAGACGAGCTGCTCCCCACCCCTGGGCACAGGTACAGCACCGGCCTCCTCCGGGCCCGGTCGTACCCGTTCCCCTCTCTCTTGTCCCGTCTACAGGGTGTTCTCAGTCTCCCGCAGCGGAGGGAGGGAGTTCGCCTCGTACCGCTGTCTCGCTGCCCTTGGCGCGAGACCTGGGGGTCACGCACGCTCCGTGTGGATATCGGGCTCCGGTCTGGGGGGGGGGTCATTGACCTGGTCTCCTGACCTGGCCTGGCAGGATTCTGAACTTGACACCAGAGAAACAGCCGAGAGCCTGGGACAGCATCATCAAGAACAGCCACTGGGCCGTAAGCAGACTCTTCAGTCCCCCTTCAGGGTAAGAACATGGCTGGGCTCGGCCTATAAAAACCTCTGGAAAGCTGTTCCGGTTCTGGGCTCTGTGGGGAAATAACACCTCGTGTGTGTGTGTCTCCTGTGTTCTCCGGCATTTTCGTTACAGTTGAACTCATCTCAATCCTTCCGGGGACTGTGCTGGGACTCCTTGCATCCCGACACTTGGAATCTTGTAACGAGTCCACCAGCACGTCAGTTCACAACAAGTATGGGTGCAGAGATCGGACATGGGTTGGACTCTTTCTACTGTATTTTCCTTAATTGTCCAGGATGTCCAGAGGCAGACAGTGGGTAGACGGGTATGTTTGGGAGCTGGAATGGAGGTGGGATTCTCTCTCCTGTCCGTCTTTCTCCTAATTTTCCAGGATGTCCAGAGGCAGACGATGGAGAGACAGGAGCTTGTATTGGAATCTTGCAACGAGTCCACCAGGATGGGTACGTCTTGTCCGAGAGTTGCCGGGTACAGTGACTCCTCAGTACTACCCATGGCGAGCCTCGAGCCGTGTCCCTCGGTTCTGACGGTCCTGTCTGCTTCAGGGTCTTCCTCCTGATCTCCATGACCGCAGCGCAGGTCTTCTCAGCGGCTGTGTGCTGTCAGATCTTCCCACAGTCGTCACTGGGAGGAGACCCTCCCTGGAGTTAGAGCATCGCTAATGTCACCTGGGTGTGTCAGGTGTGGGACGCATCGGAATCCCTTTCACTGTGGGGACGGGACACAAACTGGGGGACTTATAATGTCCCTTCTGTCCACATCCAGAGCACACAGGAGCTGTTTCCTTGCTTTCAGGGCCACTGCGATCTGCAGAGAGCTGCCCTTCTCCTCTACACTCTACAGAGCGGGTTACCGAGCCCGGGAGCTGTCCAGGTCTGAGGTCAGTGGGCACGTCCGTTCACAACAAGTATGGATGGAGAGATCGGACATAGGTTGGACTCTTTCTGCTGAATTATTTTCCTTAATTGGCAGGTGGATGCTGCACATTGGTGGTGGTAGTGGGATTCCCCATTACCTGTAAAGCGCTATGAGTGGAGTGTCTAGAAAAGCGCTATGTAAGTGTAAGCAATTTATTATTATTATTATTATTATTATTATTAATTGTCCAGGATGTCCAAAGGCCGACAGTGGGAAGAAAGGTAGAGTTGGAATGTAATGGTAAAATTCCATTCTCTCTCTTCTCTCCTGTCCCTCTCTTCCCTAATTTTCCAGGATATCCAGAGGCTGACAGTAGGAAGTTAGGTATGTATGAAGATTGAACCCTCTCCTGTATTCTTTTCTCTTAATTTTCCAGGTTGGCGAGAGACAGGTATTATAATAATAATAGTTGGGAGATGGGATAGAAGTCGGAAGCTCTCTCATGCAATCTTTCTCCTAATTTTCCAGGCTGTTGACAAACTTGACAGTGGGAAGACGGATATGGCTGGGAGTTGGGATGGAGGTGAGGAGCTCTTTCCTGTCTTTCTTCCTCCTTGTGTCGGTCTCTGTGACGTGTCTTTCTCTCAGTCCAGCTGCTTGTGCTCTGTAAAACACTACACTTCTGCAGTATTAAACAGGGCTTTTTGACTGTGGATTGCAGGTTTGATTCCAGAGGGGGGCACAGTCTTGTACCCCAGGGTGAGGTACTTTGCTCAGATAGACTGTTCTGATCCTGGTTATCAGTGGCTGTACTGTAGGGAGTGGAGTGTTGACAATAGTGTACTCAATTCTCAAGGGTATTGTACCCTAATACAGACACATCTGCGTACTGAACTTTAGTATTCAATGATACGCCAGCATGCTGAATTCTTTCCTATATCATACTTTAATACCCACACCTGTGTGCTGTACTGTGTTCCCATCTCCACTGAGCCTTAATACTGGTAATCCTCACACTTGCATACGAAACTCTCCTGTACTGAGCTTTAATACTCAATGACCTACCTGTGTGCTGAACCCTCACGTGAACTGTACTATAATATCTAAACCAATGTGCTGAACTCACTTGTACTGAGCATTAATTCTCACAGTGACACACGAGTGCTGAACTCTCATCTTTACTGGGCTTTCATACTCAAAAGTGTGTACCCGACCCCTCATGTGGACTGGACTATCATACTTAAACCAGTGTTACCAGTTTGCTGAACTCTTTAACTTGTAAGTAGAGTTGAATAGTGAGACACCTGTGTGCTAAACTCTCTCCTTTACTGTGTTTTAATACTCAAACCTCTGTGCTTAGCTCTCACCTGGGCTGGACTGAAATAATTAAACCAGGGCTTCTTTCTGTGCATTAAAACTGAAACCTGTGTTCTGAACTCTCCTCTCCACTGAGCTTTAATACAAAAACCTGTGTGTGTGAAAATATTCAAAACTGAAAACTAAACTCTCGCCTTTATCGTGCTTTAATACTCAAAGCTGTGTGGTCAGCTCTCACCCTGACTGTACTCAACTACTTAAACCAGGGAGGTGAGCTTGTACTGAGCTTTATAATATTCAGTGACGTGCATGTGTGCTCAATGTTCATCTGTCAGGTACTTTAATACTCAGATCTGTGTCCTACACTCTTACCTTTACTGACTCAATGACACACCTGTGTGCTTTACTCTCTCTCACCTTTTAATTTTTTTTAATGCTCAAACCTGTGTGGTCAGTTCTCCCCTGGACTGTGCTTAACGGACTTCAACCAGTGTGCTGAACTTAAATACACAGTGACCCAACAGTTTGCTGAACTTTCACCTGCAGTGTATTTCAATACTCAGATCTGTGTTGTACTGTTAGAAACTCAGCCCTGTGTGATGAACTGTCACCTGTACTGTTGTAATGTGAGCTCACAAGTCCGACTGGTACTATTTTGCGATGCTCAGACTTGTGTTCTGAACGATCACCAGTACTGAGCTTCAATATTCAGTGATACACCTGTGTGCTAAACTCTCACCTTTCCTGTGCTTTAATCTCAAACCTCTGTGCTGAGCTCTGTTGTTCTATTGCAATACCCAGCCCTGTGTACTGTACTGTTGTAATCCTCAGCTAAGTGGACTCACTGGTACCATTTTGAAACGCTCGAACCTGTGTTCTGGAGACTCACCAGTGCTGAGCTTTCATACTCAATCACACACCTTTGTGTTGAGTTCTCACCTGTACTGTACTATAAAACTTGAACCCGTGTACTAAACTTCAGTACTCAGTGACACACCAGTATGCTGACCCTTCTGCTGTAGTAAACTTTAATACTTGAGTTGGCGTGGTAAACTCTCACTTTTACTAAGCTTTAATACTCAAACCAGGGTGCTGAACTCACTTGTACCGAGCTTCAGTACTCAGTGACGTGCATGTATGCTGAACCTTAATCTGCAGTCTCCTTCACTACTCAAATCTGTGCGTTACACTTACTGAGTTTTAATAAACAAATGACACCTGTGTGCTTGACTCTCGCCTTTTTTAATTACCTTTTTTATGCTCTAAACTGTGTGGTCAGCTCTCACCTGGACTGTACTAAATGACTGCAGCCAGTGTGCTGAACATTAATACTCAATGACACAACTGTTTGTTGAATCTTCACCTGCAGTGTGTTTCCGGCTCAAATTTGTGTGCTGAACTGTTTGTTTTGAGCTTTGCCACTCAGTGACGCAGTCTGTCGAACCTTCGTCTGTAGTGTACTTTAATACTCAAATGTGTGTGCTACACTCCTATCTATACTGAGTTTTAATACTCATTGACAGCTCTGTGCTTTAATAGTATTTTTTTTATCATTTTAATGTTTTTATACTCACATCTGTGGTCAGCTTTCACCTGGGCTGTACTAAAAGACTTTAATCAACGTGCTGAACCCTCACTTGTACTAAATTTTAATACATAGTGACATAAGTTTAATACTTAAATTTGTGTGCTGAGCTTTCAGCTTTCTGTGCTTCAATACTGAAACCGGTGTGGTCATCTCTCACCTGGACTGTGCTAAAAAAACTTCAACTAGGGCTTCTTTCTGTGCTTTTAAGACTGAAACCTGTGTTCTGAACTTTCGTCTCCGCTGACCTTTGTTTCAAAAACCTGTGTGCGTATCTCTCTGACTGTAATGCGTGGTGATACTCAAACCTGTCAACTAAACCTCTACCTGTATCCTGCTTTAATACTTATCTGTAGGGTCAGCTCTCACCCTGACTGTACCAGACTACTTAAACCAGTGTGCTGATTTCTCACCAGTACTGAACTGTAAAACAGAGTGACCCAATCGTTTGTTGACCCTTCACCTGTGGTGTATTTTAATTCTCAGATCACTGGGCTGAACTGTCGGGTGTACGCTTATAATATTCGGCTCTGATTACGGTTTTGTAAGACAGCCCTGTGTATTGTGTTGTAATCCATGGACTGGTATACTGAACTGTCACTTGTACTGTGTAGTAACATTCAGCCCTGGGTACTGTATTTCTTTGTAATATTTAGACTTATGTCCCAGACTGTCACCTGTCCTCAATTTGTAAAATCCAGACCTGTGTACAGTTATGTGATGTAATACTGTTCATCAGTGTGCTGAACTCTCTCTGCCATCTCTTGTGTTGCAAGATGAGGATCTGTGTGCTAAACTCCCATGGGACTGTGTTGTAAAACTCAGCCTTACCTACGGTGCTGTGAACTGTCACTTATATGTTGCAATACCCAGCTGTTTGTACTCTGCTGCAGAGTAGTAATCGGACCCCTGTGCCAAATTGTCACCTGTACTCAATTGTAAAACTCAAGAGCTGTGCGCTGTACTGTGACGTAATACCCACCTCTGTGTACTGTATTGTGAACTATCACCTCACCTCTATTGTAATGTCCTGGGCTGTGAACTACCCCCTAGACTGTATTGGATGTGCACCTGTGTCCTGAACTGTCACATGTACTATATTTTAAGAAGGGGTGCTGTCACCTTTACTCTGTTGTAATACCCTGAGCTGTGTAGGGTAGTGGTGTGAACTGTCACTTGGACTTTATTGTAATAGGTGGACCTGTGGCCTGTACCTGTACTGTTGTAAGTGCCCCAGCTGTGTACCGCGCCGTGAACTGTCACCTGTCCTGTGTTCTTAGATGTGGTGTTGTCACCTATACTGTTTTATAATACCCTGAGCTGTGTACGGTACTGTGTTGTGAACTGTCACCTGTACTGTATTGTAATATGCTGAGCTGTGTACTGTACTGTGTTGTGAACTGTTACCTGTACTGTATTCTAATATGTTGAACTGTGTCCTGAACTGTTACCTGTACTGTATTCTAATATGTTAAACTGTCACCTGTACTGTATTGTGAACTATCATCTGTAATGTTTTGTAATATGTGGGACTGATATCTGGACTCTGTTGTAACATGTGTAATTGTGTCCTGAACTGTCACCTGTACTGTATTGTAATATGCTGAGCTGTACTGTATTCGAAGAGGTGTTGTTGTCACCTGTAGTCTCTTGTAATACTCTGTGCTGTGTCCTGTACAGTGTTGTGAACTGTCACTGGGACTGTATGGTAATATCCTGAGCTGTGTACTGTGATGTGAACTGTCACCTGTACTGCAGTCTAATATGTTGAACTCTGTCCTGAACTGTCAGTTCTACTGTATTGTAACATCCTAAGCTCTGTGAACTGTCATCTGTACTGTTTTGAAATAGGTGGAACTGATACCGGTACTGTATTGTAACTGTGTCCTGAACTGTCACCTCTATTGTATTGTAATAGGCTGAGCTCTGTACTGTGATGTGAACTGTCACCTGTACTGTACTCTAATATGTTGAACTGTGTCCTGAACTGGCAGTTCTACTGTATTGTAACATCCTAAGCTCTGTTCTGTGCTGTGAACTGTCATCTGTATTGTTCTGTAAGATGTGTAACAGAGTCCTGAACTGTCACCTGTACTGTATTGTAATATGCTGAGCTGTGTTCTGTACTGTGCACTGTTATCAGTACTATTTTGTATTGTGAATATGTGGCCTGAAGTTTGCCCGACTGTATTGTAATACCCAGAGCTTTGTACGGTACAGTGTTGTGAACTGTCACTTGGACTGTATGGTAATGTCCTGAGCTGTGTACTGTGATGTGAACTGTCTTCTAAGATGTGGAACTGTCCTGAACTGTCAGTTCTACTGTATTGTAACATCCTAAGCTATATTCTGTGCTGTGAACTGTCATCTGTACTGTTTTGTAAGATGTGTAACAGAGTCCTGAACTGTCACCTGTACTGCATTGTGAACTTACAACTGTGATCTTTTATAATATGTGGTACTGATACCGGGACTATATTGTAACATGTGTTACTGTGTCCTGAACTGTCATCTCTACTGTATTGTAATATGCTGAGCTGTGTACTGTGATGTGAACTGTACTGTATTCTAATATGCTGCACTGTGTCCTGAACTGTCATTTCTACTGTATTGTAACATCCTGTGCTGTGTTCAGTGCTGGGCTGTGAACTGTCATCTGTACTGTTTTGTAAGATGTGTAATTGAGTCCCGAACTGTCACCTCTACTCTATTGTAATATGCGGAGCTGGGTACTGTCCAGTGCTGTGAACTGTTAGCTGTACTGTTTTCTATTGTGAATATGTGGCCTGAAGTTTGCTCAACTATTGTAATACCCAGAACTGTGTACGGTACAGTGCTGTGAACTGTCACTTGGACTGTATGGTAATATCCTGAGCTGTGTACTGTGTTCTAATATGTTGAACTGTCACTTCTACTGTATTATAACATCCTAAGCTATGTTCTGTGCTGTGTACTGTCATCTGTACTGTTTTTTAAGATGTGTAATTGAGTCCTGACCTGTCACCTCTACTCTATTGTAATATGCTGAGCTGTGTACTGTCCAGTACTGTGAACTGTCATCTGTACTGTTTTGTATTGTGAACATGTGGCCTGAAGTTTGCTCGACTGTATTGTAATACCTAGAGCTGTAGGCGGTGTTGTAAATTGGCCCCTGGACTGTATTGGTGCAGGTGGACCTGTGTCCTGAGACGTCACCTCTCCTCTATTGCAACTGTCCAGGCTGGGCTTCTGCCTCTGCCCCTTTCTATGCTGCAGTGCTCGGACCTGTGTCTTAAACTCTTCTTGCGACTGTTGTAATATTCAAACCTCCCCTTTCACCCCTACTGTGGTGAAATTTCACCTCCCGCGAGCTTCAGGAGGCAGAGGTTGACACCTTTCCCTGCTGGACTGTTCGCTGTGTTTTACTTCAGCTCCCTGAGTCACTCTGTCCCTGATCACAACTCCCTTCCTTTCATGAATTCACCGACTGCCTGCCTGTGTGAATCTCCCTCTATATCTGCTCTAGGCGAGAGGGGTATGTGTCCTATTTGGCTCTGAACGGCATAGGTATCTCCTGAGAACAGTAGCCTCTGTGCCTCATGCCCTCTGTCCTACATTCCCTACCCATGGGGCTGCTGTGTAAGAGCTGGTGCCTCTGTGCCTATTGCCCGTAGTGCGACTACTAATTTGCCTGGGGGTGGGAGGGCCTCAGGTCTAGTTGTCCCTTAATGGTGAAAGGGGAAAGAGCCGACCTGTATCTCCCACGGTCCGCACAAATCGACTGGAAAGGACTGTGAGGCTTGAGATTGCCCAAGGCCAGGGGCTGTTGGCTTTGTCCTCACTTGAACACCCTCCCTCTGGTTTGATTTTTATTAAGCTGAGGTTTTTACCCCCTTCTTCCAGTAAGGGGAGGCACTTTTTCCGATTTGAAAGGGCTGCCTCGCGTTTCTCATGAAGACGAGGTCCAGAAACAGTCTTTCTCTGCCAGAGGGCAGGGTGTGTATGAGCGCATGTTTTCTGCTTTCTTTTAAAGCTAATGTGCTACCCTGCTGGTAGTCCCACGGAGCAGTCGCCCACTCTGAGCTGGACTCGTACTACAGGGTGAGATAAAGGTGGGGGGGGCAGTGTTAGTGTGTGAAGAGGGAGGAGTGCAGTCTCAACCTGCTGTCCCTTTCTCACTGACACTGTCCTGCTGCAGGCCTTCATGAACTACATCTCCCAGCAGGCCACGAGGACGATGGTGGCCAATAAGCTACCTCCCCTGGGTTGGTGCAGGTGTTGTCTGTTCAAGCCCACAGCCTGTGTATATAATGAGCTCAAAAAGAGAGAGCCCAGGGCTGGTTCGATTTCCTGCAGGGGGCTGGAGCCTGGAGGTAGATAAGAGCAGGGAAGCTGTGATGAAGGATAATGTACTTGTCAACGAGCTGGGTTAATTTAAATAAAATTGAAAGCTGCTGAATAAGAGTTCTGCCATCTACGATCCTATTTATTTTCTCTTAGGTTATATCTTAATTCACTCTCCAGAACTTTTATCGGTATTTTGCTTCCTTTTGACACTCCAGCTCATAGCTTGACCAATTTTTGCTGTGATGGTACTTGGTCACAACTGCATGACCCAGAATGCAGTGTAGCTGTCAGTCACCTGACCAGCTGGAGAAACATGATTGGTCAGGGGAGGTTTGAAAAGCAGGAAGTGGAGGCTCCCAGTGTTGCTGCAGCCAGAGAAGACAGACCAGTTTACAACAAGCCCCTCCAAGCTCTCGCCAGGCAGGGGCAGGGGTATCATTTCTCTCCCAGTTTAACAGCACAGGAGCACTGGTGTGCCTAACTTAAGACATCCATCACCTAAAACAAGGTCCTGCATATTTTGCAGGTACTCATCGTTTTATTGCTTCTGTTTTTACCCTTGATCTGGATTGGAAGATCACTGGTGCCCCTCCAGCAGTTCAGTTTCTCCCTCTGTGAGCAGAATCCAGCTGTTCTGTCCAGGACAGTAGAGTCCCTGGCTGACCAGAAGCTAAACCTGGTAATTTTGCAGCTCAGAGGGTGACAGGAGACCTATCCTGTCCAGTTCAGTTCATGGCCCCAATCCCCCTCCTCCTAGTGAGGCAGCTCTCAGAACAAACTTTCACAGCCACAAGGTAAGGAAACGGTGCTCTTTATTCACAGTTTGGGATAAAGCAGTCCAGAAACCACAAAACAAACCTGTTCTCTGAGCTCTAGGTAGACTTGCAGTCGTCTTCAAAGCAGGTCTTTGTGAAGACAGCCAGACTCACAGCTCCCAGGCTCAGCAGTCAGACATCCTCCCCCTGACGCAGCTCAGCAGCTCTTCCCTCCTGCTCTGCTCAGCACAACTGACCTCTGTCCCCAGGCAGCACCAGGCTGAAGGCTTCCCACTCGTGCCTTTTAACTGTCTCCCCACCAATCGTCTTCCACCAATTAGGCAGCTAATTATAGGCAGCAGGTTGTTCTCCTCGGCCTCATTGGGGATGAAGGTCAGACAGGCGCCACTGTCTTGCCTGAACCTGCTGCGCTCTTACAGTGTGGAAATCGAGTGGTTCGGGAGAGGTGTGTGACGGGAAGGTTAAGCTGTTTTGTGGGTCTTTCTGATCCCATATTATAATCAGTGCTAAACCTGTGCTGTAGTTTGTTTTGGGTCACAGGATTCATCTTGCTGGATGTCCTACAGGCTCACCCTCCTCATCCTCTGTGTTGAGGCTCAGCTGTTCTTCAAATAACTGTCAATACAAATTAATTCAATTCCACTAGAAAAAATGTGTAATTAGTTTTCCAGGATGAGTAAAAGCATAAATATGTTAAAATATGCAGAAAATTAAATGAAAACAAACAGCTTGTTTTCCAGAGGGCTTGATCCCACAGCTTCTGTGTTAGAAGCCCAGAGCTCTTCCACTGAGCCACAGTGTCTTTGGGAGGCTTGGGGCTCCTGTGTGCTCTTGGTCTTCCCAGCTCAGGGTTCGAAACTGAGGGATAAAAGACAGACTGAATGAATTCTCCTTCAGGCCGGGAGCCAGTGGAGGAGTGGAGATGGTGCTGAGCTCATGACCAGGAGGTTGTGGGTTCAAGTCCTGGCTAAGAGCTGAGGTGGGTTTGCAGTGTGATCCTCCCCAGCAGTGACGGGTTGGGAAGTAAAAGCCCACAGCCCTTGTCTTTATTTATCAGTGTGTTACGGTCCACAAGAATTAAATTAACAAAAGCTCCTAATCCTCCCAGGGTTTGAACCCACAACCTCCAGGTAGAAGTCCAGAGCTCTTCCCCTGAGCCACAGCAGGTCTTTGTAGAGCTGGGGCTCCCGTGGGCTCTTGGTCTTCTTCCCAGTTCAAGGCTGAAACGGAGGGATAAGAGACAGACCGAATCCCTCTCCCAGCGGGACGGCAGATGGAGGAGTGGAGACGGTGCTGGGCTCATGACCGCAAGGTTGTGGGTTCAAATCCTGGCTGGTCCCTGGTAAGTATCACCCAGGTGAGTATCCAAGGTAAGTATGTGGGCTGGGTAGACAGGAGAGGTAGAGAGGGTAGCCAGGGTGAGGGGGTGGGATAGGTAGAAGGGAGGGGTAGACAGGGCTGGGTAGCAGCAGAGTGTTGGGCAGGGCAGGTAGGGCCAGTGAGGTGGGGTAGGTAGGTAGACAGGAGGGGTAGACAGGGTGGGCTGGGTAGCAGCAGTGTCAGACAGGTAGGAGGGGCAGGTAGGGCCAGTGAGTGGGGTGGGGTAGATAGGAGGGGTAGACAGGTGCAGGCAGCAGAAGGGGGTAGAGTAGCAAGGTGGGTAGACAGGGCAGGGGTGCAGGCAGTAGTAGTAGAAGGGTAGGCAGGGCTAGGGGGTGGGGTAGAGCAGGTGGAGAGGTAAGGTAGGAGCTAGGAGGAGCCTAGGCCACAAGTGGGTAGGAGAGGCAGGCAGGGTAGAGAGTGGGGGGGGGTAGACAGGTCCAGGGAGGGTAGAGTAGGCAGGAGGTGGCCTGGGCTGAGGAGGAGGAGCAGAGGAAGAGAAGGAGCTAGGAGGAGCCCAGGCCACAAGGGGGGTGGAGTAGGGAGGAGAGGGTAGGTAGTGGGTAGGTGAGGCAGGAGGTGGCCTGGGCTGAGGAGGAGGAGCAGAGGAAGAGAAGGAGTGAGGAGGAGTGCAGGCCACAAGGGGGTGGGATGAGAGGGGTAGGGGAGGCAGGAGGCAGGAGGTGGCTGAGGAGAGAGAGAGTGAGTGATGAAGATAGAATAGGGGAAGTTTATTCTTCCTCCTTCCCCCCCCATACACTTCATCATGAAGTTTTATTCCCCCCCATAAACTTAACTTCATGATGAAGTGTATGGGGGGGGGAAGGAGGAAGAATAAACTTCCCCTATTCTATCTTCATCACTCACTCTCTCTCTCCTCAGCCACCTCCTGCCTCCTGCCTCCCCTACCCCTCTCATCCCACCCCCTTGTGGCCTGCACTCCTCCTCACTCCTTCTCTTCCTCTGCTCCTCCTCCTCAGCCCAGGCCACCTCCTGCCTCACCTACCCACCACCCCCACTACCTACCCTCTCTACCCCCTATCCCACCCCCTTGTGGCCTGGGCTCCTCCTCACTCCTTCTCTTCCTCTGCTCCTCCTCAGCCCAGGCCAGCTCCTGCCTCACCTAACCCTGCCCCTCTCTGGACCTGTCTACCCACCACCCCCACTACCTACCCTGTCTCACCTACCCCCTCTACCCTACCTGCCTCTCCTCCCTACTCCACCCCCCTTGTGGCCTGGGCTCCTCCTAGCTCCTTCTCTTCCTCTGCTCCTCCTCAGCCCAGGCCACCTCCTGCCTACTCTACCCTCCCTGGACCTGTCTACCCCCCCCCACTATCTACCCTACCTGCCTGCCTCTCCTACCCACTTGTGGCCTGGGCTCTGCCTAGCTCCTTCTCTTCCTCTCCTCAGCCCAGGCCACCTCCTGCCTCACCTGACCCTCCCTACTCTACCTGCCCCAACCCCCCCCAGGGCCTAGTCTCCTCCTAGCTCCTCCCTTACCTCTCCACCTACTCTACCCCACCCCCTAGCCCTGCCTACCCCTCTACTACAACTGCCTGCACCCCTGCCTTGTCTACCCACCTTGCTACTCTACCCCCTTCTGCTGCCTGCACCTGTCTACCCCTCCTACCTACCCCTCCCCACTCACTGGCCCTACCTGCCCCTCCTACCTGTCTGACACTGCTGCTACCCAGCCCACCCCTCCTATCTACCTACCTACCCCACCTCACTGGCCCTACCTGCCCTGTCTAACACTCTGCTGCTAGCCAGCCCTGTCTACCCCTCCCTTCTACCTATCCCACCCCCTCACCCTGGCTGCCCTCTCTACCTCTCCTGTCTACCCAGCCCACATACTTACCTTGGATACTCACCTGGGTGATACTTACCAGGGATCAGCCAGGATTTGAACCCACAACCTTGCGGTCATGAGCCCAGCACCATCTCCACTCCTCCATCTGCCATCCCGCTGGGAGAGGGATTCGGTCTGTCTCTTATCCCTCCGTTTCAGCCCTGAACTGGGAAGAAGACCAAGAGCCCACAGGAGCCCCAGACCTACAAAGACCTGCTGTGGCTCAGGGGAAGAGCTCTGGACTTCTACCTGGAGGTTGTGGGTTCAAATCCTGGAAGGATCAGGAACTTTTGTTAATTTAATTCTTGTGGACCATAACACACTGATAAATAAAGACACAAGGGCTGTGGGCTTTTACTTCTCACCCTGTCACTGCTGGGGAGGATCACACTGCAAACCCACCTCAGCTCTTAGCCAGGACTTGAACCCACGACCTCCTGGTCATGAGCTCAGCACCATCTCCACTCCTCCACTGGCTCCCAGCCTGAAGGAGAATTCATTCAGTCTGTCTTTTATCCCTCAGTTTCGAACCCTGAGCTGGGAAGACCAAGAGCACACAGGAGCCCCAGACTCACAGAGACACTGTGGCTCAGTGGAAGAGCTCTGGGCTTTTAACACAGAGGCTGTGGGATCAAAACCTCTGGAAAACAATCTGTTTGTTTTCATTTAATTTTCTGCATATTTTAACATATTTATGCTTTTACTCATCCTGGAAAACTTATCACTGTTTTTCTAGTGGAATTGGATTTATTTTTATTGATTTCAGGAACAACTGAGCCCCAACACAGAGGATGAGGAGGGTGAGCCTGTAGGACATCCAGCAAGATGAATCCCGTGACCCAAAACAAACTACAGCACAGGTTTAGCACTGATTATAATATCGGATCAGAAAGACACACAAAACAGCTTAACCTTCCCGTCACACACCTCTCCCGAACCACTCGATTTCCACACTAAGAGCGCAGCAGGTTCAGGCAAGACAGTGGCGCCTGTCTGACCTTCATCCCCAACGAGGCCGAGGAGAACAACCTGCTGCCTATAATTAGCTGCCTAATTGGTGGAAGACGATTGGTGGGGAGACAGTTAAAAGGCAGGAGGGGAGGCCTTCAGTCTGGTGCTGCCTGGGGACAGAGGTCAGTTGTGCTGAGCAGAGCAGGAGGGAAGAGCTGCAGAGCGGAGCTGTGTCGGGGGAGGAGGTCTGACTGCTGAGCCTGGGAGCTGTGAGTCTGGCTGTCTTCACAGAGACCTGCTCTGAAGACGACTGCAAGTCTACCTAGAGCTCAGAGAAGAACAGGTTTGTTTTGTGGTTTCTGGAATGTTTTATCCCAAACCGAATAAAGAGCACTGTTTCTTTACCTTGTGGCTGTGAAAGTTTGTTCTGAGAGCTGTCCACCTGTGTCTCATCTGGAGGAGGTGGAGGATTGGGGCTGTCAACTGGACACTGGGACAGGACCAGTCTCTTCTCTCCTCTGAGCTGAAAAACAACTGGGTTTAGCTTCTGGTCAGCCAGGGACTCTGCTGGCCTGATGAGAAAGGCTGATCCTCAGGAGGGGTGAATCTGTGAGGTGCCACAGGGTCACCAGCAAACTTCCAATCTTGATCAATGAAAAACAGGAGAAATGTGTAGTAGAGTATGTGCACAGCATCCAAGTTCTTATTTGAAAGCTGTCCAAAGCTAAGCAAACCCATCCTGCTGGGCTCTGTTAAAGTGAGAGAGATGAAACTCTTGCCCTGACTGTAGGAGAGCAGGGGGTTGTACTGCGAAGGACACAGACAGAGCTGTGAACTGGTCTTCTCCAGCAGCTCCTTCCTCCACTCGCTGCTCTGGCTGCAGCAACACTGGGAGACTCTACTTCCTGCTTTTTAAACCTCACCTGACCAATCATGTTTCTCCAGCTGGTCAGCTGACTGACAGCTACACTGCATTCTGGGTCATGCAGTTGTGACCAAGTACCATCACAGCAAAAATTGGTCAAGCTATGAGCTGGAGTGTCAAAAGGAAGCAAAATACCGATTAAAAGTTCTGGAGAGTGAATTAAAAAGTTATAGCCTGGGGCAAAAAAAAAAACCAGGATCTTAGGCAGCAGAACTTTTATTCAGCAGCTTTCAATTTTATTTAAATGAACCCAGCTTGTTGACAAATGCATATTCCTTCATCACCGCTTCCCTGTTCTTAAACTTTTTCCTTCCCCCTGACAAACCCACCCAGCATGTATGAACTCACACCTCCAGGCTCCAGCCCTCTGCAGGAAATCAAACCAGCCCTGGGCTCTCTCTCTCTCTTTTTGAGCTCATTTATATACACAGGCTCTGGGCTCGAACAGACTACACCTGCACCAACCCAGGGGAGGCAGCTTATTGGCCACCATCATCCTCATGGCCTGCTGGGAGATGTAGTTCATGAAGGCCGGCAGCAGGACAGCGTCAGTGAGAAAGTGACAGGGGGTTGAGATTGCACTCCTCCCTCTTCACACACTAACACCGCCCCCCCCACCTTTATCTCACGCTGTAGGACGAGTCCAGCCTGGATTGGGCGACTGCTCCGTGGGACTACCAGCAGGGTAGGACATGAGCTTTAACCGAAAGCAGGAAACATGCGCTCATACACACCCTCCCCTCTGGCGGAGAAAGACTGTTTCTGGACCTCGGCTCCCTCCCACGTCTTCATGAGAAACGCGAGGCAGCCCTTTCCCATTGAAAAAAGTGACTCCCCTTTCAGCAAGAAGGGGATAAAAGCCTCAGCTTAATAAAAATCAAACCAGAAGGAGAGTGTTCAAGTGAGGACAAAGCCAACAGCCCCTGCCCTTGGGCAATGTCAGGCCGCACAGTCCTTTCCCAGCGATTTGTGTGGACAATGGGAGATACAGGTCGGCTCTCTCCTCTTTCACCATTAAGGGACACAGCTAAACCTGAGGCCCTCCCACCCCCAGGCAAATTAGTAGTCGCACTACGGGCAATAGGCACAGAGGCACCAGCTCTTCCACGGCAGCCCCATGGGTAGGGAATGTAGAACAGAGGGCATGAGGCACAGAGGCTACTGTTCTCAGGAGATACCTATGCCTCTCAGAGCCGAATAGGACACATACCCCTCTCGCCTTGAGCAGAAATAGAGGGAGTTTCACACAGGCGGTGAATTCAGGGAGCTGAAATAAAACACAGGAAACAGGCCAGCAGGGAAAGGGGTCAACCTCTTACTACTGAGGCTCACTGGAAGTGAGATTTCAGCACCACCCTTTGTCCATTACAGCACAATACTGGTGAAAGGACAGGTTTGAATATTACAACAGATGCAAGAAGACGTAAAGACACAGGTCTACGCCGTGCAGAAGAGAAAAGAGTAGAGCTGTAAGTCTACCATGGACAGTTACCATAGAGTAGAGATAATTCATAACACAGGTGCACCTGTTCCAATACAGGCCAAGGCACAGTTCACAACAGCTTACAGCTCTAGGTTTTACAATACGGTAGAGAAAACCACAGGACACAACTCCACATTGTACAAAACAGAACAACTCACAGCACTGGATAATACACAGCTCAGCCCATTACAATACAGTAAAGAAAACTGCAAGACAAATCTACATATTGTGAAACAGTACAGATAGTAGTTCACCGTACAGTACAGCACCCTGCACAGGGCATTACACTAGAATAGAGGTGAGAGGTCCAACTGTTCCAACACGGGCTCCAGCTCTGCATATTACAATACAATAGAAAAAAACTTCAGGACATAAATCCACCTAATATAAAATAGTACAGATAATTCACAGCACCAGCCAGTACAGAGCTCAGCATATTACAATACAGTAGAGGTGACAGGTCAGGACATAGTTCCACATTACAATACAGTCCAGATGAAAGTTTACATCACAGTACACACCTCAGGGAATTACAATACAGGACACAGTTCCACATCTTACAAAACAGTACAGATGACAGTTCACAGTACAGAACACAGCTCAGGGTATTATAATACAGTAGAGGTGACAGTTCAGGCCACAGTTCCACATCTTAGAATACAGTACAGGTGACAGTTCACATCACAGTACAGTGTTCAGGATATTACAATCCAGTCTTGGTGACAGTTCACAACAGCGTACAGTACACAGGTCAGGGTCTTACAATACAGGTGACAACACCACATCTTAGGATACAGTACAGACAACAGTTCACATCGCAGTACATAGCTCAGGATACAGATGACAGTTCAGAGCCTAAATCTTCATATTACAATCCAGTGTAGGTGACCGTTCACAACAGTACAGTACACAGCTCAGGGTATTATAGGAGAGTATAGCTGACCAAACTACATTTTAGAATACAGTACAAATAAAATTTCACATCACAGGGAATTACAGTACAGTAGAAGTGACAGTTCAGGACACAGGTCCCCCTATTATAATACAGGCCAGGTGACCGTTTGCAATAGTACAGTACACAGCTCAGGGTAGTACAAGAGAGTACAGGTGACAACACCACATCTTGGCATACAATCAAGTGACAGTTAACATCCCAGTACACATTTCAGGCTCATAGAATAGAAGCAGACGACAGGTCCACATCTTACAATAGAGTCTAGGTGATCATTCACAGCACAGGACACAGCTCTGGGTATTACAAATTGAGTACAAGTGAGAATTTGGCACAGGGGTCTGATTAATACTCTGCAGCAGAGAACAAATGTGTAGGTATTGCAATATCATACAGGTGACAGTTGACAGTACAGTAGATAAGGCTGAGTTTTACAATACAGTCCAGTAACCATTTGGTACACTAAAGAACCGTATTACGTCAGAACTGTACACAGGTCTGACTTTTACAAATTAAGTACAGGTGACAATTTGGCACAGGGGTCTGATTAATACTCTGCAGCAGAGAACCAAGGCATAGGTAATACAATATCATAGAGGTGACAGTTCACAGCACCGTAGATAAGGCTGAGTTTAACAATACAGTCCCATCTGAGTTAAGCACACAGATCCACATCCTACAACACAATGGTGAAGATAGTTCAGCACACTGATGAACAGTATTACATCACATAACTGTACACAGGTCTGAATTTTACAAATTGAATACAAGTGACAGTCTGGGACATACGTCTACATGTTAAAAAGAAATACAGTACCCAGGGCTGAGTGTTACTACACAGTACGAGTGACAGTTCAGTATACCAGTCCCTGGATTACAACACAACACACAGGGCTGTCTTACAAACCCGTAACCAGAGCCCAATATTATAAGAGTACACCCGACAGTTCAGCCCAGTGATCTGAGAATTAAAGTACACCACCGGTGAAGGTTCAACAAACGATTGGGTCACTCTGTTTTACAGTTCAGTACTGGTGAGACCTCAGCAGTATTTTTGTAAAGCACACAGCTGTGTCAATGAGTTTTAAAACTCAGTACAGATGAGAGTGTAGCACACACGAGTATTAAAGTACACCACAAATGAATGTTCGACAGACTGTGCATCACTGAGTGTCGAAGCTCAAAACAAGAGTTCAGCACAAATTTGAGCCTAAAACACACTGCAGGTGAGGATTCAACAAATAGTTGTGTCATTAAGGATTAATGTTCAGAACACTGGCTGCAGTCGTTTAGCACAGTCCAGGTGAAAGCTGACCACAGTTTAGAGTATAAGAAAAGTATTTAAAAAAAAAAAGTGAGAGAGTCAAGCACACAGGTGTATCATTTGTTTATTAAAACTCAGTAAATAAAGCGCACAGATTTGAGTAGTGAAAGAGACCGCAGATGAAGGTTCAGCGTACATGCATGTCACCGAGTACAAGTGAGTTCAGCACCCTGGTTTGAGTATTAAAGCTTAGTAACAGTGAGAGTTTACCACGCCAACTCGAGTATTAAAGTTTACTACAGAATAAGGCTCAGCATACTGGTGTGTCACCGAGTACTAAAGTTTAGTACATGGGTTCAAGTTTTATAGTACAGTACAGGTGAGAACTCGACACAAAGGTGTGTGATTGAGGATGAAAGCTCAGCACTGCTGAGTCTCCAGAACACAGGTCTGAGCATTTCAAAATGGTACCAGTGAGTCCACTTAGCTGAGGATTACAACAGTACGGTACACAGGGCTGGGTATTGCAATAGAACAACAGAGCTCGGCACAGAGGTTTGAGGATTAAAGCACAGTAAAGGTGAGAATTTAGCACACAGGTGTAGCACTGAATATTGATGCTCAGTACTGGCAATGGTTCAGAACAAGTCTGAGCATCGCAAGATAGTACCAGTCAGACCTGTGAGTTCACACTACAACAGTACAGGTGACAGTTCATCACACAGGGCTGCGTTTTTAACAGTACAACACAGATTAGAGTATTAAAAGTACACTACAGATGAACATTCAGCACACATGCACGTCCTATTGAAATACACAGCAGGTGAAAGTTCGGCAAACTGTTGGGTCACTGTGTATTTAAGCTCAGTAGTAGCAAGAGTTCAGGACACTGGTTGAAGTCTGTTAAGCACAGTCCAGGTGAGAGCTGACCACACAGATTTGAGCATTAAAAACAATTACAGTATAAGGTGAGAGAGTAAAGCACACAGGTGTGTCATTGAGTCAGTAAAGGTAAGAGTGTAGCACACAGATCTGAGTATCAAAGTACCTGACAGATGAACATTGAGCACACATGCACATCACTGAATATTAAAGCTCAGTACAAGCTCACCTCCCTGGTTTAAGTAGTTGAGTACAGTCAGGGTGAGAGCTGACTACACAGCTTTGAGTATTAAAGCACGATAAAGGTGAGAGTTTAGTTTTCAGTTTTGAGTATTACCACACACAGGTTTTTGTATTAAAGCTCAGTGGAGAGGAGAGTTCAGAACACAGGTTTCAGTTTTAATGCACAGAAAGAAGCCCTGGTTTAATTATTTCAGTCTAGCCCAGGTGAGAGCTGAGCACAGAGGTCTGAGTATCAAAACACAGTAAAGGAGAGAGTTTAGCACACAGGTGTCTCACGATTAAACCCCACTTACAAGTTGGAGTTCAGCAGGTAAGTAATTTAGTGTCGTCCCAGTGAGAGCTGACCACATAGATCGGAGTATAAAAAAAGGAAGAGAGTAAAGCACTTAAGTGCGTCATGGAGTATTAAAACTCAGTAAAGGCAAGAGTGTAGCACAAAGATTTGAGTATTGAAGAACATTGCATATTACAGTTCAGCATACTGGTGTGTCACTGAGTATTGAAGCTCAGTACCGGTGAGAGTTCAGTACACACATCTGAGCATTGCAAAATAGTACCAGTCAGACGTGAGCTCACACATCTGACTATTACAACAGTACAGGCGACAATTCATCTCGCAGGTTTGAATACTAGAACACACTGCAGGTGAAGGTTCAACAAACAGCTGTGGCACCGAGTATGAAAGTTCAGTACACCGGTTTACTATTTTAGTACAGTCCAGGTGAGAGCTGACCACACAGATTTGAGTATGAAAGCACAGAAAAGGTTAACGTTTAGCACACAGGTGTATCGCCGAGTACTAAAACTCACTTACAAGTTAAGAGTTCAGCACACCGGTTACACTGGTTTAAGTATGATGATATGGTCCACTTCAGTACACACCGAGTATGAAAGCACAGTAAAGGTGAGAGTTCAGCACTCGTGTGTCACTGTGAGAATTAATGCTCAGTATGAGTGCTCGTTCAGCACACTGGTTGAGGTATTCCAGTACAGTCCACAGGATAGCTCAGCATACAGGTAGGTCATCGAGTATTAAAGCTCAGTACAGGAGAGTTTTGTATGAATGTGAGTATTACCAGTTATTTCTGTATCGACGCTCAGTGGAGACGAGAGTAAAGTACACAGGTGTGGGTATTAAAGTATGATATAGGAAAGACTTCAGCACACTGGTGTATCATTGAGTACTAAAGTCCAGGACAGGTGGAAGATCAACACACAGATGTGTCAGTGTATTAAGGTACAATCCTCTTGAGAATTGAGTACACCATTGTCAACACTCCACTCCCTACAGTACAGCCACTGATAACCACGATCAGAACAGTCTATCTGAGCAAAGTATCTCACTCTGGGGTACAAGACTATGTCCCCCTCTGGAATCAAACCTGCAATCCACAGTCAAGAAGCTCTGTTTAATACTGCAGAAGTGTAGTGTTTTACAGAGCACAAGCAGCTGGACTGAGAGAAAGACACACAGTTCAAGAGACGGGCAGAGATGTCACAGAGACTGACAAGGAGGAAGAAAGAGACAGGAAAAAGCTTCTCACCTCCATCCCAACTCCCAGCCATACCCCGTCTTCCCACTGGCAGCCTCAGGACATGCTGGAAAATGGAGATGGGTATGTATGAAGATTTGAAATCTCCCATCTTCCCACTGGCAGCCTCTGGGCAGCCTGGAAAACTACAGAAATGAACACAGGACAGAGCGTCAACCTCCACCCCAACACTTCCTCCACACTGGTGTGGTGTTCCCACTGACTTTTCTGGACATCCTGGAAAATGAGGGAAAAGAAACATAGGAGACACCATCCAACCCCCATCTATACCGGTCATCCCACTGTCTGTCTTTCTCAGACAATTAGGGAACAAGAACGCAGGAGAGGGTTCAATCTTCATACATACCCGTCTTCCCACTATCAGCCTCCGGCCAGCCTGGAAATTTAAGGAAAATACAGTGCGATGTCAATCCCAACACCTTTCATACCCATCTTCCCACTAGCAGCCTCTGGACTCACCCGTCTTCCCACTGGACATTCTGGAAAACTACAGCAATGAACACAGGACAGAGCCTCAACCTCCATCCACACTGGTCATCCTAGACGGCACCCAAACTCCAATCCATCTTCCCATCTATGTCGGTCTTCCCACCGTCAATTCTTTTGGACATCCTGGAAAGTTAGGGAAAAATTACCGGAAAGGGTAACCAACCTCTATCCCAACTCCCAGCCATACCCGTCTTCCCACTGGCACCCTCTGGTCAGCCTGGAAAACGGAAAAGGGAAAAGAGACAGGAGAGAGCATCCCACTTCTATCCCAACTCCTCATCCGTACCCATCTTCCCACTATCTGCCCATGGCCAGCCTGGAAAACTGGGGAAAAGAACACAGGAGAGGGTTCAATCTTCAAACATACATGTCTCCCCACCGTCAATTTCCTGGACATCCTAGAAAATTAGGGAAAGGAGAGAGCATCTAACCTCTATCCCAACTATACCCGTTTTCCCCCACTGTCAGCCTCTCCACAGCCTGGAAAAAACAGAGTTCAGCATCAATCCCAACACCACATCCATACCCGTCTTCCCACTGTCTGCCCCTGGACACCCTGGAAAATTAGGGAAAAGAGGGACAGGAGAGAGTATCCAAGCTCTATCCCAACCCTACCTCTCTTCTGACTGGCAGGATCTGGGCAACCTGGAAAACACAGGAGAAGGAGTTCAACGTCAATCCCAACACCTCATCCGTACCGGTCTCTCCACCGTCTGCCTCTGGACAACCTGGAAAATCAGGGAAAAGAAAACAGGAGAGGGTTCAATCTTCATACATACCTGCCTTCCCACTGTCAGCCTCTGGACATCCTGGAAAACCAAGGAAAAGAGACAGGAGAGAGCATCCCACCTCCATTCCAACTCCTCATCCATTCCCGTCTTCCCACTGTCAGTTCTTTTAGACAGGAGAAAGTATCCAACCACTATTCCATCTCCCAACCATAGCCGTCTTCCCACTGGCAGCCCGGAAAATAAGGGAAAAGAGACAGGAGAGGGTTCAATCTTCATACATACCCATCTTCCCACTGTCAGCCTCTGGACTTGCTGGAAAATAGAGACAGGAGAGAGTATCCCACCTCCATTCCAACATAACCGGCAGCCTCCTGGACAGCCTGGAAAATCAGGGAAAAAGACAGGTGAGACCATCCAACTCCCCATCCACACCTGCCTCTCCACTGTCTGCCACTGAATATGCTGGAAAGTTAGGGAAAACATAGGGGAGGGTTCAATCTTCATCCATACCCATCTTCACACTGGCAACCTCTGGACTCTGGAAAATTAGGGAAAAGAGGGACAGGAGAGAGCACCCCACCTCCATTCCAGCTCCTTCTCCAGACCCGTCTTCCCACGGTCAGCCTCTGGAAAGCCATGAAAATTTGGGAAAACGAATACAGGATTCAATCTTCATACATGTCTTCCCCACTGTCTGCCTCTGGACATTCTGGAAAACTACAGAAATGAACACAGAACAGAGCCTCAACCTCCATCCACACTGGTCTTCCCACTGGCTGCCTCTGGAAACTTGTGTATTGGAGTCAATCTTGACCTTCGACCCCTGACCTTTGTGGCTCGCAGTGTATGAGCTCAGAGAGCAGGACACACTGCTGTAGGCTGCACAGCTGTGACAACTGGTTTGTGCATCTGAGGGCAGCAGTCTGGCTCTGCAGTCTCTCTGTGCCTCATCTGTATTGAGCCCAGTGTTCACTTGTATTACTAGTTATAGTAATACTGTTAATTATACAATAATACTTCACCAGGCTCCAATATCAATGCTAGTAACTTTATAACAGTTCTCCTCTCTCACTAGTTGGGTTGTGGGTTCATGCCCCAAGTGCGATATAGGAGTGACAGCATTAATCATACCTTGGGCTAGTGGTGGACTCGGGTACGAGAGTGTAGGGTCAACAGCACACTGACCAGGTTCTTGTGGGCGGGAGACGGCAGGAGGTCAGGACACAGCCCTGAGGGTCACCCCCCTGGAGCCCCGATAGGAGGAGTCCACTGGCTCTCCGCCTGGAGCTCGTCTCTAAGGACCAGCCTGAATCAGGGTCACCTGCAGCTCTTCGTCATCATGGTCATCCTCACAGGCTCCAGCAGGCAGATCGGGACACCCTGGATGTCTCCCCGAGACTACTCCTACTCTGTCCCCTCGGAGTCTGTGGATCCCAGATTGGTCCGATCAGCCCCGATCATGTAAGACCAGCGTCGCCTGCGAGGGACAGCCAGTGAAGGAGAGACTCACTGGGTCTGCACTCACCTGCCTGGCGCCTCGTGCCCTTCAGTGCTGATGGGGTACCCTGTCCCCTCCTGTGCTGACCGGTCGAGAACACCCTCTTGACTTCTAACTGCAGGTCTGGGGGTGCCCTCTCCTGCGTGGTACAGGGTCTGACCTGGCTCCTGTTGGGAATAAACATGCCTGAAGGCAGCCTGTGCTCCACCGAGTCCCAACTACTCCGGTCCAGAGCTGCTGTTCTGGTGACCCGTCCTGGAAAGACACAGGCGTGTTGTCCACAGGCTCTCTCTCCCCCTTCCTCACCTCGTTCAGGGGTTCCGACACCCCTGGGCTCCCCTTCATTGTTGTGGCACCACCGGGTCCCGCTCCTCCTTATTCTGACACCCCAGGGCAGCCCGAGTCTTTGGGGGGGTCCAGGCGCTGGGCTCCTCCACCTCGTCTGCCCGAGTCTTCTGGGGGTCCAGGCGCTGGGATTCCTCCCAGAGTCGAGGTCCAGGAGTTTCTTCCTGTTGGCTTCTCCCAGATCTTCCAGACTTCTCAGGCCTGAGCCGGGCTGGGAGGAGGGAACCTTCCCCGAGATCCTGGAGTCCGACGTCCAGACGACACGACCGGAGAGATGGACCCGATGGGGGAGGATGTGGGCGTCGGGGCTCCTGGTGTCCGACTGGGAGAGAGCTCCAATGTTGGGGTGTCTTGTCCTTCCTCTTGACTTTTCCAGGGTTCCACAACCCTTCACTGTCACACAGGAATGTTCCTTGGCTTCAACTGTCTGGTACCCCACTCCTCTCACCATTCCAGTAAACACAAAGAGACACACTGGTTTAGTGACTCACCATTCCAGTGAACCCCCAGCACAGAGATTATGTAGCACAATAATTACTCACAAAATTCACTGACCGTTTTTGTGTGCAGCCATTCCAGTGAACACCCAGCGTAGTGAAGACGCAATAATTATTCACAGAAAACAGTGACTGGTTTAGTGTCCAACCATTACAGTGAACATTCTGTACAGCAAATTTAATAAAATAATAAATAGGCAAAGACACCAATGAGTGTAGTGACTTATCCATTTCAGTGAATATCTTGTAAACCATTACTGTGAATTTCCAATACAGAAAATTATCTATGACAGTGAATCTCCAGTACAGAGACTATCAGTCACAGAATAATTTTGACAGCGCTTATCCGTTACAGTGAATACACAGTACCAATCACTGTGAATATCCGTTAAAGTGAATAATTGTAAGCAATTATATATTACAACACATGCCAGTAATAGTGACTGGCCAGTTCAGTGAATATCTGTTACAGTGATTCACTATCACAGTGACTGGCCACTATAGTGAATAAGAGTGAATATTCAGGACAAAGTGTGTTGTGACTAACCATTCCAATTACTATCCAGTAAACTGAATATCCAACACAAAATATTCAGGGAAAAGACTGCCTGGATTAGTGACTAACCATTAGAGAGAAACTCCAGGACAGTGAAGATGCCAAACGAGACTTAGGAAAGAAACTGACTGGTTTAATGTCACCTTCCCTGAGCGATCTCACATCCAGACTCAACCTTCTTCACAAATACAGGACAGGTGCGTCTCTGGACTGTACAGATACAGGACAGGTGCGTCTCTGGACTGTACAGATACAGGACAGGTGCGTCTCTGGACCACGCATCTCTGGACTGTATAGATACAGGTCAGGTGTGACTCTACTGTGCGTCTCTGGACTGTACAGATACAGGTCAGGTGCGTCTCTGTACCGCGCGTCTCTGGAGTGAGGGAGTACAGTGTCAGAGAGCCATCCTGCACCGACACTCTGTCTCTGTACTGGGGGACACAGCGGGCTGTGCTGTTCTGGACAGAACACACTGAGGTCGAGTCTCCAGCTCCTGCAGGGTCAAACAGCACCTCCACTGGCTCTCCAGTGAACAGGGGGACAGACAGAGAGGCTCCAGGCTGCAGGGTGACAGTGTCTCTGTGAGCTGAAAGACAATCAGGACAGAGGATGATATAAGAACGCCCTCTGTCAGGAGTGTAGACCCCTCTAGTGACCCTACTGTAGACCTGCTCACCTCCCACAATGACGATAGTGTTTCCCTGAAGGTCCCTCACTCTGTAGCTCCCCTGATCAGACGCCCTCAGGTCCTTACAGACACATACAAGCGAAAAATAAAACCGGTCGCTTCCATACGAAAGACCTCCGTCTTCATCTAAATCGTTCATCAGTGCAAATAAAAGCCGCTATAATTGGATTCGCGTTCAGATCACACTCAAACACGCAACCGCTGCTCTCGTTTGTTCAACGACTAATTGCACTTGAGTAGCAGAGAGTAGTTTTGTACCCTCATCCGGTGTATTTTAGCATAAATGCCCTTTTTAAAAGTAAAAACAGGAATATCCTGTTATACATAAACACGACACAAAGTAATAATTCTATATTAACGTGACCAACATTAATTTACGGTTTAAATAAATTGAAATGTCGCGATTCAGAGCCTCTTGTAGTTTGTGCTAATTAGGACAACAATGCTGAGCCCTTTGTGTATTAAGCACAAGTTCAGCTGGTCTCCAACTTGACTCCGCACGGTTTTTCGTAGCATTGAGCTCAGAGCTGTAGCTCTTCTCCAGACAGCAGCGTGCTCTCCGAGAGCTCGTTAGAACTGACCCACAGCGGTCAGTATGAAGTTTGCACCTGAACACTGTACATCACACACACGCGGTACCTCTGCTTCCGAGCCCAGTCAGCTCTGCTGTGTTCACGACAGGACCTCCGCTCTCTCTCTCTCCTGTGATCTGATCCGACAAATGACGTTTCCCTCCGGTCTGGACCACAGACCTCTCTCACATCACCTGAGTGAGATCGCACCCCGGCCAATCAGGAGACTTCATCAATTAAGCGTCCAGAAACTTTATTGACAACACAAGTTCAGTTTCTGAAGAGTGCATCTGAAAATAGTCATAATTTGGATTGAAAAGTCACTTGCAACAAGGATAAAAAGCAGCAAACAGTACGTAAAAGTGAATTCGGTTGGAAAAATAAGATTTCCCCAATGCCGACATTCGATCTTTTAAACAACTCGGGGCAGAGCAGACCTGCGACCGGAAAACTGCAGAGTAAGCTGATCAATATTCAAGTTCATAAATGTTAAGATGGGTGTCAGTTCTGTACGCGACTCTCCGTCGAATGAGATAAAATTGTCAGCGACGAAAATCTCAATGCCTCCCCCACCACACACACACACACCCAAACTGGACTCTCGCCGGTCTCTTCCCGACTCCCGGTCCCGTCTTCTGCTTCTTCAATCCTTTCTGTCGCTAAAAATACTGCCGGGGCGCCACTAAACCAGGAACAAGCACAACGTCAAGAGCCAGCTGGTTGTTTAAGCCCGCTGCTGTCTGCTTGGAGGAGAGTCTGAGGTCTGAAGACCTGGAGGCGAACAGACCTCGGACGTCCTGAACTCTCCTTAAGCGCCCGCTACTACTGCCCAGCGCACTTTCAGACAGAGCCCTCCCAGAGCTGCCCTCTGGACCAATCAGGAGTGCTGGTTACCTTTCTGTGAACCAATCAGGAGATTCCCTTGGCTGCCCTCTGGACCAATCGGGTTGGTGTCTTGACCCGACATGAAGTGAAACAGATCTTCATCAATCGCCAAAGCTGAACATTTTTTTGAGCAGCAAAACTCATGTTTTCTTACCTGGAGATGGAACCACGTACCAGTCCCTTATTTTACGATCCGTTTAAAAAAAACAAACGCAAACGTTTCTGGACATTAGCCGGTGCTTTTAGTCACTATTGACCGACTCCGCGGTGAGGAAGATGTGGTCCTCGCCTTTGTCCACTGCTGGACATACCGTAACTAACTCGCAGCCTCAAATAGAGACGTTACACACATTAAAAACAAACTGGGATAAAGTGCAGCATGTCGCCCCTAAAAGTGCAGAAGACTTGTGCAGACACAAATGTATAAATTATACATACAACCGAAATAAAACGTTCGCTTACATTTGAAGGATCTCCGTATGAATCTTCGTCATTTATCAGTGCAAATAAAACCCGCTTCAATAGGATTCGCGTTCAAAATCAAACGCAGTAGTCTCGTACCCTCATCTGGTATAGTTTAGCTTGAATTACCCTCTTAAATTAAAAACAGGAACATCCCGTTATACATAAACACGACACAAAGTAATTATATAATAACGTGGCCTACATGTTCATTTACGGTTTAAATTAATTGAAATGCTCCGATTCAGAGCGTCCTGTAGTCGGTGCTAATTAGGACAGCAATGCTGAGCCCTTTGTGTATTAAGCACAAGTTCAGCTGGTCTCTAACTTCACACAAATTAAAAACACACTTAGATAAAGTGCAGCATGTCTCCTCTAAATGTGCAGAAGACTTGTGGAGCAACAAATGTATAAGTTACACATACAACCGAAAAAAACGTTCGCTTACATCTGAAGGATCTCCGTATGAATCTTCGTCATTTACCAGTGCAAATAAAACCCGCTTCAATAGGATTCGCGTTCAAATTCAAACCCGCAACTGCTGCTCTCGTTTGTGTCGGGACTAATTGCACTTGAGTATGGCGTCAGTAATCTCGTACACTCATCTGGTATAATTTAGCATGAATGACCCTCTTAAATTAAAAACAGGAACATCCCGTTATACATAAACACGACAGAAAGTAATAGTTCTATATTAACGTGACCAACATTAATTTACGGTTTAAATAAACTGAAATGTCGCGATTCAGAGCGTCTTGTAGTCCGTGCTAATTAGGACAACAATGCTGAGCCCTTTGTGTATTGAGCACAAGTTCAGCTGGTCTCCAACTTGACTTCGCACGGTTTTTCGTAGCATTGAGCTCAGAGCTGTAGCTCTTCTCCAGACAGCAGCGTGCTCTCCGAGAGCTCGTTAGAACTGACCCACAGCGGTCAGTATGAAGTTTGCGCTGAACACCGTACATCACCCACACGCGGTACCTCTGCTTCCAAGCCCAGTCAGCTCGGCTGTGTTCACGACAGGACCTCCGCTCTCTCTCTTTCTCCTGTGATCTGATCCGACAAATGACGTTTCTCTCCGGTCTGGACCACAGACCTCTCTCACACCACCTGAGTGAGATCGCATCCCGGCCAATCAGGAGACTTCATCAATTAAGCAATTAAGAGTCCAGAAACTTTATTGAAAACTGAAGAATGTTGAATTGTTTCTGAAGAATACATCTGAAAATAGTCATAAGTTTGCTTGAAAAGGCACTTTACCGCTGTAAATAAGCAGCAAACAGTACATAAAACGTGCATTCAGCTTAAAAAAATAACATTTCCTAAAAACGACATTTAATCTTTTTAAAACAACCCAGGGCAGGGCTGACCGTGAGATCTGCTATCTTAGAGAATTGGAGAGTAAGCTTATTAATTAAGTTCATAGATGTTAAGATGGGTCTGTACCTGATCGAAATATTTGTCCAACGCAATAAGTACATTGAATTAGAATTGTAGGGCATTTCAAAATGATAAATCTCAGTTCTGTACATGATATATCTCATGAAACAAGTCATTATATGAAAGATGACGTCATTTCAAGTATATAAATCTGTTCTGTACGTGACAGAAATATTTGTCTAATGAAATAATTGCTGATGCAATTTTAATGTCATTTGAAATACATAAATCTCAGGTCTGTACATGATGTAAAAAGTCATTATATGAAAGATGATAGAATTTCATGTCATATCAAAATTAGAAATCCGTTCTGTTCTGTGTACTGTTTCTGTGCCAGTGACACCAATTTTTCTGTCGTGAAGTTGTGTACTGTTTTTGTGCCAGTGACACCTATTTTTCCTGTCGTGAAGTTGTGTAGGTGCCAGTGGCACCTATTTTTCCTGTAATGAAGTTGTGTATTTTTTTGTCCCAGTGACACCTATTTTTCCTGTCGTGAAGTTGTGAAGTGTTTTTGTGCCAGTGGCACCTATTTTTCCTGTTGTGAAGTTGTGTAGAGTTTTTGTGCCAGTGGCACCTATTTTTCCTGTCGTGAAGTTGTGTACTGTTTTTGTGGTAGTGGCACCTATTTTTCCTGTCGTGAAGTTGTGTAGTGTTTTTGTGCCAGTGACACCTATTTTTCCTGTCGTGAAGTTGTGTAGGTGCCAGTGGCACCTATTTTTCCTGTAATGAAGTTGTGTAGTTTTTTGTGTCAGTGGCACCTATTTTTCCTGTCGTGAAGTTGTGTAGGTGCCAGTGGCACCTATTTTTCCTGTAATGAAGTTGTGTATTTTTTTGTCCCAGTGACACCTATTTTTCCTGTCGTGAAGTTGTGAAGTGTTTTTGTGCCAGTGGCACCTATTTTTCCTGTTGTGAAGTTGTGTAGAGTTTTTGTGCCAGTGACACCTATTTTTCCTGTCCTGAAGTTGTGTAGTGTTTTTTTGTCAGTGGCACCTATTTTTCCTGTAATGAAGTTGTGTAGTTTTTTGTGTCATTGACACCTATTTTTCCTGTCGTGAAGTTGTGTAGTGTTTTGGTGTCAGTGGCACTTATTTTTCCTGTCGTGAAGTTGTGTAGTGTTTTTGTGCCAGTGGCACCTATTTTTTCTGTCGTGAAGTTGTGTAGTGTTTTTTTGTGCTAGTGGCACCTATTTTTCCTGTCGTGAAGTTGTGTAGTGTTTTCGTGCCAGTGACACCTATTTTTCCTGTCCTGAAGTTGTGTAGGTGCCAGTGGCACCTATTTTTCCTGTCCTGAAGTTGTGTAGTGTTTTTGTGCCAGTGACACCTATTTTTCCTGTCGTGAAGTTGTGTAGTGTTTTTGTGTCAGTGGCACCTATATTTCCAGTTGTGAAGTTGTGTAGTGTTTCTGTGCCAGTGACACCTATTTTTCCTGTCGTGAAGTTGTGTAGTGTTTTTGTGCCAGTGACACCTATTTTTCCTGTCGTGAAGTTGTGTAGTGTTTCTGTGCCAGTGGCACCTATTTTTCCTGTCGTGAAGTTGTGTAGTGTTTTTTTGTCAGTGGCACCTATTTTTCCTGTCGTGAAGTTGTGTAGTGTTTTCGTGCCAGTGGCACCTATATTTCCAGTTGTGAAGTTGTGTAGTGTTTCTGTGCCAGTGACACCTATTTTTCCTGTCGTGAAGTTGTGTAGTGTTTTTGTGCCAGTGACACCTATTTTTCCTGTCGTGAAGTTGTGTAGTGTTTCTGTGCCAGTGGCACCTATTTTTCCTGTCGTGAAGTTGTGTAGTGTTTTTTTGTCAGTGGCACCTATTTTTCCTGTCGTGAAGTTGTGTAGTGTTTTCGTGCCAGTGGCACCTATATTTCCAGTTGTGAAGTTGTGTAGTGTTTCTGTGCCAGTGACACCTATTTTTCCTGTCGTGAAGTTGTGTAGTGTTTTTGTGCCAGTGACACCTATTTTTCCTGTCGTGAAGTTGTGTAGTGTTTCTGTGCCAGTGGCACCTATTTTTCCCGTCGCGAAGTTGTGTAGTGTTTTTGTGTCAGTGACACATTTTTCCTGTCGTGAAGTTGGGTAGGTTTTATGTACCAATCAGTGCCACAAATTTATTTTCCTGTCGTGAGGTTGTGTAGTTTTTTGTATACCAAATCAAAAAAAAAGGTGTTTTTTACAAAGGGTTATCGTCAGTGGCTCGCTAGACAGATATTTCTGAACTGCGGCACAGTACTGAGAAGTATCCGCTTCTCAAAACACAGGTTCGAGGGCCCCCTCAAGCAGACACTAAAAATATCCTCTTCTCTGAAGGCAGGTGGGTTGTAACTCTGTAAACACTCTCGCAGTTCAACCGCAAAACAAATACAGTATATTTACACCGTATCGACTCCGCCCCGCCTTCTTAGCGAGCCAATCGGGAGTTTCCATTCTCAGCATCTCTGAAACCAATCAGGAGTGTCTGTGCGCTTCTCTGCGAGCACTGTCAGCGGTCTTCCCTGTGAGCCAATGAGAGGTGTCCACTGTCGCCTACCTTTTGAACCACTGGACTGGGGACCCCTGAGCTATGAGACTCACTGGACTGGGGACCCCTGAGCTATGAGACTCACTGGACTGGGGACCCCTGAGCTATGAGACTCACTGGACTGGGGACCCCTGAGCTATAAGACTCACTGGACTGGGGACCCCTGAGCTATGAGACTCACTGGACTGGGGTCCCCTGAGCTATAAGACTCACTGGACTGGGGACCCCTGAGCTATGAGACTCACTGGACTGGGGACCCCTGAGCTATAAGACTCACTGGACTGGGGGACCCCTGAGCTATAAGACTCACTGGACTGGGGGACCCCTGAGCTATAAGACTCACTGGACTGGGGGACCCCTGAGCTATCAGACTCACTGGACTGGTGACCCCTGAGCTGTGAGACTCACTGGACTGGGGACCCCTGAGCTATAAGACTCACAGGACTGGGGACCCCTGAGCTATGAGACTCACTGGACTGGGGTCCCCTGAGCTATAAGACTCACTGGACTGGGGGACCCCTGAGCTATAAGACTCACTGGACTGGGGACCCCTGAGCTATAAGACTCACTGGACTGGGGGACCCCTGAGCTGTAAGACTCACTAGACTGGGGACCCCTGAGCTGTGAGACTCACTGGACTGGGGGACCCCTGAGCTATGAGACTCACTGGACTGGGGGACCCCTGAGCTATAAGACTCACTGAACTGGGGACCCCTGAGCTATAAGACTCACTGGACTGGGGGACCCCTGAGCTATAAGACTCACTGAACTGGGGACCCCTGAGCTATAAGACTCACTGGACTGGGGTCCCCTGAGCTATAAGACTCACTGGACTGGGGGACCCCTGAGCTGTTAGACTCACTGGACTGGGGTCCCCTGAGCTATAAGACTCACTGGACTGGGGACCCCTGAGCTATGAGACTCACTGCACTGGGGACCCCTGAGCTATAAGACTCACTGGACTGGGGGACCCCTGAGCTATGAGACTCACTGGACTGGAGACCCCTGAGCTTTAAGACTCACTGGACTGGGGGACTCCTGATCTGTAAGACTCACTGGACGGGACCCCTGAGCTGTAAGACTCACTGGACTGGGGACCCCTGAGCTATGAGACTCACTGGACTGGGGGGACCCCTGAGCTGTAAGACTCACTAGACTGGGGACCCCTGAGCTGTTAGACTCACTGGACTGGGGGACCCCTGAGCTGTAAGACTCACTAGACTGGGGACCCCTGAGCTATGAGACTCACTGGACTGGAGACCCCTGAGCTATGAGACTCACTGGATTGGGGACCCCTGAGCTATAAGACTCACTGGACTGGGGGACCCCTGAGCTATAAGACTCACTGGATTGGGGGACCCCTGAGCTATAAGACTCACTGGACTGGGGGACCCCTGAGCTATAAGACTCGCTGAACTGGGGACCCCTGAGCTATAAGACTCACTGGACTGGGGACCCCTGAGCTATGAGACTCACTGGACTGGGGGACCCCTGAGCTATAAGACTCACTGGACTGGAGACCCCTGATCTATAAGACTCACTGGACTGGGGACCCCTGAGCTGTAAGACTCACTGGACTGGGGGACCCCTGAGCTATGAGACTCACTGGACTGGGGACCCCTGAGCTATGAGACTCACTGGACTGGGGACCCCTGAGCTATAAGACTCACTGGACTGGGGGGACCCCTGAGCTATAAGACTCACTGGACTGGGGGACCCCTGAGCTGTTAGACTCACTGGACTGGGGGACCCCTGAGCTATAAGACTCACTGGACTGGAGACCCCTGAGCTATGAGACTCACTGGACTGGGGACCCCTGAGCTATAAGACTCACTGCACTGGGGTCCCCTGAGCTGTTAGACTCACTGGACTGGGGACCCCTGAGCTATGAGACTCACTGGACTGGAGACCCCTGAGCTGTAAGACTCACTGGACTGGGGGACCCCTGAGCTGTAAGACTCACTGGACTGGGGGACTCCTGATTTGTAAGACTCACTGGACTGGGAACCCCTGTGCTGTTAGACTCAGTGGACTGGGGTCCCCTGAGCTATAAGACTCACTGGCCTGGGGGACTCCTGATTTGTAAGACTCACTGGACTGGGGGACTCCTGATTTGTAAGACTCACGGGACTGGGGGACCCCTGTGCTATTAGACTCACTGGACTGGGGTCCCCAGGGGCGGTCCTGCAGGGTTGCGGGCACCTGCGCTCTCTGGACACGAGCCGGGTGCGACTGCCTGAGGCCACACAGCTCAGAACAGCTCAGAACAGCAGCCCCATTGACTAGCAGCCCAGGAGGAAATTTGCATCGGGGCATCTGGCGTGCATCTGTGTGTGTGTGTGTGTGCGTGTGTGTGCGTGACAGTCTCCACCCAGGCGGGCAGACAGGCAGGTACTGTAGGTAGGTACAGGCAGGTCTCGGTCTCACCTGGACAGACAGAGCGAGTGAGGAGAGAGAGACGGGTCCCACACACACACACACACACACACACACCGACACGCACACACGCTGGACGCGCAGACAGAGGGGCCAGCTCTGGAGTTTTAGACCACCTGAGAGAGAGAGAGAGAGAGAGAGAGAGAGAGAGGGAGTGGGCGACAGGACCCAGGGAGCCCCACGGTGCTCCCAGACAGACACCCGCCAACGCCCGGAGAGGAGGAGGAGGAGGAGGAGGAAGAGGAAAAGACGCCGAGTACAGAAGGACAAGGAGGTGAGAGCTCTCCCTTTGTTTCGCCCCCGTCCTGCCGGTTCAAATCCGGGCTGTGCCACCGACAGCTCCTTGCGCACACACACACACCTGCTCCCTGCCTCGCGGGTGAAGGCGGTCTGGGTGGTGGTGGTGGGGGGGGCCGGGGGGGTCTGGATGGGCACGATGCTGGGGGGGGGGGTGGTTTCGGTTCTTGTGCCAGAAACCGGCGCGCCGGACTCCAGGCTCGATCCACTGAGCGAGGCCCTGAACCCCCAGCTGCTCCGGAGGGGGCGTCCAGCCAGCCCCCTGCCTGACACCCTGAAGGGAAGACACAGCCCCCCAGTCTGGACTGACGTTCCTGCCTGTCATTTGCCTAGAACGCTTCCCAGAGGGAAAGAGGGAAGAGAAAAACGAGGAAACAGGGTGACTGGTGTCCTTGACACCTATTTTTCCTGTGGGGAAGTTGTGTAGGTTTCATGTACCAATCAGTGCCACAAATGTATTTTCCCGTTGTGCGGTTGTGTAGTGCTTATGTGCCAGTGAGTGCGAATAATTTATTTTTCCTGTTGTGTAGTTTTTTGTGTCAGTGACACCTATTTTTCCTGTCGTGAAGTTGTGTACTGTTTTTGTGTCAGTGACACATTTTTCCTGTCGTGAAGTTGTGTAGTGTTTTTGTGTCAGTGGCACCTATTTTTCCTGTCGTGAAGTTGTGTACTGTTTTTGTGTCAGTGACACATTTTTCCTGTCGTGAAGTTGTGTACTGTTTTTGTGCCAGTGACACCTATTTTTCCCATCGTGAAGTTGTGTAGTGTTTTTGTGCCAGTGACACCTATTTTTCCTGTCGTGAAGTTGTGTAGTGTTTCTGTGCCAGTGACACCTATTTTTCCTGTCGTGAAGTTGTGTAGTGTTTTCGTGCCAGTGACACCTATTTTTCCTGTCGTGAAGTTGTGTACTGTTTCTGTGCCAGTGACACCTATTTTTCCTGTCGTGAAGTTGTGTAGTGTTTCTGTGCCAGTGACACCTATTTTTCCTGTCGTGAAGTTGTGTAGTGTTTTTGTGCCAGTGACACCTATTTTTCCTGTCGTGAAGTTGTGTAGTGTTTCTGTGCCAGTGACACCTATTTTTCCTGTCGTGAAGTTGTGTAGTGTTTTTGTGCCAGTGACACCTATTTTTCCTGTCGTGAAGTTGTGTACTGTTTCAGTGCCAGTGACACCTATTTTTCCTGTCGTGAAGTTGTGTACTGTTTCCGTGCCAGTGACACCTATTTTTCCTGTCGTGAAGTTGTGTAGTGTTTCCGTGCCAGTGACACCTATTTTTCCTGTCGTGAAGTTGTGTAGTGTTTTTGTGTCAGTGACACATTTTTCCTGTCGTGAAGTTGTGTAGTGTTTTTGTGTCAGTGACATTTTTCCTGTCGTGAAGTTGTGTAGTGTTTCTGTGCCAGTGACACCTATTTTTCCTGTCGTGAAGTTGTGTAGTGTTTCTGTGCCAGTGACACCTATTTTTCCTGTCATGAAGTTGTGTAGTGTTTTTGTGTCAGTGACATTTTTGCTGTCGTGAAGTTGTGTAGTGTTTTTGTGTCAGTGACATTTTTCCCGTCGTGAAGTTGTGTAGTGTTTCTGTGCCAGTGACACCTATTTTTCCTGTCGTGAAGTTGTGTAGTGTCTCTGTGCCAGTGACACCTATTTTCCCTGTCGTGAAGTTGTGTACTGTTTCTGTGCCAGTGACACCTATTTTTCCTGTCGTGAAGTTGTGTAGCCGTCAAAATCAGGAGAGCCGAGGGCCGCGGGTGGTATCGATCACTGTCTGGTCTATTCTGGGGGACACGTTTCCGAGGGGCCGGCGTCTCGCCCGAGGCGTTGTCCCGGACAGTGACAGCAGTTTTCTAAACTGAAAACAAAAAAGTGTAAATAGCAGTATTTCGCGTCAGAGTGAAAAAAAAAAAAGTATAATTCCCCGGAGGGCGGTCGGACCGTTTGTTTCTGTTAAACCTGTTCATCTCCCCTCCCACCGAAGGGGTTAACGCGAAACGGAGAAGGCGGAAGCCGACGACACACCGGCATATTCAGACGCGCTGTTTTGCGTGAGGGACGCAGATATGGAAATCTTTCAGGAAATGTTGGAAATGGCTGGAGATTTTTATTTGACTTTTTATTTTTGTTGTTGTTGTTGCCGTATCCTGTGAATTGCATGGTTTTCCATTCGAGTTGGGAACACTGGTGGTACCCTGGCGGTCCGGCAGAACACGGGACCCCCCCACGCCCACCCCTGGACCGCAGACTCGTCTTCAACTGGCGTTTCAAAAGGGGACCGTCGTCTCTCTGAACGAGCTGCACTCTCAGGGGTCAGCTCACAACACGGGGGAACCCAGACCCTGCGACCCTGTGGTCTCCGTGGCGCGACTTTGTAGTCTTTCTGTCAGCGGGGCGGGGGGGGAGGGGGACTACATTTCCCAGCAGGCCCCGCGGAAGGGGCGTTTTGGACCTTTTGCAGGAGCCAGGCTGAGGCGGGGAGGTGAAAATTCCCTACAGACGCCGGCGAGGCGCGAGTGGGCGGGTGTGTGGGCGACTGGGCCGGGAACTGGAAGTTCTGGTGCGGGTGGAAGAGCTCGCCTGGCACAGTCTCGCAGCCCGGTCACGGCAAAACTATGTTCCCCTCGCGTGTGGTGAGGCTGGTGAGAGCGAGGAATCCGGTTGTGGGTCTGTCCACACCCCCCACACCCACCGGCGCCTGTCTCAGTCCGGGCTCCCACGGGTTGTTGTGACGGCGAGGTCTCAGCTGAGCGAAACCGAAACTGAAAGAAAGAACTAAAGAGTCGCACAGCAGAGCTCACTGCGGACGGGACTGAGGACGGTTTTGGTGTTCCTGTCACTCTCTTAAATACTTCCCTACAAATACCGCCTCCAGCAGGTGACCGTGTGTGTGTGTGGGGGGCACCCCAGGAGCAGGATCGGGGACCCCTGTTTCAGTGCGCGGTCAGAATGGAGTTTTACTCCCTAACTAGACACCTATATTGGGGCAGGGGTCATGCACTGCTGCCTCACAGCGCTGGGGACCTGGATCAGGTCTGGACTGGGGTGCTGTCTGTGTGGAGTCTGCATGTTCCCTCTCCCCCCCGAGATTCCTCCAGGTGCTCTGGTTTCCTCCCACGGTCCAGAGACGGTTATCTGGCTTCTGGGAATTCTGGCTCTGGTGTGTGTGTGTCCTGTGATGGACTGGTGTCCTGTCCAGGGTGTGTGTGAGTGTGTGTGTGTGTCCTGTGATGGACTGGTGTCCTGTCCAGGGTGTGTGAGTGTGTGTGTGTGTGTGTCCTGTGATGGACTGGTGTCCTGTCCAGGGTGAGTGTGTGTGTGTCCTGTGATGGACTGGTGTCCTGTCCAGGGTGTGTGTGAGTGTGTGTGTGTGTCCTGTGATGGACTGGTGTCCTGTCCAGGGTGTGTGAGTGTGTGTGTGTGTGTCCTGTGATGGACTGGTGTCCTGTCCAGGGTGAGTGTGTGTGTGTCCTGTGATGGACTGGTGTCCTGTCCAGGGTGTGTGAGTGTGTGTGTGTGTCCTGTGATGGACTGGTGTCCTGTCCAGGGTGTGTGAGTGTGTGTGTGTGTGTCCTGTGATGGACTGGTATCCTGTCCAGGGTGTGTGAGTGTGTGTGTGTGTCCTGTGATGGATTGGTGTCCTGTCCAGGGTGTGTGAGTGTGTGTGTGTGTCATGTGATGGACTGGTGTCCTGTCCAGGGTGTGTGAGTGTGCGTGTGTGTCCTGTGATGGACTGGTGTCCTGTCCAGGGTGTGTGTGTGTCCTGTGATGGACTGGTGTCCTGTCCAGGGTGTGTGAGTGTCCTGTGATGGACTGGTGTCCTGTCCAGGGTGTGTGAGTGTGTGAGTGTGTGTGTGTCCTGTGGTGGACTGGTGTCCTGTCCAGGGTGTGTGTGTGTGTGTCTGTGTGTATCACTGTGCAGGAACTGGAAGTTCTGGTCCTGGTGGAAGAGCTCGTCTGGCACAGTCTCGCAGCCCGGTCACGGCAAAACTATGTTCCCCTCGCGTGTGGTGAGGCTGGTGTGAGCGAGGAATCCGGTTGTGCGTCTGTCCACACCCCCCACACCCATCAGCGCCTGTCTCAGTCTGAGCTCCCACGGGTTGTTGTGACGGCGAGGTCTCAGCTGAGCGAAACCGAAACTGAAAGAAAGAACTAAAGAGTCGCACAGCAGAGCTCACTGCGGACGGGACTGAGGACGGTTTTGGTGTTCCTGTCACTCTCTTAAATACTTCCCTACAAATACCGCCTTCAGCAGGTGACCGTGTGTGTGTAGGGGGCACCCCAGGAGCAGGATCGGGGACCCCTGTTTCAGTGCGCTGTCAGAATGGAGTTTTACTCCCTAACTAGACACCTATATTGGGGCAGGGGTCATGCACTGCTGCCTCACAGCGCTGGGGACCTGGATCAGGTCTGGACTGGGGTGCTGTCTGTGTGGAGTCTGCATGTTCTCCCCCCGAGATTCCTCCAGGTGCTCTGGTTTCCTCCCACGGTCCAGAGACGGTTATCTGGCTTCTGGGAATTCTGGCTCTGGTGTGAGTGTGTGGGTGTACTGTGATGGACTGGTGTCCTGTCCAGGGTGTGTGTGAGTGTGTGTGTGTGTCCTGTGATGGACTGGTGTCCTGTCCAGGGTGTGTGAGTGTGTGTGTGTGTCCTGTGATGGACTGGTGTCCTGTCCAGGGTGAGTGTGTGTGTGTCCTGTGATGGACTGGTGTCCTGTCCAGGGTGTGTGAGTGTGTGTGTGTGTCCTGTGATGGACTGGTGTCCTGTCCAGGGTGTGTGAGTGTGTGTGTGTGTGTCCTGTGATGGACTGGTGTCCTGTCCAGGGTGTGTGAGAGTGTGTGTGTGTCCTGTGATGGACTGGTGTCCTGTCCAGGGTGTGTGAGTGTGTGTGTGTCCTGTGATGGACTGGTGTCCTGTCCAGTGTGTGTGTGTGTGTGTGTGTGTGTGTGTGTGTCCTGTGATGGACTGGTGTCCTGTCCAGGGTGTGTGAGTGTGTGTGTGTCCTGTGATGGACTGGTGTCCTGTCCAGGGTGTGTGAGTGTGTGTGTGTGTGTCCTGTGATGGACTGGTGTCCTGTCCAGGGTGTGTGAGTGTGTGTGTGTGTCCTGTGATTGACTGGTGTCCTGTCCAGGGTGTGTGAGTGTGTGTGTGTGTGTCCTGTGATGGACTGGTGTCCTGTCCAGGGTGTGTGAGTGTGTGTGTGTGTCCTGTGATGGACTGGTGTCCTGTCCAGGGTGTGTGAGTGTGTGTGTGTCCTGTGATGGACTGGTGTCCTGTCCAGGGTGTGTGAGAGTGTGTGTGTGTCCTGTGATGGACTGGTGTCCTGTCCAGGGTGTGTGAGTGTGTGTGTGTCCTGTGATGGACTGGTGTCCTGTCCAGTGTGTGTGTGTGTGTGTGTGTGTGTCCTGTGATGGACTGGTGTCCTGTCCAGGGTGTGTGAGTGTGTGTGTGTCCTGTGATGGACTGGTGTCCTGTCCAGGGTGTGTGAGTGTGTGTGTGTGTGTGTCCTGTGATGGACTGGTGTCCTGTCCAGGGTGTGTGAGTGTGTGTGTGTGTCCTGTGATGGATTGGTGTCCTGTCCAGGGTGTGTGAGTGTGTGTGTGTGTCCTGTGATGGACTGGTGTCCTGTCCAGGGTGTGTGAGTGTGTGTGTGTCCTGTGATGGACTGGTGTCCTGTCCAGGGTGTGTGTGTGTCCTGTGATGGACTGGTGTCCTGTCCAGGGTGTGTGAGTGTGTGTGTGTGTCCTGTGATGGACTGGTGTCCTGTCCAGGGTGTGTGAGTGTGTGTGTGTCCTGTGATGGACTGGTGTCCTGTCCAGGGTGTGTGTGTGTCCTGTGATGGACTGGTGTCCTGTCCAGGGTGTGTGAGTGTCCTGTGATGGACTGGTGTCCTGTCCAGGGTGTGTGAGTGTGTGTGTGTGTCCTGTGATGGACTGGTGTCCTGTCCAGGGTGTGTGAGTGTGTGTGTGTCCTGTGATGGACTGGTGTCCTGTCCAGGGTGTGTGAGAGTGTGTGTGTGTCCTGTGATGGACTGGTGTCCTGTCCAGGGTGTGTGAGTGTGTGTGTGTCCTGTGATGGACTGGTGTCCTGTCCAGTGTGTGTGTGTGTGTGTGTGTGTCCTGTGATGGACTGGTGTCCTGTCCAGGGTGTGTGAGTGTGTGTGTGTCCTGTGATGGACTGGTGTCCTGTCCAGGGTGTGTGAGTGTGTGTGTGTGTGTGTCCTGTGATGGACTGGTGTCCTGTCCAGGGTGTGTGAGTGTGTGTGTGTGTCCTGTGATGGATTGGTGTCCTGTCCAGGGTGTGTGAGTGTGTGTGTGTGTCCTGTGATGGACTGGTGTCCTGTCCAGGGTGTGTGAGTGTGTGTGTGTCCTGTGATGGACTGGTGTCCTGTCCAGGGTGTGTGTGTGTCCTGTGATGGACTGGTGTCCTGTCCAGGGTGTGTGAGTGTGTGTGTGTGTCCTGTGATGGACTGGTGTCCTGTCCAGGGTGTGTGAGTGTGTGTGTGTCCTGTGATGGACTGGTGTCCTGTCCAGGGTGTGTGTGTGTCCTGTGATGGACTGGTGTCCTGTCCAGGGTGTGTGAGTGTCCTGTGATGGACTGGTGTCCTGTCCAGGGTGTGTGAGTGTGTGAGTGTGTGTGTGTCCTGTGGTGGACTGGTGTCCTGTCCAGGGTGTGTGTGTGTGTCTGTGTGTATCACTGTGCAGGAACTGGAAGTTCTGGTGCTGGTGGAAGAGCTCGTCTGGCACAGTCTCGCAGCCCGGTCACGGCAAAACTATGTTCCCCTCGCGTGTGGTGAGGCTGGTGAGAGCGAGGAATGTGGTTGTGCGTCTGTCCACACCCCCCACACCCCCGGCGCCTGTCTCAGTCTGGGCTCCCACGGGTTGTTGTGTCGGCGAGGTCTCAGCTGAGCGAAACCGAAACTGAAAGAAAGAACTAAAGAGTCACACAGCAGAGCTCACTGCGGACGGGACTGAGGACAGTTTTGGTGTTCCTGTCACTCTCTTAAATACTTCCCTACAAATACCGCCTCCAGCAGGTGACCGTGTGTGTGTGTGGGGGGCACCCCAGGAGCAGGATCGGGGACCCCTGTTTCAGTGCGCGGTCAGAATGGAGTTTTACTCCCTAACTAGACACCTATATTGGGGCAGGGGTCATGCACTGCTGCCTCACAGCGCTGGGGACCTGGATCAGGTCTGGACTGGGGTGCTGTCTGTGTGGAGTCTGCATGTTCTCCCCCCCGAGATTCCTCCAGGTGCTCTGGTTTCCTCCCACAGTCCAGAGACGGTTAACTGGCTTCTGGGAATTCTGGCTCTGGTGTGTGTGTGTGGGTGTACTGTGATGGACTGGTGTCCTGTCCAGGGTGTGTGAGTGTGTGTGTGTGTCCTGCGATGGACTGGTGTCCTGTCCAGGGTGTGTGAGTGTGTGTGTCCTGTGATGGACTGGTGTCCTGTCCAGGGTGAGTGTGTGTGTGTCCTGTGATGGACTGGTGTCCTGTCCAGGGTGTGTGAGTGTGTGTGTGTGTCCTGTGATGGACTGGTGTCCTGTCCAGGGTGTGTGAGTGTGTGTGTGTGTGTCCTGTGATGGACTGGTGTCCTGTCCAGGGTGTGTGAGAGTGTGTGTGTGTCCTGTGATGGACTGGTGTCCTGTCCAGGGTGTGTGAGTGTGTGTGTGTCCTGTGATGGACTGGTGTCCTGTCCAGTGTGTGTGTGTGTGTGTGTGTGTGTGTGTGTGTATCCTGTGATGGACTGGTGTCCTGTCCAGGGTGTGTGAGTGTGTGTGTGTCCTGTGATGGACTGGTGTCCTGTCCAGGGTGTGTGAGTGTGTGTGTGTGTGTCCTGTGATGGACTGGTGTCCTGTCCAGGGTGTGTGAGAGTGTGTGTGTGTCCTGTGATGGACTGGTGTCCTGTCCAGGGTGTGTGAGTGTGTGTGTGTCCTGTGATGGACTGGTGTCCTGTCCAGTGTGTGTGTGTGTGTGTGTGTGTGTCCTGTGATGGACTGGTGTCCTGTCCAGGGTGTGTGAGTGTGTGTGTGTCCTGTGATGGACTGGTGTCCTGTCCAGGGTGTGTGAGTGTGTGTGTGTGTGTCCTGTGATGGACTGGTGTCCTGTCCAGGGTGTGTGAGTGTGTGTGTGTGTCCTGTGATGGATTGGTGTCCTGTCCAGGGTGTGTGAGTGTGTGTGTGTGTCCTGTGATGGACTGGTGTCCTGTCCAGGGTGTGTGAGTGTGTGTGTGTCCTGTGATGGACTGGTGTCCTGTCCAGGGTGTGTGTGTGTCCTGTGATGGACTGGTGTCCTGTCCAGGGTGTGTGAGTGTGTGTGTGTGTCCTGTGATGGACTGGTGTCCTGTCCAGGGTGTGTGAGTGTGCGTGTGTGTCCTGTGATGGACTGGTGTCCTGTCCAGGGTGTGTGTGTGTCCTGTGATGGACTGGTGTCCTGTCCAGGGTGTGTGAGTGTCCTGTGATGGACTGGTGTCCTGTCCAGGGTGTGTGTGTGTGTGTCTGTGTGTATCACTGTGCAGGAACTGGAAGTTCTGGTCCTGGTGGAAGAGCTCGTCTGGCACAGTTTCGCAGCCCGGTCACGGCAAAACTATGTTCCCCTCGCGTGTGGTGAGGCTTGTGTGAGCGAGGAATGTGGTTGTGCGTCTGTCCACACCCCCCACACCCACCGGCGCCTGTCTCAGTCTGGGCTCCCACGGGTTGTTGTGTCGGCGAGGTCTCAGCTGAGCGAAACCGAAACTGAAAGAAAGAACTAAAGAGTCGCACAGCAGAGCTCACTGCGGACGGGACTGAGGACAGTTTTGGTGTTCCTGTCACTCTCTTAAATACTTCCCTACAAATACCGCCTTCAGCAGGTGACCGTGTGAGTGTGTGGGGGGCACCCCAGGAGCAGGATCGGGGACCCCTGTTTCAGTGCGCTGTCAGAATGGAGTTTTACTCCCTAACTAGACACCTATATTGGGGCAGGGGTCATGCACTGCTGCCTCACAGCGCTGGGGACCTGGATCAGGTCTGGACTTGGGTGCTGTCTGTGTGGAGTCTGCATGTTCTCCCCCCGAGATTCCTCCAGGTGCTCTGGTTTCCTCCCACGGTCCAGAGACGGTTAACTGGCTTCTGGGAATTCTGGCTCTGGTGTGTGTGTGTCCTGTGATGGACTGCTGTCCTGTCCACGGTGTGTGAGTGTGTGTGTGTGTCCTGTCCAGGGTGTGTGAGTGTGTGTGTGTCCTGTGATGGACTGGTGTCCTGTCCAGGGTGTGTGAGTGTGTGTGTGTGTCCTGTGATGGACTGGTGTCCTGTCCACGGTGTGTGAGTGTGTGTGTGTGTCCTGTGATGGACTGGTGTCCTGTCCAGGGTGTGTGAGTGTGTGTGTGTGTGTGTGTCCTGTGATGGACTGGTGTCCTGTCCAGGGTGTGTGAGTGTGTGTGTGTCCTGTCCAGGGTGTGTGAGTGTGTGTGTCCTGTGATGGACTGGTGTCCTGTCCAGGGTGTGTGAGTGTGTGTGTGTCCTGTCCAGGGTGTGTGAGTGTGTGTGTCCTGTGATGGACTGGTGTCCTGTCCAGGGTGTGTGAGTGTGTGTGTGTCCTGTGATGGACTGGTGTCCTGTCCAGGGTGTGTGTGTGTGTGTGTGTCCTGTGATGGACTGGTGTCCTGTCCAGGGTGTGTGAGTGTGTGTGTGTGTCCTGTGATGGATTGGTGTCCTGTCCAGGGTGTGTGTGTCCTGTGATGGACTGGTGTCCTGTCCAGGGTGTGGAACAGGGACTGCACACACCCCTCTACGGCATCACCATCAGTAACCATCAGTCACAGCCTCACCCAGAGACTTTGTGTTCTGACTCTTGTACCAGATCAACATCAGGGATTAACGGGGACTGCACACACCCCTCTGCGGCATCACCATCATTACCAGCCTCACCCAGAGACTTTGTCTTCTGACTCTTGTACCAGATCAACATCAGGGATTAACAGGGACTGCACACACCCCTCTGCGGCATCACCATCAGTACCAGCCTCACCCAGAGACTTCGTGTTCTGACTCTTGTATCGGATCGACATCGGGCTTTAAGAAGGACGGCACAAACCCGATCCTCCGTTCAGAACTGCCACAAGCCCGGAGAGTCCGGAACGCGCAGCTCCACCGGAACCGGAACCGATGGGCGAGCCGCTGAAGATCGTCTCCTGGAACACCAACGGGTTCTGGCACAAGCGCCGCGGGGTGCTGCGCCACCTGAGGGAGCTGGGGGCCGACGTGGCCCTGCTGCAGGAGACCCACGTGGGGCCCCGGCGGGGGGAGCCCCCCGGCACGACGAAGGTGAGGGACCTGGGCCGGGCCTACGAGTGGGCCGCCTTCACCGTGTACCGGCCCAGCAGCCGGGGGGTGGCGGTGCTGATCCGCCGGGGGCTGGCCTGCGAGGGCCTGAGGATCGTGGGGGACGAGGGGGGCCGCTACCTGGCGCTGAGCTGCGCCCTGCGGGGCGAGGAGTACACCTTCGTCAGCGTGTACAACGCCGGCGAGGAGGGGGCGCCCCTCGCCGCCATCCGGCCCGGCCCGGGGACGCTGGTGGTGGGCGGGGACTTCAACACGGCGCTGGACGGCGAGCTGGACCGGACCTCTGCTGCGCCCAACCGCGGGCACCGGCGCCGCCGGCGGGGCCTGGCCGCCTTCCTGCGCTCCCTGCAGCTGGTGGACGTGTGGCGGGCCCTGCACCCCGAGGGGCGCAGCTACACCTACGCCGACCGGGCCCAGAACCGCTCCCGGCTGGACTACATCTTCGTGCCCGGGCCCGCCCTGCGGCGGGTGGCGGGCTGCGCCGTCCACGGGCGGCCCCCCGGCCCCGGGGGGGGGGGCGGCTTCCTCTCCGACCACGCCCCCGTGTCGCTGTCGCTCCTGCCCGCCGGCCCCCCGGCCTGGCGGCTCGACCCGGCCCTCCTGCTGCGGGGGGGGGGGGAGGAGGGGTTTCTGGACCGCGCCAGGGCGGTGATCGGGGGCTTCTCCCGCCGGAAGGGCGCCGAGACCTGGCGGGGGCTGAAGTGCCGGCTGAGGTGCGAGGCGATTGACTTCCCGCGGCAGCCACAGACCCCCGGACTGACGGGACCGGGGACACAGACCCCCGGACTGACTGGACCGGGGACACAGACCCCCGGACTGACTGGACCAGGGACACAGACCCCCGGACTGACGGGACCGGGGACACAGACCCCTGGACTGACTGGACCAGAGTCACAGACCCCTGTACACAGACCCGCCACCGCCTCCTCCTCCTCGCACCCTCGGCCGCCGGGCCCGAGCGCCGAGCTGGACGACTACCTGGACCACCTCCGGCGGGCCGGCGCCGCCGACGACCTGCGCTCGGCGGTCGCGGCCGTGCTGACCGATCCCGTCAGCCAGCAGGAGGTGCTGCTGGCCATCCGGGCCCTGGAGGACCCCGAGGCGCCGGCGCCCGACGGCTTCCCCGTCCGGTTCTACCGGGCCCTCGCCTGCCCCCTGGCCGCGTACCTGCAGGCCCTCTTCAACGACGCCCTGGGCCGCCGGGCCGCGCCCGAGTGGCTGAACGAGGCGGGCGCCCCGCAGCAAGAGGAGAGTTGTCGACCCATCTCCTGCTTCAACGTCGACTACAAGATCTTCTCCAGCATCCTGGCCCGGCGGCTCAACAGCGTGCTGAGGCACGTCCTGGGGCCAGAGGGCCAGCCTCGCCCCCGGGACTGCGCCCGGGCGGTACGCCGGGCCTGGGAGAGCGGCCCCCCGGCCCTCGTCGTCACCCTGCGCCTGCGGCCCCACGGGGTCAAGTGGCCCTACCTCTCCCAGCGGCTGAAGGCGGCCGGCCTCCCCCCGGCCTTCCGCCTCCTCCTGCAGCGGCTGGTGACCCGCCGGGCCCCCGGGGGCCCCTCCGAGCCCGGGCCGGCCCGGGGCCTGCGCCAGGGGTGCCCCCTCACCCCGCCGCTGCTCGGGCTGTGCGCGGAGCCCCTGGCCCGGGCCGTGCGGGCCGACGAGCGGATCGCCGGGCTGGGGGAGGCGGGGGGCGGCGGCGGCGGCGGGGGGCCGCTGAAGGCGCGGGCCGCCGAGGGCGGGGTGGTGGTCTACATGGCGCGCCCCACGCCGGGGGCCGCGGCCGCGCTGCTGGAGGCGGCGGCCGACTTCGCCCTCAACTCGGGGGCGGAGGTCGACGACGGGAGCTCCGAGGTGCTCGGCGTGGGGGTCCCCCGGCCGCCCGACGGCTCCGTCCTGGGGGGGCTCCGGTGGCTGCCCTACCGGGGGGCCCTGGCGGGGGCGGAGGAGAGGGCCCGCCTGAAGAGGGACCTGGCTGCCCTGCGGGAGGGGCTCGGGTCCGAGCTGGAGGCCTGGGCCGGCGAGCGGGCGGCCAAGAGGGCCCGGCTGGTGTGGGAGCGCCACCTCCTGCCCCGCTTCCTGCCCCTGCTGCGGACCTCCCCGGCCCTGGCCGGCCGGGAGCAGTGCGAGGAGATCGAGCGGATGATCGCGGCGTTCGTCGGCGACCCCGGCGACCCCGGCGACCCGGGGCTGCCCCACTTGTACTGCTGCGCCCTCCTGGCTCACATCGGGGACCACGAGGAGTGAGAGGAGGCTCCCCCCCAGCTCGCGGGCCCACCAGCCAGCCAGTCAGCAGAGCCAACTGGACCGGGGACACAGACCCCTGGACTGACTGGACCAGAGGTCACAGACCCCCTGGACTGACTGGACCAGAGGTCACAGACCCCCTGGACTGACTGGACCGGGGACACAGACCCCTGGACTGACTGGACCAGAGGTCACAGACCCCCTGGACTGACTGGACCAGGGACACAGACCTCCTGGACTGACTGGACCGGGGACACAGACCCCCTGGACTGACTGGACCAGAGGTCACAGACCCCTGGACTGACGGGACCAGAGGTCACAGACCCCCTGGACTGACTTGACCAGAGTCACAGACTTCCTGGACTGAATGGACCAGAGGTCACAGACCCCCCGGACTGACTGGACCAGAGGTCACAGACCCCCTGGACTGACTGGACCAGAGGTCACAGACTTCCTGGACTGACTGGACCAGAGGTCACAGACCCCCTGGACTGACTGGACCAGGGACACAGACCCCCTGGACTGACTGGACCAGAGGTCACAGACCCCCGGACTGACTGGACCAGAGGTCACAGACCCCCTGGACTGACTGGACCAGAGGTCACAGACCCCCTGGACTGACTGGACCAGAGGTCACAGACCCCCCGGACTGACTGGACCGGGGGACACAGATTCGATTATGAATTGACTATCACACATCAAGTCATCTGACGACCCGACTGCATTTCCACGCGTTGGGGAGCCTCTGGCGGCCTCTTGTGGCCGACTGACATCACTCCGCCCCCCCCCCGCCGCACTCCGCCTCGGGGTTCGAGCTGCCACAGAATGGAGGAACCAGGGTTCCAGACGGGTTGTTGTTTTTTTTTGGGGGTGGGTAAGAAAGTCCTTCTCCTCAACACTGGGGGGGCACGGCTCGTTCAGATTCACTATCGTTCAGGTTCCCAGGGCAATCGAAAAGCTCGGAAACGATGCCGGGGATCCCCTTCAGGGACCTTGCGTGTGGGTGTCGAACGCCGACGGGCCCCCCCCCCAAAACCACTCCCCATCTACGGGAGGCGACATCGGCCCCCCCCCCTCTCGTCGTCTGAGCCCGCCGGGGGAGCGCGCGCGCGCTGGGGAGATCGGATCGTCGCCGCCGTCTCTCGGGAAGGCCGCAGGACGACGGACAGCCCTTCCAGCCCGCGTGCTCGGGGGGGGCAGTAAAAATAAACACTGACCCGCACACAGCCCGCCAGCCGGGGCAAAACCGCACAACGCACAGAGCTCTGCTCCCAACGGCCCTGTCACCCTGCAGCCCCCCTCCCCACTGGAGTCCCAGCAGGTGTGAGCCCGGTCAGGGACTCCTGGGAAAAACTGAGGCTGCTGGGAGAGGTGTGAGTGGGGCCAGCAGGGGGCGCTCTCACCCTGCGGTCTGTGTGGGTCCTGATGCCCCAGTATAGTGACGGGGGACACTGGGCTGTAAGAAGGCGCCGTCCTTCGGATGAGACGTCGAACCGAGGTCCTGACTCGGAGGGCTGTCTGTGGGGAGTCTGCATGTTCCCCCTGCGTTGGCCCGAGTTTCCACCAGGTGGTCCGGCTTCCTCCCGCAGTCCAGAACCGGGCTGGTGGGTGACTTGACTTCTGGGAGAACTGGGCTCTGGTGGGAGTCTGTGTCTGTGATGGACTGGTGTGAGTGGGGGCCAGCAGGGGGCGCTCTCACCCTGCGGTCCGTGTGGGTCCTGATGCCCCAGAATAGTGACGGGGGACACTGGACTGTAAACAGGCGCCGTCCTTCGGATGAGACGTCAAGCCGAGGTCCTGACTCTCTGTGCTCATTAACAATCCCGGGGTGTCTCTGGAGAAGAGTAGGGGTGTTACCCCAGTGTCCTGGTCTTGAGCCATCATGGCCTCCTAATCACCCCCCCCTCTCTGAACTGGCTCCATCCCTCTGCTCTCCTCCCCACTGAGAGCTGCTGTGTGCTGAGCGGACTGGAGCATCATCCAGGTGGGGGCTGCACACTGGGGAGGGGGGCTGGAGGGGATCCCCCTGACCTGGGAGGAGCTCTGAGGGGAGGGTCCAGCAAGGCGCTATATAGGTGTGAGGAATACCACTGCTGCTCATACAGGACAAGAGATACGCGACAGCTCGTCAGAGCAGAGGGCAGTGGTGAGCAGCTGTCCATAATTCACACAGCAGTGGGGTAGAAGCTGTCATTAAGCCCAGTGGTCAGTGCTGAACTGGTATAGCTGTAACTTACAGAGATACAACTGGGACACTTTCTGTGGTACTGGGGGAGGAGGGGCAGGATCCCATCCGACTTTCTGAGAAGAAGCCACACTTTATTAGACACAGCGGGAGAAACCCTATATTAGACATACTCACCGTGGGAATATTAGGCTATATTAGACGAAACCTGTGAAACTAGACACACCCACAGTGGGAGGGGCACCGTGTGGGACACTCCCACAGTGGGAGGGGCACCACGTCGGACACACCCCCAACTGGGAGGGGCACCGCGTCGGACACACCCCCAACTGGGAGGGGCACCGCGTCGGACACACCCCCCAACTGGGAGGGGCACCGCGTCGGACACACCCCCCAACTGGGAGGGGCACCGCGTCGGACACACCCCCCAACTGGGAGGGGCACCGCGTCGGACACACCCCCCAACTGGGAGGGGCACACCCGCAGAGAGACGGGACACACACACAGTGGGTATGACCCTTTACTAGATAAACCCACAGAGTGAGTCAGTCCAGTCACAGGCCTCAGCCAGACAAGACATCCCCACAGGCCCAGGGTTCGCACCCCACAGCAACTGCTTTCCTTAACAGCTGAAAGCGAAGGGGGAGAAATCCCGAAATCGGCCGACGAGGACGGTCGCGATGAAGAGTCTGGCGGCACGGACCGGAAGGGGAAGATGACTCCCCCCCGCCAACATCGCCTACAGGATCAGGACTGGGAGCCCCCGTCTCCCGGCTGGCGGGTCTATCCCAGCAGCACCAGGGCGACCGGGGGCAACAGCAGCGTCACCACCGCCCTGGGGACACCTGGAGCAGAGGGGAGATCCAACCTGTGAGCCGGGCAGTTTGAGCTGCAGGAGCTCACCCAGCTGTGTCTGGGGAGAAGCCAGGGTATCGGCTTCAACCACAGGGCTGGGCAGCTTGTTCCCCACCCCCGCCCCCCTCTGTGTACAGAAGAGCCTCCTGTCCTGACTGGAGGAGCTCACCCAGCTGTGTCTGGAGAGAAGCCAGGGTATCGGCTTCAACCACACGGACTGGGCAGCTTGTTCCCCACCCCCACCACCCTCTGTGTACAGAAGGGCCCCCTGTCCTGACTGGAGGAGCTCACCCAGCTGTGTCTGGAGAGAAGCCAGGGTATCGGCTTCAACCACACGGACTGGGCAGCTTGTTCCCCACCCCCACCACCCTCTGTGTACAGAAGGGCCCCCTGTCCTGACTGGAGGAGCTCACCCAGCTGTGTCTGGAGAGAAGCCAGGGTATCGGCTTCAACCACAGGGCTGGGCGGCTTGTTCCCCACCCCCGCCCCCCTCTGTGTACAGAAGAGTCTCCTGTCCTGACTGGAGGAGCTCACCCAGCTGTGTCTGGAGAGAAGCCAGGGTATCGCCTTCAACCACAGGGCTGTGTGCAGATTCTCCATGTGTCTTGGACACCTGGAGTCTCTGCAGACACACACACACACTGACCCCTCCAGGACCAGGACTGGACAGCCCTGCTTTAAAGTCCCCTGGAGACTCTGCAGACACACACACACACACACACACACACACACACACACACACACTGACCCCTCCAGGACCAGGACTGGACAGCCCTGCTTTAAAGACACCTGGAGACTCTGCAGACACACACACACACTGACCCCTCCAGGACCAGGACTGGACAGCCCTGCTTTAAAGACCCCTGGAGACTCTGCAGACACACACACACACACTGACCCCTCCAGGACCAGGACTGGACAGCCCTGCTTTAAAGACCCCTGGAGACTGCAGACACACACACACACTGACCCCTCCAGGACCAGGACTGGACAGCCCTGCTTGAAAGACCCCTGGAGACTCTGCAGACACACACACACACACACACACACACACACACACACACACACACACTGACCCCTCCAGGACCAGGACTGGACAGCCCTGCTTTAAAGTCCCCTGGAGACTGCAGACACACACACACACTGATCCCTCCAGGACCAGGACTGGACAGCCCTGCTTTAAAGACCCCTGGAGACTGCAGACACACACACACACTGACCCCTCCAGGACCAGGACTGGACAGCCCTGCTTTAAAGACCCCTGGAGACTCTGCAGACATACACACTGACCCCTCCAGGACCAGGACTGGACAGCCCTGCTTTAAAGACCCCTGGAGACTCTGCAGACACACACACACACACTGACCCCTCCAGGACCAGGACATGAGAATCCTGACCTAGGTCGCTGGTTCTTACCTGCACCCACTCCTCCGTTTCTCCATGTAGACTGTCGTAACCCGGAATCTGAAACAATTAAAGGCTTTCATTATCTGTCCAAGCAATGAATTTAATATCAGAAGAATCTCTCCAACTACTGTGCATTTGATCAATAAACTTTGATTTGATTACCTGAGACCACAAGCACCCTGTAAGCCCTTGTTAACTGCCAGGCTTGCCTGTGGGTAAACGGCCCTGCTTCTTCCGAAATCTTTGGTCTTTTCCATGGACAGAGAACACTACAGGACGTTTTGTCATCTGCAAGCAGATCTCCGCTGACCTCGCACAACGAATGCGACGCCACGATCTGACCAAGCCGGGCATTCATTCCACAGTAGGGATGATGTCGTACCAGGGACACCCACAGGGAGGGGTGACTCTGCATCAGACAGGCTCACAGTGGGAGTGGCTCTGGGCCAGGCCCCGCCCCCCGCACAGTGGGAGTGGCCCTGGGCCAGGTCCCGCCCCCCACAGTGGGAGTGGCCCTGGGCCAGGCCCACCCCCTGCACAGTGGGAGTGGCTCTGGAGCAGGCCAGACCCGTCCCTACAGTGGGAGTGGCTCTGGACCAGGTCCGCCCCCTACAGTGGGAGTGGCTCTGGAGCAGGCCAGGCCCGTCCCTACCGTGGGAGTGGCTCTGGAGCAGGCCAGGCCCGCCCCTACAGTGGGAGTGGCTCTGGGCCAGGCCAGGCCCGCCCCTACAGTGGGAGTGGCTCTGGACCAGGTCCGCCCCCACAGTGGGAGTGGCTCTGGGCCAGGCCAGGCCCGCCCCTACAGTGGGAGTGGCTCTGGGCCAGGCCAGGCCCGCCCCTACAGTGGGAGTGGCTCTGGAGCAGGCCAGGCCCGTCCCTACAGTGGGAGTTGCTCTGGACCAGGCCAGGCCGTCCCTACCGTGGGAGTTGCTCTGGACCAGGCCAGGCCCGTCCCCACAGTGGGAGTGGCTCTGGACCAGGCCCCGCCCCCTACAGTGGGAGTGGCTCTGGCCCAGGCCCCGCCCCCCCACAGTGGGAGTGGTATGACACCACCAGACATGCCCATAATGGCGGTGCCCGGTTACCTGTCCGGTTCTGCGCCTGCAGCGCCAGGGAGGCGGTGGCCCGGACCCTCCCCTCGACCTCCAGCTGGCACCGGAAGTCCCGCCCCCGGCCCGCCCCGCCGGGGCTCAGGACGTGCTGCAGGGGTTCCCCGCGAGCGGAGAGGAGCTCCGCCCGGCCGGAGACGTTCATGGTCAGGGCGTAGGGGCCGCAGGCCGCCGGGCACCTCAGCTCGCAGGTCACGACCGCTATGTCCTCGGGGGCGGGGTCCGAGGGGTCTGCCGACACTGGACACAGAGGAGGGGACCCCATGAGATCAGGGCCAGTACAGCGCCAGTACAGCCCCAGTACAAACCCAGCACAGCCCCAATATAAACCCAGTACAGTGTCAGTCCAGCCCCAGCACAGCCCCAGTCCAGCCCCAGTACAAACCCAGTACAAACCCAGCACAGCCCCAGTATAAACCCAGTACAGTGTCAGCACAGCCCCAGTCCAGCCCCAGTACAAACTCAGTACAAACCCAGCACAGCGCTTGAACAGCCCCAGTATAAACCCAGTACAGTGCCAGTACAGCCCCAGCACAGCCTCAGGACAGCACTTGAACAGCCCCAGTATAAACCCAGTATATACCCAGTCCAGCCCCAGTACAAACTCAGTATAAACCCAGTCCAGCCCCAGTATATACACAGTATATACCCAGTCCAGCCCCAGTATAAGCCCAGTATAAGCCCAGTATAAACCCAATCCAGCCCCAGTATATACCCAGCCCAGCCCCAGCCCAGCCCCAGTCCAGCCCCAGTATATACCCAGTATATACCCAGTCCAGCCCCAGTATAAACCCAGTATATACCCAGTATATACCCAGTCCAGCCCCAGTATATACCCAGTATATAGCCAGCCCAGCCCCAGTCCAGCCCCAGTATATACCCAGTCCAGCCCCAGTATATCCCCAGTATAAACCCAGCCCAGCCCCAGTATATCCCCAGCATATACCCAGTATATCCCCAGCCCAGCCCCAGTATATACCCAGTATAAACCCAGCCCAGCCCCAGCCCAGCCCCAGTACAAACCCAGTCCAGCCCCAGCCCAGCCCCAGTACAAACCCAGCCCAGCCCCAGTATATACCCAGTCCAGCCCCAGTATAAACCCAGTACAGCCCCAGTATATACCCAGTATAAACCCAGTCCAGCCCCAGCCCAGCCCCAGTATAAAACCAGTCCAGCCCCAGTACAAACCCAGTCCAGCCCCAGCCCAGCCCCAGTACAAACCCAGCCCAGCCCCAGTATATACCCAGTATATCCCCAGTCCAGCCCCAGTATATACCCAGTCCAGCCCCAGTATAAACCCAGTCCAGCCCCAGCCCAGCCCCAGTATATACCCAGTATATACCCAGTCCAGCCCCAGTATATACCCAGTCCAGCCCCAGCCCAGCCCCAGTATATACCCAGTATATACCCGCCCCAGCCCAGCCCCAGTATATACCCAGTATATACCCAGCCCAGCCCCAGTATAAACCCAGCCCAGCCCCAGTATATACCCAGTCCAGCCCCAGCCCAGCCCCAGTCCAAACCCAGTATATACCCAGTATATACCCAGTATAAACCCAGCATGCTCCGGACTCACCGGACAGCAGCAGCAGGTCGGTCCCGGGCCCGGAGCCGGCCCCACAGCAGTACCGCCCCACGTCCCCGGGCCGGACGTCCCGGATCACCAGCGTACCGTCCGCCTTCACGTCCCGCCGGCTCGCGGGGCCCAGCGGCGCGGCCAGAGCGCAGCTCCCCCCGGCGACGAACCCCCACCTGGCCCCCACGGTCTCCATGGCGACCTGGGGGTCCCCACAGCGCAGGAACACCCTCCCGCCCACCGAGGTGTAGACCTTCGAGGCGCCTGGAGAGAAGAAGGAGCAGACGCAGCTGGGTGAGCTCCTGCAGTCAGGACAGGGGGCTCTACTGTACACAGAGAGGGGCGGGGGTGGGGAACAAAGCCGATACCCTGGCTTCTCTCCAGACACAGCTGGGTGAGCTCCTGCAGTCAGGACAGTAGGCTCTACTGTACACAGAGAGGGGCGGGGGTGTGGAACAAAGCCGATACCCTGGCTTCTCTCCAGACACAGCTGGGTGAGCTCCTCCAGTCAGGACAGTAGGCTCTTCTGTACACAGAGAGTGGCGGGGGTGTGGAACAAAGCCGATACCCTGGCTTCTCTCCAGACACAGCTGGGTGAGCTCCTGCAGTCAGGACAGGGGGCTCTACTGTACACAGAGAGTGGCGGGGGTGTGGAACAAAGCCGATACCCTGGCTTCTCTCCAGACACAGCTGGGTGAGCTCCTCCAGTCAGGACAGGAGGCTCTTCTGTACACAGAGGGGGGTGGGGGTGGGGAACAAGCCGCCCAGCCCTGTGGTTGAAGCCGATACCCTGGCTTCTCTCCAGACACAGCTGGGTGAGCTCCTCCAGTCAGGACAGGAGGCTCTTCTGTACACAGAGGGGGGCGGGGGTGGGGAACAAGCTGCCCAGCCCTGGTGGTCGAAGCGAAAAATCGGGTTTTGTTTCTCATCACGACTGGATCGAAACACCTGGCCTGAGCCCATTAACTGATCAGCGTTTCAAACCGATCCAAAGAATGGGGGAGGGTGTTCTTAAAAAAGGTGGGGGGGGTGGGCACCCCTCGTTTCTGTCTGCTGGGAAGCTGACGTCACGCAGCCCTCCGCGGTTTCCGGCTGGCCTCTCTGCTCCAGCGGTGTCTACCGCCACAAGACCACGAAACTATGACACTGCGCTTTTAAACTTCCCTGCCCTGTGTATCACTTCCTCTGCAGTGAAGACGGGGGTCCGAGTGTCAAATTCCTCTCGACTGGAGCTCTGCGCACAAACACACTGATCTTCTGTGATTGTGTGTGATTGCGTGGGTTAGTGTGGTGGACTGGTGTCCTGCCCAGGGTGTGTGAGTGTGTGTGTGTGTGTCCTGTGATGGACTGGTGGTCCTGTCCAGGGTGTGTGAGTGTGTGTGTGTGTGTCCTGTGATGGACTGGTGTCCTGTCCAGGGTGTGTGAGTGTGTGTGTGTGTCCTGTGATGGACTGCTGTCCTGTTCAGGGTGTGTGAGTGTATGTGTGTGTGTCCTGTGATGGACTGGTGTCCTGTCCAGGGTGTGTGAGTGTGTGTGTGTGTGTCCTGTGATGGACTGGTGTCCTGTCCAGGGTGTGTGAGTGTGTGTGTGTGTCCTGTGATGGACTGGTGTCCTGTCCAGGGTGTGTGTGTGTCCTGTGATGGACTGCTGTCCTGTTCAGGGTGTGTGAGTGTATGTGTGTGTGTCCTGTGATGGACTGGTGTCCTGTCCAGGGTGTGTGAGTGTGTGTGTGTGTCCTGTGATGGACTGGTGTCCTGTCCAGGGTGTGTGAGTGTGTGTGTGTGTCCTGTGATGGACTGCTGTCCTGTCCAGGGTGTGTGAGTGTGTGTGTGTGTCCTGTGATGGACTGCTGTCCTGTCCAGGGTGTGTGAGTGTGTGTGTGTGTCCTGTGATGGACTGGTGTCCTGTCCAGGGTGTGTGAGTGTCTGTGTGTGTCCTGTGATGGACTGGTGTCCTGTCCAGGGTGTGTGAGTGTGTGTGTGTGTCCTGTGATGGACTGGTGTCCTGTCCAGGGTGTGTGAGTGTGTGTGTGTGTCCTGTGATGGACTGGTGTCCTGTCCAGGGTGTGTGAGTGTGTGTGTGTGTCCTGTGATGGACTGGTGTCCTGTCCAGGGTGTGTGAGTGTGTGTGTGTGTCCTGTGATGGACTGGTGTCCTGTCCAGGGTGTGTGAGTGTGTGTGTGTGTCCTGTGATGGACTGGTGTCCTGTCCAGGGTGTGTGAGTGTGTGTGTGTGTCCTGTGATGGACTGCTGTCCTGTCCAGGGTGTGTGAGTGTGTGTGTGTGTCCTGTGATGGACTGCTGTCCTGTCCAGGGTGTGTGAGTGTGTGTGTGTGTCCTGTGATGGACTGGTGTCCTGTCCAGGGTGTGTGAGTGTCTGTGTGTGTCCTGTGATGGACTGGTGTCCTGTCCAGGGTGTGTGAGTGTGTGTGTGTGTCCTGTGATGGACTGGTGTCCTGTCCAGGGTGTGTGAGTGTGTGTGTGTGTCCTGTGATGGACTGGTGTCCTGTCCAGGGTGTGTGAGTGTGTGTGTGTGTCCTGTGATGGACTGGTGTCCTGTCCAGGGTGTGTGAGTGTGTGTGTGTGTCCTGTGATGGACTGGTGTCCTGTCCAGGGTGTGTGAGTGTGTGTGTGTGTCCTGTGATGGACTGGTGTCCTGTCCAGGGTGTGTGTGAGTGTGTGTGTGTGTCCTGTGATGGACTGGTGTCCTGTCCAGGGTGTGTGAGTGTGTGTGTGTCCTGTGATGGACTGGTGTCCTGTCCAGGGTGTGTGAGTGTGTGTGTGTCCTGTGATGGACTGGTGTCCTGTCCAGGGTGTGTGAGTGTGTGAGTGTCCTGTGATGGACTGGTGTCCTGTCCAGGGTGTGTGTGTGTGTCCTATGATGGACTGCTGTCCTGCGAGACTGCGAGACACACCTCCAGACAGCCAGAACCACAGCTCTCACCTCGGTCGTAGCTCAGCCCGGTCCCGGTGCACACACAGAGCACGGACAGAAGGAGAGACGAGCACCCCATCGTCGCAGTCCCCCACAATCTCAACCCGCTGGCCAGCTGGGAAACTCTGTAGCGCCGGAGTGTCAATTCAGCTGGTTAGCTTCTCTGATAATGCGCCTTTCCTCTCTCAATCACAAAATAAATAGTCCCCTGTGTGCACACTTCCTGTTTGGTTTCACAAGTGCCTCTGCGCTGCTGCTGCTTAAAGAGGAAGTTCTGTCTTTCTCATGACAGCCCACTGCTGTCTGTATCAACCCCTCTCTCTCTCTCAGTGCAGTGTTCATGTCCTGGAGTGTCCAGTCAGTGTGTCTGTATGAACCCCTCTCTCTCTCAGTGCAGTGTCAATGTACTGGAGTGTCCAGTCAGTGTGTCTGTATGAACCCCTCTCTCTCTCAGTGCAGTGTTCATGTACTGGAGTGTCCAGTCAGTGTGTCTGTATGAACCCCTCTCTCTCTCAGTGCAGTGTTCATGTACTGGAGTGTCCAGTCAGTGTGTCTGTATGAACCCCTCTCTCTCAGTGCAGTGTTCATGTACTGGAGTGTCCAGTCAGTGTGTCTGTATGAACCCCTCTCTCTCTCAGTGCAGTGTTCATGTACTGGAGTGTCCAGTCAGTGTGTCTGTATGAACCCCTCTCTCTCTCAGTGCAGTGTTCATGTACTGGAGTGTCCAGTCAGTGTGTCTGTATGAACCCCTCTCTCTCAGTGCAGTGTTCATGTACTGGAGTGTCCAGTCAGTGTGTCTGTATGAACCCCTCTCTCTCTCAGTGCAGTGTTCATGTCCTGGAGTGTCCAGTCAGTGTGTCTGTATGAACCCCTCTCTCTCTCAGTGCAGTGTTCATGTACTGGAGTGTCCAGTCAGTGTGTCTGTATGAACCCCTCTCTCTCTCTCAGTGCAGTGTTCATGTACTGGAGTGTCCAGTCAGTGTGTCTGTATGAACCCCTCTCTCTCTCTCAGTGCAGTGTTCATGTCCTGGAGTGTCCAGTCAGTGTGTCTGTATGAACCCCTCTCTCTCTCAGTGCAGTGTTCATGTACTGGAGTGTCCAGTCAGTGTGTCTGTATGAACCCCTCTCTCTCAGTGCAGTGTTCATGTCCTGGAGTGTCCAGTCAGTGTGTCTGTATGAACCCCTCTCTCTCTCAGTGCAGTGTTCATGTACTGGAGTGTCCAGTCAGTCAGTGTGTCTATATGAACCCCTCTCTCTCTCAGTGCAGTGTTCATGTCCTGGAGTGTGTAGTGGAAATCTAATGAGTTAATTGATTCTTAAAAATGTAGAGAGCTTTACAAAAAAATATATTGGTGCTTTTAGATAATATTTCAAGGATATAACTGCTATGCTACAGTACGTGCAGAATTTTAGAAAACAGTTCGTCAACAAAGTACACTGTTTAGGTTAGTTTAGAAGACAATGTACCAAAACAACATATGCTGTCTGGGTCATTAGAATTAGCTGAAAGTAACTGATAAGCTTTGAATAACAAATCTAGTTTTTCTTCTCTCGCTCTATGATGTAATCTGTTTTCTCTTAGAGAAAGGGGAAGTTTTAGAAGGGACCAAGTGCTGAACTTTTTACAGCGCAACGTCTTATAAAAACCCTGTACTGCTTGTAACGAATTGAGTCTCTGGTTGCACTTGGCGAAGTGGCAGCAGGGCTCCCAATATTGCAATATTGAAATAAAGACCTTACTCAGGTGAGAACTCTCTTTTGTGGCTTCCTTGATAGTTAAATTTCCATGACAAGTGTCCAGTCAGTGTGTCTGTATGAACCCGTCTCTCTCTCAGTGCAGTGTTCATGTACTGGAGTGTCCAGTCAGTGTGTCTGTATGAACCCCTCTCTCTCTCAGTGCAGTGTTCATGTACTGGAGTGTCCAGTCAGTGTGTCTGTATGAACCCCTCTCTCTCTCAGTGCAGTGTTCATGTCCTGGAGTGTCCAGTCAGTGTGTCTGTATGAACCCCTCTCTCAATTCAATTCAAGGTGCTTTATTAGCATGACCGATGGGTACAATCAGTGTTGCCAAAGCAAATAAAAATAATAAAATTAACATGGAACAAAACAAAAAAATAGAAGTAAAATAAAATCTACAGACATGTTACAGACATTTACAACAAAGACATATTATAAAATATTGACATATACTGTAGGCGGCTGGAGCATTACTGGGAGACAGACTCACTGTTCCTCAGGCTGTGACAGGAGATCACATATTGGGCTGCCAGATCAACTGAGTTCCCTCCTCCCTCTCCCAGTAGGATTGGGACCTGTTGTGGTTTTGGCAGGTGTGGGAACTCTGGGATTAGATTTCTCTCTCTCTCTCAGTGCAGTGTTCATGTACTGGAGTGTCCAGTCAGTGTGTCTGTATGAACCCCCCTCTCTCTCAGTGCAGTGTTCATGTACTGGAGTGTCCAGTCAGTGTGTCTGTATGAACCCCTCTCTCTCTCAGTGCAGTGTTCATGTCCTGGAGTGTCCAGTCAGTGTGTCTGTATGAACCCCTCTCTCTCTCAGTGCAGTGTTCATGTCCTGGAGTGTCCAGTCAGTGTGTGTGTATGAACCCCTCTCTCTCTCAGTGCAGTGTTCATGTACTGGAGTGTCCAGTCAGTGTGTCTGTATGAACCCCTCTCTCTCTCAGTGCAGTGTTCATGTACTGGAGTGTCCAGTCAGTGTGTCTGTATGAACCCCCCTCTCTCTCAGTGCAGTGTTCATGTACTGGAGTGTCCAGTCAGTGTGTGTGTATGAACCCCTCTCTCTCTCTCAGTGCAGTGTTCATGTACTGGAGTGTCCAGACAGTAGACTTCACCTTCACAGTTTCTCTTTCTCTCTCTCACACACACACACCTGCATGAGTTACAATTTCCATCTGACAACAGGAAATCCTAACGTGTGCTTATTTCCGATCCGCCACTGCTTTTGCTGACACTATTTTTGATGCTCGTCTTCTACATCCGCAGCTTTTAATCGGGACCAACTGAATCAATCTGAATCAATCGATTGAATAATTAATTAAGGCAGATTTTAGTCAGTCAAGAGCTGTATTGGGCGCACTTGAGGGCAGTGACAAGGCTCTTAATTACTGACACTTCAGTCTTACTCAAGGTAGTTTCTACATGAGTTCGTTTAAAAGCATTTTTCTTTTATTTTGCCGTTTGAAAAAAGGTTTTGTTTTGTTTTTGAACTGGTCGTTTGGATCATGATTTATTTTTTTTTTACGGGGGGGTAAATCAGGTGCTTCGACAAATTTTGGGGGGGGTCTCTGACCTCCGAGGAGCCGGGGGGGGACACCAGTGTGTCTGTGAGTTCAAAGTCTCCCTCATCAAGTCGTACTCGGGCTGAGGTAAACAGTGGGAAAAAACCGGTCCCTGGTGTCGCCGGACCAGCCGTTCAGCTCCAATCGTCGCTCATACCCGCTAAACTCCCCTCCCCTGCCTTGTCTGGGACCGAGGACTGAGCTGATAAAGAGCTGTGGTTTTTTTTCAGGTGGAAGTGAGATTAGAGACGCGCTGTACAAAGGGGGACATCTTCCACATGACAACAGATGCGGTTTTATGTGTGTGTTTGTGTCCTGGCCGCGCTCAATAACACCGAGAGAGGCCGTACGTTCAGACGCCACAGGCCGCGTTTCTGAACTCTCTCCCGGTGTGGCGTGTTTAGAGCGGAAGAGGGACTGATTTCATTTGATTTATTTTTTTTGTTTTGGGTATCTTATTTTTTTTTTTGTTTCGCCCGCAGGCGACAGACAAGACAGACCGCCGCGCCCAGCGCTGGTTTGCCAGGCCGCTCTGCGTCGTTGCCAAGGCGATGCGCCGCCGCGACCGGAAACGGCTTGGTGCTTACCGTAAAACGAAGGGTAGAGGCGCATCCTTGCACTGCAGTCAACGGAGATATATCCTGTCAGTATACACCAAATTCAAAATAAGAACTTGTTAAAATCGCCCCCCAACCCCCGTCCGTGTGAAACAGGGCTCTGACTCACAGACCCCTGGACTGACTGGATCAGGGACACAGACCCCTGTATTAACTGGACCAGAGTCACAGACCCCTGGACTAACTGGACCAGAGTCACAGACCACCTGGACTAACTGGACCAGGGACACAGACCCCTGGACTGACTGTAACAGGGACACAGACCCCCTGGACTGACTGGACCAGGGACACAGACCCCTGGACTAACTGGACCAGGGACACAGACCCCTGGACTAACTGGACCAGAGTCACAGACCCCTGGACTAACTGGACCAAAGTCACAGACCACCTGGACTAACTGGACCAGGGACACAGACCCCTGGACTGACTGTAACAGGGACACAGACCCCCTGGACTGACTGTAACAGGGACACAGACCCCCTGGACTAACTGGACCAGAGTCACAGACCCCTGGACTAACTGGACCAAAGTCACAGACCACCTGGACTAACTGGACCAGAGTCACAGACCCCTGGACTAACTGGACCAGGGACACAGACCACCTGGACTGACTGGACCAGGGACACAGACCACCTGGACTGACTGGACCAGGGACACAGACCCCTGGACCGACTGGACCAATCTCCGGGCGGGAGTTACCTTGTTCCTGAAGGACTGACCCGTTTATAGAGGCGGGGGAGGGAAATCCATCGTGCCCCTCTCTTCGGCGAGATACGGCCGTCTCCCGGGGTGATGCGATACCGGGCGACAGACGCGTGTGCGGAGTGGAGGGGGGGGACCGAGTGTCCGCGTTCACGCGTGTGTGGAGCAGACACAATGGAGCGCTAGAGACCACGGAGAGGGGAGACGCACGACACCCACGCCTGACACCGCGTCCGGGAGCTCGCAGCGTGTCGACAACACCCACCCAACACAGGAGACGGGGGAAAAAAAAATCGCTTATTATTAATAATAATAATAATAATAATAATTATTATTATTATTATCAGCGCTATTAAAGGGCTGTCTGGGCTTGCTCCCGGCGGGAAGGCGCGAGTGGGGCCGCGCCCTCTGCCCCGGGGAGGAGGAGGAGGAAGATGGAGTTCCCTTTCGACCTGAACCCGCTGTTCGCCGACCGCATCTCGGTCCTGGACCACAACCTGACGCCCGCCTGCAACGCCTGGGGGAGGTAACCGCTACTAAAACTCGAAAGACAGTTCAAAAAGCAAAAGAATAAAATCCATTCCCGGCACCGCGGCTGCTGGGCAGCGAGAGAGAGAGAGAGAGAGATGGGAGAGGCGGGGGGGTCGTCATCGCCGGACTGCGCCTGAAGACAGTCCTGTGTCCCGGCGCTCTTGTGACAGTGTCCCTGCCGGCGTGGGGTGGGGTGGTCGGTGTGTTTATAGAAATCAGTGTCCGTCCCGGAGGGGGAGGGGGGAGGGTGACGTCACCCCTCTGTGGGCCACCGGGGAGGGGCTATCTGTCCCGTCCTGCCCTGTCCTGTCCTGTCATGTCATGTCCCGCAGGGGCCAGTGTGGTGGACTGGAGTTTGTCGCTGTTCCCTGTCCTGTCCCAGTCCCTGTCCTCTCCCAGTCCCAGTCCAGCACGGGGGACTGGAGTTTGTCGCTGTTGCCAGTCCTGTCCCGGTCTCTGTCCTCTCCCAGTCCCAGTCCAGCGCGGGGGACTGGAGTCTGTCCCAGTCCCAGTCCAGCGTGGGGGACTGGAGTTTGTTGCTGTTCCCTGTCCTGTCCCAGTCCCAGTCCAGCACGGGGGACTGGAGTTTGTCGCTTGTCCCTGTCCCTGTCCCAGTCCAGCGCGGGGGACTGGAGTTTGTCGCTTGTCCCTGTCCCTGTCCCAGTCCAGCGTGGGGGACTGGAGTTTGTCGTCGGTCCCAGTCCAGCGTGGGGGACTGGAGTTTGTTGCTGTTCCCTGTCCTGTCCCAGTCCCAGTCCAGCGCGGGGGACTGGAGTCTGTCGCTGTTCCCTGTCCTGCCCCAGTCCCTGTCCTCTCCCAGTCCCAGTCCAGCGCGGGGGACTGGAGTTTGTCGTCGGTCCCAGTCCAGCGTGGGGGACTGGAGTTTGTTGCTGTTCCCTGTCCTGTCCCAGTCCCAGTCCAGCGCGGGGGACTGGAGTCTGTCGCTGTTCCCTGTCCTGCCCCAGTCCCTGTCCTCTCCCAGTCCCAGTCCAGCGCAGGGGACTGGAGTTTGTCGTCGGTCCCAGTCCTGTCCCAGTCCCAGTCCAGCGTGGGGGACTGGAGTCTGTCCCAGTCCCAGTCCCAGTCCCGCGGTACAGAGGGACATGCTGTCTCCGTCAGGTTGGCATGGTGACCCAGTGGGGGGCCCGGGTTCGATTCCTGGGCCTGGGGTGCTGTCTGTGTGGAGTTTGCGTGTTCGGTCCTGAACGTGGCGCGAATCGGGGGGGGGGCTGGCCTCGTTCGAGAGGAGGGGGTCATGGGGTCACGGGGTTCAGGCAGAAGGGACTCATGGCCAACTCTCTCCCTCTCTCCTCTCTCCCCATCCCTCTCTCCCTCTCCTCTCCATCCCTCTCTCCCCAGGCCCGACGCCCAGCGCCAGGTTGCCATGGTAATCGATGAGCTGGGGAGGGCGTCTGCAAAGGTACAGGTTGTTTTGTTTTTTTTTATCTTCTCCCCTCACGCCCCCCCACCCCCGGCTCGCTACAAAATCACCCGGACCGTCCCCCGTCTGCTTTGGAACGGTTGGGGAGCTGGGGGGGGGGGCGGTTTTCCAGTCAGGACAGGGGGCGCTTCTGTACACAGAGGGTGGCGGGGGAGGGGAACAAGCTGCCCAGCCCTGTGGTTGAAGCCGATACCCTGGCTTCTCTCCAGACACAGCTGGGTGAGCTCCTCCAGTCAGGACAGGAGGCTCTTCTGTACACAGAGGGGGGCGGGGGTGGGGAACAAGCTGCCCAGCCCTGTGGTTGAAGCCGATACCCCGGCTTCTCTCCAGACACAGCTGGGTGAGCTCCTCCAGTCAGGACAGGAGGCTCTTCTGTACACAGAGGGTGGTGGGGGTGGGGAACAAGCCGCCCAGTCCGTGTGGTTGAAGCCGATACCCCGGCTTCTCTCCAGACACAGCTGGGTGAGCTCCTCCAGTCAGGACAGGAGGCTCTACTGTACACAGAGGGTGGTGGGGGTGGGGAGACCTGTGTGGTGTTGATGTGTCCAGGTCTGCTCTGCCCCGCAGGCCCAGAAGCTGGCCACGCCCATCACCAGCGCCGCCAAGATGCAGTCAAACCACCACCGGCTGTACCTGCTCAAGATCGGGGAGAGCAATGGGTAAGACTGCCCCCCCTCGAGGGCATCGCGTGCCCCCATGCCCACACCCCTCACTGGACCAGGGACACAGACCCCCTGGACTGACTGGATCGGGGACACAGACCTCCTGGACTGACTGGACCAGAGGTCACAGACCCCCTGGACTGACTGGACCAGAGGTCACAGACCCCCTGGACTGACGGGACCAGGGGACACAGACCCCCTGGACTGACGGGACCAGGGGACACAGACCCCCTGGACTGACGGGACCAGAGGTCACAGACCCCCTGGACTGACGGGACCAGAGGTCACAGACCCCCTGGACTGACGGGACCAGAGGTCACAGACCTCCTGGACTGACGGGACCAGAGGTCACAGACCTCCTGGACTGACGGGACCAGAGGTCACAGACCCCCTGGACTGACTGGACCAGAGGTCACAGACCCCCTGGACTGACGGGACCAGAGGTCACAGACCCCCTGGACTGACGGGACCGGGGACACAGACCCCCTGGACTGACGGGACCGGGGACACAGACCCCCTGGACTGACGGGACCGGGGACACAGACCCCCTGGACTGACTGGACCAGAGGTCACAGACCTCCTGGACTGACTGGACCAGAGGTCACAGACCTCCTGGACTGACTGGACCAGAGGTCACAGACCCCCTGGACTGACTGGACCAGAGGTCACAGACCCCCTGGACTGACTGGACCAGAGGTCACAGACCCCCTGGACTGACTGGACCAGAGGTCACAGCCACAGTAGTTTCGTGTGTAGTCAGTCTGCGCCTCTATTGAAACCCCTCTCTGCCCCCTCAGAGGTCGGGGGGTGGCTGTGGGCTTCCTGAAGGTGGGATACAAGAAGCTCTTCCTCCTGGTGAGTCTCTCCTCGTCTTCCTCTGTCTGGGGGGGCCAGCTGTCCTGTTCCGGGTCCGAGGCCGAAACCGGTTTCACTCTGTTGTTGTCGCTCCGGACTCTTGACGCCCTCTGTCTGTGTGGAGTCTGCATGTTCCCTGACCTCTCTCACCGGTTAAGAAGCGATGGTCACGAGATCCGGGGCAGTGTCCGGCCCGCGTTACCGCTAAATATCCCGCCCACGACTCGGGATGGGCTGAAGCCCGGCAGTGACCCCCCCCGGTCTCGCGTTTGTACACCAGGACCGGCAGGGGGCGCACGTAGAGACGGAGCCGCTGTGCGTGCTGGACTTCTACATCAGCGAGAGCCTCCAGCGGCATGGTTACGGCCAGCAGGTCTTCAACTACATGCTTCAGGTGAGTGAGGGGTGAGTGAGGGGTGAGGAGAGGGCAGATCTGAGGTGAGTGAGGGGTGAGGAGAGGGCAGATCTGAGGTGAGTGAGGGGTGAGGAGAGGGCAGGTCAGGTCAGATCTGAGGTGAGTGAGGGGTGAGGAGAGGGCAGGTCAGATCTGAGGTGAGTGAGGGGTGAGGAGAGGGCAGGGCAGTCAGATCTGAGGTGAGTGAGGGGTGAGGAGAGGGCAGGGCAGTCAGATCTGAGGTGAGTGAGGGGTGAGGAGAGGGCAGGGCAGTCAGATCTGAGGTGAGTGAGGGGTGAGGAGAGGGCAGGGCAGTCAGATCTGAGGTGAGTGAGGGGTGAGGAGAGGGCAGGGCAGATCTGAGGTGAGTGAGGGGTGAGGAGAGGGCAGGGCAGTCAGATCTGAGGTGAGTGAGGGGTGAGGAGAGGGCAGGGCAGGTCAGTGCAGATCTGAGGTGAGTGAGGGGTGAGGAGAGGGCAGGGCAGGTCAGATCTGAGGTGAGTGAGGGGTGAGGAGAGGGCAGGGCAGGTCAGATCTGAGGTGAGTGAGGGGTGAGGAGAGGGCAGGGCAGATCTGAGGTGAGTGAGGGTTGAGGAGAGGGCAGGGCAGTCAGATCTGAGGTGAGTGAGGGGTGAGGAGAGGGCAGGGCAGATCTGAGGTGAGCGAGGGGTGAGGAGAGGGCAGGGCAGGGCAGATCTGAGGTGAGTGAGGGGTGAGGAGAGGGCAGGGCAGGTCTGAGGTGAGCGAGGGGTGAGGAGAGGGCAGGGCAGGTCAGGGCAGATCTGAGGTGAGTGAGGGGTGAGGAGAGGGCAGGGCAGGGCAGATCTGAGGTGAGTGAGGGGTGAGGAGAGGGCAGGGCAGTCAGATCTGAGGTGAGTGAGGGGTGAGGAGAGGGCAGGGCAGTCAGATCTGAGGTGAGTGAGGGGTGAGGAGAGGGCAGGGCAGGGCAGATCTGAGGTGAGTGAGGGGTGAGGAGAGGGCAGGGCAGGTCTGAGGTGAGTGAGGGGTGAGGAGAGGGCAGGGCAGGGCAGATCTGAGGTGAGTGAGGGGTGAGGAGAGGGCAGGGCAGATCTGAGGTGAGCGAGGGGTGAGGAGAGGGCAGGGCAGGGCAGATCTGAGGTGAGTGAGGGGTGAGGAGAGGGCAGGGCAGGTCTGAGGTGAGTGAGGGGTGAGGAGAGGGCAGGGCAGTCAGATCTGAGGTGAGTGAGGGGTGAGGAGAGGGCAGGGCAGATCTGAGGTGAGCGAGGGGTGAGGAGAGGGCAGGGCAGGGCAGATCTGAGGTGAGTGAGGGGTGAGGAGAGGGCAGGGCAGGTCTGAGGTGAGTGAGGGGTGAGGAGAGGGCAGGGCAGTCAGATCTGAGGTGAGTGAGGGGTGAGGAGAGGGCAGGGCAGATCTGAGGTGAGCGAGGGGTGAGGAGAGGGCAGGGCAGGTCAGGGCAGATCTGAGGTGAGTGAGGGGTGAGGAGAGGGCAGGGCAGGTCTGAGGTGAGTGAGGGGTGAGGAGAGGGCAGGGCAGGTCAGGTCTGAGGTGAGTGAGGGGTGAGGAGAGGGCAGGGCAGGTCAGGTCTGAGGTGAGTGAGGGGTGAGGAGAGGGCAGGTCAGATCTGAGGTGAGCGAGGGGTGAGGAGAGGGCAGGGCAGTCAGATCTGAGGTGAGTGAGGGGTGAGGAGAGGGCAGGGCAGGGCAGATCTGAGGTGAGTGAGGGGTGAGGAGAGGGCAGGGCAGGGCAGGTCTGAGGTGAGTGAGGGGTGAGGAGAGGGCAGGGCAGGGCAGGTCTGAGGTGAGTGAGGGGTGAGGAGAGGGCAGGGCAGATCTGAGGTGAGTGAGGGGTGAGGAGAGGGCAGGGCAGATCTGAGGTGAGTGAGGGGTGAGGAGAGGGCAGGGCAGGGCAGGTCTGAGGTGAGTGAGGGGTGAGGAGAGGGCAGGGCAGATCTGAGGTGAGTGAGGGGTGAGGAGAGGGCAGGGCAGATCTGAGGTGAGTGAGGGGTGAGGAGAGGGCAGGTCAGATCTGAGGTGAGTGAGGGGTGAGGAGAGGGCAGGTCAGATCTGAGGTGAGTGAGGGGTGAGGAGAGGGCAGGGCAGGTCTGAGGTAAAGGAGGGGTGAGGAGAGGGCAGGGCAGATCTGAGGTGAGTGAGGGGTGAGGAGAGGGCAGGGCAGGTCTGAGGTGAGTGAGGGGTGAGGAGAGGGGAGGGCAGGTCTGAGGTGAGTGAGGGGTGAGGAGAGGGCAGATCTGAGGTGAGTGAGGGGTGAGGAGAGGGCAGGGCAGGGCAGATCTGAGGTGAGCGAGGGGTGAGGAGAGGGCAGGGCAGATCTGAGGTGAGTGAGGGGTGAGGAGAGGGCAGGTCAGGGCAGGGCAGGTCTGAGGTGAGTGAGGGGTGAGGAGAGGGCAGGGCAGATCTGAGGTGAGTGAGGGGTGAGGAGAGGGCAGGGCAGGTCTGAGGTGAGTGAGGGGTGAGGAGAGGGCAGATCTGAGGTGAGTGAGGGGTGAGGAGAGGGCAGGGCAGGGCAGATCTGAGGTGAGCGAGGGGTGAGGAGAGGGCAGGGCAGATCTGAGGTGAGTGAGGGGTGAGGAGAGGGCAGGTCAGGGCAGGGCAGGTCTGAGGTGAGTGAGGGGTGAGGAGAGGGCAGGGCAGATCTGAGGTGAGTGAGGGGTGAGGAGAGGGCAGGGCAGGTCTGAGGTGAGTGAGGGGTGAGGAGAGGGCAGGGCAGGGCAGATCTGAGGTGAGTGAGGGGTGAGGAGAGGGCAGGTCAGGGCAGATCTGAGGTGAGTGAGGGGTGAGGAGAGGGCAGGTCAGATCTGAGGTGAGTGAGGGGTGAGGAGAGGGCAGGTCAGGTCTGAGGTGAGTGAGGGGTGAGGAGAGGGCAGGGCAGATCTGAGGTGAGTGAGGGGTGAGGAGAGGGGAGGGCAGATCTGAGGTGAGTGAGGGGTGAGGAGAGGGCAGGGCAGGTCAGATCTGAGGTGAGCGAGGGGTGAGGAGAGGGCAGGTCAGATCTGAGGTGAGTGAGGGGTGAGGAGAGGGCAGGTCAGGGCAGATCTGAGGTGAGTGAGGGGTGAGGAGAGGGCAGGGCAGATCTGAGGTGAGTGAGGGGTGAGGAGAGGGCAGGGCAGGTCAGATCTGAGGTGAGTGAGGGGTGAGGAGAGGGCAAGGCAGGTCTGAGGTGAGTGAGGGGTGAGGAGAGGGCAGGGCAGATCTGAGGTGAGTGAGGGGTGAGGAGAGGGCAGGGCAGGTCTGAGGTGAGTGAGGGGTGAGGAGAGGGCAGGGCAGGTCAGATCTGAGGTGAGTGAGGGGTGAGGAGAGGGCAGGGCAGGTCTGAGGTGAGTGAGGGGTGAGGAGAGGGCAGGGCAGATCTGAGGTGAGTGAGGGGTGAGGAGAGGGCAGGGTAGATCTGAGGTGAGTGAGGGGTGAGGAGAGGGCAGGGCAGGTCAGATCTGAGGTGAGTGAGGGGTGAGGAGAGGGCAGGGCAGGTCTGAGGTGAGTGAGGGGTGAGGAGAGGGCAGGGCAGATCTGAGGTGAGTGAGGGGTGAGGAGAGGGCAGGGCAGGTCAGATCTGAGGTGAGTGAGGGGTGAGGAGAGGGCAGGTCAGATCTGAGGTGAGTGAGGGGTGAGGAGAGGGGAGGGCAGGGCAGATCTGAGGTGAGTGAGGGGTGAGGAGAGGGGAGGGCAGATCTGAGGTGAGTGAGGGGAGAGGGGAGGGCAGGGCAGGGCAGATCTGAGGTGAGTGAGGGGTGAGGAGAGGGGAGGGCAGATCTGAGGTGAGTGAGGGTGAGGAGAGGGCAGATCTGAGGTGAGTGAGGGGTGAGGAGAGGGCAGGGCAGGTCTGAGGTGAGTGAGGGGTGAGGAGAGGGCAGGCCAGGGCAGATCTGAGGTGAGTGAGGGGTGAGGAGAGGGCAGATCTGAGGTGAGTGAGGGGTGAGGAGAGGGCAGATCTGAGGTGAGTGAGGGGTGAGGAGAGGGCAGGGCAGGTCTGAGGTGAGTGAGGGGTGAGGAGAGGGCAGGGCAGATCTGAGGTGAGCGAGGGGTGAGGAGAGGGCAGGGCAGATCTGAGGTGAGTGAGGGGTGAGGAGAGGGCAGGTCAGGATCAGGGTCATGCTTGAGGCGCGTTCAACAACGTGGCTGGGCAGTTCGCACCACGCCCCCACCACCCTTTGTGCAAAGGGCCAGCGTCACGTCAGAGGTCTCTGTTCTCCCCCCCGAGCAGCACGAGAGAGCCGAGCCTCAGCTGATGGCCTACGACCGGCCTTCTCCCAAGTTCCTCTCCTTCCTGAAGAAGCACTGCAGTCTGGAGCGCTGCGTCCCTCAGGTACTGAACACAACACACCCAGCAACCCCCCAATAGGATTCATGAGGAGAGCCCGTGTCGTCTATCGGACAGTTACTAGTCAATTGATCTGAGAATCTCACCCAGCTGTGTCTGGAGAGAAGCCGGGGTATCGGCTTCAACCACACGGACTGGGCAGCTTGTTCCACACCCCCGCCCCCCTCTGTGTACAGTAGAGCCTCCTGTCCTGACTGGAGGAGCTCACCCAGCTGTGTCTGGAGAGAAGCCAGGGTATCGGCTTCAACCACAGGGGCTGGGCGGCTTGTTCCACACCCCCACCACCCTCTGTGTACAGAAGAGCCTCCTGTCCTGACTGGAGGAGCTCACCCAGCTGTGTCTGGAGAGAAGCCAGGGTATCAGCTTCAACCACACGGACTGGGCGGCTTGTTCCCCACCCCCACCACCCTCTGTGTACAGAAGAGCCTCCTGTCCTGACTGGAGGAGCTCACCCAGCTGTGTCTGGAGAGAAGCCCCAGGGTATCGGCTTCAACCACAGGGGCTGGGCGGCTTGTTCCCCACCCCCGCCACCCTCTGTGTACAGTAGAGCCTCCTGTCCTGACTGGAGGAGCTCACCCAGCTGTGTCTGGAGAGGAGCCGGGGTATCGGCTTCAACCACACGGACTGGGCGGCTTGTTCCCCACCCCCACCCCTCTCCCGTGTCCCTGTTTTGTCTTGGCTTCTGCTCGTCTCCTCTGACTCTCTGACTTGTTTGTCTCTCTTTCTCTCTCCAGGTCAATAACTTTGTGGTCTTTGACGGCTTCTTTCGTGAGAAATCAGGTACCTGCCATTAACTGGGGTCTGGGCCAGGTTTACTTTCCCTATTGGTCTGAAGCAGAAGTCTTCTGCCTGGTTTTCCTTTTTCTGTTAACTCCTCACACTACAGGACAGGAGACACAGTGAGAGAGAGGAGATCACTGGATCTCTCAGTAATACACAGACACACACACACACCCCACAGGACAGGAGACACAGTGAGAGAGAGAAGATCAATGAATCTCTCAGTAATAAACACATACGACAGGACAGGAGACACAGTGAGAGAGGATATCACAGAGAATCCCTCAGTCATAAACACACACAACAGGACAGGAGACACAGAGAGAGAGGATATCACAGAGAATCCCTCAGTCATAAACACACACAACAGGACAGGAGACACAGTGAGAGAGAGAGAGAGAGAGAGAGATCACAGAGAATTCCTCAGTCATAAACACACAACAGGACAGGAGACACAGTGAGAGAGAGAGAGAGGAGCTGACAGTTGCCGAAGTGATAACAGAAGGTTGCTCCTTCAATAGCTGCTCTCCGCTCTCAGGAGGGTGGGGTGGGGGGGAAAAAGATAAAATCAATAAATCGCTAAGGAGACTAACGCTAATCTCTCCCGATATTCCCAGGAGCGCCTCCGTTCCCAGACCGGGGCTCTCTCGGCTGCTCGTAAGGGATCGATCCAGTCTCTGCCCACCCACCCTCCTCTCTCTGTCTCCCTCTGCTGGTCCCCCGCCTGCCCTACATCCCAGTGTTCACCCCCCTCGCGCATGGGGGGGGGGACAGAACCGCGCCCTGAAAAATGCCCCCCCAGAAATATATTTTTAATTGTAGAGGTGGCGCACTGAGGTCTAAGGCCACTGGGTGAGGGACCCTCTCTGTCTGATCTGCTACCACTACCCAACTGGGCAGCCTGTTCCCCACCCCCGCCACCCTCTGTGTACAGAAGAGCCCCCCTGTCCTGACTGGAGGAGCTCACCCAGCTGTGTCTGGAGAGAAGCCGGGGTATCAGCTTTGTTCCACACCCCTACCACCCTCTGTGTACAGAAGAGCCTCCTGTCCCTGACTGGAGGAGCTCACCCAGCTGTGTCTGGAGAGGAGCCAGGGTATCGGCTTCAACCACAGGGCTGGGCAGCTTGTTCCCCACCCCCGCCACCCTCCGTGTAGAGATGTTTGATTGCTTGCAGCTAAACTGATCCTATGATCTCAGCCTGCTGTTTCTTTTTTTTTTTTCTATGTATGTTCACATTTACCTTTATCCCAGAGTAAACCAATAAGACTTTACCTCGAGCCAAAGATCCCCTTGTGAAAAGGTTGTACAGTTGTTCCTGTTTGGTCTGCCTCTCTAGTCAAATTGTACTAATGTAGTCACCTTCCTAGTTCCCGTTGTCCTGCCCAATAACTTTCCTGACCGATATCTTTCAGCCCCTGCTGTGTATCCTGATCAGGGTAATGCTATCAGGAAATACATCATCTCCAGCTTCGCCCTCACACTCCTCCTCCTCAGATCTGTACAGGACTGGAGAGACACTCAGTCTGATCACCTCCAGCTTCACCCTCACAGTCCTCCTCCTCAGATCTGTACAGGACTGGAGAGACACTCAGTCTGATCACCTCCAGCTTCACCCTCGCACTCCTCCTCCTCAGATCTGTACAGGACTGGAGAGACACTCAGTCTGATCACCTCCAGCCTCACCCTCGCACTCCTCCTCCTCAGATCTGTACAGGACTGGAGAGACACTCAGTCTGATCGCCTCCAGCTTCACCCTCACACTCCTCCTCCTCAGATCTGTACAGGACTGGAGAGACACTCAGTCTGATCACCTCCAGCTTCACCCTCACACTCCTCCTCCTCAGATCTGTCCAGGACTGGAGACACTCAGTCTGATCACCTCCAGCTTCACCCTCACACTCCTCCTCCTCAGATCTGTCCAGGACTGGAGAGACACTCAGTCTGATCACCTCCAGCTTCACCCTCACACTCCTCCTCCTCCTCAGATCTGTACAGGACTGGAGAGACACTCAGTCTGATCACCTCCAGCTTCACCCTCACACTCCTCCTCCTCAGAT